>NC_073726.1:70782418-72059502 GCF_023634155.1 Falco peregrinus
TGGACACTCCAACCTCCACTGGTAAGCAAACATGTCTCTGTTTTTACCTAATGCTGCTCTAGGGTTTGGAATGAGGGTAGCAAGGAGAGGGATGACAAATGGTTTGAACTGCATATTGCCTGGGATGTACTGGGATGCAGGAGGGTAGAAGAGGCATCCTTGTATTCTAGTTACTCTGATGTGACTGTATATGACTATACCAGGAGCCTGCAGGATTACTGAGGAGTCACAAATGGGACTGCCAGAGTAGTCTTGTTACTTACGATTGCTGCTTGGACCCTATATCTGGACTGAAGTCAGATATGTCAGTCAGGATTCCTCCATGCTTTGTATTTTGATCCATCATAAGAGAATGAGCCATGGAGGCAGATAATCCCGTCTACAAGCTATACCACTGCCAGGGAGTCAGCTTTATATGCTGCCTCAGGACCAGTGGAGAGGGATGGTGCAGTTGACCTAAATGTCAAAAAGCTAAGCAGGAACAAACCTGGGAGGTTACTTACAACCTAGATCTTCATACATACATCATCTTTTGTTTTTCTTTGCTTCCACAGGGGAGAAACAGCCTATCTCTTGATTTACATGAAAAAACACCCTCAGTAGCCTTATCCAGGAGTATCAGAATGTCTTGGGAAGCTGTATGTTGTCCGTGGAGCTTAGCACCTCTGTGCCAGTGTGGATGTGTCCAAACGTTCCACAGGAAAGACATTCTGCACTAAGTGACTTCTGCCTTCACATTTATTTATTAGGAAAGTGCAGGGGTTGCACCTAGAAACATTTTCTTTCATACATTTTGATATTTATGTGATTCTATATATTAATTTCCTCTTAAAAGATAGTAAAGTTAATCCTTGTCTCTGCTGACTTTACCGGTTTCTGTAATGCTGATTCCTAGATTCCAGGGAAGATTTGGCCTGAAAACCTGTGTGATGTTCCAGGGAGGCATATGATATGGCTGGAGAGCTGTGATAGCCATATCTAGCCAGTAAGACTGTAAGAGCCTGAGACTTACTCGGCCCTTTTAGCACCATGTTAGATGCCGGCAGGCTGGGCAGGGGCACCCCAAAAGTCTTGAGAAACAGCTGGAACAGGGACCAGGACCCTTATGACACATGCACCAGTGGTGTTTACTCCTTAAAACCTTCCTGAAAATGAATCGCTGCAAGGCTTGAGATGTGTTTGAAAGATGGTGTCAGCGTAAGGAGGTATTTTTAAATCAGGAGCTATTGTAGTAGTTCTGCAAGGTGAGTTTGTATATATTTATACAGGTGATTATTGTTTTAGCATGCTTATCAGGCATATGTATGCATTTTCTTTCCTGTATAGAGGAAAATATTCAGAGTAACAGAGATTCTGAAGCCAGCTAGTGATTTTGCACAATACAATCCATACACTGTAACAAGAGGAGAAGTGAGATGCCTTGATGTCCTTGAACTTTTGGGATTTTCCTTTAGTACTTTAGTACTTTAATACAAGCCAGCTGCAATTGTCTTGCTCTCTCCCTTCCTTCTCTGCCCATAGAGTGGAAATGTCCCTCAAGCAGGAAGTGTTCTGAAGAGAACAATTTTATAAAGAGAGTGAGTTATTTTAAAATTTGTTGAGTCCTGTCACTCTGTGCTGTTGGTTCAGCCCGTGCTCCCATGGCAGGACCACAAAGCTGGAGGGAAAATCTAGAGTGCTAGAAAGGAAGGTGGTAACGTAACAATCAGAAGAGTGTTCTAAAAGTTCATTGCAAGACTTGGCTGTGAGGAAAGTTAAAAACTTCGGTTATGATGCTTTTAAAGCTCTTGTGGTAAGTCTTGGTGTACCACAATCTGTGAAAGGATCAGTGATTCTAGTAGTTTGAGATCTAAAAGTACCTTCTAGCCTAATGTATTATTTGACTGTATCTTTACAAGGGTGCTATTTTTGTGAGACTGAGCACATTTTAAAATTACTAGTTTAGTTATAATAGCAACTATATATAACCTACTTTAATTTTGCTAATGGTGAATTTGTTCCCAAATCATGTCCGTTTTCTGTCGATACATGGAAGGTAAATTGAGAAATCTTGGAGCATAGCTGCAAAATTTATGATCTAGCAGGTATTGATTTCACTGTACTAGCAAGGTCCATTATTCTGTTCAACTCTTTCTGTATTTGTACTGTTCGTGCTGCATTAAAAAAATTCCCAGTGTATTGTTTGTCACCAGTATGAGGCATTTTCAGCTTCTTCACCTTTGGGAATGGGTTACACTCTTTCTAAAGCACCTTGCAGTGGGTGAGTGAGAAAACCAAGTTCCTGTCTGCTTTATCCAGCACTGTGTATTTGTGAAGTAGCTGAAAGATGGTGCACTTCCTGAAATGGAGAAGTTAATGGGTTAAGAGGCTGAGAAGACTTCTAATTTGATACAACCTGAAATTTAAAACCAAGCTAGGTGTATGAAAGATGCCTCAAATGTGTCATAACCTTCCAGGTATCTTAGCAATTGCTTCTTGATGGATGACATATATGAAGGATCTTTTCAGTCAGTATCTCAATGAAAAGTAGTCAATGTTTTTTGAATAAACTAGTATGGGATAAATTCACTACAAATAAGTGTTGTGGATTATTTTTGGTGTGTTTTTCCTAAACACCGTAAACACAGGTGGCAGGCTACAGGCCATATGCACAGAGGTTGTGTGCTCAGGTTAAGTATTCAGGCTAAAGCTGCTGCTGATGTTTAGCTCAACAGCCAAGGAAAAAAGGCTAAACCTTCCTGCCAACTTCGTCCTTGTGCTGGAGACACAACAGGTTTATTGTCAAGTTTGCCATCACGTGAGCTTATATTACTTCCAGATCCTTATGGGCCGTGGAAGGAGCAGAAGGGCATGCAAACTGCATTACATATAGATTTAAAAACTCTGCCTGACTGAGCTGCTTTTGCAAAAAGTCACCATGGCTGCCTGTGTGTCCACAGCAAAGTTTAGTCTTACGCCGTATAACTGCCTAAGGATGATTTTAGCTAAGTGCATGGGATTCAGTGCTAGTGTACTGACAGACAGTTACAACATGGAGACTGGTTACAACATTGAGTACACCTCGCCCAGGGGCTGGCTACTGAAAAGCACTACCTGAATTTCTGCCAGAAAGAAAGTTTTCTGCCATAGAAGCACTGCAAGGGAATCTGATTATATGCCCTGTGTTTGAGTCACTGTGTGAATGAAGCCTAGCACAGACAGTAAGGGTTGAAAAGCCAGGTAAAGCCAGTAGTACGTGTGTGGAGAGATTATTCCAAGTCCTGGTAACTCTTCCTGTCTGTTTTTTGTTTGTTTTGGGATTACCCTATCTTAAGGGAAGGAGCAGTAGCAAAATACATGTGCTCTGCTTCATATCTGACAGACCCCTCCTCAGATTCAAATATTCCCTACCTTCAAGAAACACAGAAAAATGGAAGAAATAAATATATGTAATAATAAATATCACATGCATGTATAATCTCTAAAAGTTGAATGTTGTAAATCCAAAAATTTTACATGAAAATAAAGGAGAAATAATTTTTGATCCTTTCTTTCCAGTATCATTTCACTTTACAAGAGTCACTTACCAACTAGTTATCATCGCTATTTACACAAAAGCGCTGCACATGAGACTTAAGTTTGAAAAGGACCTATTCTAATACAGATTTTAAAATGTGGGTTTATAAAACTGTAGTTACTCTAAACTACAATGACAGGTGTAAATCACATTAGGACTTCACGTTACTACTGATTTTAGTAGTAATGGCTTTACTGATAATTTTGTGGATCACAATAACTGTTGTGTGTCATAGATTCCAACAGCAGATCCCATGGTAGTATTTCCTGCAGGGGAGTGGTGGTAGTTTTAAGTCCTCAAAGGCATCTTGCAATAGGTTAAACCTGTGCTGAACAGATCCTCTCACTGGCAGTTGCTGCCTTTTTCTGCCCCCTGGGAAGAGCTTCCGCGTTTGGCCCCCTGGAAGCCAGCCACTACTGGCCTCTCACTTGCCCCTGGCATTTCCTACAGTGCTGCCTTTTGGGCAGCTTTGCCTTACTGGTCTCCTGTCCTTAAAGCCAAGTTTCTAGTCCTGCCCTGGCTGAGGCCCGTGCTTGTCCCAGGGATGTTTTGGTGATGCCAAGCTGGGACTGGCATTGCCAGTCACGTCCGTGCTGGTTTTTCTTCTGTAACACGGCTTGGGCTTGAAGCTGTGAGCGGAGAGCAGCACCTTCCTATCAAGTGCAAACAAACCTCAAACATCTTTTGAAGGTATTCTGTGAAACTATTAGTTTTTAGAAGAGAGCTGTT
The DNA here is from genome assembly GCF_023634155.1 of Falco peregrinus. Lineage (NCBI taxonomy): Eukaryota > Metazoa > Chordata > Aves > Falconiformes > Falconidae > Falco > Falco peregrinus. The sequence continues at coordinate 70,786,704 of NC_073726.1, forward strand.
TAGCTCTGTCTCCATGCTGTTTCCCACATGGCCGCCTTATATTTTATCAGCTTCAAGTCGGCAGGCTCAGCGCTGTTTGCACCTGCCTGTGGAAATGTGCCCAGGAGTCACCAACGCTTTAGAGACCGTCATAGATAACAAAAACTTCTGACATAAGTGAAGTAAAAAAAATTTAAGAGAAATGCTTTGGAGCTAAATCTACCTAATTTAAAGAAGTCATCAGTGCTGCAAAAACTGACCAAGGGCTTAAAAATACAGGCAAATCGAATGAAGACCTTTGCACAGGCTTAAGAAATACTCTGAGCTAATGACTGTTTTCCTAAATAGGCTAATGACTGAAATTTCTGCAGCTGGTGGGATACAGTTTGATTCAGTATGAAAATGTGCTTTGCTGTGCAGGGATTGCCAGAGCAGGGAATGGGATAATGTTCCTGTTATGGGGGGCATAGGCAGAGTGGAGGCCGAGGAATGAGAAGAGTCCCTCTCATTAGGGAGGCAGCTACATGTCACCGAAGGACAGGAGACATGACAGCTGACTAGAAAGCCAACACATTGTTAATCTACATTAGTTTCTGCAATGAGCTGGAGTGAATTTCTTCCCATCCTTGGTTGCAGACCAGCTGTACAGGTACCTCAGCAGTCCCTGTGACCAGGTGTGGAATTATTAGTAAAATTACTAAGTTTTATATGAAAAACTTAGCATTGTTCATCCATTAAGGAAAAGTCTAAAATCTAAGAGCTCTGAGGATGGGACACAGCTGCAGCAGACATGCGAGGAATCCACTAACACAGCAACTCCCTGCAACATACATAGAGAGTGGAGAGGAGTGGAGACTCCGTGGCCGTGCTCTGTGATGATAACTGGGAAGAAATAGTCCTCCAGAACTGGTAAGCAGCCCATATGGTCCCCTGAGCCAAAAGTTTTTTGAGACCTTGCCAAAGTGCTACCCTTTTGTGAACTTTGCTCATTTTAGTGTCATTTTAATACCAAAACACACCTCCGTCCTGAAGGCTACCCAGCTCCGAGGTGTGACCACTCCTCTTTGAGTCTGAGTCCTCAATTTCTTGTAAACTATACCTTTAAACGTGAAGCGAGAAAAATTTACACCAATCATGATAAAAGGTATGTATGACTACAGTCACTCAAACTCCACCTTGAAGGTAGAAAGGATATAAAAACAGCCAGGGAAATGGGGAATTTTTGGGAGGAGATATCACCGTGAGCAAGTCAAGGGAAACTCCATCTCAGACTGCCTCTGACTACCGGGATTGGCCGGTGGGCTGAGCCTTGCTTCTCCCCCCTTGGGACGCCTTGGGTGAGATTTAGACTAAGCGCTTTTCTTGGGAATCTTAGAAATCTCTCTAGAGAGTTACTCCCTAACATTTATAGCCAGGCTGTATTATTTATAATCTTTTCATGCATTTTATACTTAATAGCGTCATATTTTCCTGTGCTTTCTTGCAGGCACTATCACGATAATCCAAAAAACCTATATATTTGTTGCACAAATAAAACTGTACTCTTTAAGTAGCCAGTCATCAGTTTCTCACTGAGCGTGGCTGAACCCCAGAGCGCGGCTGTGCTAGTTCATGAGCATGACCAGACTGAAGGTGCAGACCGCTATTAGTGTATCCAGAATCGTGGTAGTTTATTTTACATATTAAACGTGACTGGACTGGTAGTGGCAAATTGGATACCACTCAGAATTTAAACCTAGCCACACCTAACCTCCCGTTCCGGTGAGGAGAGTTAGAAAGCAAGGGGGTTTACTTTCTGCCAAATTACTCCATCTCTTTTAACGCAACACCAGGACATCAGGTGGATGATCCGGAGAGCCATAGTAATCATCTATCTTTCCTCAATGTAGCTCATTTTTCCCATAGATAAGGAGAAAAAACACGTAAGTGCATCAAATCTCCACATAGCAGCACTGAGCAGTACAACTGCTTGTTAAACCTTTCTTTCACCGCAGAATTCAGGCAGAAGAGGCTCCATCTTTTTGATCTTGGCAATAAAAGGGTTCTCCTTTGGCTTGTCCCAAAGCTGCAGCGATCTGCACACCTCCGTTAAAACCCCTGGACGTGGGGCTGGGGTGCCACGATCCAGGGCCAGCTCTGGCTCTGACTGCTGGGGAAAAGGCCAGGCTGCAGGACGGGGGGCGCAGAGGTCTGTAGTGCGGAGCCGTGTGGGAAGGGTCTGGCTGAGATGGGTGCAAGCAATGCCTCAAGGATGCAAGAGGAAAACTACCCGATGTGAAAAGGTACAAAATCCTAAGGGAAACCTGGTACTGGAGGACAAGAGTTTGGTGCCACTGTGGACCTGTTGTAGGGTGCAGCAGGGTGGACCTTTGGCCACCTGATGGATGCCTGCTGGGGCTCTTTGGGTGTCTGAGCTGGGAGAGCTAAGAGTGCTCGTGCTCAGCCTTGCAGCCTCTCAGGCTTTGCTGACTTTTATCTGTGCTAACTTCAGAACAACAGGTTCATGCTTCAGGTTGTGTATATTCTGTGTGCAGGATCTGCGTGCGGTAACAAGTGCCTGAACCAAGTGACCTGCCCTGGGTCACTGGGCATCTGAGGCGCTGCCTGTTGAAATGTGGGGTTACCCTGGGGTTGGTTTTGCCTGTAACAGGCAAAAAAATGACAGGGAGGGAAAAGGTCACTAATGGCTGGATAAAAATAAATGCTTACCGCTCATATCTTTAAAATGAGTGTTTGCAAAATTGTGGGCAGAGCTCCAAAACTAGATAGCCTGCCAGCTCCTTGTGGCAGGACACAGGAGCCTCCAGGATGGCGTCAAACCCACTCTGCCTAAAAATGAGAGGGCTGGGATTTTCCAGAGTAGGCTGCTATTCCTACTAAGCCTTGTACAACTGGTTGGTTTTTTCAGTTTATGCAGAAGAAGTTTTTGGGTTGTGAACTGTAAAATAATCTAACGTTAAGACAGCATGAAAAAGAAAAAGGCCATAAAGTAACAGGAACACAGCATCGAGGGACAAGACACTCAAAGCCTTTTGGCTTCTGAAAAGTGCCCAAGTACAGAAAATGCTGTGGTAGCTGCTCCAGGAAACACACTTGTACCATAGTGCGCCATTAGTGATCATCAGTTTTGTAGATTAATTAGTTTTGATTTTGAAGTCACGCAGAGCTAACATGGTGGCTGTTGAAAAGATAAAGCTTTATTTCTTCCTTAGCTCTTCTCTCAAGCAGAGGGGAACACTTAAAAGGACTGTGTTGTCCCTGTAGCTCTTGACAAATCTTGACATCAAAATGCTTCTAAATTTGTCCTTAACATTTGAATGGAGATATAATCCACTGTCTGCCTATTTTAAATATACCAACAAAATTGAATCAGAATATTTTAAATGTGTTGTACAATCAGATGGTTTGACCTTTGACAAGATACTATCATTATCATGTCCTAGGGATGCTAATATTAATCCCAAGAAACTCAGGGGGATTATAAATAAATGGAAGATGGGATATTCATTTTAGGTTACTTTGCCATTTAAAATATTGTGTAATACAGTAAATTATACTATAGATAAGCCATCATTCAATCTTGGAAGCTTAATGTCAAAGTGAAATATTCTCCATAGGTATGAAGTTCTTTGAGCAGATGAAGAAACCCTAATCAAGATTGAAACACATCTTCAATGAAATGTTAATTCACGTCCTCACTGGGCTGGTACATCCCTATGCTGAGGCTGAAAAGTTTGTAAAATGTATTTTCTGATACTAGAAATTACTTTTGTATGGCAAGGAAGGACTGTGGAGTTGCAGAGTGACCAAGGTGGGAGTGATGGACAACTGAGAAAAAAAGATTACAATACAGCGGTATATGAATTGAGTGAACACTCATTGTGCAGGGGTGGAGACCAAAAGCCACAGAGGAGCTTGAGGTCAACCAGAAGCCCTGTGGCGCAGGGATTTTGATGATAAGCTTGGCCACAAGCACCAGGCAGCTGCGGTGTTGCCATGCATAGGCATTCAGGGAAGTGAAACACGCGCTGCCGCCCCATGGCTCACGAGGACAAGCTGCAGGCTGTAATGGGGGCAGCAGAGGAGATATATATATCTATATATCTATCTAATATGGGTGCCCAGTGCTGTGGGGGTGAAGCAGTATTGGGAATTTTTTAGCAATAGTCCTTCCTGTGGACAGATTGCTGCTTCCTCCTGAGGCAAATAGCTTTGTGGCTGCTTCTGGTGATGTGTTTAGGAGCAGACAGTGAGACAAGAAAGGGTTCATGGGGCATGTGCAAACTCCTCAAATACCAATTTTCTTGCAGAAAAGCAGACTAGGTGTCATGGCACTATCAAAACTATCAGCTGCAACAATGTCTTTTACCATCACATACCAAAATACTCTACATGCCAGTCCCTCTGCTGCCTTCTCCTAGTCTCTCCTCACCCAGGCCACACTCTCTCTCTTCTCTCTGCTTCTTCCTCAGCTGCTCTCCTTTCATCGGCTCTCAACCACTTAACAGATCCAGCCACAGCTGCGCCTTATCCACATCGGCCAACCCGCTGCCCCTGAAGCCAGCCCCCAGCTGTATATTATCAATGCTAATTAACCCAGCTTCATTCCTCTGCAACTGGGAGGTATACAAATGCTGCAACCTTGGTTAATACAATATGTGTAACTGGCATGGTGAGCTCACTCAAACTCATGTGAGGGGCCCACAATCAGTTTTCCAATTCTTTGAGGGGTGACATACAGGCAAATCCCTGCCTTCTCTTGCTTATTGTTGCACTTCTGCCCATATTTCCCTTGTTCGCAGGCGGGAGGGAGGGGTGAAGCCTATATAAAAAGTTTTGCAAGGGGCTGTAGCCTCTCCTTGCCCCACAGCAGCTGGGAGGGGACCGTCACAGCCACCTACTGTGGAGCTGCTCACCTGTGCCAGGATGCTCATCCTGGGACTGGGGATCTGGCAGGTACCTGCTGGAGCCGGGGACCTCTCCTCATCCCCATGCCTCTGATCAGGCAGGTGACACCAGGAAATTGCTGAGTCACCGAGTTGCTTTTTCAGCAGCTTTCTCTTCAGGTCAGGAAAATGCAGCAAATCCTCTGTGCGGTGTTTCTTGCCTTTTGAAGTATTTCAGGTAGTGCATCCCTGTCCTTCAGGGAATTTTTTAAGAGTGCATGTAGTGAGCTGGTAGAAGAAGATTTTTCTTAGCTATGGAAAGAACTGCATACTACAAAAGTGAAAATCTCTGCCTGGCTTGTTTTTCGTTGGTTTTGCTTTTGGCACTGGGTATTAACGTCCCAGCATATCATGTAGGTGTAATCTTTGACAAGTGCATGTAGATATAGGAACTTAAGTGGCATTGAGTGTTTTGAAAATGGGAATTTACATTAACTCCTTAGAGACTGAGGATAACTTACTTGTATGGCAGCAGATGAGTACGCAGCACTTTGCAGGAAAATAGTTTGGGTAGTTCTTTACCTGCAAATATTACGTAATAGACTTTTGGTAAGAGAGATCTGAAGATATACTGAATTGCAAATGTAATAGGACTCAGGAAATGAGCTGAAAATTTTAAGAAATTTGAGAAATTTAAGAAAGTGGGCTGCTTAAGAAATAGAAATAAGAAAAAAAAGTGGATTGTCTCTGGATTTGAGACTGGAAACTAAATGCGTTGAATTGCAAGCTTCCAACTCTATGAAACACTGTACAGTCAGGGTAAAAGCATGTTAAATAATTCTTGCTATAGTTTTGGGTCAGCTGCTACTCATCTTGAGAAAACTGATGCACAAATGGGGCTGAGTTTATTTAACCCTTTCATTCTTGATTGGTCTGATGACAAAAGACACTAAGAAGCCTAAAGCAACTAAAGTAAGCTTTAAAAAAACAAAGCGTGCCTTGCATGGGACCTCTTAAGGCACCGACGCGGTGATGGATGAGCTCTCTGAAGGGAACCTGTCAATTTGCTAACAGGAACTGGTTAGGACTAAACAGAAGGAAAATTTTGGACACATCATCCCTGCCACCACAAAAGTCTCTTGTGTTAATGCAATGAAAACGTGGCCCAAATCCACTGTGATTACTTCATCAAAGCTATTTGATTTCAAGGTTCCCACAGCAACTTCAGCTGCAATGCCCTGTGGTTTGGTGTGTCAAAGGGGCCTCTCCCTTACCCAGTCACTCTGACCTGACGTCCTGTTTAGTGAGCACCATGTCAAACGAAGCAATGGATTATTTTTTCTGATAAACATCTCGCATTACAGAGTTTTGTGTAATTACAGGGTATATTGTCACCTTTGCTCTTCACCAACTCCTTCTCCACTCGGAAACAATGCCGATTGCTCCTGCGCAACAGATTTCCCGTGCTGCGGCAGCACCCAGGGGTGAGGTACTCCATACACCTCGCATCTGGCCAGCGTCACCAGTGGCTTGTTTTCCCATGCCACCCTGGGAGCCGCAGCGATCATACGTAGGAAGGGCTGGGATAGAGAAAGGAGCTGCAAAAAGGAAAACCTGTACAACTTTAAACAAGCTATTTGGTTGTGTGTAGCCTTGTGGAAAAAAACACTGCAGTTTCTACGTTTGGGTGGGGTTTTTTAGTTTAGGTGAACCAACCAAGCACCCTTGTATTTGAAATACTTGAAGAAGTGAAATCATTAAAAAAAAAAAAAGATGATGGGTAGGGAGGTAATGAAGTTATATGTAGGAAATGGTCACAGTTTTGAATCATGTTTCTGTTTGAAGTGCCATTTCCCAGGATCGGTATCCAGTCATCAAACAACTCTTTAGTGTCTCCAAGCCAAGAATCTGAAGTGATTTACTTTGCTTTTCAATACCAGGCTGTGTATTTTACCCAGGAGGTGGCACTGTCTGTAGTGTTTTGTCATCCCCGCACCTCCACACGCCAACAGGAGCCAGCCTGTTCGCTGCAGGGCCAGCAAGCTTTCCAGAGGTGATTCTTTCCTCATGTCGCCAGCATCTCACACTAAAACTGCTTTTAATTTCTGGGCAGATTAGAACTTATTTCAAGATAGTCTGGTGTCTGAATGTGAATGTTCAATCCTTAGAAAAGGGCAGATCAGCTCTGGCAACTCAACAGTGACTGATTCCCATGGCTATTTTATTCCAGAAAAATAGTGAAAGCAAAATCCAAACTGGAACACCTCATTATTTGGGGGCTTAAAATCTCCAGATGTGGAGAACTGCAAACTGCTTTTTCTGCTGTTTACTAAATTGCTAACTTCTCTTCTTTTTTCCGTCTCCCCCAGTAACAGCAAGAGACAGTGACATTTGCCATCAGTGCTGGGTACTGCCACTTCGATTGTGCCTACCTGTGCCAGGATGAGCGAGGGATCAGGGATGCACCATGAGAAAAAATTGAAGAGGGGGTTGTAAGGCGAGAAAACCTCTTTATTGTAAGGTATGTCCCTGGATAACTTGTCTCACATGATGCCAGCTCTCAGGAGAAAAGGTCCCTATGTGAAAAGTGCCAGGGGATGAAGCTGGTCTGGGAGTTAACTCCTCTCCGCCAGGGCAAAGAGTGTTGTGGATGGAGGGAAGGAAGAGGTCAACACTTGGGGGGAGGGGGAAGGCTTGATTTGAGAAGGATTTTTTTATAGTCCATATCCATTGTCAGCCACGGAGACAGGAACTGAGGCAGTGCTCTCAGTTGCCTCTGAGATAGGAAGCAGGGCTATTGTATTCCTGGTCACTCCTGCTGCGCAGCTGGCCTCAGCCTGTCAACTCCTGTATGTTATGTTTTGTTTTGTTTTTTCCCCCCAACAACAATGGTAGGAAAAATAAAGTAACTTCTATCTGCTGGAAGCTGGCGGGTCGATTTTCACCAGTTTTGCTTTTTTTCTTAGTTTTATTGAATTGTTACACGCGTCGTTGGAATTTTAGATGATCTCATTCTCATTTTACTTAACTGATAGTACCGCAAATAAAATAAGGTGCACAAAAGTGGCACTTCCTCAGGATGGGAAGATGTGCCATACTGTGAGCTGCCTCTGTGTCTGTGCCATGTGTCCCCCTGCCAGGGATGCTCAGCAGCTCTGAGGCTAGGAGAGCAGCTCCCAGGCACTGCGTTACCCCTGCAGCTGTGGTCCACCTTCCACGAGAGATCACTGGTGAAGGAGGTGTACCAGAAAACACTTGCTGCCCTCCAGCTGGATTATCTGGATCTCTACCTGATGCACTGGCCCATGGGATTCAAGGTACTGAGACTTCAGTTCCTGGGAGCCATCTGACAGAGCTCTGCCGCTTTTTCCTTTGGGACTAGACATGCCCTTAGTCCTCCCTAATGAGGAGTGTTGTTAAACCTCATCAGGATGTAATGACAAACCTCTGCAGGGAGTGCCCAGGAGGAAAGGTAAAGTTATGGCTGCTTAAGCTATGTCTTGTAGTACAAAAGCCACCTTATTTTACCCTGCACAGCACGTCCATGTCAAAGATCAAGTTACCATCCAGACAACATTCCTCTTAAAGCCTGGGACGTGGCTGTCATTTACTTATCCAGGGTCAAACAGTTGTGAATTACTTAGTTCCTATTTTTCTCTTCTCTCTCTGCCCCAAGGTTAAATAAATTCTCGTTTCCCCATCGTATCACATCCCTGGCCTTCCCTCAGCCTGACTGAAGCACATAAAAGCCTCTGCCCTTCCTCTGCCTGCAGGACGGATTCTCAAGAGGCAGATTTTCTTGAAGATTACTCTGTTCGTACAGATCACGGGTTTTGGCCACCTCTCTCCGCAACACAAACATAAGCCAGGATATCCAGTGTGTCTTTAGCTCCACTCACTCGTAGAATTTCTAAGTAATTTCTTTACTCACGATTTGCCCTACCTGAAACTTGCTTTTCTTTTGTGATGGTAGGCGGGAGAGGAGCTATTTCCTGCAGATGGAAATGGCACCATCATTCCCAGTGGTACAGATTTTCTGGGTACGTGGAAAGTACATTCATTGAGAAGCTGAAAAATTCTTGCTAGTTGGAAATAACAACATGAGAAGCTTCAGGTTTCCACTTTGGGAATAATTCTGAGAGAATGTCCGATGTGAAGTATTCCAGATGGCTGATTTCTCTGTGCCCTCAGGCTCCTTCTTCTGTTACTTTGCCAAGATTGAGGTATTTTTATGCCTACTGCTTACTAAACTGGCTGGGTAGGCATGGCAAGAGGAAATCTTTGAGTGTGTGTGTACCCTGCAGTGGCTTGAGGTGACACATGCTGTCACTTCAGTCCCCACACCACTCCCCGGGCTTTAGCTGTAGCCACGCTCATCCCTGGTTGCACCTGAGCTGTCCAGACCACAGGAAAGCCAACATGTCTGTGCCAGTGTACCCAGAGCATCCAAATTCCAGCCCCCCACACCCCCCCGAAAGTACTGGAACTTGTCCAATGTCCTTTGCTAACTCCATGTGTGCAACACAAACAGGCATGAGCACAGGCTGCGTGGGAGGCACGACTTGGGCTCAGGTTCCAGTTTCTCCGTGGCTGATGGTGTGGGCTCCCTTTCCCCTCCATGCCCACCCTGTGCGCGGCATGGCCAGGTCAAAAGAAGACATGAGACTCACGAGAGTCAGAAGAATTTGCTGATGCTTTTTTTGCTTCTGTTAGATGAAGAATAAGGCACATTTTTGTTGCTCATTTGAAAAAAAAAAAAAAAAAGTGGACATTTCAGGCTGCTGGTTATTATAGCAACATAAAAAAATTATTTCTGCTTTGGAAGAGGTGTATCTTCCGCTCTTGAGGCTGGTAGTAGATTATTTTGTCCTGTTTCTATTCTGCTGGAGGTGCCAATTTAATCAGGGCTTTCTAGCTGTTTTATTGTTCGCTAGTGGGAAAGAAAATGGGAGGAGGGGGGGAAGAACAGCACAGCACTGCTTATACTGTACTGCCGCTGCTAAATGGGAGATCTCACTGGGGAAATTAATTGGTGTTGATGATCGGGTATCCTGCTCTAGCCCTCCCAGAACAGCGCCTTGTGGAGCTGCTCTGTTCCAAATGTAAAGCTTTTTATTATGGGATAATTATTTTGTTAGCTGAGGAATTATCCTAAACACCCCTTTTATTTATGAGCAGAAGGTCTACCTGGGGACAATATTTCAAAATAGCTGTATTCTACTGAAATAATAATAGCGTTGTAATTGTTAATCTGAATAATGCCATTATTTATTTGTATGATGATACATGGTGTGAGAGCCTGAGTCTTTGACCAGGGTCCCATGGTTCACTGTACTGTACTAACGCCAAATCAAAAGAGGATCCCAGCCATGATGATTTTTACCAGTCAAGTCTTAGTGCAGGCATTTTTTCCATATGAAAAAAAAAAAAAGATCTCAATTGAATAGCAAGTCTGATTCTGTAGTGTTTCTAGGCTATGGAAGAGCTGGTGGATGCAGAAATGAAGGCTGTTGGAGTCTCCAACTTTAACCACAATCAGATAGATCAGCTCCTGAGCAAACCAGGCTTAAGACGCAAGCCTGCAAATAATCAGGGAAACTGTTCTCAAAACTCATCAGTACTGACATCACACCTGTCTGTGGTGTTGCATTTGATAGAACACCTCTGGCAGTAAAATACTTTATATGTTAAGGCAGTGCTTTTTCATATCTGTGTGGGAATAAACCTGTATTTAGCTAAATTGTAAAGTGACGAAAGATGCAGGGGACACTGTGCCCTTCCTTGTGCAGGAAGCTGGAGTCACACAAGCCTGCAGCCCTCCTGGCTTGGAAGTGCAACCTTCACCTTTCTTTTGACTGCAGCACTGAGTTCGTGTAAGCTGAGAGCTGAGCTCTGCCATGCAGAACGCAGTGAGGCTTACCCTTCCCCGCTCCTACAACCCTAAAGGAAAAAGAACAGACAGGACCAGAGCCAGGCTGCACTGCTGGGGTGAACAGGTAGGGCTGGGTGGCAAGGGAGCTGGGTGCTTCAGCTGGATGTGCACAATCGGCCCTTGGAGCCCAGTGAAAAGAGGACTGTGAGAGCTGCCTGCCTCTGGCAAGAGAAACTAATGTTTGAAGATTGGGTCTTGCTGGAGGCAGGGTTGGGAAGAAGGGGAAAGGATCTCAAACGCTAGCTGATCCTCTTAAAAACCCCACAGCTGCAAAAAGAACCACATTTTCAAAGCTGCTGTGGGGCTTGATAGGTCACCACAGTGATGCTAAAACTTGAAGTATCTTTTGCTTTTGAAGAAACCTTTTTTTTCTTTTTTTCTTTTTTTTTTTTTTTTTAGATTGAGAGCCACTCCTATCTTCCTCAGGAAGAGCCTAAGTTTTGATTAAGTTTTGCCAGTCCAAAGGGATCTCTGTCACTGCACATTGTCCCCTTGGAGCACCCAGCTGGCCACGATAAGAACACTTTGTGAGACTTCTTTCTTAGATGTAGACTGGAGCCAATACAGTAAACCAGTCTTAGAATGTGGATAAACCTTCACAGAGTAAAACTGATGTGATTAGAAAAATATTTACTAATTCATTAAAAATGACACATGCACAGAAACCTCTCTCACGCTTATTGTGATATTCAGTCCACTAATTCATACCCATGCTGTTACTGGAGTTTCATATTTAGGAGGAAAAGGAACAACTGGTTGGTGAAAGTAGTGAAGGTAATTCTTAACTGAGCTTGGGCAAGCTTCTTAAATATGCAAGAGAACTTCTGAACTAAAAAAAATAACCAAAAACAAAGCTGTATATGCTTATGCGAATAGCAACCTTGCAGCCCTGCTGAGACAAACGGATTAGGGTTTTAGACCGATGACTTGAAGAAATGTTCCTTTTACTCCAGTCTTCATGGCTTTCCCTGACCTGGAACAGGGTGTTTACCAGAGCAGCTGTGCTTGTGAAGGACATGACAGCTGCCCATTCTGAAGATGAAATTTTCAGGATCTGGAGCAAAGAAATTCCTGGCCTGATCCCAGGCCAGACTGAAACATGTTATAGTTACTGTTATACCAGAAACTACAGACCTCTTCTCATGTGCCAACCTCTGATAAAACAATTAAGAACGAAGGCAGGGATTCGAGCAATAGGAAGATGGTGAATTAAAGTGTGCAAGTTGATGCTTTCTTATAATTTAAGTAATATTCATACACTACAGTGCTTGAACGAGAATATAGTGGGCCATTTAACTGCTGAAGCCTGCTTTTTATTTGCACAAGTCCAAGCCTGAGGATATTTCCTGTTCTGATAATTCCCAAATCAAGGAAATTGCACTCCAGTACAGCAAAACCCCAACTCAAGTTAATACTGGTCGCAGTATTTTCCCTGGTGACACATATTTTTCCCACTTGTGCTAAAGTAACAATTCACCGAGGTATTGTGGAAAGCTGAGTTCTAGCTGTGTCTCATACGCATTGTAATGCTTTAAAAAATATTATGTCTTAACACTAGTTTTAATGACGGACAGGAGATTACCAATGGCTTTGGGCTTTAATTGGTACACTAGCCACTTCTACACACAGCATCCCTGGTCAATCCTGCGCTCTTGTTCAATGTACTCCCATGCTGTCATCTCAACTTCAGAGACAAATAATCATTAAATGAGCTCATGTAACAATTAGGAAGAGTTTCCTATATTGCTTTTCCTATGTAAGCCATCTGTGATTACCAGTGGAACTGCTCCATGTAACCATGCAGGCACATACAGTTTTCAGCTTTCAGAACACAGGCAGAACTTCTCAGCTGTAACTCCCTATCTGTTCCTGCAGGTGCTTATCCAGCTCCCGATGCAAAGAAATGTGAGTATAATTCCCAAATCCATCACTCCACACCATATTTATGAAAATTTTAAGGTAGAAGTGTACCTTACAAAATTACCGATGGCGTTAAACTTTACACAGAAAAATCCACTCTGCCAGTGGAACAAAGTAATACCTTCATACTTAGAACTGGCAAAACCTTTTGTCTGCCAGATACCATGTAGGTTACTTCTTTATGAATGCAAAAATTTACTTTGAAAGTAAGGAGCCAAGCCTCCTTCATTAGAACACATCAAATAAGAGGGAGTAACTTTTCCACCTTGTGATAGAAATATGATGCAATTAGAGCCCACCAGCCCTGTAACCTTATGACACTTACTGACTGTTCACCACAAACGTGCATCTATTGCATGCTTCCTAGTGCTTCTACAATGCTTTTCCACTTCTGTTTTTGATATTCTTTCTGCAAATGAACTTAAATGTCTTCTTGAAAACTGAACTCACTCGGCTGTTTGGGATCTTTACTCAGGTGTTTGAATTGTCTAAAAAGATGGAAACCTTCCTTGCTTTCAAGAAGTGGTAAGCGAGTAGGTACCTCTTCCTCCTTCCTGTTTTAGCAAGATTGGATTATCATTGCATATCCTCTTAACAGACAGTATTTGCTAGCCTCACTTCAATCGAGAGGGAACCTTAGCCAATACTCAGTCACATTCATATCTGCTGGAATCCAGGACTAGGGTTTATAAGGGCATTGCCTGCCTTGTACAGGTTGGCAGCACTAGGATTTTTGCAGGTACATTGTGTGTTAAGGCATCTTGTAATGTATACATACCAAACTGCTGTTTGAAAATCAAAATCAGCTAGAAACTCCAAAATAAGTAAGTGGCAATTTTTTTTTTTCCTGTTGGTTTTTTTTTTTTTTTGGCTACTTTATATGAGAGACAGTCAGTGTAAACAAACTCCATTTTAAGAACGAGAGTTTTAAGTTTTTTTGAAGTGAAAAGCTGTGCCTATGTATTTGTCAACATTATTAAGGCAGTGTCAGATAACAGAACGGTTAGATACACTTACCAAGATCCGCAGTTTACTCTGTTTTCCCAAGTTACTCCCTTATCTAATAGCAGACTTAGCAGTTCACAAGGAGTGGTTCACTATCACAGGGAAGTTTGACAACTTCAGCTAAGCAAAACATAAATTATCTTTTAAGAACAAGGTCGCTGGTATATGTGAAGAGCATGAACTTCCACTTCCCTGTGTAAACTAAGCAGACTCATGTTAATGTTTTTATTGTTGGTCACAGTTTCAGTTCTGCAGAACTTTTGTCAGGGGGAAAAAAAAGCTTTTTCTTCTTAGCCTTAAGACTATATCCTTAAAGCTTTTTAATCATACTGCCTTTTTCTAGATGCAAAAATCACAAGGACTATCCTTTTTTAGAAGACTAACATAGGCATCCTCTTCAGATCCTCCAGGAATCAGGACCATATATCACCATTTCAAGTTTGTAATACTTCACATGTATTGAATCACAATGTAAGCGGAATATGTGTTACACGACAGGACAAAGGTAGCTTACAGGCATTCTGAAGAGTAATCTTGGAGCATGCATGCGTTTGCATCCCTTATATCAACTGCAGTTGATTCAGTTGTTTATTGGTACCTTTGCTCTGCTTTTTTAGCAAAATTCTCAGTTGTAGCCAAATATATATTCTCTTACCATTCAGTAATGATAGTTGAAGTTTAATAAACCTGAATATTTGGGATTTGTGAAAAGCAGTCTTTTATCATAAATCCTGATAAATTTTAGAGAAATTGAGACTCTTAGTGATTGTATTTTTGGACAAAAGGTCAAAACATATGCTATCTTTTAGCTGTTAATGCAAGACAACCCATTTAACATCAGATCTTTATGAGATAAGACAACATGCTGCTTGAGATTCTTAGATCAGTAATTCCAGCGTAACAGAATGAAAGCTCTTTAGAGGACACTGCTGAACTATGTTTGAGGAGCTATTTTCTTAATGAGGTTTCCTATTTATGAACTGCTAAAAACTAATAAACTAGTAGATTTGTATGTTTGGTTTGTATCTACAAGAATACATAAATACTACCTTTATCAGTAGAATGGCTGTGGTGAAGACTGTGAATCTCTCTCCCAACAAATCCGAAGTCTGATAAAGGAGACATGGATGAATTATTTTGTTTGGCAACTGTCTTGTTTAACAAGCAGAAAAGCTGGGCAGCATTGTAGAAGCCAACAGTGGATTTTCACTCTCTCATACTGCTCCCTAGATACTGTCTGTGTTTTGACTCAAAAGGTGTCACTAGATGTTTTCTCTAGTAAAAAAAAAAAAAAGTCAGTGCTACTGCAGCCGATGCATCTGCTGGAGTTTTAACAAGGCACATGTTAATCAAGACTTCTCGCTCTTGAACTCTAACATGCGACTCAAAGCTCCCACAATCACTTTAGGTTCTTCCAGTCCAGTAGAAGAACAATGTGGATCAGCACTGCCTGCAGAGAGGAAGGACAATTATGTAATTAAGGTTCAGGACTAGGATACACACTTGATGGATATCCTTTTCCAACTGATTTTCTTTGTAGTTGATAAAGGAAATGATGACATATCTTTGAGCTACTTTAGACTTTTGCAAGATATTTGAATAACAAGTGCCCCAGAAATGGCAAAGCAATTTCCATCCAATTAAATCTCCTACAGCAACTCTTCTAAAGAAAGAGGTCTGAAAAGCACATCACCAATTAACAGTTACAGTGCAGTGGTATGGACAGGAAGGTGTCTGTAATAGATAGTTTCTCCCCCCCCCCAGACATGCTAAATTGAAAAGGTCAGTTACAGGGTATTATCACAGCCTCAGCTAGAAAGTGAGCTATGTGGAAGGTGCTCTGCTTCCAGGCATTCAGACTGTGGTCAGGTTGTCAATCCACAGCAGCAGGAGCAATACCCACCTAAGGCTGTGGCACAGAGCCAATCTTGACATATTCTCTACTTCATAGGAATTTTCTAACAACATTCCAATTTAATCACAGCTATCAGACTTCAAGTTATTTACAGGATGTTTATAGATTGTGGTTGGCAGGAAGTCAGACTAGATGATCACAGTAGCCATATAATAGTAAAAAATTCAAAACAAGTTAGAAGCCAGAGATTGTGCATTTGTTTTAGAGACAATAGATCTTTTTCAGCTGCAGAGACTTTTGCAAAGGTAAAAGGAGAAAAAAAATTGGGTGATGTCATTTACTGAGAAATAAAGTACTTTCTATTTTGCAGCAAAGCTGCAGCCATATGACTGAGACAACGTGCCTTTCTAGCAGACCATTACTTCACAGCAATCACAGCAGCCCATGACGGCAGTAAGACTGCTTGCTGTAAGCTGCTCATGGTGCACACTTCCTAGCTTCACCAGTTCACCCACCTCAACAAATATGCCACAAGGGCACTGCTCTAATTGCATCTACTATCTGTAGAGATGAAACTACAAAGCACGGTCTCCCTTGTATTCAGTTCCAAGGATTCCAAAATCTTCCAGCCTCTCCTGTGTTTTGGGAGTTCACACTCTGCTTTACACAGACCTACAACTTGTTAAGAAAATAAAAATTGCCATGCAGGGCTAGGGCAGAGGCTTGGGCTTGTTTTACCGCTATTATAAATTCCGAGCCAGCGTTTTCTTGGTCAGATCACTGCAGCAGCAAAGAGGAAGGGAAAAGATACAACTGCCTTCTAAAGAGTTTCATTTGTTTGGTCAGTGCAGGGACCTGCAGCAACATGTACTGTCACACACACTGACAAATGCTGGTAACTCTCTAGTCTCCACCTTCAGATTTACCTGAACCCCGTGTTCACAAGCAAGTGTACACTGACAGCCATCTAACCCACTCCCTTCTTTCTGGGGTTGTAACTAATCCAACTGCATGTTGCTGCCTAGGTAGCCTCAAGACACTCTGTCTCCACATACTTCTCAGCAGCCCATGAGCATTTGTTAGCTACTAATCCCCAGCTGGACCAATGTCCAGCTGGAGGAGCAGATGTACAAGAGGCCACAAGTGTAGCACTTCATAGACCTGACATCAAGGCCATCTCTTTAAGCCAGGAGAACATGCCACACTACAGACAAAATCCTTCAGGAAAAGAACATAACTATTCTCCCAGTGTCAGGTGCAGCATAAAGAGGCTCAAGTCACTATGACCGGCTCGAGGGAGTGGAGTAAGTTTCTTGAAGGACTAGCAGCTTCTGTTCCTGTGTACCTACTTCCTCAGCAGCATAATAGTCATCCTTCTTTTGGAACTACGCTAAGAGATTTATATTATCCCCAAATTTCCAGTTTTCATCAGCCATGTAACACTGCTCCTAGACCAAACCCACAGATACATCTTTCCTAGTCAGCAGTGAGATCATCTGTACCACTGGACTGAGCCCAGTAAATGGAAAACACCTTAGCTTAGCATTTTGCCTTTGTATCACATGTTGTCCCATGCTTTTATTGTGCAGTTCATCTGTTCTGGTATAGTCAAGCCTTCATTAAAAGTTCCAAAGGGGCTGGGTGAAAAAAGTGTTTTTTAGAGGGAAAACAGGGTAACATAGGTGATGAACAATAGGTAAAATTCAAAACTGCTGATCATTGCTGCTTAGGTTTTCCATCTGTTATTGTTCCAAGCTCTCTCATATTGAGCTCAATATCATTTGAAAGAAAACAGGATGAGAAACAACAGAAACAGTAATATAGAGACCCATTCAATCCTGCAAATGAAGTTCTGGTCCTTGCCTTCCTCTATCTTAAAGATTTATAGAAGACTGACAAGGACAATCAATGGCCTAGGAATAAGTTATACAGATGGTAGTTAAGTAGACTAAAACTTTGCTTGACCTGACACTAGGGCAGAGAGCTATGCCAGAAGTTTACCAAACCTGGAACAGCTTAGAAAGTGTGACTGGAAATAGACCAGTTGCTATCTCCTCCGCTGTAAAAACAGTGGCATCAAATGAATCTAGCAGCAGACAAGCCCAAAACAAGTCAGAGACAGCAATTCTTCACAAGATGCGTGGGTGTGAAAAGCCATTCTCCTGGAATGTTACATTCACAAGGTAACTGAAAAGGAGTTAACCGATGGCCATGAAACATGAAATACCCTAAACTGTTGTCAGATTATTTAAATTACACACCACTGCAGTGCTCAATTTACTCATCTTCAACAACTCCTTTTGGCCACTGTTTAAGACAAGATATTGCTGTAGGTGATTATAAGCAGCAATCAGCTGGCTTGTAAGAACAGCTGAACTGAATCAGGCTAAATAATCAGGCTTATTTAGTTCAGAAGAGCTAGATTGTATATTCAGCTTGACTTTTTTTTTTCTGAAGAATTTGGATTAAAAAAATATGTAGTTTTGCAGATGTTTATACTAGTGGTCCTGTACCATGCACTTTAACAATTTCAAATGCAAGAGCAACATGGCCTATCGGTTTTAAGAACTGCCTCTCAGCTTAAATGAGCAAGATCCTGCCAGAATAAGGCAGGGCTCTGTACTTTAAGTGACCCAGGACAAGGAATGGATGATGAATAGTTACTGACAGAGTTTATAGATGAAAAACTAGGGGAGTATTAAGTGATTAAAAAGATAAAATCATTTATCTTGAGTCAACTGTTCTGTGCTGCAATAAAGCAGAAGACTCCAAATTTCTAGTCATATCTTCAACGCAGTGAACGCAGATTAAAAATCTAAATACAGGATTTTCTTTTCCTTTTTTGAGTAATTTCCTGTGCCCCAGATTTCACAGCTCTGCACAGATGTTACAGTATGCACTTATGTCAGTCTCACGAGCTCAGCAAGAAGAGAGATCCCACCGGCCCCAGAGAGAGGGAAAGACCAGGTTACAAAGCATCATATAAAAAGTGATTCCAGCCAGGCAGGCTGGTGTATTTGCATTCCAGTATCAGAAGTCAAGCTATTTTCTCCCAAAGGAAGATCAACTGCAGCCTGAAACATACTGTGCCTGTAAGACTATTTATGGTGTCCTGCTTCCAACCAGCAAGATACTAACTCCAGCTACTTCTTGTAGTCTCCTCTACTACCCCCAAAAAAAGTCTCATAAAAGGCATCTTGCCACCTCCAATGAGGTAACTGCTAATTTTCTCTACCTGTTCTCCCTGATAAACCAGTTCATCATTCTTTGCTACCACAGCAATAGATCTGTTCCGAGAGCCATTTTACCGTGAAGAAAGGCCTGCTAACCTGGTATCATTTGAAGCAGTGAGAGTGCAGCTGGAAGTGAAACACATTTTGAGTGCAAGTACCAATTCTACCTGTCCCAAGAACATGATTTTTCTGTCTCTCTGCTCCTGTAGGCTGAATTCTTTCCCCAGGATGTGCTACAGTATCATGCTAGCTTAACTCCTGCTGCAGAGTCCTGAGAAAGTCTAGTAAGAAAGGCCAACAAGGTGGAGCCGAACTACAAGTTCTTAAATAAAAAACTCAAAACAAAAAACAACCACTTTTCATTGGAAGAGCTACAAGATTATATTTGTCCTTAAAGTGCTTTGATCAGAAACCCAGAGATCCGTCGAATCAAAATACAAAAACAAATGCTGTGAACAGTTATAGCAGGAAGAGCTCAGTTATCAGGAATGCTAGGCTCCGGATATCTAATTCTTTGATCTTTCCACTTTACCTTTTAAGAGATGAAAGGAAATCTCTTCCCTTGTAGGCAGCGTGGCACAAGTACGGGGGTACAACAGCCATTTAATTTTATTGTAACAATCCCCAGATCAACCTAGATTAAAGGAAGACTTGGTAGCAGTCTCGAAGACTGGCTCTTCCTCTAGCTCAGCCTTATTTAATTATATCTGGCCTCGAAGAAGTGATCCAAAAATCATTATGGGTTGACAGGGTTTTCCATCATTCCCCCCTCACTCCTCATCCATTCTGACAACAGCCTGCTTTCTGTTCAAGCTCATGCATCATTGTCCCTTCACTCAGGTGCTTCTTTTTCCTCTGCTCCCACTCATTTCACCAAGCATGCCAGCCCTCTGCCGGGTAAGTGCTGCACTGTGTCCCAGAACGACCCTTTCCAAATTCTTTCCCATTAAGTCATCCAGCAGAATACAGAGAGCGCCTGTTACATTACCACTCCACCCTGAGTGCTAGCTAGTCTCCCTTCTGCTGCGAAGCAGTCTGAAAGCCTTCTCCAGTAAAATTCCTACTCAGAATGGAAAGTTTCAGGCACAAACTTTTGAAAGTTACCGTGAAATGAAAACAGAGGAAATTAACAGAACCTGATGTACTATTTTGGAAACCCTGACCTTCAATGTAACTTCTTGCCAGAACACACTTGTCACAAAAATGTTGCTTCTAAGCAAGTCAACATTGCCTCAAACGGTTTTCTGTCACAGCTCAGACTAGTCTATCATCAGCCATTCTGTTTTCACATGCCTTTGGGCTTTTATTTATTACATTATAGACATACAAAACTATCTGTAGAACCAAAACTTTTGTATTTGCTTTTAAGCTAAGAATTTAAAGTGATTATAATCAATTTATGTTAGGAGAATCAGCATTAGAGAAGAACACTGCTTAGAGTCAGATCTTGATTCTCTCCTCCCTCATGCTGTAAAAGTTAACTCAGTCTTGTCTGTTCAGCCCATTGTAAGTTATTCTGACCAAAACCACAATGCATGTAAAGACTGGCCTCAGTGATAGAGTAGACTTAAAAGAAGCAGTTGAAAATAATCTATTTTCCCAATATAATGGCTACCATGTATCAGAAAGAAAGAGTTATTAGCATGACTCCTTAGTACCTTTTTATCAGTACCAGGAAACAAGCCACCTACTTTGCAAATGGCTTGAGAACAGCTGCATTCACAGTACACTATAACCTGGCTGAGTTTCCTTTAAGGTACACTATACTATGCAGTTACGGAATCAGAATCCTACTTTATGTTTACCATTTAGGGGTGATTATGCATTAAGAGTTATGGCATCTCCCTTTTTTCATCTATTCAGAAAGAACCCCCTTTCTGCCAGGCCTACACAACCTGCTTGATAGGTAAGTTCATGCTCTAGATCTGCTCAGACTTTGGAAAAAAATTCACAAGAACATCACCCAATACTAGCCCCTGTTTTTACAAGTGCCCAAATACATTTAGTGAAATCTGAAGCAGCTCTCAGAAGGCAATAACTTTAAAACCATTACCTGCAATTATTGTGAAGACTATATATATTTAAAAAAACCCCCAACAACCCAAGGGACAAACACACCTTACATGTCAAAATTTGGGTGTAAGCCTATTTTTCTGTCATCCCAAAGTAGTAAGTTTCTGATCTGCTAGCTCATGACAGGATTTTCTTGGAAACCCATTTTTACTGTATTTGCAAATGGTAGCTTGTACAAGCACAGAATTCTTTCCTGCATCGTGTATTGCCTGCCTGGAAAGGGCCAGCTTTCTACTTCTTAGTGAAATAATCCCACAGGATGCTGTGTAGGCCTCATGTCTTCAAGGGAATGAGTTTTCTACTAGCTAAAGTATACTACCACTTCAGTAAAATAAAGAACTATTTAAAGATTAGTATATTAGCTGTCAGACTTACCAAGACAGATCTATTTAAAGAGAGGCTCAAGCAGACTCAATGGCCACAGGTACATCACACTCAGGTGTTCTACATGTGCACCAGCATGACAGCTAGCAGGTCATACTGGAGAAATAACAGATTATTTCTTAGGGGACAGTGATTTTCCTTGCTTTTATGTAATCTCTGGAGACAGCTGATACAATACAGCTACTCCAGCATTACTACCATTAGAGCATTGCTGAAATAACCATCTAATTACACACAGTAATGAAACTGTATTTTATTATAAGCAAAAACAGCCTTCATATCATCAAGAAACTAGGACCTATACACTTTTCAAAGAGCTACCCAGGTACAAACTGCTGTGCTTAGAAATCAACTTGCACTTCCAATTTGAGAAAGATCCATGGAGTGTTACAAAAAAAAAAAAAACCCAAACAAACCCAAAACCAAACCCAGAAGTAATCAGAAAAAAAACCAGACCTCATTAATTACATAAAATCTGCCATTATCCTGGTCCTTCCAGACAACAACAGTTACTAGCTCCAATTCACAGTGTTCCAAAATGAAAGTGACTGCTTGTTCAAACTTTCTCAGTGTTTTTTGCTTACCGATTCCAGACTTGCAGTTTGGCAAAGAATCTACTAGTCCATACAGGGTGCTCTTCAGAACCATTTTAGCATTTCCTTCTTCAAAAAAAAAAAACCAACCAAAACCCAACCAACCAACACCACAAAATCACCGAGTACATATACTGCATCTTTGTGGGAGAAAAAGTTGGGGTGGGGGAATCTGATGCAGTGAGAAAGCTACATAGACAACTCATAGGCAACAGCAGAAGCATATCTGAAAAGTCTGGAGAAAGGCAGGTGTCCATCTTCAGTATTCTGCATTGAAAGGGTAGTCCTTGTGAGTTTTGCACCTGAAGAAAATCAAGGAGGAAAGATTATCTTATCTCTGAAAGATACCATATGCAGCTGTAACCAATGCGAAGAGCCACCAACAGAGGAGCTGAACCGTATAAAACCAGTCTGTTTCTGTGTTCCTTGGTGGTACACTGCATTTGCAAACAGAAAAATTCCTGAGTGCCTTCTGTTGCTCAGACTGAGCATTTCAGGTGACATGACCTATGTGCTTTGCAGACAGCCAATTCGAGGTTTCACTGTTTACTGCCAGGAAGGCTTTTTCTGCAGCCTTCCAACATAGATTTCATATCTGGATTTAGGCTTCAAAGCTGCAAATCCTTATTTTACTTTTTGGATGTTTATTTACTTTCCCAACCACTCCTGAAGAACACAGTTTTTCTAATATACTTAAGAGTCATGGCAAAGACAAAATACCACAAGCAAAGTTAATTAAGAACTTGAGTCTGCATCACGCTCAGTTCTCCAATATGGAGAAAATAAAAATTATGAATAGGAAGCCTCCTGTTGCAGCTCCAGCTACAAAGAGTTTCTTGGAGACTGAACTGAAAATGAACATGAGGTTTGCTTTATGCTCATCACGATTTGGTTTGTAACAAACATTTAAAAGCTTACTCTGAAAACATTATTTTGAGGATGATCCCTTGAGAAACTGAGTTTGCACGTCCTGAATTTTCACCAAATTTACTATCTCTAACTTCATATACTAGACTATGACATACCGATAACTTAACAGCTTAGAAAAAACAAAACCCAAACCAAAACACTGCCACTCACGTGCTCATTGCACAGACTCTCCAGTTTCTATTAAAGCTGAGAATAGCTGCCATCTCCTCTTTAGTCAATTCAAAGTCAAACACCTGGCAAGAGAAACAGCTGGAAGTCACCTCTTTGAACATATCAGAAACTGTAAGCAAAAAAACCCCAACCCAACCACAAAATTAAAGAACAAGTCAATAGCGCAGGGGTGCTTGTTAGAAGAAATGACTGTTTCGTGAAGGTGGGAAAGGAAAAAGATGGCTCGCTGGATTTCCAAGACTCTACTTACTAGTCAGAGTAGGGGAGGGACGTGAGCAGGAGAGGGAGAAGTTAAGAAAAAAAAATATCTCAAGTTGCAGTTACATGTGCCCGTTGTTTTAAGTTTAGAGAGCACTTAGTGTTGCACAGTGTCTCCATCCTCCACTTGGGAAAGATGCATCTTTCTGTCCTATTTCAAAGGAACATCTACGAGACTTTCATATTCCAACTAATGCGATTACACGTCTTCCAAAATCCTAATAGTGGTTTCAGTCAAGGACCACCGAACCAGGAGCAGCAACAGGGTTTATGGACACCAGGAGTATTTTCTTAGCAGTGCTTGCTCTACATAAGCCTTTTGTGGCGTGCTGCTGCACCCAGGGCCCTAGGCAAGCTGTCAGACAACTCACCCACATGACACGGAACAGGAAGTATCACATAACATGACTGCTAAGGTTATCCGTATAATATTTCTAAAAGCTTTGTTTACTCCTGCTTTCCAGCTGTAACCTTAAGTTTAGCCCTCAGTAGAGTGCAGGTAAACATACAGAGAGAAAAAGCCCAGTCCTCTTGCCTGAGGAGGACCTGGGAAGGATCACCGATTGCCCTGCAGGGAGAAGCCATGCCACCCCTGAAGGGCAGCACCCAGCTCACTCCTAACGACTCACCTTGAAGTTCTCCACAATGCGCTGTGGTGTGACAGACTTGGGAATCACAATCACATTTCTCTGGATGTGGAACCGAATAAGAACCTGCAGAAGATATATCACCAAGTCAGAGGGAGGATGGGTTTTGTTCTATCGCAAGCAGAGCCTGTTCCGACAGTTGTTTGCCACAAACTGTACAATTCAGCAGAGTTAACCCATTTCTGCAGAGCTGCATTTCAAATCATACCTGAATTCTAAATGGCACTTTCTAGAGTGCAAACAGAAAAGGGGTGAAGCCCCACATAAAAGGCTTCCTTTCTCCTTCCCCTTTCACTTTAGTGATACTTACTTTTTTCATTCCCACCCAGACTTAGTAGGGTATACAAGTTTTCATTTTCTGCAACAGGACTTAAGGGAAACTGAAACATGACAACATCTGAAGACAGGTCAAGAAAACGTTTCTTGCTGATGGTCAAAGAGCCCTTGCAAGCATGCATTGAAAGCTACAAAGTAAACAAACTTGTGTTGCTACTTAAAACCACAGAAGAGCACCACAGGTGACAGGGAACGAAGAGCCAGCCTGTCCTTTACATTGTCTTTAGCTGTTGTTAAGGCTGCGTAACAGGAAGGAGTCCCCGCTGCCTGGTACCTACCTACCTGTGCTGGGGTTTTGTTGTGCTTGGTTGCAATCTCTTTGATCTTGGGGTCATCCAGAAGGGAAGGATCCTCTGGCTTAGCCCTACACAGAGGAAAGAAGATCAGTGGCTAGAAACCTCCAGAGATCCAACCTAGCAATAGAGCCCTGTATCTGGATGAATAATTAATGGTGCACGTGTAGTCTCAAAGTTTCATGCCAGCTCCCTTGCAAAATGTGATCTTACCATGGTCTGTCAGGAGAGCCAAGTGGACTGTACGCTGTCACAGCAATCCCCTTGGATTGACAGTACTTGATCAGCTTCTCCTGGGTAAGGTATGGATGACATTCAATCTGCAAACATAGGAGTACAGAGATTTACAGTGATTTAACTGTTTTAAGATGTTCCAGGGATTAGTTTTTAATTAAATCAAAGGCCATTTTTAATTCTAATTTATACTCTGTACAATATTATGCATCCTTTGTTTTCTATATGCCCCCGCTCTCTTTCTACAAGTAGCTTTCCTTATAGTGATGGGTCCAAAGACTGCTAACACCACTCATTAAAACTATGCTGATCTGTATAATCTCCAGCACATGGGATGACCAGCTACACCGTTGCTTAAATGGAGCAGTTCAGTAAAATGCACACGTAAGAAAACTGTAAAACTCCTAACAACAGGATAGCAGACTAGTAGGTACAAAGGTCTTTTCGTCCCTACTTAAACATCGAATAATGGTGGAGTGTGGTGTTTGTTGTTGGTTTTTTTTCTTTACAACAACCATATTAACTTCAATACCAGTATTGTTTCATTTGGTTTTATTTGCTTTGTGTCAATACTAACACTGAATACCTCCTAGTCCAAAGAGTGAGAATGGCTAGCTGCTACATATTTTAGACTTTTAGCTTGTGGTCCATTACAGACTTCTCATAAACACATGTACTTACTATGAATCTCTGTAAGATTATCTACATAACAGGCTACAGACTCCTTAACAGTGGATCTGTATTCTGGCAAGCTAACGTGCAGATATGCAGTAGGGAACAGGAATTATCCCCGCGTCAGGAGGCTGAAAAATTAACATTTAATAGTTTGCATAGCTGGACTTCCAGGATAGCTCCACAACAGGGAGAGAGCATCCTCCTGCTCTTTCTGAGGGAAGTCCCTGGAAATTTGTGCTCTTGGCAACAGAGCAAAAGAGTGCAAAACACAGGATCAGTTTACTGTCTTGAGTGTCTTTCTTGTGGTTCTAGCTGCTTGCTGTTATCAGAAGCTTGCACGGCTGTTTCCCTTCTGCAGCATGCTGGGATACTAAACATGACAACTCAGTTTGGGATGTATTATATATATTTATTTCGCTTCAGCAGCTCAAGAGAATATCCAGTTATTTTCTCAACTATTCAATAGATAGAATTTATGCAATATAAATGAGGCAAAGTCATTCTTACTCCCTACTGGCACTCAAGCTGAAGAACTGAGCTATATTATTAGGCTTATGTTTGGACCAGGATGAAAAGCCTATGATATCTTTAAAAAGTGTCTTAAGCTATTGCAATCCACACTGTACGATAACGATCAAGTACTTCAGAGTCAGATTTCTTACTGAACCAAGTACTAGGATCATTGTAACACAACTACTACTTTGCAAAATAATTTCTCACTACAACCAAACCCAACGTGCATACCAACTGCATCCAAATTAAGAATGGGAATGGCACCAAATGCAGGGGATTACTGCATTACATGTCAAACATCTGCACAGAGAAAGTGTTTACAGAAAGCACTATCACTATTAGGCCAGCTGGTAAGTGTTAATAACAGAAAAGCTTTCAGGATCACAAGCATTTCTTCAGGAGCAGTAAGTTTGGAAGGACAGGGACCAAAGACCCATTGTTCTGAGCTTAACTTGATTACAGTAAGCTGAGAGCTTGCAAACATTTACAAGTGAGAGATACAAGATCAGTGACCTCTATGCAAGAGACAAGGGTAATTATCAGCTACAGTGACAGCAGCAGTGAGGTGTGGTAGATGCTGAAAGGTATAAATACTTCTACCAAGTCTCCTAAAAGTACATTGGGACCGATAGTGAATAGCTATAGTACAGAATTATGAATTTTGCACTTGTCAGAATGTTTCAGTTCTATGTTGAATAGACTTCCAAGAGAACAATCCTATTAGCTTTCTGAAAAAAAAAAAAAAAAGTGTTAAAATCCCTTTTCCATACATATGCTCAGGCTAACACAGTAAGTTAACCTGTTCTAGTAATCAGGTAACAATAACTGAAACTACAGCCCTTCAAACACCATAGAAACCAAGGACAAGTCTAGGTAGACTCCACACGGGGCTGTCCTGGGATCTGTCCTTTTCAACAACTTGTGCCAGGCTATAATCTTGTCAAGTTTGCAGATGATGCCAAACTGGGGGAGGACCAGCCAATACACCCAAAGACAGGGCTGCCACTTCAAAGGAACTCACTCAGGCAGGAAGAACAGGCCAACAAAAGCCTCATTAAGTTCAACAAGGCTGCACAAAAAGCCCTGCACCTGGAAAGGAAAAGCCCCTGGCAGTAACACAGGCTGGAGCCTGACTATCTGCAAAACACCTATGCTAGAAATGACCTGTGGGGCATAGTAGGCTGAGCTGAACCCCAACCAGCAGTGAGCCCTGGCAGCTGGAACACAGCCAGTAAATCATGGCAAGTGATGATCTGTCTCTACTAAGCACTTGTCAGACCACCTTTATAGTACTATGTCCAGTTTTTCCCCTTCTCACCCGCTTAAGTAAAGACTGACAGACTGTCATGAATTCAGAGGGCCACCAGGATGGCTGAGGGCTGGAGAACATGTGCTGGTAAAGGCTGAGGGAGCTGGGCTTGTTCAGCTTGAAGAAAGGAAGGTTTCAGGTTTCCTAATACCAGCTTTTCAATACCTGAAAGAACTTCATGCAAAGACAAGCCAAACTCTTTTTCTCCCACTGTGCACCAGTAAAGAGGCATGAGTTTAAACAAGAGGGGTTGAGATCAGATATAAGACTCCCTCCCCCGCCCATACACCCAAGGCACTGCATCAGACAGCAGAACACACTGCCTAGAGAGGCTGTGCAGTCTCCATCATTGCAGGCTTTCAAGATGGATAAAGCCCTGGGCAACCTGGTCTGATATCACAGCTGATGCTGCTCTGAGCTGTGAAATACAGCAGATTATCTTCCAAGGTCTTCTACCACCTGTATGTTCCTAAGATTTTTGTTTAAGTGCAGTTTATGTATCTGGACACTTCTGCCCTACAGCCTACCTTGCAACTCCATTTCCTCCTTCCTCCTAACCCTCATTAAGTCTGTAATCACTGCATAAAGCATGTTCCTGTTTAATTTGCCCAGGCAACAGCAACTGGCCACTCCATAGAAGAGCTGCAAAAAGGTCATCCAATTTTCTCTCAGGTCCTCATATATATGCCAAGTTTAACTCTATTTCAAGGAAGTTTTTAAAGCTCATCTGATTTCCCTCTGCTCCCTCCCCCTCAAAAAAAAAAGGTATTCTGGAACTGCTCCTTGCCCAATTTTCCAAGCAGTAGTGCAGAAAGTCCATAAAAAGCAGCACCTTGTGCATCTAGAAGTTGTTAAAAGGTGGGATTGAGAGAATATGCTCACCTGGTTATTTGCAGGCTTGTATTTCAGTCCCGGCTTATTCAAGATTCTTTCTATCTGCTCATGGTTAAAGTTAGAGATACCAATGGCTTTTACCAGACCAGCATCCACCAGTTCTTCCATGGCCTAACAGAAAACAGCACAAAGTCAGCACAGTACAGGGCCCAAAGAACACATTCTTCTTTACATGGCTTATTTCCTTTATGAGGAGACAAAAAAGCACTTAGATTTTCAGAGCTCAAGCTTGAGGTAAAGCAAACAAAACACCCCACCACCAGGGCACTAGTATATTTGTGCCGTGTCTCCCATTTCACTAAAGCTCAAAGGCTCATTCTGTGAAACTGTGGAAATTCACAGGAAGTTAGAAGGGGAAAATAATGATACCCAACAATCTGCTATTGTACCAATGAGTTCTTCCAAGTAGTTCTACATACATGAGAATTTAGACTGCTGAACATAATGAAAACATGGAAAAGATTGCCGAGAACAGATGTGATTCTCCTGCTGTAGCTAAACTTACCTCCCATGTCTGTAGAATATCTGTGTTGCTGGGTATAGACATGCCTTTGTCATCTGTGGGAAACAACTCCTCTCCTGCCTGTCAGTGAGAAAGCAAAATGCTTCAAACACTCTTTGGTGGGAAGTTAGGTCATCATTGTCTTCAGCTGGTGCTACTACAAACTCCTACTGCAGGACATACCAATAGTCATTATCTACATTCTTCAGTCTTTTCCCTTGCTTTCACATGGGATTATGGCACTTTTGCCCACAGCCATCTCAATAAGGACAGGTACTTCTGCTGGATGCAGTGTTCTCTGACTCATCAAAATAGACAAGGCAACCTCCACTTGTAGAATTCTAGCCAGTTTACAAGTTTACTTTCTTTATTACAAAGATATACACAACTCTCCAGTGGACATAATGAAGTGCTTTATTAAAATGTGTAATAAGGACCCACTTAGGACCTGGAACATGTTCAGTCTATATTGGACCAGACCTGCTGACAGGACTTTCATGGGGAGAGCCATTGTTTAAGTTGCTGGCATAGGGAATGTTAGAACAGCCAGTGTCCCAGTTAGGACTACATGCCAAGTATCAGCTTCATTCAAGACTAGTTGTTTTCTACCGATAAATTATACCACAACATATTTTTCCTTTGATAGTGATGTCCACGTGAAGCTAGTTTTAAAAATACAGACACTATGAAAACCAGTTGATCTCACAAGCAACAAGTAGGAATAAGATTCTGATCAGGCTCTAGCAGAAAGGCTAAGCTTAGAAATATTCAAATGGAGACATCAGTTCCTTTGCATGCAGCCAGTAGAAGTTAGGAACTAATAAGTTGCACATTTTGAAATCCAAGGTCTGTGAAGCACTAAGGCTCCTACAGCAAAGGCCAACTCAATCTGTATCATATTAAAGGACTCAGTGATTATAGACAGAAAGGGAAAACAAATACTTTCTTGTTCTGCAATTCTGTAACATGCAGACAAAAGAATCTGTCACACAGTAAAGTACAGCCCTCCTTCCCACAAAGGGGAAACCATATCATTGCCCGCTGAACACACTTTGGATTTGTATAAGATAACACATAGGCAATAATCAGAAGGAGAGCAATATAACTCTTGCTTGCAGTAGGGAAACTTACCCCTAGTTCAAGGCCTACCTCTTCCATGATCAAAAGGGCAGAGGGTGCTGTGCAAGCAGGAATCTCAGAGGTAGGGATAAACAGCCTGGCTCACACAGCCAGAGTAAAGCTGCACAGCAGCACGGGGCTAATGTACAGACACAGTATGATCTGTGTCTGCTGGAGCAGTTACTGGGCTGTACAGCCATTTAGCTCTTCAAAACTGCCAGTCACAACAGAAAAAGGTATTGCTGTTACTGTACCTTAAAACCAAGAGGCCAGTGGATGAGGTAGAGATCCAGGTAATCCACTTTCAGGGCAGCAAGAGTCTTCTGGCACGCTCCCTTCACCAGAGGCTTTTCATGAAACGTACACCACAGCTACAGACAAAAAGCCAAGGCACACCATGACCACCTGGGTTAAACTTCTTGGAACCCTTCTGTCCTGTTCAGGAGAGTGCCTGTCCCCTTTGGAAGGGGATGTGGAACT
Organism: Falco peregrinus; assembly: GCF_023634155.1. NCBI lineage: Eukaryota > Metazoa > Chordata > Aves > Falconiformes > Falconidae > Falco > Falco peregrinus. Next base: position 70,816,925 of record NC_073726.1, read on the forward strand.
AGATCATCCTCCTGATCTTCAAAAGAGGCTTGTTCTGTGAGCAGGACTGGTCTGCCATAACGAGGGCAATATGTGCAGTGGCAGCACACATGACTGAAGGGTGTCACATCAGATAGCAGAAGCAGTCTGGTTTCATTAATTAAGACCTCATTCAAAAGTCACCTACTAGAAGGTCAGATACGGCATGAAAGGACTGCATAACTTCATGCCATGAAGTTTAAAGCATCACCCATATCCATGGTACATACCCTGCCTATTCTCCATACAAAACAAGGCAGAGCAGGGAGCTTGTCTCAGGAGTGGCCTAAGTGATGCTCTGAATTATTCCATGCCATACCACAGAGCAGGAAAGTAAAGAACCAGGGGGTCACTATAAAAAACAGGTGCCTCCTGGAATCCTATACCATCAGATCCATACCTTACTGACAATGAAGAGGTCCTCTCGTTTCACAGCACCTTCCTTGATTTTTTGCTGGATCCCATCCCCAACTTCATTTTCATTCTGGTACACATAGGCGCAGTCAAAGTGACGATATCCAGCATCAACAGCAGCCATTACTGCAGCTGTTACCTTCCCTGGAGGGGACTGAAAAAATAATATCCAAGAAACACTAATCAATATATATTGAAGACCTTTCTCCTGGCAAGATAAAATTAAGGTGGCCACCCCTCTTAAAGCAACCCCCCAACTGAAATAAAACAGAACACCAACAGCATCAAACAGAGCCCCGGCTTTACGTGCAGCCCTTTTGAGCCTATATACATCTGTAAGGAGAGATCCTGAGCTCACACCCAGCCGCAGCCGTTCCGCGGCCGCCGCGCTCAGCCCCGCGCTCCGCCGCGCCGAGGCCCCCCCGCCGGGCCGCTCCCCAGGGCCGGGCCGAGGCCCCCCCGCCTCCCCCGCCGCTTCCCCGGGGAGCGGCCCTCAGCAGCTGCCAGCACGGGGGGCTCAGCCCGGCGGAGGGGCCTCAGCCCCCGGCGACCCGCGCAGAGCGCTGCGCTGCCGCGGGGGCTCGGGCTGCTGCGAAGGGCCAGCGGGCAGCGAGCGACCCTCGGTGCCAGGCGCCGCGGCGGCCCCGCCGTGCCGGGCGGGGAGCCCCGGCCGGGGGCTCGGTGGCGCCGGCAGCGCCGCGCCCGGGGTGGCAGTGGGGACGGCCCCGAGCCGAGCTCCGACACCGGCGGCCACGACTGCGCCGCGCCGCCCCCGCCGCACTCCCCCAGCGCGGGGCCGGGAAGGGCGCTCGTCCCGCACGGGCGGTAACGGGCCGGGCCCGCGCTGCGCAGCCCCGTCCGCCTGCGGAGGGGCCCCACCGAGGCCCGCGTTACCTTCCACGTGCCCAGCCCCAGGATGGGCATCTTGGCCCCGGTGTTGAGCTGCACGTAAGTCGCCATGGCCCCACACGCCGCCCAGCAACACCACAACAGCTGCCGACCCAGCGCCTTTAATAGCGGCCGGGGCGGGGCGGGGCGGGGACGGGCCCGCCCGGCACGGCACGGCACGGCACGGCACGACACGGCACGACAAGGCGCGGCGCGGAGGGGAGATGGCGGGGAGGCGCCGGCGTCCGGAGCGCAGCTGCGGCACTGGGGCCCGGGCCCACGGCGGGGGTCCAGGGCGGCTGCCGAGCGGTGAAGAGGCCGCGTTTGCGGGCCTCGGTCACGCAGCCAGCCGGGTTGTGCCTGAGGGTGCTGCCGCCGGGGCTGCGCTAACTTCACAGGCAGGGCGCGGGGTGTGCGGTGCCGGCCGTGCCTCCCACCCGGCCGGCAGCCTCCCGCAGCGCCCCGGTCCCCTGATGTGGCACCTCAGCCGCCCCAGCACATGGCAGAGGAGATGTGACACGACAGAGGTGTCTCCGGGCACCCTAAGAGCTGTTTGCAAATTGTGCTCCACAGGGCAAGGGAGGGCTGAGCCCTGTGCTGGAGCAGCACGTCCCTGTGACAGGGATGGTGGCCTGGGCTGGTCCCCCTTGTCAGAGCCCTGTCACCCCACGTGCTGGTACAGTGAGATGGCTGGAGAAACCATGTGGTGGCCAGCTTGGCAGAGTGGGGAGAACCTGTTCCCTGCTCCAGATGGGAAAAATGCAGCTTCTGCTTCAATGGAAAGTGACCTGTGGTTTAGGAGCAATTTAGGAGAAAGTGTGTTAAAAAAACCCCACTTTAATGTTAGGAGAGTTGTTCTAAAAGTGTTTTCAAAGTCACAGAAGAGGAACACTGACTTTTTAATGAGTGACATAATGATGAAATTATCCCTCCATCTTTAGAGAGGTGCTGAGGGCATTTCCAAATAAAATGCACAGTCATAAATTGTACGTGGCCAGTAATCTCACATCAGAAACTGGCTTTGAAATTTTTGCAGACAAGCATATGCTGTTTGCTGAAGAGGTCGCAGTGCAGTGGAAAAAACCCAGAGCTGCCCGGGAGGCTTTGCTGCTTGCTAGCGCATGGAGAGTGTCTTCAGGTGCGAGCGTTTGCCCTGGGTGCCTCCTCCCATGGCAGAGGCCCCTGCTCGCTGCAGCTTGGTATTTTTTGCTCCATTTAACTAAGGGCGGGCAAGGTAATTGGTTTTCCTCTTTAATGTCCCTCCTGTTTTGTGTCAGCACCATCAGCTGTCCCTGGCAGGATGCGATGTGTTTTCACTTGGATCACAAAGCCATTATGTAACTTGGTGCTTACTTCTTACCGTTCGGGTTCGGTTTTCCCTGGCGGTTTCTTGTCAGAGAGATGTCTCCATCTGGTCACAAGAGGCTTCAGGCAGAAGTTCTGTAATTTTTATTTTTTTTATTCTTTGCCCACATGAGTGGGAGAGTTTCCCCTCACAGCTGTAAGGCAAGTTGGCTTTTTGCTGTTTACCTCCCCCCAAGGCCTTGTGGGGGCTGTCACATGGCAGCAGGACCTTGGGGGAAGAAGTACTGCTGCATGTGTCACCGGGTTACAGCCAGCCTGCTAAATCCTGTGCGCTGTGTCCTTGCTAACATGGCCAGCTGTTTCTTTACAGTGAATGCTGGCAATGAGGAACTGTGTGGGGGAGGAGGGTTTTTCTTCTTTTTTTTTTTTTTTCTTGATCCACGTTCGAGGTTTTGCAATGAAACAGGATGCATAGTATCATGAGTTTTCAGTTTGTTTTGCTGACTTTGCATTTAGTAACTGTAATTTCACAAGCTGCAACTTTGGAGACCAGCAGTGTTTGGTATCTGAGAAGAACAGAGCCCAAATTAATGGAAATGGGTATGTCCCTGGGGAGCTGTCTTTACTGACTGAGACCCTGTGGCCTGCCAAAAAAGCACAAAGGCAATGTAAGAAGGTGACAGAGTCACAAGGTGTGATCATCTCTACTCGTAAAGGGGAGAGCTGCAAGGGTCTGCAGCTTTACGGCTACCAACAGTTACAGGCATAACTGGAACCAGTGTGCTGAGGTAAGGGCACGCAAGGTTTCAAGCCCAGATCCCTGGGAAGAGCAGCGGGAGTTTCTGCCTTGCTCCGAGCCTTTAAAAGGGGAGATTTATCTTGGTCAGTGGGGTGCTGCAGTTCAGCCTCCCAGATCTGAGCATCTTTGGCTGAACCTGACTGTAGAAGACCTTGGCCTATTTTTCACTCTGAGCTCAAATCAAGGCAGGAGCATATCCTGGTGGATCTCCCATTGTCCTGGTTTCAGCTGGGATGGAGTCAGTTTTCTTCTTGGTAGCTGGTGCAGTGCTGTGTTTTGGCTCTGATGTGAGAATAGTGTTGATGGGACACTGATGGTTTTGGTTGTTGCTGGGTGGTGTTTGTACTGGGTCAAGGACTTTTTGGTTTATTGGGCCCTGCCAGCGAGACGGCTGGAGGGGCAGGGGAAGTTGGAAGGGGACACAGGTGGGACAGGTGACCCGAACTAGCCAAAGAGGCATTCCATACCATATGGTGTCATGCTGAGTATATAAACTGGGGGAAGAAGAAGAAAGGGGGGGACATCTGTCATTATGGCATTTGTCTTCCCAAGCAACTGTTATGCATGATGGAGCCCTGCTTTCCTGGAGATGGCGGAACACCTGCCCACCCATGGGAAGGCGTGAATTAATTCCTTGCTTTGCTTTGCTAGCGTGCGTGGCTATTGCTTTACCTATTAAATTGCTCTTATCTCAACCCTTGATTTTTACATTCCTTTCTGATTCTCCTCCCCATCCCTCTGGGTGAGGGGGAGTGAGCAAGCAGCTACGTGGTGCTTGGTTGCTGGCCAGGGTTAAACCACAACACCCATCTTCTCGGAGTGATGGGAATTTTTGTCTTCACACTAGTATTTGTCCGACGGAGCTCTGGCAGATGGGAAGAGCCTGCCTGAGTTTTGGGGAGTTTGGGCTCTATGCTACTTGCAAGCACTGCCCTGCACAAGGGAGGAAGGCTTTAGGATCAGCTAGTGAAGGGCTGTGTGGAGCAATGGCCTGATGTTCCTGATGCCACAGGTGAGACACTTGCCCAGAGGGACTGGAAAGAAGAGGGTAATCAACTGGAGTTGCTTGGACTGCTGGACTGCATTTACAGGGAAGGGGCCCTGAAAAAGCGGTGATCACTGATGCCATGGCTTGAAAACTCCAAGGTCTGTACACAGTTATTACTTCCCCTCTGGTATTGCCTGATAAGCGGATGGGACATAAGGAGCAACTTGCACTGGAGGGAGCATTGTAGAATATAGGCAGGAGATTAGTGGCATGGCCAAAGATAATGCTGGATGTCCAGTGGCGTGGTTGATTTTGGAAAAAGTTTTAGAAGGGGTTGGAAAGTATATGTTAAGATTGTTGCAGTGTTGACCCTGATAATTTTGGTGAGTTTGTGATGTGTGTTGTGTTCACACTGATGAGTTGTTAACAACAGTGCGCTGGTCTGTAGTGACAAGGGATAGAGTTTATAATGAATATACATTAAGGTTGTGATTATGGTAGAGTTTGTGTAAGGGTGAAAATTCTTAATATATCTTTCAGTGAGGTGAAGGGCAGAATGTAAAGGACATAAATTACAGCGGGTATCAGGGAATGGCAGTGGCAACCTGTGTGAAGACCGTGAACTGCTCAGTGCCAGCCAGAACCAATTCCAGCTACCTCCAACACTGATGTAAACACCCCATCTCATGCCAGAATTTAAGCCCACGATGCCCTGGCTCAGACACACTCCTGGAAAGACAGGTCCTCTTTGAAGGAGGTCCATGCTGAAAGGGTTTACTTTTGAGGGACCGCAGCTGATGGATGAGCCATGCTGGAGCAAGGAAACCCCTGAAGGCACTGCAGCCACTGGGTGACCCGAGCAGGAGAAGGTATACTGCTGAAAGACAGTGGTCTAAACCTTTGGCTCCCCCTGCCCCATAGCAAACATTGTATCTTTATTGTTCAATGAAAATGTGTATTTGGTCTTAGCGGAGCTGTCTCACCTGCGCCTGGGGATTACTGAGGGGTTTTACGGGTTGCTTCCTTCAGGAAGCTGCTAAACAAATGTTCTTGGATTACACGTTCATAAATTGAAAGTGGAAATTTTGGGAAGAGTCCTAAGGTGCCTCTGTTCTTGAGCAAAGGTTTTACCTTTTTTTCCATGAAACCTGACATGCAGCTTTATGGTTATGTGTTTGGTCACCTGCCCAGTAGGAGGAAATGGAAAGGTGCCACAGCCACAAAAGCAAATACCTCCTCATGTCACCTGACCTTGTTAAAGGAACCATGATTGTTTTGATGGCTTGAGTTTGGCTCTAGAGCGGGTGTCTGTGTGCGTAGGGGTGTGTGGGGAGTCCAGGTGCCCAGCTCTGCTGTCACTGGGTTGCGGGGACTTGTGTCTCTGCACCGTACCCTCCAGGGCCAGGGTCAGCCAGAGGTGGAGAGGCCAAAGGGGTCGGTGGGCTCAGGCCCTGCTGCTCCGCTGTGGGGGTGAGCAAGCCCCGATGCTGCGGTGCTGTGGGAGGGCTCGGGTACCCCAGCTGCTGTGGGAGGGGGTGGCTGGGCTGCAGACGCCTGCTGGAGGAGACAGCATCCTTGAGCACCTGTCCTGGGCTGGGTGCCCTGGGCCGGCAGCGGTTGGTGCGGCCAGGGGATTCCCACCGGAGGCTGGCAGGGGGCCAGCAGCCTGGGCTCGGCACCGAGGGGCTGAGCCGCCCCTGCCCAGGGGCAGACCCCCGGCTTGCGTGGTGTCCGAAACGCGGTGGCCAGAGCTCAGGGCATGGTGGCCACGGTGGCCGGCGGGGAGGGGGCGACGCGGGTCTCCTCTGAGGGCTGGCTGCCCTCTGGTGCCCGCGGGGCAAAGCGCCGAGGGGCTTCGCTGTCCCAGGGAGGGTCCCTGTGCCCCCGTGCATGCTTCAGCTTTGTTCACAGCAGGGAGGGTGGCGAGGTCCAGAGAGGCTAAAAAGAGCAAGCGGGGCCTTCACGGGAAGGGAAAGACAACCGATTGGATTTGCAAAGTTTGTCTCTTGGGGAAAAGTGTGCACTGCTGTGTTTGTGCCATGCCTTCCATCTCACCCAAGCTCAAAGGTTCATTTCTTGAGATGACAGGAATTCATACTAAGTTATTTACACAGGGAAAATAATGATAATCAATAGTGTGCCATCAAGCCAGCACTGGAGGGCTGTACTCTAGGCTGTAGGCAAGATCACAACCTACTACACCTTTATTCCAGCGAAATGTATTTGAGCAGTTCCAGGAACTGTGGTGAAGGCAGTTCTGCGGTTGTTATGGTCAGGCAATGTGGTCTGCAGCTCCACTGGAGACTATCAGCTTGACTAAGCACGTATGTTTTAAAAATCTACACTGCATACCGTGCAATAAATACATAAGAACTTTGTGGCTTCTAAAGGTAATGCAAGCATGGAGAAGACTGTCAAGGACAGAAAACGCGATTGTCCCACTGTGGCTGAACTTATCTCCCATGTCTGTATTCTGGGTATAGACGTGCTTTTGTCATCTGTGGGAAAGTTCCTCCCCTGCCTGTCAGTGACAAAGAAAACGCTTGAAACCTCTTTGTTGGGAAGTTAATACCAATACAACTGAGGACCATGACAGCTTTAATTTCTAGTACAGAAACTACTAATACTTTTCTACATTGTTCATGCAGGTTTATGGCACTATTGTCAGCAACCATTTCTAGTAGGAGGGACAGGTGTATCTCTTGGACCAAGCAAAGTGAGGACTCACCAAAACACATACAGATAAACAACTCGCACCACTTGTGGAATAAAGCAGAACAAGCATGCTTGCTGTACTCCTCTATCATGACTATTAAGGGAAAATAGGAAAAAGAACTGCTTTTTAAGATTTGTTTTTTGAAGAGTATAAGGCCCTGTTTAGGTCCCAAGAACATTTAACCTTGGTCTAGGGTGAGCCACATTTGCTGAACATTATGTACACACAGGCCTCCTGTGAGGGGAGCCTCAGTTTAAGTTGGTAGCACTAAGAAAATCAGAACATCTCAGATGTACAAGGACAGCAACAGATCCCCACATTTCCATATTGCTCTACACTTAGTGTGTTGTTCAGATGTTAATTATGCCATGACACTTTTACTCAAGGGCTTTGTTCACATAAAACTAACCATGACAGCTTTAAAAGTATGAAAACGTTAACAAGCTCAAAAGCAGATAGGATGGAGGTCTTAACCTGCCTGTAGCAGAAAGGAAAAGCTAAGACTAGAAATAGATTGAGACATCAACTCCTTTGAAGTACATGACGTATGAAACTTGGATGTCAGAAAGTCTCACCTTTTGAAATCCAGAGTCTGTGGAACAACACTAAGGCTCCTTCAGCTCAATCTGTACTGTATTAAGGACTCGGTAATTAAAGACAGAAATGGAAAATAGAAGCATTTTCTTTTGCTCTGTGATTCTGTAACATGCAGAGGAAAGAATTTCTGCTGGGCAGCAAAGCACAGCCCTCCTTCCCACAAAGTGGTAGGCTAAGTCATTGGCAGATGAGTATACTTTGGATTTGTAGAAGACAATGCATAGCCAAAAGTAAAGCAGCACAACTCAAGCTTGCAGCTGGGATGCCTAATCTGAGCGTTAGATCTGCATCTCCCACTATCAAAAGGAAAGAGGACACTGTGCAAGCAGCAGTCTCGGGGGCAGAGATCAAGAGCCTGGCTCGTGGGCAGAGCAAAGCTGAATGAGCAGCACCGGAGCAGTACTGATACACACAGCAGACATGTTGCCTTTCTGGACTGGAGCAGCAGTAGTCCTGCAAGCGCAAGTGGCAGTTTTGATGAAGTATTCCAGGAGGGAAAGCCAAGGATACTGCTGTTACTGTACCTTGAACCCAAGGGGCCAGTGCATGAGGTGGAGATCCAGTTTCAGGTTGGCAAGAATCTTCTGGCAGGCTCCCTTCACCAGAGGCTTTTCATGAAACACGTACCACGGCTAGAGACAAAAAGCCAAGGCACATAGTGGCCTCCTGGGTTAAACCTCTTGGAACTTTTCTGTCCTGTACCTGTCTCCTTTAGAGGTGATGTGAAATTAGGCCACCCTGGTGCTCTTCAGGTGGGGCGTGCTCTGTGAGCAAGACTGGCTGATGGGCAGTGTGTGTTGTGGTAGCGTATGTGATCAAACTAGGTTGCAAACTGAAAAACTGATCCTGTTCCCTTAGTCAAGACATGTAAAAACCACTTATTACAGGCAGATATGGATTAAAGAGCTCTTGTAAGTTAATAATTTTAGTAGTGAGCCAAATACAGGAATTCCTGCGCAAGCAGGGGAAAAACCCAGCATACTTCTGAGACCATTTCAGCTTAATACATACTTTGAACAGTCAGTCCCCTGAAAATGGAGAATGCGGAGCATATCTGTGATAACTCTTTACTAAACAGGGTGACAAAAAGAAGCTTCCATCAGCATTGACCTGAACTATGCTCTGAATTACTCCATGCTCTAGTACATAAGCTTTCTCCACTGCTCTGAATTTCCTTCTGTTAACACGTTCGACAGAAAACAGGCCTTTCCCTAGATCCTAGGTCACCAGATCCTTACCTTACTGGTGATGAAGAGTCATCTCATTTCACAAAGCCTTCCCTGATTTTCTGCTGGATCTCCTCCCCAATGTCCCTCTCACTCTGGTAAGTGCAGGCACAAAGTGGCAGTACCCAGTACTGATGGCAGCCATCCCCGCTGCTGTTACTTGCCTGGCTGGGGACTGGAAAAACAAAGTTAAGGTCCCAAACCAGAACATACCGGCCACCTCCTAGTTATCTAGAAGCTAATGACAGACATACAAAGGGGTTTTAAGAAGAGTTCTCCCATGCAGCATTGTTAAAGCTATATTCATCCTACAAACGCAGTGTCCTGGGCTTGGAGCCAGTCTCCCATGCGGGTCAGCCCGACAGCCAGGCAGCGCAGTGCTCCTGGCACTGGGACAGTTCTCCAGGGCTGGACCAGGGGGAAGAGTGCTGTGCCAGGGAGCTCTGCAGTGCCTCTCACCCCACGCTCCGGGCTTCCCTGTGTTGGGTCTGAGAAGGGAAACAGCAGCTGCCCAGCTGTGGAAATTTGGGTCTGACGGAGAGGGCACGGATCTACACCTCCGTCATCCACATCAGCGGGGTGCTGTACGTGCTGCAGCCCAGCGCCACCCCATAGCACATCACACCTGTGATCCGAAGCTCACATCAGCTGCTTCGTGTGTGCGTCTGTGTGTTTCTACCGTGAAAGGGCACGTAAGAGCAGTGCACAGAGCCGCTGGTCTACCTTGTTCACACACGTCCAGTAACGTTTGTTTTCAGGCACTGCACAGATCGCCGGTTTTGCAGTCATCGGTAACGGTGTGCACGTCTCTGCCCGAACTTGCCTGAAGCCCGCGGGTGGCCTGCCAGAGCTGTGTGTCCCTGCCAGGTGACCGAGCCAGCCCTTGGTCACGGGGGGGCTGCCAGGAGTCGGGGGGCTCGCAGCCGCCGGTGCCCTCCGCAGATGGGGTGAACGTAGCCCATGCTTGCCCTAACAGAAAAGTGGGCTGTTTCATAGGAGTTATTTGGAAAGCACTGGTTTTAAAGCAGAATATTATTTTTATTGTTGGGAGAAACTACTTTTAAAGTCCTTTGCAAGTGGCAGAATAGTGAGCTGTTAATGAACCTCACAATGATCACGACACCTCTCTATTTTCAGGAAGGTGCAGGCCATGTTCAGAATAAAATACAGACGTGTAGAAATAAATGGTAGGTGGCCTGTAATTGCACATTACAAACTGGCTTTGAAATTTTGCATATAAGAACATGCTGTTTTGTTGAAGTGGTCACAGCGGAGCAGGAGAAGAAAGAAAAAAAAAAAAAAAGCACACCTGCAGGATCCAAGAGCTGGTCTAGGATGTTATGCTAAGCTCACCTGAGAAACTTGGCTGCTTGCTCACGCTTGGGGAATTTCTGCAGGTGCAAGCATTAGCTGGGAATATAATAGTGCATTTTTCTCTGGGTACCTTTCCCACAGCACATGCCCAGCTGCTTTGTACTTCTTGCTCCGCTTACCCGCGGACAGACAAGGTAATTGGCTGTCTCTTTAATCTTCCCCGGTTTTGCTCAGCGCCATCACCCATCCTCAGCAGGATGTGATGTTTCAGTTACATCACAAAACAGTTATATAACACAGTGTTTGCCTTTCACTTTTTTCTGGATCCCTTCTCTGTAAATCTGCTCTGACAGTTGACAGAAAGCCTGAGAGATCAAATCTTACAGGACCATGAAGACCTTCCCTTGATCAGGAGTAGAATAACTGGATATAATGAACGACCACTGACCAGCCACTGCAAACAAGAATTGTGTGAGGATGTGAAAGTGACAGGAGAACAATACATGGAAGTAATTCACGAGGTGTAGTATTATGTGTCCCTCATCTACTACTCCACTGAGTCAGTGTGGTCTCACCTGGGGGAAATGAAACACTCTGACCTGTCTTAGTGTCAGGCTCTGGGCAGTTGCTCAGCAGTAACACATACTATTACACCTTGAGTCTATCATCTTGGGTATGTGCATAGTGATGTTTCCCTGTAGTCTGTTCTATTGTGGGCTTTTAAAGTAGACGTCAGCACAGCCTACAGTGATACCACTGTGAAGCTTTCCAGCACTTTCAGGTGTTGATCTCCTGGTGCTGACCCACAGTCCATACTAAGGCTTGTCACACTCAACTGTTCTGGTCAGCACTGCTCTGTCAACCAAAGCTTGTTGTACCAAGTTATTATACCAGCTTTTCAAGACAAGACGTTGATGCTCCTGTGCCATCATTTAAAACTGAATATGGATGACTTTTCAATGACACTGTTGATGCAAGTGGCTTGGTTTGTCATTTTCACATCAGAGTAGAACTTCCAAACCAGCAGTAATCTGAGCAATTTTTATTTTGGATACAAAGAAAATTGAACATTAATTTCTGTCTGGGTTCAGCCTATAAAAGAGCGTGAGCAAAATAAGGCCCAGTATGAGTTGGTATGCATCTATACGTCTAGACATTTCTCCCATTTATTCTTCTTTCCCAGAAAGCTTTGGGAAAGCTAGAAGTAAAGTTAATTGTTCCCTTTTATCCTTAGGCAGTGATTATGCAGTTCATTCTTTCAGGATGGATCTCTCTTTTGTGCTCACATATCCTTACCTGCAGCCTTAAGTGGTAATGACTTGAAAACCGATGCAAGACAGATCAGTTGTTAATTCATTCTTCATGTCTTCTGCTTTGCTATTTCAGCTGTGCAGACACTCATTTAATGAGCAGAGAATTATTTAAGCCCATATATTTCACTACTTCCTTCCACCAAAGAAGAAAAACCCACAGTCAGTGAATACATATACTATGCCTTTCCTGGCATAGTTATTCCTATACAGTGTGTAAGCTACATGGTGGACAACTTCAGACAGTCATAGAAGCTCATCAGACCTCAGAGGCCTGCAGGAGGGCATGATAAAAGCGTCTTCAGTATTCTGCATTGAAAGGGTACTCCTTGTGATTTTTGCACCTGAAGGAAATCAAAGAGGAAAGATTACTCTCCAGACTGAAATAAGTGCTGTATAGAACTATGCTGGGCATACAGAAGAGCCTTCAAGGGAGGCTCTGAATTGTGCAACTGCAGAATTTAAGAGACTTACTAGTATAGAAATGGCATAGATGACCAACAAGTTCAAGTCTTTTTCTGTTATTCAGGCACTGAACAGTGGTGGGACCAAGTTACTTTCTAGGTAAGAGTTAAAGTTCACACTGCTTACAGAGAAAACAGCCGTTTCTGTGGCCTTTCAGCCAAGACTTCTTGTCTTGCTATAGGTTTCCAGGGTGCACATCTGCAAACAGTTGTTCTTCATACTGCACTTCAGGTGGTCATTCCCTCCCCCAACCACCTGTGTAAGAGCTGACATCAGTTTATAATAACTTACAGAAAAAAATTACCCTAAGTTTAAAACTGCCTAATGCTCATCTCTCCAATATGGGCATAACCAAAGTTATCAACTAGAACCCTCCTTCTGGTATTCCAGGAAAAGTCTCCTGGAGAAAGGATTCACAATCAATACACAGTATGACTTACACTCATCCTTTTAGTCAATGAAGTGAAAATGTAACTCCACTAAGATGTTAAACAACAGATGCTTCAGCCCCCAAATTATTTCAGATTTCAAAATATACCAAATTTAAACAGCTACACCAGTACCTATGAGATCAGAGTAAAGATTATGAAAAATGTAAGAATCTGAAGGAAACAAGCTGTCACTTACGTGATCATTTCACAGATCCTCCAGTTTCTGTTTAAGCTGAGAAGGGTTGCCATCTCCTCTTTAGTCAATTCAAAGTCAAACACCTAGCAAGAGAAACAGCTGAAATCACCTCTTTGATCAAATCAAATCAGAAGCAAGACTCACAAGATTGAAGAACACGTTCACATCAGGAAGGGTGCTGGTTAGAAATGATAGCTTCACAAGACAGGGAAATGAAAAGAAGTATCTTTGGGTTTTGAGACTCTGTTGGCAAAGGGAAGAAACAAACAAAAACAGACTGCCAGTTGCAGTTACATGTGCCGGCTGTTCCAGGATGCTTGGTGAGCACCTCAGTGCTGCAGAATACCTCTATTTGTGGAAGATGCATTTCTCTCCAATTCCAAAGAAACACGTGGAAGACTTCCACATTTCAATAAATCCAGCTATGTTTCTTCTGAAACCTTGATGTCCAATATCAGGAAAAAGCAATGTGGTTTACTGACACCAGGACTCTTCCCCTAAGATCGCTTACTCTGCTTTTGAGGAATGTTACTGCACTTGGGCTCCAAGCAAGCCCTGCCCACCACTTCATCCACAAGTCACAGAACAGGAGACACTAGGTAACGTGACTGATATGCTTATCAGTAAACTGTTTCCAAGAGCTCTGTCTATCTTTTCTCCACCTGTAGTTTTCACTGTAGGCCTAGCTTCCAGAGAAAAAGCCCAGTCCTCTTGCCTGAGGAGGACCTGGGAAGGATCACCGATTGCCCTGCAGGGAGAAGCCATGCCACCCCTGAAGGGCAGCACCCAGCTCACTCCTAACGACTCACCTTGAAGTTCTCCACAATGCGCTGTGGTGTGACAGACTTGGGAATTGCAATTACATTTCTCTGGATTTGGAAGCGAAGCAGAACCTGCAGGAACAGACAACGGAGTCAGAGAGAGGATGGCTGCTCTGGAGGAAGCAGAGCCTGTTCCAACAACTGTTCTCCCTAAGCAATACCCGGTTCTGCAGAGCTGCATTTCAAATCATTCCCATCCTTGTGGCCCAGGTAGTGCTTCCTGGAGAGCAAAAAGGGAAGTGGTGAAGGCCCAAGTGGAAGGCCTCCTTTCCCATTCAGTTTTGGGACAGTCAATTCCTTTTCTTCCCACCTGAGCTTTTAGCAGTCTATGCAAGGCTTTCATTTTCTGCAAGGGGACTTAAGCAGGAAAGTGACATCTCAAGATGGGTCAAGAAACTCTTCCTGGCTGAGGGCCAAAGAAATAGTAGTAGCATATATTGTAAGCCACAGAGCTTGCAATCAGCACTGCCTGTTAACACCACGAAAGAGCATCACAGGGAACAGTGATAGAGCCTGCACCTTCTCTTCAGACAGTTTCCTTACTGGCTGCACTACAGGAAGGAGTACCCACTGTCCAGAACCTACCCACCTGTGCTGGGGTTTTGTTGTGCTTGGCTGCAATCTCTTTGATCTTGGGGTCATCCAGAAGGGAAGGTGCATCTGGCTTAGACCTACACAGGAAAAAAAAAGGAAGAAATGGCAAAGAATCACTCCTGAAAGATTCCACCTTGCATGAGTACTTAAAAAATAAATACATACACACCTGTGCCATTACTCATTCAATTAGTCTGAATGTTTCAAACCTAACCCACACACTAACCTACTTCAAAATTACCTGTCAGGGCGTCCAAGTGGACAGTATGCTGTCACAGTGATCCCTTTGGACTGGCAATAGTTGATAAGTTTCTCCTGGGAAAGATATGGATGACACTCGATCTGCCAACACAGAAGCAGAGACTGTCAGTTGTACAACTACTGTAGTGTTCTGATGCTCCAGAGATGTTTTTTCTGAATCCTAATCGCCTAGTTACAGGCTGCTTTCATCCTACCCTGCATATGGTCTATGTGACAATACGAGACTGTAATTCTATAAGGCACCAACTTTTATACTGAGTCCTTATGTGTTTTTTGGGTTTTGTTCTGAGAGGCCTTATAAAAGTCATTGATTACCACCAGAATGATAGCTTTTGTCTGGATTCTTTATCCCTCCAGAGAGAATGCTTCATAGGAAAATACTCCATTCAACAAGGTGAGACAACAAGGAAATATTCTGGTCCTTTTTGTACCGAGAAATATCCAGACAGCAGAATTTACATGACATACTGTGTCTACTTTGTTCTCTCTTTTTCCATCTCCTCATTCAACTGTATTGGCTATTCTACCAAAAAATCAAATCCCCTTGGGGTACACATCAGACTTCCCCATACTCCTGCATTACCCACCAAATGTGCCCAGGTCCTTGAGCAAAAGCAATCCCACAAATGGGTTTGCCTTTGCCTGAGGCAGGAATAACCCAGACTGCTTTCCCCAGCATATTTTTAATGTGCACTACAGGAACTTTATCCGATTCCACAGTACACTAGAGTTTTGATTGGGCAGGGCCAGTTCCATTCAACTGTAATCAGATCTTTATAATCCCTGGAATATAGTCACCTGCAGTCACTTTGCAGCTACCTGGTTATTTGCAGGCTTGTGCTTCAGTCCTGGCTTGTTCAAGATTCTTTCAGTCTGTTCACGGTTAAAGTTGGAGATTCCAATGGCTTTTACCAGACCAGCATCCACCAGTTCTTCCATGGCCTAACAGGAAGAAGCACAAAGTCAGTCCAGTGTATAAGACATGACCCAAATACATTCTTCTTGATGTGACTTGTGTCTCTTCATAGGAAACACAAAGTAACTGTTCAGAATTGCCAGGTTTTTGATTCTCAAGGGGAAAAGTGTGTACTGTGCCACGTCTTCTATTACACCAAAGCCCCAAATCATTGCTGAGACTGTGAAATTCACCATGTTACACAACGAAAAGGTGATTCTAACTCTTGTGACAGCACCGGAGAGCTATGCCCTAGGAGTATGGCAGGATCACAACCTAAATGTCTTTTTCTGCAAAATCTGTTTGAGCAGTTCAAGAACTGCATGAGAACTGTGGTGAAGAAAAATCATATAGTTACGGTCAAGTAAGTAACTTTCTAACCTCAGTCTGGTCTGCAGCTCCACTGAAAGTGACTGGGCAGCTCAGTAACTTGAGATGCTAATCTACAGTGAATAGGAACAACAGCTTGACTAAGCATGCACATTTTTAAAAGCTACCACATACTTTTGTGATTTTTTTTCCAACTAATTTTGCATACATGCATGAGCCATTCTGTGACTGCTGAAGCTAAACACCACAGAAGACATGACTCTTCCACTATGGCTGAACTTACCTCCCATGTCTGTAGAATATCTGTGTTGCTGGGTATAGACATGCCTTTGTCATCTGTGGGAAACAACTCCTCTCCTGCCTGTCAATGAGAGAGAAAATGCTTGAAAATCTGTTGAACAATTCGCTTAATACCGTGAGAGTTCACAACCACGACAGCTTAAACTTCTAGTGCAGGCAAGAACACTTAATTCTCATCTACATTCAGTCATTCCTTCCTGAGGAGTGTGCTGAAATTAAGGCATTTTTTCAGTGACCATTCCCATAAAGACATGTTTTTCTGCTAGACGCCCTCTGCATGACGACTCACCCAAACACTTACATGGAAAAAAACCACTCAGAACTATAGTCTCCAGTCTCATACATGTTCACTTCATGTGTTGTTCTTTTGTGCCCACTTAAGATGAACTGGTTTGTTCTTTTTGCAGAAGGGCATCGAGAGACCTAGTTAGGTACTAGTAACATGTAACTTTGGTCTACATAACACCAAATCTGCTGAAAAGAGCTATTACGTGCGGTGACAGTTCTTCCATGACAAAGCTCAGTGTAATACTAGGAAAATTAGAAGAGCTTGTGTACAAGTTACAAAAGACACCAAGACTGAACTGCATTTAAACAGCTGTTTGCTACTGTTACCATGAGACAATTTCATTTTCATGGCTTTGTTAACATAAAGCTAAAATAAGAGTATGAAATAAAGATGAGCAACTCAAAAGCAACAGGTAGGATGGAGACTGATCAGACTGTAACAGGATAGAAAGGCTAAGACTAGAAATAGTCAAACTGAGACATCAACTCCTTCACTAATCTGTGAAAGAGTTTAGGCCCCCAAGAAGTCTCGCCTTTTGAATTCCTGTCTCAATGCAACAACACTAAGGCAGGGTCAACAACAAGCAAGGTCAGCTCAGTCTGTACTGTATGAAGTACTTGGTGATTAAAGAGAGAAATGGAAAACAGAATTATTTTCTCTTGCTCTGTATTTCACACAGAGGAAAATTTCTGACAGGAAGCAAAGTGCAGCCCTCCTTCCCACAAGGAGTAATTTTCAGATAAGCATATACTAATTAATAAAAGAAATGGAGAGCAGCCTTCCTTATGCTTGCAGCTGGGGGACCTGCCCCTAGTTTTCAGTGGGTGTGCAAGCATCAAAGGGGTATGCAAGCAACAGCCTCAGGGCAGAAATCAAAAGCCTGGCTCATGTGGCTGGAATAATGCCAAGCACCAAAGCAGTGCTGGTACGCAGGACAGACAGGTGGCCGTCTTTCTCAGCCAGAGCAATTGCTGGGCTGTAAAGCCCTATAACTCTCTAAAAGCCATAGTCACAGGAAACAAAGCCAAGGGCATTACCACTAATGTACCTTCAAACCAAAAGGCCAGTGCATGAGGTAGAGATCCAGGTAATCCACCTTCAGGTCAGCAAGAGTCTTCTGGCACGCTCCCTTCACCAGAGGTTTGTCATGAAACGTACACCATAGCTAAAGAATAAAAACCAAGGCACACCGTGACCTGCTGGGTTTAAGTTCTCAGGTGATCTCCTGCACAGGACAGAAATGCTCCATCTTTTTTGAAAGGCAATGTGGAACAAGGCCATCCTAGCGCTCTTCAGGGGGGGCTTACTCTGTGATGGGACTGGCCTATGACACTTAATTCAGTATGTGCAGTGGCAGGACACACAGTCAGACAGATCAGTAGTAAAAACTATGCAAGGTCAGATGTGTGTAGAAGAGGATGGTTTAGCTCAAGAATGCCTTCTGTCAGATTTGACCATTTGCACATTTCCTGTAAAAACTTCAGCAGGCAAAGCCATGAAAATTTAAAACAAGGTGTAAAGAAGGTTGGCACCAACCTTTACCAAGGTAAGGAGCAAGCTCAGAATCAGCGAAACAGCCTGTTTTCCTTAGTAAGCAAGAGAAAGAAAACCCAGCAACCACACCTTCCTTGGGATGTGCTGAGCAGATTACACTGTCCCAGGGTGCCCAGAACCTCATCTTCACACGGCAGAGACACTCCTTTGGCAGGACTGTGAGCCTAGCTGCTGAACAAGCTTGAGGAGCTGCCAGGCTCATCTCCTCTGCTGTGCTTTAGCAGTCAGTAAGGTGCCATTACCAAACTGGTTCTGCCTCTGTATCAGTCCCTGACACCAACGTGGTCTCAGACCTCTGCATCACAGATTTGCTTGGTGCTACCTAGCCCACTCTACCTTTTCCTGCTTCCCTTCTGCACCAACTACTCTGCAGATGGCCTCTTCTCACCTATCTCACCAGGATGCTGGGTCTCCTCAGCACAGTGCCAGACCACAGCAGGGTGTAGACGCAGTGTATCCTTCCTGACTCTCTGCGGAGAACGGGTTGAATCAGTAAGCTTCCATCAGGAGTGACTTGAATGATGTTATGAATTGCTTTATCCTACAGCATAAAGTTTGCCTCCAGTACTTAAGCTTCCTACTGCGAAAATACTATAGGCAAAGCATTCCCCCATCCCTCCTCCGGGGTGGAGGATCATCAGACCCTTACCTTACTGACAATGAAGAGGTCATCTCGTTTCACAGCACCTTCCTTGATTTTTTGCTGGATCCCATCCCCAACTTCCTTCTCATTCTGGTACACGTAGGCGCAGTCAAAGTGGCGGTACCCAACATCGATGGCAGCCATCACTGCGGCTTCCACCTTACCTGGGGGGGCCTGAAGGGAAAAAGGGTATGTGTGACATGCCTTGATCTGGGATTCTCGCATGCTGCTCTCGAGGTAGCAGGACGGGAAACAGACACATGAAGGGGCTTTAAGAACAGCTTCACCGTAAAGCTGGGTCTCGTTTTAAGCACGGGCACGGGAGCTCACACCCAGCCGCAGCCGTTCCGCGGCCACCGCGCTCAGCCCCGCGCTCCGCCGCGCCGAGGCCCCCCCGCCGGGCCGCTCCCCAGGGCCGGGCCGAGGCCCCCCCGCCTCCCCCGCCGCTTCCCCGGGGAGCGGCCCTCAGCAGCTGCCAGCACGGGGGGCTCAGCCCGGCGGAGGGGCCTCAGCCCCCGGCGACCCGCGCAGAGCGCTGCGCTGCCGCGGGGGCTCGGGCTGCTGCGAGGGGCCAGCGGGCAGCGAGCGACCCTCGGTGCCAGGCGCCGCGGCGGCCCCGCCGTGCCGGGCGGGGAGCCCCGGCCGGGGGCTCGGTGGCGCCGGCAGCGCCGCGCCCCCCCCGGGAGCGAGAGGCCGCGCACGGCAGCCCCGGGCCCCGCTGCAGGAGGGCTCGCCGCGCCCGCCGTTACCTTCCACGTGCCCAGCCCCAGGAGGGGCACCTTGGCCGCGGCACCCAGCCGCGCGTAGCTCGCCATGGCCCCGCTCGGCAACGCGCTGCCCGCCGAACGCTCCAACGGCGGCGCGTCCCACCGCGGGGCTGCCGGTACGGCCCCTCCCGGGGGTGGTGCCCCCCGCCCACCGCGGTGGTTGGTAGCGCTCGGCCTGCCCCTCCTTCGTAGCCAATCACCGCTCAAGTCCTGCCCTATGGCGGCACCACCCAATCAGCAGCAAGGCGGTGCAGCCAATGGGGGTCCCGGGCAGTTGCCAGGGTAAGGTGCGGGGGGGAACCACCTGCGCGCGGGGGGGTGTCGCGGAGTGCTCTGCCGCGGGTCGGTTTAGCTTTCCTCCGAGAATGGCGTTTCGCGGGCCCGCCGGGGCCCACCACGGCCGTTACGGCTTGGCGGTGCCGTGGGCCCCGGCGGGCCTCGCACCGACCCCGCCAGGGCAGCCCAGCCACTGCTGGGGCGGGCATTCCGCAGAGGCTCGGCCCGTGGGGGCCCGGTGCGAGCCGAAGTCAGTTAGAAATGGCGGCGGTGTCCGCCCCCGTGGGCCGGGCAGTGGCGCGCTCCGCCGACCTTTCCTCCGGGCCTGGTCCTTACCGAGGGGCTGAGGGCAGCTGCGTCCTCACAACAGAGGCTCGCCCCGTCGGTTACACGATGGAGAGCCTGGTTCTGCCGGTGGCGCCTGGGCCCACGGTCTGTCACCGGTAGAGCCGGAGGGTGCCCCGGGGCGAGTCACTAGCCGCGGGGCAGGGCGTGAGGCGGCGGCCGCGCTCCCCGCTCGGGGGGCTGCGCCCTCGCCGCTGGCCGTGCGGTGGCGGGCTGTGAGCCACCGGCTGCCCCAGGGCTGAGCCCTCTGGGCGGGAGCTGCGTGTCCCCGTGACAGGGATGGTGGCCTGGGCTGGTCTGTCCTCGACAGAGCCTTGTCACCCGGCCTGCTGGTGGAGTGCGATGGCGGTAGAAGGCGTGGGGTGATGGTACAGGGGAAGAAACGTTCCTTGTCACTTGCACGGGGGGGGGGGGGTGATCCCTGCCCCGCACGGCACCGGGGCGGGGGGGGGGTGATCCCTGCCCCTCACAGCCTGGGCCGCGAGGCACCGGGTGGGGGAACAGGGAGGTTCACAGCGGGCATGCGTGCCAAAGGTGAGAAGTAAAATTAAATCCCCATTTTCCTCCAATCTCAACAGGGCCATCCCTCTGGTAAAATTCCAGAGTTGCCTGTTTTTTCTTTTCACTTTTACTTCTCGTTTTATTAGTAAAGGCAACAGGCATATCTCCATGGCTTGTTTTTTAGTTACCAGTGCCTTCATAAAAGGGAGTTTCATAATGTAGAGAGATATGTGACCGCAGAAGACAAAAGGTGACCTGTAGCTCTGTAGTCGTTGTGGATGACATAGTGTCATAAACCAGTGCATCCTTTTGCTCAAAAATAGAACGGGATCCGGGTAATGGATGGGAGGGTGTATTTTAATGTTTGCCCACAGGGGGGCAGAGTTAAACTCGTGTGCCTGCTGCTTTGGAATTTCTTCAATTTCTCAGCAGATTGAATCAGGTATTGCATGCCTTAGATTTTGTAATAATGAGAAGGTGGAAATCTCTCTTCCTCTGTCTTTTCGCTTAAAAAGGTTAAGGAGGAAAAAAAATGAAGGTGGCTTACATTTGTGATAAATAAATAGGTGTGAAAATTTTCTGGTAGGGACTCAAAAGATAAAATCTGAGTTTTGAAGAGAAAATTAGCAACTATCACTAACATACTGACTTTCTGAATTATCTGATCCTTAAATTAAAGGCATGGGAAAAAAATCCCTTTTCCCTGTTGTCTGTTGCACTGAAATGTATGAGACTGCTTTTCCTGCCTGAACTCACCAAAAGATGTTCCAAAACACGCATTTTTAAACATGTTAAGCATGAGGGGCAAATCAAGTCTGTTTTCTGCCTCCTGTTAACTGGCCACTTACAACATGTTGTATACCCCAGGGGAAACAGGAGGACTGTCTAAAATTTGAAATGGTTGGATTTCCTATGACCAGTAGCACTCTAATGTGTTCAGCACCTCCAGCTTGTTTTTGACTGCAGCAATCAGTGGGGATTGTGGGCTGATTACAGCTTGTAGGAAGAAGTATGCATTTCTTATACAGAGTTGTGTGGTTAACTACACGTTTACAGCCAGAGGCCACTTCCACTGGCAGATTTGCCGTTGATTCAACAGCATCAGAGGAAGCCTTTTGTTAAAATGTCTGCTAGCAGTGTCAGCTCTCTCTTTGTTCAGCCAGTCTAATACCAAACTTTGTCTAACCTATTTTGTATGTTGGCCCAGATGTCCTCAGAATGGCTGGACATCCCAGTTTCAACACTGTATGTTTCCCAGGGCTTCATCACCAGAGATCCCTTCTGTTCCCATATTACAGCTCACCATGCAGCCGTGCTGGTGGCTTAGGCACAATGGGGGAGACAAAATTCCTCAGGATTTCTCAGCCTTAGTCTGACTGTGCTGGCATCTGCGGGAAGGAACCAAGCACAGCAAGAAGAATAAGAACTGACCTTTTCCCAAGCACTTTCGCCATTCTATAGTGTAAACCAGTGGGCTCAAGCTGATTGAACAGGTGCTGGGATATCATGCCAGGCAAAGCAAGCAGAGCTGCTAAAAATGGTTTATGGCCTTTTTTATACTTTTGCTCCGTCACTGTGTGTCACCTTCTGGAGAGAGATGGACTTCCCAGAAAGAGTAGTCACATTCTGACATCTCCACAGCATTGGACACCCACAGGAAGCCTGCAGCGGTATGTTTTGGTTTCTGAGGACACCCTAGCCAATCTGGCTTTGAAGCTGTACTAACTGTTACTGTTACAAATAGAGGAAACAGGAGAAAGTCTGTGGAACATCAGCTTGAAACTACACTGAAGAGGAACCTTTTAACTTAGCAGAACTGTAGGAAGCTAGTTTTGAGAGCCACATCAAATGAGGTGGTTTGATGATAAAGAGAAGTGTAACTTGCCAACAAGTGGGTACCTGAGGGTAAATAAGACAGGAAGAGATAGTTAATAAAACTGTCAGGCAGTGGGGAGCAGACCCCTGGAGGCAGTGGAGGAGGTGTTGACAGCAGAGGAGGGCAAAACAAGGCACGTTCACAGTATCCCCGAAGTATAACATGGTTGCATTTTCTTCTGGGTTGTCTACATGAAAATCTTGTGCTGTTTCATTATATTGATGCAAATGCGTTTTTTGGACATGTATCAGTTGAAGTATGTTGTATATTGATTTAGCTTAAATCTGTTACCACTTCAGTTAAAACAGCAAAAAGTACTCTTCAGCAAAATAACATCTGTCCTCCCACAGATTTAGCATTGATTTAACAGCATCAGTTTTTGAACTGGTTTAATTAAACTGCAACTTCCTTGCACAGGCCAGGACTGGTTGCTGTGGAAGCAGAAGCATGTCAGTGTCTTTTGTGTCTTTTCTCAAATTTGTACAAAGAAACCTTCTAATCATAGAGTAGGGAGGTGGATTAATGTGGGACTGGCAAATACTTTGCTTGGTTTTCTCTAGGTCAAGCCCTGTGAAAAGAGCAGGTACCAAAACATCAATAAAGACCATACCTTCTTTGTTGTTTCTGTAGAGGAATGGGCTTTGTAATGAGGGGATAAGCAACTTAAGTTAAATAGGAAGGACACCATGGCCAGCCTCCAAATTCAGCTCATCGATGGAAGATTTGCCCATCTCATGTACGTCCCTGTCCAATTCTGTTGGTAGGCATGGTTATCACAGGAACAAGATTTTCCTCGCTCATATGTACAGACTGTAGGTTTTCCAAAGCTCATCACCTTTGAGAGCAGTCTGTTATTTTTCTTGCCAAGTGGAGCTTTTGTCCTTGTGGAAAAATATTTTCATGCTCCATTTCAGGTTTCAGCAATCAGCTGTGTCTAGTTCTGACAAGAAAAGGGGTGTTTCAAATGCCTTTGGAGTAGAGGAAGGGGTATGTTTTCCATTTGTGAAACACAAAAGTGTTGAAAATATTTTCCTCATATTTGAAAAACAAACAAAATGAAGCACACGGTAAAACCAATGAGTTCATCTTGATTAGGAACAACATGAAAAATACACTGTGGAATCTGCAATTAGAGCTGAATAGAAATTGCTTTATAACCTGAACTTGTACACAACAGGGGAGCCAGATTGTTTTAGCTGAGTTACTCAGGTTTTGTGAATACGAGAGCAGAACCTCATGTGGT
The DNA here is from genome assembly GCF_023634155.1 of Falco peregrinus. Lineage (NCBI taxonomy): Eukaryota > Metazoa > Chordata > Aves > Falconiformes > Falconidae > Falco > Falco peregrinus. The sequence continues at coordinate 70,840,347 of NC_073726.1, forward strand.
CTTTCTCCTGTCACATGGCAGGACCCGTGGGCAATATGAACATTTAGTGGGGATGTGGAAGGTCCAGTGATTCCCACAAAAGTTCGGCTTATTGTGCTTCACTAATCCATGGATCTGCAGTTATTTCGCTGTATGCTCCAGGTTTGCTGTAGGGTTGGTCAGATAGGCCTCCGCACTCTCAGCATCTGTCATTTCCAGAAGTAATTCAGGGCACGCAGGGAGAAGTCTGTGAGCTTCAAATCGTTCTCGCAGGATGCTTCCAGCTATTATCTTGCCTGGGGACACTTGCTTGTCCTGTGACCAGAACATGCCTGTAACCCAAAGGGCTGGAAAAAGATAGTGGCCAGGTGTGGGTTGCTGCAGAAGCCAGGAAAATAAATTTGGCCTGTGTGTGCTCCCAGCTGCCCCTGTACATTAGATGTAACCCAGAAGACCAGGTAAAGTGGCTTCTTCATGTCTAAGGTTTGAAATCACCTATATCTTTAGAAGGACAAGAGACCTTGGCCAGATAGTATCAGCTTTGTTTTATGGTATCTTCTAGAGGCATGATAACCTTCCCACTCTGGCCCGCCCCCCCCCCCCCCCCCCCCCCCCCCCCCCGCAAAAAAAAAAAAAAAAATAGATAGTTTGTCACCAGAGATATGCCACTTCTGCAAATGCCTTCTTAAGAAGGGCAGGACCATACTGGCCAGTTTTTTTCCTCACAGGTCCATTGAATTGCTCTTGGCTCAGTTACTTATTTGGTATGTCGCAGATGCAGATTTTGACAGGGAAGAATAGTGACAGCAGTGCTGAATGTTTAAACAGTTACTTGACCTTTCCAAAATGCTAAATGTTGGATAGTGCCTTGTGTCTCTGGGAAGCAGAAAAGTGTCTTTTTTGTAATATAAAAAGGATATGCTGAATTACAGGCAAAATATTTTTCCAAGGCTCTTCTGTGGATGGCTATATCTGATGGCAATAGAGAGGAACAGACTAATTCTGAATAATAAAACAATGGAAGTCAGGCATAAAATTATTTAAATTAATGGATTCCCATCTAAGTAAAACAGGTGTGGGATGAAAATCAGAATTGAAAAGTTCTGGGAAGTGGATATCCTGACTCCCCGTCCATGTATGATGTATTAGTCCTGGCTGCCTTTCCACTCATGCTCCTTTTTTGTTAAGGAAATGGGCAGGGGGAAGCATGAATTAACTTGTCATACACAACTATTTATTTAGCAACTTAACTCCTAAAGTTTCCTGGGAAACAATCCTGTAAAAGAGAGGCTTGATTTTGTTGCTTTTTAAAGTCAGGAACAACCCCTCTGAATTCTGAGAAGAACAGCATGACTTGGTCCTTCTCTTTATATTACTTAATCATGACACATAGGATAGATTTTTTTTTTTTTTTTTTTATATAGGAAGCTTATTTTTGTGCTACATTCAAAACCAAACTAAGTATCAGTCAGGCTTGTTTGTAAACTGGTATGCTCCAAGAGAACCACGTACCATGGAAAGAAATGTAAGAAGTGCAAGACCAATTTTTGTGATTTGTAGGGTGTTTGTGAGAAAACAAACATAAGAAATACAGAGATAGCTTTGCAGACACACATCAGCAAGTTCTTAGTTAAGCCAGGGTTCATTGTAACATGGAAGTAAAAACCTTTAGAGCAGTTTTTTTGAGGTGAACCATTAAGTTTTCATAGAAAGACTTTAGTACAAGTGAACTTGAATATGTCTCCCATGTGTGTACTGTTCTCCCCATTCTCTGCAATGACTCTGGAGTTCTCATTTTACTCTTTTCGTTATATTTGCTCAGATTCTTATGCGTTGTTACTATGCTTTAGTATCAGCACTATCCAGTCTGTTTTCTAACTAACTTATCATGCCTTGACTAGACACCACCCTGCTGCTTTCTTTTTTTCAAGAGGCCCTTTTAAATTATCTCCTCCCAGACAGTTTCTTACTGACGTCTGATGTCTGCAGTACTTTTTTTATCATGGAGAAAAAAAAGGCAGAAAATCATGAGATTTTCTTTGCTTTTGATACTGCTACAAGAAGTTAATTTGCACAGTATTGCAACAAGAAAACAGTTAAATGTCCCAAACCAAAACCTGCAATGTAAACCACTCCAAACCCACAAAATTTAAATGAACCTTGTAGATCTTAAAATTGTGTTTTGTGCTCTAGAAATGGGAAAACTTCTGGTTGTGAGAAAGGATTTGTTTTCCCAGCCATTGGCACCCTGTACAACTTCTTTTAGAACTATTTTTGGGGGCTAGAGCTATATCCATGAGGGCTCCTTCAGAACATTGTGTTCCACACACTCTTCTGTAGCATCTAGGCACCTGTTATGGTAAGGTGTTTATTTGAAGATGTCTGCGTAACAGTTTTGAGAGCATAGAGAATGTAAGGTTTTTCCCATGTGTATGTTTTCAGCTTGGCATATGCAGAAATAAAACATTTTTTTTGAGTGAAGTTTTCAAACAAACACACAGAAGTCACACATTTTAATTCAGAGTAACATTAGCAGTACCTAGCTGTAGGGATTACTTAAGAAATTCTGTTCCCACTTTGAGTTTGGAATATGGTGCCTCACACAGCAGCTTCCCTCCATCTGTTTTGCATATAATGAAGGCTTTTATGTATTTTCTTCCTCTTTCTCAGTCATTTATTTGGTACTTAATGATTCAGAAAAACTTCTGCATTTACTTAAAGACTACCGCTATGATTCTGGTCACAAATGCAGGGTTAGTTTAAGTGCTTACACACTCACCTCTCTCTTTTTTTGAACAGATTTGCCCCCAAGCAATGGAGTTCAGAGTTTTTGAGTTTTGTTTTTTGTTTAACCAAAACAGTAGAATACTTTATTTGCCCTCCATGGACTTATGCTTCTGGTTCTGACTTAATGAGAATCCACTGAATCCACTCAGATGCATGAAGTTATATACTGCCTCCATACCCAAAAAGGATGAAAGCCCCACTGTATTTGCATGTGAAAGCAGCATTGTATTAGGCACTAGTAAAACAAAAGGTGGAAAAATCCCTTCACTGAGGAGCTTAAATTGTAATTGGGTGACTAACTGGTGTGCAAAGTATGCCTCCCTGCTCTGTCAGGTGCACCCCCAGGTTTTAGGTAATAATAGGCTTGGTTTAAGACACGGTGGTGTGATATATTGACAAACATGCGTAGGTGTGTGATGAAAAATTACCCATGCATAGGTATGCTTGAGCCAAGAAAATGTTAACTTGTCTGGTTAATGCAAGACTCGGTGAGTGGCTCTAACAAAAAGACACAAGGAGGACCGGTATGTCCTTGCCTGCTATGTGCTCTCTGAGTTCTGATGGAGAAGGCTTTATTCTCCTTGTATTATAGACCAAGGTTGGTGTATAGAGGTGTGTGAAGGACTTCAGGCCAACAGTACTGGGCAGTACTTCATGTAAGCTGTGGCTGTGGTCTCAAGAACAAGGAAAACAGCTGCCAGTCCATGAATACACCTTAGTTTGCTTGGGATTCAGCTAAACAAGGGAGTTTTGAGACTAGGCTTGGGTGAAAAAGTGATATTGACATCTCGTGGACTGATTGAAAAAGTGAATAAAGTGGTCTTTTAAACTGGAAAAACTGAGTAAGCAGAGATGTAAAAAGAATAAGTAAGGAGGCTGAAGGCATGGATGGGTAAGGTGGCTGTGGTGTTATAAGGAAAGGTATCCCTCCTGGCTAGCACAGTCCTGCTAACAGGAAGCTTCCCAGGCCCCTGTCCACATTGCAGTTGATTGCTTGCAAGAATTAAAGTTTGTGTTTAGTTTACAAGAGAAGAGGTGACCAGTGTATTGTGGTGTGATGGGCAGGGAGATGGATGTAGCCTGAGTGATTTTATGATGTAACGGTTCCTGAGTCCTCTTGGGGAAATGATATGTTTCATCTCTTTGCATAGTGTTCTCAATACGAATTTGGCCTTGAATGAAAGTGGACCATCAGAGAAGTTGCAGAGGAATGTGAAACAACAATACCATGGATAGCAGACAGAGAAAAGACAGGACCTAGGACTTTTGTAGAAGAAAAACTGTCAAGTGTTAAAAAGGACCTGAATGGGCCTACATCCAAGAAAAAGGTGAGGATTCCTTGGGCACACATTTGGGTGGCAGAGAAAACAGGCATGCTGCTGGCAGCAACCGAAGGTGGAAAGAAGTAGGGAGAGCCTAGGAGAGGAAGGCATATTTTCATGCAGTAGAAAAACACCCAGGAGGAAGTTTGAGAGAGAAGATTTCATTAAAGAGTGTGAGGATTTGATTACAGATGTTTCTTTTGAAGATGAAATTATTAGTAGAGACAGATCAGGTATCAAATAGTTCTAAACAAAGAGCTCAGAGTCTTCTGGAAATTATAATGGGTAAGTCTGCAGTGCTCTATGGCGAATACTTCACCTAGCTTTGAACAAAGTAACTATTCTATGAAAAAGTATATCAAGGGCATAATCAGTGAAGAACGCTCCTGTTTGCCACAGTTTTCATCAATCATTAATTTGTCTTTCTTATTTCCAGTGCTTTTTTCTTCTGTTTCTGCCTCACTTAGCTCCAGGCCTTTCTTCAGTGCAGTGCAGTTGCACTGGTGCCCCAGTGGAAGCGTATGTGTTGAGGAAAGGAGATTCCTGAACTGCTTCTGCCATAAACATTCCAGCTAAACACTACAGCCTGGAAGGGCTCCACAGCAGAGACCCTGAAAAACATAGCCCAGCTGGTCTGAGAGATAATAGCTGCCAAATGAGTGTAGCTGTCTGCAAGAAGTCAAAAACGGGGATATGGCTTCAACTCTTCCATTCTTGTGTAGTTTGAAATATGAATCAAGGTCATGAGGCTGTTTTTGCCATGCCAATGAAATGGTCTTGTTCAAAGGCTACTGTACCCTCTGTATTTAATGGCCATGGAGATCCTGGCTTGTGTTGCTGTCTACTCATTTGTAGTTATGACTGCGTATTGACATATAATGTTTCCTTCTGTTAATTGCATTAATGATTGAAGTATAGCCAATACATAGTGCTGATACTCAGGAACAAATATTTTTCTTTCTATCTCTAGGACCTTTGGTTCTTTTCCTTGCAAAGTCAATCAGCTAGTTTGCCTGTGATGCACCCATATTCAGAGCTGTACCTCTAGTATATTCATACAAGAGGAGGCAGGTCTGCCCTGACTGGAGGGCAGGGTGAATGCAGTGCGATGTGGGAGTGTTTCTCTTTGCCAGGTTGAGCTGATGGGTGGCAAATCAAACTCTTCTGGTACAGTGAACTTAGAAGTATACTTTGATTACATAGGCTGGACTAGCTTTGTACTGTAGGTTCTGGCTTAGACAAAGCTGATAGAGACGAAAGGTGATTGTTAACATTAAAGTTAGTGGGTAACATGAAAAGGATTATATTATATATGTAACTGTAAGCACAATTCACATCTAGTGGAAACATTTTGCAGAAGCAGCAGATTTTATTGTGGTTCTGTACCGAGGTCAGACATAGCTCTTTTTATGCAGAAAACCATTGAAAATGTTCTCCCTGAGATGCAGAATGCTTTCCAGAGCTTCCTAAATAAGCAAGTAACAAAGTCAGTGCAGTAACCACCAAAGAGGCACAGGATGCTGCTCACTGACAGCCTGGCCACTCTAAACCACTTAGCACACAGTGCTGTGGCTGAGAGCTTAGCGAAGCAGTGTTTCATCTGGCTGGTCCTGTCCCACTGACAGGTGAGGATCTAATCCCTCTAAGTGCAAAACAAAACACCCTTTCTCCTCACAGCACTTTAGAGACATTATTTTAAAACTTCTGCCCAAAATTTTCTTTAGTTTCCTTGTGTCACTTTGTCCTAGCAGAATCTGGATCCCCCATCTTTCTTTTTCATGCACTATCATTTTAACCCATTAAAAATGGAAGATAACACCCACCCACCGCCGTGGAAAGGGTGATAGATCAGATTAGGTATACATATGGTTTGTGGCCCTTTAAACTTTGCATTGTGGCTGTTCAGGGGTAAACATTTAGAGAAGAAATTGTGAGTCAGATTATGTATACAAGATGTGCTCTGCTTCTTTTTGAAAATAAAAGCAGACCTTTGGCAACAGAAGCAGCAAAGGACACCACCTTCCCACACCACTTCTTTCCATTGCTAGTGGGAGCTGCGCAGTCCCGTCCGTGGTTTTGATTACTTTGGATCGGAATGACAGGCATGAGGGTAGCTAGCACGATCATTAGGAAGACTCACGTCTATTTTTTCCCCTGCTGATTTCATTATGAGTAATGGGATTTTGGACCCTTGCTTCTCACTGAAAACAAAAGGTCCTAAAGCCAGAAGAAAAAGCGACCTCTGCCTGGAAACCCCCCCATCTGGCTGACCCTGCGCCCCCTTTCCTCACCTCCTGGGCAGGAGCGCGGGGTGCTGGATGGCAGCCCAAGGTGCCGGTGCTATGCAAGGAGGCTCTGGGCAGGGGAGCAGGAAGGATCCGGGGGGGCAGCCCAGCTCCTTCTCTGCCTCTTTCCTGGTGTGCCCAGCGAGTGAGCCGGCCTCTGGCCTCCTCCCTCCCTGCCCCCCTGCCTGCCTCCCTCCCTGCCCCCCTCCCTGCCCGCCTGCCTCCCTCCCTGCCCCCCTGCCCGCCTGCCCCCCTGCCCGCCTGCCCCCCTGCCTGCCCCCCTGCCTCCCTCCCTGCCTGCCTCCCTGCCTGCCTCCCTCCCTGCCCGCCTGCCTGCCCCCCTGCCCGCCTGCCCGGCGGTGGGTGAGGAGGGCCGTGGGGGGGAGATTCTCTGGGGGTGGACGGAGGCGCGGGGCAGCCGTGGCCCTGGAGGAGCGGAACCCACCGGTGCCTATGGCGTTAGCAGGGCCGGGGGTGGTTTCGGGAGAAGCCAGCAGCCTGGCTGCCGCCGGTCGCGCTCTGCACACGCTGCCGTGACCCCGTTTCTCCGTTTTGGCGGTGCCGGCAGAGCGGGCCGGCGTTTGCGTGTCCCGATCCACGGGGGGAACCAGCATCTCGGCTGCGACCCCTCGCAGAACGACCTGCCCTTACAGGAGGCATTCGCGGCGGGGGGCAGCGACCCCAGCATGGCCGCAGGCCCCGCGGGACCTCGAGCCCCGGGCAGAGCGGGGGGGCGCGTGCGGGCCGGGCTGGCTCGGCTCGGGCCCTAGCGCGCCGTGGGCACCACGCCGCTCCTTCGCGTCACCGCCCACAGGCTCGGCTTCATTGGCTGAGGGCAGTGCTCATCCTCTGGATTAGCCAATCAGACACCCCATCTTCGCGGGCGCGGGGACGCCGGGGCCTCAGTAAAACGCGGGGCCCGCCCCTCTCCCGGCGCGGCGGCGGTGAGTGTTTGCTGTGGTGCCGGGGGCGGGCTGCGGAGCGCGGCTGCAACCTGCTGCCGTGTCCCTGTAAGGCAGCGCCGGTCGAGTCTTAATTCTCTGAAGCTGGGAGACGAGCGTGGGGGGAGGGTGGTTAGCGGCCGTGGGGGAGGGGGGTGGAGGGCCCCTGGGCTTAGGAGGGCTCCCTGCGGGGGAGCAGGCGTTGGAGCCCGCGGCGGCGGGGAGCGGTCTCTCCGGGGGGCTGTGCCGGCGCTCCGGCGGCCCGACGGAGGGGGGTTGTCGCGGCCCGGGGGGGACTCCCTGAGGCGGGGGGCGCAGCCGGGCCCCGCTGGCGGCTGTCGGGACCCGGGGCCGGCCGGGTGCGTGTGTGGGCCCTTTGAGCGGGAGCGTGGCGGTCCCGGGCCCGGGGCGGGCGGCGCCGCCTGGGGGGCGGCAGCTGAGGCGCCTCGCGTGTGTGCTCGTGTGCGGGGGACGCGGAGCGCGGCGGGCGAGTTGCGGTCCCGCTCCCGGGCAGCCTTGTGTCCCCGTGTGTGTAGGGGAGCTGCCTCTGGGTGAAGCCTCTGCGCTCCTGGGGGGCTGGGGGGCAGGTGCACCGCACAGGGACGCTGCATGGGAACGCTGAGCGGGCGAGCCTGTGCTGGTTGGAGCGAGGAGACCGGGAAAGAACTGCTTCTGGCAGCTCGACCTTAAAACTGTGCTGGGTTGAACGCTCTGCCGATGTAAGCTGTTACCCTTAGCACCTTGCTGTGTTCTGCCGCCCTGAGTTTAAGCTCTGTGTTCCTGTTCTGTGCTGGGTTCAGGTCTGTGGTCTGTATCCCCCGTGGTGTCTCAGAGGTTTTGGTAGATTTCTGCATGCTAGAGCTATGGTAATTACTGTCTAAACAAATCTCGGGGAGCAAAGGATATCCTGGGGCATCTGGGAGACGAGCAGCTTTTCCCCTGCTGGGAATGCAGGAGCTGTGCATTTGCATCTTTTTGGGAGAAGGAAATTGGTAGCTTTCCCAGCTCATACAAGGGGTGTGTGCTTTATTTTCTTACATCTCTGAGAGCAAATGATGGTTGGCATAACTATTTGTACTTGCGGTTTCCTTCTGAGTGAGCACTTGATGTTCATTCTCTTCCTGCAGGTAACTAGTCAAGAGTGTGTGGTGGCTTCTGTATAAAGCAGGTCTTGAGTCTCTGCTGGGATTTGCCATAGGAAAGGTGAGTGGCATTATTTCCATGTGTTGCTCTCAGGCTTTCTAGCTTAAATGCTTCCATAAGCAGACTGATATTTAAATGCTGTGACGGCCAGTCCTCTCTAAATTTGTTTTGACAGTGGTTCTGCCTAATCTTTTATATGACTGAACTAGAGTTCATGGTCCCCCGGTGATCTTAGGTCTTTGTATGAGTGTTTTGTGTTATATTTGTTGAGGTTTTTTATTGGTTTTGGCCAAAAGTACCCAGCTAAGAACTTCTACAAACAGGTGTATCACCTTTATTGTTGGGTCTTAATTAGGTTGTGTAAATTATGCAGTCTGTTCCTGTGGGTTATACAGTCAATTAATCTGAACAGTGAGGTGTCTGTGGAGTTATAGCCCCATAAAAAGCTCTGTTTTGTGTAGTAGTTCATGCTGTGAACACACTGCAATTTTTAATCATATCTGTGGGATGCTGGAGAAAGATGGCTTTAGGTGGAAATGCTGTCTGATACTCCTTTTGTTTTAAGCCTCAGACCTTAAATGCTGTAGTTTATTGTATCTGATTTGACATGCCACCTGAATCCTAACAATAATTGATTTCTTCATTTAACATGAAGATTAGTGTGAGCGGAAAGTGGAATGTACAAGAGATTTTTGTCTGAGATGCTCATTGTCATACAGGAAATTTAAGCCTCCTTTGCATGAAATTGCAGAAGACTTCCTTTTTTTTTTTCTTAATAACTGCCTTCTGTGTCAGACAGTAACTCCTGATATTCTGTAAAAATCCATCAGTCCTCAAAGGCCTTTTTAAGTCAGCTGTACCAGTAGTCAAAGTTAGAGCTGGGGAGGTTTTGCATAGTGTCTTTGTGTGATGTAGACTGTTTTCAGTGGGAGTAAAAGAGAACTAAACTGCTGTTACAGTCAAGATCACATTACTGAGGCTGTTAATTCAACTTTTCTATACACTTTTTGAAAATCTGGTAAAAATGAATGCTGATACAGTGCTGGGTGCTTCCCAAAACTCAGTGGGCATAACCCATCCTACTGACTAAACTTAGGGTCACAGTGGGCCTGAATTCGAGACGCTTGGGAGTGTGATTGAAGCAGCTCCAACCGACCTGAGATGATGGGAGCTCCCATAAGCATGTCTCTTATGGAAATGTAGTCCAGAGTTGGGTGTGCAGAAATCGGACCTCGGTCTCCCACTGTCCGTGGTTTTGAGAGCACTGAATGTTCATTGGAATATACAACAGTCCTCCCAGCGCAGAGTCTTATCTTTATATTTTGATTCCTGTGCTTTGTCCATTGCTATCTAGTCTGTGATGTCTCTGACCAGAGTGATCAGGTGGGGCTTTCAGAGTTGCAGTGCTGTGTTAGATGGACCTTTTGGGCATTACACAATCTGCTAGAAGATGTTTGACCACAGTGCAAAAGCTTGGGTGGATGGTCAAAATCCATCTCTCATTAAAGACAATCCAGAGGTGGTGTTACTTAGTCAACAGGAGCAGAGAAGGCTGCTGTTTGACCTTCTGAATGTGTAGCTGTCTGTTACTTAATGAGGACAACAAATATGCCATTTGTGCCCACTGCAAAAATAAAAGCATTAATCCCGGTGCCTGAGAATCTGGTATTCATAGACACAAGAGGGAGAAAATACACTTGAAAGTCAAGAAGGGGATGGGATCATCTATGAGGTCACTTATGGGTTCAGTGAAATGGGGACTTGCTAGTGGTGGATTGCATCCCAGAGTAGCTATGTTGTCGCACTTGAGTGTAGAGGAATGATGGAGGAGGTGGCTTGGGGAAAAATTGGGCAGAGACTGGCATAATTACCAGGACAGGATGGGGATGTGAGGAGTTCGTTATGCAGAGCATGATTGTGGTGACATCTCTTGAGGAAAACTAGTAAGATTCTGTGTATTGCCAGTTCCAATTCTGTGGTCTTCCTCTCCACTTGCTCTGGCTGCTGTTTGTGCCTGAACTCACTTAGAGCCAGTGTGGATCTGGGCAGCTCATAACAAGCTTGGGCTTCACGTCTCACCTCTAAGCTCACCAGTGACAGCCGCTTCTCTCGTTGGGAGCCCCTGATGTTGAGTGAGGCTTTGTTTGAGCACTTGAGATAAATCTGTAGGCCAGAACAGCTTGTACAAATCTGCGACTCATCAGTTGGTTAAGTGGGCTAGTTGCAACAAGCTGGGTGGAGGATGGTGCAAAATTTTCCTCCCACCTGGGGGTGGAAAGGAATTCAAAGTCAGGAGACCTCAAAGGTAAAAACATACTCAGCAGACACTTGTTTCTTTGTTTTGATTTTGATAGTTGTCTACTCTTTGCTGCCATATTACTACTTGTAAAGCGTTATCTGTGAGATGTTTGATATATCTATCTCATGTCTCTGTCCAGATGCATCATTATTAGATGCCAGACCTGTTGTCATCTGTGCTAAGTTGCAACCAAGATGGCTAAGTACAGACTTGTTCTCCTAAGACATGGGGAAGGAGCCTGGAACAAGGAGAATCGCTTCTGCAGCTGGGTGGACCAGAAGCTGAGCAGTGATGGGATAAAGGAAGCTCAGAACTGTGGCAAACACCTTAAAGCTCTGGGCTTTGAGTTTGACCTTGTCTTCACGTCTGTACTCAGCCGCTCCATCCAGACTGCATGGCTTATCCTGGAAGAGATGGGCCAAGAATGGGTGCCCATTCAGAGTTCCTGGCGACTTAATGAGCGTCACTATGGCGCACTGATTGGTCTCAACAGAGCAGAAATGGCTCTGAATCATGGGGAGGAGCAAGTGAGAATGTGGAGGAGAAGCTATGATGTTACCCCACCTCCCATAACAGAATCTCATCCTTACTATGAAGAGATATACAATGATCGCCGGTATAAATGCAGTGATGTCTCTCAGGATAATCTCCCAAAGGCTGAAAGTCTAAAAGATGTGCTTGATAGACTCCTTCCATATTGGAATGAAAAGATAGTGCCAGAACTGAAAAGTGGCAAAATGATCCTTATCTCTGCTCATGGTAACAGCAGCAGGGCACTGCTGAAGCATGTGGAAGGTAAGGGTCTTCCTTTCAGCTGTCCTCTCTTCTCCTTACACAACTGCTTAGAGCTTTGCATCTTGTTCTGTATATATGTTTGCATCTTGTAGTGTATATTATTATCTGGGCAATGTAACACTTAATGTTTTTGGTCTCCAAGGAGAAAGTAAAGTTGGCCTGTTGGAACAGGAATCAAACTGGGGGATGTGGAAGGAGGAGAGAATTTGTTAGAATGTAAAGAGGAGAGCCAGATGCTTTCACCTTGTTTCTCACTGCTTATTTTAGATTGGTGTATTCTAACTTTGTGGTTGGTCTAGATATCCAAGAATAGTTAGAGCCTGAAGAGTCTTTGTCTTTATTCAGCTGCTTTGTCAGAAGGGTTGAAGTCATAATCTGTTCATTAAACAAGCATTGCTACAATGCAGTGGAATAAATTGCTTGTCCTGGTTTGTGAAAGACATTCTTGAGTGTTACTGTGGTGGGTGACTTCTGAGGCTTTATTCCTGATAGTTCTTTACTTTAAAAAGCTGCTGTGGCAGGGAGTTCTGCAGAGAGTAGGGACTTGCAAAAGCTTATGCAAATGTTGTATTTCCCAATATAGAAAATGCCTACCATTAAACAGTTAAGTTGGTGGCTTAGTATAAGGTTGCTTTGTTTGGGACTTGAAAAGGCTTTAAGTCATTGATAGATTCTTCCCCCCCTGCCTCTTCTGTAGTGACATAGCTTCTAGTTTAGGTTATCCTAAACTGGAAGATGGACTATATTAATTTCTTTGTCTGCGAGTAGAGTAGAATTTAGTGATTATACATGTATGAATGCAGCCTACTAGAGTTGTGGTTGCAAGTATGCACAGACTGAATTGTGTCCACTCACTTTCAGTTGTCAGACTCTCTGGTGTGTGTCTCTACAGCTCTGACTCTACTGAGCACTTTTTGTGTTCAGGCATGCAGGGACAGTCAGGATAGCTGATGCTTTCGCAGGAGTCAGAAGTCCAGGGAATATGCATGTACAAGTGTCCTGAGCTACAGAGGCAGTGAATTCTGGGGTACAGATCTCTGCTTGGATGAAGGAGGAAGGCTGGTTCAGCCAGTTCCACTGATGTAGTCAGAGTGGTTGTACATGCTACACGAAATAATTTCCAAAGGAAATAGGGGCAGGGGCATCTGCAGCCATGATGTTTTCATATCTCTGTGAAATGCATGCCACCCTCCCAGCTCCCCCCTACCCCAAGAATGGAACCAGTTCCATGAAACCATGCTGGCCAAGCCCTTTGTGGGTGAAATGCTGCAAGTTCACTACAGCTTCAGCTGAAACCATGGGTCACTTGTACAGGCATGCATGAAAGCTGGAGCTGACAGCATCAGTAACTGGTAAAGGTTACTTTAAAACTCAGTGTGGCTGGACTCCTTGTTGCATTGAGATCAGAGAGAACAGTGTATGTTAGAGCAGTTGCAAAGCTTGTCTTTGGGATTATGTTAGGTATAACTCTGGCTATCCACACTCTCAACCAAAGTAAAATAGACCTGTCTCCCTTGTCTGTCCTACCTTGTCCTCCTGGCACATGCTTACATAGGGAGGTGTGAGGAATCCTTGGCAGAGGATGTAGTTCTGTTGACCAAGGGTTGTCCATCAGCTATCCAAACTCCACACAGGAGAAACTGCCAGATATGTGCTGGCTTTGCTGCCCTTCATGCAGTGAAAATTTGGATTGCTGCAGAGCTGGCCTGAAAGGGTGGCAAGAACAGAGCTTTAAGACTTCTGCTACTGCAACCTGCTCTTCCCCTGCCCCCCCACCAGAGCTCCAGCCTACATCTGGCTGGATCTAAGAGGTTCCTTGTCTGCATTGCTGACTGTCTCCCTTTCTCTCCTGAAAGGTTGTGAGCTGCTCTTGAAGCCTTGCTGGAGTTGAATCTGATTTAACGGTGCTTAAAGTTTGTCAGTCTGCTGTATTTATAACACCCACTGTGAGGTGGGCTTTGGCTTTGTGAACTTTTTCTAACAAGCTTAGTGTCCTGCACTTGAGTGGAAGTTTCTTAGGCCTCTCTATCTTAGCTGGAGCCGTGGTTTTTGGCATTTAGAAAGTGGGCTTCACATGCCTCAAGCAGCAATCCTACATGGCTGCTTGGATGTCTTAATCATAGTGGTAACTTAATCTTGGGATATGTAGCTTGGAAACTTTAAATGGCAGTAAATATGAGTGTTTTCATTGTTTGATCTGTTGAAACAATTCTGCTTGTTTCAGTGTGAAATTTAATGTCTTTTCTGAAAGACTTCAGAGTATCCTTGAAGTTACTATTTCACAGATGTATTTTTTTTTTTTTGGAGGAGGCCTGCAGATCCTCTGAATCTGGATGTTTTCAGCGTTGTGAGTAATTGGAAAAGAGCTTGAAATGTGGATCTGACTTCTGCTTGCACATAAAAATGATCAGAGCAACAAAATGTCAGGCCAACAAGGGTTTGACTGTGGGTTTGAATTTTGTTCTCGTTTTCTCAGTGCTCAGAGTGGAACTCATTAAGGTGTATGATATGTCTGTAGGATCTGTCGTGGTTTGCATGTGAGGACTTAAAGTTAAACCCCAGCAGTCTTTCTGAAAACAGTATTTAATGCAATGTGGACCATACTCTTTGTATGCAGTTGGAGTACAGAAACAGCAGGTTCTCTGAGAGCTTGCTCTTCTGTCCTGGTGGGCTAAGCAGCATTTCTCCAGGGTGCTGCTGAAGATCTCAGTGTTGTGAGCTATTGGTGTCTGGTGGGGATACTGGGCTGTGGCCCTTCTAGGTAATTCCTATTTATTTGATAAATGCCACCAAGGACAAGTGTGGCTGTTTTGTGCAATCCTGTCAAAGATACAATGTTGGCATAAATTTTTTAAGTCTTTGTAACTGAGCTTGTCTAGTCTTTTCTGAGCACTTATTCTTTGTATCACCTTCAGGTGATGTATGTAATGATCATAGGATTGCTTGGGTTAGAAGGGGCCTTGAAGATAATTTAGTTCCAACCCCTGTGCTGTGGGCAGGGACACCTTCCACTAGACCAGGTTGTTCAAAGTCCTGACCAACCTGGCCTCAAACACTTCCAGGGATGGGACATCCACAGGTTCTCTGGGCAACCCATTCCTGTGTCTCATCACCCTTACAGTAAGGAACTTCTTCCTAATATCTGATCTAAATCCACCCTCTTTTAGTTTAAAACCATCACCCCTTGTCATGTTGCTGTGGGCCCTGCTAAAAAGCCTGTCCCTATCTTTCTTATAAACCCCCTTGAAGTATTAAAAGGGCATCACTGGTACAGCTAAAAATTGGCAGAGTAAGAGGACAGTTCTTATGTGGTTAGGATTGGAAAGGCTCTCTAAAAGTAACACTTTCTTCTCAGGCAGCAGTCTTGTGCTTGCTGGTGGAAGTGTCTTGTCATAACTTAGCAACAGTTTTGTTCTGTGCGACGTGTAGGTATGGCCCATGACCTGTAACTCGGGTCTTCAGGCAGGCTGTATTTTTTTTTTTTTTTTCATGGTATACAGTCTCTGATGCATTTAAAAAGTGATGGCAAGAAGATATTAGTGAGGAGGGTATCTAAAGTAACGATGTGAGACTTGTTTGATGAATTTTACTTTGGATGCTGAAACATCATACTGGTTATGAAAGCATCAGTTGCAAAAATCTGCTAAATAAGAGTCCTAGATGCACAGGATCTATTTACAGGTGATTTTCTCAATTGTTTGAAGGAGGAATAGTTTTATCTAATAACTGACACTTCAGATTGAGACCCTTTTAGCAATGTCCCATTGTGAAGACAACAATAGTTGTGATCAGCTGCCTGTTTCTGTTGAAGTACTAATTGGAGACCAAGTCTAATGGACTAATTTACCCAGTGACTGGCAGAAGGATTGATAGGTTGCCTCAACTTCTTTCTTCCCTCCTGACTGTTTAACTCTGAGGACTTGAGGCATTAAGTACCTCAAGACAGGGTCTTGTGGAAGGCCTGAATCTAGAACATCTTCCCTGTTGAAAGGTTGCCATCTCTTGGTTATGGTGTGGTCACTAAGCCTTGTCATGCTCTGGGTAAAAAAAATATGGAGGGGAGGAGTTACTGGTTTCTTGAAGATGCAGATGTTGCACCCATTGGGCTTGTTTGGTGGTCAGAGAGCTGAGACACATCTCTGGAGCTGGGCTTGCAGGCACACTGTGGCGATTGGGGAGGCCCGATGCTGGTGTCACCAGCTGGTGAGCAGGGAGAGCAGTGTCCTTGGGACTTTACTCTTTTGCATTACTGTGAGTGTGATACTTGTGCAGTTACAGTATTCCAGTAGTTTACATGCTAGAGCTACACATTGTGAGTCCTAGTGTCTGAGGGCAGTTACAGAAACCAGCTCGAGATCTAACGACTTGCTGCTGTTGAAATGAGATGGCCTTGCACTCCCTGTCATTCGTCACGGTCTTCGCTCTGTGATTCTGCTTATTTCTTGTGAGCTTGTGGGGCCTTTTTGCAAGTTAACTTTGCCTGTAAACTGGCAAGAAACAGCAGGGAGTGGGTAGTTCTTTGTCACGTTGGTTGTTTGAATCAGCTCAGGGAAAAGGGTGGCAGGTGCCTGATGCTAGTGCAAAAGGGCTGAAACTGCCTGACAAGGACCTGCAGCTGGGGCAGAAGGGTTTCGGATGTGAGTTGTTAGTGATGAGTTTCCATAAGCTTGGGCTTGAGGAACTGTCAACAGTGCTTCAGGCAGAGATGAGGACCTTTTACCATAGCTCTGTCCAAGGACTGTATGTATGCTGGAAGGCTCTGGAGTTGCATGCTTGGAGAAGTCAGTTTGTCACAGTGTTGCCTTGAGTTCCTGGTGGTGGTAGCGCAGCCTGGATCCCTACGCAAGACTTCTGGGACTTTCTCGCCTTATGGCTTAGTTGCCAGCTAGTGATGATGGCTGAAAGAGGCATGAGACTTGCTACCTATTTTAATCTTGGACTGCTTGAGGAGTTTAAGGCAGGCTGTGTTTCTCTACTGCATGGGAATGATAGGCTCATGGTTTGCTTTCCTACTGTCTCATATTGACTGTGGTCATTACTGAGGCCATCCCAAAGTCAGACTGTGATCAGGAGTTGTTTTTGTAATGATGTAATGTTGGGTCTGGCTGAGATGGAGTTAATTTTCACCATAGCAGCCCTCATAGTGCTGTGCTTTGTATTGGTAGCTAGAAAGGTGTTGACAATACACCAGTGTTCTAGCTACTGCTAAGCAGTGCTTGCACAACCTCAAGGCTGTCTCCAACATTCCTCTCCCAGTACGTTGGGGTGGGTGAGGTCTTGAGAGGGGACATAGCCAGACAGCTGACCCAAACTGACCAAAGGAATATTCCACACTGTATGACATCTGCTCAGCAACGAAAGCTAAGACAAAGGAGGAGAGGCAGCATTTGTTGTTACAATGTTTGTCTTCTGGAGCAACTCTACTAGGTATACTGAAGCCCTAGTTCCCAGGAGGTGGTTGGGACACTGCCTGCTGATGGGAAGTAAAGAGTGAATTTTTTGTTTTCCTTTGCTTCCATGCCTGGCCTTTGCTCATGCTTTATTAAACTGCCTTTTTTTTTGACCCATGAGGTTTTTTTCCATCTTACTTTCTCTCTTCCTGCCCTGCTGAGGAGAGGAGTGATAGACTGGCTTGGTGGACACCTTGTGTCCAGCCAAGGTCAACTCAACACAGTCCTTCTTGGTGTGTTGACCTTGGGTGGATGCCAGGTGCCCACCTATCTGCTCTCTCATTGCCTTCCTCAGCAGGACAGGGGTAGAGCAAGTGGGTTGGGGCAGTCCCAAGCACAAATACAGGCTGGGCAGAGAATGGATTGAGAGCAGCCCTGAGGAGAAGGACTTGGATGTTGATGGACAGGAAGCTCAACATGACCCAGCAATGTGTGCTTGCAGCCCAGAGAGCCAACTGTATCCTGGGCCACATCAAAAGTGTGGCCAACAGACAGAGAGGGGATTCTCCCCCTCTATTCTACTCTCATGAGTCCTCACCTGGAGTACTGTGTTCAGCTCTGAGGCCTCCAACGTAAGGACATGGACCTGTTGGAGTGAGTCCAGAGGAGGGCCATGAAGATGATCAGAGGGCTGGAACACCTCTCCTGTGAAGACAGGCTGAGAGAATTGGGATTATTCAGCCTGGAAAAGAGAAGACTTTGGGGAGACCTTCCAGTACCTAAAGGGGGCCTACAGGAAAGCTGGAGAGGGACTTTTTACAAGGGCCCATAGTGATAGGATGTGAGGGAATGGCTTTAAGCTGAAAGATTAAAGGAAGAAATTAAATTCTTCTACTATGAGGCACTGGAACAGGTTGCCCAGAGAAGCTGTGGATGCCCCATCCCTGGAAGTGCTCAAGGCCAGGTTGGATGGGGCTTTGAGCAACCTGCTCTAGTGGAAGCTGTCCCCACCATGGCAGGGGGTTGGAACTAGATGATCTCTAAGGTCCCTTCTAAACCAAATGATTCTATTGCAGAGGTGCTACCACCATCACTGATAGGCTCTGCCTTGGCTAGCAGCAGGTCCGTCTTGGAGCTGTCTGGCATCGGCCCTATCGGACATAGGGGAAGCTTTTAGCAGCTTCTCACAGAGCCACCCCTGCAGCCCCCTGCTACCAAAACCTTGCCGTGTAAACCCAATAGAGACATAAAAAGTCTTGGCAGCCATAAGGGTGAAACAAATGTAGATAATACGCTGCTGTCATGGTGGTAGCCTACCTGTCGTCTTTTTTTTCCTTAAAATGTGCACAGTGAGGTAACTTTCTGTAAAGATTAATTGCCAGATTCTAACACTGTGCCTACTTCCCTCCTTTACTCTGCTGAAGCTAGGTCTTCTGTCAGCCTGCAGGGAGGGCAGGATCTGGCCTTGAATATTCATTAGGCTAAAGCTTCAGTATTTTCATTAAACTTGTGAGAAGGATGCTATGACCCGATTTGGATCTCAATTACAAAGCACCAGTTCTAGAAGAAGCCCATTGTGGCTGAATTTATGCATATGATCTTGTGTGTTTTGTTGGATGAATCATCTGGCCTCGAGTGTAGCTGACCTGCAGGGGAGGAGGGGTATAGCTATCCTCAATAGCTGTTGTGTTTTCTGTGTTGCTCTGACCATATGAATAGAAGGAAGGAACTTGGTAAGAACAGGGGAGAGGGAGGGAGAAGCTGAGCCAGCCCTTGTAGAAGCTGGCTGTAGGGCCTCAAAATGAAGCCCAGTGGGGTCTGCCAACATATGATTTCCCAGGGTGCAAGTATTTCAAAGAATCTCATGGGCTACTAGCTAAAGGTCAGTTCTTAAGCTTTGCAGAGATACTACATGTCTTTGTGTGTTTGATCACCCAGTTCAGTTAAATGGAGCATAAGTGAGCTGGGGAAGAATTCTGAATGTGATTTTTTGAAAGATCTTTTTTGTAATAAGTGTGGTTCCAAATTCTTGTCATGTTTGTATGCCTAACTGCCTCCTTCTACACAGCTGCTTTAAGAAACAATGTTTAACAGGTGCTCACGAGGGAGAAGGTAGATGGTGTCCACTTGAGGAATGTAGTTGCCCAGTCAGCATTTTATCTGGGTTCCTGAGGAAGATATTCCAAGTACTTCAGTAATGTCTGTGGGTTCTTATGGCTTTAAGTAAGTAGACCTTAATTTTAAACTTTATTGGGGAAAGACTGCTTCCAGCCACACAGTACCCTTCAGCAGTGCCGAGACCCAGGCTTTAGTATTATGCTGGAAGCAAGACTGTTGCTGCTTCAATGGTCTTATTTCCCATTGCACCTTGTAGTCAGCAGTTGAGTCCTTTCCCTGATTTTTACCCTTCTTCCCTGTGAGATAAGATGGGGTTGTGACACAGGCCAGCTCAGATGAACTGTGAGAAAAGGTCACCTGGCTATAGTTACAGCACATGAAGTAACTGGATAGCAGTTAGCTCGCACTTGCAATGGTTGGAGTGTAAGATGGGATTTCTTTACTGTCCTCCCGGCCTGCTGGATCGGGAGTATTCTGTGTGCATTTTACCTGCAACTGAAGAGCTTGTGTGACAAGCTGGATCAGCTTCTTGGTTCCTGAAGAACAAGTACGGTAACAGTGCTGAAATAAAGCAACAGTATCCTATTGTTTCTTTAGGATTTTCATTTGACTTCACTGTGTATTTCTAGCCTCCTGGCTGTGAGGCAACACTTCCATATGAGGAAAAATCCTGAGGAGAAAGCCAACATGCTTGCTACAACTTGTTTGTCCCAGACTGCAGTGTTTGGCTTTGTAAATCAATACTAGTTGACATTGGTGTGGTCACTTTGTGTTCTGTAAAAACAGTAAAATGTATTTCTGAATCCATGTAGCTACAGCTAGTTTTGTTTAATCCATCTTTAGAGGAAACCTTTAAATATCCTGGCTCCTGACCACATTGTGTGGTTCACCTAAATTCTCCTGCGTGACTTCATCTGCTTTGTGTATATCTGAATGGTTTAGTTTGGGCGACTGCATTTGAGAGGTGGGCAGACCGCTTCCCAGGGCCAGATTCTCTGTGAATACATGGTGATGAGTATGTGTTTAATGTCTTTAAGAATCCTTGAAAGAAGAGCTCAGGCAGCTTGGCCGCTTGTTTTGCAAACTGAAGTCCTTGAGAATGGTGCTTGTGCTTGGTAAATGGGATCAGTATTTTTCCCATCAATTGCTGTTTGGTTTTAAAATCTCAGATGCCCCTTGAGTGCTTTTCTGTAGGTCTGTGATACTGCTGCCTACACCAGGTGAATTATTTATCCCTTATATACAGAGAGTGCTTAAACTGGCATAGTATGACTGTTACTAAATGGAGTGGTGGCTCAATATGTAACAAGGTGTAAGCTCCTTGCAAGGGTTTGTCTGTTTCTCTTGCCTCACGCCGTTCTGAAATTAATGGCTAATGTGCAGCTGAACTGAGAGCTTAGCCTAATCAAAAGAAGAATAGGTCACTGCAAAACTTGCATGCTTGTATAGTCTCTGGGCAGGGACATAAAATGATTCTTACCTCATGATTCGTTCTGTTTTTTTCTGACCTGTTGTCATCCCACCGTTGCCATCCCACTGTTGCCAAGTGCTTTGACTTAGTGGGTTTTCCTGTTCATATGTTGGCTCTGTTTTTCTACTTAATGTGAAAATCACTGGTAAATTTGCACCCATATGTTCTGCAAACCATCTGTTTTGTCAGCTGCTCAAGAGGATGTTTTCTTCTTGCACTTTGGTCTCGTTTATATGGTGTCATCATTTTAGAAGCTTGATTGTGTGCATTTTCTGAGCATGAATTACTTGAAGCTGTCCTGCTTTACAACAGCAGGCTGCTGCTGTGACCTCAGTGTTTCTAAAAAGGGGAGAAAAAAGAAATATTGACATTCCCAATGATGCTAGCTTTCTCTTGCCTGGAATTTTTTGAGGAATAATATCTTTGCAGTCACTGCTTTTTACTGCAACTGTTTAGACCTTGTGTGGAAACTACTAGGAGGTTTGATCTCGACATTCACTTGGATGTTTTTGACTTGTGTTTTTTTAACAAACACACCCAAACCCAAACAAAAAAACCTCAAACACCCCCACCCCCCCACACCCCCCAAACCAGCAGTTTCACTGAGATTAAAATAAATTTGCTCCCCAGGTACACATTTTAGTGAAGTGGAAAAATACAGGAAAGTGCTCCAAGTTGACCATCTCCAGTCTTTCCTTCCCCTCTCCCTCATTTGAAAGAGGAAGTTATCCTGTATCTAGTAATTCTGAGAATAGTACTGTAGGTAATATGCTATAAACTTGCTTTTGAGAAACCAGTTGTGGGCAAACAGTGATCCTTACACCAGGAGAATTACAGTGATTTTTAAGACTACTTGTGTGAGAAGCTTTAAGAGAAAAATTAACCTTGGTATCCTGCCTTTTTAAAGAGGCTGTTTGTATTGGTTGCTTAGCAGAGGTTGTTTCATGTTGGAGTAGCATGTGTGGACTCTAGTCCTCTTAGGATTCATGAGTTGGGAAGATATGGAGAAGAACCAGTGTTCTCAATGTCCTATATTAAAGGAAACATAGTCCCCAGAACAGTCTCTCCCTGTTTATTTCACATGTATAGACTGGAAAAGGAAGAAACTGTCTTCACCTTGGTGGGAATTCCCTCCTTTAGCTGTTCCTAAAACACTAACCAAGCTGTGGTCTAGCTGTGAATTGACCCTTCAGTGGCTGCTGGTGTTGATGGAGGCATGTCCTTGGCTGTTTTAAGACTGGATAATCTCAGAAATAGGGCTGAGCTAGGTAGGCAGTTAGGAAGCTGTTCACCAGGTGTAACTTTATTTTTTTCTTTGGCAGGCATCTCCGATGAGGACATCATCAATGTTACTCTCCCCACTGGTGTGCCTATACTTCTGGAACTTGATGAGGATCTGCACCCTCTGGGCCCTCATCAGTTTCTGGGTGATCAAGAAGCTATCCAAGCTGCCATCAAAAAAGTGGAAGATCAAGGGAAAGTAAAATCTGCTGAGAAGTAAAACCCCACTAATACAGCTGTTCTTAGTGTGGTAATAAGTGATGATTTATGTATGACTGCTAGGTTGCTCTGTGTGAAAGTCTCAATTTCAAGCACTAAATAATTGGAAGAGGCAGTTGTTGAGTCTTGGTCTCTGCCTTTCAAAAACTGGAATTTAGATCTCAGCATGAGGTTATGGATAACTGAAAAAAGAAATCAAGAGATCATTCAGGATGGAAACTTGCAGGGCAGTTTGCCCCAGATCTAGGATTCAGGGTGGCCCAATACAGAAAAAAAGGATTGTTATTGGTATCTACCAGTAATCAGTCTTAAATCTGTTAAGGGGAAAAGCACCAGTTTACTGGATTGTCCAGGCTGTTGTAGGTACTAAAACTTTCTCACAGTTTTTTATCACTTGTTAAGCTACCCAGTATGATTATTCTGTGTCAGTGGCCATGACAGTTTGTTCTGGATGAAGTTCCTTTGGTCTTTCAGAACACTTCCAGCTGTACAACTTTGCCTTTGTTATTTTGAGTCTTCCAAGGCCAGTTCATGGTCCAGAGGAGAATTTTTGTAGAGACGTTCAGACTTATAGTTACTATAGTTGTCTTTTGTTACACTATAGTCCAGTTTTTAAGGAATCTGGAAGCAAGCCCTTTTCCTCCACCATCTTTGCAAAGCCTAGCATGACTGCATTTTGCTGGCTTGCAACAACAGGGTTTAACTCAGACTTTAGTCCACAAACTAAGCACAAAGGTTTCCTGCTCAATGTTTAAGTTATCACTTAGCTCTTAGTGAGTGATCTGAATAGCTTTGAAACACTTAACACATACTAGAGGTTTGATCATCTTAGTCAAGTTAAAATAATTCCTGCTTACCTCGGTAAAACTGGATATAGGAAAATCCCCCTCTAAGCTTTCCTGAGTTGCAAAGATCTCTTTTTACTCAAAGATAAGTATGTTCCACAGTAATAGTACTGTGGCATTCCTTGTATCAATTTCTCCAGAGGGCTGGAAGAGATGTATAAAGTATTTGAGAAGTGGATGCAGCTTATTCAGCCATTACCCTGGTAGAGGAAGGATATTGGGCCATGCCTGAAAGTATTCTCCGATAAAACTCCTCTCACAATTCCAGCTTGATTCCAGCTGATTCTATTGCTGTTGTGTTTGGCACTGAATTTGAACAGTTCACTCTATGGTTGGGTCTAGTGTAGCATGTATGCCAATTTGGTGTTCTCTTTGTACACAAGCACCAGGATGATTCCACTTTTGAAGACTTGCTCTAATCCTACTTGCAAATACAAAACTGTTACTTGAATGTAGATCTGACCTAGTGTCTCAGCGCCTGAGGATTTGGATTCTGACCTCAGTTACCAACATAGGTGGCACTTGGTATGTACTGTTTGAGCTGAATGTGTTCTCAGCATGGCCCAGCTACAAATCTTGAGAAATTGATGAGAATTCCCTTGGTATGATGACAGTATTAACTACTAAAATCCTAGAGTAGCTGCTTCTTTGCAGGGAGCAGCATTGAAGCTGACTTCATAGGTGTGAGAGGATTTTTTTTTTTTTTCCTTTGAGGAGAGCAGTGTGACAGTGTGGTGTGCCCCTGACTGTCTCCTTGCTACATGGAGCTATCGGACTTTCCTGGTCTGATGCTGACTTGCATTACTGAAGCACATACTCCAAAAAAGGCTTCATGTTAGATGGTAGTTTCTTTCTCTTGCATGGATGATGATTGGGGTTTCGTTTTGGTTTTGTGCCCCTTGCTGTAGAAACCAAGTTACATATTTCTTTTCAACATAAAGCTGGTAGCTTTCCTCTTGCTTTGTACAAGCAAGGATATTTTGGGTTTTTTTTTTGTTTGTTTGTTTTTTGTTCTCTGAAATACTATTAGTAGCTTCCCTGCTACTCTGTTTGATATTGACTTCTTTCTGGGGCTTTAGTTTTCTGTGTGTAGAGTAACTCTAAATCTTAGTTAATACTTTACAAGTCAGTGTAATGGAATTAGATTGCTGATCAGCAGATGTTCAGCTGACAGTGCCCTGAGGAGGGCCACTGGCACTCAAGTTGATTAGGTTCTTCCCCAAATATTCAATAATGTGTGAAGTTCAGTTTCAAGTAAGTTACTGTAGCCTTGTTCACAAGGCAAGCAGAGCCACCTGTTGTCAGCAGGAGCTTCATGCATCCAGATGTGTGGGCTTACAGGCCTTGGCTATCAGTGTCCATAACCCTTTTGGCATTGTGTTACTGTAGCGTAGAACTTGTTCAGGTCCTGAGATGCAGCTGGAATATACTTGGAAACAGACCCAGCTGAACTGGGAGATAGGCTCTCTCCTCCCCTTCTCTTAGAGAATTCATGATCTTTTTTGTGGATGGGATGTCGATGGATTCTGGGGAATGGAAAGGTGTACGAGTGAATGCAGAGAGCATTATTTCTTACTGCACCTGTGTGGATAAAATTGACTGAAAACGGCCTTTCAGAGTGTCATGGACAGTAAGAAAAGAACACAATGTGATTTTTTTCAGGTAGCACTGTTTTTACAGTGCTGCTTGAGACATGAGTAGTGACAGTGCCCTTGGAAGCTTGACTTAATTTGCTTTGGTTGTGTCTCCAAAGCGATGACAGGATTTTACATGCATACCTGGCAGCAATACCACCTCACAAAAGTACCAAATGGAACCAACTGGAGATTTCATTGTGCTCTTCACGATTATTTTAACACCTTACAATGTTTGCTTCTGAATAGCCTTCTAATTAAATTCCTGATTCATAAAACATGTATATTGAAGAACAGAAACGAACTTTCATCACCAGTGGCATGAAGGATGCCTGATCTTCAGGCATAGCTACATTAGATGGAGAAATGAGAAACTTGCTGGTGGCTTTAGAGATCAGTGGTTGGAAAACATTTTCCCCATATGCCTCGAAGTCCTATAAGGTAAACAGTGTTCTCACAGTTGACATTATGGATGTGGTTGATCTGGTTTGTTTATGCATTTTTAACTTGTGGTTCAGTAGCAGTAATAGCTCTAGAATCCTCTTGAAAACCTCTGTAAATATGGTGGAGCTGGCAGGTTTTCTATAACTCAATAAATTCACCTGAAAAAAAATCTAACTTGGTGTCAGTCTTTTTTTTTCTTCTATTCCCTTCTTCTTTGTCTCCTTCCCAGAGTTGATGGGTAATAAAACTGACCTTCAGGGTTCCAGAACTCAAGCAGTTCTTGATCCTATATCATGTGGCCAGTTGGGTTAAAATAATCTTAGAGCAAACTTGAAGCAGTCTCTACCTGTAAAGAAGTTGGACTGGAGGGGATTACTTAATTGTCTGAAACTATGGGGGTATTTGCATAGGAACAACAAATTAAATGGGTCTAGAAAAATGGAGCTAAACAAATGTTCACTGTTTCCCATGCTTGCTTTTCCTTTTAATAAGAAGCATTACTTTTTGATAACGTGTTTAAAATTGTAGCTTCTAGAGACAAAGCCAACCCCTTCACTCTCCAAAATACTCTGGTGTCAAGCAGAGTTGTGACTCAAATGACAAGTGCAAGGAACTGCAAACTTGCTGAGGACTGTTTCTTGTTACTGACCTTCAACGTGGAAGGCCTTGGATACTGGGATAATGGGAGGCAGTGTGAAGGTTCTAAAAAAGTTCAACATTCAGGTAGAAACAAGGAAGATGCAACTGTGTGGCTTAAGATAAGAGTGTACTGATGTTTTTTTAAAATTGTTATGATTGTGTTGCGAGTGAGTAGGGAATGGAGCAGATCTGTTATTTAATATTATGCAGTTAATGTGGGAGTGCTGCTGGTTGGTTCAAAGTTGTATAGGTGTTCTTAAGGTGTATTTCCCCCTGCCCTTTCCCCGAGTCACCTTTTGTACTTTGCTCTAAATTCTGTACATAGTTTTTTGGACAAAGATTAGCAAAATTGTAGTAAATTCTGCCTTAGTTGTACCTCAGATTCTTCCTGATTCATGTCCCCTGTTTCCTGTGTTGGGAAAAGACGATCTAAAGACTGGCTTGGTTTAGTCCTCTGCCTTTTTGTTTAGAAAAGTTTGGAGCGCAAGGGAGTTTGTTATGGTCAACTTGGTCTGCACAGCCTGAGGAAAGACTGCAGACTGTCTCGGTCACATTTCCAAAATTTACTTTTTTGGGCTTTTTTTAGGAGATTTTATTTAGTCTATAGCATTGATGGAAAATGTTGAATGTCAGGCCAGCTCTGCCTCCGCAAGTTTACAGTCACTTTGTTTCAGAGCTGCCAGTTCTCAAAGTTTCTAATAACTGGCACTTGGCAATTGCCTTGTCTGTCTTCTGTGCTGGCCCGAACCTCTCCTCTGCCCTAAATTCCCATGGGTAGGAAAGGAAGCAGGTGTACTGACAACTCTGCTGCTTAAGAAAGCTCAGAGCTGTGGTAGGAGCAGACTCTAGTGATTCAAGTGGAGAGGGCAGAAGGGTTTGGAGAGAAGGAACCACACTTCAAGAGCTGCGCCAAATGGGTGTTGCTGCCTCTTCCTTGTGTTCTGGTGACCAGAGGTTCTGGGGGTGGATGAATAAAAAAAGAAGCTTGGCTTGAGCATCACACAGAGGGCAGGATGGCAAAGACAGGGCACTCCTCCCCCCTACTACCTCATTAGCTTGTCAGTCAGCTCCCAGGCCACCTTGGGGGCTATTCGGGCAGAACTTTGCCATGTTGAGTCCCCCACTCTACTGAAGGAAGGCAGAGCTGGGGAAGAGCCTCCCTGTTCTTGCTCTTCATGTTATGCTGACAGAGCAGGGGAGGGCAGCAAATACCAAGCTATGGATGTTGCTGCATGGTGGAGTCAAGCTCAGTGCAATAAAGTGGCCTGAAAGATGCGTTCTGGTTGCTCTGGTAAGGGAGGGGGCATTGACCTACAGCTCTGTCAGATGGCAACACAGATGCTGCAATTACTCTATCAGGCTTCAGAAAGCAGTTGTGGCCCCATGGGACCCCTGGCATTAGAAGTGCTGTCCCCACAAGCATACCCACTTGTGTCTTTCCTCAGGCCTCTTCCAGCTTACATGCCGTGCTGAGGGGGAGCTGGGCCATTTCCCCACCTTCTGTCTGGCACGTGTGTGGAAGAAAAGTACTGGTACGTATTAACTAGGTAAAAGAAATTGGCTCTTCTAGAAGAGGAGTGTGAGCCCAGTGACAGCAAACGCTTAAGTTTTGGTTGCTGTTGGTCTCAGAGGAGCCAAGCGGTACTTAGCTGCCATCTTCCAGGTTGGTCTTTTCTAGCCCTTGGGAACAAGCAGCACAACTACAAAGGGCCCTGGTGCTGCCAGAGCTGTTCAGTGGAAGTGTCTGTCTCTTTCAATTAAAGACACTTTTCCTCCTTGTTTCTGGTGCTAACCTAGCAGAAGTGCTGGGAAGGAGGAATGTGCATTTTCTGTTAATCTAAATTGGGGATGCGTTGTTGAGTTAACTACCTAGTGAATTCTGCTTTCCTGACAGATGCTTGTCAGGCTCTCGGTAACTCCAGTGTACTATGACTAAAGCTGAGCTAGTTCTCTAGTTCAGATCTGTGGCTTTCCAGCTGTTTCTAAACCCTGCTGATTGTGCTCTGCAGGATCTGTACAGAAGGCAGCCGTACTGACTGTCGGGAGTGAGCAAGCAGGCCTGAAGATCCGTAACTATCCCTAACGACAAAGGAATTGCTCTTAAGAGAAACTGCAGCCGCAATGGACTTGCAGAAATGCGAGTGGACAGGAGGTGGGGCGAGCGCGATGGCGAGCCGTGTGGTGAGCCCGGAGCGACCTCACGCCGCTGTGTGCACGTAGAGCTAGCGAGGCGTGACCAGCCGCCCCTGAAAGGCAGCGCCTCTGATCCCTGCCGGCACTGCCCTGCGGTTTAACAAATGGTGCGAAGGTGCCTTAGTTCTGGTGTGGAATAGATTGCTATCATCGTCTAGGTCGCTTGTACAGACTGGTGATGAGTCCTCTTTTTGTCTTGCATTGGCAGCTTTGCAAAACTACGTAAATTCAATAGGACCAAGATTGGCTATTTGCAGACAGATATTTATTCTGGAAAAAAACCCCAAACCAAACCAACCAAACCCAACGAACCAAAAAGCCCACAATTTGTCAGTGATAGCACATTAATAATTTTGTGTGTCAGGAAAGGTCAGGGGGAAGTGTTGCATGAGAAAAGGAACTCAGCCATGAGCAGATGCCAAATTCAAGACAATAGTAAAAATTGGAGGGTGCCTTGTTTCAGCGATTTGATTTCAGATACTTTTGTACTAATTTTCCCAAAGGACCATGTATTCTTCTCACTACCACTATTAGAAGTTGTGGAAATTTATGTGCGTTTTACATGCTTTCAAAACGAGCTTTAAGGTAGGCAGTCCACCCCCCACCCCCTAAACATACCTTGAAAAATATTGACGGATGTGACTTATCCAAGTAGAATCTGTAGATGTACCTGATAGAAAAAGACTCCAGCAAAGGAAATTCCAGGTCTTGTACTGTAAGCCCCGGTATTGCTGCCTTCCCGAACATGTTATTATGAAAAATGCTTCTTAATGATATGAAACTCCCAAGCTTTGTTTTTGCACCTGCCGTATACTTCAGCCCATGCCTGTAAAGGAATATTTTTAAGTACATGCACACACACACTTCATTTTTGTGACATATTGTGGGAACAGATACTCAGTTTTTGTCAGGCAATAACAAAGCAGAATAAACTTTCACAGATGAAAGCCTTAGGAGTTCTACTGAAGTAAAAGGTACTTCCTTCCTTTCAATGCTGGAAATCTTACATTCTGTGCTTTCTCTTTCATTGCTTAAGTGATTTCCACAGCAGCAGCTAGGCTGTAAATATTTAGATAATTTAGATATTCCACAAAGCTGTAAATCCTTCACACAGGTTGCCAGGAAGAGATTTCTGAGATCTGAGAACTGTTATTTAAATCACCTCACCTCAGTATCGGGGAGGTACCTACGCAGTGGTTATTAGTAATAATATAAGGTCAGATATTAATCTTCATTTTTAAACTGCATGCCTTCTGTTATTTATAGGTAAACTTTAACTGAGAGTCCCTGCTATGTTTCATAATTTTAATTCTCCCTGATGCCAGGCTGGGCCTGATCCGATCCCAGTCATGTGCTAGTTTATATAGTAGATGAACTATGTGTTACTGTCAAGTAACATACATTTGGCAATACCAGATGCAGTCAAGAGGCCTATGTAAATAATGATTACAAATACCCATGTTATTTTAATGCATATATAAATGGATAAATTGTTTGTTTTTCTTTAACTGTTCTAAAAAAAAGAAACTATTTTCTGTCATTATCAGTCCCATGTTCTGAATATCTTGCTCATATCACAGTGTTAAGTACATTTCATATAACTCTGAATTCCCTATTCTCAAGTGCAGTATGTGAAGTAGAAAGTGAGATTACCATACCAGGACTTCTGTTCATTTTGCTCAAGTTTGGGGTTTACCTATAAAATGCTATCATGTTTTGGTGGCAAAGCTTGTATCTTTAGCTATAGTGCAAATATATTTTGCACTTGAAGTTGGGCAGAGTTTCTATTTAATAGACCTCAGAACTGAAATTTCAGGCGCATCAAGTATCCTCTTAATTTTTTACCTTTCCAAAAGTATCAACGTATATGACTGTGAGGGTTTGATTTGTTAAGAAAGATGATTGCAAAGTAATTTTGAGGCTTCCCTCAGGGAACTAACTAGAATGTGATTTATCAATGTGATTTTTCTGTAGCACAGGAATTTTGCATTTTTATTTTTCTTAAATTATGGACTTGGTAAGCTACGGCTCTGAGTGTAACAAGTTAATTAAATTCTGTAAGCAAGTTATAATTCATTAGGAGGATAGGCTAGGGGTTTTGCTACTTCATTCAAAGTTAGAAGTTCTGATTCAGTTTTGCCATAGGCACCTCATCACAGGCAGGTCACTTATTCTTCCCGTTTATGAAACGGGGACCTCAGGGCTTCATAACCCCCTATGGGTGCACTTTCATTAGGAGCTGAGATGCTCTAGTGGATGACAAGAGGACTTATTCAGTAGGATGTGGAAGCTCCAGCATGGGGTTTGCTTCGACAGTGTGGCTCTGGTTTCAGTACCTAAGTATGAGTGAAGCTCCTTTTAAAATCTTTGTGCACTTTTGAGAGCACTTGCCTACAACTGTTTAGTAATGTCAGTGTTATTATCTAAAAAAAAAAAAAAAAAAAAAAAAAAAAGCCTGAGAACCTAACAGTTTGGGGCAGAAGTCCCCTGTCACTTCCATGACTAAACAGATGGGCCTGCTGGCATGTCTCTTTTTTGCGACTGTTCACAAATGTGTTGGTAAAATCAGATCTTTGTTAATGTTTAGTATAATACAGGGTTTTTTAGGCACGTGCTTGAACTGCTGATATGAACAGGGTTCTCCCTGGTGGGAGGAGTATTGTTACTCTTCTTTTGGCTTTCAGTTCTCCTGGCAGTGCTCTTCCAGTGGTTACTGTTGACGTGGAAGAAATGTCAGCAAGTCCATCCCAATTCTGCATAGGACAGCCTTGCAGTTGTGTTGAGTCAGCAGTCTCACTTGAGCAGACAGCGTACTAAATGGTGGCGGTTGTATTGCAAAATACGTACTAGGGCAGATTCCCCTAGCTGTGTATCATCTTTGTACTGTCTTCACACCTCGGGCTGGGCTATTACTAAAGGTGCTAATGAAAACATAAGTATTGATGGTATATAAAGAAAATATGTTGGGTCTATATCACCCTGGGGAAAATGTAAATACAGTTATTTCTGAAAAGGAAGTATATGGCCTTTCAATATCAATGTTTTAATAGAATTATTAGTGAGTATAACTATAACAATGTTTAAGGTTTTTCTGTGTCCACTTTTTAATTTAGTGTCATTTGAACTTGCAGTATCTCTTATAGACATGATTTTTATTTCTTCTACATAGGATAGTAAGAAACTGATGCCTGTAGTTACTCTTTTCCCAATTCTAATGTAACATTCAGCTAAGCTTAATACTTAATTGTCTTCAGAAATACAGGTAATTCAATTTGATTTCAAGAGCCATAATATCATAGAATTGTAGAACAGTCCAGGTTGGAAGGGACCTAGAAAGATCATCTGGTCTAACCTTTCACGGGAAAGGAAGCCTAGATGAGATTATCTAGCACCCTGTCAAATTGTATCTTTAAAACCTCCAGTGACATGGACTCCACATAACCCTGGGAACATTGTTCCAGTGATTGATTGTTCTCACTGTGAAATTCTTTTTTTTTTGTATTGAGATGAAACCTCTGCTGACACAACTTGCACACATTGTCCCTTGCTCTCTTTGTGGCTCCTTGTGAAGTCAGAGCCTCAGTAGCCCTTGTAGCTGCCCTTTAATTGCTGTGGCATACTGTGATGAAGGTTCCCCCGAGCCTTCTCTTTTCCAGGGAGAAAAGACCCAGCTCCTTCAGTCTTTGCTCATAGGACAGGTTCTCCAGCCCTTTGATTGTCTTTGTGGTCCCATATTGGAACCCTCTCCAGCCTGTCTGCATTTCTTGAATTGTGAAGACCAGGTGGACACAGTACTCCAGATGAGGCCTGACAAGTGCGGAGTGTGGTGATCACACCTCTACATCTGCTAGTAATGCCCTTGTGGATGCAACCCAGGATCCAATTTGCTCTTGCTGCAGTGCTGATTAATGCTCAGCTCGTTGTCTACCAGGACCTCCAGGTCCCTTTCAACAAGGCTGCTCCTCAGCTGCACAGATCCTAGCCTGCGCTGGGCTCCTTGGTTGTGTTGTTTCACGTGCAGGACTTTGCAGTTGTCTTTGTTAAACTTCATATAGCCCTTGCTAGCCCACTCTTCCAGCCTGTCCGTGTCCCTCTGTAAGAAACGCATCCACCTCATCACCCTGTTTGATGTCATCAGCAAACTTGGTGAGGGTGCTTTCGGTTGTGTCATCCAGATTATTTATGACTATGTTGAACAGTGTAGGGCCCAGTACTGATCCCTGGCAGACCCTACTTGTGACAGGCTGTCAGTCTGAGTAAAAACCATTGATCACCACTCTCCAAGTGTGGCCTGTGAGCCAATTTTCTACGCATCTTGCAGACCACCTGTCCAATTTGTATTTTGCCAGGTTGCCCAGGAGGAGGCTGCAGAAACAGTGTTGAATGCTTTGCTGAAGTCCAGGTAAACAGTATCCACTGCTCAAGATCTAAGTCTGGATTCCAGCTTTGCTTTAATGAATATTCCAGAAAGTGCCACTGATTCTTTTAATAGATACATCGATCTGCTTTGAAATGACAAAGTCTTATGTCTTAGGCTTAAAACAAAACCAACCAACCAACCAAAAAAGAATAACTAATTATCCTGTAAATGCATTTTATACATATATTCTCTACCTCCTGTTACTGCAGTTGACCAATTCTAAAATCTGAAATGGTATGCGCTGGGATTAGGCCTATGACATGCAGATTCTCCCTGTGGTGCAAATCTGTTGGAGGGCAAAAAGGGTAGTGGTGGAAATTGCTGTATAAGCTCCATCCCAAGTGGACTATTTTGCTTGTTAGCATAGCAGCAAAAGGTAAGTATCACCACTTCGTGCATGGTAATGTGTGTCGTTTGCCATGTTCACTAAATCAGTAGTAGAGTGAAGTTGTTAGGGTTTTCCGGATGAGGAGGTACCCCCAAAGTACTTTATCTCATATCTTTCTTTAGTTCCTTATTTAGCTTCTCTGCCCTTCCCTTCTGCTACCTTAGAACTCAGATTCCAGGGGAACTTGGATTTTGGTGCTGACTTCTCAGCTTGGAAAGCATTGATCAGATTTGGTCAGAATCCACTTGAAATACTGGCATCTTTGTTCAGAACAGGACTTAAATGAAAAAAACAAAACACCAACAAGCGTCAAAACCATTTCCATAGAAAGCTGCTGTTTAGATAATTAAGAAATGAATGCCAGTTGGCTGAAAGCTCACGTGGTCCTTCATGTTTGTTTTATGAGAAGAGTCACCACCTGGCTCCCTTTGGTTACTGTGTTTCTCATCTTTGCAGGCTTGTGGTTCTGCCCCATCCCCTGAAGTGGCCCTATCCTGAACTTCTACATCCAACCACATGGTACCTTCTCCAGCAGCTCCCATGCAGCGTATCTCCATGACACCTTCCTCAGCGGTGTGCCCCACTAGTTTCGGAGCTGATTATAAGAGGTGCTTAGATGGGAGGAGACGGGGTTGAGTGTGGAATAGGTCTGAGAGGGACATGTATCCAAAAAAGCCTGAAAAATGCTGTGCTGAGGTATGGATTTCCAGCTGGATCATGTTTTCTATTTTACAGTCCTGTCTGCATTCCTGTGATGCACAGGAGAAAATGAGGATTTTTGTATTTTAACTGGAAAAAGCCACCCACTTGAGAGAAGTGACCCATTTTCCTCTTAATAATTTTCCTCTGCTTGTTTTGCTCTTTCTGTTACTCCAGTGAAACACTCTCCCACAAGCGGCTGCTCATACACAGCAGTTTTTCATAGCTGACAGTGGAACTACTTGCACAGCGGGACCAAGTGGATGTAGCAGGAGAGTGCTGTAACCTGATGGGCTGTTGTGGTGCGTTTCTGTGTGCGTGGGCTCAGCTGTCCAGTGTGACAAATCATTTTTTCTTTTTACTGCTGTGGCTTGCCAAAGACTTCAGTTTGTGCCTCCATCGCTGCTGGTGAGACTTGTGGTTGTTCATCACCTCATGGATCAGGTCTTTCGTTAATGATGTCCCTAAAAAAAAGTATCATGCTTGCAGGTACCACTTGATGTTAATTCCTTAAGGGTCCAAGTGTAGTGTGCCAGGAATGAGGAAGAATTGGTTGAGTTAAAGAAGGGAAAAATTGGTTACAGAAATGTTAGGAGTGCTATATTAGATATGCCTGTACTCCCAAAAAGATAAGCGAAGGGCTGTCAAAATGTTGTGCAATCTCTTTCCCAGTTTTATGTTGCTTTGCCTTTGGTTTTCATGGAGATGCAAAAAAGGGCTTCACAAAGCCTGGTTGTTTGGTCTTGGTTTAAAAGGTGCTTAATAGGTTTGCCTCTCATGTCCCTGTTTTAAAGCGTTATGTACAACAATTTCCACTGTGCTCAGCATTTCTGAAAAAGCAGGTCACTTGAGCTGTCTAACTGGATGCAGAGTGTGAATACGTGACCTTGTGCAGCTCTGAGGCAGCGTTGGGGGGGTAGAATGAGGCGAGGAAGTGCCGTTGTCGTGCAGGTCCAGTTGCTGGGTAAGTGCTTAGCCCTCATGTGTTTCATGTGTCCACTGATAACCACGGAACTCATGACTGAAAACACAGTAGTGGATCTAGCTCTTTGCACTCGCGTTTTGCTGTGTTCATCTTGGTGGTTATAACCTGGGATCCTGATCCTTGTTTTCTTTGCAGTAAATGATGGAAGTCCTGCTGACTCCAGAGGGAGAGGACCAGGCTCTCCACAGGCTGTTTTTCCCCTGGATGCAGAAATAAAGCAGCAAACTCTGAAATGCAACCCTTATATCTTGTCAGCATGTTTCTTTCTAGATTCCTGGGAGGGTCCTCAAAGGGAACAGCCTTGATTGGGAGACAGGAAGAGGGCTAGACATTGCAAAGCATGAGTAATCTTAAATTCTAGCCTGGTTGTTCGTTAATGGAGCTCTGAGTGATGAAATAAGGTTTCTGAGAAAGCTTGAGATTTCTGCTCCCACCTTCTGTTTACAACAGTTTTGTGCATTTTGGTTTTGTCTGTGCTTAAAAGATTAATTTGTTTTTAAAATGGAGTTCCCTGACTCTCTACCCATGCACATGTGGCTCCAGTACCCCAGTTGCCACCATAGCTTTATGAGAGCATGTGCCACCCCCCGCCCCCCCCCCGGCCTCATGTCAACAGCTACCCAGTCTACTGACATACTGCTACTCAGAGCGAGCCAAGAGAGGTTTTGTATTGGCCCCTGTGAGTGGAGAGCACAAGAAACAGCTTTGTTGGCGTACTGAGCAGGACGGGAGGGTGGAAAGCCGATGTCCGCACTTCCCACTGCTGCTACCAAAATCACAGTCTCCCTGTGCAGCAGCGCGAGCCCCAGTTCTGGCAGAAGAGATCCCTGTGGACGGACTGCTCCTGTTGCTGTCAGTGCTCTGGCATGGAGCACTGCTTGTTTGTGTTGTTACGACCTGTGGGCAGTGATTCTTTCCAGGAGGACTTTTTCTGAGGCAGGATTTGCAGGGGGCAAGAGAAACTGCCCCTAGAAGTCAGGGAAACCAGAAGCCGTGATGAAGAAATCCATATATACTTACTGTATTTCCGCTTCCTCTTGTTCTTACTACAAGAGCTGTTACAAGCATTTACAACGTAAAAAAAATTGTAGAGAGAGTAAAGCTCGGAAGTCTTTGGTGGCAATTTATGTTGCATTGGCAGAACCATGCTGTAGGTGCCAGCTGGTATCCCTTCGAGTTCATTCGTACTCGAAGTAAATGAATGTCCAAAACCAGCCTGCAGTAAGCCAGTCTGACCACTTCCAGGTCTGCAACAGGCATGAAGATCATTCTCCAAGTCTTTGCAATGCTGTTGCAAATGGCCAGGGACTTTTTCAAGTTAAACCTTGATGCAAAGTTAGATCTGGAGTAAGAGTTCCTGCCTGTTGTGATGCAGCACTTCAGGGCACGTTCCTGGTAACACTGATAGCTTCACCAAGGGGGATGGGTGGGACAGGCTTTATCTAGCTCCTTGTACATGTCTGCAGTATAAATACCCTTACTTGAGCAAGGCTCTCCCTTGGCTCCTTTTATTGACAAGAGGGAGTAACAGGCATTTTTAGGATGTGAGTCATTGGACCTGTTTTAGACATTTCATTTAGGTGAGGTTAATGGTGGCTTCCTGCTACTTGCTTCTCTCCAGTGACTTGGGGAGCTCCAGTGTGACTAGATCTGATTTAGCACGTGTTTTACAGAAGCCCGTATCCACAGAGGCATCACCCTGCCTGATTAGACCTGGTTTCTTAGCTGCAGTTATTTTGATAGGTGATAACACATAACATGCAAACAAAACCTTGTGTTGGGTACCTTTATGCTCTTATTTTGTCATCTGCACCAAAGCTGGATTTTGCTGTTGATAAAGACAGTGACCCAGCGAGCCTGGTCTCAGACACAGCTACGGTTTCTCCCCCACCCCACCCCGGGCCACGGGCCTGGCTTCCAGC
The DNA here is from genome assembly GCF_023634155.1 of Falco peregrinus. Classification (NCBI taxonomy): domain Eukaryota; kingdom Metazoa; phylum Chordata; class Aves; order Falconiformes; family Falconidae; genus Falco; species Falco peregrinus. The sequence goes on from NC_073726.1 coordinate 70,876,546, forward strand.
ACGCCTCACTGGTTCGTACACTGTCCCCAAACACCCGGGTGGGCGCCTGCAGACTGCTGTTCTCTGCTCACTCCGCTGCAGTGCAGGCAAACCCACAGCGTCAAAAGATGTCTTGGGGACTTGACACTCCTCCTGGTTTCAGGCTGTGATTGCACAAGTCAGAAGGATTACATTAGGGTAAATACAGTGTGACTCAGGAGAAAAACAGTTTCACATCTTTTCTTAGAAAGTCAAATGCTTGACAGGACTTTGGTTTTCATCTGCTGTAGTCTCCAGCAGGTCCTGCTGGGGAGATGGGTCAATGCGGAGGGAACTGGGCTATTTTTTCTCATTATTGGAGCATTAAATATTTTACAGAATTCTTGTGTTGAAAGCTGCAATCTGAACAGCTGAGAAAAGTTCAGACCTGCATACTTAGCTTCCAGAAAATGCCCACATGAATTTCTCTGATTAAAGTGGAGTAACCATGAGGGAAATTCTCAGGACAGACAACTTCAAATTCTAAATAGAAATGTAACAGGAAATTAAAGTAAAAAGGAAAGACCTATGACCAATACCCATAAAGAATCATTTGAACGGTGTCTAGATTTCAACTTCATAAAAAATCTAGGCAAACCACCGAGAAATATATTTGTTATCCTTTTTTGGTTATGTTTCTCAAGCTCAAACCACTTAAAGATAAAACTGACTCAGGAAATTAGTGTATTAAGGTTTTCATTTTCCATATGTAAAGAACATATTTTACAGTATTAACATCAGTATCCAATCATTAATTTGCAATCGGTATAATCGGATGCATCTGATAATGGAAGTTTGATCCTGATCCCATTGATCCTTTTTTATGCTGTTGAGCCTGTCAACAACTGTATTTGGTGTGTATGTACAGGTAAGAAAGATTTTGAATGATGAAAGCTCCAGTCTTCCTGACAGTGACGTCTTAATGGTCTCTTCAAGTGATTTTGGTTTTGGGAGACAGTGGATACCTACCTGACGTTAATGAGCAAATGTTCACAAACTGTCCTGTTTCACTCTGTGACATAACTTTGCAAGTAACTTCTTACAAGTTGAAGGTGACTGTTTAGCGTTGGGCCACTAATACTCTGGGTGTTATGAGTTCACAAAACCTGTATGGCAATGCTGCCATATGCACACCATCACTAAATGGGACATCCAGTGACCTAGAAATGCGATGGAAAGGGAAAATTATACTTAGTTCTATTTGTAAGCCCAAGAAAACAAATAATATAATTGCAAGCTTACAGCCTATCAAGCTTTCTTCTCAGACTAATATTTCCAGGCATTTAGGGCTAGAAAATTTTTGAAACGAAAATTCTAGTCTATAGTATGTGAGTGTGCACATATATATATGCTCTGTCTTATATATGACAGTATAACAGTAATTGTAATGGAAAATCATACATCCAGAGTATACTATTGTTGCTCCATTAAAATTGCTTGTTTTGGTGTGTTTGCACATAGTGGCTTGATGTTCTTTTAAGTGAAAAAAGCCTTAGTGTTTTGTGTTTGTTTTTTTTTTTTTAAACAAACCAAGCTTTTTAACACTTTACATCTCCCTACCCCAACAACCAGAGATGAATTGGATTTCTTAAAACTCAAAGGATTCTTTTTTTTTCCACCCCCATCTAGGCTAAGAACAAGCATGAAAAATGTCAAAGGAGGCGACATAAGTATCTATATAGATGCATGTATGTAACAGCATATGCATTTTTATATTTTATATGTAAGAAACTTCATTCACATTCAGCAGGGCAGGGTTTCTAAGGGGCTGCACCATGCCAGCCATAGCAGTAATACCAGTTGCTTCCCCTCCCTGAGCATTATCCCATCACTTTTGGGGTGGAGAAGCAGGGAGCAGAGCTGGAGCTTTGCTGTTATAAGAAGCAACTGGCAGAAGCCCCTTGAGCATTAGCACTTGCTTGCTTTGCCCTTGAGCTCAAATAACGCTTTTATTGGTCTTCCAAGCAAGCTATGAGTCCCATTTGTTTCTCCAACATGGAGGGAATGAGAAGACTTTTGAAAAGTCTTGCGTGCGTTTTTTGCCACTGCTGATTATGGAGCTGTTGCTGTGCGCTCGAAGGGGTTGGGATGCTTCCAGGAGCGGTGGGTTCCTGCATGTACATGGGAACAGGCTGAAGAGTGCCTGCAGCAAGGTGGGAGGATTTATTTCTTCTGGTTTTTCAATATAGCTAGATAAATACAAATAAAAAGCAGCTGAGCAAGTTATTCTCTAAGTACCTCCTGACCAGGAAAAGTGAGCTAAATAACACAAACACTTCTCTGAGCAGCAGTAGGGAAGACAGATGGTTCTACAGGGAGTCAGTTAATTCTTGCTTGCTTGACATCTTTTGCTAAGATTTGCTAAGATTTTCTCTGCTTTCTAAGTATGTTGTAAGAATTCCTATCCCGAGTTGGTCTTTTTTCTGTTACTCTTCCACGCAGTATTTACGCAGGGGTTTGAGGGCTGCTTCATTCCAAGTTGGAGTTAAGATCACAGGTAATTTGGCCCAACTTGTGAATCTTCCACCGTTGCTGGAATTTAAGGGGGTTTGAAAGGTATCAGAGACACAGGCATAGTGCATGACTGGCAATCCTATTTTCCCCATGTAACAAGGTAAAAATTCAGTAGGTGGAGGTAAAAAGCATTTCCCCAAAGACTGTAAGATACTGAATATATGTACCTCTTCCCCATGTATGACCCTAAGGGCAGTATAAAGTTTGCCAATGAGAATCCAAGCAAACATGAGTTGGAAAGCTTGTCTCATTATGTGTACAGATACTGAGATAAAAGAGATCATAAAGCAGTTTGAGGTCTGCAAGCTGCCTGCTGCTGCAGAAAGAGCAATCCTCCTACCATCTCCTGTGTAACTTGGAAGTCTCCCGTCTAACCATACAACAAGCCTACCTCTGCTTAGCTCTATAAAAAGCATTTTTCAATAAACCAGCATGTGCTACCATTGTGAAGAGCTGGTTAAGTTTTTTTTTCCCCTTAGAGTATTTCAGAAGACAAAAGTGTTTTTTCATGGATTAAAAAAAAAATGAAATGAGAAACCACAACTTTGGGGTACAAATATTTTGTTTATAAAACCTGGAAGTGATTTTGGGAAGTGTTTTTTAAAGATTCTTTTTTAATAGAAAATGGTTTTAAGAAAACAGAAGAAAACTCAGTTTTAAATCTGGGCTTCTTTGTCCAAAAGGAAAACATTTTATGAGGGGGGAAAAAAAGCTTGTGTAATCTTCTACAAAAAAATACTTGGCATTTTTTGAACATGTCTGTGTCTTTGCATATTGTGCTGCCTCTTAATTGTCATAATTTAGCCTTCCCAATATGCAATATTATTTATCAAGGAATTTTGTTAAATACGTCATGCTCTCAAAGGAAGGTGGCAAAAAGGAAGGTTCCTGTTGCAAGACAGCATTCCTGGGGGCAAGTCACTCTGCTAAAGCCCTCTGCAAGGCAGATAAATATGCGATAGAAGAGCTTTATCCCACAAAGAATGTTTGCAATGAGTTGTCTTTTTCTTCCTTAAAAGTGCAGCGTATACGTCATCTCGCCAAATCATTGTTCTCACGTCAACTGCATTCCATGTTGAGAAACTGCATTTCTTCGTGTAAAATTGCAGCTCTCCAAAGACGGCTGGAAGTTTGGGATGGTACTGGGTTATGAGGGTGGAATAAGATGCTGCTTCTACACATTGGTATGGTTGGGGAGTAAGGTGACTTTTCCTCATTATGTTTCACCAAAGACTTGCTCTAATTCTGTGTTGTCAAATACAGGGCAGAAATTATCCTCCCTGTATGATTTATTGTTAACATGAGACAGTTTCTGCAGGCATCTATAGCTTTCTGTGTGGGTAGATTTGATGACTGTTTGTCCTGTCTTTTCTTTTAATGGCAGACACAGGCAGCAGGAGTTGACAACAGGGCCAGTAATTAAGGCTGCCTAACATTAAAAAAAAGATCATTAGGCTTGTCTAGATCCTATTTTCTCTTGTTAATATTCTTGTTAAACTTCACTCCTGCAGAATGGTTATTTTCCACACCAGAAGTTTTCCTCAGAATAGAGTGTCAAAAGCCAAATCACAAAGGGCTTGCTGAATCTACAGTTAGGAAATGAACTATTTTTGCCACTGTGAAGTCTCAGGAAAAAGGAAGAGAGGATGCAGTTTGCCCTGAAAGTGGAGGGGCTGGGAGGAAGGTGGCAGCAGGGTCAGCAGGAGGGTGACAGTAAATGGTTGAGAGGGAAGTGACAACTGAACTGCAACTGAGGCAGAGAAAGTGGGGCTGGAGGGGAGGTGGCACAGATCCTAAGGCTTGGCATTTCTTTTCTGTTGGCCAACAAATGGTCTAAAGTGGGCTTTGTCCCTCCCTTGGATGTGGTCCATGCTGTCTTCCTCCTGTTGGCGCAGAGCCCGGCAGTCCTATGAGTGCCACAACACTGAGGGGTTTCGCAAGACATGGGCTTCTGGTGTCCGTTGGTCTTATGGGCAGCTTGAATGGAGACACCTGTAAATCCCATGCATCCTGGTGGCAGATGGTATTAGGGCCTGCGCTCAGTCGTCTACTCAGCTCTCCATGGGCGTAGGAAGCTGCTACAGGAGGTACGTGATTGCAAGCGAGCTCTGAAGCCCACCCAAGGTATTCTTACAGATATCTGTCTGAATAAAACATAGGGCACGTGCCTCCTCATGCGGAGCAGACAGGTGCTTCAGAGCCATCACTCTGATGGTGTCTTTGACAGTAGGTGACATGGCCAAGTGATGAGTTTGTTCTTGCGTGTAGCCTCAGGCCTGCTCTCTTGCAGCGGTGTAGATGCGTCTTCAGAGGATAAGGGGCAGCTACGTTGTTAGCTTGTGTGATGTGTGTCATTGTGTTCTGGTTTTGGCTGGGATAGAATTGATTTTCTTCACAGTAGCTGGTGGGGGCTATGGTTTGGATTTGTGCTGAAAACAGTGCTGATAATTCAGGGATATTTTATTTATTGCTGAGCAGCGCTTGCACAGAGTCAAGGCTGTTTCTCACGCAGCCCTGCCAGTGAGGGGGCTGTGGTGCACAAGAAGGCGGGAGGGGACGCAGCCAGGACAGCTGAACTCAACTGGCCAAAGGGATATTCCATACCCTATGACATCTGCTCGGCAATAAAACTAGGGGGGAGGCTGGCTGCTGCTCAGAAGTGGCTGGGCATCAGTTGGTTGCTGCTGAGAAGTTGTTTTCATATGCATCACTTTGCTTTCTTGGGGTTTATTTCTCTCTTATTTTTTATTATTTTATATTACTTTCCCTTTGATTACAGTTTTATTATTATTATTGTTGTTGTTGTTATTGTTACTAAGCTTTTGTTTTATTTCAATTATTAACTGCTTTTATCTCAACTCAGGAGTTTTCTCACTTTTACCCTTCTTATTCCCTTGCCCTTGTCCTGCTGAGAAGGGGAGTGGGTGAGCGAGTGCCTGTGTGGTGTTCAGTTGCTGGCTGGGGTTAAACCATGACAATCCTTTTTGGCACACAACATGGGGCTTGAAGGGTTTGAGATAATAACAGATTGACCAAAGTGTATTAGAAGGAATTTATATCTGTTAACTGTTGAATGTGATGTTATTGATTCACCTGGTTTTGATACTAGTTTATCTGATCTGTGCCGTGCTGGTTTTTTTTCTGTACGTGTTAAAGATTGGTGTCGGCTTTTGCAGTTTGCTGTGCTCTGTGGTGCTTAGTGATGTTTTGCCTGGGAGATTTGTTATTAAAACACTGACCTTGAGCTTAATCTAGTATTTGGGACCTGTACTGAAGCCATTACTGTACTTCAGGTACCATCTGATAGAGACATTTAACAATTACACTTCTTCCTATGAGAGGTTTGTTTGTGGAGGAATTACAGAATGGCACCTTCACGGCCTTCTGTGATGTTTTCTCTATCGTTAACAACAACTTTTAGTATCTTGAACATCCTTGGGTAGTTAAAATACTTCTCTTGGTATTTCTCAGGAATACTGTTTCAGTTTTGTCTAAGATTAACAAACAATATAGGAATATGATCCAGGCTCTGTGACAGTATGGTCATGCAATGCATGTGGGATAATATGGACAGCTATCTAGAGAACTTCTCACCTCCAGTGGTCTGGAACTTCACTTTCACACAACTGTAGCATCCTGATGAAGTGATAGAATGTTTGAAAAAACAAAATGCCATGGCTCTTCCAAAGCAGCACAACTTAATGTGCTGTGCTGTGCTGGTCCCTGGCCAGCATCTACCAAACTCTGTTCGATATTATACAGTGCCGTCAAGGAGAAGAGAGCACCTCTGTATCTGAAAACATACCAACAGACAACCGCATGGCTCAACCAGACTTTACCAGTTGCCCCTATAACTACAAATAAACAATGGAAGCAGGTCAACTCATTTAGTAAGTGGTGAAGAAGCTTCTCCTAAGAGCAAGCAGGAGAAAGAATCGGAAGAGGTGGCCTGTTGTGCAGCAGACCAGTCACATGAACAGGAGGAGGAAGAGGCTGAAATAATAAATGAGACAGAAACTCTTGAGAGTGGGAACTAAGAGAGAAATGGGTGGCAGGAGCCCCTTTCAATTTGAGGAGCTTCACCTTATCAATATCGCCCAGGGAATTCCCTCTAATTTTCGAGCATTGCTGAGTTACTTAAGCATGACACCGATACTGCTGGAATAAAACCTGAAAGACAAGAGGCTCCGTTTGTGGTTTTCAGAGGCTTGCAAATGACGTTGTGCTGTCCCAGTTGTGAGCCTCACATTATAGTACTTTGGCATACCTTCCACTATCTAGATACTCTTGCTCCATCTAGTGAGTAAATTTATTGCTTATCCTGGCTTAGTTTTGGCTGTGGAGAGGGCCTGGGGAAAAAATAACATAATTTATGAATTTGACCTATGCAAAGATGGGAATTACCTGGGAAGATTCTAAGTTTGATTTTGTTGGGAGAGTAAAGGTGACAGTGATTTTAGCTTACAGCTGCTTATTGATATGTCTTTTAAATCCTATTTAAAAAAGAATTGAGGGTGGGTTTTTTTTTTTCCCCTGAAAATCTACTTGTGTTTATGTTCAGTGGGTGTATTTACTTATGTGAATCAAATGGAGGAGACGAGATAAAGCGAAAAAAGTTGGTTTAAGTACTTTAAGTGTATCTGTCACAAGCCATCTTTACAGCCAAAATGCATTCCTGTTATTCCTGTTTTATAAAAGAAGGAACACAAGGGCAGCAGCTCACAGATCTTTAACTCAGCAAAGCCATCTCTGAGGCCTGTCTGAGGGGCCACATCCTGCTGGGCACTGATAAGAGAAGAGCAGAGACAGGGCATGCCAGCACAGCGATGCTCAGGACCCTCTCTGGTGCTGGCTGAACCCCTGTTAAACTCAGAGGGGTCAGGATTTGCCCCTTCTTTCTTCCATGCTGCTTTGTCTTTCTGCTTCTGAGACCATCTTGCCTGACCCCTGCCAGACACATGCCATATTCCCCCTTTTCTTTTTCCCTTTCTCTTTCCAAAAGACATTCATTACAACTGTGAGTGGAAAGCAGAAAGAAGGGGGGGGGGGGGAAAGAGACCATGGCATTTTCTTCTGAGTTCGTGTTTCATTTCTTGTTTGATAGCCATGGAAGAAAAACATGCTTTCCAACTGTCTCTGGGTGAGACCCAGGGTCTGGCACCTCACTTTTGATGCACCTCACTTCTGGTGAATGTCACAGCCTGACCTGCACCAGCCACCACCCTCACCTTGCTGCTCTCTCTACAGCCCCTCTTGTGCCTCACAGTCCTTGCAATCATCACAGCCTTCTTCCTCTGTCCCCATCCTCCAGGCTGTGGCTGGTGGCCACGGTCAGCGAGGTGACTGTCCTGGCAGGGTGCCCAGCACTGCTGCCAGGCTCACCCTCCACCACCTCTTGCCCAACTCCCCTGGCCATGCATGACCAGGCTGGAAGCAGCATCACCGGGACCCATTTGCTCTGTCTGAGCACGCATGTGGTTTATGGAGTGGTGACAACGTGATGTGCATATTTCAACCAGATGTGATGGCTATGTAGCATGGTAGCAGCAGGGACGCTTGACTGCACAGTAAGTGCCATTTTCTTTGGGTAGAAGCTTCCTAATTTTATTTGAAAACTCCTGTTATTACTTCTGAGTTTGGTTAGACTCATGTAATGGATATGTATATATACACCATATATTAAAAAAAAAATAATTCTGAAAACACACAAGCTGAAGACACAGGACTTCCATGGCTCACAGGATTTTCTGCTTTTAAGTGAAAACAGTTTTTTATTTTGAAAAAAGGTTTAATAAGGAAAGTTCCCTTCCCCACCAAAAAACCCTTAAAAACATGTCAGTGCTGTTTCGTGCCTGTTAAGGCCAAAGTTATACAGGACTTATAGAGACTATCTCAATGCTTTTGCATGTCCTTGACCACCCTGTTTATTGGTCCAGCGTTGCACGCCAGAGTAATAGTGAGCAACTCACACAGCCATCTACAGAGGGCCCGATCCAGCTGTTCTCTCTGTACAGTACTCTGTGCTATTAAATATCCTTGGTATAACTCTTTCGCACAGTACCGTTTTCATGTTTTCTTGAACAGTAAGATCTTATTTTTATAAATTCTGGGTTGCAAGGGTTGGGAGCAATGGTAAAGGAAGTCTGCTCTCCCATTTATGTCCCTGTTTCCCCAGCACACAATGCAGCTCTGGGAGCCTGCCTGGTGTAAGTCTGATGGTCTTATGGCCCACTGGTCCACTGCCAGCCTGAAGGACTCTCAGGACCATGCTGAAGGCAATACATCATTTCAGTATGTTGTGCTGTGTGTCTGTCATATCTGTCACTATCAACTACAACTGGGTGCTAAAATCCTGCTTTTCTGGAGAGATAAAAAGACAGGATCTTGATAGTGAATGCTGAGTAATGCCCAGGTGACACTTACTGCAGCGTTTGTCCTGGAGTCCTGTCTTAGCCAAATTTCAGGTTAGGCGGTTGGTTTGTCTTACCATGCAGGTTTAGATTGACAGTGCTTCTTGGCTTCTTCCATTTTAAATAGCTATTTTTGTTATTGCTAGCCATTAGATCACTTCACTGCTCTATTACTGCTGCCTTAGTTCATCTGTGAGTGATACAGACCCTATGGACGTCACAGTGGAGGTAGAGGAGGTCATTACTTATTATTTCTAAGGATCATAGCTTTTTTACTTGTGCAGTTTGGTGGCCTTGCATGACCTTCACAGCTCAATGTGAAAATGTTGTGTTCTCATCCTATGCGTCCCCAGGTTATATAAGCCTGATTCAGGGGTTTCCACATTCTTGAATATAGACTGTAATGAACCTTGTCATCTTTAATGCTGTCAGTAAAAACTTCAGATTCAGATGTCTGACCTAGGTAACAGAAATCTGCCTAAGGGAAATCACAAAATCTGCTCAGAATCTGCCTTCATGAGCTAAGGAATCAACACAGAAAGGCAGAGGGAAGGAATACAGATGGGGAAAACTTCTGGATTGATTAGAAATTGTAGAAATCTGAGAGCCAAGTATTATTTTTCCTCTGAGACAAAGCTAAATGCATTCAGACGCCACTGTAAAATGAAGTGACTGACTGCTCATTTTGTGACTCCATGGAAAAGGAATGGATACACTTTGGTGAAAAACAGGAAGGAGAAGCCTTCAAAATATCTGACAACCGGAGCCTTCTGCTGAAGTACAAGAGTTGGTGGGAACCCTGAGAAGATCTCTGCCATTGAGGACCGCTGCTGCCCCTGGTAGGATCTTTAACCATTGCCATGGGGTTTAGACAGAGGTCAAAGATGCTCTGATTGTATTAAGGAAATAGGACAATAGGGTTGGACTAAGAACTGCTTTTAAAACACTGAAAACTGTCCTGGAAGCTTTTGGTATTTAATTAATCAGTTTACCTAACAGATAACCAGGCATTTCCTGTTGTGAACACAACCCAAGGCTTTTAGCTGTGGCTGGGAAAATGTGGGTGAATTAAAGAAGCTCAAGTGGTTCCTTGACAGAAGTAATGAGAAAGATGGATTACAAGAAAAGTACAGTGAATTTATGGAGTTCCTGTGGGGAAGAAATCAAGACGTTATAGTGGGGCAGCAGCTGCTGAGCAGACATTTGGGATGGCTAATGTACAGGAGAGCATGTAATTTATCAAAGGCAAAAGAGACTGTCTGTCAAGCTTTTTAAAACGTACCATAGTTTCCTGAATAAAAATGAACCAGTCATCTGATCAGTGTTTTGAATCTCTGGTCCTTCAAAAGTTTTGTGTTGGAGGACATTGACTTCTCTTGAACTGTTTTGTATGTGAACGTGGTCAGATGAACCTGGAATCGGACCACTCGAGACTATTTTAGCTGATATTTTGACCTGCATATTTTGACCTCACGGCCTCAGACGAAAGTCTGAGGAGCCTGTTCCTATGGTGTCTTTAGCATGGGCTAAACTGGATGTATCATACGTGTAGAGCAAATACCAAAAGGAATTCAGGAAGAGAGAACAGGCCAGATGTTCTGAAATGCAAGTCCCACAGAAAATCAAGCAGCAGCTTGGGAACTCTGCATCTCTTGTACTGACTGGAGTCCTGCTGTGGGGGAATGGGAATCGGGCAATGATTCCTCTTGTCACAAAATGTCTAAGGGGACCTTTTCATGAACAACAAGCTCCATCTTTAATCTCATGTGAGAGACCCAATCTCTTAGCTATAAGAAGCTCCTTGGACTTCTGATCCAGATTGCCTGGGGGATCACTGCCTCCAGGTCTGCCAGCACTCAGGTTTTCCTCGGGGAGACCTCTCAGCAGGGCTCTGTCCTGCTCTCGCTGACCTTGGCTGATCTGATGGAGTCACAGCCCAAACTGTCTACATCAACTCGGCAGTTGGCAGGACCCAGTTTAGTTCAGATTGTGCTTTAAAAAAAAAAAAAAAGAAGAAAACAATCCAGGTACTTTTCTTTTTTAGTATCCTTAACATCCATTTGAGAAAAAAACATATCTAAAGAGATTGCTGTACAACTTCAAAGGCACTTTATGGAGTTCGATACACTCAGTAGCCAAAAGGCCAAAAGATGCATTAAATTAAGGTGGTATATGAATTGGCATCTGAGACTCCTAACTTTCACCCTTTGCTTGTGGGCTCAGGGGTTCCATTTTGGACCCAGCCTGGGCACCAGGTCTAGCCTGGGTCTGAGCTGTGCCGTAAGCATGCAGGTCTCCAGCCCTGCCTCTGCCCCATTTCCTGGCTGGTCTTGGCCCGGTGTTGCAGGTGGCCTCATCTCCACCCTTGTGTTGGGCCCCTTTCCTACCACTCCTGATGGGTCCCCCTGCATGGACCCAGACTGGGTTGATCTCTTGCCCTGGGACGTGGGTGACCTGGTCAGCAGCCCCCAGACCTGCCCATTGTGGGCAGCCCCCTAGAACTGTACCCGTTGGTGAAGGATTGGCTTGTATAGGGGTCGCTCCCAGCTCGTCCCCTCTCCCAAAGCAGACCCACTCCCGATGCTCCTTGAGACTGAGTTAGTGCTATGACAATAATTTAAAACATCAAGAACTAATACAACTGGTACTTGGCTTTTAACCTTCAGAACATACAGTGAATCGTTTTATTCCTATGCACTGTTTCTAAAGTCTTAAACTTGATTATGCATTTTTATTCAAATGTTCTACTCTTTCAAAGGACTAAACAGTGCAATTCTGCCCAGGGTATTTGGAAGCAGTATAGAAGTGCAACTAGTACTGGCAACCCTTTGCTGTTATTTTTGCAGTTTCTTTTAATTAGTAACAAAACTTAAATATAATTTTTCAACTCTGTAGTTTTTTATTCCAAATCTTTAATGTTTTCCAGATCCACTTCAGGTTCGCTAGACTGGGTGGTGACTAAGTCTTAAGTTTGATCCAGAGGAAACTGCCATGCCCATTTTGAGCATTCCATATTTGCTTACTTTTGCTCTTTTATTTTTAGCTATATTTTGTATTGCATTTCTCCCTTTGTGTGTATTTAAAAATTATTTTAGACTTTTCATTTTTGTGTGGCATCGATTCTTGGCACTGAAGTTAAAGTCTGGATTTGAGCAGACTATGAAATTACTGCATCAGCACAACCACTTGAAAGTCTCTGTATGTAACTGGCCCTGCATTTGTCAAATCTCTGCTCAACCGCTGTGCAGGATCCTACATAATATATTCCTCAGCTGGGGAAGAGAGAGGAATTGGGGTGACAGTACCAGTTGCCCACCATTAACCTGGTTGACTGTGCTCCAGAATTTGCCTACTAAGCCCTGAAATGCAAAGCAGTCAAAGCTTTTCCTTGTAAACAAAACATTAAAAGTAAAACGCTCTTCTTTTTAGTATGTTCTACACCAAAGGGTCCCCCTGCAAGAAATCTGTTTTACCAAGTAGAAGGGAAACAGTAATGGCTGCTGCTTTATTCAGGTGTGATTGTGTCTTGCCAATGCCCAGGATGGACGAAGTTCTGGGCTGGTGATTGATAGTCAATGCATGGAAATGTTGTGATTTTGAAATATCATGATTTGCATCTTTTTGGGAAGCTGAAAATGTGGAGGGACAGTTTGTGTGCATAGGAAAGAGGTTCTTCAGTTTTGCAGCTAGACCTTGCATGCTTTGGGGGGACATTCAAATGATCTTTAAAGCTGTGATATTCCTGTTTAGCAAAGGTATTCCATGTCACAGGCAGAGCTGTCTCTGAGCACAGAACATTTGCCAGTGCCGCTGCACCCTTCACAGTTAAGACCAGTGACCACTAGTGGGTTTTTGCAGTGCAAAAGGTCTGATTATAGCTCTGATGAGCCCCAGGTGACACGGTATAGGACAGAGGCCTGAGCTCAGTGGGTGGCTACGGTGTGGTAGTAGGTACTGCATGGTAGCAGACAGATGCTGATGGTCCACTACTGCTCTCTGCTTTTGCTGTTTGCAGCCCTTCCTCTGTGTGCGTGTGTGCGTCATGCATGTGTATGTGAAACAACCAAAGCGCTGAACGTGTGAATGTGCGATGTGCCCGCATTGCGCCACCCGATAACCCGCTGTGCTGAGGGTGTGTTTCCCCCTGCAGCAACAGGGACCATTTCTAAAACTGAAAACCTGCAACCAGTGTCATGGAATTGCGGGTCCAGCCCCACATGGAGAGGAGGTGTCTGCCCCATCCGCCCCGTCAGCAGGGGCTTGTCCCCATAGAATGACATTGGCTTCTCCCTTCTCAAGGCCTCAGCCCCAGACCTCACTGACCCTCTCCTGAAAGACGCTTGACCAGGAGTAGGGTGAGGAGGGCAAGAAGCCACGTTGGCACAGCAGGTGGCTGGCAGTAGCGGGCCATCACGTTCCCAGAGTGTTACATTTTTCTTGATGTTAAATTAATATTCAGTGGAGTATTATAGACGTTCCTTCTGCATCTTAGCCACAGTTAGATGACTTGTGTTATTAATGCCAAGTATAATAAAAATGTTTTCTAATCTTAATGGGGTTTCTGGTTCTTCCTGCCATCTTATGTTTCACTGCCTTTTTTTTCCTTCCAGAACTTCTCATGATCATAATGCTTGTGTGTCTTGGCTTCCATTGACCCTGTCCCTTTTTAGGGCTTTCTTTAGTTGGTTGCAAAGTGCACTTTGAAATTTTGCTCTTCCTTTATTAACATGTTTGTTTATTTACAGAGGAACAGTGAGGGAGTGCTTGGGGAGGATCTTTGCTTCTTCCTTTTGCTTTAATATTCTGTCATCTCATATCACCTCCTCCTTTCTGCATTGTGGAAATCTCTGGACTGTGAGAATCTTTGGACTGACGACAGCACTGTCTGGCTCATGCCAGATTGTCCTGTTCTGTCTCCTTTGACTTTGGTTCCTTGCAAAGCAGAATAACCGGAGCCTTGCAGGTTATTGGGTGTGCAACACCTCAAATGCAGCAGTTGAATCCATTGAAAATGGAGGTATTACCCTAAAATCCAAACCAGTGCTGTGTTTACGCTTGCTTCTGCCAAGAGCACCAAAGAAGAAAGTTAAAGAATTAGAAAGGGAACATCTGTAAAATATGGGGTCTCCACATCTTTGTGGGGGGTGAAGAGAGGCGGAGGTTTCAAAAAATACTGCGATGAAAAGTGGCTTATAAGAATCCATGTCCTGTTACAGACCTGAACTGTTCCAAATCCTTGTCTTTTCTTACTGTTTTCTTCTCTAGTGCGTAACTTGAGGTTTCAACTATTTCAAGTATTTCTGAAAGATCAGAAAAACTGAAAACATTTTTACTAAACTTTTTTATTTTTCTGATAATTTTTTCTTTTCATTGCTACCAGCTACTGAATTCTTACCCATGTAATCATAATGTGTGCCAGCACAGGACCATGCCCTTACGTCATGCAAATTCTCAAGTCACTTTTCAGACCATATATAGGGATCATTCCCTTACCTTGGGCAGGAGGCAGGGCACCGCTTCACAGCGCCAGCTGCACTTCTCTGCAGGCCTGTAGAAGGGAAGTGAAGAGGCATTTTTCCTACTGAATGACAGTGGAAATTCATACGCGGGCAGAAATGTGGTTACCTCAGCCGTAGTTTACAGGGACACCCAGGACTCCCTCTTGGAAACGAAGTGCGCTAGGGGGTGTTTAATAACCAGAAATGTTCAGGGCGTCTGTATGACACGTTGACTATAGGACAAGAGTCTCCCCCTTCCCCGAGCAGTCATCAGGGGATTGATTTAAAGTAGCAATAAGCATATTGGGAGGCAGTAGAAAGATCAAAGTACAGTAAGTATTACAGCTGTTTTCCAAAGTGTTTTATTCACAGGGGTGAGCATATCTGATCCTCTGCTTGATGGAGCTGATGGTCACATAAAACACTGCTTCGTGGGTCACTAGGGCCAAGACGCTGGAGGTAACTGATATTAGTCTTTCTCTCTAACCATCTGTCTGTCATCATCAATAACCTTCCCAATGATTTACCATCCAGGTTCTTGCTTGATCTCTGTCCAAAACTGATTATTTGAAATGTGAAAGTAATCCATCACCCATTCCTGAAGCCAGATTTTTGGGAAAAATAAATAATACCAAACAACAAAAAAAAAAAGTTTAATGGTTTTCCCTGTAAGAAAGAGGCTGGTGAGACAGAAGGGACTGCCTGAGAGTGTCCAGAGCCAGCCAACACTGCTTTAATTTACGTCTTAACAGAAAAACAGGCCCAGAGGAAGAGAACTCACGTGAGCCCTGGGAGACATCAGCAGCCTGTGTGCTGTGACAAGCACCAGTGGGTGTCTGGATCCTGGGCCTGGAGGGGGGAAACCGAGGCAGCAGATGAGAAAAGAGAAGAAGGAAAGGGCATCTGCAGAAGCAAATAATTATCTAAAGGGTTTGTTCAACTCAACCTCTGCCTGTTTCTTTTTTCACTTGTTCTTTCCTCATAGACAAGGAGCACTGCTCACTCCTTCCCTCTTCAGCCATGATATTCTCCCTTATCATGGCTTGTTCCCTGCCCAGTATAACTTGGTAGGGCAAAATATCTTCAGGTAAGAGGCAGGCTACTTTCATGCCTGCTTTATGCAAAGGTCATTTATCAAAAGGGCGGCCTCTTTGGACGAGAGTCTTCCCGAGGAAGCAGGTAACACTACATCTGATATGGAGTGCCACAAATGAAGAGAGACGGTTCCAAGGTCAGTGTGGAAATAACTTCCACTGCAGTCAAATGTTTAAATTACTCCTGCTAGTCCTGAGCTACCACAGTGCTTGGTTTAAAGTAATGACAATTTCCCAGCATTATGTAGCAGCACAGAGCACCGGGCAGACCCTGAATGACTGGTGACCAGACAGATTGCCTGAGTCCTGGGGTGGCACAGCTGAGGAATGGCCGGTGCTGGAGTGAGCTCATGTCTAAGCAGGCAGCAGTGACAGTTTTGACTGCAGTCCAGAGGCACTCAGAGACTCAAAGGTGAGATAATGTTCAGTCAATGGGAGCATCACACAAACACAAGTGAAGAGCGGCAAGAGCACAGGGACTGGAGGAAGGACTGGATTCAAAGACCAGGTTCCTGAAGGGGAAGAAGGGTGGTGGCGTGGTGCAAATACCTGAATTTTGCTCCTGTTAGCTTTCCACAGGATGGACAGCAGAGCACACATAAGATGTGGATGAAATGCAGCCTTGGAGATAAAGTAGTAGCAGAAACCTGCAGCAGGAGGAAGAACCCCTCTGCATCCAGGAGGAGCACATGGTACAGTGCTGCCTGAAATGTCTTGTCAAAATCTTGCGTGTTGCCAGGTGTTGGCTGGCAAAGATGAGAGGCTTAGGGCCCCTTGTGACCAGGGATGCTATCCATGACCCCATGAAGACAGGCTTGGGTACAGCCCCAGCTGCCCTGAGTACTCTACCAGGTGCTGAGCGAGTGTCAGTACCTTACGGTCTGGGTGGAAGTGGGGTGTTTCAGCCCTTTCTGTTCGCTTGCTGAATCCACTGTGCGTGGGTGATCTTCCAAAAATAGAAGTATAACCGATGATATGTCCCTGATAGGTCCAAAGAGCTGTCAGCCCTGCTCCTTCATCTAACCCAGCTGAGGTGCTACAGGAAGGAGATGTTTCCTAGAAAGGACTGAGGGACCCTCAGTGAGAATGTGGTTTTTGTAGGGTAAGAGAGTGTTAAGCAGTGAAGTGAGGACAGGACAGGGAGAAGAAGCACATAAAAGGTTTCTGTTGTCTGTTTTGGTCAGGAAAATAGTTTTGTGTTTGGAAGATAAACCAAGCCCCGAAGAGAAGGAGCTGATTCAGGCTCTGTGGGTGATGTCAGCCCTCACCCAGTTGCAGACATGGGCCAGTGCTGTACAGCGGAGTGCATTTTTGTGTATATTTGGACTACTTCAAATGCTTTTTCTTTTAAGCCGTGACGTGTGCTTTGCCCCAAGGGATTAATGTTCTTTGCACTGTATTGGTCAGCTCAAAATAAAAAGCCAACCATGAGTGAGCTTGTATGTAGAATTCACGGGTGCGACTGGCCTTGCCACGCACAACGGGCAGAATGAGGGGGTGAATCTGGTATGGTGCCATGCTGTAACCACGGGTTTGGTGAAAGAGGAACTTCTGGGGTTTTGTGCCGTTGTGGATGCTGGGCTGTGTAACCTTTTCCTCACCAGTAAATGGTGTTTCAGGTAAGGGGAGTTTTAGGAGGGAGAAGCACCTACTGAGTACCCACATATCATCGCAGGCCCTCGTGCATTGCATTCATCTGCTGGCATTCCACAGGAGTTCCACATGTTAGCAGCAGGCTGTCCATATGTGTGTTGCCTAAATGAATGCCCTCGAGAGGGCTCTGTACCAGATGGGGCACCAGGATGCTTTAGCGATAACACCATCCTCATGAACACTGCAGCTGTTGTACAGAAGTTTGGTTGATTGAAAGGAGCCTTTAAACGGGGAAATCTGGTCCATAAGGCTTTGCGTTTTCTCCCACAGTAACTCAGTTTTTCTGCTTATAGTATGGTGAATAGGAGTTCATGAATTCGCCAGCCCCGGTGTAATGCATCCTCAGATGGATGTTGTGGGGGTTCCTTTTCTTGTGTGTGGTTTGTTTTTTAAATGCAGTCAGCAGGCTGGTAACTAGTTACTTCAAGTTAGTAGACTCAGTGGTACGCAGGCTGAATTTCTCCCCTCTTTCTTAAAGTAGTCTTGGATAGCTATTTGAAACTGCACTTTCAAAATATCTACTGCCCTATAAGCTTCTCTGTGACAGTTACTTCTGCTATTAGTAACTTTATAGTGTGTGTACTCTAGCTACACAACTTAATTAAAAAGATGATGAGCAATTTCTTTCATCCTCCATAGGAAATGATGGTGATCAGCACTTATATTAAAAACTATATATATATATTTTATATATATATGGACTCTGACTCCTTTTGATGCACGCTGTAGACTTGCCAACCCAGTTATTTTCTGGAAATAGCTTATTTTTTTTCTGGGCAGTTTAATGACCTAGTCAGTTCTAGACATCAGGCTGCTGTATAACACCAGATCAATTTGTGCACCTATAATGGCCCGGCGTACATAGGTTTGAAAAGTGGCTGCTGCACACTCACGAGGATCCCAGCATGGAGGCATTTAGGTTTCTGTGTGTGAAAAGACTGGTTCTGCATGCTGGTATCTGACCCCCTTGATGCCGACAGGCCTGAATTATGCTAGTGTTGTGTGGAAAGGCTTTCTGCACCATGCACAGTGCTCAGGGTTCCAGCTGATGGAGCAAGAATCTGAGGTATTGCATCAGTACAGGTAATACTGGATGATGCTCAACCAACACAATGAGTTTTTGCCATTCATCTCCAGCTTTGTGTGTAGGTGAAAGGTGATCGAGAGCTTGCTTATCCTCCGTGTACATTAAATGAAAATTGTCCTTCATAAGAATGTCAGATGTCTTTCCTAATAAGATCTTACAGGACAGGATAAACACACTTATTTTGCATGTACATGACAAAGTCAAGAGATATCAATCTTTTAATGTCTATACTGCTCAAGTTCCAAAGCAAATGCTAGTCCCTGGAATGTGGTGTGTTGCCATTTTAAAGCCATGAGTTAGTATTTCCATGCATTGTGCTGAAAACCTGTTGCACCGTGGGGACAAAAACACAACAAATTGTGCTCAGAAGGAAGAACAATACTTGAACAAAGACATGACTTTTTTTCTTCTGTCCCTAAGTAAGCCAAACCCACCATCAAGAACATACTTAAGAAATGCAGCTGAACAGAGTAATAATGGGTGTTCACATTGTGTTCTGTCACTTTAAAATGCCTGATAGCCTTGGCAGTCTTATTTTAGGTCATGTCGCTAGGGAGAGGCTGACATACAAGTAAGGAGGACCCCGTGCGTAGTCTGACGTGGTACGGGATGGATGAAGCAAACAATCACGAGTCCCTGTGTAGCAGTTCTGCTTTATAGAGTTGGCAAAGAAATACGCTCTCTACGAGTACCAGCTAAAGAGCTCAGTGCTGCTGTGGGAATTTCTCTCTTGTTTTATATTCCCCAAATCCACTTTTGGCACCTTCGACAACTACAGAGTTGAAGGGTAAAGGCAGCTCATTAGGGGCCTAATCCAAACCCCATGGATGTCACTGAGAGTTTGTGCCAGCAATGGGACTTGGTTGAGTTTCGTTGTGAGCCTTTATCTTTTCTCCACGTGTATGGGTGCCTGTGATTTAACTGCTAGTGAGTATGAGTGAGTCCCACTACCTGCCCCTTCTCTAAGGGGTGGCTGCAGGGTTCAAAGGAGTGAGTTTCATCTCCCCCTCTCTCGTAAAGATTCATCCATTGTTTTTCTCTGCATCTATTAGCCAAAAAGACACTATCTAAAGTGAAAACACATTCCATTATTGTAGTTTTGCTGCTTGGAATGTTATGACACATCCCTCAGATATCGGCTTTGTTAACTGTCAACAAATTAGTGTCCTTTCACTCCCAGCATGTGCACTCACGGGCCCCTTTGGCCCCTGCCATTACAGAGAGTATCACTAAGGATGCAGTCCAGGGGACGCTCCCTTTCCTGACCTTCTACCCCAAAATTCACCTTCTCGACAGCTGAATGGCAGGACAGCACCCCTGCAGCTAGGAAAGCTTCCTCTCCTTCTGTAGCATCAGGAGAAAATGGCTGGCATCAAATTTACTTACTGTTGCCAGAAGAGCTTGAGGCAAAAAATATCGGGCTCAGTCCTGAACCAGCTTGGTTATCCTCCCATCCAGATTTATTTTATACGCTTTATGAAAGCAGATGACAGTCTTGAACAGTATCACTGGGATAGTACTTGCAGTGAAAGCCTATCTGAAAGCCTGACCCAATATTGCTATGCGCTGTGCTGAGAAATGTGCTAATGGGGGAAACCACAAGCCTACAAAGGCAGGAGAAGGAAAAAACCCAGCTTATCTCTGTTTATCTCTTTTTTTCTAACACTGTTCAGTTAGAGAACTGGAGTGGTCCCAGTGAGTTTTCTGCACCATCCTACAGCCCTAAGTTATGGCTTGACGAGGGTGTGAGCCTGCTTTGCTTCAGCAGATTAGCCAGGGGACCATCCTTTTGCTCCCTCAGTGACCCACAAGGTCCCTTCGGAAAGCTGATGCTATCCTGGACCCAGCAGTTGTGCTGGCGAAGGCTGAGGGTGGCTGTGCTCTGCCCTGCGGCTCGCAGCAGTGTGATCAGTAAACCCATGTAAGTGGGCCAGCTCTCAGGGTTTAAATCCGAGTGAGAGATACCAGGATCTGGGTCCTTGCGATCCAGGGATTATGAACCAGTTATTTTAGTCACATGATTAGCGTTTAGATAAGCAGTCAGTGAGTAACCAAGGCATGTCCCCCAAATGCAGCGAGTCAGACACACCATTTAAGGGAAATGAGAGGTGAATAGCTTCGTTCCAGCCCAAGGCTTATCCCAAAAGTGTTCCAGCCCTCGGCTTGAGGCACTGGCAGGAGGAAGCTTAGTCTCACAGGCTTCTTCATTGCCTTTCACCCGCAAAATAATTACACAATTTCACTGCTGTACCACAGTCTGCCAGGCAGTGTGTTAACCTTTCCGATATGCTAATGCAGTTTTATTAAGTAGCTCCTATGTATGCCCATAGGTCAATAAATATTCACACGAATTGTGCATGGAAGCCCTACTTTATGTTTCCTGCTGAAGACAGTAAGCAACTGAATCAGGCTTCAATAGAAATCCTCTGACTTTTCTTGCTTAGAGATCTAAATTTTAGAAACAGATGTAGCACATCTGATTTTTTGTGGCCCCTAAGCAGTCAGACTGACCATGACAGTGCAGCAGAGCAAGGGCATGCTTGTTAGTCAGCTCTGCTTTCACGTCTCACCCTTGTTTTGATTACGCATCCTGACTTTCCTTCTCTTGTTCGCTGTTTGAGGACAAAAAGTAAATTCTGGGTGAATTTAGGCATGGAAAAAAAATGGATTTTTGCTATTTTAATGCCAGTCTTGTCTTTTAATGCATGGAAATTGCTGCCTGGTCTCTTGTGAAGTCAGTTTACACTACGGTCAAAGTCTTGCAAATACTCAATTAGGAGACCAGTCAAGTATGTGGGATTAAGCTGTTTATATAAATGTTTGCAGAACCAGGGTGTGAGTTCACAGGCAGGCATGGGAGCTTTGGTTTCCCAGCTGATCCATAAAAAGGGTCAAACACAGTATACTGATAAATGTAGTATACTGACAAAACGCTGGGTAGTCTCAATTCAGTCCTGACCGGAGCTTCCAGTACCAATTCCCGGTTGTTTATCAAGGTTAAGTTGGAGGCTGATGAGATTGCAGGATGTATCATTTAAAAACAAATTCAGTCTCTTCGGTGGGCACCACTGCATGGCTTTACACATATACAGGCATTTGGGAGCATGAAAACAGATCCTGCTTTAAGTAAACCAAGAGCTCTGACTGACCACCAAGAAGCAGCTCTGGTGTGAGCTGTGGGAACAAGTGAGAGTGGAAGAGGCCCATGGAATAAGGTCTGAAGATTCTGGGTGGCATCTGTCCCTGGAGTGGTCTGCATTCGTTCCTCTTTGTTTCTGCTTCTGGTACCAAACTCCTGAGAGAAGCTAGAGAAAGCACCTGGTTTTCAAATCAGGGAAAGATGGAGAAAATTAACTCCTCTGATGGAGAGAAGTAAATGCTTTCTCAACTCCAGCTTGAATTTTGGTGAGCCATGGCAGGACTGAGGAGAGTACGGTGGAGGATGAAAGCTAGGCAAGGGAGTAAAAGGTGAAAAGAGGAGCATTTCACACATTTATGCTTCTACAGTGCAATCTTGGGGTGGTGTCATTTTTATAATAAATTTCTACGGTCTCTCAGGAAATAGAGAGAAAGCAAGGCCTCCAATGTTCTGAAAGGATTTGGTGCCTGGTCTCCTGCTTTCTGTGCTGGTCAGGGCAGGGAGGAATGAAGCCATCAGTGAGCAAACAGGACTTTACCCAACACCAGTGTGTCAGAAGGAGTGACTTGTATTATGCTTGTTTTTTCCCCTTTGGGTAGCTGGCATGAGACTACGGGGACGTCCCTTATGCCCTTGTATATTTTTAGGGTAGTTTCTTTGGACAGCTTGTGGTTATGCTGTTGAAAGTATGCAACTGTTATTTTTTGAGATGAAAGGTGCTGTGTCAATGCAATATGTAGCTTTTGTTGCTTGGATTTGTTTTTAAGCACTGGTATCTGTACTGGAGTTATTAATAGACTGAATTGTCCAAGCAGGGATTCTTTACCCCCTCCTGCTGCAATATACATACTGTATTCCTGTTGCTACAGCATATACAGCTATGTTACAGCTCATACAGTCTGGTTTTCACTAAGTGCATCAGTGAACAATGTTTAAACAAAGTTAAAAAAAAAAAAAAAGAAAAGTACTGGCAACAAAGAGATGACTTATCATTTGCAACTTTCAAAAGGAGCCTGCAGCTATACGAATCTGGAAATAATATAAACTTAACCCACAGGACTGTTGCATTGGTTTTAGAAAAGCTTACTTTAAAGCTGGTATGTGGGCTCACTAAGAGACTGAGTGGTTGGCAAGGATGCTAACGATTTATGGAATGTGTCTTTGGAAAGGATTAAAGCAAAAAACATGTTGCTTCTTACCAGCTCTGAGCTAGGAATATAGCTCTAAGGGGCGAGCGTTAAATTTTAAGCATCCAGTATGTAAAGCTTTTAAGAATAATCTTTTTTCTTTCCTTGCCCTGGTGCTTGGGATCAAATTCAGTCCAGACCGGATAGACTAAAAATCATTTCCATCTGACGTCCAGGAAAAGGTCAGGAGTTAAAGGAGTACTGGCAGTGGTGAAGCAGTTCCCAGCTTGCGTAAGTACTATTTGTGAACTACCCAAGATAACAGTCAGCATTTTAGCTCGAAATGTCCCAAGCCTCATATAACTGTGCCTTCATTTTCTCCCTCTAAGCTGATTTTTAAAACTGCTTTGCACCAAGTAAAAGCACAATTAAAACTGAAAAGTGAACTCAGTTAAAATGCAAAATCCCTATGACTTGGTTGGGAAATCTTTCATTTCCTGCCTTCATTGGCCCTGTATGACTCTCTCTGCCTTGGAGTGCTCACGGTCCAGCCCCTCATTGTGTTGTCCTCCTCCTGTGGCATCCCCATCCTAGGCTCTGTTTGAAGAGACAGTGACAAACCTCTGTAAGTGGCATCATTTTTCTCTAATAGAGATTCCCTGTTACTAATGAAAACAACTCTGTTTTTTCCCTCTTTATAGTGGGTGGATGTGGTGTTGCATCTGTGTGTTTGCAGAAAGGTACTGAGACAGGCCTTGCTGCCAAACCCAACTTCCTACCCAGTATGGAGGAGGAGAGGCATGGTGCTGTTCTCAGCTCTAACAATAGCGCTGATTGCAGCAGTAAAGCTCATCCCATGTAAGGCTTCAGACATCAAATGGATGCTGTAGTTTGTGTTTGGTCAAATGGCAGAGCTTTTCCCCAGCAACATGTATTGCAGTGGGCTATGCTCACCTACTGTGTGGTTCCAAAGTGCAGGGGTAAATCCAGAAAGCTGCAAAGCAGAAGTGTGCTCTGTGTCAGGGAGCAGCATCAAGCCAGCTGGCACTAGCAATGCGATGGCCATGGTTATTGGGCATCTCACAGGACTAGTAGTCCAAAACATTTGCAAAACTACAGCCACTTGCACAGTGTGAGGGTATATGCTGTTGGATGTGGGACATGGACAAAAACTGTTAGAAACGACCTCCAAAAGGGACAGTGTCTCTTTTCCTGCAAGCATGTCTGCCATCCTCTAGTCATCTGCTCTTTCTCCACATGCTTATTTAGCTATGCAAAAAACCCCTGGCTCGTGGTTGTGGTGCAGTGTGATGCAAAAGTGCGTTATCTGCTATTTGTCAACTTTCATGCAAGTCTTGGTGACTTCAGGGGTGAAATCAGAGGTAGAAGCCTGACCCTCAGGTGCAGAGCTGGGGGGGTCTGGATGTGGAAGATCACCTTGGTGGGTCACAGCCATTTTGGAGGGCTTCCACTGACTGTGGCAGTTTCTTAACAGAATCCTTCTCTCAGGAGACTTGTGTCTCTCTTTCTGAGCATTCCTGAAACCCAGAATCCAGTCCTGTGGAGGCAATGTGAAGACATGAGACAGGATGGGCTAGTTTAGGGGTGATCCACTTTAAAACCTTCCTCCAGAATTTGCATCTGATGGCCAGGCTGTCTTTGTGGTCTCCCTGAAATCCTTGATGGCTTACTATAGAAACTGGCTATAGTGGTAGGATTTGTGTATGAGTAAATTTTCAGTGTTTAGGAAATATGGTGGTGTTCTTGCTTTGGCGATGAATGGGTACATCAGTGCTATAAAAGCATGATATCTCACACTCATTGTGAAGCTCTGAGAAAGAATAATGTCGCTAAAATATGGAAGTGAGCAACTCTTTCTTTTTTGAAGTGAAAATCCTAGAGCTATGCCTTCATTGTTTGTAATAAGTGAATTTGCTTCCAACTGAATGACATTATGTTGAATGCTCACCTTTTTTTTTTCACCATATTACTTCCACTGATTATGTTCCAGAAAAGGTAATAACAGGTGCTCATTGTGAGGGCCCCAGGAGGCTGTAACGTCCCTGACCAGCTTCACCTGAGCTCCCCATCTACACCCACGGCCGTGCTGAAGCTCAGCCCCAGCCCATTAGTTCCCCCTTAGGCTGCGGTGTGGGAGTGCTGGTCTCCAGCCCTGCCTTTGGCTCTGTGTCCTGAATGGATGTCAGACCTGTGCTGTTGGTAGCTCTGTCCTGGATGGGGCCCTCCAGTGTGCCCTGTATGTCTCCAGTGCACTGTCTGACTCTTCCCTGCTGCTCCTGAGGGCACTCCTGGGGCAAACCCTGGACTTGGTTCGCTGCTTGCTGTACCTGGAGCTGTTGATGGCCCCTGTTACTAGCACTGTGTGGGACTGCCTGACCTGTGTGCTGCCTCCGCTGCATCACTCTTGGCTCCTGGCTTGCCTGCACTTGGGAAATTTTGTGCTAAAGTGCTTGGCTTGGCTCCTTTGTGCTTTGCTAAGGTAAGATGAGAATGTGTAGCTACTAGCAAAGTTAAAAATATGAACTTGAAATTAATCTGGCAATGATAGAATTAGTGAAGTCTGATGTTACTTTTTTCCCCTCTGCTATGGCTTTATGACTATGGCACTTTGAAGGTGTTTCCCATTTCCTTCTCCCATGTGGAATATCTGCACAGCTGTCTTTGTGCATGGCTGAGCTGAGGAAAATAATGTAATATGGTTGTTTTTAAGTTGCAGGTGTGCTGCTCAGCTGCCTGAAAGGTCAAACAGCACAGATAACCTCAGAACTACAGCTGCAGCTTTGCTACCAGTGTGGGTGCCAATTTGCATCCCTCTCCTTCTGTTTCTTTTTTTTTTTTAAATCTCTTTTTCTTTTCACAAAATCTTAAAGCATTTAATAGCTTTTGAGGATTTTTTTCAAGCTGATTTAAAATTGGCTATTTGCGAAATTTAAATTTTCCTGCAGGGAAGGGATGAAAAGAAGAACAGATGGGCAGAAGCCAGGCAGCCTGTTTCCACAGGTGACTATGATGAAAGGGCATCCATACTTCTAGTGAGAAAGGGGTTGAGGTGAATTCATATGAAACTTACCTATTTTTTTCTTTCTAGATTTGGGTAGTGAGGGGTGTGACTTTACTGACTCTGGGCAAATACAGAGTTATCAAATACAGAGAAAGAAATAGTGATGAAGCAGGTCAAGGGACCTGGTGAGAGAAGGAAAGGGAAAAGGAAGGCCTGCCTTGGCTCAAACCAGGATGAGATGTGAAGAAAATTCAATTTGAGAGAGACCTATGTAGGCAAAGTTATCACAAGGAACATGGGCTGGGCATATGCCTGTACTGTTGTTTCCATCCTTCCTTGAGGTGGTGAAGCCCCTGCATGCGGTGTGTGCAATGCTGTGTGTACATGCTGGGGGGCTGGGCTTTCCCAGGCATGGGGTGGCCTTTGAAGGTTTGATATTAAGCACATATCAGCAGTATCAGGAATTCTCATGAAGAAGGCTGCTGTACAGCCAGGAGTAATTCCCCAGTGTCTGCCCGTAAGTAATTTTCACAAGGCAAAAGAAACTTGGGTGAGTAGAGTGGAGATGACATTCCTGCTAAACAACCTGCTAATAAAGCTTGGAATGGTTTGGGAGTGGAGCACAGAAACAGCCCAAACAAAGAATCTTGTTTTGCATCTTCTTGTGGAAGTGTTCCCCTGAGGAAGTAGTCTCTGTTCAAGGGCCTTGAATGCTCTTGGTCTCTTTTGGTACTGATGATTTTGCAAAGATGTGGTGCACTGTGGCAGGAAGAGACTTGGGGATACTTCTGTGTTCGGAGGTGCTTTGTGTCTGTAGGTTGGTTGGCTGCAAAAGACCAACCTTGGAGACTCCATCAAGGAGGGTGGTGGAGCTGAGAGATCTGGTCAGAATCAGTAATGATGAAAGCATATGGGTTTAGTGATGGATGTACAAGACCAAAGCAAGCAATGCTTCTGTCAGAAGCTGAAAACAGCTCTGTCTGAGTTGTGGAGGTTCACTGGTTACTGTCAGCCACCTCACTTGGAGGTCCAGGGGAGAGGAACCTTGGACAGACATTGCTGGATATTCGCACCAGTGAATAACTAATTCAGTGAATTGTCGGCCGCTGAAGATACTAGTACATATTTCATGTTGTCTGGGTCTGCTGGTGTTTGTCAGATGCTCTGTCCAGAATTCTTGATGTCTGAGCCTTTGCTTGCTGAGTGAAGACTGTGATTCTAAGGAGTTTATCTGACAATGTCTACAGAGTTGGAAAAAAAATCACATCTGGCATTTCAGTTGCCTTTATAAACAGCATTCTGAGATAGCAGCAAAACGAGCCTCAAAACACTGTCAATAAGAATTATCCTTGCAAAGTCTGTGCTACTTTGAGTGATCCTTGAAGAGGTAAATGGTACTCAAGACACGTAGAGTCAGCAAGGCTTGCTCAGTCTTGCACATGGCCACATCTCCTTAAGTGTTAATGTGAGTCTTGTGCAAGGGGGCCACAAAGTCCTAGAGGAAGTGCCAGAGAAGGAGGTATATCTTTGGAATGTGCTAGATGTGCCAAACTAAGACCTGATGCTTGTCCACTGCTCAGCTCCCAAAGGGGGTATGTTCTGCTGAGCCTAGGATCTGGATCCAGTATAGCAGCTGCAGGCAGGACTGTAGCTCGTCCTGCAATATAAAAAAAAAAAAATACAAAAGCAATTGTACCTTCTGATTTATTTATAGGCAAAACAAACCTTCGAGGCCTGGCCATCTCCTTTCTTTCTTTGATTAGTCTCTTAAAACAGATGACCTAACTAAAGAAGAGTTTTGCTTGCTTCTTCTCTTACCAGCAGCTTCTGCTGTCCCATGGCTGCAATCTGCTTTCTTCTGACAACTCCATACAGCTTAATGTTGCTCCCAGGCATGTAGACATATTGCAGAGTTGCACACAGTTTTTATTGCAGCATGTTAATGAACCTGAGAATTGTTATTAATAGGAAAAAAATATTTTGGGTCCAGTGATGAGACTGTTCTAGGGTTAGGAAGGGTTTCCAGACTGGAATTGTGGAAGGAAGATTGATGCAGGTGAGGCAGTTAACTTGCAGAAGTGATCATGAATCTTGGTATGGTTGCAAGGGTGTTAAGTGGAAAAAAGGAAAGGTCTGGGTTTAAGTTCTTGAATCCTTTCAAGGAGACTTGCATTGGAAGGGCTTTAACTAGCCCTCAAATTGTTCAGTGAGACAAATAGCTTTAAGTGTCTGAGAAAATACTGGATGTAGGACTGTGGCAAAGAAAGGTGCTCTTAAGGAACAAACACCTTGCCTGCACCAAAAGGCAGATGGAGCTGAAGATGGTACAAAGCATTCATGATACCTGGAGTGTTGCTGTCCAGGTGCACCCTACCGCCTTTTATGTGAGTGGTCCTGGGCTCATTAGAGATGTGAACTATCACAGAGGAGTTGTGTAAGTCACCCTGGGCATGCAGTCAGTGCAAATTTAGCTTTGTGGTCTCGTTTAGACCTTTTTGAAAAGGGCAACGTTGGAAGGTTGAGCTAGTTCACAGGAAGCTAGGGGTTCAAGAACTGAGCTGTCCTTACACTTTTTCTTCTGTGTCTTTACTGCTCTTATGACCCCTAGTAAACCCTGTGGAAAAGAACCTGAAGCTAATTAAGAGGGTCATTTTTGTGGCATTGGCTAAATGGGAAATGGAATCGCTTTCCATTTGCATAAACAGAGGTCTGGCAGCAGCTGCAGCTCACTGCGCCTCACTCAAAAACAAAAGGGACAAGGTCTGAAATACGTTTCACAAGAAATACATTTGTTCAATATGAGGGTTTACAGATCTGTGTGTTGAGGTAAGAAATATGTGCCTTAATGTGATTCTGTTCTACCCCATAGTTCTAAGGGGTGTCTTCAGATATCTGAACCAGGGCTGAGTTTTCAAAGCTGTGTAAGGACATGTAACATTTAATGCCCCAATACCCTGCCTGTCCTATTGCTGCACAATTAATAATGTGAAATTAAATTGACTCGATGCCATCATTACCTTGGGAAAGGAATACTTACATTGCCTTCTGTGTTATGGTGTAATTATGGGCATTCTGGATTATTTTGGTAACTGCCTGGGCTTGAAACAATCATGTTTAATTTTAAAGGAAAACAATTGGATCTTTTATACTATTTATAACTGATTTTGCAATAGATTGCTTACTTGTAAAAGAAATTTCATTGTTCATAACTGCATGGTAGACCTGATTAAACTTGATCATTGCTGGATTTCTGTGTTCAAAATCCAAATCTAGATCTAAGCTCAGTTCTGCTGTCCAGGCTGAAATGTGGAAAGGGTAGGTGTGACAGTAAGCTTATCCAATATTGACAACACTGAACATTCCAGTATCATGAGTCAGGGTCCTCCCAGATTCTGTACTTGGCTTCAGTTAATAAGAGTTGGAAAAATATTGAGTGATTTTTTTTCTTTTTTTTTTTTCTCTTTTTCCTGTTCACTTGTGAAACTTTAGGGCTATGCTTAGGTTGTATTTTCATCCCCCTGCCCTGTAATAGTAAGGCCAGTTTCCAAGGAAACCTGTAATTCTCACATGAGCTTCTGTCTCCAGGTGCTTTCAAAATATTGCCAATTATTGAAAGACTTGAAAAGAAATGTTATTAGGCCTTCTGACTTTAAGCTAGAACAATGGACCTGTTAAAATATTTATAGTTAATGTTAGGGTAGCCTGTGGGAATTGGGTTTGATAGTTTCATTCAGATTCTTTTATTTCATACATACATGTATGTTCTTACTGAGTAAGCAGTGGTTGCTGCAGGACTGGGATGTAGGGTTAGATCTGACCCCCCTGCATAGCATTGTCTTCATTTTAAGCTGTCGTTCTGGATGACAAAGAATAATTAATTTCTGTGTTTAGCATGTTGTACATCTGATGGTCCGGTGAACGTTTCCCTTGTGCTTGGTCCTAGCAGTCTTTATGCCATGGTGCTTTCTGCCCTACTCTTTTGCACTCTTACTGCCCTTGTTCTGCGATGTCTGAAAGCATTGACAATTCCCCATTGCTCAGTATCCCATGAGGGCAGGAGGCGCTGATTTCACTTAAAGCAAGAACCTAGCAGCTTTAGATGCTTGCCCAGATCATGCAGTAAGATGTTTTCAATGGCAGGAGCAAATTGTGGGAATCCTGACTTCCAAACTCATTTACACTGGGAACACTTTCCAATCAGTTGTAGAAGTACTATAGAAGTTGGTTAAGGCTTCCCTAAACTGCTCGCATTTTATAGCATGACTTCTACTCCAAGGACACACGGATGTAACTGGATCTTTTCGCAAGAATTAGCTAAAATTAAGCAAGGTCTAATCAGATAATAAGTACTTCTACCTGAACCAATTCTAACTTCTGTGAAACCACACTTACAAAACAAAATGTTCCTGTTTCTCCTGCTCTAACCACAGGAGAATGTGTCCTCATAGGAGAGGACTCTGCTGTTTTCAGTTTATCAATAGAGTGCGTTCAGTCTGGTATCTTTTTTACATGTGTGTTTTATTGCTGAGTACTTTCTAATTCTTCAGTCTCTCTTTCTTTTCAAACTAGACAAACCCATGTAATCAATCTCAGATCCAGCGTTCTGCTTACCTGCTGTTGCCCAAACTCATAGACTCTGTTTGCCCTCAAGCTTTTTTGTCTTTTGGCAGCTGCTCTCATTCCAATTACAAAATATCCTTGGAAATTCAATACCTCATTTTTCTATTATTTAAATTATGGCTCATATTGTAGTTCAATGAATTTAATTAAAGCATTTCCTTACACACATGGTGTCCATGTGGACAGGGAATAAGAACTTTTAATCTTAAAACTAGGCATATGTAATAATTACAACACAAAAGATCATTCATTCTTATTATATTCTTCAGGTAAGATGAATGTTCATATTGCCTGGAGGAAGACATAATCTGTAAGAGCTGGCTTTAAATCCTTAGGTAGCAAAGGGTATAATCTGTTTTAAATAACCAATGACCATATTGTAAGTTGTGACCTAGTTTGAAAATCTAGGAGGAAAAAAACCATCAGGCTAACCAAATGTTTGGGCTATTGCGTGGAAACACTGCCAAACAGTGCTGAAACCTCGGACACAGGCATTCTTTTCTGGAACTAGCAGAGATTGCCTGTGGCTGGGATGCATGTGTGACCTGTATCAGTCCAGCGAGCCGGGCTAGTTTAATCAGTGGAAACTGCTGTCCTTCCATAGTGTGGATCTCTTCAACAGCAGTGGGCTAGTGAGTAGCGTCAGTGAAAGTGGAGGGAGCCATCCTGTGTGGATGGCGCTGGACCGAAAAAGTTCATTCACAGCCTTGAACTGCCTGTCCTCAGTCAGGCTATTTTACAAAATAAAAAGTGAACGTGCATATTGTACTTATCAAGGACCTTCCACTGAAATAGGATGCAGTGTGAACTACAGCCGGGTGGGAGTCAGCTGTGAAACCAGACGACCCTGTGCTGCCTCCATGCACCAGCAGTCCCTGAGCTGCTGTTGCATCTTCCCTCAACTTGTGTTTGCTACTCATGGTTGTCCTGGTCACTGTGTTTCCAGGACTGGGCTTCTAGCTCACTTGGTTAGGAAAGTCAGGCCTTTGTGGGATATTGGAGGGGTGGATCAGGACTGCGGCTTCCCCTTGCAGGTCTGGGGGCTACCTGGTGGGGTTGGGGCTGTCCCCCCCCTGCTGCTTCAGCCCTGGGGCCCTCACCAGAGACACTGGCTGCTGAAAAGGGATCGTGATGAAAAAAGGTCTTGCTAAGGTTAGCAGATCGGAGTGTTAATTTTGTGGTAGGGGTTTGACTCTCTAGAATACCAAAAGCTGGCATCTAACCTTTCTTTTTGAAGAAGGTATGATTTATTTTTTTTTTTAACTTCACTTGCTGATGCACTGAGGAGGATGTGCAGCTGATAGTAGTCCCTCTCTTCCTCTCTCTGCCTTCCTGCAAGCCTGTTGGTTAAATAGCCAAACTTGCCAAAGAAGCAAATTCGATTTTCTTTGTTTAAACAAAGAAAAAAAGAAACAAAACAAATACTCAGCATTTATATATAGTACAAATCAAGGCAACAGATGCAACACGCACTCAATGTGTACTTTTTTGCTTTGTTCCACTAGCTGTCTGGTCAGTCTAGGACTGAGGTGGTCCCTCCGCCCATGCTGCTCTATTGGATGCTGTCCCTTGACTTGCTGGTGGCTGGGGACCACATTGGGAGATGAAGGTGCTGATATGTTTGTTCCCTGTGCAAAGGGAAGTGAATTTGCAAGTGAAGTAAGAAGTGAGGGCTGACGTTAGCTCCAAATATTTTGGTGGTGCTGGGAAATGAAGTTTAAGGATGTGGGCTATAACCCATAAATAGCTGGCTTTCAGTAGTGCTCTTGCTTATGCTATGACTTGCTTTGTTTCCACTGGAGTGTATGAGCTGTGATTATGGATCAGGACAGTGGTCTGTCTAGTCTGCTGATGTCTCTGTGAATGGACAACATCAGATGCATCAAGAGAATTGTAGCCAAATAAGTACTCAGGACTAAGCAGTGGCTGCTGTAAGTCAATCCTCCTTTCCCATCCTTGGATACAGCTTCTTGTTTATTGTTGCTGGCTTCAGGAATAGAAAAGACTGTGCTTTCAGGGGTGTGTGAACGTTTAGGGTGGCTGAAACTTCTCTTGTCCCAGACAGAGGGTTGACCCTGTGACTCTACAGTAGCTCTTTGCCCTCTTGTCAAGCCTGGAGTGTATAACTTTTTTCTTTTGCACCCCATTCCATGTGCTTTCTTAAATAACAAAGTAAATTCAAAACCAGCTACTACATATTTAAGATAACAAAAGGAAACGCAACAAATTCATTGGGAAAACTGCAGTTACATTTGATACACAATGAAGCCTTCAAAACACAGGAAACTTGAAAATTGTGAAATATGCAAATTCAATTCTGTTTATGTTCTTTCTGAGCCACATAGTTGACTTTACTGGTTTTTGATAGTTTTTGCAAAGCAGTTTTCTCAATCTCCTTTTTAATATAAGTGATTCTATTTCACCATGATGATGCCATTTTACGGAGCTGACCCAACAATTTAGTATTCTAGAAGATGATTCATCCCAAATGTAAACAACTGCTTGCATTAAAAAAACCTGTAGTTCACTAGGTTCTTCCCTTCCCTTGTTCATAGTTCCAACTGTGATAAAGACACTGCCTCTTCTACTTGGAAAACTGGAGACTGGTTTGCATTAACTGAGTGTAGCTTAATGGCTTCTCTTGGGCAGGTGTTGCTAAATGAAAGAAAATACATTCATATTTCAAATTCCCAGTAATCGTGAGCAATTCTGACGTATTAATGTTATCTTGGTCACACTCTTTTTTGAATGCAGAGAACTAAGAGGATTCAGAACACGAATTGAGTACGTTACTAGTGAAGCATGTTCTTGAGCAAGAGAAGAAATGTGCTGTGCAGCAAATACTGTTATAACACCTTAAAGGCAGGATAGTTTAACTCAGTGGGATCATCTACACTGGACAGCTTATGAAAACACTTTGAGTTAAACCATTGTTGTAGTTGTATGTACTAAGGAAAAATAATTGCTAATGATAAATTCATTATTTACGCAACTACAGGACCTCTGAACTTCAAAACCATCAGTTATAACATTCTTTGCTGAAATATCCTAGCAACAAAGCTGCTGTAAGTTAAACGTAATCAATGGTTAGCTTATAATCGATACCTTGTTTTCCTAAAATGTGGAATTTTGTAGTGCTTCTACCTACGGTGATTTTAAAGTATATCTTGACATAGTAACTGCTTTCTCAGCTACTAAAGTACTGTAATCTGGGCTTGAAGTATGGTGGCAGGGTGACTTTGTTATGTTTTAATTTCTCCTTTGCCTTTCCATGATATCAGTGAGAACAAACGCGTTACCATCCGCATTGGACACAGACAGGTCCCAGCTGCATCTGGCAAGAATCTGGGGGAAATCTACTGTGAAGCAAAACTTGGAAGAACTTGTTCTACTTTAATAGCAATAAACTTCCAAAACTTGAGTTTCCTGAGCACTTTGGACA
Source organism: Falco peregrinus (assembly GCF_023634155.1). Lineage (NCBI taxonomy): Eukaryota > Metazoa > Chordata > Aves > Falconiformes > Falconidae > Falco > Falco peregrinus. Next base: position 70,910,170 of record NC_073726.1, read on the forward strand.
CTAAAAAAATATCACTAATGAGTGCTTAAAATGGGGCCTCTTCAGTCAGTCTGCCTTTCCCTGGAGGATGTTGTCCTAAGCAATGGAAGCGTGTACAGCATGCTCTATTTATAGCCTAGAAAACATACGTAGTACCAATATCTTTGGCCACATTACTTTTATTGTGTTTGCAGAACAGTTACTAAGCTGTTCTGTTTTGCAAAATTGCAAAAAAAAAAAGATTATATGGGCTGTGCAACCTTTTCCCAAGCTCCTATATTTCAACAAGTAAAGACTGAAAGGATGTATCACACATGTCCAGCCATGATGGCCTTTATTCAGAATCTGCTGTATGTTGTGGGAGTCTTCCTTTTGGCTTCAATATATGCTGGATGAGGGCCTTTGGCAGGATCACCATTACCAGTGTCTTTTACTCAGTGCATGTGCTAAATCAAAGTGAAAACATGTCAAAGAAATGCTGCTTACATGTTGCTCTTGAAAGCTGGGTGTGGTGGGGATGTTCCCCTCATCCCTCAACAAGCTGAAAGAAAAGTCTGGCTAAATAACTTACTACTCATTCTGGACAACTGTGTTCTGTTAAACAGATTCCGTTTGGATTTAGCAAGGGAGCAATGTATGTGTCTAGCAAATTATATTATACTTCTATTAGAAGGCTTTCTTGATGACCAAATAAAACTCATTAGTGGCGATGGTGTTGATGCACTTCTGCACGGCCAGCGCTGTGGGCCCCATGGGAGTCACTGGGGTTGAAGGCTTTAGGTGGCTCACAGAACCTCTGTGGGTGCCCGAGGTGGAGGGACCTGAGCCTGGCCACCAGCTTGCAAGCTGGGCTGGCAGACCTGCTCCTTGGTGTTGTGTGTGTTGCCTCAGTGTGCTCCTTCCTAGTGCGAACAGCCGCAGCCAATTTGGAAACCTATGAGCAGGAGCTTCCTAGGATGACATTTTGACAAAGTTATTTGAAGAGGAAGGCTTTGTATGCACAGTTAAAGTCATTGGTCTGGATGAGTGTGGGGTTTAGGGTAGTCTCGACAAGTCTGGGATAAGGACAGCACGGTTTTGTCAGTAGTTTTGTGCTGAGGCTGTCAGGCTGTGTTCCTGATGGATCATTAGTTTTAACTACCTGGGTCCTAGCCTTCTGGGTGAGTAAGCTTTGTCACCTTCCTGCTGAGGGGTGAAACTGTTCCTCAGTTCCCCATAACACTTCTTGCTTATCCACCTCCGCAGTGCCATTTGCTGTGCCACGCTGCTGGTTTCCCAGCCTGTGTTGGCTGAAGGCAACATGCATGTGTTGTATCTTCTGCCAACGCTGCCTTCTGTGCTTGGGCTCTCATCTGACTATGTAGCCAGTTTGTCAGCCTGGTAGACCTGGAGTAAACTGTGTGTAAAACCAACAAGCAAGCAAGCAAACAAAACCCAAAAAACCCGCCAAAACCCAAAAACTCCCAAGAAAACAAAAAACTCAACAAAATCCCCTCTCCAAATACAAACCCAACCACAACTCCTCCCCTGCCCCCCGGCATAGCTGACTCATTTTAAGGGGAAAAACAGATCCTAGAAACAGCAATCTCCCCCTCCCCTTGTATGGAAGGAATGGCTTTGGTCTCTTATCTCTTAAGTCAGAAATGCATAGTAACTAGCTAAAAGAAAAAAACATATCTTAAATTGCTTATTAGTATATAACATGCCAAAATTGCCATTTATTTCTTCATCTATACATATATATACACACACATATGTATGGGCTGATAAGCTCTATAATCTATACTTCCTCTAAGTCACAGGCATATGGCAGAAAACTCTAAAGTTTGCCTGAAAAAAATTTATTTTATTTTTTTAAAATGCCTGCACAGTAGGAGTACTTGCTCTGTGCAGTTTGGGATCCTCAGTGACAAGTATATGCACCATGAGGGTTAGGAAAGGTACGTGAATGAAACGTGTAAATATTAATCACAGAGGGAGACCATGTACAGTTTACATCACTGTGTTTTAAAATTAGTCCAGTATCTCACATTTCTGGTTTTAGTCAGAATGAAAGGCTTTTTCAAACTCCCAATTAAACCACTTAGTACAGGAATTACCTCATGCTACTTTTATGCCTAAATACTGGACTGAGGCATGACACGACAGATACCTTTGCCCCAAAATTATGGAACCAGCTTCTGCCCGGTATGTTTATATATATGTGTTTTCCCTGCAGCCAGATGCTTGGATTTTTGTTGGAGGATTGGAAGGCAGAAAAGTGCTCACCGTAGTCTGGATGAGAATGTAGACATCTGAAATAACGTTACCAAGTGCCTTGTTGAGTGCAAGAGCAAGTACCCAGGTTAACTGTTTTGATTTGTTGGAGTGTTGCGTGGGTTCTTTATGTATGCAAGTTGGCACACAAGGTGAAGAGCCACAGAAGGCTGAGAGCCTTTGGAAAGGATTGATTTAGTCTTGGGGGAAGACCTTCTGAAAGCATTTGTGGTCATACTGAAGTTCCCTGTGGTAGTCTGTGTAATCCTTGCAACATTTTACAGCAGAATTGCCACTAAATCAGGTAAGGGAGCAATTGCTCCATGTTTCCTCCTCCTGGTCTTCCCTTCAGAGCTGTTTGCTTTTTACACAGAGGGATGCTCAGGTTCCCTTTAGAGGATCTTGCCTGTGCTGTGCTACCTGCCCAGGCAATGGTTTCACTTTTGAGGAGTGCCTCTGTGAAAACGCTTCAAGTCTTTTAGATAGCAACTCCTTTTACCAGGGACTCTTAACTGTAGAAATATAACACACTGAGCTTATATGCCAAACAAATTTAACTTGGAAACCAAATATTATGTGGTGGGGTTTTTGTTCGTTTTTGTTGTTGTTGTTGTTGTTGTTTGTGTGGATCTCTAGCAGTAAAGATTATTCAGCATGTCTTTTTCTTAAAATCACTTTTTTTCTGATCCCCAGATAGTCCACTGCATGTTTTTTCCTTCCCCTTGTCCCTGGTTGATCCCAGTAAGCAGTGTGTGTATCTCCCAAACTTGTCTGTTCTGGAAATCAGCCTGTGTGTGACCTTTTTGTAGGTATATGAGATTTTATTTTTTTTTTTTTAGGTTTTCCATCTATTGCCTTTGAATAACAATTCTTCCCATTCCAGATCATTTGTTTCCAGCTTTGCAATGACTAATCATTTTCCATTATATTTTATGAAAACTAATTTGAACAACTTTTTAAGAGAAGCAATACGTACAGTAGTTGGTCTGAACAAAACCCAGTATTACACATTTTAGCATAACTACACAGAGTTTACTCTGCATTTGGTCTTCATTTCAGATATCACTTTAGCTTGAGGACTGTAAGCCATTAACTTTATAGCCACTTGTACATATTGTGAGCAGAACTCTACTAAGACTTCTAGTCTCAGATTTTTGCCACTTTTAGAATCTAAACTAGTATATTATTACAGAGAAAATTTTCATATTTATTAAATGTTTATTTTTAAAAATAAGTTTTTGTATTTCCATAAACTTTGTTCAAAGCTGTTGCTATGTGAATTTAACCTGATCCCTTTTTCATGCTGAGCCTTTCCATCTTTCTCTGCCCTCCTATTTGAACACTCTGCCTTAGCACTTGAGGTTACCATTTTACTATGAAGAGATGAATAAAGATCTATTTTGTGGATTTTGCCTTGTCGCAGGTTTGCTGCTGGACTGTAACCGTATGTAGAGACTTCTAAACTGGCACGCATTTGCGAAATACTGTACTTAAATAGCACATTTGCCATCTAAACGGCCACTGTGTGATCAGTTGTGTGTTTTGTAGGGTTAGCTCAGTTTGTGGAGGTGGTGTTGTCTGTCAGACCTCAGTGAGCTCTGAACAGAAGTCGTGGTGACTGGGTAATGAAAGTAATTTGCTTAGAAAAGTGCAGCCAGCCTGGTCTATGTATATGGGTATTTTTTGCTGGAGTTGCCTAGTAAGGCTGTGAGCATTGGTATCTGTTAAGACATCTTTAAGGTTGCTGACCCTGTGGAATTCACTTAACGTTCTGACTGCTGCATCCTTAGGAGACTAAACATAATCAAAGCTATCTGGTACTTGAGAGATAGGAACCAAAAGTTCCCTTTTCATCCTGGAGCTGCTGTGTTGCAGCAGGCTGCCAAATCCCAAAGGGAAAATTTGACCTGTGTTTTGTGTGTATGATACTGAACTGTAGTAACTCACCAAGCTGGGTTGACCCAAGGAACTTCTCTGTATATCGTCCTTGTCCCTCTCAAGGGGATGTGATGGTGGGGATTCCCAGGGAGGCTGGCATGCTGTACTCTCGTGGTCTTGATAGTGGCAATCACTTCACCTTTTTGGAAGGGGACTTTGCCTCTGAAAACTGATGACTTCTGAATACTTGCCACTATAACAAGCTTTTGAAAACTTATAGGGAGAAGATACAAGTGTTATTGGTAATCGAATATTTGCACCTTGCTGATGACTAAAGCAGGTTCAGCTGGCCCAAACTTCATGAAAAGCAGAATAACAATTGCCAGTATTTTCCAAAGTCGGTATTGAAAGTTGTCCTGATGTGCGATGCGTTGAGTGACCCCAGGTCTAATACTTTCCACCTCTCAGGGTCAGGTCTCGCAGGTGCATACCACATTTTCTACGATAGCGGTGGCTGTATCTATATTTTGTTGGATCCTTCCTAGAGTGAGCAGATTACTGGAGACGTACGTGATCCCCCGAGGGGTCATAGTTGCATAAAGTGCTCACATATCTTATGTAACCCAGTCTGGATTCCTGTCACCTCAATGATACTAGATACCTTATTATTTTTTGTAACTTGGCACCACTGACATGAATGTGATTTATTTGTGGACTGAGGTAGGCACGAAATCTGGTATCAGAAATCTAACTTTTTCAGTAGTGGTGAGGAATGGAAAGAAATAAACATCTCCACTTGCTCGTTAATGCAATTACCGTACCCCATCAAACATGTGCTGATAAATTTGAGAGGCTTATACTATTCATTAGGCATATGCATTCATTAGCGTAGCCATCATAAAATAAACAGGGGAGTGTCCAGCATGGGGAAAATTTCAGAGAACAAGAGCTCACATTATACAAAGCTATGATGATAAATGTCTCCTGTGGCATAATTTTAACTCTTACCATCTGTGATTCCCTGTTGCTATAGCAACTTAAAGTAAATATTAAAAGTAGTCTGAAACCAGGAAAAGCACAGCAGGGAATGGCTGTCCTGAAAGAAAACAAGCCTTCAATGTGACCGGGCAATGGCAGGAAAAAGGACTGATGAGAACTTCAGGAGTTTTAGCTTGGAGAGTTTTCAATATGCAGGAGTGGGAGAGAAGGATCCCAAAAACTGTTTATAAGTGGTTTTAGCTGTGCTACCAAAACATTATCAAGATGTTTGGTGCTGTGCTTGTCATCTGTTTTCAACTTCAAGCTTGAGAAGTAATTTTACTTTAACTGTTAGGAGATCTATGGATATACATAAAAATAAATATGATTTTACATTTTTGACGGATATGTTTTTGATTTTTGTGGAGCTAGGGAGGGGTAAAGAGCCCTTCTGATGCAGTTTTTAAAATATAGGAACACTGCAGTGGTGTTCATCAAATTATGCCATTCAAATAGTATTACAACTGAGCGTTTAGGCCAAAGACAAAGCTTAAAAGGAGAGCTACACTTTCATGCTGGGCCAGCACAGGAGCTGCTTCCAGTGGCTTCTTCCTGGAAAATACAGGAGCTGAGCCCCATGCAGCAGGAAAAAAATGACCAGGGAAAGAAGAAAAGAAAGGGTGAAAGACTGCATTTAGTGGAAGGGGCATGAAGAATTGTTTAAATAATTGAAAGTGTTGTGAAAAGGCAGAGCGCTTCAAGAACCTAGGAACTTTACTCTTTTTCTTTTTTTTTCGGGGGGGGGGGGGGGATGGGGGGAGGGCAACACAAGGGAAACTTAAATTAACTGGGGGTGCCCTCTCTAAAGAAATCCTTTCTCTGCAAAGTTTTTCTTCAACCAAGAAAAGCCCTGCTTGGGGGAATTACTAGCTGTTCTGGGTGTGTCCTTGCTTTGGTCTAATTGCAGTGAAGATTTGTTTAGCTTCTGTGGTGAGCATTCCTGTATGTTTTTTAGTGTTCCCTTTCATTCATTTGGCAGTGACTTCAAGAGTGATTTATAAGAGATGAGAAAACAAATGCAGATTTGATGTTGGGCAGTAGCCAGGGAACTTAGATGTGATAGCCGCTGCCTAACATTCTGCACAGTTCTGTGTGCAGTGTGTGCACCATGGTGGACTTAATGCATAGGATCTCTACTGAGCTTGCAAACCAACATGGCCTGGGTATTCAAAACAGGCTGGGAATCCAGGTGCCATCAGCACAAATTAAAGGTCTGTGGCTGGGCTCTAGGTGCATGAGACCAGAGGAACATAAATCAGAAATTTTGTTTGGCCCTGTTATCACTGACCTGATAGGCAGGTTTTTATCTGTAGCCTTGTGGTTTGCTCTGACAATGATAACGAATGCAAATTCTGAAAGGCAGCCAAATGTAGATGACTTTTAGGAAAGCTCTGACCCACCAGAGCTGTAACGTTTGGCGAGAAAAGTCACATCACAGTTACAGCTACTGTACATCTGAGTTTTCCTAGGTGTGTCTTTTTCCCTCTTTCATTCTCTGCTTTCTCAAAAACCTCAGTGTAATCTGAGAGTTTTCTATATTTGGCCAGTTGCTGATCAGTGCTGCCCTCAGCCTGTTGTATATCTGGAAATTGTAGACACTTCCATGGCACAAAACCAGGCTGACTGCACAGCTTCTGTGCAATGAGTCAGCTGCTCTGGAAGTATTGAGAGCTATTGACTATGTTCAAAACAGTTGTTCTATGCATGCAATAAGCCTGATGCATCTCAAAAGCCTTATAGGCTCATCCCCAAACCCCCTTGAGGTAGGTCCAAGGTTTCTCACAAGGCTGCATATTCTTTCTGCCAAGTTAATCAGGACAGAAATGGGATGTCTTAGGTGGTGGTGTGATGTAGAAAAATCTTTCCCACTCTTGCTCTAAACTGGGAGAGAGCTGTATCACATTCTCACTGATACAGCTTTTCCCTGGCTTGCTGTCCTAGCCCCAGGTGAACCATGGAGCCCCCCCGCAGAAGGCTTTCCCTGAGAACCTCTGTTTTGACAGTTGATAAAGGGAACCAGTATGTTGACCTATTAGGATATGTCATAAGATACAGTTTCAGTCTTTACACTGGCATTCCTACATGTCCATGGTAGATTCCCACAACCATGGCAAATTAAAAATTCCTCAAACTCCACCTGACTTCAGCTAATCAAATAAATAGTTTATCCAAAGCTTCACCCACTTCATCTGGGTTGCGAGTGCTCATTGTGCAAAAAGGATTCATCAGAGCCTTTCGAAGAATATTGTGCAGTCTTGTAAGCTTAACTTTTAGGATTTTTTCTTCATGTACTCCATTTTTGTCTGCTTAGTTTGTGGGGAATCCATTCCTATACTGAAGTACTTTCTGGCATGCTGCAGGAAGGAGAAAGGGTTTTCCAGGAGTTCTGGGAACAAGCCAATTGCTTGGAAGTCCTGCCGGAAATATTACTTGGAAGTTGCATAGAAAATAATAAAACTTTCATGTATTTGCCTAAATTAGGCCATTGTTCAACAGCATATCTAGTTGGATATGGTGGAGACGCATGCATACATGTGCCTTGTTTGTCTGCTCAGGGTGTATATTATTTAACACAGACAGTGTGCTTGGCGGTCTCTTACTACTGAAGATAAAATGTTTCCTGCTTTGAGGAATTTACAGCCTAGATGGACACTTCATGAAGTCAAAATCCAACAGCAGCTCAAGATGGAAGAGTTCATTTTAGGAAGTTTATCTCTATTTCATGATGGTGATGACATAATTTTTACTTGGAGGAGTAGGATTTATGCTGATGTACTTTCAGTTTGTATGCCAATCTCCTTATGTATTGCATTAGACGGTCCCTGCTGCAAAGGTTTGAAATCTCAACTAGATTAAGATATCTGATCTCTGCTTCCCAAAAGTTCCACTGTGTTGTCAAATGAAAGCAGAAAGCTGATGGAAGACATAGGAGTGTGCAAAAGGCCTGCCATATTTCACCGGGATTTACTCTGACATCTGCATGTAGCTAGCTGATTTTTCTTTTTTCTTTTGACCCAAATAGCAACATAACTGAGATCAGCAGTCAGCAGCACACATTCTTTAATGCATCTAGAGAATTCAAATTATTGTTTTATGGGGGAGGTGATAGCCATGCAATTAGGATTTCCATCTGTGTGATCCTCTACATTGGTATGGTGGCAAACGTAGCATTAAATAAGCTTATTGCAGCTGTGGGAGGAGAGCTAAGGGCAAACTTTCTCTGTTTACAGTTGTTGTAGAATTTTACTAGTTTGGAAACTTTGCATATGTTTACAAAACTTCCATATAGATGCTTCCTGAAGCCAAATGCTTAGATGGTCCTGAAGTTCCCTAACTCCCTATTTGCCCATCGCTCTGGTTAGCTCTGAACTTGCTGCCCCCTCAATGAAAAGCCCTTACCGGTCTTGTCATAGTCCAGGGTTTTGCAGTGTAGATCAGTGCACGTTTTCAACCAAACCTGACCCTTGTTTTGCATGAAGCTTAGTTTGGAGCCGGTTTAAGCCTCCCTGTAGTTTTACATTTGGACTGTAAGGGATACATGCTTTCATATGTGTTTTAGAAACTTGTACAAAATGTAGGGGGTTTTTTTGACCAAATGTTGTTTTGCAGTTAGAAGCCATGTTATGCTGACTGTCCTCTGTGTTGGTGACATATTATTAAATTGTAAGTAACTTCCAAGTTCCAAAAGGCATTTCCTTCCTTATTCCGTCCCTCTAACTTTCTATCTTGTTCAGGCTGCAGTAGTTTCCATGCTTGCAGTTCACAGTCCCATGGATCTGGAGAGCTCATGGCGGCTATCATTTTATTGTGCTGAGTACTTTGAAAGTTGTAATGAGACTGTGTGGTAAAGTTAATACAGCCTCCTGGTTATTCTCACAGTACTTGCAAAAAATTACTTGGTGTCATGACTTCATATCCAGATGACTGCATAAAATCAGGAAAATTCTTAATGCCTGTTCTCAGGGATATATATTTTTTAATTTATTGGTGCCGTGAAAATGCAATCATTTTATCAGGGAGATAACCCAGAACTTTCCAAATGTTGATGAATAGCATGCCAAGTCTTTTCTGCGTTCAATAATAAAGTTCAAGGTATAATGCACTGGACACATGAGAAAAGATCCTTTTTGCTTGCAGATGAATGATGTGCCAACTCTTTGTTCTGCTTTCAGCATGCTTGTGCCTGGAGATGCAAATTATTTTATTACTATTATTATTATTATTATTTTTAAGAAAAAGGTTACAGGCCTTTCAAAAATTCTGACTTGCTTAATCTATTTAGAATCTTAATGTTTTATCAATTAAGGGACATGAAAATTAAGTTTTATGTCATCTCTTGTAAGATGTTCTTAAAGGTCTTGTGGAATAAACCCTTCTGCTCAGAAAATACTGCTCACCTAACCCATTACTACCTTCTTGTTTGTAATAATTGGTGTTGTATATAAGTAACTTTCCTGTTGAATTGTATTTTTTATTAATCAAGAAGAGGGGAGGAAATGAAATGCTAGCATAGTTTTCATAAAGAATAGTGCACTTTTTTTTTCAGAAGGTTACTGCTTGCAGAACATAATACTGTTATACTGTCTTACCAGCCCATTTCAATTATTGTGATTAAAAAAAGTGATGGGCAAGGCATACTCTAGTTATTTGTGAACCACAGCACTGAAGTGAGCACCCATAACAAATGGTCCCTTCCTGGTTTATTATAATTATTTCCTGCAAGGCCTCTCTAGCTCTTCCTGCACAATCAGCCTCTTTTGCCTGAGAAACTAAAAAGAAAAAACACAATGAATGTGACTTACTGCACCGAAATAATCATGCTGCAAAGGTCAGCCTTTCCCTGGAGTTGTCTTACTATTCCCATGCTAAGGATAATATAGTCTGTCCTTTATAGAACAGTAATAACTGCATGATCTTGGATACCCGTGTGTGCTAGCAGGGAAGGGATGGCCCTGGTGCCTAATCTCCAGGATGCGTGGCTGTAACCCTTCAGAGACCCAGATCCTCTAGAGCCAGGCAGTGATTTGTGGGGTAATGCTGGGGAAGCTGCTTTCTCATTTAACGTGTTGCTTATTAACTCCTTTGCCAAATAAGATGAAAGATTCTTTCAGGTGCTTGAGTGATACTGGTGAGGCATGTGGCAGAAAAGCCAGGTACTGCATTTACCTCATAGTGCTAAACATAGAGATGTCCATTCAGGACAGCTCAGAGCTGGGCAGTTTGTGTAGGTAAGGTTTCGGGAAATACAAGTGCTTCAACAAATAGGCTCACTGGACCTGATAATCCCTGATATTTCAAAATCTATCTGTGGAACAAAGCAAGAATAATATACAAAATCATGCATATATGTATGATATGCAATCCCATGTAATCGTAAGTGAGTGTAATGTGTGGTCTGAGTAATATGCTGCTCTAGTTTAGCTCAGTTGTAAGAGGCTACTGAAGCTAATGGGAGCTTTTTGTAAATCTGGGGTTCTTCCCAGGGTGGCTGTCTGGCACTGTGGCATCATAAGAGGCCTTGTGGTATGTATTTGTTCCTTTAGAAGTAATGTCTGCATGTTTATTCCTCATGAAAGATACACATTTACAAACAACAGGTCTCCATATGTACAATGTGAATTCCTTATGCCTGGTGAGGATGTGGTTTCCAGCCTCATCAGACCCAGATGTAATGGGATCAAGTGTCCAGCAACAGGCTACTGGGGATGGGCATTATGACTCTATATCGCACATGCCACTGTCACCCAGAACAGCCACAGCTGTCTTTTGCCTGAACACTCAATGGATCACTGATCAGCACAAGGACAACAAAGTGGAGAGATACTAGCTGATAATCGGGACTTGTTTTTACTGTGAACAGGAAACTAGTGAGTTTTTTGGGTGGTAGTCCCTATCCCCTAAGGATGATTTATACCTGTTTGTGTCCCTCCATGGTTACCATACTGGCCCAGAGGAAACTGGTACTCTCTTGGCAGTCTGTGGGCAGCATTAGCTGCTTCAGGGGGAGGTGGTACATGCTCTGGCCATACTCCAGCTGGAGGTTTACTTGTCACCTTGACTGTCTAGAGACGCCCAAGTGTGTGTTTGTGGTTTTTTGTTTTGTTTTTTTCTTTCCCAAGAGGAATAACTTTATAGTAAATGGGATAGACTTAACATCTCCACAATTTATTAATTGCCAGATGAATAAGCTCCTAGGCAAAAAAAAAAAAAAAACAACCAAAAAACCCCCAAAACCAAAAACAAACAACAAAAACCAACCCAAACCAAAACCACCCTAATTTTTTAGGTGTTAGCAACACACAATTGTGTAACTGAGGCTAAGTACTTCTGCAAAGGGTCGTAACAGTACTCTGCTAAAACCTCTAGTCACCATATTTCACTATGATCTTTGGCTGATGCTAATGGTACCAAGGAATTACTGAGCAAAAATAAATGCCTCTGTGAAAAGAAAAGTCATTAACAAGGTAATACAAATGGCATCTATAAATGTCTGATGTTTCTTCTTTATCTGAAAATCCAGAGAGGGTACTTAATCAAATGTTCTCTTTGGTAGGTACAAAGCCATGTAGCTTCTGGCCCATCTATCTAAAGTACAGGCAAGGGAGAAAGCTACTTTGTAAGGTCAATCTGTCTGCTAATTGATAATTTGGCAAGCTGGCAATGATTATCAACGGCATGAGAAAAGTGACAAGGTGATATCTTCCGCCTACACAGCTGCCTAAGCTCTTAAGAATTCTGCAAGTATCCTGAAGCTGCTCCATCAAAATAACTCCTTCTATTATTTGGAATTTAAATTCAACCCTGAAAGGTATGTGAGAGCTGCAGAGTATTTTACTAGTGATATGATGTGCCTGTAAGTTGTATTCTATGCCAAATTATGCAGCAGTACTTCTGTATAGCATATACAGTAATTAGATATGGAACACAAGCCTAACGTTTGGCCTTAGGGAGTTTAATTCAGTTGATTGTAGTGTTGGTGAGAAAATGAGTTCCATAATTGAGGCTGAGATCTGATGTCCCCCACAGTATTTGAGTATTCAAATACAAGTTTCTGGGAGAAGTCCATTTCTAATATTCACACTAATTTATCATTTTAACTGACATACTTGGAGCCCAGTACAATTGTAGGTTAAACAAAAGGAAAACAGGATATTAAAGGATCCGATGGGTTGCATCCAAGTTTTGTGTGTCTCTCTCTCTACTGGCTTTCATGGAATGTGGCCCACTGTAGAAATAGTTCTTGAATTCTTTTCATTGGAAACACTGACAAAAATTAATATGCCCCTAAAGTGAAACAGACCTGGGAAACAAAACAAAACTCAGCCTCTTATAATTCTCCAAGCCAAAGGGAGTGCAGAAGCTAAACAAATACCATGAAAATGTAAGAGAAGATTTATGCTTTCAGTTTTAATACTTTACTGTATGAATAAGAAAGATAAGGTAATGGTGGCCTATCTGCTAATTAGAATAGTGCTGGAGACATACTGAAAATGGAAATTTTAAATGTTTGGAGGCTTACTGGAATTTAAACAGTGGGTATTTGAAAGAGGTGATTTTTAGAATGGTTCTGGAATGGCCCAGGTTGTATTCGGACCATGGTGCTGGACTCTTGTCTGATGACAGCAGTTCGCCCCTAAAAGCTGCCTTCAGAGCTGTTGTGGTTAGTTCTGAGTGTGCAACCACCAGCAGCAGAAACAAGGTCTTTAGGGACCGATTCTCAATAGAAAAATCTGGTGAAATATACTCCAGTAGGGTAAAGTCTCCTTAAAATGGATGTAACTATCCTTAAGGCCCATTTATGGATCCAGTAATACCCCTGTGAATACATTTGCTAGCTGGTTTGGTAACTTGTCACACTTTAACAAGCATGTCACAGAATTCTAAGGTGTGGGAGGTTTACTGAGGCATATCTCTTGTTGAAGGAACAGCTCTAAATAAAACAGAAGTGTGAAAAATTCACTCTGAAACAGTTTCTTTCAAAGTTCACCACATCTACCTTTTATTGGGAAGGAGCTACTCCTTAGTGAATGACATTTTCCTTTGCTGTTTTAATCTGCATGGAATTGTTTCCACGTGAAAGCGTACAGTGATGTGATTTTTGTAGTAATGTTGCTGTTTTTGCAGTGTTGTGCAAATGGCAATTAACAGAACACAAAAATGGGATCCTGGAAGTCATCCTGAAAAGCATAATGAAAAATATTTTTGCCTTTTTGTATGAATTAAGTGCAATGATTCAATTGGTGCTGAATCCCTGCTTCCAGGCTGATTCCTCCTCTCCACTCCCCCTGCCCTGCCACTTTTTTTTGTTTGTTTGTTTGTTGTTGTTGTTTTTTAGTTTAAGTTATTCTGGGCACAGTGCTATTATAGGAAATCCCCATTCTTCAAACTGAGAGTAGTTTTGCTGCCGACTTACATGGTGCCCAATTTAGCTTTAAATGTAATGGGCTTAATCCTGCAGGAAGGCAGTGCTTTGCATGAAAGAAGACATCATATTTTTTTTTTCTATGGAAGAAAGTACTGGTTTAGGTGGACTATGATAGTAAGTATTGAAATATTCTGTATCTATCTGGGGAGCAAAGCAGTGCTTCTAGAGACCTGCTTTTCAGAATGCAACAATGGGCATTTAAGTGGAATTTTTTTTTTAATGCTGTGATGATTTTTTTTGGTTTTTTAGAACTTGAATTTTGGCCTTTGATTTCCACTTCTTAGCAAAGAAGGCCTGAAAGTGTGTGTGTTCTGAATTCTTCTCCAGTTGATATTTGCATCATAAGGTGCAAAGTCCAGAACATTTCTCTGAACAGGTGGAGGCCCTATGTACAAGCTTACACCTGGTAAGTAATGAGCACTCAGACCTCTCAGTACGTGGTAATGCTGAGATTGTGCTGGAGATAGTTTCTGGACAAACACCAATAATTCTGAGAGTTTAAGTCAAGGAAAATCCCTCTTACCTTGCAAGTAACTGGGAGGAATAAATGTAAAATGAAATCTGCGTTAGATCATTCTAGCTGCTTATTGCAGTACACCGTGGTTAGGAAGAGGAACATATGATCTATCCTCCACTATATACATTCCAGAAAAATGTATTTGTTGAGTTTGTTTATAGACACTTCTGTGGGGCTCACCACTGCAGTATTATTTCATTGCTCTTCGGCCATCCATGCTTTTAATGGAAAAGGGCAGATGTTTTTCCTCAATAGAGTTTTGTAAATGAGGGCACATCACTGAAATTTATAGCAAGCCTAAATTGTTACTCTAAAATAATTAGGTTTTCTTCTAAAAATGTCACTATTTTGCAGCAGTTTTTGGCAGGGCAGAAATGAAACGATAAATATACTCTTCATGGTTCTTTAAATGCACTAAGTATTAAATGTGAAATTAAATTGTGAAAAAACTCTACTGTGCATAGTTTTTCTGACTTGCACCAGTGTTTGTTTATCTAGATACTTGCTTATTCTGGTAAAGGGCATATGTGATAGGAAGTACAGCTGCTTGGAAAGTATTGATGCCTTTAGTGACCTGCCTCTCTCCCAGTCCTCAAAGTGCTGATGACAATGAAAAGAATTTCACTCCTAATAAGAAAATAAGAAACTTTTGAAAGTTTAATTCAGGAAAAATATCTTAATCATAACTTTTTAAAGTGAAATAATAACAAACTGTGCCAAGTAAAGTTGTCGCTTAAAATTTGATCTCTGCCATCTGCTCCTGCAGTCCCTCACTACCCCAGGATGTAGTTCAGTCTTTTTGCTGGGCCACTGTGCAGGGCATCGTGAGAAGCTCAGTTCACCTGAAAAACTTGGCCTCAAATGAGTGATGTTTTGAAGCACTGGTCCTGGAAATCTTGAAAGGCAATGTCTTAGTATTTCTGATGGTTAAATTTTCCAGATGAAACAATACACCTATTTTATTTTTGTTATTGTTTTGGTACAAACATTTAGCAGTTCTCATAGGAAAACATGATTTCCACAGGGGAAAAGCCTTGCTGAACAACCAATTTTTCTATATCAGTATTTCTACTTGGAATTTTAGATTACGCCAAGAAGAAAATTAAGAAGCCTGAAGTCCTAATCCCACTCCTGATATTGATTTGATGCTTAAAATCAATAAAATTTCTCATATTTTTGTATAATACTATTGAGCCACTGATTGGAGAAAAAAATGGTATAAAGATTTAACTCTTGATAGAACATTGCATACTTGAAACACTATACATAATTTTTAATGTTGTTATCTCTGCTAATGTTTTGAGCCAAAACTATCTCTGCAATATGACCCAAAATGAGAACAAGAAGATAACTTATTTAAAAAAAAAAAGTTGTAACTGTCAAGTCTTTCATCTATACTATTAGTACACCATGTGTGGTCTCTCTGAAAGCTAAAAAGCTGATAGCTTTGACTCTCATAACTCATATGTACAATAAGTATTTCTTCTGGTATATGTTTTATAAAGTTTTTTGCCAGTCTTGAAAATGTTGCAGCTTGCAAAAGAGCCTGAAGCTAGAAAGAATGTTTTAAGTAAAGAATACAATGGGAATTCAGAGAAATTCACAGGAAGAGAAGAAATCTGATCCTGGAGAGCTTTCTGGTAATCTGGTCCGAAGGGGAGAGGTATGATTCCTCAAAGCCATAGTTGATAGACATCAACTGTTCAAAGCTAACAAAATGAACAGGAAAAGAACTGATGTGAGGGCCAAAGGAACTCTGTTCAGTCAAAGATGTGAGGGACAAAGCTTGTGCTGGCTCTGCTGAGCTATTGTGGGGACACTCTATGACAAAGGAAGTGAAAAATTGCAGGGACGGGTGGCCCTCCAAGAGCAAGGGATGGGAGAACTGATTGCCTTGTAGAAAGGTAGCTGAGAGGAAATTGCTGAGTTTTCCTACGTTTGCTCTGAAGTAGGTCTTTTTTCTTATCCTTTTGTTGTGTTTCTAGTTTTGTAATAAGGATGCTAAATTTTACTCTGAGAGAATTAATTTGGATTATTTTTGTCCTTTGATTGCTTTAAGAGGTTTTAGGGGAACCCGTTTGGGCATGAAGACTCTCTTGTTGTGGGCAGTCAGACTTTGCAAGGCACCAAGTGTGAGGAAAAGACTTTCTTGACACACGTAGTCCTGTGCCCTTTTGGACAGCAGGATACAGTGGGAATTGTCAAATGGACCCTCAGCAGCGTGATACGTGCACTATTGGCTCACACAGGAATAAACTTTGTTTATCCCTATTGAAAATCCTCTGTTTCTAACCCTGGGCAACTAAGTGATAGCAACTATCATTTAGCTCAAGCTTTGGGGTTTTGATGTATTTAAATATGAAATGGGTATCACAGATGTAGTGAAAGTTTATCTTCCCTTCCACGTGCTTCTTGTAATGCTATATAAGAGAGGAATCCCTTTTGAAGGCAGAATGGTTTCTGTGTATGGATGTTATGAGGAGTTTATGTGTATTTAGTTATAGGGGAAAAAAACCACCCTGCTCTGATAATATCTCATAAGCCAACTCTTTTGTGTTAGCAGTGCTGCAAGCATGGAAGACAGGTACAACAAAATTACAAAGTATAGTCTCTCTGTAAAATTGCTAATAATAGTTATAAAGCTTATACTTGCCAGATATTGTTGCTCATTCATTCCAGTTGGGTGGGTGACTCTAGAAATCTTGAGTCTAATGCATCGGCCATTGAATTCAAACTTCAGTGGAGCAAAAGTTTCTTACTGCTGTATGAGAATCTTTCTTGGCAACCTATGAATTGCTTCATTTCTAGCACACGGGATGCCCCACATGAAGAAATAAAAACCAGCTGCCTGACACTGACTGAACTCTTTCTCTATAGATACAGAAGGGCAAGATAATGTTCACAGCTAGAAGGATATATCCTGATTATTGAAGGTTTCCATGCGTTCGTCTACCTATCTGTAAGCTGGTGTTGGAATTCTTAAGCCTTCAGAAACTCACCAGAAATGGGCACTCTGAAACTGCTTGGATGGGAGGCATCAGAGTTACCAGAAGCAGCCTTGGTCAGCAGGTGACACTCTGGTTTCCAACTTGGAACTGATTATCTTGGTATGTTGCTGGGGGACAGGCCAAATCAGACTGTTGGTGCAGGGGATACAGTGCTGGGGGAGAAACAGTCTGTTGGATGAGTTGTAAAACTGAGCTTATGACATTTTTCTCTGGCATTTCTCCGACGTTCAGTGTAATGTCTTGAAGGGAGAAAATTCCAGTTCATTGGCTTATGCTCTAGCTAGTTAAAACTGCTGTTCCTGCATATTCTTCCTCCTTGTTCTCTTGGTACTCAGTTCTTTGGTGTGGTCTTGCTAAATATTCCTTTCTTTTGCTCTGTGTTTCATCTGTTTCAGTGATGACTGACGCAATTCCTATATGTGTCTGTGAAACTCCTTGAAACCTACTACAGTGAGAGGTAGTGTGTAATGCAAGATGTGTTTAGAATAAGGGTTTATGTGTGTTTTCAGTTCAACAGGTAACCTCTCCCTCCTTATTGTGAAAACCCCATCAGTTCAAACTTTTGCACTGTTCAGATCTGAACAGCAATTTTTGTTCCTTGTTCTCCAAACACCCATTACATACATCAGTTATATGTTGGTGATGGTTTCCTTTTGGAGTATTTGCAGACACCTCAAACAAGAAAGTCAAGAGTAACATAGACATGTGCCTAGCAGGAGTTTTACTGAGACCACCAGCTCACTTCACATAGGTCATCAAATAGCTTTCAAAGCTTGTGCTGCCTTGGACTGGTTTTGAACCATTGACTTAAGGTGGAAATTTTTCATATCCATTACTAATACCCTGAGCCAGTTGGCCTTCCAACCCTGTGGTCATTATTTTAAAGGAAAATCAATTAAGGTGCAGAACTTCAGCTTTGTGTTCTTTCACTTAGGTCTCTAGCATTCTGTGCTATTTCAGGGAACCTTTATGAAGTCTGACAAAAATGTAAAATAATCAGGAAACTGCAAAGGGAAAGAAATTTGCTTTTCTTTCTAAACTATAGCAAAAAAAATAATATACTTAACTAGCAAAAATCTCTGTTAATGTTGCATGTGACTTACAACTTTCTCAGCATTCCTTGAATTCTGTTGTGCCTTTCCAGACTTGCTGGGCTATTTGATTTCAAGGGTCTTCCTGGTTTTGGTATTTCATTTTTGTTGAAGTGTAGAAAGAATTGTGCTCTGCAGCTAAGTGTTGTGTATAAAGCTACATATTAGCT
Source organism: Falco peregrinus (assembly GCF_023634155.1). NCBI lineage: Eukaryota > Metazoa > Chordata > Aves > Falconiformes > Falconidae > Falco > Falco peregrinus. Next base: position 70,928,532 of record NC_073726.1, read on the forward strand.
CCCTTTGAATCTCATAGGGAGCATTTTCATCTGATGAGTCAGAGGAGCAATAAAAACTTGTCAAAGGATGTGGATGCCTAATCCTTGCAAAGTATAGACTTCAGTAAGAGCACGACAGTCAGGGTGCTTCTGATGAAAATAAAATTACTGAAGAATGATATAATAGTTGGGATAAGATTCCTAGTGCTGAAATTTTTTGCTGTGTTCAGTAGTACTCGGTGTTGACACAACTGTTCTTCAGCCCAGAATGTACTTGCAGAAATGCCAGTGGTGATTTCAGTTCAGAGGTTTATGTGTTTGTGGCAGCTGCTGTATTTCTAGAGATAAGCAGATCTAACAATGTGCACATGTAAACCTTAAGTCTCCCTGACTGCTACTTCTGCATTTTCTTCCCAATAAAGATCATGAAACTGGCACTTCAAGTTACCCCAGTATTTCAGGTAGAATTTGAGTATGAATATTCTTTGAATATGAAGGTAGAAAAGGAACTGCAAAAGTGTATAGAACAATATTATGGGAACTTGACATAGGTTGGAAAGCTGTGGGTTTCCGTCACATCTCTAAGTGGATTTGCTTTATTGCAATTCTAATAAATAACTTAAGCCATTTATAGTAGATAGCTTGTGATCACATCCATTAGGCTAGGGTTTTTCCTGTTATGATGGTAAAAATTTACTTTTTTTAATCTGGTAGTTCAGTCATGAATAGCATTGCTCTACTTTTTTTTTAAGTCTTAATTGGACAGATGTTTCATGCCTACCAATGCTCTTGTAACCTCTTCTGAGCAGAGCACCTGTAAGAGTCTGTTACCGTCCGTAATGGCGGAGATGAGTCGTCTCATTGCTATGGTACACAGGTTAGGAAAGTGGCAGCTTGTTCCCAGTTCTACTAAAGACTTCAGGAGTAGTCTTTAAGCTCTTTCAGTATCTGAAGCTCTCTGTTTGCAAAATGGGTGTAGGATCTCTACTTTCTGGAAAGTTTAGAAAACCTTTCTGGAGAGAGGTTAGGAAACTGTTCAAGAAACTTGCTCTTGATAATCTCTTTTGGAAATTGCTCTATCATTGTAAAATATGTATTTTTTTCAAAACTGATGGTTAAATTGACTTTCCAATGGTTTTTGTTTTTTGACTGTATTTTTTTGCTTTTTCTGCCACTTGTTAACCTCTTTAGGATCAAGTGGTAAGAGTATCATCCCCAACATCCAACTTTTTGTTTTGGTAGCTTGTTTCGTAACAGTTCAAAAGCAATGTTTCCCCACCACCATCCTTCAGCAGTGAATAGGTGATGGAGTTGTTCTAACTGTTTCTTTACCTCACCTAAAGCATAAACTTGTCTCACATCTAAAGCAGGAACTTTCACCATCCAACAAATGGTCTAGTTTGTTATGAAGACTTTATATTTCTATCCAAACCACAACTTCATTTACCCCTTCCTCTTCACACACCCAGAGCAATGCACGCAGTTCTCATTTGTCTGTCTATATATATCTGTCAGGTTCATTTCTATTGTATTTGTCATAGTTGTCGCCTCTGGAAACACTGGGATAATCTATTCTGGTTCTGGGATGGTGAGAAAAGAGGTGCTTTATTAGCTCTTTTGGGTAAAAGACAATGCATCAAAGTTGTGTTGTGACAATAAAAATGTGCTAAAGTTCCCGGTGGCTCTAGCTATGTCTAAATATAGCTTAAAAGCTGATGCAAGATCTGTGGTGAACTAATTAAAGGCAGTATGGTGGAAAGCATGAAAAAACTGCCAGTCCTAAGGGAAAGAAAGTTATCTCAGTGTCTGCAGTGTTCTTTGGTATTCCTTCTTACCCTGTAACTCTTAATTACTGCAATTAGGAAATTCTTTGAGATCTGAAGACTTACTTTAGGGCCTCACCTCTCAGTGACCTTTGTGTAAGTGGATGGATCCTACTACTTCATATGGCTCCCCTGAAGTTCGTGGGATGATTCACAGGTCAGGAGAACAAGTCTGTTGCTATTTCAACACTTCGGTTAGTAAAGCAAGTTCTGAAAGGCCATTGCTGTGCTATCCTGATTTAAAAGTCGTTTTATATTTGTTAATGTCTTAGAGAATCTTGTTTTGTCTATCTTACCCTCGAGATGAGGTAGTAATGTGTTCTTCCTTCCAGTAACTTCCTGTTGGAAATATTTCCCTTGTTGTTTACAGTGATGTGTTGTTTAGATCTCTTCCTTGGCTTTTAGCTGAGCAGGAGGGTAGCTAAAGTGTGATCAGGTCTTTGACTTGGTAAATCCAGTATGTTGCTGTGCACTTGAATTTGATGAGAGGGATATGAACGTAATTGTGATCCCACAGAGTCTGTTCCAAACCTCAGTGAAGACAAAGATATTGAATCTTTAGACAGCTGCTGTCATGATCAGTGAAAGAAAATTAAACCTGACTTCTGTAAGAGCAAGACCTCTTCTGTAAAGACTATTTCTAAGTGGGTTTTCTTCCGAACTTTCATGGTTAAATGCAGTAAGATACCCTTAAGGTACCTACAAATTGTTTTAGATTTTGGATAGCTGCTGAAATAATACAAAGCCAAAATAAATTGAGGGTGGCCATTCTCTACTCAGGGCAATATGCGAATAAAAGAGTAAACGAAGTGGAAAGGAAAGGTTGTGTATTCATGTAGAGCTCCTTTGACTACCACATCTGATTTCCATGGGCAAATCACAGTGTCTTCTCACCCCTTGCACAGTTTCAGGTGTGCCTTACATGCGACCACAGTAAGAGCGAGCCACTTCCAGCTATCTCTGCTGCAAGAAGGCAGAGGGAAAAGGTCCAGCCTAGGTTTAAGAAAGCATGCTTGCAGATATGTCAGTTGTCAGCAGCTTCCTTTCCTCTGATACCCTACCTCTCTCAGTCCTAGAAAGCCCTTTCCTGAATAGACAATAGTGTCTGTTCTCTCTCAAGCAAATGCAAATGTCAGAAACCCTGCTAGGGAGGTGATCCTGCCTGTTGCCCTGATGGGATAAATGGAGGGAGTTCCTCTGAAGTCACTGTGGCTTTGCTGATTTACATGCAAATAATTTGTTGACATATTTTCATAGACTATTTCCACGTTGTGTCTGGAAATGAAAATGACTAACATGTCTTGTATTTCCTGCTGATACTTGCTGACTTCACCTCTTCTGTTCTAGTTAGGCTAACCTTCTCCCTGCAAGACTAAGCGGTTGTAACAATTTTCCTTTCCTCTTAATTTTTCTGAGATAAAATGACCACCAACAATAAGGGTGATCTTTGTTAGGACTGCAAAACATTTTATCCCCAGTCTTCTCTCTTTCTTCCAGAAGCTGTGGATTTGTGTTGTTTCTTACACTGTTGCATCTTCCCCTCTTGGTTTATGTCTGCTAAATCCTACTTTCCATTACCATCATGAAACAGCAGAAGCCATGCCTGTTCTCCAAAATAACCAGTGTCATCCTCTTTTATCTTATTTTTCAGAATACTGCAATAAACAGTGAAAATATTTTTGTTGATGTTTCACTTCACTTGGCAGCATAGGGTCCATTCCTTGTTCTGATGTTCACCTTGCTGAACGTCGGGGCCCAGATAAGTATCTAGACTTTCTTGTTCCAGCACACCTCTACAGTCAGTAGTACTTTCAGAAAAAGTCTTTATCCCAATAGGATGACTAATCCTCAGAAGGTGCTTATCTTTCTCTTAAACTAAAATCTAGGGCAGCTCTCATCATATGGGAGAGGGGAGAAAAGGGAACATATCTGGGATTTCACAGGGCAGGAAAATCCTGTGGAAGCTGCTGCCATAAGTGAATGAAAGGGTGCATTGGGATGCACAGAATGATTTCAGCCACTTTACAGTACTGAGGTACCAAGGTGAGGCACTTTAAGTATTTGGGGGAGGATGCTCTCATATTTCCCTGAATATAAGAGTTTAGACTGTTCTGCATGTAGTCTTGCTTATAATAAAGATAAAAACTGGTCGTATACGCTAGAGTTATGGCATGCTATGAGTGCTGAGCACCTGGGGCTCCTTGGTCTGCTCCGTGTGAGACAGAAGCATTGCTGACTCTCATGGCCAAAGGATGTTACTGTGTTTGAACAGAGCATGCAGTGTGAATCATAGTGGGAAATTAGGAACAAAGAACACTTGAACTTCTGATAAGCAGTTCAACTATGCACCAAAATGTAAACATTTGGCAAAACTGTCTGGCGCACATGTTTCATATTTCAAAAGATGAGTTATAGTTTCTAAAAGCTTAAGGGCTTTGATGTTCTCCAGTTCCTTCAAGATGAATTCCTCCTAAATGAATCTGTGAGGAATGGATTCTCTCTTCTAAGAACTTATGAAATATTTTGGAATTTTTACTGTTGTCTCTACTAAAGCAAAGTGTTGGGATGTGTGAAATGAAAAAACAGGAAAATACAGACAGTATTCAGGTTAAAGCTGACCAAAAGTTTGAGAGTTCTTGGCTGAAGACAGTTTCCATACAAACAAAATAAATTAAAATTAAGAAGAATAAAAAAATCAGCTGTCCAGGGTCACTGGTCTTTGTTCAAGTAAAACCACATGTGCAACAGTTTTGCTGAATAAGTTATGCATGCATCAAGTCCTCACTGTCCTTCATAGGAGGAACTGGAGAAAGGTCTACCCAATGTTCATGAAAAAAAACCAACCAGAAGAATATTACATATCTGTTATTTTCTCCATAAGGAAGCACTTTAAGACTAAAACAAAACAACAATGTCTGACTCTAAGCAAATAGGAAAGACTTTATATCCAGGAAAGATGTGGCATGTAGAAGTGTAGGCAGCTTCTTCTCTGCCAGCACAAGAGATCTGCCATCTTCTATGGGCCAGTCAAACTCAGTAACTTTGGGCTGTGCTCTTTCCTTTGACTGCCAACTTGAACCTCAAGATAGAGCCCTGAGAAGGAAATCTTCAGTGCAGTTTGCTAGTGCTGACTCTTCCCTTTGATATATTTCCGAATGCGGGAAATCAGTCTGACTTTGGGCTTGGAATACCGATGGCTTCCCTGAATCCCCAAAGTTGAATAGGCAGAGGGAAGTCTATATGTGGACAGTATTTTGCTGTATTTCTTTGATAGCTGTGCAGTGGAATTCAAGGGAAATCCATCATTTTCAACATATTACAGTAAAAGGCAATAAAAATACATTGCAGCCTTATTTTACCAGCAATCTGGAGATAACACAGTATCAGATACAAACTCGGAGGGCTGCAGTCCAAATCTTCAGTGCAGACAAGCTGATACTGAGGTGTAACAGACCAGACAAGCTTGAAACTTGCACCTCAGCGAAGATGTGACACTTCCTTTGGCAGAAACTACTGGGATCCTCTTGTGGCTAAAGATCCTCTGCTACAGACTTACTAACCTGTTCCTAGTGCTTTTAATCACTACTTGAAAATAAATAACTCGCTAAAAATACTCAGTCTACCTCTGTAGCATGGAGATGATGCTCATTCTGTGTGCAATGATAGTGAAAGGTCCAGGCTTTCCATGGAGGAGCCACAAAGGAGTGTACAGAGTATTCCCCAGGACAGACTAGCAAAGATGCTCTCTATCTATTTGAAAAATGTCTGAGGTCATCTGGAGATGCGCTCAATCTACTTGAAAAATGTCTGAGGTCATTCAAAGGCTCCTGAGGAACACAAGCCAGCAAGAACCATCCTGCCTGGCATCATGTGGTAAAGTGAGAGTTGTGGTTCAGGATCAAAATGGGTTTTTAACTTGTACTGATGCTGAAGTCTAGAGACAATCTGCCCAGAGTAACAGAGATAAGGAAGGGGTTATCCAGGCGTTTACAATGCTTTTTTTCCTAATAGGAATGCGTTTTGCCATAGATTATTAGTGTTATGTGTAGGGGAAACCCAGAAGAATAGCGTAGAGCTGCTTTTGTACAGCTCATTATGTACAATGAAAAAAAGTACCTCTTCTCTAATTTCAGTTGCTCTTTTTTTGGGGAAATAAGTATTTGTAAGCAGAACCCCTAATATTCTGTCAGTCTCACTAGCTTAGCAGCAGTGTCCTCTGACCGCAGCTCAGGCTCACTTTGCAGGCCTGGCTACAGGAGCAGATTCCAGAAAATTAGTTTAGCATGTCAGTCTGGCATGGACCTCCAGGCTTTGGGGGGAGAAATGAATGGAGGCACAGTTCTTGTGCAGACCACGTGGATTCAAGACTGCCCTCTGATTTACACACACTGAGCTTAGGGGAGCTGCACAGGTGTATGTGAAGGCAGAAACAGACATGTTTGTGTTTGTTCTAAAAGCAGCGTGGATCTGGCACATGCAGCCAGATCCATACTGCTCAGATGCATGTTTTATGTCCAGCCAGTAGCTAACTTCATACCTGAGGCTAGACTACAGAATATGTTGTTAGTTCAGAGTGACTTTGTACTATTGCCAAACAAGGAACAGGCTCGTTGCTTATTCTGCAAATCAAAAATATATTGTAAAAAGCAACATAACACAGAATTAGGGCTGTGTGGTTTAGACATTAAACAGTCATCAGAAGCAAAAGGAAAGATTTCTGTGGCAGCATTAGCCCTAAGCCAGGCTATTTCTATTACTAGTTTTCCAGCTAGACGTGCAGCTTTACTACCTGCACTTGCTCTTGATGAAATCAGCTATGACATTTTTGTGTGATGGGAGGCAAATGGAGCCTTAAAATAGGCTGGTATGAAGCGGTGCCAACTTCTGACTATAAACCTCACCAGTGCTTCTGGTTTAAATTGTAGCTTGAACTGACCTAAAACCATTTCACAGAATAAGGAGTGTCTCTAGAGATGGTGTTTACTCTGTATGGCTGGGCCCAGAGGCCATGGCTTGATTTTCTTAGGAAGATAGTGCTTGTGGTGTCTGACTGACTGAGTCCAAAGTATGTGTGCAGGTTTGTCCATAAAATAGAGAAACTAATTTTTCCCTGTTTAAGTAGATAGGTACAATTTGGAAGTATTGAAACACAATAAGTATTGCTCCCTGATAATGACAGCTGCATCTTGATCCTATCCCTACTCTTGTTTTCCCAGCCAGATAGCTGACTGACTCTGGCAACAAGCTTGATTAGAGCCTAGCAAAAGCCAGCCGGGCTAGAAGAATTAAAAATTAAGAATTAATGATGATCTTGGTCATGTCCAAGAAAGGTCATAACTGAACTTTAGGGCCTTCAGTGAACTGAATTGTACTTACATATGTTAACACAACTTTAGACACTGACAGTTCTCTTAAGCGTTTCGGGCTTTTTATCAGTGAATAGCTGGCCTTGCCATGAGCTATTTAACATGCTTCTGAGACACGTGCTCTGTAAATTGGTTAAGAAGCATGAGCCGCAGAGTGTAGATCTCTCTTCCCCAGTCACTGTAAACACTGGTTTAAGTATGCAATCCTATAGATTTGTAGCCTTCTAGTTGCAGCTAAAACGGTCTTGAAAGCTGGTCAAGAAGAGCAAGAGCAAATGCCTACATTTGGCAAACACAGCCAAAGGCTCTTCTTCACTTACTTGCAGATCTTATTCCAGGCCCTATGGGTTTGACAAACTCATAATTTAAGATTTCTGATTAACTGTCCAAGAAATAAAGTTTGTGTCTTTTTTCCTTCCTGTTCTGTTCCATGCTGCTTAATTTTCATTTGGAGCAGACCTCTTTCTCCTGGGAGAAGAGGGGGGGAAAAAAACAATCTCTGGAAGAGTGGTGGTTGCTAAACTTGTATAGTAGGTCATGGATAGGGGCTGACGCTGCAAGACTCCAGTGTGGGCAATGTAAATGCCTTCAGGAAGCCAGCAGGCAAGTGTTGGGCTGTGCTGCTGCTGAGAGCAGCCTGTGGTAGGAGAGCAGGAAGGGACAGAAGTGAGAAAGTGACAGCTTCAACACTTTTAATGAATTGCATCTTCAGAGATTTCAAAGATATCAAACAAAAAAAACCTTTTGATTTATCAGCCTGAGGAGGTGGACCTTGAGGACAAGTATCATGGTAGAAAATATTACTGCTAACCATAGCTTAAGCATATCAGTTTCGAAGCAGTAGGCTTTCTGAGACTGATTTATGAGTCACCATTCCTTTGCTTTTTTTGTGCTTGTTGAAGCTCAGGCCAGGTTGTCAGAGGCTTCCCTGTGTGCTTAGTAAAAGTGGTCACAAATGGTTTCTTTCTCTCATTCCTTTTGTAGAGACAGTTGGAAGGAACTACTTTGTTTAGTCAGATTCTTGTTAGCACCGTGCTCTCATAGTCAACCTCTCACTTTTGCAAGACTAAGTGAATTAAATTGGGGTGATTTCCCATGTGGATGAGAAAAGCCCTTATGTGGAGTCTCTCCCATCAAATATGAAACTTCTGCTCTGAAGCCCGGAGCTTTTCTGTAAAAATGCCATAAGAACATTTTTCATGTGTCCAAACATTTTCCTCTAAGTTTTGGAAGCCAAACAATTTTTTTTCTTTTTTTAAATGAAAAAACCCCCACCCAAACCAAAACCCAACCCATCCAACAACAACAACAAAAAAACCCAAAAAAACAAACTCCCCCAAAACATCATCAGGTAGCATGACAAAAACACATAGGATGGAAACTTCTACTCAAACAGTTAATATGGAGGAAAGTTATAAGCTACTGTAAAGGGGGTGTCCTGTAATGGAAAATGTTATGCAGGATGAGCTAGATGTGAAGCTGCCTCTGTATGTAGAACTGTAAAGCCATGGGTGACTTGTTTTTCCTCTGCCTTTGCATCTAAGTTGTACAGGCAGCATTTGCCACCAAGGTTATATTTCAATGAAATGTCAAACTAAAAGTAGAATTTACAAGCTAGTTTTTGGTTGGGTTTTTTGTTGTTTTTTAAAACTATAAATATACATACTTTCAAGTAGGACCTTCCAAATTTAATGCCAGGGAAAATAATTCATGCTCAGGTTCTGCAAAAGGTTGGTTGTATTCCCCCCCACCCCCACCCCCCCCGAATTCTGATTCCCTGATTTTGCTCTATCACTGGACTTACTCTCAAGGGATGGTGTCATTCTTTTTACCTCCAGGAAGACGCGAGAGAGACTGATTTTACATGGCCTATTTTTCTGGGATAGAAGTCTGCAGTTTCAACCTCTTTAACTCTTGCCTGTGAATCCTGAGCGAACAGTCCAGGGCTTAGGGACCTCTTGACCCTTTCTGCCTTCCCCTCTGCAGCTCCCCACACCACCAGACAATATATCTAGGGAGATGGTGGCAGCAGAGCAGCCATTAGAGAGGGAAAAGAGGTCCTGGGGTAGAGCAGAAGGGCTGGGTATTTTATTTACAGGGAATCCAAACAGGGTCCCAGCTGCCCTGTTTCTCCACTCTTCTTTCTTTCCCCTCTCGGCCACAGAAGATGACATAATTTCTCTACAAATGCCACAGTGGCTGGCCATTTCTCCAGTATGGTTCCTTCTGGGAATTTTTAGACCTTGTCTGAAGACTCATAAAGGTTCAATTACTCTTCTAATTAGGAAATAAAGAAGGCTTGTTATTTTGTAAGGGGCATAGCATTTAAACCTTTTAAGCAATTATTTCCATGGTGCAATATTACCCTTAATTGTGAAATGAAAATTGAAACCAAAGAGATTAAGAACCCAACAATTGGTTTAATGTGAAAAAGGAGGAAAGAGTCCACAAGAGTTATGATTGTCCCTTTTGTAGTAGTCCTTCCTCCCAGAATGCAAAAACTCCCAGACATCTGGAAGAATTAGGTTAGCAAAAGTGAATGAAAAAATTTAGACACACATGAAGGGTTACAACAACAAGCAGCAGATTATTCATAGAAACTGAATGTGCCAAATCCCCTGCGCGTATGAACTGGGAAGGAGAGGAGTAAGAAAACAATGACCCAGTTTTGCCAAAATCTTCAAATTATAGGAGTGAGGAATACAGATATTGCTTAATATCAGAGCTTTCCTAGTTTATTTCTACCACTGTGCTAGGTAAGCCTGGCTTTCTGCTGCTGTTTTTTCTGAGCATAATGAATTACTTGCACAGGAATGAAGTGGCTCTTCCTTATTTTAAGGGCACAGGAGAATGCAGAAAGGGGTAAAAATCTGTAGGATGTCTTCAAGCCTAGATGAAAGCTTGCTTCTGAATTTTTATTTATTTATTTATTTATTTTTAGAACTTCCAGTTGCAAAAGGAGCTGATTTGAAATTGGTCATAATAAATTGTTATATAGTTGACAGACTGATTCAGGAAACAGCCTTCCCAATTTACTATGTAATAAGAGTTTGGTAGTGAAAAAGGCCTTTCTGTCCAGCCACTTCACAGTGCAAGCAGCACAGCAAAAACTGTGCATCCACTTAAGAGAACATGGTGTAGCTGTGCAAAAACTGCTGCCTACTAAAATCTGTAGCTCTTTAATCATGAAAGGACTTGAACTTGACTCTCTTGGGTTCAGCTCATCCCCTGAGCTCAGCAGAGCTCAAAATCCCTGTGAGGGTTTGACATCCGTATTAGTACGCCTCTTACCTCTTAGATGGCTATACTTCTCAGCACTATATGTTCACAATAGTGAAATAAGTTGGTCCAGTAGTTGATTCACTGATGCAGTGGACAGGTGTGAAAGAGCTAACAATGTCGTTGGCATTGAGTGGAAATAATATACGATTTTATTAACAGGATATGTTTTTTGAATAATTAGAGGAGTTGGTCCAGGCTCTGCAAACTCAGATGGAAGCTGTGTTTGGTTTATCTTTTCTTTTCAATCTCAAAGTATAGATGCTTTTTTTTTTTTTTTTTTTCCTCCTTGTTTAAAGAGAGACTTGCTGGGTCTCAAGGCTCTCTGTAGGGCTTGAGTGACGCCCTGGAGAAATCTGAATTCATGGTGAAGTCCTAACTCTGATGTGTAATTCCAGTCCCCTCCATGCACTGTGGGGACTCCTGTTGGGCCTTGCACTGAATGTAAACAGCTCTGGGTGTGATGGAGGACAAGCAAGTGAAAAAAAAGGTGGATGGGATGCAAGAAAATGGTAGGTGTTTAGAGAGCTGATCATTGCCCTGGTAGGATGCACATTTCCTGAAAGTCAGATTGAGGTTTCAGTGTGGCAAATGTCTGGATGCGGAATCACCTGAAAAGTCCTGTAAATCAAGAGACTCATCAAGGTGAATTTCAAAATAAATCAGCTTAAAAAAATCTGCATTTGCTGTTGATATAACAGGAGGAGGAAGATAGTGTATGCAGAAAATTAGCGTCTGTTCTCAGCAGTTGTCACGTTTGTGTGCATGTTCTATAAAGAAGGAGTTAAAGCTGAAAATCTGAGGAGACTCCATGCACAGTGGATAGGGGAAGACAAAAATCCAGCTTTCTATTTTCTTAGGAATATCCTGTGCCTTCAGAAAAGGGAATAGAAATATCTTAAAACAACAGGGAAAGAGTTCATTCAGTTCCTCAGAGTTATAAAATCCTTCATCACTCACTACTGTCCCACTTGATTTACACTGGTCCCAAAGGTGGGCCAGCCACACTTGAGTGCTGCGATAGCCAAATACATAACAATAAAAAGCTAAAAAAGTCATAAAAGTTTTACACAGAGGATGTGACCAGCATAAACAGCTCACAACATGTGTCTAACTTGCAGAATAGGTGTCTGGGGCTGAGCAATCAAGAGTCTGTAGAGCAAGAAAATAGCCATCGTTTTAAAAAAATAAAGCATAAGCTACACTACACAATCTAAATGCATAATAGTTCTGACCCAGGTGCCCCCCTCTGGTTATGTGCTAGGCTCTAGCAGCACAAAACAATTTTGCACCAAAATTTTGGAGTGTTTCCATTTTGGCAAAAAGTGCTGTTTGGAGGAGACAAACTGGGTTGCTAAGGTACTGGGATGAGGGAGAGACTGGTTCAAGTCTCTGCTCCCCTCCTTCAGGTCCCAGTTTTCCTTCCCACATTTCTTCCAACTAATTAGGGCAGGGACTGGATTAGACTCGCCTACACTGCAGGTCAGGTTTTAGAGGTTTACTTCTGCTGTAGCACAGAGGAAACCCAACGTTAAATGGAAATAAAAATCTAAGCTTCGCTGAGTGAAGTGATAATTCACGTGAGAGTTGCCCTTTTGTGCACATTCCCACTGAAATATATTATACTATACAAACCTTCACTCCTTCCCTTGAACACCCTGTGTCGTAGATGAACTTTTGGTATTTTTGGGTAGCACAAAAGCCTTTATGGGGAAATTAACCCCTTTCTCCAATGTTATAGGTTTCCTTGACTGTGCGGAGCCTGCTGGCTGTAGGATCTGCTGCTGTTCTCTAGGCAGAAAATATTTACTGTGCAGACTTGGCTTATGAGCAAGTGGGCTTTGGCTAGGTGTGAGGTCTGAAGAACTTGACACCTCGTTAAGGGCTGCCGTGATCTGAGCACAGTGCATTCTATGTGTCTTTATTTACAGTGCTGTATATGGAGTATCTTTAGTCTGGTTTGGGCTGCAAAGATCACTCAGGCGTTTGTCGTGTCCAGAGGAAGCCTGCAACACAGAAGGAGCAGAACTGTGCACTTTTAAAGGGTTTAGGTGAAGGCTTTGCACCTCTGTAGAAAGAGAAGGAGGTATGGTGGCTTAGTAGCGATGACAGAACAAATGAAATACTGCATTTTTATGTATTTTAACAGGTAGAGTTTGACTGTATCACAAAGGAATGGGTTTGGAAATTGCTTGACTTGATTGATTTACCCCTGTTGTATATAAGGTCTAAGGCTTGCTTGTACCCACTGGAGACACTGTACACTGCTACACTGTATAGGTAGTTCTCAGTAACTGACCTACTCTAGCTGTTATATTGAGCTTCAGCAGCCCATTTAAACTTGCTCATCCTGGGTAACGTTCAGATTTGTTGGGTTGTATGTGTACATGTAGCCTCTCAGCAAGTTTCTGGGGTTTGGGATCTGTCTCTTGTCCCCTTCCGGGGAGCTATGGCTCTGACGTGTAGTTTCCTCCAATTTTGTACAAATTCATCTCTCTTCTTTATGCCATCTCCCTATCTCTACTCTTGTTCTTTTTAGTCCTGTGGAGCCTTCATGATGAATGGTGAAAGCAAGAAACACGGGTATTTTGCAAAGGCACTTTCAAACCACGTGTGCGCTGTACTCATGGGCACAGTTCATGGTAGGTGCACAACTACAGAAAAAAAGAAAATACTGCTTTGCAAACCTACATACAATTTCCTCATGCCACTTGACAGGCCCCTCCAGGGAGGGTGTCCACCTCCTTTCTCTTCCTTCTCTATCCTGATTTCTGTTAGTTTCTGGTAGTGGTTTCTCCTTTTAACAGTTCGTCTCCCCTGGGGATTGATCATGGTAGCCTGCTCCAGCCTGCAACTCTTCCTTGGAGCTTTGTCATTATTAAGTCAAGGGCTGTAGGCCAGCAGATTCTTTGGGGCTAAGACATAGGGACAACAGCTCTTAACAACAGCTGTTGCTCTCTGAAAACTTAATGACTGGGCCATCTGCACCTGTCATCTACTTTTCCACAAATCCCAGGACCCAGATTAACTCCTGTGCCCATGCTGCACACATCATGACAGTAATATAAAGGGCGGGACATAGTTTAATTTCAAAATAGTCTAGATGTTTTCCATAGCTTTAGTGGTGCTAAGGTTTTGTAAAAGTCTTTTTCCATCCATGCACCCCTGGTCATATTACATGTAAACTTCATATTCCTGATTGCTGTACAAACTAAACAAAGATTAGGAGTGATTTATGTTGGTGGGAACCCTGATGATTCTATCTCCATAGAGAGTGGTTGTTTAGGAATATTAACAAGCTATTAAGCCAGGAAAGGTAACAAAGAAAGAGGAATGAAAAGTCAGGTTAGAGAGCGTATCTGTGGACACGTGGATGGATACAGTTTGGGCAATTTTTTTTCCAGGAAAAAATAGGAAACATCAGTAATGATGTTTGGAAAGCACCATTGTGCGTAAATTGCCAGTACTGTTTAGAAATAATCAGGAATGGGTAAAATCTGTGCTTCGGAACAGATAGCTATGGGTAAGGCATTGCTTTTGGCATGTGGTCATTTACCAAAGTTGTTACTCTGAGTCAAAATGCCATCTCCTTTTGAGGCCGTGTTCCAGGCCTTCCAGCTTTGTGTATACATAAGGGCTGCCCAGAGTCTGGATCTGAGCCTGTAGCAGTGTGGCAGAAAAAGATGCTTGTAAAGGTACATGACTTCAAACAGGGAGGATGCACTGAAGCTGAGTGGAAGCCAAGGAAGCAAACTGGCATTGAAAGTCAGAACAGTTATTACCAGGGAATATTGTGGAAAATAGTGGACTCTTCTTTTCAGTACTTTTCTGGATGCTCATCTCATAGTTTTTCTTTATGAATTAATTAGAGGGAATAAAATATAGCTAAAATGCGCAGCCCTATAATAAGAGAAAAATCAATATAACAAGACAGGAAAACCAGGAAATTGAGAGATGGGTTGATGACTGAACTATCCAAATACTTGGATTAGCACAACAAATTATGTACTTGCAGCATTTATGCATTCCTGCATCTAATATTGGAGAAAAACAAGAAAAAGAGGCTGGAGAGAGATCTTGTGTGGTTTGGATTGTTTGGATTTTTTCTTTAAGATTTTTCTGTTGGATTTACATAAATTTGCCTAAGGAAAACCTGAGGAAAACATGATTTTTGGTCAAACTAGAATCAACGCAAAGACTTTTTGGAAAGGTAGATATTTGAAAAATATCTGACCTTTTTAAAATTAAAATGCTTCTATGTGAGTAAAGATCTCTCTGATGGCATTGCCTTGTAGCTGAGGGAAGCACAGCCATCTGGGTTGTTTTTGTTTTGTTTGTCTGTCAAACCAGTCTCTCATGTGATATATTATGAAAGCTGCCAAATCCTCTCAAATCTTGGGTGGCCTGGGCCTGAAACAATAAGCGGTCCAATTTCCCATACTGTTGCAGTATGTAGCCACCAATATATTTTTTTTCCTGATTGAATTTGTACAGAGAGGTTATAAAAAAATTACTCTCTTGGAGAAAATGAATCAAAATGTCTTTTGTTAATCCTTCTGAGTGTATGAAGTCCATGTTCGTAAGCCAGAACTTGTACTGTATGACTTTTATAATCAATCACAACTAATCTGGAAGATAAGTTGAAAAAGCAATGGGGAAATTGGTTGCTGTACTAAAAGGCTTAAGCTAAACACTCTTCTAGATATTTCTCTGTGCTTCTTCACATATCCTTGGTGACTTCCAAAAGAGACCATGATAATAAACATTGAATAAATAATATTATTGCAGGATCTAAATTTTTTTTAATTAGAGTCTCTTTTTACAGATCTTCTGAATTTCACTGGAATGTATTTCACAGGAGTTGATTTTTGTCTCTTTTTGATTAAACATTACTGAAGAAATTTTGAGAGCAGTTGAAGCATGTTGTTCTGGCGTTTACCTCTTTCTGATCTTTTAAGATAAAGCTCAGTGGGGAATTAGAAAGGACATCCTTGACGTTGTCAAGAAAAGTTACACCTGAAATTTCATTTACTTGGAGAATTTTTTTCTTCCTTCCAATTAAATAATGAACTCAAGGATAGTCCTGAAATGTTTGAATTTCCCATGAAGCAGACATTTTGGACTTTGACCACCCCAGAGAAGTGTTTGAATAGAATTTTGCTCTATTGTAGCATTGTGCAAATAGTATTTAACGCTCCACAGTATTTAACATGCCTCTGGCATGGGTAGGGGATGAAACGGTTCACATCTGCTGTGAGGTAGAGTATGGCTTTGCATTACTTATATTTCATGGCTCCAGGCAGGTACTGAGCACAGCGAATGCCAGTGGGATTCTGCAGTGGAGCACAGTGCAAACTGGGGAGTAAGTCCTGCTTATGTGGGCTGAGGAGAATGAGCAAATCCTTTCACTGATTTTATGAGTTCCTGACATCACTGGAGGCACAGCGACAATACTTTGAAACACAAAGCTATACATTCTGGTATGTATAGCTATCCTACTGGCTAGTTATGCAGTCAGCAGCTTAATTGTTTTATAGTCTGGTTCAGGGTCTGTCAGATAGATCTGGTATCTCATTGAAGACTGGTGAATTTATCCATGATCTGATCAGAAATGGGAAGTGTCACCAATCAGGCTGGACTTGGGCAAGCTGTTTCTTTGATGTTTGCATTGCAAGCATCTGTGTAAGGAAACCCCTTGTGATTTTGAAGAAGCATTCAAATGTATATAACTGCTCAGAAGCCAAGTTAAATAAGCCAAGTGTCAGTTTTTTCAATCAAATATGGAACATTTCAGACTTGCTTTGGATGCCAGAAGATGGCAACCAAATGCAGGAATGTGTTTCTGACCCATGATGAATTTAAAGTCTCTTTAAAAAGGCCACTTCTTAGAAAACCTATCAACTATGATTTTACTTTTTTTTTTTTTTCTTTTTGCTTGTGGTGTTATAGTGTGCTAAGTTCTGGAAAAAGTAAAAATTGTGATATTTCTTCTAATGAATCCAAACACTAGCTATTAGTTAGGAATTCACGCATGCATTCTGATGCTCAGAAGCAGCTCTGACTCGAGGTGTATGGATGTTTATTTTGATGGCTGTAATATATGTGGTAGATGCTGTCAAGGACATCCCTTTCCTTTACCCAAAAACATTTAACAGTGATGCAAAGACTTTTGTAAAGACAGGCATAATTCTTTCCATATTTGTGCTTAGAAGAAGTTAATTGATTAGTTTTTGTTTATGGAAGTTGTCTTTGTGGCTGAAAATAATAAAGATATTAACCATAAGCCACTGGTGACTGGTTTACATCATTGGTATCTAAACTTGCAGCTCTGGGAATTGCTCTTAACTGCTTGTGAGACTGAGTATTAGAAATGAGAAGAATGTGGTAATGGTTCAGCCTTAATAATGGGTAGCATATGATAACGTGGAGAGTTTCATGGAGCAATAAGTTATTTCCTTTATAGGAAAATGCAATGAATAATAAATAAAATGCTAAATATCCTTAAAGATATGTCTTTTCAATCTCTAATATGAAAAGTGCAACCTTTCAAAGACTGGTTTTTTTTTGGGGGGGGGTGTATTCTGAGAACCTTATTCCTTATTTTATCCAGACAGCTGCAAGATCTGCTTTGAGAGGGGGTACTCTGAATGTGTATCGCATGGACATCCTCATGCCAATTTTTTGTGGTAAAACATAAACCAGCAAAATAGTGCTACCCAGCATGTATGATGGCAAAGAACATGCTTTATACCAACAGTCCACTGTTACCACTGCAAAAAACCACAGGAGCGTTGGAGTCTTCCCTGACATTGTATGGCTTATCTGGGGAAGTATCTGAGGAGATACCATGATTTACAAAAGAATTCCAGAAACCCAGTAGGAGCATTAGTATCGTATTTCCATTCCTCCTGAAACGGAACTGGAGGGAAGATCATTACAAGCATTTAAAAAAGGACTTTAAATATAAATTCAAGGGACTGAATGGGAAAAAGATTAAATTATTCCCCCAGTATCACATATTTCTAATTGATAACAAGTGTGCTTCATACAGTTGGCACTTGGTGCTCAGTTGATGTGAATTGTTCTTGAAGGAACAAAAGAAAATTTGAATTTTTTTGTGATTTTCATCTGTCTCAAACAATAGGAAGAAAGATAGGGTATTTGCACTGACTGCGCAAATATCAATGTGCTGGAGGTTACACTAAATTTCAGGAGTTCAGAGCTTGCCACAGAAGGTGAACATGGGTCATTCTGGAAAGGCACAAAGAGAAACTGGAGCCACTCAGGAGATCAGACATTTTAATGAGTATATGATGAACACTGATCATGGGAGAGCCAGAAGGTCACAAAGTAATTTTTTTCAGGTAAGCGTGACCACTGCCTAGAGAATTAAACCTAGCACTTTCAATTTCACCTTCTGACCAAAGGGCAGGTCAAAGTAGACTGCTATAATGTGCTCAAAGCAGAAAGCTACACTCTACATCATCCTTGATTTTGCCATAAACTGTGGCTACACCACTTACATAGCAAAGCACAGGGATCTCTTGGAATCAAAGCCATTTTGAAGTGCAAAGGAACTGGAGACTGGAACTGTGAGAAACATATGAGCTGTTACTCCTCTTTTCTGTATACTTCTGTAGTTACCTCATCATGTGTTATGCCAGTGATATGGCTTACATAGACTAATAGCATAGCTGTCTGCAGTTCAAAACTCCAGCTGCCCCCTGATAGTGTCCCCTTGAGAAATTCTGTCATGCTACTTTGTCAATACAAATAATTGAGACATACTGGGAATACTGGAGGGTAGGAAATGTAGAATGATAAGTAATTTCAAAATACGTAGCATGGAGGCTTCCGTACTGCTCCCATTTTTTAAATTCATATTTGATTTCTTTTATTTAAATGAAGCTGCTGCAGGAAATTGCCTGTCAGAAGACATTACCCAGAGCACTCAAGAGGAAGCTGGGTGTGTCTAGATTTGGAGAGAAGCAAATGTCATGCCTGAATAGTTAGCAAAAAAGCTACTATCCTTCTCTTTCCATATGAGAGGGGGCATTGACAGATGTTCTGCTATGTCCACTATTTCGCTAAATGCTGCATCCTTCAGAGAAACTCCTGCTCAGGTTCATACTTTCCTAGGATTGCTGGCATGGAGTCCCGCCTGTGCACAAATGATTTGGTACCTGGAGATCCCACCAGCCCCAGTGCCTCCTGCAAGCTGCTGCTGTGGTGTAAGCAGAGAGACCACCTCCTGGGAACTTGAATCCTGACTGAGATTGTTAGGCGATGTTGCAATAGGGAATAGTCATCATTTCAGTGACACCTCTCAGCTTTGGGACAAGATGGCTTGGCAGTATGTGCTGCTAGATGAATGTTAGGGACTTGGTGCACTCTTATATCCAAGTTAACAAACTTGGTCCATGGTATTACATAAGCTGCATTACTAACGTTTTGTCATTTGCTTCCTCTCCTGCTTCTAATTCTTTCTTTTGTTCTGAGGCAGATATTGCAGTTCCCCTTCCCTCCACTGGATAAACCCAAGGGCAGGTAGAGGTTTTGGCTTAGCAAAATGCCTGGGGCTACTGTGGAGGCTCTGTCCGCTATGCCTACTCCTCTTCCTTATAGATCCCTTGTCAGTGGTGGTGGCAGAAGTTTTCCAAGGAAGTGGCAAAAGCTTGTTCTGTCCAGAGTGACTGCATGGCTGGAAGATTGAGGGAGGGATGTACTTTGGCTCACATGTAGCTCCTTTCACAGAACCGTCGTGTTACTTTGGCACAGCCACAGTCTGCTCTAGTTGGCTCCTGGCTGTGGCTCTGCCATTGCATCACATAAGCTGACAGCATATGGTGCAGGGCACTAAAGATCTCATTTTAAACAACTCTGTTCACTAGTGCTAGTAGCACTACTTGCACAGTCTGTGCTTGCTCAGATTGTGGCACAAACTGCAGCTGGTTGATTTGTTCTGAGCTGGGACAGTGCAGCTCTGCCCTCTGCATGTAATAGCAATAGGACTGTGAAAGTAGGGGCTGGGTGCTCTTGTCTCTCCCATTTTTCGCCATGTCGTTCCTCTTAGTGCTGCGTCTGCTGCTGTATCTAACAAGTCTTGTCCTCCAGACTTTTTCTGTGTCCCCTGCTGCCTGTTTTCTCTATGTCCCCTATAATGTCATAGCTTGTTCCTGCCTAACACAGTCCTTCCTTGCCCGCCTTCCGCTCTCCAACTTGCCCCGCTGTCTTGCTGTGAGTGAAGCTGGTCTTTCAGTGGGAGGTTTCCTCTCTTGATAGGGGTTGCACTGAGATGGAGAACTGGGTTCCTTTCTTGGGTCTGCCAGACACTGCCTGCATGATGTCATGCAAGTCGCTGACAGCCAGGTCTACATTGGACTGAAGTCTTAAATGATGGGTGGCTTATTAACCGCGTAAATATCAGCTGAATGTCTGTGTGGCTTTAAGCTGGATCTATGTGGATCTCTTCGGTACCTTGTTTTCCATCTCTAAAAGTAGAGCAATACTCCTTGCTTTCTATCATTCTGGTTTTTACCTGTTCAGAACTGAAGTCCATTACCATACAGAAAGCAAATTTGGGTCCTCTCTATAGACATGCAGTGTGGCCTGTTAGAGCTTCTTGGGTCTAAAGGGAGATATAGGGTATATATGACAATAAGATATAGCATAAACAGGATGGAACGTGGTGACTGCATTCAAGCTCTTCCCCTTATGCATGTGTTGCATGGATAAAATGGGGACAGTAACAAATTCACTGTTTGGAACAAATACCAGTGGAACTGGGTATCCTTGCCAGCAGCCTACCAACGATCTCTACTTGATTTTGTTGAGTAAGGGCAGCCTTCAGTTGCCTGAGGTGCCTTTCACCATGGCTTGCCATCCCTAGGGATGTGGCCCTAGAGAAGCAGCTGCAAGTGTTCAATTCTGTTACAGCAGCCAGAGCTGCACAGGAGACCTAAGCAAAGATCAAAGTATTGTTTGCAAACATGGGCATGTGCAGGACTTAAATGGATTTTACCCAGTAAAGTTGTGTTTTTCGTTTGAATTCAAGTTAATGACTGAGACCTAACCTTTGCTCATTGCCTGAGCCAAACTGCTGAAGCTGAATAGTTTATTAGCATCAGAGCACAAAGGGGCCTGGTTCTCACATTGCTGTAACAATAGGATATGTCAGAGAATATTGATTTGATTAGGCTGACACTTGGTTTACCCTTGTCTAAGTGAGAGGAGAATCAAGGCCAGGAAATATGCTTCACCCTCAAAATACCCATACCAGCAGCTATGAAATTTGTAACCCAGTTGCAAGAGTAGATGATGGAACCATCTTTTCTGCCTGGAAAACAATACTGAAAATAAAGCCAAATTTACAAAGAAGGAGCATGTACAGTGCAATTTTTTTGAGCAAATGCACTGATTTTTCTCAAACCAAGCCAAACTGAGAATGTGTGCAAATTTTCTGAGCACTGCTAATTTCATTGCATGTAATTTTTCATGGCTGGCGATGGAAAACATGGGTGTTTGGAAAAAAATACACACCTGCTGTCCATAGTTTGTGCGAGAGAAGAGGACATGCCCTTCAGGAAAAGGGGTACCCCTAAGGGCAGAGTTCCCTTAACGTATGTTAGCCTGCAGAAAAAGTGTATAAAAGCCCTGCTTTCAAAAGCAATCCAGAAGAGTCGTGGGTTGGTGGTTTTTTTCCCCTGCTAATGCGTAAAGGTGCTGTGAAGTTTCTGTTCTTTGGGGGGCACTGTGTACTTGTAGCTAGGCTTAGTTTTGTAGTGGAAAAGTGCAGGTATTCTGTTTTCTTTGGAATATGGGCCACTATGTTGTTTGTTTTACTTTTAGTAAGGTAAAGTCACTTTGTCCATGATTAATTCTTTCTTACTGTGGGTAAAATGTCTCTTTCCAGCAGGTTATGGGATTCCTTTTCTTTGTTTTGATTATTCTTTTTAGTATATGAATGTGCTTTTCATACATGTAGTTGGCTAAATCAAGAGAAATAAAATACTGCACCTAGCAGAAATGAGCAGATATGCCATACCAAAACGAATGGAAATGATACATAATTACACACCTACTTCTTCATTTCTTTCATTCAAGATGAGGGAGTGCTGCTCTTGGAAACATTGAACCAGTTCTTACTCTGAGGATGCTAAGTAAGTCTTTCTTCCCCATACCAGGGGGTCACTTCTTTCCCAATACCTCCATGCAAGCTGAAACTGGTACCATCTTCTGCCCTACATTCCTTGCTTGGTTATCATGGCATGGACTGATGCATGGCATGCTTCTGGTTCCTGCTTCTGGTTCCTTTAAACAGGATCCATTGGTTTTTTTCATTTATTGCTTTTGTTACCACCCAGAAGACTCATAATGCCTTTCAGGAAGGAAAGAGAACACAGTCCTTGCCACTCATGGGGGACTTGGGTCACTAAGTGGGAGACTGGGTGCCTTGGTTCCCATTTGTAAGTGCTGAACATCCATAATGTGAATAACCCATCAGAGGGCTCTGTCTCTTCCACCGGATATATGCAAGTCCCAGGGAGACTGAGGCCAGCATCTGTGTTAAGAAAGATGAACATCCCTCTGTGTTAAGACAGATGCACATCCTGCTTAGTATCTACATTCTAGTCCTTGTCACTGTGTCTAAGCAGCGCTAACTTTTTTATTTCCGGTTGACTGACATTGTACGGCATGCAGCCCTGTGTTTGAAGAAATGCTTGTATTCCTCTGCTCTCTTTTGTAGTAGCTTTTACACCCTTCTTGAGTGCACTGGTGGCTTTGAAGTCCTATGGATTGTGCTATTCCGGGCCAAAAGATATTGCCTGAAGCAGCATGTGTAAAATTTTCCTAAAAAGTTCCCTCTGCCTCTCTAACATAGAAGAAGCTTGTCTGTGCCCAGGAGGTAATCGTAAGGATGATCAAATCTGCTCATGGTGTGTGGGCTTCTCCCTCACGCCCTTCGAAGCAATCCCCCAGACAGACCTGCCACCTGGGTGGCTTGCTCACAAATCTAAGATTACTCACCTTCATGTCAGACGTGCACAGCTGTGAGCACCACCATCTGGGCTGTATCCTCTGTATATAAGAGTAGGCTGATTTCAGATGAGCTGTGGAAACAGCATAGCCATAGCATCATTTAGAAATCATCTGCTGGGGGGGGGGAAACCCACACTGTGCTCTCTTTATGTTATGAAGGAGTATGAGAAATGTGCAGAGCCAAACCATGCTTTCCACTCTGGCCTGGAGCAAGAGAGGAGGGGTGAGCTAGCCCAGGGTGCATGGCACGTTTCCTGCCTGCTGCTCTATTGTACCAAGGAAGGAAAAAAGCAAAGTCTGCTGGAGAGGGTGCCCGTACCTATCACCCTGTGTCTGACCAGGGTACAGAGGGCAGAGAGCATAAATGTAAGTTGGTGTCCCATCTCCTCAGCTTCCCCCTGTGCTGACTTTTCATGGGGTATGCTTCTCATTCAACCCAGTTCCAAGGGCAGTTGTGTCCTTTGGGGGCAAAAGAAAGTTTAGTCCTCCTTCCTGTCCATGGAAGCGTAGGTCTCACCTACCCTGGCATATGCCACAGAACTTCCTGCAAGATCGTGTTAGCCTGGACATCTTGTGTAACTTCACAACAGTTTTCCTTATCTTTGATCATGACGTTGCACTTAAAAAGCAACAATATTCTGGGCAGGCTGAAAGTGATGAATGATGAAGTTGTGCCTAGTATTTCAGGGGACCTTGGAGATATTCAACACTGTTGAATGCTCCAGTATACAGTGAGGAGCAGGACAGGCTTGTTTTATGTTGCCAGGGAAGGGAATCCTATCTCTTTTCTCAAGATGTAGTCTTTTGATACCTCCTTTAGCTCCCTAGAGGGTTTACAGGGTAGGACCAAGGTTCTGCCCTTGCCATATACAGCCAGGTGATCCTCCAGGGACATATTTTGCCATTGGAAGTGTTAAAACTCCCTTCCTTCCCTGTCCTGCTCAGAGGTAAAGAACAGCAGACTTTTATTTACAATAAACAATTGCACTGCATAGCTGCAAAAGGTGCTGTGAAGGGAACCCAGACGAGACAGATAAAAGTGCTGCTTGTCGGGTCTGAACGCGTTTGCTAAAGTAAGAGCAGCGTTCAGCTGTAGCCGTGGTTGCCAGACTCCATGGATGACCCTTGCTGCTGGTGGGGATTATAACCTTTTGTATCTGTGACCCATGCCAGCACTCCAGTATGTCACACCTTTGTTACTGCTACCAGCGTTGGAAGTAAACACTGCTTTTGTGTCAGCAGGGATGAGTGACATGTTTTCGTTACCCTGGTGCAGGAGGAAGCCTGTCTCTTTATGTCTGTCTTTGCTCTGGGGAATAGGAGCAGTTACTCCCAGCACAGACCTGTGACTCTCTTAGCAGAGCTTTTGGTCTCCCAACATAAACATGGAGCACCTG
The DNA here is from genome assembly GCF_023634155.1 of Falco peregrinus. Taxonomy (NCBI): domain Eukaryota; kingdom Metazoa; phylum Chordata; class Aves; order Falconiformes; family Falconidae; genus Falco; species Falco peregrinus. Next base: position 70,952,415 of record NC_073726.1, read on the forward strand.
TGCTATCTGCAGGACAGAAGCTCCTTTCTGAAGATTTCTATTTTTATGCCATTAACACTAGACAGTTTGACCCACTGTTAGCTGTGGAGACAACCAAAAAATTAGATTTTGGGTGTGTGAGGCAAGAGCCAAATTGGCCAGATGCAGGTGGTAAGAATGGCCTTCCCCATGGTGTATTTTATGCTCTATATGCATCTTGCTGTATTGTGGGAATGTGCAGGGGTGGGGAACGTATTTCCTCCTTGTTTCTGAAGTGGCAGCTGAAGACATTGAAATGACAGTGATGGGAGACTCCATACTACTCAGTAATGGCAATGTGCACTATGTCAAATAGAGAAGAAAAATAATTTTGGGAAGCTCAATAATAAAAAGCAACTTCATTTGGAAAAGCAAAAGTTTATCCCTCCCCAAATACCCCAAAGACTTTTTTCCAGGCAGGGAGCACAGGTCTGCCATTGCAGCTGCTTTGGAAAGAAAGCACTAGAAGGACTGGAACAGCAATAAGCCAAGCGGCCCTTTGGCTACTGCTGCCTGCTGAGTCTTGAGGGCTCCATGGTGCCAGAATGCAAGTTCTTCAGAGTGGCTGTACGCAGCAACAGACCTGCCTCCCAGGGGATGATTTATAGTGTACTTTCTAGACCACAGACTTACCTCCGCTTTAGATTGTAAATTTTGTAGGAAAAATTGATAAATCTGCAAGAGCCACAGTCTCGACAGAGATTTCCAGGTACCTCTGACATGATTCTTCTGAGGCAGTGACTGCAGGCTTAGGTCTCCAAGAACGCAGTAACAGCCCAGCACACACAAGCACTTTGGCTCTCATCACAAGCAGTCCCACCCTCGTCCCGAGTTATCAAGCTCAGGAGCTTAGCAATGAGCACTTGCAGGGCCCTTACTTACAATGATAAGATATCAATATTAAAATTGTGCTTGGTTTGGGGGTTGTATTTCTGTATATGTTGTTTTTTCTATGTCCTGTATGTGCGATCATAAACCAGGAGTTGGGTTATTCAGCTCCCCAAAAGGTTTTTAGCTCTGTGGTATGACACAAAGCCTCTCTGATCGTTAAAGCAAAGGGGGTAGGAAGGCATGGCTGAAGTGATGGCCCTGGTGGTGAGGGCCAGGGCTACCGTGATAGTTCCCTAAATTCCTACAATCGTGGATTTAGACATATTATAATCATTTATTCACAGCAGGCATTTACAGGTGGCTCCTAGTCATAGGACGAAAAAGGCCCCCCGCTAGAATTCAACTCTGCGTTCTTCATAGCTCAGATTTCCAGTAGTATCTCCAGGAAAACTATGGTATTTGTGCCAGTTTGTTGGCTTCAAAGTTTCAAGTCATGGAATTCAAAAGTTTCTCTTAAGTGAAATTCAGCAAGAAGGAAGCAAACTTTACTTTTCATGATGTCATTTCCCCAAAGCAAAATCAGTCTTTTTGAAGAATTTAAATGGAAAAATGACTTGGAACACTGAGTCTGGGATGCTTTGACGAGGGCGCATCAAATTTATGGTAAGTCTCTCTAAAAAAAATATTTGCTTTCAGCTTTAGGTAGTGTATACCTGCTAGCTCCCTGTTGCACTGGGATTGCAGGGGCTGGTGGCTACGCTGGAACGAGAACCTTCTAACATTCAGTTTTCTGTTCTGACCATCAGCATTCCTTAATCCTGTTTACTTCTCCGCCTGGATTCTTCAGTGCTTTATGTTCTGAAAATCTAGGGGATGGTAAGATCCAGTAGAGATTTGTCGTTTCTTCCTAAAAAGTGTCACTGCCTCTTTTTATTTAGTAATTGATATATAGGCTAATAAATTCTACAGTTAATGGAATGACCAAACAAGGATCTTGTTCTCCTTTGCTTAGTAAATCCTGCAAAACAAAGTTACATACATGTTGTATGTATTACTTTTAATATTTAAAACCATCACAGCCATACCATGGAAGATATCTGGCATTAGAAGTTTTTGAAGGGTTGCTACAACAAAGAAAAAAGGTGCCTTCCAAAAACAAAGGCCACTTTTTACTTCATCACATAAAGCTATGAAATTTATAACGGCACTAAAATAATTATGATTGCTTGCTGTAAACCTGCATAGATTTGGTGCTCTTTTTTTCCACCCCTCTCATGCTATAAAGATTAGTTTACTGTCTGTGGACTGAATCCTTCTTGCATTACACATGTGACTAAATCTGTGGGGCCCAGTGGCCAGAAAAAAAGACCCAGAAAGGCATTAAAATAGTTCAGCCCATTCAGAGGCAAAGTCATCTTACACATATTTTCCCCCTAACTGGTTTTGTTTATATTATTGTCAAATATGAATCTGCAGAATATCTCTGGATCTGGAATCCTGTCCCCTTAGAGGAAGTCAGCAGTCCTCCTGAAGCCTTGCTTAGTGGCTCGTACATGCACATGTGCTCCTAGGCAATAATTTTCGTGTTTATTTTCACACTTTCTTAATTAGTTTATGTAGCTCATTTGTTTTCAGCCTCAGTCTGCATCTGTTCTTTCATTTTTTAAGCTGTCTGCATAATTGGGGAAGTTATCAATAGTGTGCAATCACTAAAGCAAAAAAGAGATTAAGCTTAGATTAATTTTTATCATGGTATTCAAAGACAGTGAAAAGTATTGGTCATAATATGTAGACGTAGATGCTTTTCATAGTAAATGAAACAGTTTTAATGTCTAGATAATTAGCTGTATACCTATAAACTAAACCTGTGTATGCAACTAGTCCAACTTGCTAAGGATCATCATCAAAGTTCTGAATGCCTTTAGAAGTTATTTTTCAGAACATGGATATTCTATATGTAACTCCTGTTGTGCTATTTGAAATGGAAATGGGCTGTGAAGCCTGCCAACTCATCTTTCATGTGCCTTTCCTACTGGTGTCTCTGCAGAATCAAGCTTGCACAGCAGAGTGTTTCTGTTCCCTTTTACATGTGGTCCTCGTTAAAAAAAATACAATGATGTTTAGCTGTGGTGAAATTATTTATTTGATTTTTTTTTTTAACTGGTGCAAAAAGTAAATATGTTTACTGTGTCCCTTTCCATTCAGTGTATTTCCTTTTTTAAGCTTCATTTGTGTTCAACAAGACAGCCTCTTTCTCCAAGATTAACATTTCTTATGATTGTTCCTGACAGAGGATTTACTTTCAGAGGCCCTGCTAAGGATAACCAAAAAAGGGCATGTAGCAAGACAGTTTTGGCAGCTTGCACGAATTTTCGGAGCTTTTTAGGTCTTGGTTTTCTGATGAGTGGCTTCCTGAGCATGCCTAGGGAATGACAGGCATCTCTGCAGGCAGGCTGAACCCACCTTGGCTTATGCGTAGCCATTGGCTGCCTATTAGAATAAATTGAGGACAATGCATACCGCTGCCTGCCAATTGTAAACATAAGGGATATGTATTCACTTAGCATTGACTTTTGGGAGGGGCCAAGGAAAAGCTGTAGTTTTATTGAATAGGGCTGTGTGTGAGGCTGCTGGTGTGCCTTTCTTGCTGTGCTCCTGCCCAGGCAGCTAGTTATTCATTTCCTTCCTACTAGTTGAAAACTTTTCAGCCAGAGGTAAGGACTTAAGATACATATTTGTTTGGGAGTAAGCTGGTCTGACTGCATTCGCGTTATGACTAGAGATTAAGTAGCATGCAAAATCTAACGAGCTGTGGAAATAGTGCGAAAGTGTCGGATGCTATTTTTATTCCCCTCCTCTCTCTGTGCCCCCCCTCCTTTCCAGATGTTTGTGGTGAACTAAGGGAAATATCTGTGCTGGGCGGGTGGAGGGGGTGCATGCTTGCCCACCCCAGTGGACCCTAATGAGGAGATGCGGCAGAAGGCTTTGGGTGCAGAGCAGGATCTGTGCTGGTCCCACTCCATTTGAGATCCTGTAGCAGGCTTGTTAGTGGAGCAATCTAGCTGTCCTTTTCTTTTTTCTCCTTTTTTTTTTTTTTTTTTTTTTTAAAGGAGTTGCAGTGAAAAAGTTTTTAGTATGGTAATGGCTGGTGAATTGCTTTTAGTTTTGCAACTTAATACCTGGCTTTCAGGGCAGCCTGACTATAAAGGCAGTCTCCCTGCGTAATTGATACAGATACAGTAAAGCTCTGGTTAATGTAACTGATCTGATACTTGCTGAAGCAGATGTCCGTCATGGCAGCCTTTCACAGAAGTATTGTTGACAATAGATGGCATCCGTTTTTGTCTTCAGCCTTCAACTTGCACAGCAGCATATTACCAGAATGTTTCTTGTGAAGTTGTCTTTCCTGTTAAAACGGGGAGGAAAAAAAAAAAAAAAAAGAAAAATGCACTTGGGTGGGACCGGAGCTGTTAAAAGTCTGGGTCTGTGTTTGTGTCATTCAGAGGGCTGCTGGGGAGAGCCAGCAAGCAGGCTCTGCTTCCCGGCTCCTTTGACATGCTCGGGCAGTTTGGAAGCATTGTGCAAGGCTGGCTGCTGATAGCATGATATTCTGCATAGCAGGGAATTTCTCAGAGAAGGAGCCGGGAAAATGAAGGGAGGGATCAAGTTAGCTGCAGATGGGTACTTGGGAGCCTCAGACACTGACCAAACTGCTAACCTCTGGCCAGACCTGCTGCAGCAGAACTGATTTTTCTCATATATCATGTATTGTTTGGAAGAGTGGGCAAGATAACTGTTTTAAAACGACTTTTTGTGGGGTGTTTGTTTTCAGAGGAGTATTTGTTTTCAGAGTATGCAGTTTTTATGAGATTTTGCCTAGCTGAAAAGGCTTCTCTTGCTAAAAGGCGTACAGGAGAATAATTTGTGAAAATAACACATTCTGTCCTTGGCAGCAGCTCAAAGAAAATAAGGAGGCGGAGTGTTTCTTTTGTGAGAACTGTGTATTTATTACAATTTGTCTATTTTAGATACCATACTGTGAATGATTGTGCTTGTATGGTTTGCCATCAAAGCACCCTGGGACCCTGCCTCCATTCTTTCTTTCTGTCGTTAAATGTAGCCGTAGGTTCTCTGTGAGCACGTGCATCTGCAGACGAGTTTCATACCTTTTTTCCCTGCCATTGAGAGAGAATGGGATCCTAAAACTACATGCACCAAAACCTATGAAATGGACTGTTTCAACATAAATTATGAATGAAGTGATGCTTCAAGGAAGTAAGCAGTCCACTTGTTTAATTAAATTGCTTTAAAGTGGGGCTGAACTTTTCTCAATATATTTGAAGAAGTATAGGTCTGCCTTTCTTTGGGAGGCTTTTTTAATAGGTAAGTATCTTCGTCAATAAACCCTACACACATCAGTGTAATATGTAAATTGTGATGGCAGGGGAGAAACATTAGATAAGATGCCTGTGAACAAGAGACTAAATTGAAATAATTTGTATTTCCTGAAAACTCCTCTTTGTTGCAGCACGCAATGACAAGAGGATCAATTCCACAGCCTTCATTCACAGGATTAGTCTTGGTGAAATCAATACCATCATTAATGGATGCAGGATCTGATGCAAGGGGAGTCCTGTGTACTCTGAATACGCTTTGACAGTGAGTGATGTAAGCATGTATTAGGAGAATAAGGGATTTTCCACAATTGCTACTTCATATGCTCACAGCATTATTCTGACATGCAGCAGCCTGAGAAAGGGGTAACTTCCCTTGTGCTTTTATTTCTTGTCCAGCACTGATACGCAATGCAATAGTGGCACTGGAGGCTAGGTGATTTGAAAGGAAAGGGTGGCTGGAAGTTCCTCTGGCTGGCATTAGAGGGAAAATCAAAGTGCATTAAGACAGGAAGATTTCTTATTCCTGAAAGCCTCATTTGTGTGGTCACACGTGGCATGGAGGCATGCTGGTCAGCATTGATCCAGATCAGTGCAGGGTTAGGGTGTAGTGCTACTTATTCCGGGTGCAGAGACTAGAAAGATAGGGCAGGGCTTTTCTGTTGGCTGCCTGCTGGGAGGTGGCTTCTGTCATATAGAGAAAAAGATGTCAGGAAGGGTCTGTCCAGAGCCTGGATACAAATCCTCTGCATTTCACCCTTCCCTGCATGCAGCTGGAGTGGCCCTGCCTATGGAGGTGATCTTTTCATTGCAGAACAGTGAGAGCCTGCAACTTTTCCTTCCTGTGGAACAAATAGGATTTGAATGCCCTGGGACACTTTAAAATACTCTGGTTTCTCAGTAGTTGCTTACATGAGACCTACTCTGTTGGCTGCCGGAGTGTCGTGGTTTGTAATTTGTATTAAGGATCAGTGGAGCTGTTAACCTGCCAAAGGCACATCTTGGTACATTTGATCGCTGTGTGTGAACAAAGAGGGACAGGAATCCATATATGCCTAAGGAAGAGAGGGCCAAGAGAGCAGTGTTAGCTGCCCATCTGCAGTGCTTGTCTGGACTCTCCTGGCTATCAGAGAAAGCGCCAAAAAAGGTAACAGGGCAGAATGGGAAGCGCAATCCAGTGAACCTTTCGTTGCCTTTGAGAGGAGCTTTATGGGGAGTTTGCAGGATTGGGCTCCAGGTGTACAAAGCCTGAGGCACAGAGGCCTTTGACTGCAAGGAGTGGGAGTCTATCTTCAAAGCAAGTTTTCATTCTTTAAAAATTGTCTCTTCTTAGTAACTACCCCCTGGCAGCCAGTTAATAAGAAAGCTGCTTCCTTGCTAGAGCTCTCACTTTCAGAAATGTGCATGTGCAGGGGCTGGTTTGCTGGTCTGCAGTTCCTGGGTGGTTTAAAGCCCCATGACCTGGTGAGAATGGATTTTGGGGGCAACTGTACTGGAAACAAGACACCTACCTATGTGTTGGCACTTACTCTTTGGTCACTGGTGCTCTCTGGGAAGCTGTGGCTGTTTTATGCCTCCAAACGTTTTGCGGAGGATTTGGCTAAGGTTGAAATTTGACTCGGAGGCATTTGAAGATCAGATTAGATCTGACCTTTCTGGATGAAACACTGAGGTCATAGGACAGTTGAACTATGTAACAGTTTCTTTTTGCCCTTCCTGATGCTTTTGTGCAGTTCAGCTAGCCCAGCGGGGAAGGATGCTCAGTACATTGTAATTTGGGATCCCTCCCACCCCCGCGGGAGCTTGCTTCTACTTTTCTTGAAATGGATTTGATTAACCAAAAAGGTTAGGGCATGTAACACTCTTACTTAGCTGCTAGCCCTGGTATGTTAGCTGTATGGTTTACATCCAGTGTAAGAAAGTGCTTCTTTTCATGTGCTTTTTTTCTTTGGAACCGTGCTCCGCGGTGTGGGGCTGGCAGCCAAGTAGATACCAGCATTAGCAGGGTGGTCCCTAGTGCGTCCCTCTCCCCAAGCATCACTAGCTGCCTCTGCAAGGAATGCAGCCTTCTGGACTTTCTCACTTGCACTCACTCTTGGCTACTGCTTTGTCTTGCAGCAACTGCAGCAGTGCCAGTCGTGCTGGGCTCCCCAGCGGTGAGGCCGGTCAGCTCTGAGCTGGGGCACCCACCTCCTCTACCTGTGGTCAGGAACTGCCACCACTAACTGATGCGTCTTGCCTCTCCCTGCCCCTTGCGCCTGCCCTTCGAGAGGGGAACGCTCTGTCCATGAAGCATAGGACATCTCTTGACAAGAAGATTTCTGCCTATATCAGTGCTTATACGACTTTGGGTTGAAGTCAGGAAGAAGTGCTTGTGGGGACGGTCCTGCTGGCTTGCGGCAGGAGAAAATAACTGAGGAAGCAGGGGGAAGAGAGAAAGGGAAAAGGCGGCTATATCTTAAGCTACTGGAGTGATTTCTCCTTTGAATTTTTTCCTGTCATAAATACCTGGTGAGTCACTTCATGGCTGTGTGTCTTTCTATATTTTCAAGTAAAGGATAATCTGTGCCTTTTTGTATTTACTCCATGGAGCTCCTGGGGCTTAATTCATTAGTGTTTATAAAGAATTTGTAATACCAAAATGCCAAGTTTAAGCACTGGCTAAAACCTTGTTTTTGACTGATTTCCCAGCAAGAACATACACATCTCTTTGTTTGCTTGTTTGTTCACACTATTCTGATCTACTAAAAAGTAACTTCTAGACTCTTGGGTTTAGAACTGCTAAAGCCCCGTGAATGAGGTGGAAGGTGGGCCAGGCTCAGCAGTGACACTGCACTGACATGTCTGGAGGGAATTTCTTGGGTGCTTGCAGATTTAACTGCTCCTGCTGCATCTGAGGCAGAGCCCTGCTGTGAAGTTGTCAAGCACGTACCAAAAATGCTGGATGACAGCTTTTGCTTACAGACTCGCCATAGTGTCATAATCTGGAAGAGAAACTACTATGCAAGCTGCTGAACCTTATCTGCTTGTCCAGTTTCATGTTGATGAGAACATTTGAAATTGTAACTCCTGGGGCCAGGCCAGGCTGCAGTGGGGAAAATATTAGGGAAGGATTTCAGGCAATGGAAACAACATTACATGTTTCCACACCCTTTTGTGTACAGAATAAAAATAAAAAGCATTTTCCCTTGAGACTTGCTGTGGAGGGTGTGAAGCAAAGTGGAACCCACCCGTTTGCACATTTTCTGGTTTATGTCCTTAAATGGCAAAAAAAATCTTTGGAATTTAGCTCATAGAAGGGTTATAAATAGATTTGTGGAGATAAAGTTTTGCTGTAAGTGCTTTGGTTTTGGACCTATTCAGAAGAGTAACTCTGTTGGCAACAAATATGAAAAGGGGGGTATTGCTAAGTGCAAGAAGACAGTTTCGTTGCACATCAATGTGCATGTACGTGCGTGTGGGTGCATGCACGCCTCTCTCCACCTTCACTGACCTTCCCACTGTTCCTTTAAGTGTGTGGAGATTTAAGGGGCATGGAAATGGCTGTGTGCACTTCTCAAAGTTAAATAACTTGGGGTGAGGGGGAACGAGCATTCATGATTCATCAGATAGGTTCCGGCTCCCGTAGCAATGTCAGCTTTGTAAACAAAGGTCCTGAGATTTGTTGGCAGCTTGTTTTATGTCATTCTCCGAAGCGGCTGGCTCTGGCTAGGCTGAAGCTGTGTGGGGCTGGACGAATCCTTGCAGAGTGAGTGCAGGAGCAGAGCAGTGGTTCCTGTGCTCCTTCAGAAGTAAAGGTTCTGTCCTGTAGACTCGTGCGGGTTGGATTCCAGTCATCTTCAAAGGGAGCTCTGCCCAAGTGAAGGAGCCTGTGATCAGGCCCTTGTTTGTTTCTTATTTGCAAGGCTTTGATGTTCCCCTTGCTTTGACTGCCACAGGGCTCGTTACTACCCTTTTCCCACTTCATTCTTTTCTTTGACAGTGAGCTCTCTAATGGTGAGTGGTCCTCCTCCCTTCCCCATTTTTTTTTGTTTGTTTGGGTTTTTTTGTTTTGAGCCACAGTGTTCACCCTGGTAAAATAGCTCTCATCCCAGAAGCAAAGGCAAAATTTTTTAATTCTTCGTTGTTCCAGAGGAGCTAGCAGTGCTTGTTTGATAGCCTAGGTCACTGCTTTCTAATACAAGCTGTTGTACGGAGGACAATTCCTGCTCAGTCTTCTGGGATCAGCTGCAGATGGAGCAAAGGCTAAGGACATTCTGTCTGTGTCTTCCTAATGACCTAGTGATAACCTACTTTCAGCAATTTCAAAAGCTGTTGAGCTGGGGAGAATTTGGCTTTGCTCTGGCCTAGTTAAAGTTCCTAGGTTTGGAAAATAAATTCCTAGATCTTGGCTAGAATGTTTGGGAATGGGAGTGGGTGGGGTTAGCTCTGAGCTCTGGGAGTTTGGTCAGCTCTTACCTGCGTAGCTTACCCTGCTGGTGCTGCAGGATGCCTCTTGTCAGCATCCTTCATGGGAGGCTTTGAGTGCTGCACCCCAGGGTCCTCAGAAAGGAGAGTTTGCTGCTTTGTGTGGCTTTGGGAACAGCCTACCCCCATACACAGAGCCACACCCCGGTTATGAAAATGAGGAGTTTCATTCAGATGTCTGATAAGCCACAGCTGTTGCTTTGCCACTTCAAACAAAACTTGGATTATAAAGACTGAAGTGCAGCATTTTAATTGCTATAAATATGAATAAGAGTGTTTAGGCAATCCAGATGATACTGAGCCAAGCATTTCTGTGGCTAATGTATATTACACCAACAAAAGCAAGCCAGCTGAGAATTTCCCTACCACTGTCCCAGTATTTAAAACATCAGTTGTCTGTTTGCTGCTGCATTGGTGAAAATGAGGGAGAAGTGTTAACCTGGGCATCAGCTGGCCTGAATCTGATCTTGCTTTTAGCAGCTGTGCAGTGATGTAAACTGTATTGTTAAGTTAAAAAAAAAAAATTGAGTCTAATCTCAGTTATCTTGGTGCAAATCTGTTTGATTTCCTCGAGTTATTCAGAATTCACAGTGGGCTGCTTGCTATCAGAAGCTGGCCCTTTTTATTTGGCTTTCTACACATCCCCTAAAGGACAACAGCAGCAGGAAATTGGGTCAAAATCCCAGTAATGAGCATTCACTGGGAAATGATATTTCATACAAGAGAGGGCACTGCAAACCCAGAAAGCCAGTAAAATTCCACTGCTCGTTCGCTCCCTGGTGATTAAAAGGCCCGGCCATATATGGGAAAGGTCTGAGCTTCATTCACTCCGACCACAATAGTAAATGGCTTGTTCGCTGGACACAGTATGCACTCAAGGAGCAATGACTTACGACAATAAAAAGGAAAAGCAGCAACTGTTTCTTGCAGTTTGTTTGCAGTTTTCTCTAAATGCTCTGTAACTATTTTTCCCTTGTTCCTTTATTTATATCCCTGTAGACTGCAGTCAGTTTGGTTTGCCACTTAACCCTCCCCCATAAAACCAGACACACCAGCTTATTTCCTCTCCTTCCCCCTATACAACCCAAACAAGAAAAAGACATTTCCTCTACTAGTATATATAAATGTAGCTCCTCTGTCTTTCAGTGCATCTATTGTGGATTTATGTCACTAAATGCTGGGATTAGCAGATAATCTTATTCTCACCCGGTATAAAGCATGAACTCTAACAAAAGCAATGATTAAATGCCAGTATTTCAGAGAGTGATGGGACCACAGGAGTGAAGCAAATAGGAAATGTGTGTGTATATGAATAGGCATGAGTTTTGGGAAATGAAGGGAACAATGTGGTTTGGATGGGAGTTGCAGAAGGGGTCTCCAGTGCTCCACACACCCTTCAGGGATTTTCCTTCCACCACATCAATTTCTGCAGTGAAACCCTACACAGATGACATTAAGACACAAAGTCATTGGAGCACAGTTGTGTTTACATTCTTGCTTTTCAGTTTATTTTCTTTAGGGATTAGTACTCTCTCTACCATCAAAATTAGGGGGACAAAGCAGTTGATCTAGTTGCATTTTATTTCATAAGGAGAAGGACGGTTAAGTGACTGCAGCAATGGAGCTACGTAAGGCTCTCTGCTTGCTGGAGATTTTCTGGAGTTTTAACTGTTTGTTTGGTTACATCGAGTACCTTAGAAATAGAATGTTTGTGTCATATTGGTAGATTTAGAGATTGTGTCTGGGATTCTACCCCTATGTAATTTTGATGAAAGCGTACATCTCTGTGGCCAGGAGGGCTGACTGATCCGTCTGATCTCCCAGACTAGATGCCTCATTGCACACCATCCAGTTACTTATATTTTGAGGCCACTTAAGCTGATGCAATTAAAATGGATGTTGTAGTCAGCTGCAGGACTGACTGGTTGGCTGGATTTGAAGCCAGTCTTCTGCTCCTCCAAAATGTTATGCCTCCCAGGAAGGACCACAGCTCTGACAGAGTTGTGGTTCAGCTTCTATTTTCAGTCACATCTGGGTGTCTCTGCAATTTTCAACAAGTATAACTGGTAATACGAATTTTTGTCCATGTCAGGAAAGCAGAATTTCTTGCAGGTGACCTGTCATGAGGTGATAGTAGATTTACCTGGCAGTTTAGGCTAGCTATTGACTGGCAGCCTTCAAGTGGGTTGGCTTCTCAGTACCAGAAAATTGCTCTTTGACACATGGCACTGCTTCTCTTTTCTAGTGTTGAGGAAAACTGACCTTTCTGTTTGGTACTCCTTCATGTCTGATACCTTTCTTCAATGAGAAGAGGTGTGGCTTTGGGTTTTTAATTATTTTGCTAAAGGTGAAACTGGGTACCTTAACTGCACCTGAAAGGTCAAGATCTTTTAAGTCAAAGAGTGGGATAATGTAAATTAGGCCTGCTTTAAGATGTTGCTGCTTTTAATCTCTGGATAGCAGTACTTCTGTGGAGATGCCATTTGACCATTATCATGAAGTCACACTAAGACCTGCCCACTGAGGAACCCTAAATGTGGCCAAAAGCAGCACTGTCAGGTTGTGACAGCTGGGTAATGCAATAGTAACACATACAAATGCTTCTGCTTTCCAGCTCTTAGAAGGATCAGGGATAGCCAATTTGGAGACCAAAATAACTGGATATCTAATCTCCTTCATATTTCTTCATTCAGGATTTTGATTGTGAGAAATGTTGCATTATAATATTGGCTTCTTAAATGGCATCTGGAGCCTCTGGAAAAAGCCCTTCAATAAGCAGCATGTTGAATGTAATAAATATTATTGCATGGTTAAAAAACCTTTTTTATTTCTTCTATTTTTACCATCTTTAGTCTTCTTGAGCCTAAATGCAAGATGTGAGACTGCTTTGTTTTTCCTCTTAAATGAGGAAAGCGTGAACGATGCATGCACTAGAGTAATTCCCTGCCCCACTCCCATCTTTCCTTTTTCCAAGTGTTTTGTGGCCAAGCTTGGTGCTTGTGCAATCTTGTTCTGGCTACTGGTAGAGAAGCTTTGCAGAAGTTCATGTTCAGCTCTGCCACTCCACGCTGGCCGCAACTGGGAGTTGCCCTTCCCTTTGTTTGTTGGGGTCCTTCAGCAGAGGCCGCCCAAGTAATTTTTCAAGATAAGTTTTTTGATTTGCCTTAATGTTCTTTTGAACACCACCCTTCCCTGTGAACTGCCTTCAAGCTTCAGTCCACTGTCTAATAAAGAACTTCCATGGTCGGTAAAGATGTTTATTGCTTTACTTATCAAACCAAAAAGTTAGTTTATCATTCTTGGGCTATCTGCTCTAAAAACCCAATTGATTTTGAAAGTAGGCAATATTATTTTTTTCCTGTTCACTACCTTCTGTAATAGAGGTGAGCTCCTTTCTTGGAGTCAATATATCGCAAGCTTAACAAGAGGGCAGGGAGTAATGGTGTGTTCACTTTCTGAATTAGGGTATCTGATAAAAATCAGTTCATCTTAGTAAAAAATGAAAGGAATTTACTCTGTATAGGAAATATGTTTTGTTATAAATGAACAGGTTGAAGTAGTGACAGGCTATGAATCTGACTTATATGACAAAATACAGTTATACAGTTCTGAAAGCCTGGAGACTGGTGTGATGAACTGGAAAAAACATTATAATCTGAGTACGTTATTTCTGTCTCTCCTGTGACCCTTCAAGGCAATGGAAAGTCACTGATGGAAAGGCTGTGTTGGCATTAGTAGGCATAGAACTGTTCTCATCAATCTTGGTTCAGTGCTTACAGGTCACTGAGGCTGAATTTAAATATTTAGATTGAAGGTTTTTCCCTGATTTAGAATTAAATACCAGGAGCTATAGGCATAAAGGAAAAAAAACCCCTACAAAACCCCACAACAGCAAATACAAAACTAAAAACGAAAACCTGGGAAAGACATATTAGGTCATCTTGTCCCTTTCCTCTAGGCAGTGCAGGATGATTCCCTAAAGTATTTTCACACGTGTTTTGTCCATAAACACCTCTGTTTATTAACAAAATACAATAAGCTGTAATTTTTCAGTGAGGATTGGGATAGTTTGCTGCACTTTCTAGTTTTTAGCAAGGGGAAATAGCTATCATTCTAAAATGTGTTTCTTGGCCCACGGATATTGCTCATGTGAATTCAAGCAAAAAAACTCTAATGAATGGAAACTTGTAGAAGTTAACAGCAGCTGGTTTTATTATGGACCATGGCTCTGACATGATCTCACGCAAGTTTAATACGAGTGTTACCTCACTGACTTCAATGGAACTGCTTTTCGTTTGCAAGGGAGTAAATGAGGCCAAAATTAGACAGAGACCTAAGGAGACTCTTTGGGAGAGGATTTTAGTTTGGGGAATGTGCTTTACATACATATAAAATATATGAGCATATCTGCACATTGCAGTAAATGTGTCGGGCCACCTGGGAGAAAGGGGCCAAATTCTGGTTTGAATAGCACCTGTGTAAATCCAAAATGAACTGTAGGAGTAATGTGCCAGGGAGGGCCAAAGAAGTATCTAATTTTTCTGAGTGCTGGGCTGAGTTTCTTTCTCATTGGATTTCTGATTTTTCCTTGGTAAAGTGGTTAGGAAATATGGCAGAATAAGACTGTTCTACAGGGAGCTTCAGGTTTTTTTGCTGATTAACCATATCAAGTTAAAAGAGAAGTTGTGTTGACTATTGTGAAGCCATCTCAGACAAAAGCAACCACATGTGCGGTGACTCTGCCTCAAAACTATCAGAGGAAGCAGTGAAGTAAGAGCCGTATATTTCTTGACTCAAACCTCTCTTTAGAATTGTGCAATATTAGATCTTCCTTCAAGCCCAGCCTTCAGCCTAACTAAATCTCACAAAATTGTGGGAAAGTGGCTGTACTCTATTGAAAGTGTAGCTTTGGTCTCAAAAAGGGAAAGGAGCTTTAAAACTTCTTGAAGTCCAGCAGTGTTATTTAAAGTAGGGTACTTGCATGCTACAGCAATAGTTTGCAGCCGTGAGATGGGCTTTGCAGTTGTTCTGGGTATGAGCAAATACAGTTGAAGACATGACAAGTATCGATTAAGAGTGAAGAAAGGTCAGGGAGAGAGGTTTTGTCATCTTGGTTTCTTGCTGCTTGTGTTTTGGTGGTCCTGCTTGCTGCTCTCCCGTACAGCAGCACCTGAGATACAGGCACATCTGGAACCAGAGCCTGCAACCTCTTCAGTGTAAGCTTTGAAATACGTTTTGGGCCTACAGTTTAACACAGCTCCCTTGATTTTAGCAGGATTTCCCACTGGTGTAAACACCGGTTTCAGATGCTTTTTGCTTTGCTCAGTCTTTGAAATGGTGATGTTTATGGGTGTGTGGTGTAAAGGTTCATTGTAATGTGGTTTGCAGTGTGATGCTGTGCACTCCCAGTGATGGAAGGAAAACATTTTAAGACTACGGGGTTATGTAGTGTTAACTTTCATTTTTACTTTACTTGAGGTCTTGAAGGAAAGCAGAATGATGGTAATTAAGGTTGATCTGTAGGCCAAAATTGAGGGGAGGGGGAAGGCAGTAAAGTATGGGGAATGTTTTAAATGGCCCTATCCACTTGTTCTAAAGGGAGCTCTTATGGAGTGGGCTTACAAGTTTCTTCTCACTGTTCACCATCTGAGCCAAAGCCAATTATATTGTCCCCAGAAAAAGTGCAGCAGAAGCTAGTGCCCCTGTGGTTCATACAATTGCTGATTATTCCTAGTGGTGGTGCAAAAACCTGTTCTTACAGACATGGTCTGAAATCACCAACTTGTTTCACGTGGGATGCTGTCCTGCCATCAGACAGAAATAACTACTTCTAGCTGCAGTGCTTTGCCAGATTCACAGTGGTGAGCATGATGTAGAGGCCCTGTTGACCAGAGGATTTGTGATGAAAGTTTTAGTCCTCTCTGGATCTTCCTCCTTAGTGAATCAAGTGCTGCTGAGAGAGATGACTTCCAGTGGGAGAGCTCGTGTTTGAATACAGCACAGAAAAGTTTTCTCCTGCTTGTCTCCAGTGTGCTTCTGTCCTATAAAACCCCTGCATCCTATTTGCAGCTTTCCTATGAACACAGACTGAGCTCAGAGTTGGGTTTTTTCAGCCTGGAGAAGAGGAGGCTCTGGGGAGACCTTAGAGCAGCCTTCCAGTATATAAAGAGGGGTTATAAGAAAGGGGACAGATTTTTAGTAGGGTCTGTAGCGATAGGACAAGGGCTACTGGTTTTAAACTAAGAGGGTAGATTTAGATTAGATATTAGGAAGAAATTCTTTACTGTGAGGGTGGTGAGGCACAGGAACAGGTTGCCCAGAGAAGCTGTGGGTGCCCCATCCCTGGAAGTGTTGAAGGCCAGGCTGGATGGGGCTCTGAGCAACCTGGTCTGGTGGAATGTGTTCCTGCTCATGGCAGGAATGACAGAACTAAATGATCTTTAAGGTCCCTTCCAAGCCAAACCATTCTATGTTTTTAATACTGTCTTTAGCTGAACATAGCTTGCCAAATTCAACCTGGCCTGTATATGCTAAATAACATTGTACGTATTGTAAGTGCCTTCAAAAAGGGGAAAAATGGCCAAGGTTGTATGAAAAGTCAGTGAAAAAGAGGTAGGGACAGAGACCAGGACTCCTGTCTCCTACAGCAATATGCACACCTCTAAACTATACTGTTATCCCAGGGCATAATATTCATAGGTCTACTATTTGCTTTTTTTTCACATAGCTCTTGGTACTACTGTATTGACCACAAAGGATGAGACAAGTAGGCAGGGGAATTTTTGCCTGTGAAGAATGATTAAAATTTTAGAGCAATTTAAACAAATTTAAACACATTTAGGGTGTTTAAAGAAAGAGGAAGAAGAAAAAAAAAAGCCCAAAATACTAGTACGGGGTTATCTGCTGAGCATTCTTCTGTGTGAAGAGGACCTAAATAGATGTTGCCTAGTGACTTGGATGTCATGACATCATAGAAATATAAAATCATTTAGGTTGGAAAAGACCTTTAAGATCATCAAGTCCAACTGTTAACCCAGGACTGCTTTTTAATATATGCTGAATTTCTCCTTTGCTATTTAGTTAAGTATAAAATTATTATGGAGTGTTATGGTATTCTGTCCAAAGTAGCCAGGTCCTCCTTGATCAATTTTATTTTTGATCAATAAAAGTACAGGGTAAGAGATGCTGAACCAGATTTCTGCTGCTGGACACTTGCTGCTGCCAACAGTACTAAGATGGTCTGTAACAATGGAGTCGTATTAGTACATGCTTATTGTATTGGACTACTTTAAAATATTTTCTTTTTTTCATAATTTCCTGGAGATATTCTCAGTAAATGGGCAATAAAATCTGTAGGCAGTGCATCTGTCATGCTGGTTTTGGAAAGCATAGGTGGCACAAAATTCTCTGGCGCTAGAACTGGACTTCAGTGTAGCAATGAAAACTGTGGATTGCAGAAGTTCAGATAGATGGTGTTTCATCCATTTTTGCCATGCCTAGAAGTGTTGTTTTAGTAGAAATTAGTCTGGCAGAAATTAACAATTGTGATTTTATGCTGAAATGTATCTAAGATGGAGGACAGGAGGCTACATGAAATAGCTGCGTTCCTCATGCAATGTTTGTGCTGCCTGCTTCACAAGCAGCATAAAAGTATCTCTCTGAAATACCAGAAAGAAAAGTGTTATGTACCACATGTGACTTTCAATTTATACAGGTGCAACTGGCTTCAACTGAAGGGCCATTTTGATGAGAGATGGAATGTCTCATTTATCATCAACATAAATTACATTTTGAGATTTACATGAGTGGCAGAAAACAAACACACTCTGCTTGTGTTGGTGTTCTAGTTGTGTGCATAAAAGAAGACCTGTCCTCCTTACCCGTATGCATTTTCTGTAAGGTCATAATGCCCCTATTCAGTATTCATAAAGACGGTAGCGGCTACCCAACTTGGCTGCTCGATGAAGAGAGGCAGTTGCAGAATTCCACCCAGCTGAAATCACTGGTTTTTGCAAATGGAAATTGTTTATACATTTTTTTACTTCATTAAAAAGAAATGCAATTAGTGGTTTACAATGTTTATATGGATAGCATCAGCTGAATCTTGTTCCAGTCCATTGCATGCTGTTCTAACGTGACCTACAATATGCATTATGCAAAAAATCAGACTGGGATGCCCAATGTTAAGTGTAAGTTCCCAATGCAAATATGGAGCTTTGAATTAAGCTTCTTAAGTGATATCAGGGTTTTTCTTTAGTTTGTTTCTTTCTTTTTTTGCAAGGAATGGGTAGGGATGGAGGAGACTGAATGGAAGTAAAATGGTATGCTGTATCTCTAAAGGATCAGGTCTTGAATTAGAGTTGTATTAAATCTATTGACTTCAGTCAAATCACTGCCCAACATTCACCTTTTCAATTCAGTGATCCCTAGAAACTGTGGGGAGCCAGCTGTACTGTCAGCAAATTTCTTCCTAACAAGGCAAGGGTGTCAGGTCAAAACTTTTGGGTGTGCCAGCAGTACCAAGAGGGCATCAAGCCTCAAACATGCTGGTTTGTATGAAACTGAGTCACAACACTATCCCAGATTGCTTTATTTTGTATGTGTTTTGCTTCACTTGAGCTTTATTGATCAGATGTTAATTCTGGTTTATCAGCAATTTTCTATTTATACAGCAATAAAAAGCTTCTGTGCAATTGAAGTCGCTTTTGGGCAATTGTACTGCGGTGTTTTATTGCTTATTGCATTTGAAACCTGAGCAGTCTCAGGCCAGGTTTGCATCTGAAGTTTATCTCATTTCTAACCACTTGTCATACTACAGAATACATCTTGAAGTGATGCAAAAAGAGCAATTGGTTCCCCTCTCCCTTGAGATTAAAACAAGCTATTGTGTTCACTAGAGTACTAAAGAAAGAGTTTACTAGAGAAAAATGCCTCTGAAAATCCCCAGCATATTATTCAGAGATGATCCATCCAGACTGTGAAATACCTTATCAGAGTTGTTACATATCTGAAGTGGTAGGTACTTTCCTGTTTATGCTCTGAGGCATGGTATTTCCAACAGCGTTGGTAAGCAATCATTCCAGTTTTGGGGTGTCCCATGACATGTGCACAACAGAATCTGAATTGTCCCAACACAATGCTTTAGGAACTTTTAATTGTTATAGTTTGGATTGGGGCCTACTCTCTTAAAAGAGTGGTTCCTTGGTGGTTGCAGGGTTTTTTGTCAATGGCTGTTCAATTCTGTTTCAGCGTTTTTTCTACTACTATCTGATGTTGACCACTCAAAGAAATGCATGCTGCCTTTGACTTCTACGCATCTGAATGTGGTCAGTGGCTTTACAGTTCCTAGTTTGCAGCTGTGCTCACCACTGGTGACTGAGAGGAACAGAACCTGCAATTTTGATTTGAATGCTGCTTTGCCATCAAGAGTTCAGTCACTGCTTTATTGCCAGAAGTACCAGATTTTGTTAGGAACCTCAGGTGTTGACTCAGAATAATGTCATTGCTTGTGCATAAAATTATGTGGATTGAAAAAACCTTAATTTAAAGGAGACCAAAGATTTAGACGGTTAGGTAATTGCTGTGTAATTATCATAGCCTTGTTAATGTGATGAGAAAAGAGAAAGGAATATAAAGTACTTTGAGCTAGCAGATAAGAAATATAGATCCTGTACTACATGCTATTTCATTTTTTAAAATGTGCGTATGGTTAGCAGCTTTAAGCATGGGATGCTGTCTTTGATTATAACAGTGCTGAACTTTATCTGCAAAATTGAAACCTCTGATTTTCTAGTGCATCAGTCAGTGAAACCTAAGCACATGTAATCTGTAAAAATAAATGTAATTACTTTAGCAAATGTGTTACAGCTGGTCAGGTTTAACATTAAGATACCTGTTTCTTATGGCTGACTAGTGTCAGAAGACAGAGGTGATGGCTTCAGCTGTGCTATGCAGACAGAATGGAGGATAAAAATTATTGCCTTGCATTCTTCTGTGTGTACATTAAAGTGAATTAAACTGAGTTGCAGTTCTGACCTTTGACATTTCTTCCCACAATTTTCTTCTGTTTAAAGCATCTTGGTGTGAGAGTAGCTTTTTTTTTTTTTTTTAAATTTCAAAAGCTCTGGTAAAATTGTAGCTAAGTGGACTGCTTCAAAATTGAACACTTGATAAAAATCTTGAAAAATGCCTCAGGCATCTGAAAGCTGTCACCGATCTCTTTCAAGGTGGTGGTGTGCTAGGGCAGGAGATGGGACTCTGTTGCACTCCATTTCTAGTGCTGCTTTGGTTTTGCTTAGGCAGGCTTACAGGCCTTGTTTACTTAGCTATAAAATGCTGTTTCAGGTTTCTGTAGTAGCACGGGGTAAAGGGCTGGCTGCAGCAAAGCACTTCAGTGTTGGTCAGTGATTGTTATGGTGATAACAATAAGCCCGTGAAAGACTCAGGAAGCTCGTTTTCTGGTCAGGCAGCTGGCACAAAGCACAGCCTGCATGGGTGTAGCTCTTTTAGTTATTCTCCAGATTCTCCCCAACAAACTTTGGTGTTTCCTATTGTGGGTAGTACCTTATTCTCTGCTACAAAGGTATACTTATTTCCTGATCTTTTGGAAAATTCAGCAGCTAGAAATCCTGTTTTTCACAGGAATGTTTCGACTTGAGTCTTAATTAGTGTCTACAAACTGTTTAGAGGTCCTTTAATGAAAAATGCCCTGGAAGTGATAAGTAGGTTGTGATACTGTTAACTAAAGTGATGCCCACAAGACTCAGGGGCTAGATAAGGCTATCATCAACTGCTAAGCTTTTTCTGTTCCTGCTCTTTGATCTTGCAGGTTTCTAATTGCTTGTTTTCAGCAGTTTTAAATTCCCCTTTGCAAGGAATGCCTGTTGGTGAAGTAAGGTGGACCAACTGATTTTGGGCCACCAATCCAAACAATTGGAGCAAATTATTAGGTTTACAATTTCAGTCTCAACTTAGACCACTGCGGTTGTGGTTTTTTTTTTTTTTTTTAGAATTGCACTCTGGGAGGTTTAATATGTAGAAATTACTACCTTGAGTAGCCAGTGTAGGTTACAGGACAAGACTACTAATAAAATAAGTAAGTTACTCCATCGATCAACTAAAATATCACCACCACCCTAGAAAAACAGTATCAGATTTAAACCAGTCAAGGATCTTGGTACTACAGCCAGGTCCAGCTGTGGTGTGACAGCTATAGGAAAAGAGGGCTCAGAGGAACTTCCTATGCATTTCAGACCACTGCAAGAAGCAGCTTAATGTTTGTACTCCTGTGGAGGGGGAAGCATCACTCCTGGTGTGTGGTCCATTCTGAGGCCTGGGTGCAAGGAGTTGCAGCCAGTTCACTTCCTACCCCTACAGTAATTCTGTCCCCTGAGGAGGTTTTTGTGGCAGTAACGTAAGCAATAACAGTCCTTAGGGGGCCCTCTGTCTCCCATTCAGGGGTGCGTAAGTTGCTACCTCTCTGTCTTCGCTCCAGTCTTGGCTCTAGGACCAATATGAACTTGGCCTCTAGTCTGTTAAAGCTGAGGCGTGTTTGGCTCATCCCTCTTTGGGCTACTCTGTGTGGGGAGTTAGCAGAGAGAGAGTACACATGGGACCTTGCTGGGAGGCCACCTCATTCTTGTACTCACATATTCTGGTCTTTCCAAGAGTCGTTTTCCTCCGGTGAGATGTTACTGGGAGTGTTTTGTGGCATTAGTAGCAGCTCTGTATCTTGATCTTGACCCCTCTGCCTCTCATGCAGCATCTGGAAAAAAGAGCTGCAGTGGAGGCTTAAACTTCATGGGTGTGTGGGGTTTTTTTGGTATTGTTTTGGGATTTTTTTTGCTTTGCATTGCCTTTTTTTTTTTTTGAAGAAAAATTGTAGTTTTTGAATGACCTGCAGACATTATGTGGCATAATTCCTGCTTCAAATGTTTCCCATGGTACTCTGCATTGTATATGGCCCCTAACGCCAAGCAACTTGTAGCTGAGATCTGTTTTGTTTGCTTGCAAAAGAAAATTAATGTATCATGATGGGCAATGCATGGCACATAAGTCAAACTACACAAACAACTGAGGATTTTCATGTTCTTATAACTGTCCATGGATAATATTTAGAAAACAAAGTCTTTTGAAAACCTTAAGGAATTTTGGCTGCCTTTCAGAAATGGTAGAGTTAAGTCAATAAAATGCTTAGTAGAGATTGTATGTCCCCAAACATATTTTATCTTGACAGGTTATATACTATTGAGAGCTGCAGCCATGACTTGAAGCCAAGTTAGCAAAAGAACACTTCTGTTACAGAGCTGCATTTGATGGGAATCTGAGGAGGGGAAGGGAGAGAATAGTGTGTGCTCTGAGGACGCCAAATGCAGAAAGCTTCTCTAAGCTGAACTCCCAGGTTGTATAAATCATTGTAACTCCACTGGCATCAGTAGGTCTTTTCTGATTTACATCTCTTGGGCATCTGGTTTGCTTTTGATTTTACACAAATCTAACTGCTCTGGATGCACGAAAGCATGGGTTTCAGTAGAAGTTATATTGATGGGTAGTAGCTTGGCGTTGAAGTATTGAAGCTTCTAATCGGTATCTTTTGCCTTAAAAAAGAAAAAAAAAGAATTAATAAAATGGGCAAATGGGGTAATGTCTAGCTTCCAAGACCTCTGCCTGAATCAAATTAATATACTCTCTTTCTCTGCACTGATGTGGCCTTATGAAGTTTGCTCATCAAAAAGCTTGCTTTTATGCAAGAGTATGACTGGAAAAAATAGGCTTTCTGGGTAGGAAACAGGGAGTTACTAGTTCTGTGACTTTAGAACAGATAGTTTATTGCCCTTTGGGTCCTCCTGTCTGAGAGCAACATGGAAGAATTCATTCTAATAGCAGGAATCCCCATAATAGCAGATCCCTATTGAATTAAGCTCAATACGTCTAGTCACACTATTGCATGATTATAACTCTTTGGGTGTATAGAGTCAGAAGAGTGATGTCTGTAGCAACAAATTGCCTAATCTCTGTTTCGGTATATCTAACCTGCAAATTAGTAACGTGAAGGCTTGCTCTTTTTTCCCCAATGAGAGATTTTAATGTAAGGGTTGTAGTCTGACACTGGGTGTTGTATCTATTGATGGGAAAGTGTTTACTCATCTCTCTCTCATTTAATTATTTATGTATTTATTTTTTAGGAAGATGGAATTAACTTTGCAGGTACTATAGGAAAATTATATGCAGGCACCTTAGAATGCATATAGGTTACAACAGCTTACTGTTGAGGGTAGGGAAGTGTAACTCTGAAGTGAATTTGGATGGTACCTTTGACCCACTTAATTAGCAGAAAATGGAATGGTTTTGGGTTAAAATAGTGAAAGAATTACAGAAGATTTAAATTTATTTCTCGGTCATCCTATCTAAGTGCTGGCAGGGCTTTAAAGAAGGGAGTTTAAAAAGTGTAATTTTAAGAGACTGTGCTCCTGAAACCCTTTGGTGCTTTGGGGAATCTTTAGCATTTTTAGGTCTTGTAAGAAGACACAGTGGACCACTGATGGCTGGTGACTTCTCCTTTTGCCTGTCCCCTCAGAAGCCTGACTTCTAAAAGACCCTGAGCACTTACTGTAAGGAGGGGTTACAATGTGAATGTTTATTAAGTTGAGTGTCTTAAAAACAAGTATGACCGTAAGTCACACAGCACTATGTGCTGCCTTATAGAGTTATGTGGAGAAGTTTGTATTTAAAAATTAACCAAATGATAATTACATGTGTAGGCTGAATTCGTTTTCCTTCATGGAGATACCTAGAGATAATGTGGTTTTGTGTCGCTACTATTAAAATAGGTATTTTTTACTTTTATACTTCATTTGAGTTAAAAAAAAGTTGGAGAACTGTTTATTTTTTCCTCCTTAGATGTTCTGTCCTTGAGGCAATGAACAGTGGTTTGAAGCTGATAGGGGATGCAGCTGAAAATGCAGCTGTTAGCTGCAGTAAGGAAGCAGCTGTTCAGAACTAAACACCTTCGAGGTCTAACACTTCAGCTGGGGTAGGATGGCAATAGATTTTGGTGGCTTTGCAGTGTAAGTCCAGTGCTCGGTAGAAATCCCTTCATTTTCAGTTCTCTCACTTCCATTTAAGGTTATATTATGATTTATATAGTTAGAGGAACTTGGTCTCTTGGAAATCTGCTGCTGAGAAAGGCCATAAGTGACAAGCACCTTCTCTCTCTGCTGCAAGTTTCCCAACAAGTGACCTGAAGAACTACCAGTGTTGTCTTTTTTTTTTATTATTTATTTTCTTTTTTTCTTCCCACACCCTTCCCCACCATGGCTATGTGTGTTGGGCTGATAGAAGATTTTATCTTTCCCTAGCAGTCTTCCTTTACTCACCTCAGTTCAGTCAGATAAATTATATTGGGGGGGAAGTTTGCACATAGTGAGATTGACCACTGTGAAATAATTTCTCCCCTATGCAAGAGGATAAAGCAACACATATGACTTGGAAATGCATCTGAATTAAATATAACACATACTCATTCATTTTTTTGGGGATGGGAGGCATTCCCAAAATTGATTCAAAGCAGGATCAATTCCTTAAGATCCAGGAGTAGCAATTATAAAGCATAGCATGTTCAACAAGGTGAAAGCTACCTTTTTTAACTTCAAGGTCCTACATTTGAATTAAGAACCTCTCACTAGCCAAACACTTTATTGAGTCTTCACGGGGTTTTTTTTTTTGTTGTTTTTTTTTCTTCTGATGAGTCTCAATCTTGAAAAATATTTGAGTTGGGTAAATAAAAGATATTAAAACATGCCAGCAGCTTGTAATTAGATACTAGTTTTGAATTGTGTTCCTGACCTCTACTTGGAATGGCTCATTTTTAGAGAGACATCTGCTGAATGAGACTACATGATGTTGAAGTTTTGGGGACTGAATGGCACGATGTGGTGCAGAATTGTAAGGTCAGATCCAGCTGATGTCGGAACAATTACCAAAAGTTGTTGCTGTGTGACAGCTTCACAGTAATTTAAGGCATGCAGAA
The DNA here is from genome assembly GCF_023634155.1 of Falco peregrinus. Taxonomy (NCBI): domain Eukaryota; kingdom Metazoa; phylum Chordata; class Aves; order Falconiformes; family Falconidae; genus Falco; species Falco peregrinus. The sequence goes on from NC_073726.1 coordinate 70,977,153, forward strand.
CAATATATTCCAGCAATGTTCAGGAAATGCTTTTCAGTTGAGTTCTTGGGACATATTCTTCCACTACACCTATTTATAGTCATTCTAGTTATAAGTAGATTATAGTTTAGGATTTAGTTTTGTCTTTAGGGAAGCATAATGAAATCTGCATTGCTTAGCCTCTGCCATAAGTTCTTCTAAATAGGGGACTTCACCTTCAGGGCTGTCTATCCAGCACCTTTCACCAGCACTGAATTCACTTCGTTTGTCATGCTGCAGTAACCTCTGAGGCATGCATGTTCAATGAAGTTGTTTTGAACATTGTGCTGAAAGAGTGAAACATGCAGTGCTATGACACAGTGATAGAAAGTCAGGCAGGTCCCCCAGAGAGAAAGTAATTTATTATAATGTGTATACTTAAATAGACATATATACAACATGACTGGCTGCTTTGCTTTTGAAGCAATTTACTGGTTTTTTGTTTTCACAGTGCCATTTGGACTAATTCCTCTGAATGCAGAATCTTCCATTGTTTGACAAATTTTGCACTCAGCTAAAAATGTACAAATATTATCTGAGGCTTTCATTCCTTCATTTTTCTTCTCCCTACTTGTTGAGAAATTGCATGATGTAGACTGGCTGGATAAAGAAAGTCTGAAGTAAAAAGGCTGCAGTGAATGATTGACACATGATTGGTACAACATGAAAATTGCCACTATGAACCAGCTGAAGGTAGTGCTGGTATTGCAAGTACTACTGAAATCAAGAACCAGTTCAAGTGAAGTGGCATTTTGGGTGTGGAGTCAGGTTTTCCAGAAGTCACACCTCACCAAAAGTAGACATTCTTTTTTTGCTTTCACTGGTAGAAATCCAGATACATGTTTTAAAACTGGGTTTACTCTGGATCTGTACTCAAATAAACAAAGAGAGAATATTGGTCCAGACGGGGATGCTTAAATCACCAGCCCATATCTTCAATTCTCTTCTTTGCCTTCAGTTCATCCTCCCTTCGAAATCTTGGCCATCCAAGAAAGTTTCTCAGTGCTGTGATCTGGAATATTCTTTTGAAACAATACCTGCAAAGTTATTTTAGATTGCTGATTCATTGCCATCCTTCCTAGGGTTTTTAGTTTTTCAGTTCTTTCTGCAATGATTCTTGATTGTTGGCAAGCCCAAGGTAGTAATAAAAAGCAGCAGCTACTCTTTTGCTCAGTACTTGGTTGTCCTATATCCTCTAATTTCCCTCATGGCAGAACATGCTAATGGTAAGGTATCTTGGTATTCATTCATATCATGTTTCTTTAAAAATGTAATTTTATGGAAGCGTGCTTATAAGAAGTGCTGGATGAGCTTTGCTGAAATTAAATTATTTTTCTTTCTAGAAGAAGATAGTCTAAACAGCAGCTTTTATCAGAATTCTCTCCTGCACTGAAAAAGCCCAGCTGTTAGGAAGAAGGGATGTGTGCAGACTTCATACTCATGCAATGGTTGACTTTTTTTTATGTTGACTGTCAGTAGGGCTGCTCGTTTTTAAAAACGATAGTTGTTTTTCTAGTCAAGTAAAAAACCTGTCAGGGTTGTGTCTAAGGAAATGAGGTTCCATTGGTGCAAAGCATCATCAGGTGTCATGAGGTAGATTAGAAAAAATAAATTTGCAAATTTTTCCAGCTATTTAGCCCTTGACTGTTATTTTAAAAAGACTACAGATACTGAAAATACACATTCTGTTGGGTTCTCTTTCTAAATCTGAAAAAACAAATAGTCTATCTAAAGCCTCTTTAATGGAAAATGATTCCCAAGGGAATAGAGAGCTCCTGGTTCTTTTCCAGTAACTAAGAAGTTAACATTGAAACAGGAAGTATATATAAATATCTACTCGGCAAATAGGCTATGCATTTATATAGTTAAGTGTAGAGGTTAAGAGTGTCCAGTTGGCACTGGGAATGCTCCAAGTTCTCCAGGCTTACAGTTTCATTATTGTGTTTGAAACCTTAGGGGAAAAACATAAGTACATACCAAATATTTGCATTTATCCAGCCTCTTGCAAATCACTTGCAAGAATGATATTTTAAAGATTTCCTTGAGCTTACTTGGTGGTTGTGGAAATTCTGTGGTCTGCCCTGTCCCATGCCTACAGCTTTTGGGGTTTGCTTAGTTGTTACTTTCTTGATTTCCAAAATAATTCTTTAGAAAAAGAAGAAAAACTAACACGCTGGTGCAAGGAGAGAAGCAATCTTGCCATGTTCCTTACTGAAAAAGGTTTTTATAGAGTGGGGGTGGTAAGAGAAGTGGGTCTTGGAAGCTTTGTACAAAAAATCGGTGGTGGGATATATTCCAAGGTCAACAAAACATACTGTGGATCTACTTCTGTACCCAGTAACTTCCATAAACACACCCTTCCTATGAGAAAAGTACCACAGCTCTGGTGGGATTATTCAAGTGAAATGGGTTAGCAAGGGAGGTTTGGCTCTTTCTGACAGTAGTTCTGTTTGGTAATCTTAAAGCAGATGGTCCCTCTGGAATTCAGACGTGATTTGGGGAAACATGCATCAGACATGCTAGTCTTTCTTGAACATTTATTATGATAACACACCAGAATTGGAAACCTCAGGAAAAAGTGAAGTGAGGAGCAAAAGTTAAGGAGAGCTACTACTGGGAGACATTACAGCTGCTGCTACTTATAATTCAGATAAAAAGCACAGATGATACCAGGATCGGGGTGGTGGGGGGATAGTGAGCAGTGATGAAGATAAGGCAAATGTATGGTGCAATCTGTATCACTCAATAAAGTGAGTCTATTCAGATAAATTGTTGTAATGCAGCCAAAAGCAAAATCATATATCCAGGAACAAGAAAAACAGAATGAGGGATTGTACCTTCTGTGTATGAACAATATAGAAGACTCTAATAAAAATCAAATATTGGTACCTCCTTGGGGAGAGATATTGGCTACTAAGGGGCTCTCTGATTCTAGCAGGGAAAATCCTATCTAATAGTTGCAATCTGAAGCCAGACAAGTAAATTAGACACACATTTTTACACTCAAGATGATGAACCACTGGAAGGATAAGGTTTGTTTGATTCTTTGTCTCAGAGTTAACAAAATGCGACATCTGCTTTATGTTTCAGTGTCCCACAGCTGGTTTTTTTCTTCTTTCTTTCGGTTCAGTAGTCCCCTCAAGTGTGCTATGTAAAGGTTGATTTGGGGGCTACATGTACACTAGGGTCATGAGTCCTGCTAGACAAGTTAGAATCTTTGTGATTGCACCTGAAGTGTGAGTGTGTTGTAACAGGAGTGTTGAGCTTGTTTAATTAAAACTCTGATAGGAATACTTTCTTACAGTGATTAATAAACTGTTCTATAGAGGCGATCTGGAGGATATCTTTTTCTCACAGAAAAGGTGTCCAGAGACATGTGGAAAAGCAAGAAACACGCAAAATGGAAAACAGCCACTTACAGAATGAGCATGAAGGCTGATACTGGCCTATTGCAAAATGGCTGAGGGGTCCTGTGCATTAGGGAACCAGCAATTAGGAGCAACCAGCAAGGTACATGCTGGAGGTTTTTGTGAATGGGTGCTCTCATGGGAGTTTTTTAGACTGGAATTTACTCTAGATTTAACTTCACATTAATGACTCAAGTAAATTTAACAAAGTTAATGTGAGATATGCTGCTCTGCTGCACCTCCAGAATGAGAGCAAGCCATTTTAATAACTAATAGTGATATAATACCTAATTACAAAACACTTCAGTAGACTTCAGGTACCTCAGTGACATAATAGAACAAGAAAATGTCATTTAAAACTTTAATCTACAGCTTATACAGTGTGAAATGAATTCACTTTGAGCTATCTGTGCCTTTCATATTAATTTTGCTTTTAGGAATAAAGTATTACTGTCTCATACTTTGTATTTATCACTAGACCCAAATAGTGACTGCTGATGAACAGTTCTATAGCACAATGTGGGCATGACTTAAAAAAACCAAAACAAACAACCAAAACCAAATCACATTCCTTTTAGAATCTTTATATACTGTCCAACTTTTCTGCAAAAATTGGGGCAGATGAGGTTTTTTGTAAGTTTTCATGTGTGATATGGTAGAAAATGGCAGGGTGTGTGTGAAAAGGAAGGCTAGTTCTGCTGTGACATTTACTACAAAGTAATTGGGAAGGTTGCAAAGGAAAGTAGCTATTCAGAAGAGCTGGCAAAGTTCGTGGTTTTTTTTTTTGTTTGTGGTTTTTTTTAATATTTATTTAAGTTTACATTCATACTCATGAGGAAGGCTAAGAGAAAAGAAATGAGGGAAATGGCAGTGGAATTTAGCAAGAGGCTGTTGAATTTGGGAGGAAAGGTGAGGAAAAAATGAAGATAGTATTGAATCTGCAAGTTTAGGAGAGAGGAGGGAGGACAAAACTGTCAAGAGTTGATTAAGAAGACAGGCAGAAACAAAGGTTGGTGTGTTTTTTTAAAGAATCAGTCTGAGACAGTGCTGTCTAAAAGAGGGTAGGAAGGAATGAACCGAACATGAGCAGGTGATTGGAATGATACAGTTAATAGAGCTGAGATCAGAAATACCAGCTCTAGGCACTACTAGAGGTGACAAACTACAACAGATTTTTGAAGGCTGTTGTATTTCTATTTAGGTGTGACACTATTTAGTGAGTTGTAGCCTAATTGTGACAATTTTGTTAATTGTGGCACTGTTCCATCTGGTAGAAAAATATTTTTCTTGTTTAGTGTGGACACATCACATATCTGATGGTAAAAAGTGATTCTGAATGGAAAAAACCAAACCACCCATATTTTATTGGACCAAAAGTGAATAATACTTTCCAGTCCTGGAAAAAAACACTGTGCAAGACACCTATGTGATATTAGATATAAGTTTTTATATAAATTCCCTGCTCTCTACTCCAAAAGGTTTTGATGGTTATACACACTATCTTCTTACTCATCATCAGTCTTTTGTAATGTACATTTGTGTCTTGTACTTTTCTGCAAACTCATGTTGTTTGCCAGTGCATTATAGCTACATGGTTTGGAAGGAGCAGAAGCAATCACATTTTGTAAGTCTGGAACAGCCTTTGTCCAGTGGAGCAAGTTATTATTTGAATGTTAGAATTTCCTTTGGTGTCATTTACCTGGTTACAACTTGAGTGTGGCACAGTGGGCTTGCATTGCAATATCATCTGTGGTTTGTGGTTGGTGATAACTTGCTGTGCACAAGAAGTTGGAACAGATAGGCTTCTGATGAGAGAAACTGGATACCATCAGTTTTGTCCTTATATCTCCTTAGTATAATGGAGCTAATCCTTGTGTTCAGTGTTATCTGTTATTGCATGCTTGGTGTATGTAGGCAGCAGTAAGACTTGCTATCTTCTGTGTCCGGTTTGTTTGTAGTGCCAGTGTTTGTTTAAGCTCAGAAAAAAATTATTGCTAACGCTCTCGTTACAAAATTTTAGGGCTTCCAGCTTTTTCTTCCCTTGAAAAGCACTAAAAGATGTACAGGCTGAAATGTAGGTTAAATCTATTTCTATGAATCTGGCCCCAGGTCAATGTTCCACTTGATGTACTGGGCAGGACACATCACGACAGAGTATGTCTCCCACTCTAACTGGCTGAATGTGGACCTCATGCAAAGTGACAGAAGGTGGATCTGCCATCACATGAGACTTCAGAAGTAGGTTCTCATCAGAGTTGTTTTGGGTTAGCTTGAGATAGACGGGCCCATGTTTAACGTATAATTTGTTATCATCTTTGTATTTTTCAAATTTTTGCTTCTATTCTCTGCCCACGAATTTGAGGCTTGACTTCTCAATAAGACTCTATGACACATTTTTAAATTGTTCTCATGACTCGACTCTGTATTTTGAAATGAGTGCTTGTATAGGCTTCTCTGTTGCATCTCTCATCACCTTTTCTTGATGCCTCCCTGTAAATGTCAGGCACTTCATCTCTTCTATGACTTCATGTACCTTCCTGCAAGGCTGGTGACCCAGGATGTTCTGCAAGTCTGCATATATCTTGTCAACACCAGTTGTGCTTTGGACCGGGCCTGCTCCTAAGTAATGTAGACAGATGGTTGGGATCGATTTCAACAGAGCCCTTGTTCTGTGCCACCCCTCTGCCTAAACTTGCCTTGTTTGTTTTACCTGCTGTTGGATCTGATAGTGCTAGTGTCCCAGAAACAAGGGCAAGGGGAATATTAGCCTCCTGTGAATGTTAATTGGTTTCCGTGTTTCTGAAGAAGTTTCTGGCTGCTTCAAGTGTATCACCTCAACATCTTTGCAAGACCTGTCACTCTCTTGAAACTTGCAATGCATTCAGGTTTCTGTTTGGCCATCCTGCTGTAATCCTTCTGTTTATGAGGATTTTTTATCAAGATGATTCATCTTGAATTCATTGTGTGCCCTCCTCTGTGGGGTTTCAGTAGGCCATCGCACAACGATTGGCAGGACTACCTGAGCGGTAACAGTGTGATAAGATCCATCTGATCAGCACTGCTCAGGTTCATGTGGTCACTCTTGGCATTTCACAGAAAGCTTGGATGTCACCGTGCTCTCTTTGAGTCTTAGGTAGCTATATGGCCAGTTGTACTGTCAAATTCTCCTCGTTCTGTTCACGTATGGCCAAGCAATAGTAGAATTTCATTGCCTTCTCCTAGTTTATGTAATATTTCTGGGTCTATATATTATGTTACATTGTAGTATATATTACAGATATATACCTTTCCAAGCCTTGTAGGCTGGCAGAAGCATTACTGCAATGTGGATTGGATGGTGGTTTATTGGGTTGGATGTAGTGAATAGAGTGATCATGTGAGGCAGTGTTCTTCCCTATAGTTTGTTAGTCAGTTTTGGCAGTGTTGTCTCAACTTAAAGTAGTTGGCAAGTATTTAATCATAGAATCATTTAGGTTGGAAAAGACCTTTAAGATCATGAAGTCCAACTGTTAACCCAGGACTGCCAAGTTCATCACTAAACCATTGGGCCGGACTTTGGGGTGAATGACTGACATGCCCATTTTTAGTGGACATTTAATTATAAGGGGTGAAATGGAGAAAGTAGTAAGGTAAAAGATGTGATTTCCCTCTGCAGTGGTGTTTTTCCATTCACATAGTTGATGCTGACTGGAATTAAGCCTGGATTAAAATTTGGATGCTAACTGCAGTCTACATGCATGGAAAAAAATAGAGAAATAAATTCCTTCATGATAGCTGATTTTTGCAGAAATGCCTTTAGGTTGAAGTACTACATGCATTTTACAAAGTTCATGTACCTCTGCAGTTTATTTTAAGAGATCTGAATTTATTTGGTGTAGATTTATTTCAATTATCTAATCAGAAGCAGACACATAACTTCTTAGGCTGTCAAAGGTATTCAGGAATGTATGACAAACTTCAAAGGAATGCATAAGATCTCGCTACACATCTTACCATACATTTTTATAGAAAAGAGTTAATTAAATTTTCTCTTTCTGCCCAGAAATTACTTTTAGGCTAAATTAAGTATGTGGGGTTGTAAGGCTTTCGAGTGTTCTCTTTCTGCTTTAACTTTGTGACTGATTAAGCAGCCAAATGCTTATCTGGATCAAAGAAGTAATAAGCAAAGGGGCATCCTTAGGCCAGTTATCAGTTGCAAACAATCTTAACTGTCACGTATCCAAGTTCTAAAGTGCATACTCAACTGAACGGATAAAGCAATGGGGACTGTGTGTAATACTGTTCACTTGTAATGAAGAAACTTCCAGGGGGAAAGGAGTGCTGTTTCCTAGTGTATGTTTCTGCAGGCATGGGTTTGCTGGAGAACAAAGTGACTGTACCACCCTTGTGAATCCTGCCTGGTGTGGCATGTGGTCCCAGTCAGATGAGACATGAGTTTCCTTGTTACAGTACAGTCTTTCCCCCTGCCTCCAGATTGGGAATGCAGCTTATTCTTGGGTTATTTCCTGTGGAGGCTTAATTTATGTTCACTTGCTGGGAGGGAAGAAAAAAAGAGGTCTAGTTATCTGAATATACAGCATTCAAGTATGTTTGCAGGGACAGTATTTCAAGTTATTAGTCTCAGCAATTTAGATAAGAACATGTACTTTCCTATGAAAGACAAGGCACAGTGTCTTAATATTAATACCTGACACAGAGTAGCCCTATGTGATAAAGTACCTAGATAACTCAACAAGGGGTGAATTAAAAATGCCTGGGAAGATATATGATGCCATTAGTAAAACATACAGATTTATGTGTGACGTTAACATCTCTAAGGCAGCAGAAGCAGAATTGTACTACGGAAGCTGCATAAATGTTTTGCTTCCCTGCAGATGCAACAACAAAGAGATCTCAGAGAAAGTATTATCTAATGAGTAAAGCAGTGCCTATGATTTGACTGACTTAGTATTCCCTTCAAGTTTTCCTGTGTCTCCTCTGGCAAATGCCAAGGATTCAAATTTTTGAAATTATGGCTGATGGCCGTAATGATAGTGGCATTTTGGGTGTGGTTGAACACAAGAGTTGGGTTGCCCTTTCTTGATGTTTAGGTATCTCAGGATCTGATGGGAATGCCTATGCACATCATGGGGGAAACTTAGTCAGAAAATACGACCCCACAGGAACAGGACAAGCCAACAGCAAGCACCAAGAAGTAGAGGTCTCCTGAAGTCCACTTCTTGAGCTCTTCCACACCGGTGCCAGGAAGCAGATGAATCTAAGTCTGCTAGTTGGCTGTGTGGCACGCTTTATCTCTGATGGCTGCAGGATCAGGGGGATGAGAGAATTGCCGAGTCCTCTCTGGCTGAGCCCTTTGCTGTTTTATGTTGACTGCTGTGGCTGTGAATTACGCATGTTCTTTTTGTCAGGCCCAGTCAGGCTCTGTTTTGCATGAGCGTAGAGTGGGTCAGCGTGACGCATCCTCATTCAGCCGCGGGGCAATCCTGTACCTCCTGCCCAGAGGGAGGTTTCATTGTCTTATAATATATAGAGATGGAGCCACAATTATAATACTCCCACAGCCCTGGAGTTTGAAACTGTTCTCATTCCTGTTGGGAATTTCTGGCCGTACAAAGTAAATTCAGTTGAGCAACAACTTATTTTTTAATAGATAACTTTTCTACAATGCAGAGAAGGAATTAATGATCAAGGATTGTAGTTCTTACTTGTTGAGAGCCAGTGTGAAAGTCAGTAGTCTGTATTGCCTTAAAAACAGAGATAAGAAAAGCTGTCATGATGCCTTGAGTACAGAAAATTTAAGGAACAGCTTTGTTTCCCAGTAGAGAAGGCAGGTTTCTTTTGAGCAGACCATCAGTGTGTAGTAAACTGAGGCATAATTATCTATTGAAAATTTTTATTCCTCCTCTTTGAATCAAATGTTAGCATTTATATATAGATAGAAGTTCTGCTGTTTTTGAGGTAACAGAGTTTAGTTTTGATACAAGGTATTGTTCGTTTGGGGGAAGTAGGTGTTGTGGTAGGTGTGCAGCATAGTGAAGAGTTTTGTTGAAGCAGTTGGTTAATGTCCCCAGAAATGTGGGGATCAGAAGTTAAAGCTGACCACACCTTTTCAATCCGACAGTTAGCTGAAGGTAAAAGAACAAAAAAATGCTGCTTGTAATAAATAAGAATAATCTCCTGGTGCTGAAATGCAGAATCCTTTTACATTTGGTCAAATGTCATTAATAATACATTACATGTAAAATCATTTTTCATCTGAAAGGTCTCAAAGATCTTTACAAAAGTGTATTTTGTGCCAAACTTCATTGAAAGTATCAGAAGAGACTGTGGCATAGTGAGCCTGAGGATTTTGTCTTAATTTACACATGAAATGGGAAAGGGAAAACTAGAAACCTGACGCAGAGCTAGTAGGCTAGATACATGACAATCTTTTGTGTTTTTTTCTGTCAGCTGGAGAACCCCAATATATGCAACTGCTGCATATAGAAAGGCTACAGATACTGACAAATATCAGAAGTGCTTTGTTAATTTCTGATGCATTTTTAATTTTTTGATGAGGAATGTTGACCAGAAACATCTCCATGGTGCAGAACCCTTTATTGTTTAGGTGTTAATTTGTTCCATTTTATTGTTCGTGGCATATTTTTTTTTATCTTGTAGTCTAAAATGGATCAAAACCTCACTTTTATGATGTGTAAGCATGTTTTTTACATTTATTTTCATAACTTCCAATGTAAAGAATTACTCCAAGGAGCTTTACTCACGTTAATAAAGCTGGAGTCTGAGGATCCATGGAGCAGGGAGGTCCTTTAGCTCTCTTCCGTAGCATGGACGGTCCTGGCTGCTTTACAGAAACAAAGATGTAAGGGTGTAATTTGGCAGCACTTGTTCTCAGTAGTTGCAGGATGAAGGGCCTGGTGGAAGGTCTTCAGTGAGTTTTGGATCAGATCGTGAAATAGTTTGCCTATGAAACATCACAGAATTCAGATTTAAAAATAGATTTTATTGGAGACCAAGCTTCTTACATAAAAGAAAGCCTTCAAAACTATATTGGAATAAGTGGTTGTGATTCCTTTAAAATCGAGAAATGAAACTGTTCTAGTGATTTCTAAGAAAAGTGAAAGTTAGCATGTAAGAAACAGATGCTGAGCTTTTGGCCTTGTTGAAATTGATGACGAAGCTTCTCTCCTATCCAGTTGTAGTCCGTTCTCAGATTTGGCAGTCTCACTGATTTTTGGCTGTTGACTGTTTTTAGCAATAATCTCTGGCAATAATACACCGGGTTTCTGGAAGTCTAGTACCCTAGGCTACTAGATGTATGTAAATCCTCTACAAATGTTTAGTGTGTAAATGCAGAGCATTTTGATTTCTTACCCTAGTAAGCCTGGTGCTTCAGATTGATTCCAATTGACTGCAGTGTCAATCAGTGCAGTAGATGGTAATTCCAATACAGAAAAATTTCAGATCTACTTATTTTGACTTGTCATTGTTGGAAGTTTAGAGAACTCTGCACAGCAATTGCAATGGTTTAATCAACAGTCACCATTCTTCTAGAGTAAAATGGATGAGCTGAACAAAGACCCCATATAAAAATCTTGACCCCACCAGAATGAGTGTGCATGCATAATTTAAAGCTCCCAAACAGTCTTGCTAAATTCACATTTTATACTGTCACAGACAGTCATGGGATGTAAAACAATAGTCTGGCTCTTGCGATAGGTCAAAGGTCTGTTTGCTCGTTCATATTTCTCCTTACTTAATTTGGCAAGTGGGCACTCTTTCTGTCAAAGAGAAGAGGCTAAAACAAAGGGCATTTTTTTTCCCAAGTTATTTTTGAAATGCCTTGATTCTTGGATGCCCAGTTAGGATATTTTAGACCTGGCTGTCATTACCCTGGAAATCAAATGCTCTTACAGCAGCCTAACACAGGCAGCCAAAATCATTAAAAGCTTTTGGAAAAAAAATCATCTAAACATACTGAGGTTTATGTTCAACTGCACAAAACAGCAAAGCACTAGTTATAAGCTTAACAGAGGATTCATATCTTCTTTCTTACATATCAATTTTTAACCAAAATTTAAAAGTATGACCTTTAAAGAGCTAAAGATGAGGTATAGTGTTTTCTCCTTTCTGTTGTCCTCACGCACATCCATACATTTTTTTCTATACAAGGAATCTTTCTGTGCTTGGGTTATTTCCTCTTTTATGTATATATATAATAAGCCAAATAATGAGGAGCTGTGTATTACGCTTAGCTGACATTCACACAAGACAGGAATTAAATTCTGTGGGAGCTTGAGCAGCTGCAGGATCTAGCTCACTCTAACAAGCTGGACTGTGTCCTTCCCCCACTTCCCAATGATAAGGAGTGTTCCACTGCGTGGAAGTACCTTATTTGGTGTAAATCTCATCAGCATTGTCAGGACCCTAACAGAAGAAGCTCCTGTGAGCTTAGGTCTGTCTGCTTGCAACATGGATCCTGTGTGACCCATCAGCAACATTGCTGTATTCAAAGAAGGAGACTTGCAGCAGTTCATTCACTTTTTTTTTTGTGCTGGTCCTCAAATGTCAGCCTGGGATTATTCATGATTTGTCACAGACCTGGCAGCACAATCCCTTCCTGTGTTTTCAAGTAAAGGTGATTCTTTGAATATATTGTTCCACAGACATTTTTTTTCCTCAGTATTTCTGCAACATTTTGCTTTCTTTATCTGCCCTTGGCATAAAAACATGAAACTGAACAACTCTAATCAGAATTATTTGTTGGGGAACTGACAAAGCAACAATTTATTTGAGATGCTATATCAAACTCTTGTAGACGCAAACCAAATGATACAGTGAATGTCTTTGGGTTAGAAAAATTCCTATACACTAGTGCCAGTTTATCTCACTTCAGACTCCAGTAGGTAATCTTTCCTGGACTCATGTTATCTACCTGCAGAGAACAGATGGTTATTCTCAATAACTTTCAACAGTATGTAGCAGTAAGATGTTAAATAGCTTTCTTATTATTTATTTTGAAAGAAATCTTTAAAAGATGCCTTCCTTCTACAGTGTAAAATGGCATTAAGATCACGCTGTCAGACATTCCTTTTTCTCTGTTGATTTCAAAGTTCTTTACGAAGGAGCTTGGCATTGTTTTCCCTTTTGTCAGTCTGAGAAATTGAAGCACAAGAAAAAAAAATTACTCCTGCGACAGCACCAGACTGGAGTTGATACCAGCCGAGTGCTTTGTCCACTGTGTTATGCTGTGCTCTGAAGGGCACTAATCTCACCGTCCAACTAGTATCAAACATGCTACTAAAACCATTGAAATATTATCCATGAAGGAGATGGGTGGGATACAAAAACAGGAAAAATTCTTTTTTCAATAGTCCATGGCATCATAGAGCTGTAGCAAATGACAAATCTTTTGAAGAGTCCAGCAAAGGGCAGAATTAGATTAACTTTTTAAAAGAAATTCAAGTAACAGCATAACTTGTGCTCTGTCACACAACATTTTAGCGTGCACAAGTGAGCCAGACAAGTATGTTGTTTTAACCCACATTCAACATTCCTATCAGTAAATCTGCACAAAGGGCCCCATATCCATATCTTGTGCAGTACTATCATTAAATCTCTTTTTTTGCTACTGCCTGGAATTTCATTATGAACCATTAGTGATGTAATGCTAAACCTATGGAATCTTAAACGTGTCTTAAAATCTGTGGAATAAACTAGGCTCGTACCAAATAAAAAAGGCAGTACCAACAAAAAATGCTGCATCTTTTTCAAATGGCTCATTAATATTTTTCCCCAAACACGTTTCAACTAAAATGTCTCAAACTTGCTTCATTAGTTCTGTTTTCCAGTAAAAGTTGTCACTCTTTTCTCCCATCCCCTGTTCCCAAGACACTATTTGCTGGTTCATTTAAATACAAAATGTCTGTTGTATGCTGCCCTCTTTTGCATGAAGAGTGTTTGAGTTGCTTCTGGTTGCTGTAGGAGCCTGCCTTTGAATTTTTCCTGGCATTGTGGGATTCTGTGAGACTCTTTCTCACCTTTATATTCTGAGATCTCCCAACATTTCATTAATCAGTTATGTGAAACATACCGGTCTGAAATGAATAGAGTGAAATTTGCATCATTTGGGAAGATCCTTTGTTCATAAAGGAGGGTGTGATTTACACTGTGGCCACTGGTAAAAAGAAGAAAAAAAATCTTTAAACTCTAAAACTGTACCTTTAATCATATGGAGAATGATTCAGGGATGATCAGGCTTCTCTGTGAGATGTTTAACTGGCTTAGAATCATGCTTCTATCAGAAATAGGAGTAAAAACTGAAGCATGTGCTTTAAAAGAAGCAGATCTTCAGCAGCCAAACAAGGAAAGAACTGTCTGCTTCTGAGTTTTAGTCTGTAGAAAGGCATGTGCTTGTGTTTTGCTGGAAGTGCTGCAGAAGCTGTTCTGCTGGAGTTGATGTTTAGCTTTGAACCAGTGCTGCCTAGAGGTAGAAAAGCAGGATGGGGGGATACTGGCAGCAGTGCAGTATGCTCGGAGGGTGTCACAGTCCTGCTGACTGTGGGGAGACACTGCCCCATGGGCCTTCCTTGTACTGTGCAAAGATGTGACCAAGGACGGACCATCGGGCAAGGGAGTGCGTCCTGCATGCTCATGCGTATGCTTGGCTGCTAGGATTGATCAGGAGCTATGCTAAGGAGAAATGACTCACTGCTGGCTCCCTTACTTGTAATGTGTGGGAATCAGCTGAGGGCCAAAGCGTGTTCAGCTAGAGTGTGATCCGTTAGCACTCAGTCTTCAGTGTGCTCGCTGCCATATCTGCTTGTCTAGCTGTCCTCCTCACTCTGGAGCAACAAGTTGTAAGGCTTTGCTATCAGTCTGCTGCCTTATCTTGGGATGTGCTTTTATGGCTAGATGCATGGCTTTGACAGCTTTGTGACAGTGTTGTACCTTCGTATTGCAGACACAGCCTTCAGTCCCATCCAGCTCTTTGCCTGTCCTGCAGCTATGCTGGGTGCCTGCTGTCAACACAGCATTTGTTAGAATTGTTTGATGCTCAGTGCATTTTCCACTTGTAGAACTATAATTGTTTTACTGATGCCTGTAAGACAACCTTTGCTTCAAAAACCTTGTATTTTTATGAACAAAGGCTAAATTTCAGCACTGTAACAAAGTCTCAGCCTGGGCAAAATGTTGTTTGGCTTGTATTTTATTCCTTACATCAGCACAGATTGAAACTCCAGAGAACTAAGTTAAGAAAATAAGGGATGAAGTAAAAATTGTGCTTTATAATCAAGACTACCAATGGTCAGTTTAAATGCGCAGGGAGCACTCATTAGGTCAGCCAGTGTGTACCAAAGAAGGAATAACCCCAGGGACAGGAGCTGTAGTATGCGTGAGGTGTTTCAGCATGATGTGACTGGGTGCTAGAGATCCTTCAGAGCAGATGATGCTTTAAATTCCACTCTTCCTTTGTGAGCCTGATGACAAACTTGTCGAAAACAGCTTTACAGATTTAAACAACAAAACCAAACAAAACCTCCCTCCCATAAACCCCTGTCTCTTCAGAGTTTTCTTTTCTTTGAGCTCTAAATTCACTGCTGATACTGGCTTAGGAATTGGCTGGCTGCCCAATACAGTTGTCCCACAAAAATGTATAGAATCTCTATCTTTCAGTCTTCTATAAAGAAAAACATGGAACAAAAATGTCAAGGGAAAAATGTGTAAAATAGGACACGACCTTCTTTGGAGTAAATATGTAAAAAATTTTAAGGATCCTCAAAAAAGCCATTCTTTTCTAAAATTCAAATATTTCTGTTGATGACTGATACCAGAATTGATAGAGGCAGTAGGATAAATGGGTGAATGGTGGGAGTTTTAACCAAAAATGTCTGATCAGAAATTTTAGAACAGGGTTCTGCCTATATGTGTAGCAATCACGCATGTGCTATGTCTTTTGTAGGCTGACAAGGAAACAACATAACTTGCATTGCTTTTTTTCCTACTGAGGATCACACATTGAGTTGTCATCAAATTATTAACAGAAATTGCCAGAAATTCAGCTACAAGCCAGAAATACAGTACTACAAGCTGTACTTCTAGCAAGGTTATGGCTACCTGTACTTTTTCCCATCAGTGGTGAAAAATACTGTGAAAAAAGAAGTGCTACTCTTAGTTCAACCAACAGGGAAAACTACTTTAGTTCTTTTTTACATGCTATTAGAGGAGAAATTAAAGCACTTATTTTAATTGGTAAGATAAAATTGTAAAAGAAGTTACCTTGCTGTGGCAGGGAGAATTATTGTTTTGCTATTTTAACTATGTCCCTTTAACTAGTCACACACACACACATACATATATATATATATATATATAAACCTTGTGAAAAATGGTATCTTAAGGGAGATTTGCAAAAGCATTCAAGAGGCCTATAAGCTGCAACTATTGCACATTACTGCCATGTTTCTGTCTTCAGCCTGATCAGGTGTAAGAGTTGGGGATTTGCATCTGAGGATGGCTACCCTACTGAGCATTTCAGATGTGGTTCTGTATAGGTGTGATTCTGCACTGTGGGTTGCTTGCTATTAGGACATCAAAGAGGAGCTGCTGTCTGTGATGGGTAGTGGTTTTCGTGTTGTCTCTTCAGGTGATCATAATTGGAAGGTGGTGTTGCTGATTGCACTGAAAGATATTTTTGCCATTTGTTTCCTTTAAAATGTCTGTAGCCCAGATCCATTGGGTTGTGATGTCTTTTGATCTCAGGAGCGGAATAGAACTAGGCCAAGTAATCCCTGGGAACTTCTGCAGCCAGAATTGCTGGAAAGCAGGGTAATTCAGTACCTATAATGCTTTCCGCTGAATCAGTGCCATACCTGATATGGTTTCAATGAGTTGCTTGGCTGTTTTTCATGCCTCCTGCTTTAATAGCCCTGAGACAGAGCTCCAAAGATGTTCAGAAATCAAAGTTTGATTTCTATAGGTATTTAGATGTTTGTGCCATAATGGGTGGGGTTGTCCTCAGCATTTTGGCCAAACAAAAATTCAAAGTGTATGGCATTTCATGGGTGTGGCCATGAAGTAAGGTGTTTTGTTTCATTATTTAGCTTGTAGAAAAGAGGAACAAGCCCCTTCTAGGAGAATGGAAGTAGGTAGCCTGCGGTGCCATGGTTTTCTTTGCTAATGGAAGCTTTACCATCTAAGTGCTCCCACAGTTAATACCACGGAACAGGCCCACCAGGATTGCCCTGCTGTGAGAGACTGTGATGCCTAAACCCAATTCTCAATCTGCATGTAACATCCGGACCTTACTACTTACTGATGTGGGAAAGGACTGGTCCATAGGCCCCCACCTTTGTGATATGGGATGTGTGTGAAGCCCTGCAGCTCATCTTCCTCAGCTCAGGCGTGATTCTACAGCTCCCGTGCCCACATCACTTGGGTTGACCTGATCTCAAATAAGTGTAATAGCAGTGTAACAGTGAGTGAGATCTCACGTTATTTCATGTCATGAAAATGGCCTAAACCATGAAAAAGTTGCACTTTATGTCAATCTGGACAATTTACAGGCACTCCAGGTTTTAAGGACTAGCTCAGAAAACTTACAAATTCTTTTGTAGTGTACCATTAATTTTATTTTGAGGAAGGAGAGAGATAGACAATGTATACTTGGTCATTTTGCTTGACCTACAAAGAATATAGTGCTATACCGTGTTTACATAAAGCTTGCTCCAGTATGCAAAAGTAACCCACAGAATCCAGCTTGCTTATTGTAGTGGTCAAGTTAAATTGCAGGGAAGGGATTTCTCAAAAATGTTAGACTAATGCCTTGTGATCTAAGCTGTAATGACTTTTTTCTGAAAATGATTGTTTTCCCCTTCCTACAGAGAACAGTTTCATCCTGGAAAAGAGCAATGGAAAAACATGCTTTAGTTTGTTTATAAAAATGTAAATGGCCTGTTTCTCAGTTTAGAAGTAGCTATCTCTACCTATAAAATTAAGAAAGTATGTATTAACAACTTTAAGAGGAAGCTTATATTTCCACAGCTGTTTGGGTCTGGTACCCATACCTCCATTTCCCCAATCTGGTGATTAGTTGATCAGTATGTAAGTAAATATATTAATGAGATGATCGATAGGAAAGACTAAAGAAACAATAAGGTAATCCATTTGTATCGTACTTTGACCTCCTTTAGGAAAGAAGTGCAAAATAATTGTTTCAATTTTTCTTTGTGTGTCATCCAGAGATTGCTTGAGAATGAAACAAATAAATTAGTTTTATACAATCTTTTTAGTTGTTGGTGTCCCTTGACTTTGATGTTTTGCAGGCTATATGATATAAACCAGTATAAAAGTATATCAACAAGTGGATAAAACACTTCTTTGCCTCAAATCCTGCCTAGTCCTTAGTGTTCACTCAACAAATTTGTACCTCAACAAATGTGTGCCTAACTTCAAGAGGGCAAGTAATCTTGTTTGGTTGGTGAGGAGCATGCTGAAGTACCTTGTGAATGTGAGCACTTAAGAATGGCTTGTTAGTGTATGCCAGGAAAGAAAGCTAAGTGAAAGCCTTAGAATGGAAATGAGATGTTCTTCTGATTAAACTAATGCCCACCTTTGCCGGAGCTTTATCTCTGAAATATTTCAGCAGTCAGGATGTTACAAAATTTAATGCTGTTTACTATATTGTACCTTTGAATTTTTGTTATTTTCCTCCTCATACGTAAATCATAGTGTATTTATTTTTTTCATGGCTACAGTAAGTTATGTAGGGTGAGCAGTGTAAAAGCTGAATCCCTAATTGAAAGAACTGGATCACCTCACATAGCTACATGACTTCTGGATGGCATGTCAGTCATTGGATTTTATTAATGATTGGAGCAGTTTTGCATTATACTGATAGAAGGATAGATTTAGCTTTTTCTCTGCATTAGAACATTCAACTGCTATTGGCTTTAATGGGAATTTTATTGAGGCTGTGATAGCCCAGAAACCTGGATCTCTGCAATGCTCAGAGAGAATCTGTATTCCTTTCACTAGATCTCCTGGATTTGGCAGACCTCAGAAAAAGCAGAGCTCTTCAGCCCTGCTGAAGAGTAAGCTGTGATGCTTTCTTAGGAAGGTCCAGAGTAGAGTTTCCTGTAGGAACTGCCACCTCAGCTGGACACAGCTGTGGTTTTCCATCATGGTACTTCTTGGGCCAGCAAAGGTGTGTGTTGTTTTTGTAAAATGGGATAAAAGTTGTGTTTAGCCGTAGTGGGGCACAGCACTATATGTGTTGTGGAGACTTTGACTTCCCCACCATCCCATCACATTTTGTCTTTGTAAGACCTTGTTTGACAGGCAGTATAAAATTAAACAAACCCCTCAGAATTCCCTGAGATAAGCATCACCACCCTTCAACATTACTGCTTAAAGATTTAGAAGAAATGGTGCAAAAATGCAGTGCCACTTGTGAAAGCATGATATATTTTTCCAGAGCTTGGTCAAATCACCTCCTCAAGCCAGTTATTCTAATGAATATTCTTAATCACATCTGCTGATTGTGTTGATTAGATGGACAACATGGAAGGTAAGCTGTATTTGTGTAATTAAAGGCTGATTGTGAAGCCAGCTCCTTTTTGAGATGTACTACTTCACCTGACTTAACAGATAAATAACATTTCTCTGTAACTTGTGATACCAGCCTTTTGTCTTTTGAGTATATAGACATTCGGAAGTTTTGTCTTTTTACTGCCTCTGTAGATGAAAGGGGATAGGAGCCACCAGGGCCCCTGAACATCTTCCCATTGGGCTTATTTTACTCCAAGTATTCCCCCAGGAATTCCCTCCAGTTCTTCTGCTGAGACATCACTTGGAGGCAATTTCCAGTCTTCACTGCACACCACCCAAGCTGTTATCACTTATTCTGGCTATTACTCAGAGGTGGCTGTTCTACCACTGTAACAGTCACGAAGCGGCTAACTACATGTCGAGGCAGACAAACAACCTGTCACCAAAACCTGTGTAAACGCACTCCAGCAGCTATGCAGAAATAGCCAAGTGTTTTTGCATCTTTGACTGGCATCAGCCAGCAAGCAAGGAACCATGCTGGTCTACAGCCAAAACAAATAGGGAATTCCCTCAGATACTTTTTGTGAAGTGAATAACGGGGGCATGATCAGGTTTGGCTCCATATTAATCAGTGCAGTTTGGCTATTAAAATTCTCACTTCTGTGGCTGATGCTTCCGAGGCTGTTCTCAGGATTGTATTACATTGTGATTGGGTTACAGTCGCAGCAGCAGGATCAGGTGAATGGAGCAGTTTTCCCTGCAAGTGGAAGCAACTCTTTTGCCTTAATGTGACTTCGGATGCATAGTGCGGTCTGCCCCATTTCACTTGAGATTTTCTACTTCCTCACCAAGTCGTCACTGGAAAAAGAAAAGGAGCTGTAAGTCAGCTTGGTCACGGGTGCAATAGCACCTAGCAACTGCAGCAGGGAGTCACGATCTGGTCTGCTTTCTAGATCACCCTTACTGTAAAGTTCTGCCTTTGCCCTCTTCATTCCCACCTATAAACACTTCTGTCTTTCCAGCGCCTGTGATAACCATTTGGTTACTCAGAGAATCCCTTGGGAGCTGAAGAGGCAGCATCTTGCAGGCTCAGGGGCATCGTAACTGGTGAGATATGCTATTAATGCTTATATATATATTTATTTTTTTTTCCTGGAGGTATTTTGTATTCAGTTGAGACAATTGCTCTCATGACCAGCACTTTAATGTTAACTTAATTTGCTTTCCACGTCAGATCTTGAGTTTCGAAGAGGCCATTCTGGTGGTTAGTAATCAGTTTAATTTAACACTGTTGTCCCTGGATATTACCTGAATGGGGAGGGAGCATTTCTTCCTTTGAGAAGGCCTAACTCTTAATAGTCTTTGTCATTAAACTTTCGCGTGGTCATCTTTGCACACACACATCAGTTGTACACACAGGGTAGAGACTGAGGTGATTATTTCAGCTCAACAGCCATACTAGTTTTTATCCTGGTGAAAGGTTATGAATATGGAGACTATTATATGTCATTAAGATAATAATGTTGCTGAGTATGTTAGTAAAGTCAATTACTATATTCCCTAGGTGTTCTGGTTTTAGTTTGATAGGGACATGTAAACCAATTCTGCTTGCCAGGTGGGAGGAAATTTGCCTTTCAAAAGGCTGTTGCTTCAGCACTTGATAGGAGTCTTGCTAAGCAGTGGTAATAATAATAAATGTTCCCAGGCTACGCTTGTTTTATAATTGCTGTTCAGCACAAATTGCTTCAAGTGAGGGAACTCCATCATTCTGACTACACAGGTGGAGGTTATGATGTCATGCGTAGCAAACTCACTGATCCAAAAGGATGGGACGTTTTTTGTAAAATACTAATTAATGTAGACTTACGGTAACGAAGACTAAGGAAAACAATTAAAACGGATTTAAAACTTAAGTGAAGAAGCCAACCTCGATGAGAAAGTTAGGAAAAGACTTGCTTTGACTTGTTACCCTGTTTGCTGAACACCTCTCTGAAATGACTGGCCACTATCAAGGGCTGTGTCTTGGAGGAGGGATATCACAGATCTGATCTTGACTTTTCCCATGAGGGTAGTGTTTTGTAAGTGTCCCAAGAAGTCATGGTCATATA
This sequence comes from Falco peregrinus, assembly GCF_023634155.1. Taxonomy (NCBI): domain Eukaryota; kingdom Metazoa; phylum Chordata; class Aves; order Falconiformes; family Falconidae; genus Falco; species Falco peregrinus. The sequence continues at coordinate 70,998,235 of NC_073726.1, forward strand.
CATGGCAGAACTGACGGCTATTGTGTCTGCGTTAACTTTTAGCAAGTGAACAGCAGATAACGGCTTGCCTTTGAGTCATGTTGCCAGTCTTGCACCATTTTTCTACTCTGTCTCTTATAATGACTGGTGTTCATCAGGCAGATCCAAGAGTCCCAAGCAGGGCAGGGTCCGGAGCACACACTGAGTCTGTGTGGTCAGCTGTAGCTTGCCTGCTTTTCTGGGCTCTGGCTATCACAGCTTGTATCAGGACATAAGGGGAAAGAGAGGCAGGGTAAGCTGGAGCTAAGGCTAGGAGTAATAGAAAGCTAAAAGTCATAGTTTGTTGGACAGTGTTATCTCCAAACACTTTTCATTTGCAGTGTAAAGGCTCCAGTTTCAGTCCTTGGGATTAATTATTCTTTAAGAAGTAGAAAACAATGCAATATGCAATTGGTGAGCCGTCCTGACCAAAGGCATGCCAGAGTAAAATTATTTTTTGAGGCTGTTAACTATGCTGACTAACAGAGAGTTGGTTAATTCTGTAAGGATAATGTTTTGGGCAAATTCCCAGCCTCCAAATGCCTGCAGGCAGACTTGCCCATGTTTGTGGTATATTTGAGGTCTAAGTGTCCCTCCTTTGGGCCCTGTATTTTGAGAGGAAATTTTAATGGAAGGAAACATTGTTGCAGAGCAGCAGCCTTTTGCACTTTCCAAAGAAATATTAAGGCCAAAGGTTTTGTTTTTTCAGGGCAGATGATGTGAATCATCTAATATTTACTTGGCTATAAATAGTGATGGGCAAGGCTCTAAGGATGGATTCCTGGGAGATTGCATCAGGATGGTTGTTCCCCAAACTGAGCAAAGGCAACAGTTGTCTTTACCTGTCACGTCCTCTTTGACACAGAGAACAGCATTATTGTTAAACAGACTAGCAAATAATTGTAATAAATTTGTGAGTTTTGCATTCCTCTGCTCAGGTGCCTCTTATTTCTCTTCAGTCCTGACAAGAACAAAAATGTGTCTTATTTCTAATAAGAGATGGCAGTTTTACACTGGGGAATCTTCATTCCAAATGTTCTGATTCTCCAGCCTCAGCAGCAGTGATGCAGATTATATTAGCTTTAGGACTGTGCAGATATTAGGAGAAAGTGCAACCCAGTAGGAGAAAGCACTTAACTGGGATGCAAGAAGTGCTGCTCTTGAAATGACCAACTGGACTTGGGCAGGTAACTGCATTTATCCGTGCCTCTCTTGCCCCATCTGTAAACAGAAGGGAAGAGTATTACTTTTCTTGGAGAGCTGCTGTTTGAAAATGTGTTACTTTCAACTGAGAACAAAATCTGCTAATATCATTGCTAATAAATAGAAAATGCCAGCTAATGCAATTAACAGATTAGTTTGCCTCCCACAGTGAAATTCAGCTTCTGACAGTGCACGTCTAATAAAGCTCAGCATGCAATTTATGCATCACTAAAGAGTTAATGTGAAACCCAAGGGATGCATAAGCCTTGCTAAAGAGGCTGAAGGCCAGATCCTCCATAATGCCTTGACACTTCCAGACAGAGTTACAGCATTTGAGTTGTGTTTATAGACTCATGGGTCTGCCTGGAACCATGTGGTAGTCCTGGTGCATGTGAAGCATCTGCCTCTTTCATATGTATCACCAGGAAAATAACACATAGATGTAAAATTCTGAAAAATAAGAAAATACATAGCATTAATTCTTAGAAAAGGAGTGCAGTTGCTGGGTTTTTTTCCTTATTTTCTGTATCAAGAATGAATTTATGGTAACTAAACTAACTGGAAAATGAGTCTTCCAGTAAATGCATTAGCTAAGACATCAAGTAGCAAAAAAGCCACCACTGAATAAGTATTTTTCAGGCACTGAGGTCATTTTGTGTAGTTGTATGTTTTCCTGTTAGTACTTATAGGAGAGGAAAAATCAAAATTGGCTCCCTAGTAGTTACCAGGTATCATTCCAAAGTCTTGCGATGAAGCATTTTTTTCCCCTTACCTATGTAAGACAGGTATTTAACTTTGTGCAAAGTTGTGGCTAAACTCTGTAGGATGCTTTAAAGTTTAGGGAACCTAACAGAGATCCCATTGTAGCCTGTTGTGTGCTATCTACACCAAGAAAATTACCATTAATACTTGTACTCAAAAAACCCCCAAAACAAAAGTCGTAGGGATTATATGACAGAATTGCTGCTTTGTTTTTGGTTGTTGTTGGTACTATCATATATGCTAAAGGAATTTCAACTAAGAGCATGTGGCTGTAATGGAATTTGATGTACAATCAGTTTTAGGGAACAGCCTGTGCCTTGTTAATATAATCCATAAAAGGCTTCCAAGCTTCCTGAAACCAGTCCCTTCTGTTTTCAAGTCTGCGTATGATCTCATAGGAAATGATCTGGGAGAGGCTGGCTAACCCTTTTGCATAATCAAGGTATCATTGTTCTTTTAATGCCTAAAGTGACTTGTTTCACTGATACAAGCTCAACAATCCATTTTTCTCTGTCACCAAATCCCTGTTATCAGCCTTCACAATGATTTCAGTGGCATTAGGTTAAAGAGTGAGAGGACTGAAGTGTGACTTAAAGGCTGGCCTTGATAATATAATTCATTTGCTTTGTCACCCTTTTAAAACTGTTTTAAAAATCCTAAACAATTTGTTGCCCAGCGAATGCAAATACATAACGTGAGTGGGCAAGGTTTATTTTGCAGTGGGCTCAGAGGCAGGGAAGCAATCTGCGCCTTGCCAAGTTTTGTAAATGGCAGGAACAGCAAGACAGATAGTGAGGAAAATACTGCCCTGCATATAGATGTGATATTGTAAAACCTCTCACACGTACATTAGCAATAGATATAAAAAGAGTTTTCTTGTATCGGAGCCCTTTAAAACCTTCACTTTCTGGGATGTTTACACAAACCCAGAGTGCCTTGTACAGTGCATGTTCTTTTATATCCTCGGGATACCCAGGATTTCCTTAATATATCTAGCCCAAGAAGGGAAACACTCCAGTGAGCTTCTATCTCTGAAAGCCGTGTACAGCAGCTAGAATTAATCTTCATTGGCAAGGGAGAGAGAAGAAAAGCATCTGGGTTTTGTAACTGTGCAGAAGTACAATTATGGTGTAGTTCATGTGAAGGGGTAGTAACTGCACGGAGCTGAAGTTACAGTGAGCCTAAGCAGAGGGCTCTGTGGCACCCTGCTTAGGGCAGAGCTGTGAAGTTTGGCACTCTGCTCTGGGCTCCAGTCAAACATTTTCTTGTCCATATTAGGATATATGGAACTTGGCCAACCAGCAATAGACTTTTGATGTACTTATTGTTTGTGCTCATATTTTATGGAGTAGACAGCCACTGCTTTTCTCATGAACTAGCAGGTTTAATAAAACAGGACAAATAGAAACCCTTCAAAAATTGTCATTAAAATTTGGTAGCAAATAGAAAATAAATAATCATTTCCCAAGACAAACGTTCCCAAAGCTAACATTGTTATGACACAAGTTAGTGGTTCCCTTGTGATTTTCATCCATAGAATTTGATCACTCTGTAAATCAAATCCCAGTAAAAGCCCAGTAGTTAAATAATATGCTGTTACTCAGGTGAAAAACAGGAGTGCAGTGAACCTGACTGGCTGAGGCACAAGTATACCTATTCCCTTTGGTAGCTCCCAGCAGAGGTTCCAGGTGAACGAGTGGATTGGTGACTCTAAACTGTTGCAACAAGGTTAGCTTGAGTTTGGGAGAGGGAGCCTTTTGTGTCCAGATGGACTGTCAACAAGGTCCACATGTGCCAGTCCTGTTTCCTGGAGAAAACAAAGAGGAGAAACAGAAGATAATAGATACTGAGATGCTTAGTTCCATCATAATTGCAAGTTATCCCAAAGTCAAATAGAACAAGATCTGGCATTTATTTTCATGGTCGTTCTTCAGGATGGTTAGATGAGAGACAGGAGCCACTGGTGAATGCCCCATTTGGGATGTTGATCATCCGTGCATGCAGGCTGGTCTACTTGTGTCAGGGAGTTTCTAGTCAGAGCTGTAGCTTATACCTGGGGTAGTGCAAAAGCAATGAGCCTGTTTTTGCAGAACAACACAGAATAACAGGTCTGTGTTGCTTCAGGGTTAAGGATATCTGCAATTTCCCCAACCAAGGATAGAATATTCCACTGGGGAAATATTAAAACTTGCTTTCAACTTGAAATTTCAAAACAGAGTGTTTTCAGGATTTAGCCAACAATTTTTGTGTTTGCAAAGGACAAAAAGTTGAGAAGCAGTAGTGTTGGTTAAGCACATTATGACTTTTTTAATCAATAAATGTTCTCATAATTTTTAATTTGCTACTAGTGTCTGTATCTGTAAACTCCTGTTTCACTAAAATGATTCTTTGCTCTTGCTGATGCTCTTCTAATACTTGTAGACATTTGTCACGTCACCTTCTTAGGATTTAGTCATCCTTAGCTCTTTTAATCTCTCTTTGTAAGTTAGCCCCTCTCTGCTTGCTTAACATTTTTATGGCTCTCTCGTGATCTTCCTCTGGGTTGTTATTGTCATTCAGGAAATGAGTTCTCCAGAGCTGAATGAAGTATTCCAGGTGTGATCACCACAGAGCTGTGTAGGGGTTATTACCTTTCTGCCCTGTAAAGTTGCCTTTTGTATTTCATTTAATATTATTTGGACTCTTTCTGCTACCACTTTATGCATTATTTGACTTGTACTCCCAAGAAACAGGATTAAACAAGGCCAACTTTAACCCCTGTGAGCCTTTTGATTGTGAAAAGTTTGGCAACATCTATCAAAGATGCAAAAATGCCTGAAGTCGTGCCCGTGGTTTGTAGCTAAAGACAGGACTGTACTGCCAGGAGGCTGGAATCATCTCCTGAGTTCTGACCCTGCTTTTTGCTGGTGATATGTCTGATCTTACACAAGTCATTTGACTTTTTAAACCCTATGTCTGTATGTGTTAGAGGAGGATAACACTACAGTAGCTGCATTTGGTAAGGCTGCTGTGAGGGTCGGTTCAAGTTTGTACATGGTCTGGAAAATATAAAGTGGAAATGTAAAAATATTTGGGCAAAAGGCTGCAGCAAACACATTAAATGACCTGTAAGCTTATGTTGTCCAGGCTTGTGGAAATTGAGGAGGACTATCATTAAAAACTCTTTTTGAGCATAATCATTTGTCACCTTGTTTGCTAAAAGAAGAGGGGAACTAAATCAAATGAAAAGGGTGAACTTTATATTGAGTGTAACCTCTGCAAAGTTCACTTAGAAATCCATTGAGAATATGGTTTTAACATGTCCAGATTTGCTTTGTTGTTTTGCCCAGCTGTTGACTTTCATACTGAGACCTGAACAAGCAAGTATACAATCAGCTGAAAATACTTGGAAAAGGAAGTGAGCCTGTCTTTTGTTTAGATGTGTTTATATCAGTGCAAAATGAATGCCATATCATAAAAAAAAAAAAAAAAAAAAAAAAAAGAAAGTAGCAGAGCTAGGTGTGGAGCATGGAGAAAATAAAATGGTATTTTTACATGTACTCTGAACTCATGTAGATGGTAAATCACAAATTCTTCTTCTGAACCCAGGCTGGTAATTCCCTCACTGGTACAGTATATGGATTTACTGGACTAAAGAAAAATGCATCATACCGTGCTGCATGAAGCAGATGCAGCTGGAGGTAGATTTGTCCAACTCTCCTGTGCCTATTATCTTTGTGAGATAAAAGCTGGTAACAGTTTCACTGCAGAAACATCAGTTGATGTTAATTTGTGAGGAGCTGGTGATTATTGGTGGTGTATACCTGGTGAGGGGTTCTCTGAGTATTGTAGCATATCTGAGACCCAGGGTGACTTACAGTCTCTTTAATCCGGTCTAGTACTGCTTATGTGAGTTGAGAAATTTGCAGTCATAGTCTCTGAGGTTTACAAATACATCCGTGATTTATAGTTTTAGTAAGCTAAGTTTATATTTGGAAGTGAATGCTCTGAGGTGGCTGAGGATAAACGTAGTTGAAAAAAGATGTCTTAGTGTTAGTTGAATTTTTCACTGTATGTAGCTGTTTATAGAATTTGGTGATTGAAAGATCACAAAATCATTTGTGTAAAAGTTACTGCCCAGGTGAAGGATTTTGCCATAGACTGGAGCCATGGATGAGGACCGAAAGGTGTGCAGAAGGTTTGAAAAGTGCAAGGAAGGTGTGCAAAGGTGTATGAGCTCTTGGAGCAAGAGTAAGGAGGTTCTTGGTGACTATTTGTGTTCTGCATTCCCACAACACATCAGACTAGGGCAAAATGGATTGAAATGCAGCCTCAGCACTGCATTCACTCTAGAGAAATGGGGAATGGGTAGTTCCCATTTTAGATCCAGTATAGAAAGGAGCTCTGCTGTAGGGTTGTAGTTCAGTTCTTGCAAGAAACATTTCTATGGAATTTTGGCCTTGGGTGGACTTCCCAAGAACAGCTACTGTCCAGAAGATATTCCAGCTAAAGTCTTCTGAGAGCAGTTTTAAAATGTTGGCACTGTTTCATCTGAACTCTGATCCAACTTTAACTATGAGAAGAACATAATAGGTTGTGATTTGGATCTAAATGCCTCCTCTTGACACTCTCCAGCTTGCACACAAAATGTGCAAACAGAAGAACGCCACAACCAAGCAACCGCACAAATGGCAACATATAAAGAATATGAAAGTAAAAAAGTTGTACAGAATTTGTATTTGACTAGACTAAGGCATAGTTTTAACCACAGATAGTTACAAGCAAAGACAGCGTCTTCTCAGCAACGAGAGGGGAGGTTGTGGCAGGCTAATGTGGCACAGAAACCAAAGTGACCCACGCTGCACTTGCTGAAAGTGTAGCCTGTGTTTTTGCTGGCTTTGAGCAGCCTTAGCAGACATCCTTGCTGCCATAGGATTGTTGTTGTCAGCACCACAACTAATTCAGTTGTTGCTGGCATCTGCATGTGGACCTTTCCTCAGTTTAATCCTAAACCACCAGGACAGGGCTAGTGGATGAAGCTGTGTGAGAAGACATGGGAATTCAGCAAGATGCCTTGTTTTTTCTATACTTGTTTTCCTATAGGGAAGAATCTGACATGGCAGAAACAGATTAGGCAACATATGCTTGATCGGGAGTTGTGATTGTATGTCAGTGCCACTATACAGCTCCATTTATGTGAATATTTAGTGAGATGAAATTCCTTCCTGAAGTGTTTCCAAGTTAAAATAGACAAAAATAGGCATGTGCAGAGAGGGAACAGAGATGTGAACTGGCTTGTGTAGGGATCATAGCTTGTTTAGAAGAGGACAGAGTTTGGAGCCTGGTCCCAGAAAGGTCTTCCAGTGGCTGTCCCAGTAAACCCCACTGTGGCCTAAATATTAACTACCCTGATACAGGCAAAAGACAGTTCTGGTTTGAGCTAAGGGGGTCTCGAACCCTCAGAGCTGGTTCCTTTTAAGGACAGGTGACTTTGCTAAAAGAATTCACTGGTACGAAATGAATAGCCCTGTGACATCAGGAAGGCTGGGTTGGATGGGCTTACAGAGAATTCAAGTCTTTCCCAAGCCTGAGCGTCAGTCTGATGAGCTGGTTACAGCCTGGACCCAAACTTCAAAGCTTTCCATGAACTTCTAAATAACCCAGAAAGAGACTTTTGGATTTGATTTTTTTCCCTAGAGGTGAGCCAGCAGTATGAAGCTGAGATCTGGTTGTGTTCTGGATCCAGCCTCCTGTCTTACGTGTATAAAAGGCAACTGTTTTGAAGCACTGATAGATTATGACCCACCTGTGTTCTTCTTGGGACAGAATTATGGTGTTGCTTTGTGTGTTGCTTTTTCTGTATGCTTCCTTCCATATGCCTGCGGCACGTAACAGAGTGAGCTAATGTTACTGATATATTTACTTGTGTTTTGGGGAGAAAAGTCTTCCTATTACTAATTTTTTTCTCCCTCCTATCTGTTCCAGAATTTTAGTTAATCATCTTGCCAAAAATTTGATTAAGTAGCTTGGATATAAAAAAAGATTTTGTTTTATGACTCTTAATAAAATGTGTAGATGTGCCTGTGACATTAAAAGTAAGCAGATCTCATGTTCCAGAGTGTAAGCTGAATGCTGAGGGATTCAGAAAAAAAATTCACCTGTCTTATCCTGCTTGTTATTGCAAGATTTGATTGGAGACTTGTGGACTTGTACATCTTCTTATGAATATCTCATAGCTACTGCTGGGGGCAGAATGCTGATGTTGGTGGAGTAGCAGCTACAGCTGGTTTCACTGGTACTATGCTTATGATCCACACAAAAATACAAGTTCAGAGGTCTATAATAATAGGAAAAGGAATTTTATAAGCAAATGAAATATGTGGGGAAATTAAAGTGAAAATAATAGTGATTAGAGGGAGCGTTTCAAGGATGGGAAATAGGCACTCAGTGAAAGTCAAAGCTAGTAACTGTCCGTTGTATCTCTTTAAAATCTCTCTTTAAATTCTCAGGTTCAGATTTTTTTGCTTTAAGCAAAAGAAATTGAATTAATGGACTTTAAAACCGTATGCTTGGCAAAAAGTATTCGGCATCTTGAGCTCGTTATACTTATTCAGCTATCCCATTCTGGCTTTAGATTTGGGGTTTGTATGTTGATATGATTGTTATCTATGGTTAACAGAATGTCCATAGTCAAAAGCATCTTGGGTTCTGGTTTTGTTACATCTGTCATCGATTTTTGATACCTTTTGGCTATGAGGATATGCTGACTTGCCAGTTGAATCCTTAGGAATCTTTCTCTGCAAGTGCTTCTGTGGAGAAGGTAATGACTGTGCACCTCCTCCTCCTTCCTGTGGTCTTTTGATGAGCCCCCGCTTACTGCTGTTCTTGTTGAAGACACACATAGAGCACTTATGCTGAAACCGGCAGGTAGTATTACAAAATATAGAAGGTAGGCCAGAAAAAATGTTGGCAAGTAATCCAGTCCATTCTATTGGCTGAAACCAGAGGTTACTACTTTAAATAATTTTTGAGTGGTGTATTCTCTTCTGGAAGTGTCCCATGCAGAGCTTTACAGTTTGCCTCAGTTGACCTGTAACAGTGCTTAATTATCCTTCTCTTTACACAGTTTCCCCAAGTGTCTTAACTGGCAGGGAAATAGCTAGTGTCAAGGGAGAAAATCAGTTCCATTGCTCCATCTTAAGCACATTATATCTTGTCCTGCCCTCAGTGAATATGAAGAGTTTGTCATCTCTTCTTTAATAGATGCCAAAGAGAATTACCATGTCTTTTAGGCTTAGCAAACCTGACCCTCCAACTACTCCATGGAGACCATGTTTCCCAAAACTCTGAAAACTTTCACTGACTCCTTTTGGGCCCTCTTCTAATTGGTCTGCATCTTTCCTGAAGTGATGTATACCTGCAGATGGACATGGAATTCCAGCCAGGAACTGACCAGCACTTGAGAGGAACAGGGTTCTGTTTGTAATTGCTCTGTTCCCGTCCATATGACATTGTTCCTACATCGATTCATTATCAGCCCTGGGTGTTGTTTTTTTTTCCTTTTTTATTTTTAAGAACTAAGAATTACTGCCTCATTTAGTAAATCACTATCTAGCATTTGTGAAAGCAATTACCAAACCACTATCATGATTTTTGGAGAGATCGAGCCTGCAAGTTTAGAATGATCAAAGCTGAAAATAGCCTGGTTTTTGCATATTGATGTTAGTCAGTAGTGCCTTCACTTGCATTTCCAACTTTTATGTTATGTTTAAGCTATTAATATCAAAACCTACATCAATGAAGAATCTCGATCTTTTTGATCGATGACTTGGGCTACCTAATATGTTCAGTCACATTATGACCAGGTGGCTTCACAGGATAGGTCAGGCTGAAAAACAGTAGGCTGAAATGAGGCAAGTTCTAGAGCAATGAGGAAAATAGAAACGCATGTGTGAAATTCTTCAATGAGACTTTGCAAGTGATTAGAACAGCAGTTAGAGAAACACTTTAGGGAGAGCAGGATGGATCTGGAGCCGAGTTTCTTCAACACCTATGGGTGTGCTTCATATTAATTTTTAATATCTGGTTTTAGAAATCTTGAGAATGAAGAGGCAGCACTATGACAGAAGAGCAAACACGTTTTGTTGAAAGTGGAATGAGTCCTGTGGAAGATGTCGTGTTGTTAGGGTGGAAGCCACATGCCTTCCATATAAAATGAACAGCTTAAGGTGAGGTGCTTGTTCCTCTAATCCTCCTTGCTACCCCATGACTGAAAGACTTTGGAGTCTTTGAAGTGAATTTACAATAGCACTGGGACAATCATCCAGAGCTTCTCAAGCCTGGTCTTCTGAAGGTTTTCTAGGTGCTCCGATGATTGTTAATGAAGAGGACAGCTCTTATCACATTCATCCCCTAAAGTAGTAAATTGAGAACATCTACGTTAGTAGTAAAGAGATTATCTGTTCCTAGCATCCATTTGCCATGGTTTGAATATGCTGAATTCAGAATAACAGCCTTGCAGGGAAAGGTTCATGTATGTTCTTTAATGCTACAGAGCCATTCATTCAATTCAAGCCAGCTTTTTCTACTTTGTAAAAGAGAGGGGCAATGAAACAGAGTGTCTGTCAGTATAACTGCAGTAGGGAAAAAAGCTTTGGAAATGCAAAGCTAAAGAAATATAAAATTGAGCTTGTTATTGTAATGAACCATAATGGTAAGAGTTCACAATGGGTCTGTTACTATAATCAAGCAGAGAAAAGGCTCTAATCCTTTGAAGAATACAAGTTTTTTACATTATTTGCCCAGGTGTGGTGGTTGTGATGGATGGGGCCGGATGTCTCTGGTGCAACTCTGTGGGGTTGGTGTGGGTCAAGCTGAATCTGGCCAATATTCTCAGAAGAGACTTAGTAAAGCGATAAACTTTCTTGTGTTGGTGACTACCTAGCTACAGTATTCACCTTTAGAAATACCAAAATTTACCTCTTAGGGTGATAACTGATACGCTGTGGATTTTTGCTGTCCTAGGAATAGGAAATAACTGCTGTTTCAAACTTTCCCATGCACTGAATGAATAAGGACATATGTTTTAAGCTCATCACCTTGTCTGTCTTTTTTGAAATTGCTTTAAAAGTTTCCTGTCTGAACCTAGAAGTATCTTGTGCGCATTACTGTGGTAGGGACATAGACCTCAACCGAGTGCTAGGTATTGTTAATAAAATTCCATTTGTGTATTATGCATATTTACAAATTCTTAATTGAAATTCATGGGAACATGAAATGGGCTTTCAAGTAGGTTTTGGGACAGGCTCTGAATTAGAATAAACGTATTGGTAACAGTCTGTTGTGCAAAGGTAAATACTTTTTCTCCTCTCCACAGTGTAACAGGAGTGGAAACACTTTGAGCATTTATTTAGTAATGTAATATCTTATTTGTGTAGACTTATGAAGAAAAATCAAGTGTTTTCCTTTTCCCTCCCCGCCCTTTCCTCTGGGGCAACATTCAAGCATATTTGATCTGATCCAAACGTAGGGAACTGAAACAATTTCTTTCCACTGACTTGATAGGTTTTGATCATTCCTCCAAGGCTCAGGCACATTAGTTGTGTCACTTCTGTTCTCAGAGATGCCTTTTTAAGAGTTTGTTTCTTACAAAAAGACCACAATGGATATTCAAGAAACATTTAAATAAAATTATGGAAGCTGAAGTCCCCATCTCACAAGTCATGTGTTCAGTGATAAAGTAAATTGTGTATTAGGGCTCCTAGTAATCGATAACAAATATTGTATGCAACTGTGATACAAAATCTCTCTGCTGATTCCTGTTACTAGCAAACAAACTGACAGGTTAACTTTATACTGGCAGGATTTTTGGTGTATTAGGTATTGCCTTTGCTCGCAAAGCAGTCACAGAACAGGCACAAAGGTGTAATGCTAGTGCAAACTCCATAAGCTAATAGGACAAAAATGTGATCACAGATGATCAGATCTGCAGGCTTTGGTCGTATGTTTGTGCACAAACCTAGTGATTGTGAAAACTCAGTCTAAGTGTAACTGGTCAGCCAGATATGAATTCAAAGCTACCTTAGTTATCCTTAGAATTACAGGTTAACCAGTGCACTTTCAAGAAAGGATGTGTGAAAGAAAGAAACTGCTTGCACTTCACATTTTTTATGAAGGCCGCTTCCATCTCTGTCCTTCAAGCACTGTAAACACCTGTTTAAAGTCTTGCTGTGTGGCACCAATAGTATATTTTTAATGTTATTTTTCATTATATAGCAGATGTCTACTCTTGAAATCTGGTTCAGATGACTAAAATATACATGTAAAAATGGAAAAAAGGAGAATCATTTTAGGTATCTGAGGTCTCACTGTTATAATTCATAAGATATTAGTATTCTTGTTTTGTAATTTATGATCTTAAAGTTGCTAACTTTATCTGTTAGAACAGGACCTCACTGTGCTAACGTTAAGGGATTGCTTTTGTCAAACTGGAAGTGTTGTCTGTGCTCTTCAATAGTAATGGTGCTAGAATAAAAAAGATGAGTAGTTTAATGATGTTTAGGTAAGGTTGACATTAGACCTGAATATTACAGCTCCTATGGATGTGCCTTGGCCACAGGATTTTCCTGTCTCTAAATACAAATAAAGTGAAGTCAGCTGAAACACATGGCCAGTTAGAACACTTCCATGATGGAGTGTATCTTGGCAAATAGAGAACTGGTTTGCATCTTAGAGGACCAAGGTTATCCTCTTGATGTTTTGTACCTTTTCCATCTCTCATGTGGGAGGGCTTGAGTAACTTGTGTTAATTCCCTGGGACCTGCTCCTGTAACGTGTCTCAGCAAGAAGCAGGTTTCAGCATGTCGTGTCACCAAACTCTTAATTTCTAGGTGGATCGTACAGTGCTGGTGTGATTAATCCTGAAGTTTGTTGCAGTCAGGCAATCTTTTGGTTAGTATGTTGGATGTTGCATATTTCATGGTTGATTTAGTTGGGTTCACAGAGCTTTCCATAAACCATGCAGTTCTAGAAAGAAATTTATGGGTTTGAATGAGTAACCAGTTACACAGGGCAAATGGCACTGTCTCCGATTACCATACGAAAGGAAGTTAGGGTTTACCGCTAAATGCAGATAAAAATTAATATTTGCAAAGGAGACATGTATGATTTATTTATAAGTGTTTTCTGTTTCCATAATGAAATTTCCTTTGGGTTTAAGTACCGTCATTTGGAGGAAAAAGTGGAGGTCTGTGGCTCATTAGTTTCTGGTGGTTGTCAGAAGCCATTAATCAATTGCCCCTTTTACCAACATAGGTCCTAATTCAGCAAAGCATTTAGGCACATGCTTAACTGTAAGCATGTGTTTCAAAGCACTTTGCTAAATCAGGTCTTTAATGTGGTTCAAGCTTGCTGCATTTCTTTCCAAGTCTAAGGTTACCCTGAAATGACAGTAGCTAATACATCAGCTAAGGTGCCATGTACCTTCCTCACCTGTCTGTCTTAAAAAGTCATATGCAAGGGGAAAAAATGGGTCAGTTTTTTCCCCTGTCCCCTTTCCATCGCCCTCTCCACATCCTACCTCAAATGGAGGCTTCTGTACTGGATAGCAGGACATGTGAAATAGTAGCAAGTCAGGAGCAAGGAGAGCAAAATGAGGGGAAAGCATTTTCCACTTGATTGTCTTGAACTCTCCAGTCTGTTTTTAGTAAAGCCCTCTTGACTATGTGGAGGAACGGGGAAGGCAGCAGAGTTATGTTCTGATATGGCCAGATGAATCCTGGTGTGCAGGATCTCATAAGCCTAGGTAGGGTACACATGCATCATCTATAGAGCAGATGTAGAGTGAGGGGAACTTGAATTTCATTTTCCCAAGCACTTCTACTCTTGTGAAAATTACAGTGGGACTTTCAGCAGTGATGAAAGGTCAAGACTGAGCATTATGTTCTCAGTCCCAGTCTTGTCCACTTTGGTGCAAAAAAGGATGAAATCCAACCACAGCTATCCTGCAGAGAAATTCCCTGGCACAAGCAACATCCCAACTGGCACAATGCCAGCATAACTGGACCTCATGCCCACCCTTCCCATTTTTACTCCAGTAAGAGAATGCAAGGGACCTAAGGGCTGTTTTTCTTTCTTTATTCATTCATGATTCATAATTTAGTAGATATGATTAAGAGCTGTCAGAAATTACAGCAGTTACTAGACCAATATGATTTTTATGTATCAGCAGGATGCTGGATGCCTTGAGAGTAAGGGAACCCGTCATATAGTCCCTTCAGGATTTGTTTGGCATGGGAGAGAGTATAGCCCTTATGCACTCTTCCCCCTGTTCTATGAAAGTCAAAGCTCCCCAGCAGCCATGTGTCACACAAAGACCTTGATTCATTATGGCTTTTGCAGTAGGGATGCTGCCTGTTGAATCATCAGCACCGCTGAACATCATTTCCTTTGGATTTCCTCCTCTCAAATGTTGCTGCCACTCAAACTTGTTTTGCTTGTGAAATCTGACATCACCCCAGCCTGAGGTTTTATGTGGGAAGGAAAATGACTTAATTGAATCATGTTTCCATTTTCTTCCCTTTCCGTATTTGACAGCAACAAGAACAATATGATGGAACATTGCATGTAAACCTTTGCTATGTGCATTACATAGATTACACTGAAGCAAAGCCTCATTTGCTCATAATGGACCTTGACTCTGCAACATGCAGGCGGTAGATTAGTGTGGAAAATTTTGCATGCTTCCTTTGACTTTCTATTGACATTTAATCTATCCCAGAGAAAAGAAACCAAACCACTCTCTATTATCTGTATTAACAGTTTTGTACCACACTTGTGAGGAGCTCAAGCACTGTTTATGTTGAAAAGCATTCCAAGACCTCCAGACTTAAAATCTCACCAGCTGGGAATCAAAGGGCAGCAGGGGAAGGAGCAGCACTGAGGCAAACTCCTGCCTCCAACCTCACCTTAAAACCTTTCCCCAAATAATGTGACAGAGTTAGGTAGATGAGTCTTGTCTTGAGTCTTAGGTAACAGCTTTTCTGGTAAAAGGATGTCTTTTAAAGGTTCAAACTGTTTTCTGTAGCTTGACTGATAACTGTGAAATGGCTGTCTCTTCCTCTGGGACCCTAAATATAATTGTTACCCATGGCAGTGGTGGAATCTTTTTGATAAAGGTTGTTCTGCGACTCTAAGCATGAGTTACTGAGGAAGGTAAAAGTAGAGACTCTTTCTATGGTGCTTTTTAAAATTTGGAGTCTGTTCCTTTGAATGATTTTAGTTTTGGAAAGCCAAAGCAACACTTATGGAACTTTTAAGATCATTCTCAGTTTTTCTTCATGCTTTGATTATGTCATTGCTTAGAATTCTTAGTTGCCTTCTAGTTTTCTAATGTGCAAGAGGTTTAGGGGGCTTCACATCTGATACCTCTGCTTTATGGTTTGCTGAGCACTGTGTGTTTGGGTCTTGCAGATCTGATGGAGCAGAAGCTGTGGGCTCTGTGCAAAACTGTGCACAGGGCAAGTCAGTCCTTTAGCCTATGTGCGTATACAACTTTGAATCAATCACTTGTTGCTACTCGATAATCCTTGCTCTAGAGAAAGTGGCACATATGAGGAAAAGGATCATTAATAGTAAATTGATTAATTATTTGTCAAGATAAATCATCCAGTCCTGACAGATACTGAGCAGTTATAGGTGGCCCTGGAAAATGTAAATCCTTAGTCATCCATAGAAGATACTCAGCAACAGTAGAGATGTGATCTTGAATAATTACATAAAATGTCTGTATTTCTTTCTAGGCCATGAAGTTTAGCAAAAAAAGAAAAGGGAAAGGATGGACAGGGAACAAAAGGAGAAATAGTGGATTATGTGTGATTAATACAGATTTAACTTTGTTGTCTGTGATGACAGTATGCAGTGACGAAGTGCATGTGTTCTGTGATTTATTTTCTTCTACTTTAAAGTAGTAGAGCTCTAAAAATGACTAATGAACCCCCTTTCAAGGTTCATATCTATGACCTAATTCATATGTGCAGGAATCTTGTCTTCCACTTAACTGCAGCAGAAAGTTGAGGGCTGCTCATCCAAAGAGCGTTAGAGGCCAAAGCAGAGACCCTGGACAAGATCCAGCACAAATAGCTGCATTCCAGCAAAAACAGGAATCAGATGTACAGTGCACATGATAGTATAATTGGCAGATGCTATTTACCATATGTTAATTGCAAGCTGTATCGTAAGTTATGATGTTGATTAAGGCAATAATTAGAGCAGTTCCATGTAGGATGCTGAGTTGCAAAAAATAGTTGTTCTGACAAGTATTTTTGTCAGGGTACCATCAAGACTTATTCTTTAGAACAAAACCTTGTTAGTGTGCATTGTTCATAACCTCAGTTGATGCAGATTGGAATATGTAGGACTAGTTTCCACAGAGAAGTTACTACCTAAGGAACTGGCCTGTTGTACTTTATGCTATGGAAGATAGTATGTTTTGTATGTTTGCACGTTGTGTTTTTGTGTTACATATATTGTAACATGTATGAGTTTATAGTTATCGTGAAACTGTACTGTAA
Source organism: Falco peregrinus (assembly GCF_023634155.1). Classification (NCBI taxonomy): domain Eukaryota; kingdom Metazoa; phylum Chordata; class Aves; order Falconiformes; family Falconidae; genus Falco; species Falco peregrinus. The sequence goes on from NC_073726.1 coordinate 71,014,767, forward strand.
ATGCAGAATCACAGAACTGCTGAGGTTTGAAGGGACCTCTGGAGATTTTGTAGTCCACCCCTGTCTGGTCAAAGTAGGGTCAGCTATAGTAAGTTCCCCATGCTTGTGTACAGTTGGATTTCGGATGGAGACTCCTTGACCTCTCTTTGCTGAACTTCTTGAGGTTCCTGTTGAATCATTTCTTCAGCTTGTTGGGGTCCATCTGAATAGCAGCACAATCATCTGGTGTATCAACCACTCTGTCCAGTTTTATGTTGTCTGCAGACTTGCTGAGGGTGGACTCTTCCATTGTCTAGGTCACTAATGATGATGTTACACATTATTGGTCCCGGTGTTGACCCTGGTGTACACCACTAGTGACTGGCCTCCCACTGGGTTTCATAAGGCTAATCTCAACCCTCTGGGCCTGACAGTTCTTCTGTCTGAATCTCTTAATAAAGAGATTAATTTTTAATCTCTTTGTTTGTCTATACAGATGTTATATGATGAGAGACAAGTATCAAAAACCTTATTAGAGTTGAGATAAACAACATCCATTGCTCTCATGATCTCAAAATAACCTCCAAAAAATTAGTCTACTTTGTCCATGCTTGGAGTGTTATGTCATCTTTAAATGCAAGTGGGTGTAACTGGGAATAAAAATTAAGTTATCCAAACCTGATTCTTTTCAGTCTTTGTTGAAGGCAATAGACAGTCTCAAAGAAATTTTCAAAGATACAAGGTACATAAATCCTATTAAAACTTAACAGGCTAGGGCACTTAACTGTTATTTATGGCTTTTCTTTTTTTGTATTTATGGCATTATTATGGCCAAATATTATGGTGAAAACCAGAAATCTGTATTTTGTGTCTCCCTAGGAACATGCATGTTGGCCAAGCCAAATACTTGTTTGTCAGAACTCATTTTGGAGCTCGAGCGCAAGGCAAGAGTGGGCTGCAATCTTGAAGAACCTCTTCCAGGGCTCTGTGATCAAAGCTTGTCCATTAAAACCACTTTAGTACTTTATTTCCAATTTTTTTTTTAAAGGGCTAGGAGGTGATCACAGGAAGTTACAGTCCAGTTACTAATATGTATGATATATCTTACAGGTACCAGTGGAAAATAGTGTTGCTTATTAGTCATGGTAACTAAACCCATTACCATGCTGATTTCTGTTTAAAGAATATGTTCTATCCCATTATAAACAGTTTATGACTAGAACCCTGATAATTCTTAGTAGCTTGTTTATTAATTTTTAATATTAGCGTTACCTGTGTTTTGCTTTCTATTGCATTTCTGCATCCAGAACAAAACTCTTGAGAGTTTGTCCATATTTACTCTGGTGAAGTAGGTTGAACTCAATCATCTTAAAGGTCCTTTCCAACCTACATGATTCTATGAATGGTTACCTGTAGGGAGGAGAGTCTGCCGGAGTCAAGAAACTACTCAATATGAGTTATGCATCTTGCTCAATTTTATTAGCTTCCAACATTTCTTATATAGCCTAAATACACTATCATGCTTTCAAAGCTTAATCATGATTGGAACAAGCATTCTATTCATGCAGCTATTTGCGTCAGCTATGTCTCGGCCTTGTGGTTTGTTACTTCTTCTATCTACCTCCTGTTCTTGGTTTTGCAACAGGATTCAAGAATAGATCAAAGTTACTTTCTTGTTAACTTCAGCACACTTCTAATTCCAGGCCTGGATTGTGCAGACCCTCAGGGGTTCTGTGGCCACGCTTCTGCAGCCATTCTTCTACAGTTACCCTGGTTTTGGTCTCCTTTAAAATGTCTGATTATTTGATGCAGCCATCTATAAGCATAAACAGGGATTGTTCTCTTAGTTACTAGGAGTGAATATTGTAATACGTAGATCACTATACCCCCAGTGGGGATGCTAGTATATAAACGGAGTTTCAGATTGTCTTGTTGACAAATTTCAGTTATGATCTGGCGGTTGAAAATCAATCTTTGGATTGTGCAAAGCATGTGACAAGCCTCTTCTGTTGTATTGTCTGTGTGGTGCTGGGAATTTCATAGTAGAGGAAATAATAGTGGGGAACTGTTGCAACAAGAGAATCAAAATGGGTTCTTATGCTTCATGCCAATCCAACAGGAACAGTGCTGTAGTTCCTTTCTAGTACAGAGTGGTCCCAGGATTTCTTCTTCTGGGAGGACCAGCTGCAGCTATGGCCATGGTAATTTGTATTGTTCAGGCTGAGTGGTGCTTCAGCTATACCTCACTACCTACATTCTTGAAATGACTTCTGTTCAAGTAGCTGGGCTGGCCACCTTCACATGGGACATGTAAAGATATCCCAAAGGGAACAGAGCTAATCTTCTGATGCACTAATGAGCACGGTGGGGGAGGTAGCAGAAAGTGCAGAGGCAGAATTCTCACATGACTTTTATTTTAGTGTACAGTCTTATTACCAAACGTACTGAAAATCCCACTGTTGGCATATGCTTGTGGGTACAAGAGTACTTGTCATGTGTCACCGCACATTCCTTATACCACAGTGCTGTGGTTTCCCTTTGCGTTGAAATTAAAAAGAAGCGGACTTTCTATGTTCTGTAGGCAAGTAGTCACCCAGCACCATGTCATTATAACAAGTTTTTAAGCTATACCAGCAGACGTGAGGAAAAAAAGCTCGTTTTTCTCTACTTAAAAAACCCAACAAAACCAAACAGTGCTTCACACGATCTAGTGAACAGTGTGCATTGCTTTGGGAGGCTGGTTTATATCCATTCTCTCAAAGTGGAAGGAACTCCAAGTAGGGAAAGTTGCCATGTTGAAGGGTAGGCTACTTTGATTTAGGTCATCTTCAAAGTGTTTGGACTTCCAGTCACACTCTGAGCTCTCAAACTGAAATAACTATGTCTACCCAGGGATTTGTAAAGGCTTAGCTGCATCTGTTCAGAATTGTACCTCTCATTGAAGTAGCGCAGCTTTTTCTTCCTAGAAGAAGCTGTTTGCATCAGCCAAAGGCTGCAGTTGTAAAGGCGAGACTGAACTTTGAACTGGTGAAATTTTTTGCAGTGCTTTTTTCGGTTTGTTTGGTTTGGGTTTTTTTTTTTTTTTGTGTGTTTTTGTTTTGTTTTTTTTTTTCTCTTGCTTTCTTTTCTATTCTAGGAAGAAAGTTTACTTGGTGTGGTCCATGATTACTTGGCTGTGGACATGTTATCAGAGAGGTGATGCATGCGACAGCAGGAGAGAGCAAACAAAGCTGCTGTGTTCAACCAAACGGTCTTTGTATTGAGGCAGGTGTTTGAAAACAGTGACAGCTCAGTCCACAGATATCTGCACCCCTGAGAATTCAGTCATTTTTGAGTGTTTGTCCTAAAAATGGGAGAGCTTGGTTTGCAAGTGGTTGGTCTGCTTATGAGTCTTAGGCCATGGACACCTTGTGGAAGAGGTGCAAATACTTCAAGAAGACTCGAGATTTCGTGTCAGAGCATAGATGTACATACCACATACTGCTTCTGAATGCACTCGAGGAATACCTTCCTCTTTAAAAGAATGAAGAAAGTAGATAAGAGGATACTTTTTAAGTCTTGTGTCCTGATTTCAAGAATCCCAGTGAGGCAAGAACCCTTAAGACTGTGGTATATAAGTAGAAATTTTTTATTATACACAAGTTTTCAGCTTTCTCATGAATGCTTGTCTGAAATTTTACCTGCTGTATCTTGAAGTGAGAAAGCTGCACAGTTTGCAGGTTGATAAATCGGTCTTTACATTAACCATCTAGAAATTTTTTACCATGTATGATCTTCACAGATGTTTGGTCAATTATCAAGCACAGGGGATCCCACTTGCAGTTCTAATAGGGCACCAAAGATACTGTTGCTGTTTTGTATGCTTAGAACAAGACAATACTTGGGGCTTGTCTGAAACTTCCTCTCTTCTCCTTCTTCCTCCCATTATTTTTAATGGTTTGGATGTCATTTATGAATGTATAAAGAGGCCCTTCAATCTGCGTGTGTGCTTTGCTCCTGGCGCAAACAAGGAAGTCGACAGCAACAGAACTGCTATTTCTAGGGAAGGCAGCAGTTTATCGCCCTCTGCCACATTTCTTACTTCCCTCTCTCCCTTTTCAGAGAATACTACTGAAAGAATTTGACAGAAACCAGTTTTGTGTTTTTAGGAAATGAAGAATTTGTTTCTTTCAGGGAAAGTTGCCACCTGCACCCCATCCCCACCCCCCGAAAGGAAACCAAATGGAAAAGGAAAAAAAAAAAAAAAGCTGGTTCACTGTTTGATACACTGGGAGGCCCCCCACATAAGGTTACAGTCAGCCTATTGTAAAATGAGAAATGAGAACAGAAATTACTCCTTTCTTCATAGGTCTGTTGTGAGACTGAAAACTGTGGGAAATCATATGCATGCCATAGAAACAAAAACTTTACTGTGGTTGAATGTTGACTAAAAGTGATTAGGGATGTATTTGTGCTTGTGTATTGCAAAAAGCCATACAAACCTAGCCAGGGGAAGAGATAGTGTATTACCTGAAGCCTTCCCTGTGTGGAGTTTCAACCATGTTCCTCTCATGCTGGGATGTAGTTCTTTTGATTTCCCATAGACATATAGAGGGCAATGGCATGGAATGGAATGGCATGGAATCAGTGGCTTGTTACTAGAGGGATCACTAAAGCTACTGTCCCACTCTGTCCCCCCGGATGGAAAATCAAAAGTAGGCAGACCTTAACTGGAAGTTAGTTTGTGCCTAACTGGGCTGATACAGCTGCCACTGCTGTCACCAGTACTCTTTTAGCTTTGTAGATCAGTGAAAGACTCCATTCTATGAGACTGCTATCCAACACCCCTTAGAAAACCTCATAATTACTTACTTGGTTGCCCCCCTCCCCTTTAAATTCATCTTAGAAACATGTTATTGCTCACATACAGAAGTGGGACTATACTATTAGTTTTCATAGCCTTGCTGTCAAGTGATTGAATTTGGCATTGTGGCTCAGAAGGCTAATTTCTGCAGCATGGAGCTGGCATTCCAGGCATTGCTGTGCAATAGCAAGGTCTATGGGAAAAAGTCGAGGAGCACTATCTGGAGGAATTATGTAGGCCAGTCCAAATTCCAGCTAAGGAATCCCTAGATGATAATTATTTAGAAGGTTTCTGTTCTCTAGTGGGTAGAAGTCAAAATTAGAAAAATATCTGAGATGATGAATGGCTTGGAGGAGAACAATCTAATTGTTTTGACAAAAGCTGTTTTGTAGATCAGACTCAGAGCTACAGCACAAGCCATCTAACTTCTCAAACCCGTGTTCTTTCTCTCTCTCTCTCATGTCTCCTTCTTTGATTATCTATTTTTAATCTCCTGTTTCTGGAAAGATAGATAGAACAAGCCCAGCTGCACAAAGTATTTGTTATCATAAGGCTTTTTGTGCAGTCCTATCTGACAGTAAATCAACACAGATTCCTTCTCCATTGGTGTGTGGGCCACTTTTCTAGATGCAGAATCAAGCAATGCAGATCATCTGTCTTTTTGGTGTCTGTAGAGGGGACAAGCACCACTGAGGATACCATAAATATAAAAGAATAACATGATAATGTCTTGAATGTCATACCATGTAGCTGCAACAAACCCCAACCTTAAACTGGAGGACCTGTAAGAGTTGCTTTGAGCCTCTAGTGTAACGGACCTTGCACAAGCCTATTGCTAAACTTGTACCTGCTTCTCAGGTTGGTCTCATTCTCTCTGTGCCAACCATTCTCCCATCTTTTTAATCTTCTTTGCTTCTGTATCACTGCTGCGTTTCCTTTGTTTTTAACATTCTCTTTCCCATCGCTTTAGTTTTCCATGTCCCCTTTTCTTCCCTGTGTTTTTTCTTTGGGTGTATTTTTCATCTAAAACATAAGGCAGACTTCTTTCTATAGCTATCCCTTCTGTCAGCTCCTTTCACTCAACTACCAGTGGTAATGTTATTTTTAGTCTGCATGAAGTAGATGCAAATTGTAATAGATAGAGTGGCCTAATAGTTTAGAAAGAATTGGGACTGTAGAGATAAGAGTTCATCTCTTTGACTTAGGTCAAAACAAATGAAACTAAACTGGTGCTAACTTAATGTCATTGTCATGATGTGACACTTATTCTGATGGAGTAGGGCTCTGCCATTCCAGCTAAATAAGTCAGGCTTGGCATCCACTGAATGAATGTAGATAGGCATAATTTCATATATATATGAATATAAACTACTCATTCCCAGATGTTCAACAGGACCAGGAAAGGAAGATGGAGCATATTCAAATGGGAATGTTCTTTGGACTGTGGTTTTTGTATATTATATGATAGGAAAAATTAGTGGAGTGTGAGACTATTGTTTAGGTTTGTATATTTCTACATTTTTAACATCAAGGAAATCCTGAGGCTGATGAGGGGTTTGTTTTGAAATAAGAAATACATAAAATTTAAACATCAGTCATCTTGAATTCCACTAGTGAACGAATCTTATTGTCTATATGATATTTTGCTGTTTATTAGTCTAATGTGACCCTTATAGGAAAGTTGCTTTGGACAAATGGCATCAAGACATAAAATTAATAAACTCTACATGAGTGTTGTTAACAATGAGAGCTGACAATAGACAACATCAACTAGTTTCCCATGAGAAACAAAGAAATATCAAAGGGCTGTGAATAGCATTCCATTTTCTGCTTGCCAGATGAAGATGGGACATGTGGATGGTCTTAAATGTTTTGCCCATTTTGGCACACGCTTGCATTTTTAGTGCCCTAGCTTCTTGGTCTAGGATTTAAAAGACAAAATAGTGCTATTATCATGTGACAAGAAGAGGCTCCCAGCCTTTTAAAACACAGCAGAATCATTGAGTGGTTCTTCACTGATATGACTGCTTTTCTGAATAAAAAGGCTGATGTCATTTTTAAGTGATTTATTACAACTCTTTCCTACTAGGCAGGTTTTCTTACCTTCCATTTGTGTTTTTGAGTTTTATTTTGGTTTCCCTATCCTCCTCGGTATTTCTGTGATAATACATACCCACCTGCCATTATACAGGCAATAGAATAAACCTCCTAAAGCTTTTGCTTTGTTTTGGTTTTTAGATTCAGCTGTTGCAGATCTTGAAGAAAGCAAAAATACCGTGGGAAGTATAGTAGAATCCCCTTCAGTAGTCAGAATTAGGAAGTTCCTGTTTTGATAGTCAAATTGTCACCCTATCTGGAAAAGGAAGAGTTCAACTGAGAAGCCTCTCTGTCTTCTCTATTTTCATGCAACTCAGACTGAAGCAGCAAGTGACCATCTGAAAGATAAAACCAAGACTCCAACCATGTTTAATTCAGCTAAGTTCTATTCCTACATGGAATTCAGTGTACAACTCAAGGAGGCTGAAGCATAGCATGTTTAGGTTCTGCTAGTGCCAAGCTGTTCTTCTCCAGCCCTTATTTTCTAATGCTGAATCCAATTTTGTGTTGCTACAAAAGCAAATTAATGTTTATGGAATGTTTCAGCTCTGCTTCGATGCTTAATTAACCAGAAAAGTCATTCTCTGTTGTGTACTGTTGGTCACTGAGCTGTTGAATTATTTACATTTGGTTGGGATGAGGAATAACATTTGAGTTTCAAAGGCTTTTTAATGTTGTGTGGTTGTTTGGTTGGGGTTTTTTTTGTTGGTTTTTTTTTTTTTTTTTTTATATGGTTTGGGCAACAATGGCTTGAACTCTCACTAGTTGCAGCAACATTTCTTTGTAAGCCAATGTCCTTGAGAAAAAACAAATACATTGCTTTGCCTAATGCGGTTTTCTTTCCTCTTCCAAAAAATATGCAAAGCATAAAGAAAAGTGTTTTGCAACCCAGTATTCTTTCTCCTGTGCTTACTGTTGCATCACAAATAATATGCATTATGCTATTTAGTTAGCTAACCTTATATTCTGTGGTCAACCACAAATTTTTTCTGGAGTCAATGGAAGATTCAAATACTAGAGGAATCTGGATGTGAGTCAGCAGATACTGACCAGAGCTGGGTAAAAAATTATTTCTGTCTTGGTCGCAGCTTATTATTTCACAAATTCAGAATCTTTCTGAAGATGTGATGGGGTGCATAGAAAGACCTCATAAGATAGAAAAGCAGACAGGGAGACACTTCCAGTTTAATCTGTTGGCTAGGTCTCCTTGTAAGATTGAAAGTAAAATACCACTCTGCAGCTGGGATGGAAGTTGGGTCTTTCTCTTGTTGAAATGTGGGTGCATTGACCATCCTGTACTGTACCGTTCCTGGTCAGGACTTTCTCTTTTTAGATCAGCTCTCCACCGAATAAGTAATTAAATATTCTATTCCCTTTGTCAATGGACTTTTTAAATGCAAACTGGAATGACTTCAGATAGATGCAAGTGAGTCCTTCTCCAGAACAGCCCTTAGGCTGGTGACTTGCTGGGCATGACGGTACTTACTCCTGAGATGCAGGAGGTATATGCAAGTATTTTTACTTCACCTGAATTCTCTTTTCCTGCCAGTCAGCTCAATGACTAATTATTAGATAGATCTTTGATTCAACCAGAACAGATATTTTCTATAGCAAATTTCAGTTTCATTGATCTCTTCTGGAGGAGGTTTGCCCCATCAGCTCTTATGTGTCTTAGAACATTTGCAACTACCTCTAGATATGTATTTCATATGAATTATGGCCTAAAACATCTTAAACAAAATGTAAATAACTGGTAAAGCAGATGGTGAGAGAGAAGGTAAAAGCTGATTAAGCAAGATAGTATTCTGAAATGTGATGTGGAAGCAGTGTGGAGAAATAATTGCAATAAGGCTGGTCTATGGTTTAGACCTCTGTAGCAGAAAGCTTCTCTGAGGCCAGGCACAATAAAAGCACACAAGAAATGTATAAGATAGATGAATGAAAAACATAGGAGAGAGGCACTGATGAGGTAGTCGGCCTTTAAAAGTAGTTAGCCTTTGAGTCCTTGGAATGTATTGAAAAACCTGAACTGAGTCTTAGATTCTCTGGTTTTTCTCTGCTAATGAACTTCACCCTCCTGTTTGTGAAGTGAGGACTGCACAGAAACAGTGTAAGACCTCTAGTGGTCTTGGACACAAGCAAATTCCATAAAAACGAGGACAAACCCCTATCCAGGCATGAGTAAAAGCTGCATTAGTACTTGATTGTTGGAAGGGTTAATGTGGGTTGTCTGAAACCTTCATTAAAAGGGTTGTCCAAAGAGGGCCTTTATAATTTACACACATGCAGTTTCGGGTTGTGCAGTCATGCACACTTGTATAGCTAGCAAGGAGGCCAGCACTGAAGACAAAATAATTAACAAAATTAAAATGATACTCTGACTAATTTTAATCAAGGAGGCATTCATGTGAGAGAAAAAGAATGCTTTAAAAATAGGTGGTTCTATGGGGTGCTGCATGCTGACCTAAATTTTATGACTGTGTTTTTTCTACAAAATCTATAAATACTTTTTTGGGGGGGGAAAGGAGGGGGAAGAAGGGGGAGGGAGGTTAGGAGGGGAATGAGAGTGAAGTAAAACAAAATTCCTTTATTTTTTTCTTTTTAAAATGGAATGCTAACCAATCCCTTGGCAACAAAGCCCATGTTTATTTTTAATTAAAAAATAACATAGCTGGGTCGACTTCAGTTTTCCCAGCTGCTATTCTTCCATCACAACAGCTCTCTGGCCTCTTTTCCCTTGCTGATTTCTTTCATCATTTGCACTTAGCTTGTATGTGTTTCATGGATTTTATGTAATATTTCCTACCATTGAAAGCAAGGCCAACAGTCTAAACAAGTAGCTGGGGCTCAGTCATCTAGATTTTCATCTACAGTACCTGAGCGTGCACTTCCTTTTGGAAAAGTAATAGGTGTGACCAGGATAACTTTTTTTTTTTTTTTTTTTTTAATGTGCACATTCCTTGCTGTTTATATGGTTGCCAAGTGAGGAGAGATTTAAACTGCATATTGAATTATGAGTTGTAGGTCATTAAAATAAATGGAGTGAGTTTGGCGAAGCTCAGGTATCACTGAGTACACAGGTAGTGTTTGAAGGTTGACAAGCAGACTTGGTGGTTTTTCTTTAGATGATCGATTGCAAACTGCCAGTTTTTTGTGTTTGCACGTTAGGTGAAAAGTTAGAAAATATACATGCTTCCCTTGCCTTTTCCAGTAACTTCATTTCCTCTGTCTGTGGGGCAGAACAGGAAGAAGTCAGGGTGATGATGCATTTCTCAGCATGTCGTGACAGGGCTGATTACTTATATAGTGGAGAAGATGATGTCCATCTGTAACAATCAATCTGGTTTCCTGAGTGGACTAAAATTTAATTTTTTTTGTGTGGACATTTAGAGGCCCTTGAATGTTCAGAAGTATCTGGTACTTTCTACAGGCATTTTTCAGCTAATTAAATTTGAAATAGAAATGCTGTAGCCTTAAAGGTTGATGTACCAGTCATCCATACCAAACATTGTCAGCAGCAGTGGGAGCTGACAGCATCAAAGCTATAGATACTCCCAGACAGAAATGTAGTAGCTAGAATAAAAGTAGTGGTTTCTTGGGTCACTGGAACCAGACCATGGAAGAAGATATATCTATTAATCACCGATAAAGTTACTACAGGGACAGTCTTTGCAATTAGTGATTTGCAAGCTTTCCATATATACTATAGTCACTTGAAAAAAAGTTATTTGCATTGGTTATTCCTGAATAAGTGGCAGAATTTCTGGTGTACTATGATATTTTTCTTCTGTGTAAGTTTAGCTTTGCTCATCTTGCCTCAGTTAAAAGCCAGAAAGTCAACGCGAACAATTATAATCTGAAGAAATAATTTTATCCAAGCATTTTTAAGGCTCAAAAAGGATTTGACACTGTTTGAAGATCTCTGGAAAAACTTATATGATGACTCTTACTTTATCTGGACCAGTTTGTTCTTCCTTTGTTGTTTGTTGCTTGAGAAATGAATAAACAGGTGAAATATAAATAAGATGGTATATGCCAATCTGTGCTAAGGTGTATCTGTCATAATACATGGAATGGCTGACATCTGTTGTGATGCTACTGTGAGCCTTACAATGTTCTGAGAGTTCTAAGTAAATGATTCAAGACTTCTAATTTATTTATGATATCAGCTGAAACCAGGACACTGCCTCATAGTATTTGCAAATATTTCCTTTGATCCAAAATGACCATAGTGAAACTGAACACATACCTTACTTAAGAAAAGGTGTTTTCTGTGATAAGCTTCACAGGTGATAAATTTTTCTGTCATGATGAAGTATGGGATCAGGACAAGAAACTGAGAGGTAGTGGATACCAGGAGACTAGCAATAAGCAGTAGGAGGATGCCGGACAATATGATCTGGGGCAAGAAATTGGTTAAATTCAGGTGTAGAAAGAATGTGAGCAGGAGTGAGTACCAAAGAAGTTGGAGACCAGTACAGTGGGGGAGGCACAATGGATGTGAAAGCAGAAGAGCAGGGAAAATATAGGGCAAGAAAGTGAAAGTATGATGCAAATCAAGTGTATGAAAATTGCTGGTAATAATGCTGTATCTGAATTACTTTGTTATCCTGTCTTGAGGTAGGTGATTGAAAGGGATGGAGTAAGTGGAAAGAATCACCTTTTTTTCTTCTTTTCTTCCATTTCACAGCTTCTGGGAGATGGTTCAGCAAACTGGTGGGTGCTTCCTGTGTCAACTGGGATGCTGTGGTCCTTCCCTTGCTTTTGCAATAGAGCAGCATTGACTTATTTCCAGTTTGTTTTGGCATGTAATGCTTTACCCCTTCTAAAAGATGATTTACCTGGGTTAGTACTGAAAGATTTGACAATAATAATGATAATTATAAAATACAATGCTTGTGGTCAGTTTAGTAATTTGTCCCAAGTCTTTAGAAGAGATTAGAGCAGCGAAATTGCGTTTTGGGCTGAGTATCACTAGGAGAATACTAGATTATCTTAGTAGGAAGGCAGTATGAATTGGAAAACTAAAAGAAACAGGTATTCAGTACAAATCTGAAATAAATCCCAAAGCAAAAGAAGTGGAACCAAATGTTCCCCTCCATGAAGTTTGGGAACATTCATTCTTCGAGTTTTATTTTGGCTCATTATAGAAACCTTCCCCAAGGGCTAACCTAGAAAACTTGAATCCAACCTTCTGCACCCGGGGAAGGGTGTTCTCCAGGGACTTTCTGCTATCCCATCTCCATGGAAAAACCCATGTGAAGGGAAGCTACAGAAGAGGTTCATGTGAACCTTCAGTGCTGAGGGACTGCCTTCATTTGCACAAAGCTCTTTTCTGAACAGCTTTATTTTTATGGGAGCTGTGAGCTCCAGGATCCACAAATAGTAACTTTTAGTGCTGGCACTAATCCTGTCAATCAGAATTCTTCTCAGAAATACCATTAATTAAACTTCCCTGGAAAGGATACAGCTTGGAGAATTTTTCCTGCAGCTCCCTCTCTCCTGAAAACCACCCTAGCAGTGTGTTTACGTTCAATAACTGAAGAAGACACAGGAGAGGAGAAAATCAGAGCTTCCACAAGAGACAACCTTTTTGTTATTACAGACTTATTTTAGCTGCCCTACTCAGCTTATTTTGAGCAAATTCTTTCATTTGTTGTGTTGAATGATGCTAACAGCTGTCAAAATATGTTTTAAAGCAGCCAGTTTCCATTTGCTGTCTGCTGCAAGCAACTATTTTCTGAAGTATTATGCAGTATTCTTTATGGATTATTAATAATTCGGATTAGAGCTCTAGGATTTTTGTAACCCTTTTCTGAAAGGGACAATGAATTTGCAAGGAATTTGGGATTTCTTATTAGCAGTAAATGGTTTCCTTCAGTAGCATGTTGTGTAGCAGACATGCCTGTATCCACTGCCAGTGATGTAGCAGAGCTTATTTTCAATCTCCAGATGATCAAGAAGGGATATGGCAAGCTTTGTTTTTTAAATTTTAATATGTTTGTTCTTCCAGATCACAACTTGAAAGGGGAAAACCCTTGAATTGTCTTTCCATTGCTGTTGCACAGCTTTATTGGGAAGATAGGTTTACATGAGGACAAATGGCTATTCTGGGACAGGCTCAGCCTGTTCTTGCTGCCACTGATGTCCATGCGAGAGCAGCAGGCTCGGCATGGAGCAAGTGAAGAACACAACCCTGTGTGTTTATTCCTGTGGTCAGTAACTGCTGATCAAAGCAGGAAGAGACAAGGAGTCTGGTTTTCTGCTAATATGAATGCCACTGCTGTGTGGTTAGCAAATGGTTTCTGCTTAGTAGCATGAACATGGCCAAAGAAGGAAGCAAGTGCTATATTTGCATGGCTGAGGAGGATGTTCCAGCCCACATCATCTCAGATGCACACATACTTCACTTATTTGTTAGCCTCTGCTTTCAAGAATAACCATGCAAAAACCTTGCAATCTACTTCCACTTGGTATGAGATGTATCTAATCCTCCTTTTGGTTGTGTTTAACCTCAGGAAGCAGTTCTCCTCCTTTCCTGTCTTATGCCATGATGAGCGGAATAAAAGCCTCTATGTAGGGTGGTCATTGCGTCTAGAAGATATTCACTTTTATTGAGGGAGTATTGTTGTGTCTGTGAGAGGGGTGACTGTTCTCCAAAGTATTAGGGTGCTCTACTGCTGCGGTCACTGTAAGGTTAACTGGCATCTTAAGATGGTGGAGAAGAAATATGTCATTTTCTGAAACTGTAGGTTAAATGAGTTGTTGCTTGAAAGGATATTAGCAGCTTGCTTGAAGGGAAGATACAAATCTTTCCTTTTCACACACTTTCTCCCTTAATGTGTAAGGCTGTCTGGCTTTATTTTAAAGACCGATCATGATGATAAGCTCTGATTCAAATTTGTAATTAAGAACATTCATTGAACAGCTTAGTACAGGGGATGGGGTATGCCCAGGGTGCCCTTGAGTCCCGCTCTGGAGAACCATTCTGGGTACTGCTACATCCATGTCATTGGGAATGGATTGAAATTGAGGCCCAGCGGGCCCTCAAGAAGTGAAACTGCAAAGGATGGGTGGGTGTTGGAGGAGGATTTCTTTCCTCCCTGCTTTTCAGAACTCTGATGCATTCTGCAGCTGGGCCGGAAGAGGCACTGCTGATGGCATGCTTTTCCTCTGCCCAGCTGTTTACCTCCAGACCCTGCACATCTGGCCAATCAGGACTACCAGCCCTCTGTGTAATGCAGCCAGTGTGGTTCAACAAGAAAATAGGATGGGGTGGGAAACTTCATCCTCCAGCTCATATTGTCCCTATCAATCTGTACTTTCTGATACTCTTCAGCATCACTGAAGTCCTCCTCAAATGAGGCCACAGAAAGATGAAGCTGTAATGGTTGAGTGCTTCCTAACATTTGAAAACTAACAGTGATATATACATGTAGCTACATGTTTCAAAGACAAAATTATTTCCTTGAAGATCTGTGGCCTGTGCCTTAATGGTCGTTCTACAGCTGAGATTAAGATGGTACCTGAACTACAAACCCTTTTAAAAATAATATATTAGCATATATAACATAATGTTATATTAAGTTCATTGAGAGTAACTATTAGATCAGAAATTTCTAATGGGTAGCTTCGTCCCTCTTGTACCTGGATAATAAATTCTTTGGGAGTAAGAACTACCTTTTTGTCCGGCCGTTTGTATAGAACCCATTGCTAACTAGGAGATAGCTGGGAAGTAGAGCTCAGGTACAGCAAACTGTCCATGTTCAGCAGAGTGTGTAAATATGTGCTCAGGCTGAAGTCAATGTGCTTTGACTATGTTTCTAAAATTAAACTCTGAAGTGTGTTGCTGCATGAGGGGTGTTTTTATTTACTTTGAATGCTGATGTTTTGTACTGATAAGCTGCTTGTAAGTGGTTAGGCGAGCAGTTTACAGAAGGCAACACACCTCCTCTTTTTAGGTCATCCTAGAAAACAAATTCTTTGGGTACCTGTTTTAAATAGTAATGGATGAGTTTGAGTCTTCCTGTTCCTTTCCTCTGTTGGAAACACTTGTTTGCCAAACACTGTAATGAAAAACTTTCTTTGTGTGCATAGCACACCTCAGGTAAAGTTTTATTTAAGTGCTTTCTCTGTCATGTCTTCCTAAGTAAATAAACATGGCAACCCTCACAACATAAAAATCAAAAGCAGAAAAGGGGTTCTGGAAGAAATGTGTAAACAAAGGAATACTTCACATAAATAACTTTTTTAAAAGGTGGTTTCCTGCTCTCATTTTCATGACTCAGTGGAAAAAAATAATTTGCACAAGAGCCAATACTGAAATCAATGGGTAAAAATTTCTACCTGTAACTGGAATGAAATTAGAGTTTAACAGCCGCTCTATGGCTGTCACACACTGTGACTCTGTGAACTATGAGAGGGATGACAACAAAAGACGGAACCAGCCTCTTCTCAGTGGCACCCAGTGAAAGGACATGAGGAAAGGGGCACAAATTAAAATACAGAAAATTCCATTTAAATGTAGGGAAAAATCTTATTACTGAAGAGATCAACACTGGAACAGATTTTCCAGGGAGGTTGTGGAGTATCCATCCTTGGAGATATTCAAACCCCATCTGCACATGATCCTGGGCAGCTTGCTTTGAGCAAGGAATTGGACTAGATGATCTCCAGAGGTGCCTTCCAGCCTGTGATTCTGTGAAATGAATTGCTATTTTTAAAGATTGGAGGGAGGAATCCTTCTTTTATCTAATAGATTACTAACTCAGAACCCATTAGGTAGGCTGGGTTACCTCCTTTGTCTAAAAGAACTGTAAGGTGCACTTTTCAACTATTCTTTATGGCACTTCCACTCTCTCCTACTGATGTTCTGTTTCCTTAAATGATTAAATATGTAATTGGGACTGAAACCCAGGTGTGTTGTTTCCAAAACAGCTTTTTAACCACCTTGCTGTTGGATAATTTGGGATTGCTCCATTATATGTGATGCAATGAGGAATACTTCCTATATACATACCACAGCTAAATGGCAGAGCTAAGTCCTAGTGTCAGTCTGAAGTTTTAATTACTTGTCCAGTGTGAGCTATATCTTCACATAATTAAGTTGTGGGACTCTCTGTTACGGGATTTTGCTGAGTGTTGGCAGCTACTGGAAATAATAATGGAAAAAAGCTGCCGTGGAGATCAGTAAATATAGAGATTCCACCTTTGACTCAGGCATTCTGGAAATTACAAGCTGTTGTAGAGTATTTGGGGGAAGCATTATTATATGCTTTCCCTATTTTATGTTCTGTCCCAAGCATCTGGTATTTGCCGCTGACAGAGACAGTATATAGAGGTAGTTGGATCTTCAGTGGGTTACAGTTCCCCTTATATCCTTAGCACCAGCAATGGTAGAAAAGGATGTGGAACATCCTAGTGCTAGAGTGTCCTTTGAAAGATCTAGACTAAATTTCCTGCAAGAAGAGATGGGATCTGAACCTTTGTCGTGGCCCTAGCTGTTGAGCTATTGGATAAAATTAAGCACCTGCAGCACATAGTTTTGATAACTGGGCTCCATAACTTTATTTCTGTTCAAAGCTACCTGGTTTAATGGAACCTAATTCATTAACAGAATAAAGTGGAGTGAAACCATGCTTTTCTTTGTGTGTGTGCAAATACTTTTAATCCAAACCCCACATTGAAATGTCACAGGTCCAGCTTCTGTGAATGTCCTTGAATGTGATTTAGTTTCCCTAGTTTCCATAATCAAGATGGTAACTTCATTTCTTAAGCCACAAAGTATTTCTGATAAAAGCATTTGCAAGAACTTCTGATGAAAGCATTTCTGTTACTAAAATAGTATTTAATGGATACTGACCTATGTTAGCTGAGAATCTAGCACCTATGTTAGCTGGAAACTGAGTTCCACCGTGTGTTTGCATGTGCAGTGCTGGGTGTGTGCCTAGGTCTGCAATGCTGTTAATGCCATTGCATGAATGAGAGCAGAACATGAACCCAATATTTATGGTCAGGGGAATTCAAAGGGCTGAAGAATCAGTAAAAATTATGTCAGTTTTACCACTGAAGATTACAGCTCAAAATGTGTCCAAACCCTAGTAATGTTTCTTAGATTGGAGGGTTTAGATTTATGGAGTCTGGTTTTTGACCTGGACCTGAACTTCCTTCATGTTGAAGTTGTATGGAAATTTTCTGTTTGTTAAATTGTTCTTAGCCCTTCACAGTCAGCTCACAATGGAATTGTGGTGTGATAGAGGTACTTTTGGATAGCAAATAGTGAGAGAGCATGTTTCAATCACTTTATTGATATTACAAATTAGGTTGAGCTCAGTTCAGAAAAATGTTGCTTTAGGACAGAACAAATACAAGAATAGCAGAAGAGGGATTTGTGACTGTGGGAAAGAAAAAGAAAATCTTTTGGGGGTTGTCTCCATTTCTAAAAAAATTTTGAAGGAACTGAAACAGAGCAAACACTCTGAAGGAGAAAAAGACTTTTAGACCCAGGATTGTCCTAATGTATGATCTGAATATCATGAAGTTATGCCTGCTGAGAGTCAAGTGGGGCACACTAAACAACAGAAATAGTCAAAGTCAGCTTTTCAAATTAGTGAAAAAGTTTGAATTAATTCAGTGACCTAGGGCTTTCATGCTGTTCATGAGTTGGGGCTCTGTGAACTGACAGAGCCCAGTCTGCTTTTACTGTAAGCAGGAGTAACCAGTGAGAGGAAGGTGACTTGAAGCTCTTGGTTGCTCATTTCAGACCTTGATGATTAGGGACATCCTCTTACATTGCTCTTTTCTGCCGCGTGATGTGTGCATAGGAGCGCTAAGCATCAAAAGGGGTTTAAGATCTCTTTTGAATCTAATACTGAAACTTCTAATGGGGTAAGTCAAAGTCTTGGCTTTGGCCAGCCCAGGGTTTTCAATAATAAAAATTGCTGACAGGTGTCTGTAAAACTTAGAGGCCAGACTGTAAAATTGTTTTTGAAATTGCTGAGTAGTAATTTACATCAAAAGTCCTCAAAAGTCTGTGAGCTTCCAGTGAATAATAGAAATTAATGCAAGTAACGGCCCCACACTATGATCTTAAAGTTACTGAAAATAAGCTTTGTTAATTTTTAAAAAGACCCATTTCCTCTGTTGGGAGCAGGATGTTCTGTGTGAAGGTTCTTGGCTCTAAAGAGAATGGACCATTGCAAGGTTCTCTGAAGAAAGCCTGAAGCTTTTATTCTCACTCTGGTGGGTCTGTATACCAGTGGTATACAAGTGGTAGCTGAATGCAGAGTGAGTCTTCAGGGGAAAAAGTATCCCATTTCAATGAAGCTCATTCTTACTGTATTTCCTGGTATCCATTATGAGTTTCCACTAGATCACCCACAAATTGTTGCACTGTCTTTGTATAAGTGTGGCAGCTCATTTGTTCTGCCTCATCTGCTTTCATCTGTTCAATATAGAATTGTTATCACATCAGCTCAGACCAAGTGTCCATCTAGGTTAGTATCCTATCTCTGACTGACGGTCGCTTACAGTAAAGCAGGTGAAAGCAGTTGAGTGTGGAATGGCTCTTCCTTTAATGTGCTCTCCCAGAGTCTGGCAGTCTTTGCTTTGGGACTTTCTAAGCTAGAGGTCACATCCAGACTATCACATCTCATTATCTGATGAAACTATCTTGCTTTTTTTTTTTTTTTAATTCCTTCTTGAATCGTAGTTCTTGTACAACAGTAAACGACATTTGCTATTTAAAAAACATTCAGGACCTTTCTTATTATGCTCCCTTAATCACCTCTTTTTCAAATGGAAGAGTTGTACTCTTGATTGCCTCCTACATAGGAACTGTGCCATAGCTCTGATCATTATTGGTGTCTCTTCCTGTGGCTCTTCTTGAGAAAAAGTAAACAGAACTTAATGCAAAACTGAAAACATAGATATACCATATACTTATATATATGACCTAGACAGAACTTAGATTTTTCCCCTAATGATTCTTAACTTGCCTTTTGACAGCTGCTGGTTAGTCAGCGAATATTTTCAGAGAGCTCTTCCTCAGACTCCAGCATGTCTTTGCTGAGTGTTATTAGCTCCTTTAGAGTTGATTGCTGTGTGTATACAGATATAGGAGTTTTTTCCCCTGTACTTTTACTTATGAACACTGAATTCAGTCTGCCTATAGAAATTTATTACTATGAACTCTGTCCCCAGTTTGTTGTATTGACTTTAGATTTTATTATAATGAATAGTTTTGTAGCATCTACAGACTTTGTCTTCCCACTGTTCATCTGCTTTTGCAGAATATGTTGAATACTAAAGGTCTCATTACAGATCCTTAGGGGAGGTACTCTGGAAACCTTGCTCTCTTGTGAAAACTCACTGCAGGTCTGACACTTTGCTTAGTCCATCCTTTACTAATTACAAGAGAATGTTCAGTTTAGTCTGTATCAGCTTTACATCTTAAAGAGGTTTTAGTGAGTGACTGAGATATTCTGGCAAATCAAATTATGCTTTGTCAAACTTAATTTACAGAGCTGTTGATAGTGGGTTTTGTTGGTCTCTTGCAAGATTTTTCTGTTTTATTCCATACTTCAAAGAACATTTGTAGTTGTGTTGTTAAAGAATACTTTACCAAAGAAAAATGAAGAGTGTACAATAATTATGCCATTGCTAAACAATGTTCTTTATTTCCTATTTCTGTACAGTGATCACCTCTCTTTTCTGGAATCGTCATTTTGAATTTATCAGCAGTTGGTTTGAAGTGAAAAAAGCTCAGAATATTTCCTCTGTCTTCTTGTGAGTATGATCAAAGTAGTTACCTCAGATTTCTTTGCCTATGGTATTCAGAAGTTTTTTTTCTATATTGTTTTGGTGGGTTTTTTTATTATTTTTTTATTATTGGCTTTTAGACTGGATTTTATTTTTCCCCTGTGTGCTTGCTTGCTTCTTTGGGGGCTGATCTAAATCCCTCTGAAAATCAGTGGACAACTCTGCAGCCAAACCCTTGACTCCTGTTCCTCTGGGACCACTGTCACCAGAGATTACTTTGTTCAGAACTGATAGGAGATGTAAAAGATTTAATCTTGAACTTTATCTTCAAATCAAAATCTGTGAGTTTTGCAGTAATCATTTTGTGGGTGTATGGCCATTCGTTTAATAGCTATATGTTAAGGTCATGTGTTGGTGTGTTACTATCCTGTTGTGTCTTCTGTCCTTTTTAGAGCACACCAGGCTTTGAGGAGTCTGTGAGAGTTCAAGTAACCATGTTTACTAACTATTTACAATGTGTAAGACTTAGACATTTTTTACAGACATTGTTCTTTCACTTTCAGAATAAGTGAGGGCTCACAAACCATTTAGAGGAAGTGTTTATAATGTGTGTTAACCTTAGCCCCTCAATATACGGAAATTCCAGACTGGAGACAAACTGAGGACTGGCTCTAAGTTTAAGCAGTGCCTGTGACAGCAGACTGACAGGGTCAGAAATATTGTACCAGGGTCAAGGTACTCTTTTTAGATACCATCATTTTCAGTTAATTCAGGGTGCAGTGAGCTGCTTATTCTCACTGAGGAGTGACCATGTTCTCTGTGTGCCTGGACCTCCTCTGTACCACTGCTTCATTCCCACTCCTTTTGGCAAGAGCAGTGTGGAAGAGGAGAGAGACATGGCAGCAGGCTGGATCTCCAGCAGCCTTCCCCCTTCATCAGGAATGCTGGGGCTGGGCCCCTTTTAGCGTTTTTGTCATTGCCCTTGGGGAAGTGAATTTAACTCTGCCTACCCTTCTGAGAAGGTTTGTGCAGGTGCTGAATGGGCTGATAATTGTTGCAGGCTGTTCTCTGCCCTTGGTTGCTGTTTCGGAGTTGTGCGTTACTGTCGAGCCTTTGTAGGGGGAGTATTTAAGACTGAGGCCAGGTACAATCTGGGATTTCCAGTTTGTGGAAATGCTGATATCCCAAAATTAGGATTTCTTTCTCATTCAGAACCAGCCTAAATCTTCTAAAATTTCCCATGAAACACTTCTTCCAGTGAGATCACTGAATTTAAGTTCCCATGTGCTTCCTCTGGGGTTGCATTTGAGGTATGCAAGTTCCTTAAAAATTTGACCTAAGGAGAGGGAGGCCATACTGTCCAAAATGGGATCAGAAATGCAAGTGCTCTCCCCTTGTGCTTAGGATAGGATATTGAAAGAGAGCAGTGACTGCCCTCCAGAGTTCTTCTGACAGCCTAGCAACTGGTGTTGTATCTGTAGGCATGCCTGAGCCTGCAGACCGTGGCGTTGAAAGAAGGCACTTCAGTCCCTCAAAACTGAAACTGTGTTTCAGTGTATTCCTGCACTGATGCTGGTGTCTTATTTTGATGCATAAATTGCATCTGAGAATCTGTCCTTGAGGGACTCATTCATCTACTCCAACTGCAGGATGTGGGATGAGTGTCATCTGTCTCGTGCCGAAGTCCCCATGGTGCTTGCACAGCACTTGTCAAAGCAGTGGAAGAATTCTGTCACAAACGAAAGGCAAAATCTGCTAATACCTTCCATGCTTAACCTCTTCTTTCACATTGCAAGCCTGGCCAAATAGGAGGATAGACTTCAGGGGACATGAATGAAAATACCATGAAAAAGGACATTAATTGCCTTTAGAAAAAAATATTAAAGCAAATGGTGTGGACCGATACACTTAATTGGAAAGGGAAAAACAACCATTATCTCTGTAAACTATTGGAAACAAGGCTCATCTCTTTATCTGAGTATAAAAAGCAGTAATATAGTTTAGTATTATCATGACAGTCCTGTAACTCTTCTGTGAGTTCTTGAATTCAGCCAAATCTGACTTTGGAAGACAATCTGAGACATGCTTATATAAAATGCTTTCAAAAATAAGTGATGCCCTATAAGGTTAAGTTTCAAAGCCGCTGGCTAGTGATGATTGGCTTTTATCTTCCTTGGAAATGGTCATTTTGTTAAAAGTCAAGATGTCTGCCATTAGGAAACATTGTGTAAGAAAGGTTTTGGTCAGCTTTTCTCTTAAATATTCAAGACTGAAAGCATTTCTGTAGAGTCTCTGAAGAACATCTTTCTATGGCTTTATTGTGATGAATTAAACTGAGATGACTGTAGGGTCTTCTTCTCTCATCTGTCTTCTCTGCTGTTTGGAAGAGGAGGTGCAGCACTCAATCTTGCTTGAGTTTCCCTGTATCTTCTGGGACTTCAGGTGACCTCTGTGTGCAGCCAGGGCATTTCTTGCTAAAAGCTCTTTTGTGAGAGATGAGAACCCGGTGGGTTTTGTGTTGTTGGATTCTTGAAGAGGTGTTAAAGACAACCATTTGAAGTTTTGTTTAGGGTATCAGGCTAGGGGATCAAGCTTGGGAAGCAGTAGTGTCCTTCTTCCTGATGCAATTCACAGTCCCACAAAAATGTGATGGCTGCCTTTGACTGCTGAGTAGCCCAATTGATGGGCATCATTTGCTAGAAAAGTCTATTGCTTGTAAGAAATTTGGAGCTAACAGGCCACTGAAACAAGGTAAACCAGAACATCGTTTAGATACAGAAAGTTAAGCTGCATGTATCCATGAAGGAAACAAGTAAACCAAAAGTTTGGATGAAGGACATTTTTTATTTTCCAGGAATTACACCACCTAGGAATTGTAAAATTGACACATTGAGTAGCTGAAGAGAAATCTGCCTCTAATAAACCATGCTTTGCCAGACAGAGGTTTGAGAATATTTAAAAAAAAACATAAAACTGAACAAGCACAAGGATCATATGCAGGGGCAGGGTCACTGCTGTACTCCAAGTGAAAGGAGTGGAGTTGATTATCTGCATCTTCCCAGTAGGTAGAGAGCAGATATAGCTCGCTGGAGAGGATGTGGCAGGAGCATGCTGTGCTTTGGCTCTGTTCACTGGCAAGGAGTCCATCAGAGAGCATTGCCAAGCACAGCTTAGGCACAGCAGAAGTTGTATCTTTCTGTCTTCTGCACAATATTAACCTTCTAAGGCAGGAAATGTGTGTGCTGACGGAAAGATAGGCTGGGAACTGGGATTATTCAGTCTTCATTGACAACTGCTCTTTCTCAGGTCTCTCACAATAAACTCTCCTGTCACTTTAAAACTGCATTACTGATACTGCTGCTTTGAACTTCCCCGGGATGTTGTTCACTTGGTGTATGTAAGTTTACAGAGCAGACCAATCTCCTTCTGATAAATGGGACCATTTGTCCAGAACGCTGATAATCATTATACTGTGCAGCATTAAAAAAAAAAGAAAAAAAATTCCTTACTTCCCAGAATATTGTGAGCTTTTCCTTGCCTACATTGTGGTGATGCTTTCAAATCATGGAATGAAAAGAGCTTTGGTCAAATACTTCTAGGTCATCTGGAAGTGGGAAGTAGCTGAAGTCTCAAAAGAGTATCTGTTGGAGACCCAGGTGCTGTGTAGGGTAGCCTCAGAAGCACACCAGCACTGTTAGATGTTTTTCTGAACTGAGCTTGAACTCCCAGTGTCTGGAAGTTCCCCCATGCCTGTTTTCCAAGAAGAGCCTGATATTTGCAGCGCTTTCTTACATGAGCACTGCAGGTTTGGACCTGTTAAGTCTTTGGCCTGACTCTCACTTTCACTGAAGTCCCTTTACACAGTTCAGGCATTCAGCTTTGGGGATCTTAAAATGAAAGTAGATGACATTTAATAGCATAAATGAGAAACAGGTCCCTTAAAAAAAAAAAAAAAAAGTTAAATTGGTCTTCCCTAAATTGTTGAGTGCTGACCTTGAAAAAGCCCTTAAAGTCTCTGCAAGCAGACTGAATTTTTTTTAGGAGAACAGATACCCCAAACTGCAAGACATTACCTGAGGCAAGTAAGTTGTGGGATTTTTTCTTTTCTTTATAAGAGAAAATTCTTTTCCATTACACTTGGTACCCACATGTCTGCCTTAAAGCACTATTTATTTTTCACAGAACTTCAGAACTGCTGGTGAAATTTTCTCACCCTTCATTTGGATTCTTTTTAAATTTACTGGTTTTAAAATTTATATATATTCTCTTTATGTGAAACGTGTTAAAGATTCCATTTTTATTTTGAATATTTCAGTTGTTTTTTTATGTGGAAGGCAATGTTTAAATGTTTGGAAAAGGGGGGAGGCAAGAAAAGCTGTCATCCATCAACTGGTATTAAGTCCAACTTTGACAGTTTGATACAAACTGAATCTGACTGTTAGTGCAGACATGATACAAATTAGCTGTGACTTTATGATACCAGCTGTTTCTCTGACAGGGTAAAAGGGCACATAACTAGAATAGCATCTTTTGTTGAAAGCAGTGTTTCCCTTTGTTAAATGGGGGAGCCTCAGGCAAAAAATTGTAGCCCTCAGTTACGTGACATGTGCAGTCTGCAACATGTTCACGGAGCTTGGGGGGCTTTTTACTGATGTTTTTCAAAGACAGGGTTATCATAAGTGTTCTATTTTTGCTAATTTTATCACTGAAAGACAAATCTCTGTCATGTTTTTGCCTTGTGTTAAAACTAAGGATAATCTAAGTGCTATTTTCCTTACAAGTACAAAGAAAATACTGAACAGCAAAACTTGAGAAAAGTTTGCAAAGAAGAAATCACAAATCTCAAAGTAAAATGTAAATTAATTAATTATTTTTATTAATCGATTGCCTACAGTTATTTTTTTCTTACTAGAATTTTTAGGGGTGTTTATTCCATACAAACTAAGTCTTCAAAGTCTTTAACAAACTGACAATCAGCATTAGCTGAGTACAGTTTATTGAGGCAGCAGATTGGTTGTGATAAAGATGCAGGGACACAAGACCCAGCTGTCTGCAGTCATGCATTGGCTCTTGACTCATTTCTGGTGCTAGGTGGCTGCGTGCAGCCTCCCTACTGTGTCCAGCACCCAAGTAAGATGGGTGCCAGAAGCCTAGGGGGGATGGAAACACAGAGTTGACATACCCGAGGAACTTTGTGTAGGCGCAGCTGGGGGGTTCCCTTGTTACTAGAGCTCATAAAGCCTACTCATAAACTGAAATGGTTCTGAGCAAAGCCATTTGGATGACTTTACATCACTGTACATCTGCGTCCCCGCTGTGTATCGGTATGACCTTAACATATCCACTGACTACCTCAGGCAACATAAAGTTGGCTGTAGCATGTAACTAAACTGAAACAATGTGATTTATTAAGCAATCAAATTAATCTTACTTCTGACACTTGATTAATAGCCAGTAAGATTTCAAAATTTGTTAGTACAGGTAATAGACATACTCCATTTAAATTCATCAGGAAAGGGGCAATATTAAGAATGGAGTTATGCTATTAGCATACTAGTGTCTAACTAGGAGTACTGTGAGGAACAACATTGATGCTAGAATTACCAAGAGAAGCAAAATTTCAGCTGAATATCTTATAAACTTTCTTAGATTAATGCTTATCAAAGCTGATGCTAAACTGAAAAAGAAAGTGTCTTGAAAGAGGAAACTTTCAGAACTGGATTTTTATTTTTAAGGGGCCATGCAGTAACTTTAGGACTATAAGCATTGTGAATGGGATTGCTCCTTCCAAATTTTAAGTGACACTTCACAAAGGAAGGATGCTACTGCTAATGTAAAGGTGGGAAAATTCTCAGCAAACCATAACTTCTATTTCAGACAAGTGGAAGTTCGAATGACTTGGTATTTTGGCCGTGGCAGGAATTATCACGAGTCCTGCATGTCTTTCTACATGGAGCAGAGAAGCCTCTATATAATCCAGTATGTGAGATGGTAAAGCAGACAAACCCAAACTGTACTGAAGATGCAGAGAACTAAAAATATGTCAACATAGAATTGTAGCAGACATATGACTGAAAGGGCAGAGATGAGCGTGTTGAAGAATACTAACTTCTACTCATGAACTTGGAGTAAATTTAACAAATAAATGCATTTCAAAAAGAAAGTTTAGGATGTAACCCTTGTGTTTTTCATGCATTGCTGGTGATAATGTGAAGCACAAAATAAAAAAATTCCAAGCATTAATAAATAGGTCTTGGCCATTTCTGTTACAAACATGCAATTTTACTGTCTAGCATCTGTTTCTGAAATTATGTGAAGTATTTATTTAAAATATTTTGCCATCACAGTCTAAGTGACTAGAGAACATCTTGTTTTCATGAATGTGTAGAGTGGTATGTCAACAAACAAAGGTCCATACATGACATTTTAAGAACAAAACCCAGCCACAAGAAGTTCTACATTCTGAACTGATTTTTCGTTGATGTAAAAATCCCCTTGGCCAGTTTTCTGGTTATGGTTATACCCCTGTAAGCCTGGAGTATCTCCAAAGAGAGCTTAATGTATCCATTCCATTCATAAAGCCAGGCTGAATATGGGAGCATGGGGCTGGCTATAGATGCAATCAAAGTAAAAATCTGCAGGAGATGCTGGAGAACATGTTTATCGCTAATGTGCAGTAACCATCAAGAGGAAAAAGATCACATAGAAAACTTAAACCTGTAGCAAGCAAATGATGTGCCGTCAAATGATGATAGCAGCAGAAGCCATCATGACAGTTAGATTTTACAGCCATGATGTCAGAAGCATCACAGCCTCTTGCAATATCATATTCGGAACATCTCATTATAACTTCAATAAAAGAAGGGATGCTAGCCCTCAAATCCCAGAGTTTAAATTAATCTTTTTATTCTTTGAGAGTACATTACTTGTTATGAAAATTACATTCTTCCTCATTTTGTATTTAAACTGTTCAGTTGTATTGTTCTGAACTTCAATCGAGTTGTCATGTTTCTCTCCAAGATGGTTACATTCACTGGTGAAATAATGTTGGCTCCTTTGGGTATTTGAGAGAGACCAGACAATATGTTGTCCTTGGCTGGGCCAGCTGCTTCACATCCTCTGAGGGCAGAGAAATGTGCAGTAACTGAGTTATAGTCAAATACTTGGGTACCATTTAAAGAACTCAAGGAGGCCTGGAACTGCAGGAGATCTCTCTTCATCCACTTGCCAGATAGGAGGGTATTCCTTGTGTTGAGTTGCTCTGGGATTTACAGTTTATGATAAGAAAAATCCCTTTGCTTTAAGTGCTTGCTGTTTTGTAGATGCTAATCATGCTAAATGACTCATTGTGAGCTTCCTGCTGTTACCCCTCTGGCTGGTTCATTGCTAACCTCATATTCCTTTGTGTCTCAACTTGATTAACTCATAACGGTCAGCAACAGTTTATTTTTTGTGGTTATTTAGTACCACACTCTGTGACTTGTCTTGTTGGAAAACTGCAGGCAAAACTGCCATTCTGGATAAGTGAAAGGAGCAAAATTTGACCTTGAAAGTGAGTAAACATTAAAAGGCTTGCTTCTGCCAGATAGTGGCACACCGAACATTAGGTTCCTCCTTATATAGTTGTGCTGATTATATGGGTTCTTTTCTTTTTCCCTCTTCTTTCTTTCCATCTCTTCCTTTCAATTTTCTTTTTTCTTTTACTTCCACCCAGCCCAAAGAAAAGACCTATAAGCAACAGTCTTGTTCAAAGTATGGAAGCTGGCTCCAAAACCAACGAGATCTAACCTTGCTTTGGTTTTAAAACCTTGCTTGAGGGAGCCAGAAACCCTTTGCTTAAATGACTTAATTTTCAAGCAGTATGAATCATGCAGCAACTGCACAAGCTCTGGCTAGAATATATTGTACATATGTTTGTTCTTTAGGCAGTAAGAAGAGAATACAGAACTGGAGGTCATTTGAGTTACAACTACTTTGGGGGATTTTTTTTTTTTTTAAACATTCCTTCTAACAAATGCAGTTTAAATGGGTTTGTTTATATGGCGTGGAATTGGAAAGGCCCAAACTAACTAAGCTTTACACAATGTGGCCTTCTTCCAAATTAATCTAAAATATTTTAATCTCTCTGGAGTTTCTTTATCCTCTGCATCTGTGCTATAGTGGAGACACATTTTTAACATTTCTTTGAGGAAAATTACCTTTCTTTCCCTCCAACTGTACTCAGCAAGGTCAACGGAGCACTGTTATATGCTATTTAAACATCTGAGATTCATCATATATCTCCACAACAGAACGAATCATCATAAAAGGTCTAATGAATTCCGACTGCTAGCCAAGCGAGGGAGTCCCCTTATGGATACCGGGTATTAGAAATAAAGAATACATGCAAAATAGAGTTTTTACACTTTGGCTTTATACAATTAAGAATTATACTGCCCCTCAAGAAGGGGGCAGGGAAGCTTTGCCCCCCCCCCCCCCCCAATAATTTTGGCAAATCAGACTCAGACAAATGCTGAGGCCATTGTGTGGGCCGGGATGGCTGCTGGGCCTGCCTGTGGGTAAGGGGCCTGCTCACCCTGTGGGACCAGGCAGGGCCTGAGCAGGAGCCTGGAGGAGCTTCTTGCTCCTGGGGAAGGAGATGTCTGAGCCATGGTCAAGCTCCAGAGCTGGCCACCTCAGCCTCTGGCTGCATGCCTATACTTGGTTTTGAGGCCTTTTTGTTTTCTAGTGCAGTAGCAAGTTATGGGACTGAACTCATTTTACTACCCAGCAACTGAAATACTGAGGGATGCCTAGGTGGTGGGTTTTTTTTTCTATTTCAATTTTTATGAAATTATTTTCCAGGCATTTCAAAAAGCAGTGCTCCTCCTTCAGCTGCCTGTAGTTCCAGTCAGTCTGAAATGGCCCCAGGGAGCAGATACAACTCTGATCTTTCGGAATTTTTATCTGGAAAACCATGATAGGGGGCATTTTTATCTGAAATGCTGTTGTATAACTGCTAGAGATGACGCCGAGGTGGTTTAATACCAGAGTTTATTCTAAACTATTCTTCCTGTGAATACTGCTAGGTTGTGAAGTTTGGATAGCTTTAACGAATTTCAAATAAGCATTTGAGCCTCTGAAGGAAAAATTATATGCTGAAGGCCCCTGTTCTGTGAAGGCACAGGGTTTTGCCACGTTTTCTTGGTTTTGTGTTTTTGCTTATCACTGAAAACCTGCAGGGGCTGCAGAGAAACATGCTTCTCTGCCAGCCTGTTTCAGGCTGGTGTTGGCCTTGTCCTTAATCTTGGTGTGCTCCCTTTTCCAGCTGTGCTGTGCAGGTAACTGCTGTTCTCCTGCACGAGGGGCTGCTGGGCACGGCTTGTGGGGTGGTGCGCCAGGATAATGATGGTCTGAATGAAATCGTCCACCAAGATCAATCACCTCAAGCTGTCCCTGCTTTTGAATGAAGAACCATACCTACCCCAAACACACTTTACCCATCTTTTCATGTAGTCAGAGGTATTTTTGGACCATTGCAAGCCATACAGTAATGGAATAAATTCCAAGTGCAGCAGGAGACCACATCGAAGGAAAAAGTCATTAAGTGCCAAGGGCATTTCTTTTACTTTTCTTACTGGGACTGGAAAATATTCCCTAAATAATACATCTGGATGTAGAGGAGTAGAGAGGGGAAAAGATGAAAAACAATCCTTTAAATTCAGTAGAAGCCTACTTTAATGGCTTGTTTAATCTGCCAGCTGGCACAGCGTTGACTTCTTGCTACACATACTTTAAGGAGACCTATGTAGTTCTTGGAACCAAGTTCATATTAAGTTGTAGAAACTTAAATATTAATAAATTGGCAGAACTGCTTTTTGGTACTTAATAGAAATCAAGAAACTGCTTAGTCATCTCCAAAGATATTTCTGTCTCCTTTTTAATGTAAATACCAAAATAATATGGACTTAGTTGCAAAGGCAGTAAAAATTCAGATCTATTCCCTATATGTGCCCTATTTGAAGTATGTGCACATCCCTCAGACTCACAATCATATGTATTTCCCATACAGCACTTTGCTTTGAGCAGTCTTTCTAATGTCACTTGTGACACCATTTTGTTTAAAAGAAGTACATAATGAGTTTGTGTCTTCTCCAGCGCTCCTTGGCCAGGAGAAGAACTGGTGCCACCTTTATGTGGATTTTTTTTTAGGTGTCTTGCAAATGTTTTCACTTAATAGGTGCTCTAGGGTATATTACACATGTATTTTATATGACTGTAAGTGTTCATGCTTTTGTTTTTCACCTGGCTTTGTGTGAAATTATATGGGTACAACTGAGTGCAAACCTGAAGTGCAGCGTCAGCTGTATAAGTAGCATTTATACTTTCTGTTCCTAAAAAGTTAGGCTACATCAAGAAACATGCCTTCTGTTTTCAATTACTCTCAGTATTGGAAAAGCAAAGGAGAAAAGATTTAACTGCAGACCAACCTGTCTTTTATATTTAGGGAATCCTTTAATAATATCTGAAGTGACACTTGTCAGTATTTACAAGGTGTAAATGTTTTATTTGGTCCAGGTACGCACTGAAAAATCTGCCTAGTTTACTTATGTTTATTTATGAATTTCAGATCTGGCTTTTATTTTATTTGTTCACCTTAAGGGTGTAAGTTATTTTCAAGATTTTTATCTGGGGTATAGATTGTAAAAATTCTCCAAGTTTGCAAGCATTATGGTCTGGGATTTTAGTTTGATCCATCTTTGTACATCTTTTCCAAAGTCTGTTTCTTTCTTCAGACCTCTTTTTCCATTCTTGCCTCTGTTCCCTTGCCACCTTAACATTTTTTTCCACATTTAACATGGTATCCTTGCAGAGATTATCTCTATAGTTGTACTTCACTCCTGTAGAGCCATCGGATCTGGTGAGTTCTGAAGCACCCACTTTTAGAAGGCCTCAGTGCACATATGCCAGCCTTAAGTAGTGCAATTATTTCTGCTTTCTTCATTTTGAAGAAGGCATAAGATTTGAGGGCTGAGTTCAGTATTTATTTTTTTCCAGCTAGCCCATAACTAAAGATGAAGTGACTGAGTTATGGAGAACAATTTGCTTAGTAAACATAGGCTGCTTTCCTATTTGTAGAGCATTTACAAACAGTTTGGAAGTTGTTCTCCCTTCTCTCCCCTTCCACCTTTGTGTTTCTGGTTTTGGCCAATGCTTTGTACACATACAATCCTGTTCTGCTGGTTGAGTGTGAAAAATGTGCTTCATGTGCCTTTGGTGCCCAGAACTTGGACTTTGACCAGCTGTACGTGCTCTGTGTCTCATTCTGAGCTGGTGGACCTAACATGGCAGCAAGGGAGACTGGAGGAAACCTCATAGGGGTTTTGGATCTTTATGGAGAGGAATTAAGGAAAGGTAGCAGATAATGCATATTACAGAGATTTAATTTTTTTTCAACTTATTTTTGGAAGGGAAATTAAACATTTTCTTTTCTGGACCATGCAGACATTGTCTGAGACACTGTTCCTAAAAAAAATTAAACAACAACTGTAAAATGTATTGTCTTGATACAGTGCTCAAGTGTAACTTTCCTTTGTTGAGTTAATACAAAGTATGTCTGTCTGTGTGCTCTCAGTATTTAAGTGCACAGGAGACTCTCAGGCCTCACCTGTCTCATTCATTTGACTTTGTTGGAAGCTGTGACGATGCTGTTCCCATGCAGGGAAGCAGCGTACAGTCACATACAACATTACTGATGTACCGTACTGATGCATTGCTGTTGTGGTGTTTGCTGGCAGTAAGTATTTGTGCCTGAATGTCTAGATAGCAGTCAGATTATTGTCAAGATTATTTAACAGCTTCACTGAGCTCATGAAGAGAGTTGGCAATACCGTAATCTTGCTGTGTCAGGTTTTATGCTGGCTCATGCACAGCATGTGAATGTGCCATCTTGCCCATCAGTTTTTTTGTTGTAACAAAGCCTCACTGCTTTTTTTTCTTTTGATCTTCTGTTTTGGTGACACTGTTCTGTTAGTGTTTCCTTGCTTTCAGCTAAACTCAGCATGAAGGGGGTCTATGATATAAACTTCAAATACGGCAAATGGTTTAAGGGGCATCTATTTTGCAGTACCTTGTTTGAGCTGTCCTGTTGAAAGGCTTTGCATTTTTGTTGCCCTGCTTCACCTCCTTAAAGCTGGCACTGACCTCATGCTTCAATTTTCAAGCAAAATGACACGGAATTGCTGTTCATTACAAAGAAATTGTTATAGCTACCTGACAGGAAACAATCTGGGTTTAATTTGTAAATATGACTTAAATATGACTTTAAAAGTGTGAGCTGGAAAAGTCCAGTATAAATTTCTGCAGCTTGATCCATTCCTGGTGGAATTCCACAAATTTCCATGATGCTCTGCCATGGAGTAACTGGACTTTCAGCTGCAGTGTGTCTATCGTGGTGACATGCACTGTGTCTGTGCACAGTAATCCTACAGGTACTGAGAGGAAAGATGAGTTAATTAAGGTTCAAGAGCCAAGAGGCAAGACTTGAAAAGATACAATTTGTTTCTTCTGAGTAACAGGTTGGATTCAAAATACTTAGTGACTCTTAGGGTACAACTAGTAAGATCTGCAAACCAAAGTACTTCAGGGGTGTTTTTTTATAGTATTTCTTTTTTCTTTAAAAATTAAGGGATGATGATTAAAACTGGGTATTGTTACTTATTGCTGGTTCAATAGAGCAAGCAAGAGAGACCCCTCAACTCTCATTGGAGTTTATGAAGCCCAGCACTAGGCAAGGCTGGATACTAGGGCTGTATGTTTTAACAGGAAAAGAAAGAGAGTTGAAAATACAAAAGCGAAGCCACAGTAAGCTGGCTGCATTGTATCTTCATATTATTTTCTATTACTTTTTTATGACTAACTATGTAGCTTAATATATCATGATTTTGTATTTTGAAATGCGTTCCAGAAAACATGTGGAGTTTGAAGTCTGGCTGAGTGAATATTGCTGTTGGAACCTTACCTTAGACTTGCTTGAACATTTTACTATTTTTAATGGCATTACCTTAGGTTTTTAATTCAAGACCTGAGAGATGCAGAGAAAGAGTTTGAATAGAGTGACAAAACATTCATAAAATCTACCTGGACACAAATAAATTCAGACAACTGGCTGAAATATTGCATGTGAACATGAAGGTCAATGCGATGGTGCAAGAGTAGGAAAAGAGGGGAGCACCAAATGACGGGAGCAGAGTAATAGAAGGCAGAGAGGCAGATACTTCCCATCTTTGATCATCTCCTTGCCTGGAGGGGGAAGCCCTTCTCCCTAGTGGACAGCGGAGGAAAGTATAGAGGGCTGCATTGCTGCTTCTAGCTTCCTTGCCAGTTGTGGTGCAGAAGAAATGCTCCTGCACTTGGACAGAGCAACATCTTCCCTGCCTGATGCCTGCCCTTCTCCTAGCCCAGACCCTCTACCTATTGCCAGAGCTGTGACTGCCATTCTCAGTGTGAGCCTCTGCTTGTTATGATGGACACCAAACTGCCTTGTCTTGTGTTATCCCTGCCTACATCATTGGGTGATTAACTCCACTAGGCAAGAGCTCCCAGCATACTTTCTGTTCCTGTGGCTTGTCCTGCTTCACACCACTGTGGTGGTACCTTGCTGTGTGGGATGATTGTGGCTTTGCACATTGAAAAGAGACTAACAGCATCATGGTGATTAGCACTCAGTGCATGGTCATCAGCTCCTGTGGGCATTTCTGTCCCGGATTGCACCTCCACTGCACCTAGCTCCAGTTCGGAGTCAGGCTCTGCCCCTCTCTCAGACAGCTGCTGTCCTTGCTGACATGTGTCACTACATGTCTGTCCTGATGCACACTCCACTGGGCACACTCGCAGCTACGCTGTTTCTCTCAGAGAGGAGGCAGCTTGCAGGATCAGGGCATGCAGTGCATCTGTGACATCTGCCAGCTGACCTAGTGTGAGACTCCCTCCGCAGCGGATGTGAAGTTGGATCAGAGAGTATTGACAAGAAGAGTCATTTTTCCTTTTCCCTATACCTTCAAAGGCACAAACTGAATGGATACAATGTGGTGGTTTTATCTCTGTTGTCCAGAAACTGAAGACTGGCTTTTCCACAGGTGTGGCAGCTTCTTCTGCCTGTGTGGTATTCTTTCCCATGCTCTGATTTTTTTCCACTAGAAACCAATGGGAAATTGGCATTGGCATTGCCATTTATAGGGCAAGAAGAAATGCATTCTCCTCTTTAGGATGTCTTGGTCACCTGACCTGGACCATACCTGTTTCTTGCTGATGTTTGTTCTTTCCTATTATTAAGAAACAAATTGCTCCTGACTGGAAGGTGGTGGCATGGGCATTTGTTTTCAGCACTTAGAGATTTCAGTGGGAGATGAAGTTGACCAACATCTGGGACACTGCCACAAGTTTCAACAGTCAGGCCACAGATTTGTGACAAAGCGTGCAGGAGGACTAAATGTGTGATGTAGGCATTCTTGTGATTAGATTAGCATGGTGAAGCTGAAGGTCTTCATGGGTAGAAGCAGATAAAAGACAAGGGCAATAGTGCATGATATTCCATGAGCCTGCTTCCCAGTGTTTGAATGCAGAGAAAAAGTGAATGCAAGTCAGAGCTCATTTTGGGACTAAGCACTTTTACAAGCTGGTTTGTGGACTATAAAATGCCTTTGATTTCAGTGTGTTTTGTACTTTGAGATGGAGGCCTCATTGTCATTACCTGGGATATCCTCACTTATGATTAAATGGTAGTAAAGGGCAATGCAATTTTCACCTGCCCTTTGTATCTGCAGCAAAGGCAAAGTATTTCCTCAGTGATAATGGTATGGGTAAAAAGGATTTGTTTCGCAAAAGTAAAAGAAATTCAGCCTTTGTCTGTGTATGCACAAAGGTAGGAGAAGACAAAGCAGCCTATATTGGCTCACACCAATTTCTGACATGCAGGGTATGCTCACTGATCTTTTGTACTGTGTATTAGATAAATTTGGCCTGTGAGGGTGGAATCCAGTCCTGATTGAAGTCTCTGGGAAGTCTGCCAGAGATTCCAACAGGACCAGGATTTGAATTCTAGTCTGTATATCAATAATATTTCAGTATCTTCTGATCTTTAGGGACAACATATTTGAAATGCTTCAGATGACACTTGAATGGGAGAGTCAAGGGTCAATCCTTCTAACATGAGAACCAGTGGCTGTGCCAGCAGCTTCCAGCTATGTCTTGTTTCTTCCTTTGTCTGCTAATGGGAAATGATAGACAAATGTCACAGAGATCAGGGGTGGGACCAGTGTATGCAAATCCAAATGTCAAGAGAAAGCTCTGCCTGGCCCTTGTGTCAGTGTGCAGCAGGAGAACGATGAGGAAGGAAGTGGGAGGAGTGGAAATGGCATACCCACACTCACCCTGCCCAAGGGAATAAAGACAAATGGGGACTTTCCATTGCAACTGACTGGCTCTGAGACGATAGGTCCTACTGCTGCATGCTTAGAAATGTATTGCAGTGCTAGCAGCAGCACACTAGATGTTTGCACACCCCTGGAATGGTGGAGAACTCTAATGCTCCTTCCCCAGTGCTGAATTAGATAATGGATATGAAAGGGGGACCTGAGCAGCTGTTTAAAGCTATGGATCTTTTAGTTGCAAATCCAAGGACTGAACTCTGTGGCAGGGACAATGTCCTATAAAAAGGTCCCTGTCAGCACTTTCATGTGGTTCACTCTGCAGCAGCAGGAGCTGACACAGAGCCTGGCACCTGCAAGAACATATGGGGCACTCACTTGTGGTAACCGATGCTGTAGCAAGGGTGGGTGAAACCTGTTCAGCACCGATTTGAATCAAGGGCCTGGGCCATGGTGTGGTCCTGTGGGCCATCAAGAGTCTTCACGGCACCAACTGGGAATCTCTGTTCTACATAATGACTGCATAGTTTTGCTCAGGATGCCACAGAGATGTTAACTAATACATTAATCAGATTTTAAAATGTCCCACCAATGCACATAAGATTTTTTTACTCCTGTGAAAGATGAGGTGGAGAATGTACCTTATGCCACAAGCAGAGATTTTTAACAGATGTTTTCTTTTACTTAGTTGTCGAAATTCTAGGTAATTCTCTGCCTCCTTCTCATAGAGTCAGTGGTTGGTACATACCCGTGTAGATGGAAATGGAATGTTCTGTGAATAGAAACTGGGACTTTGAAAAATCTCCAAAGTTTGATTTTCTCATCCTAAGTATGAATTGAACTCAGCTGGTTTGCCATTGATGAATTTTCCTTGGAAGTCCTAAGAAGCATGATCAGATAAAGCAAGGTACAGGCTAGGTTGGAATAAAACTGTGTGTTCACATGACCTAATACATTTATTTTGCCTCAAGTCCCAAATAAGCTATTCTGTTTGGGAAGGAGTAAAGCTGCTTGATACCACTGCGTGTGTGTATACATATATATATACACACATACACACACATATACATAAGTTCATTATCTGCAGTCAACATGAACACTTGGCCAAGTTTACAGTAACAACTGCAGATGTGGTTTTACATGAAAGGAGCCTTAAAAATGAATTTATAGAGCAAAGAACCTCTTTAAATGCAAGCTTTACTATTGGTGATATATGATTGCCAGCAATATCCAACATGTTGGAATGAAGAAAGAGCATGCATGAGGTGTGAAAAAGGAAAAATCAATCTATTGAACTCCACCTTTTGACTTCAATGAAATTGTGCCTGTTTCTGAAAGACCTGAGTGGCACTGAATGCTTCTAATGCAGAGTTTAAAGGGGAGTGGGAAAAATAATTTCCAATGTTTTCTGACAGATTTTCATAGAAAACAGATTTATTTGTTTTGACTGAAGATAGATTAAAGAACTGTAATTCTTCTGGTATTGCAGTAGAATGCTTGCCATACCTGCATTTCATGGGTGCCAGATTAAACAAGTCAAGCTTAGACAATGAGTGATGCTAGCTGAGCTGCTGTCATCTGCAAAGGACAACGAAGAGGTTCTGTTTTCATTCCTGTGGTGGAGGAGGTAGAAAGAAAAGGCAGTGGTAGTCCTTGGGATACAGTGGATGTCATGGTATGTAGCCAGCTCAAGCAAAATATTCTTTATGCTTCTCACTGACCGGTCCTTTACTGACTTGAAAGGTCCACACCTCTACACCAGGGTTTTGGAACAACTGAAGTGGAGACAGATGGGAAAATGGCATACTTGGATTAATAGGGTACAACTCACAAAGCTGCTTGCAGTCTCAGTTTATGTCAAGCTTTAATGAGACATTTGATCCTTTTTGTGGGAGTATTTAAAGAAAAAAAGTGGACAATGACAGAAAAACTTAGATCTTGTGTTACCATCTGATCCTGCAGGGAGGACCGGTCATAAGTCGGAGGTCCAGCTGCACGCATGTAGACTTGGAAGCCATTCCTTTACTACCCCTCTGTAGGAAAGGGTCAGAAAGAATTTCCCTTTATCACCTTTCAGCCCTTCTCTGCAGCAGACATTTCTATTTTTAGGATTTGGCTTTTTTAGCATTGATGTTACTGTTTTATCTAGAGGGCAGGGCTGAACTTGGGGCCTGGTTGTGTTTTAGCCATCTGTAAATGCACAGTGAGAAGAATTTGCAACTGGTGGAGATAACATAAGGACTAAGAGGCACAAAACTGACTAAGGCTCAGTCCCTAAGGCCACAAAGTAAATCAGAGGTGTGGAACCAAGCAGGAGTATCCCCAGTTGCTGGGTTCACCCTGAATGCTAGGCTCTGGGCCATGGTATCTCATTGGCCTCCCTGTTCTGCCCTGGGTTACTTGAGTTCTTCTGGAAATTCTGAAGCAGTTTCTCTTTGCACTGTGCCTGCCTCCTGCTTCTTGGGATAAGGAAGGGAGGACAAAAAGGGAGGGAAAGGCTAAGGTCATGGTTTTTTTTTCATGAAGAAACCTGATATTGTCCTTTTTACTACTGTATTTGGTTTGTGTGGCAAGGTTTTTAGTAGTGAGGGGACTGCAGGGGTGGCTTCTGTGAGAAACTACTGGAAGCTTCCCCTATATCCGATAAAGCCAGTACCAACCAGCTCCAAGATGGACCCACTGCTGGCCAAGGCTGAGCCCACCGGCGATGGTGGTAGCATCTCTGTGATAATGTGTTTAGGAAGGGGGGAAACAAAATGTGTCTGGGCAAGAATAACTGCAGCTGGAGAGAGGAGTGAGAACGTGTGAGAGCAACAACTCTGCAGACACCCAGGTCAGTGCAGAAGGAGGCAGGAGGTACTCCAGGTGCCACAGCAGAGATTCTCCTGCAGCCTGTGGTGAAGACATGGTGAGGCAGGCTGTGCCCCTGCAGCCCACAGAGGTTAACAGTGGAGCAAATATCCACCTGCAGCCTGTGGAGGACCCTGCACTGGAGCACGTGGATGCCTGAAGGAGGCTGTGAGCCCATGGGAAGCCTGTGCTGGGGCAGGTTCCTGGCAGGACCTGTGGACCTCTGATGAGAGAGGGGCCCAGGCTGGAGCAGGCATGCTGGCAGGACTTGTGGCCCTGCAGGGGACCCACACTGGAGCAGTCTGTTCCTGAAGAACTTCATTGCATGGAAGGGTCCCATGCTGGAGCAGGGGAAGAGTGTGAGGAGTCCTCCCTCTGAAAAGGAAGGAGCAGCAGAGACAACATGTGATGATCTGACTGTAACCCCCATTCCATGTCCCTCTATGCCACTGCAGGGAAGGAGTAGAGAACTTGGGAGTAAAGTTAAGGTGGGGAAGGTGTTTTAAGATTTGGTTTTATTTCTAATTATCCTACTTTGATTTGATTGGTAATGAATGAGACTAAGTTCCCCAAGTAGAGTCTGTTTTGCCTGTTGTCGTGGTTTAACCCTGGCTGGCAACCAAGCACCACGTAGCCGCTTGCTCACTCCCTCTCACCCAGAGAGGGATGGGGAGGAGAATCAGAAAGGAATGTAAAACTCAAAGGTTGAGATAAGAACAATTTAATAGATAAAGCAAAAGCCACGAACATAAGCAAAGCAAAGCAAGGAATTCACTACTTCCCATGGGCAGGCAGGTGTTCCGCCATCTCCAGGAAAGCAGGGCTCCATCATGCGTAATGGTTACTTGGGAAGACAAATGCCATGATGTTGGATGTCCTCCCCCTCCTGCTTCTTCCCCCAGTTTATATACTCAGCATGACATCATATGGTATGGAATACTTCTTTGGCTACTTTGAGTCACCTGTCCTGGCTGTGTCCCCTCCCAATCTCTTGTGCCCCTCCAGCCCTCTTGCTGGCAGGGCCCAAGAAACTGAAAATTCCTTGACTTAGTATAAACATCACCCAGCAACAACTACAAATATCAGTGTCCTATCAACATTGTTCTCACATCAGAGCCAAAAGACAGCACTGCACCAGCTACTACTGAGAAAACTAACTCTATCCCAGCTGAAACCAGGACACCTGTGATGGTAATTGGTGAATAATCTCTCCCTGTCCTTGGCTGGACCCTAAAGCCTTAAGTTGTATTTGTATTTTCTCTTCCCTGTTCAGCTGAGGAAGGGCAGCGATAATGTGGCTTTGGTGGGCACCTGGCATCCAGTCAGGCTCAGTCCACCACAATTTTTCTGTGCTTCCTGTAGGTCCCAAAATTTCTACCAGCTCCCACAGAACTGGGGTCCTACAGCGTGCAGGATGTGTCTCTGTTGGTAACCCCATTTCAGTTGACCAGTGTGAGAGGCTTGTTGGGCTAAGGAAGGAAGGGAAGGTACCTAGTATACAGTGCATGCAGATGTCTTTAGATAAGAAGGGAAATTTAGCAGAAAATCTGTCGTATTCCAAAGAAATTGAAAGCCAAATCCCCTTGCTCTCACCTTCAGGTGAATGAAGCTATTTTCTGCCCTCATTCTTTAATGAAGAGTGGGTCAAACTGCTGAGAGGGGGTCTGGCAAGAGCTCTGATGGATCTGCATGGACAGTCATCACAGCTTGCAATCTGCCTAGCAGTTGTCTGTGTGAAGCTTACCCTGGGCATTCATAACACTGGAGCAGTGAGCGATCCTGTGTTAAGGAAACAGGCATGACCTTCAGCCTTTTTGGGCCTGAAGGTCACCAGGAGGAAATTTGCAATTGTTTCACTGTACTGGGAGGGATGCAAGATGGCATGTGCTTGCACCATGCTGTCACCAGACATGGCCAGCATAAAGCCCTGTGCAATATAAACAGCCATACTATATTAGGGAATATGCTTTGGCCTGAAGTTTATTGGCTCAACCAAGTTGAAGCTGGTGCAGTGGCTCAGCATAAACATTGCAGACTGGGAACTCATTCAGTGTAATGGAAAGGTGACTGGCAGGTCCTGAAACACAGACATTTCAGTTTGTTAAAGACCTGAGCAGAAGTTCGCATTTTCATTTGCTTGTTACCAAATCTAGCTCATCTGTTTTTAAGGTCCCCCAAGTGCTGAGCTGTCTCTGAAATCAGTGCTGGGAATAGGGTGAGGACAGTCTTAAATCTGACCCAGATCAGGAAGTTATTTTGCTCTCCATGCTGGAATTATACTGGTATGTGGTTGTGTGTGTATTTCTACCTAGCCAATTTATTGTTTGCTTTCAAAGAGCATATTCCCATTAATTGCTATTAAAATACTTTGTCATATATTTACAATTACTGTGCATTCTTCTGATTTTACCTTGATGAAAGCCGAAAGACAAAATTTTAAACTCTGTCATGGGATGAGGCATAAAGGGAAGTGGGATTAGCATGTGTGTGTTTTGTATCAGGAGGGATTAAATATGACTGTCCTTGAAGGAAGCAGTTTTTAGCAAGACAATGAAAAATGCAACAAATTTTAGCAATAAACATAGTCAACTGAAGATCAATGACATTACGCGAAGTGCAGAGATGAAAAGGAGAGGGAGAGTCTAGTACTGCTTTTTAAATGAAAAGTGTTTTTGTGAGGAGATGGTATTTGCAGGGCACATACTTTGCTGGTAAATATAGGTAAATTACTTTGCTTATCAATCTCTTAGTCTTAGCATGTCTTCAGGAACACCACAGGGTTCATCAGAGATCATATTATCTAAAGGTTCAGTCTCAGAATCAAAAGAGATAGGGACCCTGAGAAGACACTTGTATGTGAGGCTGTGGAAAATCTAAGGGTCTGAGCAAGAATTATCCTCAGTAGATTCTGAGAGGTATTTAAAAAAAAAAAAACAAACCAAAACAAGAAATAAGGTCAAAGATCTCTGTACAATTTTTCCCTAGGTCCCTCTTCTGAGTCTGGTGGTGGAAAACTCCTGAGAGTTCACTTCAGATTTTTTCAGTATTATTTCAGTTATGTAAATGTTGAAAAGACGCTGAGGGTCTTGTTTTGAGATAGAAGCAACAAAATATTAATTTTTATAGTCCACCCTTTCACAGTGTAAAACTAGTCCATATTCCAGTAATTTGCATATGTGTGTTGGATGTCAGGGGAATGGTGCTGGTCAAATAGTTTCAGAGATCTACTTCTATTCGCAAAAAGAAAAAAATAATTCTGCTTCTTTAAAATTTATTGATGACTTCTGGTTGAATTAGGTGCAAAACATACCTGGAAATAATTTGGAGAAAAAAACTGAGATATCAAAACATTTTCCATTGTACTTTGCAAACCAAAATTTTTATATTTAAATTAAAACCAAAGAGCTTTTCATTTTCCCCCTGTGGTTGAATGGAACATTACTTTTGATTTGAAGCAGTTTTCCAAGGGACAATTTCCCTCTTTTCAGAAAAGTGAAACTTCTTTTGTCTGACACCAAATTATTAAAAATGTGTAACAGGGGGAAAAAAAAAGCAATCAGCAAGTAAAAAAATAAAAATAAAATCGCTTTGCACACCTGGGAAGGTCACACAGTAAGACATTTTCACACATGGCTCTGAAGGCAGGCCCTGGAGTGGAGCTGGATGGAGTGTTACGTTTTATCTCAGGATGTTTTCACTCATGAACAATTTTTATTTTAAAGAGAGAAGCATCAAAATGTGCATGTTCCTGAAAATGGTTTGTAGAAAATACTTCAAATAATTGGT
The DNA here is from genome assembly GCF_023634155.1 of Falco peregrinus. NCBI lineage: Eukaryota > Metazoa > Chordata > Aves > Falconiformes > Falconidae > Falco > Falco peregrinus. The sequence goes on from NC_073726.1 coordinate 71,056,488, forward strand.
ACCTTCATCTATAAGCAAAGCGATTTTTAAATCTTCTGAGAGGCAAGAATTCTCTGAGAACTCTGATTTTATATTTTTTGTGGAAATAAGAAGCTATTTTAGAGACATACATGAAGTTATTGCCTAGTAGTTTTTAGAGGCTGAAAGATAAGTCATTTATGAGAAGACAGTGAACAGCACTGAATTCTTCAAGAGGACCTGATATGGCTTTGTTAACTAAAAGTTGTATGGTTGACCTGAACTCCACTTCCCAAGTGCCTTCCTCATTTTTAAAAAAAAGTGATTTGGCTTGCAAGTCATCTGAGTGTCATGAAGTGGCTGGACCTCAGTCCTTCAAGAGGAGATACTATAATAAACCCTAGACATTCTCCCAAGAAGTCCATCCATCTGATCTTCATCAAACAACAGAAAAGCACCCTGTAGATGGAGGAAGGTTGCTGCAGCAGGGAACTCCTCGTGACTGCTGTGCAATCTCCTCTGTGTTCCTGGGAAGGAAAGAGGAGAGGAAGAACAGAAATAGTTTGGGTTGTTGTTGTTATGCTCCTCAGCTTTCCTCATGAGGAAGACAGCTTGAGCTTTTGAGGATGAGTGATGGTGCTGAGGTCCATGTAGAAAGGGAAGGGGTGGAGGTACTGGCTGGGACATTTGGGGAGGCGATGGGGGAAATGTGAGTGCACAGAGTATGGAGCTGCAGGAAGAGAAGGGAGTGAGCCTTAGTCAGGAGAGGTGGAGAGTGGGATGCACCTGGCTGGGGGAGAAGTCATGAAGGTGCAAATAAATCAGGTGTCAAAGCATGGATACTTTGGGGAGGTAAAGGGTGGAAAAAAACTGGGATTCTCAGTTCTAGCACAAGAGGTGTCAGTCTAACAATCAGCGCTTTATATTTTAAATTCCTGATGATGACCGTACTCTACAGATTAAATGCTGCTGCCTGTTGCAGTCTTGGTTCCTGTGGACTCCATCATCTGCCCTCTATGCACAGAAACCCAGCATGCTGCTTCAGATTTGCTCCGTGTAGTCTACCATTCCTCCTTTGATATTCATCTCCCAGCCAGGGGGGAACCACATCAGTCCTGCAACTCATGAGCTCTCTAGCAAAGGAACTGGTGCAGGATTTAGCTGTACACGTGGGCTGAGATGAAAACATTTCTCGGGAGAAACCAGCAGATTTGCTGTTCTGTGTCCTTCTTACATGGTGGTAAGAGTAAATAAACAAAAGATTTGAAAAAATGTCTTGTTACAACTTGCTTTTTATATAATTGTCGATTTGTGCATTAAAAAAAAAGCAGCAGCAATTATAAAGTCACTATCAGATTTGCAAAATTAATGTTTCCTTTGAACCTCCACAAAACAACCCCAGCCAGCCAAACATGAAGAAATTCACAACAACAAAGTTTTAAATCCCTCAATCCAGGAACAAATCAGAAAGAAAAACACCCCCAGGAAAAAGTAAACTAATAAAATAACCTTCACAAAACCCTTGCCTTCAGCAGTGTTTTAAACCAAAAAAGGGGGCAGAAAAAGCCACAGATACCCTTAAGTCATGAGAGGCTTTGCTATTGCCAATGATTTTATGGGGAGGGTGCTTGGATGCTGCACCAGTGGACAGGAATATAAAGCCACAGGGCAGATCTACATCTGCAAACGGGGCACTTCAAATAGTTTACAAATGCACCTTGGCTTTGTTTCCCTTAAACTGCAGTCCATAAGCCACCTTTGAAAATTTTAGTCTGCATCTGGATGCTGGCTTTCTCTGTGGAGTCAATGGCTGGTCTTGTACTAATGGGCTGGAAAATGTTTTTTGGGGGGGACGTGGGGGGGGTGGAAATCCTCCGAGTGCAGCGCCTAGGCTAGAATTGCAGAGGAAGCTGAGGCCTCCAGCCCTGCACAGGAAGCAATCTTAGAGCAGGCCTTAAATGCCAGATTCCAGGCAGAGTTTAACTAACCACTGACAGCTCTGTAAACAAAGCAGGGACAAAAAGAGAACAGCTTTCCCTTTTCTGGTAGTCATTTTTGGTTTGGGGGCTGCAGGGGAATTCTGTAATGCTCGGCTTGATAGGATATAAACCAAGGCTGGAAAGGCTTTGTATATGAAGAACTGTAAAGGGGAAAATATTTCATGGACTAAATCATAAAGAAGAAGGTAGGGCACGGGGAAAATGCATGGATTAAACTACAAAAAAAATACTGCTACTTTTGGTTCTTTGAGCAGGATTTATACACAGTTTGGCTCCTCCTGGGTGGTATTGAAAAGCTGTGGCTTATTTTCCTTCTTTTCTCCTTTCCTTCTCTCTTTTCTCTTTTCCTTTTCTCTCTTTTCTCTGTTACTTTTTCTTTCTTTTCTCATTTTCTCTTCCCTTTCTTTTCCCTTTTCTTGAAGGGGGGTTGGGAACGGACAGACTTTTGCAAAACTTTTAATTATCTGTTTAACTAAAGAAAATCTGTTGTGCAGCGTTTTTACTGCTTCCAGTGAAACTTGGAAGCCTGAAGTTAAAATCCTGCTGAATTGTTGCTTTTGTTTGTAAAAAAGACCTGTGACTTTACAAATAGCTAGTCTGCAGCGAGCAGATGTATACAGTCCTTACTTAAAGCATGTTGATTTAATTTTAACTAGGAAACTAAACGCAGGCATGGGCTATGTTTATCCTACAAGGCATTTAATTAATCTTCTTTATCTCAACAATACTGAGGAATAATTTTTTGATGGAGAATGAAAATAGTTGCAGTGAAGTTAAGAAAACAAAACATAACTAAATGGACTCAGTTGCTTAAACGCATCCATTGTGTTTTCTCTCTCATCTAAGTGGTCATCTCCCCTTTAGATTTGGATCTCTCCAGAGCTCCGAACGCTTGAACACCCACCATGGATGACTTTGAACGCCGCAGAGAACTCAGGAGGCAAAAGCGTGAGGAAATGCGCCTTGAAGCAGAGAGGTGAGGTATTACGTATGGAAAATGGTGTTAGTGGCTTGCATTTGATTAGCAATGTCTTTGAGGATTTTTGTTTTAAGTTCGAAAGTATGTCATAGCTAACCAAAGACTCTTTACTAACAATATGTGCTGTAAAATAGCTTTAGTTAATATTGTGGAATAGGCTGGAAGTCAGGGGTATCTCGTGTCTAATTCCATTAGGCTGTTGTAAATGTTCTAGCTTCTAGTTATTTTGTTATATGGATAAATGTAAACAGTGAAGGTGGAGTATGGCCACATGAAATTATTGATAGGAAGACTCATGCTCAGATGCCATGTGAGTGAGTGTTGTGCAGAAGGGATTGTGTTTGTGTTTCCAGACATAGAACTAAAATTGTAAGATATTGATCAAAAGCTGAGATATCCTTGGTATATGTAGTATAGCATATCTGTGAATTGTCTGCCATTACTGTGAAATTGCTGTTGTATTTGTACTACCTGTCACTTTTTATTCATTTACAACCACTTTATGTAATCAACAAGGGCAGTATTTGCTGTCAGTTATTACAGATTTCCTTTGGTGCAAATGAGAGCAGAACTTGATGTGGGTATGATGATGTCAATTTATGAGAGCAGCAGCATGAAATACTGGGAATTACATCTTGTTAACTAACCCCATTTTACACCTGTACAGTTCTGTTTTCTTTAATTGATTTTTGTATGATTTATGCTGGAGCAAGGAGAGAGAAAGTCAGGCCCCATATATTTTTGTAATGTTTTCTTTGATATAAAGGTTTGATTTAGTTTATTAACACTACAGTGATTTAGAAAATAAAAAGGAACTTGGGTTTAAGCAGGTTTTGTATTTAATTTTTGATATAGACTTCATTTTTGTTTCTAGTCTTTCCCATGTGCTGACAAAACCATGGTGTTTCAGGTTCTGTATGCTGTAGGAGAAAATACATTTTTCTGAACAGTTTTAAATGGAAGTCAGCAGAATGCAATGTATTTTGTATGCCTGGTTTGAGCTTTTTAATAAGGCCCTGCTACATCAGTAGGGCTTTCTGGTGGAAGATGATGATACTTGGGGTAGAAATTCCAGGTAGGTGAGATGCAATAGCTGCCTTTCTTTCCGAAGGAAGTGTTGCCATGGAGAACTGGGTAGGTAGGCTCTCATCAGGCTATAAACTGAACCTGTGAGCTCTGGAAAGCAGCAGTGTTGCCTGCAGATAAATAAACTCATGTGAAACGTGGTGGTCAAAGGGAAATGAGGTGGCAGCCTCCTTTGCAAAACACAGCTGTCACCTGGTTGGTGACCTCTCCAAAAGGCAGAGGAGCAAATGTGCCATGGTGCTAAACTGCCTTCTTGTTCCAGAAGGTTTCCCCCTAGGCCTGGGGCGCAGTATGTTTTTGTTGGGCAACAAGTGAGGGATTGTGGAGCCTGTGCTGATCCACGGTATAGTACATGGTATTCATATACTTCTAGTGTATTTCTGCTTTAAAAAAATATTTTTAAGGATATCTTAGGGTTTGTTGCTAATAGAGGCCTTGGGTGGCCTGTGGAGGATGCTGGGGGTGTAGTTTGGGAGGTGTTTTCTACTATGAAAATATGTCACTTGAACTTCCCGTGAGGGCATCCAAGCTCTTGTGTGTGTGCAGAGTCTGTGGGGTGGTCCGGACATCAGTGATGTAGCATGGACGGCTTGCAGAGGCGTGACAGCTGCAGGGGCTTGGAGATAAGAGGCTCTGCCCATGCCACCACGGAAGCTGAAATCCAGGACTTCAGGGGTATCCATAAGTCACTGTGTGGCCTGAAATTTTACGCATGGTCCCTGATCATGCACAGGGAAACTGAAGCCCTGGGGAGGCAAAAGCTGCAGGCAGCAGCTCACCGATGTCCCTTGAGGGTATCCTCCCTGGGGAGCACTGCAAACTGATGGTGATACCTGCCCCTGGGTGATGGGGAAGCCAAGGGGTTGGACCAGGGAGTGATGGCTGCTGACATGGGAAACAGCCTGCTCCCCACCCACTCAAGCCTGCTTTTGGGAAGTGTTTTCACCAAATTTGGGGCAGCTTTGCCAGGTTTTTGTGTGGGTTACCTTTGTGGAGGAGGCGAGCTTGGTGGCAGCCCGTCCAGAGGAGAAGGTCTTGGGCCCATGCCCCTGTTTTCTGCTGAATCGTTGCAGAAGTGCTCTGTGCCCTTTCCCACACATTTGAAGGCTTTAGCAATAAATTGCTGTATGCTAAATCTTGCTGTACTCCCTTCACTGTTGCCAACTTCAAGCATTCAAGCATCATGAGTCAGACCCCTTAAAAGTCACAAGACTGCTTTAAAAATCTTGAGATCTTAAAAATAATTTAGTCTAGCCTTTTTATTTTTGGTTTGCCTTAACAATAACAGAGCCTTTTTCTCAAGTTCAGATGTGACTCTGGGAGCTGGGACCTCCCAAAACCTGCCCCAGCAGGGGCAATCCCAGGGAGGAGCTGAACATCCACACCCGTTGCATTGCACTGCTCATGTTGAGCTAAAAGCAGCAACATTTGGGCAGTTATTAACAAACAAATATATCATGCTAGATTGTTTTTGGTGGATACAGATTTTTAGGGATTTGAGGATCATCTTCACCTTTAAAAATATGTGTACAATGTGTTTGTGTACATGTCTTAAGCCACAGCAATTCACTGGCCAGACCTCCTGCTGTCCAAACACTTTCAGGTGTTTTATCAAGTGAATCACGTTGTCCTAAAGAGTGGTATGAAAGCTGAAAATGCTCCATCAGCTCTGAGCACTAGTACCTGCTGCTCAGGCACAGGGCATTTCCCTGTATCCTCCCATCAGTGGGCTGTAGCCTTGTGGTAGGGAAGCCACTGCTGGTTGTGAGCATTTCTGCTGGGAGATGGATGGATGGATGATTATGTGTAGGCTATAACATGTTTGCTAGTTCTCCCAGATGCTGTTCAGGCTTCAAGTTGAACAGCAAACTTAGAAGTGCAAGCGGCTATATCAAACAGCAGTATTTGTAACTCAGCCAGCCACAGTGATGCATTTTGTAATTTTCTGGAATTCATAAAGGAACGTGGAAAGCCTGTCTTTCTAGCCTGATGCCTGTACCCAAGAGAGACTGAGGGGTGAAGATGCCTTGTAGCAGCATCAACTAATGCACCACATACCCAAGAGGGAGTGACTTGACCTTACTGTGTCTTCCCCAGGGGCCAGAAACTGTGTGAGGACTGGTCAGGATACATGTGCCATCAATTTTTCAAGTGTCTGTCATGCTGGAGCTACTGATGTCCAGTCACTTCTGTGTTGTCTTTGGAGATATTTAGTGCAAGTTCAGTTCTTGAGGGCTGCTGCTAGGCTTTGTGGGATGGGTTTTTTTTGTTTTGTTTTGGTTTGGTTTTGTTTTTTCCATTAGAAAGCTGTTGGAAATTATGCTTTATTGTGCTGTTTAGCCCTGGCATGCTGGGATGATATGCTTAGGGCTTGTCCTAAGGAGAGGCTGGCTTTGTCCTTTAAAAACCAACAGTGTGGCTCACCCCGGCATGTGCTTTGGCTAGTAGTTCATGCTGTGGCAACTTAGATATTGATTGTCACCAACTCAGAAAGCTAGTGTTTTTTTGGCATCTTTAGCTCTTACCATTTCAAGGTATCCCATATGTTCCCATGCAGACTCATTGCACCCACAGAAATTTTGCCAGCCAGAATTTTTTGACTGATTGGTTTTATCTGGGATCTCTGGAGGCCTATTAGCATGTAATACTACTACAGACCTGTCTAGGAGGTATGTGGCCAACAGCAGGCATATGGGGCTTTGCCCAGCTTTCTCCCAGGCTGTCAGACTTATTGCATGTGCTCAGGCTGGCAGGGACCCAGCAGCTCTTGTACCTCATGGAATAACAAGGCTTTCAAGGCATAGGCCGGGAAACCCAGGACAAAGTATGGCAGTGTTAACTGTGCCCATCCACTAGCATTTTGCATGTGGTTTGTACTGATCAGGTGTGAGGTCAGATAAAATAAGACCCCACCAGCCATTCTGGCGATGGGATATGCTACATCTCTAATGGCTCTGCAGCAAAGCCAAGGCTTTATCCTGCTCCTCGGAGGCAGAAAGTGTCCTGTGCCTGGGACAGTGGTTGTACAAAGCCCTGAGGTCCTGGTCCAGAGCTGGCTGAAATCTTTTTACTGGTTTCAGTGGGTTTTGGATTAAGCCCTACCTGAGTTATTCCAGCCAGATGATTTATGAGACAGTCTCAGTGGCAGACATGAAGGAGCTGGAGGAATGCTTTGCCTTCCCAGCCACAGGGTACATACTATGCTGGAGAATCGGGGCCCTCACAGAAATGGGTTACTGATTTAACTGTCAGAAATGGGTAACTGACTTAACTGACAGGAAAAATCCCCGATATAATTGAAGCACGGGGGATTGACTTCTTTCAGCAAGGGAAAAAACAAATGCTACCTGCTGCTTTGTGCCTCTTCCTAGACAGTGAAAGATGTTTTGTTGAACAAAACCATTGGGTTTTGTCATTTTGATGTTGTAACTGACACTGGAAGAATTTAGCCTGGGGCTGGGTAGAGTGTGTGCGTCTGGAGGGGTGGTGCTTTGTATCTTGCTGATGCACTTTAGTCTGTCACAGCTGCATGCAGCTGCAGTGAAAAAATGAGGTGAAATAATTCTTGAAGTGACAATAGACCTATTTCCTTGACTTAGAGCACAACTGAGAGCAAAAATTGCCCCCTTGAACTGTCTAAAGAATAGCTCTCAGGTTAATCTATTTAGCACTTAAGTCACAATTTTACAACTGGCTGACTTGTTGTTGCCCCAGCAGTGTATTTTCACCTCTCCATGGTGTTGGGGCTCTCTTAAAAATTATACTAGGAAGCTGATCCAATTTGCTTCATTACCATACCATCACTACTGCAGGCTTCAGGAAGGTCTTGGGGTCATTGTCAGACTGGTCCTCATTTAGCTGAAGCTTAACTGAATCTGAACCACAGCTTTGCTCAGTGTAATGCCCTCCCCTAAGGGACTGCAAGTCATTTCATGGGCAAGGAACGGTATTGATCAACCTGTTGTAAAAATACAGCAAAGAGAAGTAGCTATCTATCATCAAATCACAAGTCACTCTCTAAAACCACCATACTGTTTTGTGGGCTGTGTAGGATCTCTTGACAGGGGCCACAGCTGCCCTGACTAAAGGGCTTATCTTCTTGCAGACCAATCAAATATTACTAAACATATCCTAAAAGGGTACGTAGGTAGGGCATACTGAAAAACACTGCCATTAAGCTTTATAGTTCCTGGTAGCATTAATTACTAAAGGCAGTAGGTAAAGATTATTAAAACAAACAAACAAACAAAAGCTTCAAACAGTTCAGTTACAAACCCTCTCCAGCCTCTCTTTTAAACAGTTTTATAAGGCAGTGATAATAAGGTTCATGTTCATGGATGTAGATTAGGGAATGCTCATAGAAGTAACTGAGCCTGCAGATCAGAGATGGCAGTGTGAAAGTCTCCTGGGGTGGTAACTTGCTCAATGCAACTTCAGTCAAAAAGTGACACATGTTTGAACCCAAAACTTACCTTGGTACAACTGAAAAAGAAGTCAAGTGAATTTCAGTCCAGACCTGTGAAGGTAAGTACAGAATCAGCAAGACATTTAACATGCCTTTTAATGTTTTAGTGCTCCTGTTGAGGCTGGTGTTGCTCAAGTAAACATACAAAGGGCTGAGTCACCAAGTTAAAAAGGTAAAAAACATGAGGATCAGACAGGGTACATCTTTGCAGGACTTAATAAGAAGCACATTGTTTATCTTCTGGACAGGTAAGCCAGGACACATTTGTTGCCACATCATCTTAATGCTTCTTGAGAACAAGGAAACGTCATCCTTGTCAGCCACAGAAAGTGGACAATTTCTACTCTCCTGTCCAAGACAGTGAGGGTAAGTGAGTGCTCATGTTAGATCAACATTAAATGACCACAAATAGCTTTTGAAACTGCTTTTTATTCCTGCAATGGAGTTATCTCTGGTCTAGAGTGTACATTAGTGACAAATGTTAGTGTTGAGGGTTTAGGAATAAACATAGATGGTTCCTTTTTAATTACCCCCTACTTCTTGAAACACTAGAACTTGCCCATGTCTGGTTCTCAAATGTCTGGTTACATATTTAATAAGTTTTCAGGCTTCAATTCAGCCTTGTGTAACCAAATTAAGAATATGACCTTAATACAAATTTTCAAGGAATGCTTGTTTAAACATAAGAGAAGCTGGCTGCATATGCCTAACAAGTTGCTTCTCAATGTTCATGATTTATTTCAGAACAATACTTCAAAAATGTTTGGCCTCTGTCCTCTTGAGGGCTATGCCCTTGTTGGGTCCAAGCCCCTTTTGCTACTTAAACAAGAACTACAGTGGTTTTATCTCTCCATGAACTTCATATATCCTGGAATTCCAATACTTTGAGGGTTTCCGCTTATCTTTCTGTAAAATACTCACCTTCTGGTAGAGTTGATACATATCTTCTGCCCAGGAGTCAGGTATTAAGACAATGAATAAATAAGATTAGAATTGTGTGAGGGTTGAGAACAAATTGAGGAAAAGTGCTCCAGCTGTTAACCTGTTTTCAAAGGTACCTTGAATTCCAGGACTGACAGCATGTATTTGGATTGTCAGGTTTGGCCCTTCACCTTGCATTGATCACTGTTCCTGCAGTTCCTGAAGCTCATTGTTGATCCAGACAGAAAAGCATGACCTAGTGGCTCATTAAAGCACACCCTACTGCTATCACTGTCAAGTAAGGGTGGATACTGGACAAATCTTTGCTATTGTAGCAATTCAGATGCCCTGAAGGAAATAAACCATATGCAAAGCTGAGTAGAACCTACCACTTAATTTTACAGATGTTGTGTGTTTTGCAGATTATATTTTCTTTAAAGTCCTTATGGAGAAATGATTTATAAACAAAGCTTTGTTCTTTCAAATAGCTAGACATACAGTATATAAACTTTGCTGAGCTAACCCCACTGCAATTCCTAAGCAGACAACAAAATCAGCTCCTTAGTATTTCAGATATTAATCCCACATGTATGTTAAAATCATTCTGTAATCTCTGTACTACATCTACTACACCAGCCAAGCTTTTAGGAGGACAGCCCAAATCCAGCACCCAGACAACTGGCAGAACGCCCCATCTTTCACCTCTTTCAACAGAGCAGCAGGTTTGCCTTGGGAGCACCAAGGAATTTGGGAAATTCGTGGGTGAAAAGTACCCCCTCCAAGCCTGTAACCAGGTAATGCACCTACTGCCAAAACAAAGTTTTCCTTTCTGTTTCCTACTGTATTTTTATTAGCTTTAACTAGACCAAAGTCCTTGATGAACTGAATCTATTTAAATATCTGTCTAATAACTATGGGCATTGAGGCACAGCTTTTGGTGCTTTTTATTGACAATTTGAGCATGCATATTTTAAAGGGCATTATATAAGAAGTAATACAACACGGTATTTTATCATGATTTTCAGAATTAGACTGAAGCGTAGGCACCACACAAAGAAGCTGAAGGAGCCTGAAGCAGTGTAGCTGGTATAGTACAAATAAGTGTCAATGGTTGTCCTGTCACATTTATATTTAAAAAGGATATCTTTTTAATATCTTATGTCCTAATTGGCAGCACGCAGTCAATTAAGACAAGGTAGCCTGCAGTGCTCTTGCAGCTCTGTGCATCTGTCATTGTACCTTCAAATGGTGTAAATCATATGTGCTATCAGAATTTTCTCATACAAAAGACCAGAAACTTGAAATACAAAAAGCTACATTAACTGAACGTTCGCCTAAGGTCTGTGAAGCCACAGAGCCTTCAAACTTCCTGTACCAACCACAACGGAGCAGTGTGGTGTCTGTGACTTATAGGTATGTATGTCCTTTGGAGGCAGACACTGCACCTCAGTTTCCCCAGCAGCATTTTCTGTCCCTTAGCAAGGAGTACATCAGCCCTCCACGTAGGTTACCTTCAGTTAACTCAATATAGCAGAGACCAAAGACACTGTCCTAGAACAACTCAGAATAAAGGAGGTTTAGTTCTTGGTCCCTAGGTCTACTTTTGTCAGTCAGTTTCTCGGGCAGGGCAATCCCCCATCTTCATTTATCTGGACAGCCAATGTCCGTTGTCAGAAAAACCCGCTCAAACTGTTGCTAAGTTTTATTAGATTCCTAATCCAGTCTCTTTTCATAAATAAAAGCAGTTGATCTGTATTTCTTTCTAGACAGTAGTATATGATGGAGCTCTCAGCTGTTTAGTCACTTCCCATGAGCCTGATATCCATAACTAGCATAAGAGGCAGGACTGATTTAGTTCATTGTATAAAGCCTTCTCAGGCTATAGGATTGTGCATACCTTATCACACAAACGTATGCTTGCAAATGAGTTGGCTGAAAATTCTACATTAACTCTTCTTTTTTATTATTATTATAAATGCCTTGTTATTAATAGTAATGCTCTGCAACAAATTTCATTTAGTTTAAAGAAAAGCAAAATGAATACTGCATTGTTCCCATACAAAAGAAGCTGATGGTTCAATATCCCTATATCTCAAAAGATGTTCAAAACAGTATTTTCAGGCAAATACATTATTCATTGACTTATTCACCTGCAATAATATATTCTATAGCCTGCATGTTCTTGTTGTAAGTGGCTGATGGTATACATCCTGGTGGTCCCGCCTGCCCACTGAAATGGGCCATATGGGGTTTTGATGCTTTTTTGGACAAAGGGTCATCAGGTGCTGCTCATCTATCTGGTTACTTCTCACAGCCCCTGCCACGATGTTGGTTGCCAGTGCAGCCCTGTTTGCTGTTGCCTAGGGGGGAAGGTGGGAGCAAAGTGAGCAAGGCTACCCTGCACTGCCTCCTTGCCACAGGACCCACACCCTGGTCCCTGAGGCTAAGCAGCTACTGATGGGTAGTGCATCTGGGGCTGGACCCAACTGCCGAGGCGTGAACTGCCCTGTGCGTGTGGTGGCACAACATTGCATCTGAAGGAGGTGTTGAGCAGAGGCTGCGGCAGAAGGAAAGCATTGCTGGTGTTTAATTTGCTCTTTTGCTCTAAACAGAAGAGAGTAACTGATAGTAGCCTCTAAAACTTCAAATTTCAAGATTTGGATAGGTGTGATCTCTTAGCTGTTACATTCCACTGCCTTCTTTTTAGCGAATAAGGGCATTGTTGAACTTGTTGCTTAATTGTGTCACTATTCTTCAGGGTATTCTGGGCTTAGAATGATTAAAGTTATTAGGCGTGATAGAAACGGCAGTTATTACCCAACTGTGAGACCCGTTAAGGAGTGACATGAAAATGAGTTTAGCCAGTGGGTTTCTAGGAGCATCTGCTTCTCAGTGTGAGTTTGCATTTTATTAACATCTTTATGATCTAATATTTGAAATTAAACCAGATAATCAGAAGATTAGATTTCTCTTTAAAAAGCTGACGCCAATTAGTTTGCAGGGATAATAGATTAAATGAAGTCTAACACTAACAAGTTTTACACACGAATGAGCATAGTATGTAAACGCTATCAAATTGCTGGCAGCCTGGGCAAAGTCACCCTTCCGCAGCTCAGTTCAAAGAACTATAGAGGAAAAATGAGATTTGCAAACGATAGTCCAAACTGATTTCAACTTGCAGAAGCACTTCATTTGGTCAATTAGCTCCTCCATTTTTGGCTTTGTGCCTTGAAACGAAGTTTTAATTACTGAAGATAAATGTTTATAAGCAGCTTTATTTCTCTCATCTTAACCTACTTATTAGCTTGTACTAAACAAAGAAAATCCCTCTTGCCACCAGATAGTCCTTCTGTGATCAAGATCTTTCATAGAATGAAGGGAAATATCAGGTGCTGTGCTTCTTGGACAACTTAATTCATCAGCATATAACTCAAGAAATATTCCTGATCAGAAATAATAATAAAAAAAAGTCAGTGAGCAACTGCTCCTTAGGAAAGAAGTCTAGTGGTGATGCAGTCCTTGGGGGACGCTGGCAAGCAGCCTGACCAGAGGGTCAGGTTAACAGAAGTGATACAGCTACAGATTTGAAGGAGCAGTAGTTGTATCAGCCTTGCAGCTGAGCCCTTCCCTTCCTGGGGAGCAGCAAGGGTGATGGGAAGTGGAAAAGTAAGCAATATGCTTTTCTTTTTGTTTATCGGAAACTATAAACCAATGGGAGTGTATTTGACAGTTAAAGGTTAGCCTCATTTTGGTTGACATTAAGAAAATGTAAATAGATGTTGTTTTTCTCCCCTTTATGTCAAAACCCGTTGGCTGAACTAAATTAACTTGCTTATTAATAGCCTTTGCTGGATAGTCTGTTGAAAAAAGGCCAGCCAGTGTGTCATGCTGACAAAAAAAATTCAAGGGAAGGCTGTAACTCAACAGCTAGTTGTGACTGTCTTTTTGTTTTTTAAAAAAATATTTATCCACTTTTTTCTCTGACACTTGCTGAAAAGGTACCTTGGTTTCATTTAAGTTAGCTTGTGACCCATTTTGATTGTGGACATTATTTAAGCCAACAACAAGGTCTGCTCTAGCAAGAGGTTATCTTCTAGGCAGACTGTGTTCTTGTGCTGAGCTCATAAGAGAGGTGCTGAAAATTGGCACTCAAAAGCAAAGCTTCTTCAAAGGTTTTGTGAAGTGACTTCTCCATACTAGTACCTCCCTCTTCTGCCAGCAAGACAACATCTTATTTACTGGTGTTTAAACCGATTCACTTGAACAAGTGCTGCCTTCTTTGTGAGCTCTCTTTGTATGATTTAAACCTGATGCATATCATAGTAAATTTTTAAGTCAATTAAGTGCACACAGTGGAAAGTAACCAAATTACCATGACTTGATTTACTGCTTGTCAGCTGAGCCTCTTGCAAGGGAGGTGTCTTATTGTGAAACAGCGGGGGAGGGTAATATCCTTTGAGTTTGAACTGGGAGGTTTGCACAGATTTAATGCTCTTGGTTTCAAACCAGATTTGAGGTAAACTTCTGAAAATTCAGTGTACAGATAAGGGCTTTGTGACTGTGGTGAAGCGCATTGGTGCAGCACTCCCTGATGAGGAATTGATCTTCACGTTCCATGCAAATCCTGCCTCTTACAGCCACTTATTTCTGTTGTTAACATGGCTCCGCAGAGAGATGGGAGGCACAGGTGAGGATAGACAGGGAAGCTCAGACAATGACCTACCTCCAATCCCTTCATGTTACATCATATGAAGTCAGGTACAGATCAGGGGAAGGCTGGTGTTAGGTGGGTGAATCAGATGTTACACACATCCACCAACTGCTACTGACCACATGTCAAGAAACGGGACTCGCTGCAAGCCACTGTGGAGTCAGCAAACAGCTGCAGCTATTTCTGGTCTTGGCAGCTGGATTCCTTGCACTATTACATTTAGTTGCTTCAAAGGAGTATCCTGCAAAGATGAATAGAGAGAGAGACTAGAAAGAAAAATCTGAGCAACATCACTTTTAAAGTGAGAAAAACCCTGCGGAAGTGACTGAGGAAAACAGTTACTTGTCCACAAGATGTACAGTTTCTTGCCACAAGAGGGGTTCCTGTGTGTAATAGATTAATTCTCAGAAATACGTCTTTTGGGGTTGGAGGTGGTGGGGATGCTTTTGTTGAACGAAATTCCAATAAGCAGACAGTGCTTACAGGAGCAAGCTGGTTTCATTTATAAAATTGCCAACCCTCTAGTGATAAGGAGAAAATCAGATACTCTGTGTTTGAATCCTGGGTATTTCTGAAAGGCATTGTTATAATAGAGTGGTGAGAAAAATACAGGGGTGAAGCTGGCCCCAGAGCAGAATGCTTTCTTAGTATAAAGGATAAAACTTTTTCCATCTGTATTTTTGAACAGAGAAGAGGAAGAAGGTGGTGTTAATGGCTTTTAGTGAAATGGACCTTTTTTTTTGGGGGGGGGGGGGGGGGAAGGAAACTCATAAATTTGTGGCCTTCATGTGAATTCAGAAAATTTTTAGCAAAACCTAGCAATCATATTTTCATAAAAATGCTTACATTTGGAAAGTCAACAATCATAAAACACTGTCTCCATCCCACCCACTGAGTGCTTATCATCTTGTGAGAGGACCAGAGCACAGTGAAGACTGGAGAGGAAAGCCCTTCTGATGATCCATATACAGATGATTTTTTGTCCTTATGCCTGCTCGTGAGATAGTTACACAGTTACATTCATATACCACATCATGCCATCCCTCAAGATGAAGTTCTTGACATCCAGTCTGTTTTCTCCTTTTTCTCCCATGCAGAAGATATTTATGACTGGATTGAAGGGAAAAAATCATGTGTATTTCCACAGGAAGAGCATGACTGGTTTCTTTAGAATAGGTTTCTTTTACTAGCCTGAAACTGCTAAACTGAGCAGTCCTCACAGCTTTTTCAAGTTCATCTTCAGCCAATACAAAATGATGAGTTTTTTCTAGGCACTGTTGCTCAGAACATTCCTGAGATTTTCCAGCAGCTACTACTTCAGTGTCTTAATAAGGCAGCCATAGCTGGGAAAGACAAGGAGATGGCTTTTCTAAACACTGTCTACACATGGCTTCCTTTTATGGTCCAGCTTGCACAGCAGGGTATTCCTCTGAAGGTCAGTGACACGGGTAACAAAGTGCTTCCCACTACAGCTTACTTTTTGAGTGCAGGCATCATGTGTCTGGTGCCACATGTTCAGCCTGCTTTGAGAAGGGGGAAGAAGAACGAGTTGGGTAGGGAAATGTAGAAAAAGGGGAAAAAAAGCAGAGCGTGAAGTGCTGTGTTTTTGTATCGATGCTATTGCTGTGCTCACTGTGGCTGCAGGATACAGTTATGAATACCGTGCAGAGAATATTTGTGGATGTGCTGGGCTGATATTTCATAAAAAATGCCCCTAAGAAACATCTCAGTAGGGTTTCAGGGTTGAGGTCATCCCACAGCAATACCAAGGGCAAATTTTCATGTCATGTCCATGAATTTGGCTTTTCATTCTCCCAACAAAATGGGATAGAGTGCTAATGACCTTTTCAAACCAGTGAGTTATGATGGCTGGAGGGGTTGTCTGTGCTGGAATGTCACAAGATGAATTTGTTTAAGGAAAAGGTTTAAGTCCCCTTCCCCCCTTCTCTCTTGTACTAGCTAGTGAGTTTTTTCTCTCATTAGAATGTAACCATCTTATACTGGAGGGATGTATAAGTTCCTTCAGGGCTATTGTAATCTTTCTCACCAAATTTTTTCATGGGATGGATGAATAATTTCAATATTATAAAAAGAAGGAATATATTGGTGATTAATTTAGTATGAGAAAACCCCCTGCTAAGTAATGAAAATCTCATTATGTTTTGTCAGGCCTGAATATATGTACAGGATATACATAAAATGAATAAAGAAAATATATCTTCAAGGCAAACGTGAAATGTTTAGGCATATTAAATGGGTCTGTAATCTAATTTTTCATTTACTGATTATTGTCAGATGGACTAATACAGTACCTAATAAACTATGAAGACAATGAAAGACTTTAACTGTGTCACCAGCTCTGACACTGTTTGAGAAAAGAGAAATGCTTGAAGGTGTTGTTTTGGTGACTCACATCTTGAAAGTCTAACTTTCTTCATCTGTTTCCCTGTTGCTTCGCTGGCTCCATCCTGATTTCACCTATCGTGCTCACATCAACTTACAATGAGATCCTGATGTACCAACTTTGATATCATTATAGGTCTTGCATTCTTGTGGTTATGCTGGCTTTGGAGGGAATGTGACTTGTCAGTCTGTTGGCTGCGTGGTTTTGCTGGATATAATATGTTGCTTTGAGGAGATAAAAGCATAAATACACAGAAGTCGAGCAAAGATCACAAAACATGCAGTTTGGTTGATGAAAGCTTTTAAACTGTTGTCAGTGCTTGCTGATAACAGAAGAATTCTGAAATAAAAACAATTATTAATTAATATCTTTTAAAGCAGGATTGATCTAGGAGGAAAGGGTTACCCCCCAGTTAAACTCCGAGGACCCATTTAACAGGCTGTGTCGTACTTTCATAGCTGTTCCATGTTACGTTGCATTCAGTGTTTTAAGGCTTGCTTTTACTCATTTCACTCTGAATCCTGTTTTCAGCGGCTGTGCACGTTTAGCAATTACTCTGGATTTAAGGGATTGCTATAACTGAGAGCAGAGATCATCTGTCCTGTCCTCATTATGCTGCTGGAAGAAAATACTCGTAAGATGTCTTGGTGACTAGGAATGACTTTTCCGTCACCAACCCGTCTTCCTTTATTTATTGGTTGTTCTTCTCTCTACTTGGGCTGTACCCTGTCATCAGTTTTTAAGCCAAATTCTTTATGGAAGTCAATAGGGAGTCCTGCGCAAAGGGAAATGACATAATGTTGCCCTTTAGTCCTACCTACAGAGAAGCAGACTTGGGAAACATGCACATTTTCCTAATTACCAAGCACTGAATTTACAGCATGTGTTCATTTTCTAGCGACATCCGGCAGCTACCCAACATATTGTAAATTGGGCCATTTGTATTCAAGACAATTGTTTTTAATAAAAATATTCTTGAGTGTTGTCTTTATTTGGATTGCATATGGTAAACGTTGAGATCCTCACTGCTTTGAGGTAAAGAATGTGCCATTTATATGGGTAGCATTGGGTGTTCGTAGCTAAAATGTCTCCTTGTCCCATTGGAGTGCATGATTTTGTAGGCTGCCACCTTTTACTCAAGCAGTAACTTCATTTTTCTAGAGGTGTGTGTCTCTATAGTTTGTAAAACACTTTTGATAAGAAAGATGCTTCTGTGAATGTAAGCAGTTATCATGTGAACTGTCAGCTTTTGCAGGGGATGGGTTGTAGGTTCATGACCACTTCTATAGTGCCTTCAAACTGTTGTTCTGCAGGGCAGGATAAACAGAGTTGCAGAAGGTGTTTAAAATTAAGACCTTTTTCAATCTTTTTACTAGTTAGAATTCAGACTCTTTAAACCTCAAGTACTTTTAGTTAGATGAAGTAAGGATGTAAGCAGAAGGGCATAAAAACATAAAGAAATTTGGCCAGAGGAGACTGCTTGAAAGGTAGCTGAAAGTGATTGCTTCTGTTGGGAACAGTAATGCCATTTGAACTATTTTTACTCCTTCCTTTACCGCTGTAGTGCCTCTTGGAATATGAGCTGCTTTGTATGTCCCCATAACCAGAGCACCTGAGACCTTGTAAATTATTTACTAAATGTGTATATCCCTTGTAATGTGGTAATGCTGTTCCTTTAGCTTTGCTAATAGGGGTGAAGAAGGACTCAGTGGCACAGCCAGAAACCTGTCAGAGGGGATGTATGAATTCTTTTTGCTTGCCTATTTATTTATCAGATTTTCTCCAAGCTGCAGTGCAGAATTTGGAGAATGATGTAGAAATCACTCAGGCCCACAGGTTTTAGTACCATCATTTTGGTACAGGCCATTTTTAGAAGGAGAAGCTGTGAAAAGCAGCTTTGGTGGTAGCCTTCAAGAATCCTCCTCCGTAGATTTCAAGATCTTTAGATTGGATCTTGGCCCACCTCTGCTGATTACATTTAATAAGAAGTGCATGTATATTTTATTGCATGGAAAGCTGGATGTGGAGCCTTTGTTTATCTCTGCCACTCACTGTTGACTCCTGAATGTTGATACGGAGATACTACAGTGCATGTGCTGATGACTTCCCCTGACAAGGGAGGATGATAAGGTTGACAGACTGATAATACTGGACTTGTTAGCTGTTGGGTGGCTGACACTGAGATGGCATGAGCTGATTTGCATAGCCTATCGGGCTTTTGCGGAGCAGCTCTGTTTTAATTCAATAAACAATTCCAGAAGCTGGGGAGGAATAACAGCTCCTCTGTGTAGCCTTTTTTTCACTGGATTTTGTGGGATTTCATCTGTTATAGCTTTTGCTTAAAGGTCAGCTGAAGAGTCTTTCAAATGCCTGTGCAAGCTTTAGAGTCCATCTTGAATGGTCAGTGGACAGGGCACTTTAATGTGTTGCTGAGTGTCTGTGTGAGAGAAGGACGTGGAAGACATCTGGAGACTTGTTCTGGCCAAAACTAACAAATATGATGCTGATTTTTTGGGAAAGCAATCAGAAAATAGGGCAGGAGTAATACCAGACCCTTCAACTGAAGGTACTTTTCTGCCATTTGTGAACTGGATTCACCATCTGGGATAGCAGCTATGGCCATATCAGATTATTATTTTTTCCCTGCTTTTGTCTTCTGCCCCATACCACCCCTTCACCCCCCACCTAAACCATGTCCTTGTTTCTTGTAAACGTGCCTTTGTCATCACAAGTTTAGGCTGTCATAATACATTTTACCTCAAGTCCCATCTTTAGTCACTTAGTGGCAGACTTGGAAATAGAAGCCATGTCGCAGCCACAGGACTGCATCGTCTCTCTAAGGCAGAGAACAGCTGTAATCTTTCTTACGAAGAAGCCTGCTCTGCAATTTGCTTGTGAGCTCTGTTTTGGGCATCTCATAAACTAGGGCAAACACAGCTTCACCTTTTAATAAAGAGTAGTATGAGTCTCAAAAGACACAGGACTGCCTGCACCCTTATTTATGCAGAGAAAGGGATCATGGCAGTTGAGGCTGTACATTTAGTGAACATTGTGAACAGATAACAAATTAAGACTTTTAGCCTGGGGGGGGGAAGTCACTTATGTAACTGAACTCCATTTGCTAGACTTCCTCCTCCCTAGCCCCACTCCCCATTATTTATCAGTTAAAGATGCTAGGAATAGTGAGCTGGTGACCACAGAATAGGGGAGGGGGTGGGATAATAGTTGTTATCCTGTTCCAAAAACCATAATACTGGATACCAGAAAGAATGAGAGTCAGATGTAGATGATGCTGTTGAGTTGCCATTGGTAGAACAGAATGTACTGTACTATCCAGCTATGGTTGTTGCTGTGTCTAAAACCATATACTATGAATGAAATGTGGATGTCAGTCTGCAGCGCTTGTGTGGTTTGTAGGCTCCTCATTATGTTGTTAAACTGTGTGCAATAGATTAAACTACCATTAAAATTCCATGTCTCAAAACAGCTTATTTTGCTGCACTAATTTTCCTTTGCTTCCACAGGGAGTTGCATGCGAGTGAAGAGAGTCTTATCATTCAGACAGGCAAAGGTTCCTGTTTGACATTCCTTCTGTGAGCAAAATTCATACTGATGTCACCCTTACAAAAAATGGATTAAATGCTTGCATTGTTTATTTTTCATGAAAACCTGTATTGGTAGAAGCTTTCAGTGACGGGGAACTAGTAGAGTGCTGAAAACTGGGAAAGTTTATCCCAAACACTTTTTTTACAAATTAAATTATGGAGGAGGGGAAGTTCTACATTTCCTGCAAGGTGACAATGAGCAGTTCTGGATTTCTCCAGATGGAGAACACTCTCTGCAGTGGTAAATTATTCCATAAAGAAATAAGGGTGGAGGCCTTGCATCCTAGTACTGAGCTGTGAACCATGTGTCCTAAGAGGGCTTGGGAGCAGGGCAAAATGCTCGCTGTTTCTGGCAGAGGGCACAGGGGTTGATGTTATCATTGTGAAACATGCACTGCTGCGATGTGAATTGCTTTCCTGCTTGGCTTCTGTCCTCTGCATTAGCTGAATCAGGCTTAACAACTCCTCTTTTGCCTCTAGGTGTACTTAACTTCAAATCAGTGGTGTTTCAGTACTCTCTGGAGTCACACCTTAGAAACCAGCACCAAAGATTTAAACTTGAAACTAGTTTAAGCTGTTGTTCTTTTCTTGAATTGCAACTCAGTCCAAATCATTACTTAAAAAAAATCTCATTTTAATTCAAATCTTAAGTTGAATTGAAAGCGCCAAACCAAAGCCAACCTGAAGCTGAGCTGAAAAGTAGACATTAATTGAATTTTATGATCAGAAATATACTGCAACGTCCCTGACACATACACAGTGAAGAGAAAGACCTCTGCTTTGAAATTCTTGCTTTCTTAATTAACACAGTGTGGACGGTTCATTGACAGAGAAGTGGCAGAACATACAGTGAGGCAATTACAGATAACAAAAACTGTGGTCACAACTCAGCTAATTAACTGTGAAGTCATTAGCAAATGTGACCTAGGCACATTGATTGCACTGAAAGACAAGCTTTATAGGGAGATTTGGAAGGGGACAAGGCAGGAATGCTCTCGCCTACCTTTGCACCCCAAGATGCAACTGCTTACCTGAGACCAGGAGATAAAAAGAGAGGATATAAGGACTTCCTGGGGAGAGTTAAAGTGGGTTGTTATCACCCTGTTAGACCCATCTAATGGGACACATGCACTTTATCATGTACAGGTAGTGGGGGTACAGGCCCCTTCCCCCCTTCATATCACAGGTGTACCCTGACCTAAAAAAACATACCAGCCGTAACTGCAATCTGATATCATGAGGTATCTCAGCAAAGCTTCCCATGGATTTCCAAAGTGTATTCACAAATTACTTTTAATGTTTTTATTATTATTATATTTTTTTTTGCCTAGTTCAAAGCTGAAGGCAACCAAAACAATAAGAATATATGTTGGCGAGTACTGGGAGTGATCAGCTGCCTCTTTCTTTCAAGCTCTACATGTGATCCATATCCTTCCCTTCCTCTCGGTTTCCGTTTTGAATGTCAAAACCACTTAGGACTCCCAGGAACTGGGGTCAGAGTCGTCCGCGTGAGCCAGTGGCTGCTTACTTTTACACAGCTATCTTCACCTTTCTGAAGATGTGTGGTGCTTTGGGTTCTGTTTTCTTCTAAATTAAACACGCTGCAGTTATTTCTTAGCTCCCCCACCCCCAAAGACCAACACTAGTGAAGAACAGAGTAGAAAAAAGAATGAGCTTTTAATGCATCTCCTGTGAGACGAGTTGCTAGCAAACTGTGCCACGTGATTCTGCTCTGGGTGGTTTCCAGTGGCACAGGATCATACCCACGGTGCGTGGCTCACACAGGAACCCCAGCATGGTCCCTCCCTAGGTTGGCCTTCCTGGGCTTTTCCTGTGGGGGAACTCCTGGGCACCCATGGAGGTGCTGAGCAACTTGCACACGCTTTATTTCAGCTCACCACCTCACCTTGCAGGTGCTCAGATGTTGACTTTTATGAGAATGGGCATTTGGCTTGTGATAAATGTACCAGAGTTTTTTTCTTCCCTCCCTTTAGTACTTAATGCTCAGTTGTCAGCATCCAGGAAAGCCGTGTTTAGACTGCACTGGAAACAGATACCGATACGGCTAGCTGACACAAGGGTGGTTTATTTTCCATTTTAATAGTTCTTTAAACAGGTCCTGCATTTGTATACAGCTCCTTTGTTGGAATAAAAATCTTTGTCATAGGCTACCAGACAGCTATAAATAGCCATCTTGAGTATTTATGCTGAGGGTAATCTTAGGAGAAGGTATTTTTAACTTTGCACATTGTTTAGAATAGGAAATTCTTTTAATGCCCACATTTTCCATTCCTGGTGCCATTAGCTAACCCCTCCAGCCCCCCCACCCCCACCCCCACCCCCACCCCCAGTGTGTGCCTTGCTCACTCTTTCTCCCTCTCATTTCCTTTAGAGGTTCAAGGTTACAACCAATCTGCTCCAGAGGCAGACTTGCATTTTTTGGGGTTTTTTTTAAGTAAAATGCTAACTTTGGCCTTTTGCAACTGTGTGGGAATTCAGATCATTTCATATGGCTATCAGAATGTAAATGAGATATCTCACTAGGCTGTCACCGCAAATTGGGTAATGAATGAGCACTTTATTTCTCTTGCACATGGAACTAATGCGCTTGTTAGAATAACAGTGGCCAATCTATTTTATACTCCCACAGAAAGTATTCCACTTTTTTTGGCAAGTTTGTGAGAGCTGCTACTTGTACCAATACTCAAGTTAATGCTGGACACACACAAGCAAAAAAACCAGTACTATGCTGAACCATACTTGTAACTTAAAAATACAGTCCCCAGCAAAACTTGTTCTCACACAAGTCAGTAAATAATTGCAATCTACAAAATCATCAAATATTGGGTTAACTCGAGAGAAAATGCTTTGTGGGCTGTGGGCCAGATTCAAAGCAGGTATAAACTGACACAATTTGAAGAGCAGCCTTTGAGAGAAGTTTACAGCTGACCTGTGATCAGCTGTGCAAGCTAGTCAGGCCTTTTTTTTCTCTCTCTTTTTTTTTTTCCTCCTTTTTCCTTTCTTTGTTTTTAAAGATTGTTTTGTATCTTGAAAGAGACTGACACATGCAAAGCCTTGGAGTTAATGGGAATTAGGTAGCTTCTAGATAGGGGAAACCTATATCATCAGTATGAAGTGTTAGCTAACTATTTGACAGCTAAAATTAGATGAGCTATATACTGTCTGGAGAATCAGAATTTTAAAAGTTATTTCAATGCCGCTCAATGCTTGTCTTGGAAATCTGTATTGATCTCTAGTGGGGGTCCATGCAAACCAGTCTGTGTGTGCTCTTGGAAATGTCACCCAAGCTCCCTGTCACTGCCAGTGGCTCTAGAGCATCCTTTTAGCCCCTATGCGAGGGGACAGTGTTTTTGAAGGTGAAAGATGGATGTTTCAAGCCTTGCTTTCTCTGCAGGGCTGATAAGGATAGGATTTGTGGCCTGTAACCCACCATCCTGTTTGCAAACAGTGCTGTTGACTTCACAGGAATTGTGTTTGTGTTTTTGACAGCTTGTGTTATCGTGAATTTGGCTGTTAGATTTGTGTTTGCCACATAAATATGTAGGTAGATATGTACACATACCCTGCAGTTTTGAAACACTGCTCTGTCTGAGGCAAGGGCTGGTGGCCACACAGCCCACTTGCTGTGCTAATGACAAGGAAGACGAAATTGGAAGGACAGGAACACTCCTGCAAATCCTTTGTGGTGCAGACTGCACCTTGATTTGACCTGCTGAGTGAGCAGTGTAACGTTCACGAAGATCAGAGCTTAATTTCCCAACTGTAATGTTATTTGCTTGAAAATTACAGGTTATTAAACATTACTATTAAACAGAAAATGTGACCTTAAAGACTATGTAAATGTTAGGGAAACACACTTGCTGCTTGGTGACCGGAGAGAGGCTGAATGCTTAGATATGCTCACTGGAGAAACTGCAGTATATGTCAAGTAGGCAAGCAAAGGGGCTGGGGGCTTCTGTGCAGAAGCGCCTGATGACCTACTCTAGGCAGATTTTTGTAGTTTTGGAAGGTCTTTACTGAAAACCACCAATGATCCACCTGGGAAGGAGCCCTGGCAAGTACAATAATGAGTATGCAGTAAACTCAGCTACCCTGGGGGGACTCCTACCCTGTGTGGGCAAAACCCAGGGGCAACAGCAGCAACCAGATGGAAACAGAGATCAGTTTCATGCTTTACACCAGGGTCAGTACTGGCCATGTTATTCCAGCAGGGAGGCCAGAAAGCATTAGAGGTCAGCAAGAAGAAAGGTGATGGATTGCAGCCACGTTGACATCTCGATTGCCAAGCCAAAGAAGGCAAGGTGTGTCATGAATGGAAGTTTTCTGCATGTACCATAGCCTTGACTGAAGTGTCTTTGCTGAGTTAGCTTGCAAGGGTGCCAGGTGTAATATGTCCACTAAAATCTGTCCGGTGACCACCAAGTTTCTCATTCTCAGTTTATGGGATTTAGTCAAATGATTTCTTTCACAGTTACCTTGCCTTTCTTATCTGATGAAACCATGGCTTTATTCAATCAGTATTTTTCTCCTTTCTGTGTTGTCTAGAATGTGACTAGATCAAATTTCCCCCTTCTGTCATGAACATTAGTAGCTTGATATTTTTTTTATGTGAAGTTTTTTTCAACAATAAAGTCTCTCCCAGACTGCAGTTACATAATATTCAAGGTCACAGTAATCATAACAGAATCCGTCTCACTTAGTAGGGTTGTGCTCATGGAAATGAAAATGCCCCAGCAGGATTTTTTGCAGGATTTGGCTACTGCACACATAATTTGTGAGACTTGATCCGTGAAAGATGACGCCATTTTTAGGCCCATTGCATTGAGCTGTTTCGTATCTTAAATTTTTTAGTTGTGAGGTAGAAGTAAAAGGCATTTGGCCTGTTCTCTCGGAGCATAAGGGACAACATTGTAACTGCAGAATCAATTTGATATTGGTGTTCGCTTATTCTTAAGGGGCTTTGAATCTAAAGTGGCATGAAATTAAAAATTAGCCTATACATAGGGGTACAGGGTCTTCTCAGAGATGTTTTGTGCTTTCATTCCTTGTGTTCCCTCTATTTCTGCCTCATTGTCTTCTCAGCACCATAGTCTTCCATCTCTAGTTCACAATCATCCTCCAAGGAATTATTCATGTCAGGGGAAAAGCTTTAATGTGCCTTTGGTGGTTTCACTGTGGGGGGAGGAATGGCAGCCTAGTGCAAAGCTGACCAACTGTAAAAATCACGGCATTTTCTTCATTCATATTTTTCTATATCTGATATTCTTTGCCCAGGATGGCTGGAAATGTATTTTATCTTTGAAAATTGTGAGGCCATACATGACTATTTTCAGAGAATGTCAGGACAACAAATTTGGTGCGGATTCACTGAGAGAAGAACCTGTAGCTAAAGGGACCTCCTGTTCAAGCGAGACACTGTTTCCTGCACGTAAAAATGCAACTAAATTCTCAGTATTGAAAAATACATTGTAAACAAAGAGCTGTGTCCACTCACTTGCTGCTTATGGGCTCCACTCTGTGAAGTAAATGCCAGATATGATTGCATGTGGACACTGTCAATCAGTGAAGTTACACAAAGATTGAATGTGGCTTGGTCTTTGCCAGGGACAGTCTCACGTAGCTCCTTGCTAAAGGTGACTTCAGCAGCCACATAGATGCCACTGCTTGATCAAACCTTTTGTTTCGAGTCTTCAGGAGCCATTAGGGGTGGTAGTAGTTGATTTAACAATTCTGGGGTATGAATTTTTGCTACAGATATTCTTCTGTGCCCAGTCTTTATGGGGAAGGGGAAGGAGAAGTCCTTGGTCAGTGTTATCACTTTAGTATAAGCTATAATAGCTTGCATGGTTATCCCTGCAATTCTTCGTGTTCCTACAGCCAACGTGGCAATGGTCCCTTCAGCACAATCTAGAAGTCTGTTAGAAGTCTTTCGCTGCTGTTGCTAATCCAGATTGAGCCTTTCAACTCTTGTAAAAATACCAGCACTTTAATAGCAGACATAGACGTGTGCATCTTTGGATTGCAATGTGTTGTGAAATGTCAATATCATTACCATGTTTTCCCTGGGTAAGGATGCCTTCAAAATTTATGTGGTCATTTCTAATCCACCTGTGTGGCCTACAAGACTTGGATGTGTACACACTCATTGCTGTCAGTAGGAGTGAAGGAAGTTTTGGGGAGCTTTGCTGTGTCAGGGCCTAAATGATTTTGAAGTGCCCCCTTGCATTTCTGCAGGAAATCTCCATGAGATTAGTGTTAAGTTTTAGTTTGTTCAGCCTGTTTTGAAAAAAATAGGTGTTATTAAATTCCACTGATGGAAGTGTGAAGGGCATATGATTTCTGGCACTGCACAGGTGTGCTAGAAGAGGCGTTAGATGTGGGGAGTCTTCTCCATAATAAAGCAAGGTGCCAGCATACTATGCAGTGGATGGAAATTGCTAGAGAATAGAAACACTGCCAGAATGAAAGAAATTTTGCCAGCTGGTCTGTTCAACAGGGATGCCTGGCTCTGCCATCCTAGTGCAATAGGGAGACATTGTGAATTTCTTAAAATTTTGCATTAAATTCTGAAAATACAATCTTGGTGACTACATCAGCTTATAAAGTTCTGTGTAATTTGGTGGTAATTCACAAATTATTTTAAAAACATGCTTGACATCAGTGCATATGCTTGGATTTATTCTCTGTTCAAAACTTGTGGGTAGCTTAACTTCAAAATTAAATGCAGAATCTTGTAAATATAGATAAAGGTAAAGACACAGTACAGTATCACAGTAACAAGATTCAAGACTGTGCCAACAGTGGTTAATTTTGAAGGAAGCATTAATTTCCTTTTCCTGTTTTTCAAGAATTTTTATGTGTAGGAAAAATGCTTCTGCTGCATGAACATTTTTTAAAGTAATGGCTTTAAAGGGCACAAACGAAAGCCTGAATCCAAATGTTTTGCTAGTACTTAAAGAATATTTATCTCTTGCTTTTTTCTTTTTGTTTCCTTTTTTTTTTTTTTTTTTTTCCCTACAGTGTGGCTGGAGCCAGGATCAGTATAGGGCAGATGTGGGCAAAAACCAGTGGTGAATCTGCCTGTCATAACCTGTTCTGTTCTGTTTTTCTGGCTAGTATTTTAGCCAAAAAAAGGAGCCATAGCAGCAAGAGGAAGGATGATTTTCTTTTTCTGCTGCAGATACAAGAACGTGAATGAAGATAACTAGTGATTTGATATCCCAGATTTGGGTATGCTTGTCAGAATATTTACGCTGGGTACATTTGTCATCCAGATTCAGGGGGAATAAAGACAGCAGGTGATGTTTCTGAGAATACCATTTGGAGGTAGCAATCACATTTACTGGGCATGTGGACTGCATCTGGCCGCCTGGATAAATAGAGGAGCACAGTTGGTCTAAACTGGGGCTAAAATAGACCCATAGACAAGAGCTGGACCACCTGAATACTGCAAGGTGATTTGACACCACTGGGTGTGACACCAAACAGGAGTAACTTCACTGTTGCTCTTCACCATCAATAACTCCTTCTTCAAACAGACTGAGATAAATTGCATTTGGTGGAATAAAAGGAAGTTACAGAAGTAATAAAATCCTTTATGTGCTCTTTCAGGCTAGCTGATGGGAAGGTGATAAAATCTATCATCCAAAGGAGAAGAACTTGATCCACCTGGAACTGCTCTCAGCCATACCATTGCCGGCGGCATTTGAGCTGATATGCATATTTGTGGGTGATGAGGCCATCCCTCTACTTTCTTTTGCTGCATCTGGCAACTCTTTCTGCCACAGATGCAAAGTGCTGGAGAAACCTAGCTGCTATTCTTTGGTCTTAGTCTGAGTCTGCAGAATGGGTAGTAGGTTCTAAACATGAGCTCTGGGACTGACTGGGACAAAAATGTGTGTGTAGGCATCCTAACTTTTTAGTGTCATAAATTTATTCAGCTGGTAAATAGTCCAAACAAATACTGTGTGCTAAGTTGTGAGCTGTATCAGTTATTTTCTTTTTACTGCACTAGGTATATTGTTCTTGAAGGGGGCTGTTGTCAGATACAGTAGTGCACACATGTAGAAATAAGGCATGGCATCTAACTGATTACCATGGCTTGGTGGAGAGATGGATTGGAAATGCCATTATCCAGCTTACCTTTTAGGGAAGAGCCACACCACATGGAAGGTGATAGCTGGTAATTTGTTTTGATTTATTCAAGCAGTCCCTATTTTCCAACCTGTATTTGTAAGGTGTTCACAAATGAAGAAAGGTAAAGAGAATATAGAAATGAAATTACGAAGTTCATTTTAAATAATGGATCTTTTCTGAATTTCTGTGACATGCCTAAGCCTCTTGCAAGAAAGCAGATGGAGTGACTCTTAACATAAGGTAGCAAAGATCATGCTTATTGTTTAGATCTTGGTCCTGTCTCCTTTAATCCTGATTCAGTAGCACAATTCCCACAGCTGAGGACACTTAAATGAGTAATGATTAAGTGACCTTTTCATTGCATGCAATTCTGTTAGAGGCCTCTGCTTGGTTGTGACAATACACAACCAAGATCTTGGGGTTTAGATGCATTTAAAAGATGGGAATAAATTGTTTTTTTCTCCATGCAGAGTTCCTAGTTTGCTTATCAAAAGTTTAATTACATTGTTGAAGAATTTGATAAGTTTTCCCCATTTGTTTTCAAGATCTCTGTCTGCCACTGTTCAGGGAGCGAGCATTATTGTCTGATCCCAGTGTTGTCTTAAAGTCTATAGGAAAAAAGCTGTTGCTTTGAGGTAACTTCTGTGAAAGAACTGCCCTAAATGACACTGCCATAGAAAGACAACGAATAGAGGAACTGTGTTTTAAGCTGTGACTTTCCGTTATTACTGATTCTTGTAATCCATCACGTTGCATACATCTGGGTTCATCAGGTAGCAAAGCATTGTAATGCATCAGGCCAAGACTGCAGACAAAGAATGCTCTGGCAATCCTATTTTGGCATGTTGAAGCTATATTCTTACCATAACAGGTTTTTCTCCTTTCCTCTATACTTGGCTTTGCAGACAGGCATGTGTAATGACATATGCCAAATTGACACAAAATAATACGGATTGTATGTGCAAGGACTACTATTATAAGCATGG
Organism: Falco peregrinus; assembly: GCF_023634155.1. Classification (NCBI taxonomy): domain Eukaryota; kingdom Metazoa; phylum Chordata; class Aves; order Falconiformes; family Falconidae; genus Falco; species Falco peregrinus. Next base: position 71,085,760 of record NC_073726.1, read on the forward strand.
AATTTGTATATGTACATGAAAAGAGCTTGTTATATCTCTAGCTAGCCACACTCTGCAATTATTTCTGATCTAATAGTTGCACATGCAGGTTGCATTTGAGCTTTGTGTGTTTCACCTCTGGATGAAAGCTCCCTTCTTTAGTCAGTATTAGTAGGCTCCAAATTACTAGCCTGTGCTTGTCTTGGTTTTGGTTGTTTTGTTGGGCAGGGACTGAATACTTTTTATAAATTTCAGAATTCTTGCCTGTAGAAATTTTTGGACAGAGAACCTTTCTATAAGGTTCTAACTCCTACTTGTGTTTCACTTCTAAGTGAGGTAAGTACTTTGGGAGAGTTTCACATAAGTAATTATCCTGTTATATATTAAAGGTAGTAAGAGAGAAACCTGGAAGTAACTTGTTGGAAGTGGTGTAGGTAGAGCATGCTGTAGGTTGTAAACCACAATGCTCTCTCTAGGCCCTTCAGCTGCTGTTTAATTTTTTAATAATGTTTGCTCTTCCTTGCATTGTGTTATTTTGGCACAACACATGGATGGGGACCACAATAATTACTGCTTAATTTAATAGGTTTAGGTTATAAACTGTAGTTTAGAAGGTGATGGCATAGAAAAAGTAGCCCTTTGGCCCTCTCTTCACTGGGGCAGGGAACTCCTGGGAATAAGGAGAGACCACTGCCTGTTTGATGCCAAGCATATGGCTGGGATGCTGTCTAGTCTTTACATAGACCATGCAAGATCGGGCAAGGCTCTGAACGCCCACTTCTTTAACTGTGCTTTTAAAGAAGGATCGTGAAGTATCTGGCCTTCAGCTAGAAAGTTAGAAGGCAGGAAATGCCTTTGCACGTAGCATTTGCCAACTGTGGTTTCTGGTATGTTGGTGGGTGGGTTCTGAACATGGCCATCTTGATAAGAAAATGCCTAAAGCCAGACCCTGTTCATCATTCATCAAAGGATCATTTTCTTTATCTCTCATTTCAATTAAATGCGGAGTTTCTAAAAACAAAAATGCGCCGTACTCCTCTCAGAACTGCCTTTAACATCTTAAGCCTCATCATGTGTATCAGGAGTAGCCAGGTCACAGTTAAGGATCAGGCTTATCTTCCCCCTCTAATCAATTTCCCTTGACTTTCTCAAAAAAATTTTGTATCCTCTGAAATTTTGTGTGTCATGTGTTGTCATAGATAGAGTTTTTTTCTGGGAAGATTTTAGAGGAAAAATAAAATAGAAAAAGGTTATTTTTCCCAAAGTGCCCTGATTTGATTTTGTAAATTATAAAAATGTAGATATAAAATTATTATCCTGTCTAGGGATTATTATTCTTCATATTTTTCCTCCTAAGGAAGAACAGAGAAAGAAAGCATCCCATAAATTGATTGGGTTATTTGAGAGGTATATTGTCTAAGTTTTGTTTTTTGAAAAGTAAACTTTAAAAAATACCCACCCAAGATCTGTTTGGCTTTGATTATGGTGTCCTTTGCACAAATATCAATGTCCTTGGTGGTTTTAATGAGTATATCAGGAGTATGCATCTTGGCTCCTTTCCCCCTTTCTAAACATGTTGGGAAAGCCCAAAGATCCTCGATTGATTTAGAGTTCCTTGGAGGCTTTAGAAGTCCTCACTGAGATAGCGTCTAGCTTATCAGAACCTGAAATGGTCTCTTCAAGAGCTCCACATAAAAACCCCCTAAGTTTTATCACAGAACATCTCATCAATAATCAGCTTACTTGTTGTCAGATTGCAATGAATTCAGTTTAAAGTTTCCATTCTGCTTTTTAGGTTCTACCTTGGCATTTGGAGCTGATGGGATCTTTCTACAGGCCAAAGCCTGACGTCCTTGCTTAGTTTTAAGCCTAGAATTTCACAGCAACTTTAGTGTAAATGAATGAATGCCGATGAAAAAGCTGCAAACCTTTATTGAAAAAAAACCCACATTTTTTTCTCAAGTATTCAAAGTGTTTGAAACTCTGCCAAGTTTCTGAAAATGCTTCCGGTTTCTGCTTTCATACTTTTCTGAAATGTTTATTGGAAATATGATTTTAATAGCTTTGAAGTGTTTTAGTGAACTACAATGTCTAATGGCTGTTTTAGTGAGATGCTGCTAATTATTACCATAAAAGCCTTGAAATGCTGGTCTGAAGTTCTCTAAGTGCAAAGATGGTGCTCTGAGAATGGGTTTGTCTCCAGTTGCCTGCACTTCGAAGTGATAGAATACGTCCACTTTCTGAACATAAGTTGTTTAGATTGGAAGGGTAAGTTTCTGTTATAATGACTTATTTTAGGAGGAAGGTTGTAATACTGCATATGTATTAATCTGTCCAGAACCTCTAAATCCCGTAAGAGCCTGTGGAGGAGTTCCTGGAATCCTTCCCATCCCATGAAGTTTATTCATAAAATGTGATGCTCTGAAGCCTTCTCTCAGGGCACAAAACATCATTAGAAACTATAGCCACAGCTTTAGAGCTCAGGCTGCAGCTTTTGGCAGATCTGGAGAGAAAGTTTGCCATTTGAAAATGAAAATGATTTTTCTTTCTAGTTAGTGGTCGATATTTCTTTATGCAAGTTGGACTGCTACTGACTCTTGATAGTTACATTATTTAAATCTCCTTGAAGACAAGTCCGTCAGCTGTTTTTTGGGGAAAGTTATGTTTCTCTTAAGCCAGTTATTGAAAGTTTTTCCATTTAATATGTGGAACTAAATGGAAAAGGGAGACTATTAGTTAGCGGCAGATTGCAGAGGATACAAGACCATCCCAGCTGGTGAGAGCTGTTAAGGGCTTCTTTTACATTCTGTAGTGACAAAGGGGATTTGCCTGTTCTTTGCCTGGCAAAAGAACAGATGCGGTTCAGTCCCTTTCTTCACCATCTTGTAACATGTCAAAAAACTTTACTGGCTTAGTGCAGATTTAGGGAAGGGGTATTTTTGTACCCAGTTCAAGTCCCAAAGAACACTGTGTGGTGACACGTGAGATCCAGGAGAATTGTACAGGGATGCTGATCCTTGTGAGAGTGGTCCAGTAATTGCATTTTGGAGACTGTGGGAAGGAAATAATTACATATTTGTCAGTTTCCCTTAAACACAGGTGAACACTCACATTAGATCTGATACTAGGAAAAGCAATGAGGTGTTTTCTCACTCACTCTTACCCAGCTGGCTGGCAAACTGCTTGGATGCTTACCTAGGCACATGGTTAAAGTCCTCATGCAAGCTCCTGTGTTACATCAGCAGAAAAGAAGAGGTGAGGAATGCATGCATCCCCACCTGTGCTCAGGTGTCTCTGAGGTTACCCTCATCATACAACCTCCAACCAATGTTAAGAAATCTTTAGGGTGCTGTGGTGATGGGTAGGTTTCGAAGGAGACACGTGACGCTGCTGTGACAGGGAAGCATGCCCAAGTTGCAGTCTTGCAGCCTAGGGACTTCACCTGTCACCCACATGGTGCCACTTCATCACTCAGTCACTGGCTGCTGGCCTGACAGGGATGCTTTCCTAGCTCTGTTAACAATGGTGAAGAGTTGAGACAGACTCTGTCTTCAAACAGAGAGCACTGCACAGATGCTTGTTTACAAATGCATTTCTTCATGGATACCTTACTGTGTAAGATGTTTTAAAATGCAAACCAAAGCAGATCTAGAAAAATAACAAAACCACCCACGTACAGTGTAAGGGCAGCTGCCCCCCTTCCTTCCCATGGATCTGTCTCCTGAGTGGCTCACAGGTTTGGGCCGGAGGTTTGAGTGTGCTCAGCAGAAGAGGCTAATCATCTGGTTAATGATTCAGGTGCTAAAGCATTTAAGCCTGTGGTCCAAGGCTTCCCATACATAGTGCCTGCTGCTGGCCATGCTGGGCTGTGCTCAGGAGGTGCTGAGCTGAGGTGGTTGTTTGTAATGGTGCTGGCACTTATCTCCACCCAGGGCATCTTGGAGGTGTGGAGCCTCGAGCACAATGGGCTGTGCTGTTGCAGTCAGGTTTGAGGTTTAATATGGATTTGAGGGCGCACAGTGTAGATGGGAAGAAGTCATGGTCTTGAGAGTTTGCTCAGACTGGGCCTATCCTGAAAGTGTAAAGTCTGACCCAAGAACCATTTTCCAGGAGAAGCTAGGAAGTAGATACACAATGCCTTAAAGAGTGGCTCACATGCTGCTGTTACTAAATTACAATAGATTTCAGGTACTTCAATGCAGAAATAAGTATTAGCAGTTGCATATGCAGAGAAATAGCAAAGAAAAACTTTAGTTGGGTCTTTTATTACACTGGAATAATTTAAGTCCCCAGATCATTATGCCCTGATGCACATGCTGTGATGTGAAAATACTGAACATTTATGGTGATTTCATTTTAACTTCTTGATACTCTTTTATGTGTATTACCCTGTAATAAATTACTTTTTTTTAAAGACCCTGCAGTGCAGACAGCAATGCCTGCACATGGCAGAGCCCCAGCTGCCTGCCTGCAGGGGGCAGAGAGGAATTTTGCTGTGCAGGGAGAGCTTTGCTCAATGGACCAGGTGCAGTGTGGTGTGGTTTGCTTTTTTTCTTTTCCCGTTGCTTTCCTCTAAAACATCAGGCATGAGCCACGGCTGGAGGCAAGAATCCAGCCTTGACGGAGTGCCGTCCTGATGTGATATGACAGGCCTTGTGGAAGCGTTCAGCCTTGATCCTTTGTTGCTTTCAGGAGGGAAATCCCATTAGATAACAACTGTACTGATTGAGACTGGAAGATTTTGTATTAGATTTCCCTAAGACCCGAAGAAAGTGAAGAAAACCCCCTTTTCTGTGGTTTTGTTGTTTTTGGTGTTGTTTTTGGTTGTTTTTTTGTTGTTGTTCTGATCTCCTTCAAGAAAAGAGAACTGTTGAAAAGATAGATGTTGGATGAATCATGTTTCTTGAATAGTCCACAAAATGTTACACTTACAATGCTGTTTAATTTCCTATTTGGTTCCTCCCTGGAAGAAGTTGGAAAGGCTTGCTGTAGGGGGAGAGTAAGCTTCATGGGTTGCTAGGTCATCTTGAAAAGTGAAAATGGATTGGGACAGGAGCGCTAAGGAGATTTATGAGACAGTGGGAGTTGTGAGTGAGTCTAAAAGTTAGGATAGAGATTAGTGTGCTGAAGAAACCTCTGTTGTGAACCATAGAAGTGAAGGGATAATGGGGGCGGTTCAGATCCACTCCTTGCCAGTTTGCTAAAGTGGATTTGAATGAAATTGAATGTATAACTAGCCCCTAATTTCCAAAGCATTTTTGTGTGGGTTTAGCAATCTGATTCCTGTCAAACCCAATGACTGTCATATTGACGCAAATACCAGGCAATATTTAGAAAATTTGGGAAAGGTATTTTGCCAAGCAAGAAAAAAAACACCCTTGCTTTTAACATGCATTCCTATAGGAATCAGAAATATAGAAGGGGAAAAAACATACTGACGTGTTGACCATTCTAACAAAAATCATACAGTACTGGTCTTTTTTTGGAATGTTTTTTGAAGTTTTCCACTGGCTGGAGGCTTTTGAAGTAAAAGAAAAGAAAAGACTCATCTTCTGTCTTGAATTAACTTTGTTAATGATTAACAGAGCAGTGCAGTATGTGTGGTGTGTTTTAATTAAATCAGAGGAGACATGATTTGGACAAGATTTTAGTTTCACTTTGAAAGTTATTAAATAAACTGACACTGTTTGCTCTCCAAAAGTTCCTGGGAGCATCCAGTTAGTTGGTAAGCACTGTGCAGCTAGTGAAATAAAGCCCCTTCCAAAACACCTAAGGGCCATTACCGGGTACTAAAATGAGCGGTCTAGTCAGACAGGGGTGTAACAGGGGTGTAACTGACCATCAAACTGCATGAGGCAGGGCCCGGTCTGAGGCTCCAATTTCATATTTTTAAGCTAAGTTCAGGGATAAGAAAGGCCCAAACTGAGTATTTCTACTCAAAGTCTGCATTTTGAATACCTCTGAGAGCTGTTCTAGTGGCATGAACTCTTGAACAGTCTCTGCCTTCGGCAGAATTCAGATGGCTTTTGCTAGCTGAGTTTATTGGGTTGTTTGTGAAGCTGAGATCCTGACCGGGGCTTGGATTTTGTTCACCAGTAAAATTCAGAGTATCATAAGATAGGAGCTTTTGGTACAGGAACGTCTCCATAAACTGGCCCAGCAGGAAATGCTCTTCCCTTTCCAGAGCTACGTGTGTGTGTGCCTGAGCACACGTTTATATAAACTCTTCCAGCAGAGAAGGATCAAGCCTGGAGCCTGGAGTCAGACTATGTCTTCAAACTGAAACGAGACAGTGGATGCTCTCGCTGGTGTGTGGTGGCACTCATGACTAGATCCCATGCTTCACGCTTTATGAGTTTACTGTTTACTGGGGTGTCTGCTAAGGACTTTGGCTTAGGCTCCCACCCGTGCCTGCTCAGCAGCAAAATTAAGGCATAGACTGTTTTGACTAGAGATGCCTCTATCCTCTGTTTTTATCACACCTACCACATTGTGGCTTTTACTGGCTTTTGTGGCTAAGTTTGAAGTGAATAGTAATGTTTGGAGCATGTCTGTTAATATATTAAAAATAACATTAATAATTTTATATAAAACCTGTTGTTGACAGTGTTGTTGAAATTAACTATTGCCTAAAACAGCTGGGGTGGAGAGAACTTGCATCTGCATTATTGGCAGCTTATTCAGCTTTATGTTTTGTGAACTCTGCAAGTATCGTACAGGACTGTAAGCAGAAGTCCTACAAGTCCAGACACAGATTTCTGGGCTTTGACTACTATCCCTCACGTTTCAAAGCTGAAATTTACTAATAGCAGTTATTGTTCCAAGCAAACTACAGTTCAGGTATAAATGAGAGACAGCAAATCTTAAAATTTGCCAGCCAAAATAATAGATTGCTTTTTATTGCTGTGAGAATTGACATGTGTCCCTGAAATGCATAAAGCACAAAAGAATGGGTGCGGAATTGAATGGGAAATGGTGGCCCTTCCCTCTGCTGCTGCTGGTGGCTGGAGAGAAGCAGGCTCCTGCTCAGAGCAGGAGGGGACCAAAGTCTGTCCCTCACTAGTGACAGTGCCAGGGCGTAGGGAGAGGAGGTAAAGATAGCCTTTGTGAATGCTTCCCTCATATGCTTTCCTCCATTTCAGTTGTTCAAATGACCAGAAGGTAGCTATATCCTGGCTGTTACATGGAGACTATTGTTTGGATCTTAGTGTTTATTTGAAAGCAGTGAAAACATGGTATAAAACAAAAGCTGTGCTTTGGTAGAAATAGTCTATCACACCCATGGAATATTATGCTGCTTTATTTCTGGATTGTGCATTGCCCCATAAGTAACTGATAGAGAATGCAAACACCAGCAAATATGTTTTTCTAATCAAGTTTCAATTTACAGTGGAGGAGGTTTTCCTTGGAATATCATTTTAACACTTGTATTGGAGTTTGTTTTGTTTACTGCTAAGCCATACATGCAGTCAGTAACTTTTCCATGTGAGAAGCAGGATAATGTTAATACCTCAAGAACTGAGGACAGTCAGAGAAAATTAAATTATCTTCCCTATAAAGGACCAAACTCCTGCCTGTGCTACCCAAGGCCAGCCTGTCCCATCAAAGCAGGCATCAGATCGGATTGAGTACTGCATGGGCTCTATGTAGGTTTGCAGTATCTGGAAATACACTGTGACAAGTGTTCACAATTGCAGCATTTTTGCAGTTTGATGTACTGGTTTTGTTCCCAATCCTGCAGAACTTGTCTATGCAAATAGTTCTGTTGTCTGCTAAGGCATTAGCTATACATGATGATGTGTCCATGTAAGCATGCAAGACTCCATGATTTGCACATGCCTATGTCCAAACTCAAAACTATGTATTCCAATGAGTATGTATTTTAATACATGTATCTACTTATGTGGCTGGGTAAATATTACTCACAGGTTTCATTGAACACATTAAAATTTTTGGTGCTGCAGCTGTTTATAGGCATCCAGGTAGATGTAACTGTGGGTTACAGCTGTATCTATAAAAAGTAAGGGGAGGAAGAGATGTTACAGCTATAGAATGGCTACTTAGTACTGAACCCTGTAAGAGCATAGAAGACTTACCACTGGGAAATGGCAGAATCTCCATTACTTATTTAAAACTGGACTTGAAAAAAACCCACAACATAGTAAGAGACAGTTCAGCATTATTTGGTGAAGTACACAGCCTTGTTTTTATAAGTACTTAAGAGATTTACTTCAAGACCTTATGTATGGGTTGCCAGACTTTACCTACTGCGTATGATTTAGTACGCTAAGTGCTGTTCCTCTGTGAAACAAAAGTGCTTGCTCACATGCCTGTGTCCTAGAGTGAAATCTCATAGGAGGGTGAATGCAGATGCTTTTTGCCCTGTGAGATGCATACACTGAGTTCCCTGCAGTGAACTGCATTGGGGCATTTCAGAACAGATCTTAAAAAAACCAACAGTTTGTCTACTCCGTGAGAACATGAAAGAGACTGTGGCATCCTTCATTTTCCCAGGGAGGGAACAGTTAAAAATATTCTTCAAACAAGGAGCAGATGTTAATGTCATTAGAATGAATTTTCATTAAAAAAGAGAGTTCTGTTTCTCTTGCAAAATGCCAGTAGCTTTGCAAAGTTCTCTACAAGTCTGCCGACTTATTTCAGACTAGTGGCACGGGGGAGAGGTGGTGCAGGGTGAGCTGTTTACTGTCTCTGAAACAAATCAGATACATTTCTGTAAGTTATTTGCCTATCCATTGTAAAAATGCTTCAACTTGGAAAAGCACTACACAAAGAGCTGAAGAAACATGAAGGTATTTGAATAACAGGACAAGAACAGTGATCAGCACAGCAAATCTGCTGTTGACAAACAGGTATAGAAAGGAATGGGCTACATATGGAAAGGCATGGTCTGGATGGTGCGTGTGCCTCTGTCAGAAACTAAATTCGCTATAATCTCAAAAAGGATTCACAGGCTATTGTGATCAGCTCAATGAAAACTCCACCTTGCATGCAAGAATGGTTAAAGTAAAAATAACAAACAAAATATTAATTGGCTCTCTGGATGACCTCTGGACATTCCTATTGTTAGTGTGAGTAGGTGTTGGAACCTCCCAGTAATAATTTCCTTTTGGAAAGCTCTCACGTCTTATTCCTCCTCTTTTTGCTGCTTTTAATGCTGAGAATCTAGGAAAGGTCCTGTGGTTCCTTTCAGTGTTGTAATAGATGAGCCTACACTCCTGTAGAGCCATTTGACTTGAGTCCATTGGAGTGAGTGACACCTCTCAAGTGCCCTAGTTTAGTGTTTGTTTGCTTAGTTTTTTCTCTTTCTAGTGCCTTCCTTAGGGGTTTTGGTGTTCTAGAGCCAAGTAATAATCTCTGCAGCATGAGAATTTACCAGGAAAGCAGGTTGAGACATGCATCTCCTGCCCCCATCGTTTTTCATGCTTTAGATGGCCATGCGAATTTTTCAGATTATCTAGGGGAAGGTGATTTGCCTCTTCCTACTCTATATGCAAGATCTTCACCTCAGGGCCACAGTATACTGAGAGTATCAGTTAAGTTACTGAAGGAAGTAAACGCTAGCCATTTGGCTTTGAAATAATAAAGGGATTATTAAGTACAAGGATCTGTAACTAACTTGGATCCCACTTCTTTTTAAGGGGGTTGCAAGCACGGCAAAATCTTGGCTGTGTCAGCCTCTTTCAGGAGAACCAGTTCTGCATTGCTGTAAACTAATAGAGCTGCTGGGTTGGCACCCAACTGAAAGTGAATGCTTGGCATTGGGTTGTATGGAAGTGCTTGGCCTTGGTGGAGCCCTCTTTCGTGATGCAAACTGAGTCACAGAGTGGTTGGGGTTGGAAAGGACCCCTGGAGACCATGTAGTCCAAACCCCCACCCTAGCAGGTTCTCTTAGAGCAGGTTGCACAGAATCGTGTCCAAGTGGGTTTTGAATATCTCCAGAGAAGGAAGCTCCACAGCCTCTCTGGGCAGCCTGTTCCAGTGCTCCGTCAGCCTCAAAGTAAAGATCTTTTTCCCTGTGTTTGGATGGAACTTCCCGTGTTGCAGTTTGGGCCCATTGCCCCTTGTCCTGTTGCTGGGCACCACTAAAAAGATTCTGACTCCATCCTCTTGACATCCGCCCTTAAGATATTTGTATGCACTGGTAAGATCCCCTCTCAGTCTTCTCCTGGCTACACAGGCCCAGCTCTCTCAGCCGTTCCTCAGCAGGGAGCTGCTCCAGTCCCCTCATCATCTTGGTAGCCCTCCAATGGACCCTCTCCAGTTCCTTGTTTTTCTTGAACTGGGGAGCCCAAGCACTCCAGATGTGGCCTCACCAGGGCAGCGTAGAGGTGGAGGATAACCTCTGTCAACCTGCTGGCCACGGTCCTCCTAATGCACCCCAGGATCCCCATTGGCCTTCTTGGCCACACAGACACACTGCAGGCTCACGGTCAACTTGTTGCCACATAATGTCCCTGTAGCTCTTGTTGAAATAGTGATGTTCCTCAGCTGAATGGGCCTTATGTCTTAAATGATGGGCACAGCTCTCAAGACAGCTGAAGGTGAAGCCTCCTGGGCCTTCACCAGTGCAACAGTAGGCTGTTCATGTGGGTTACCCAGGTCCACTTGGCAGTGTGCTCATTGCCTGTATACAGTGGATTAACATGCCTGCGTCCAGAATTGCACATTTGATCTTGCAGCTAGATGGGAAAAATAAATTAAAATCAACACTAATGCTGTCAAATTAAAAATCAGTATGTGGGACACCAACCTGCAGAGTATTTCAAGCAGTTGTTGGCAAGGATACCTCTCTCAGATTAACAGTGCAGACAGTTGGGCAGAGAGACTGATACTGTTCAGAAGTGGGATTTGCTCTCCTTATTTATCTTCAGTTTTTCGTTTGCAGGCAAAGATGGCACATGTGTTGAGGATCGACTTGTGTGGCCAACATTTCTTATTGCTCATTCAGTAGGCAAATGACATCTGTTCTCAGTAGTGCTGTAGAGGTATGGGCAAGGTGATGCAATTTGGGGTTAGAAATCTTGCTCCAAATGAAAAATAGCCTGACTATGTGAATCATTGTGTTTCATCTAGAGTGAAGCTCTCCTCCAGACTTTTATAATTCAAAACATTATTTGGAAAAACAGAAAAAGAAATTGGCTTTATTATGACTGTCCTAGCCTAAGGGGGGCATTTAAAAATGGTTCTGAGGTCTACTACAAGCACAAGAGACTTACTTTGTTCCTAGTGATCCAACAAATAGATCAGATTTGCCTTCTAGAGCCAGAATCTGCATGACAGTAGTGGGAGATTTTTGAAAAAATCTGAGACTATTTTTGACTATTCTTTGAAAATGTAGAGTGTCGTGCTTTAAAGGATAGCCAATTTGCTTTTATTTTTATCCTGCGTAGAAACAGTTTTGTTTGTGACCAATGCAATAACCTAACTATTCCAAGATTAATAGAAAAGAGTATAGAACACACTCAATGGGTGTGTGTGGGGGTGTGTGTGTGTGTGGAAGTTTCTGTGACACAGTAGTAAATACAGACCTGTATTGGAAATCTGTAGGGCTGCCTTGGAACCCAGTTTATAGTTTCATAAACATCAACTCTTACATCTGGCATCTGATTAAAATGTATATTTTGGCAGAACAGTGATACAATCTCTGTTTAACTAATGCTCTTCCAGAGGGAAGAATTCTGCTTCTGTAATTCCCCAGTAGTAGAAATGCCTTTTCCAGGAAGAGTCAATATGACTCCCTTCTCACCAGCATTTTTAAAGGACTCTACACGTCCACGTTGCCTTACATGCCCTCTTTCCCTTGAGGTCAGAGTAGAAGAAATGGAGATGGCCTGCCTGCTGCACCGTCATTTCATTTCCAGATCTCTCTGCAATCACAGAAATGGAATCTATGTTTTTCTCCCTATGCAGTCAGCACTATTGGCCTTTCCTTGCTCCAGGCAAGAATCCCAGTATATTTTATGCACTAAAAGGTAGGGTTTTTCATGCACTTTGGAATGAGGGGCTGGGCCTGCAAAAGGTGTACATGAAGATACAGCAACATCTTGGGGTATTGTAGACCAGTTTATGAGTGTGCAAGAAAACTCCTGAGCTTGAACATTGCATGTGAGCCATTCACCTGTCTATAAAGCGCAGAACCTTTTCAAAAAATCTATCTCCTTGAAACTGTAGAGGGGGGTTTTGGGAGGAAAAATCCACCATTATTGACTGCAGGATTTGAGCAAAAACATAAATGAGTATCAGTGCCTCAAGCAAAGTGCAGCTGTTGGTTTCTTGCAAGCTGTGAGAAAAAAAAACTGTCAAGGTTGATGCCTCCTTGAACATCCAGCATCCTCCATGGCTTCATGTAGAGACGATTGCCTCGGTGTTCACTCCAAGGTAAGAGTGCCACCTACTGAACCCACACACTCGTTCCCACAGAAGGGCGACTTTGCAGTAGAGATTTCCCTTTGGAGTATGAATCCATCCACACCCACTCTGGTAATTTATCAGATTTAACAAGATCAGAGCCTGGGGTAGAATGGCTGGAGGACTGCACAGTAAGCTGTTTCAGTTTACTCGCACATGCGGGCTTAAAGTGGTATGAGAACCAGGCATGTGAAATCATGGTACCTGATAGTGCCTTCATTTAAATCACTTCGTTTGCATTTCTGTTTTCTGCCTCATTCACTGGATTAGATGGAAGAACATAGAGGAGAGTCTGTTAGACTGGATTTAGGTCCAGCCCTGATTTTAATCCCTTTGCTAAACACAAGATGGTCTTACCTTAACTGCAGTTGAGCTTGCAGCTACTTCCCATCTCCCTGGATTTGTTCCTGTTTGGCAGTCACCCTCCAGTCTTTTGAGCTGTCTAATCCAGCTTGACCTTTCACAAGTTAGACTGGATGCAAGTGCTTGCAAAATGCTTGGGCAATGATTTATCATCAAAAGAGAGGACTGTTTCCTGGATCATTGTTTTATATTTGTGTCCTCTCCCCTGCTCATCTCTCAGCAGGCTGGAATGTGACTTTCCTACAAGCAAATACTTGTGAAGGCACCTCTGTGCAGCGCTCAGGCTGCTGGGTGCTCAGGCAAGCTTGCTAAACAGAAGCGCTTCTTGTGAAAGCTGAATGGGAAGCAAGCATTTGTCGGTCAAGTTGAACAGCTGAGAAATCTGCAGGAATTTCTGTTACAGGGGGCCCAGACATAGCAAAGAGGATCTATTAGAGAGAATACAGTAAAAAAAATAATAATCATATGATCACAGAGCAGAGGGGGGTGAAGGGAGGGGAGGAGGATACAAGATAGATAATGAGCTTGACAATAGGCAAATTGTGTCATTACGGGAGCTACAGGACCAACCAAATGGTTAACCTGTGGGGTGGAAGGAACATCCAATGAGTCTCGCATGCCTGAAAGGATAATGGCATTTTTATTATCTCATTCCACGCCCTGATCATCCATCCATTTGCTCCCTGGAGCTGGCAGCAGTTTGCACTGATTCATATGCTGCAGACATGATCAGCAGATCATACTACAGGCAGAACTTGTCAAGCCTTTCCAAGTGAGTTGCCGATTTATTATGATATCTGTATGGATTTAGCCTTTCGGTGTTGTGTAGGAAGTTCTGGATGGTGGCAATGGGAAAGGGGAACAGAATGGTGTAACACGCAGGGAAGCTGGTTGAACTGGGGAATAAGTGTTGGATGCAGACTGGTTTTTTTAACTCTTCTTTTTTGCTATATTGTGCTCTATTTTCTAAGGGAAAAGTCTTTGCATTTTTGCATTTCTCTTACCTGAATTGCAGAATTTAGATTGCTTTGTTTAGTGGCAGGAGCATATGTTGGAAGTATTGGTTGCTAATCAGAGTTCTGTTAAAGGGAAGGTTGCAGAAGTTTCATAGTTTGTATGAAAGCTTTCACATAACTCAGCTTAATTCGCTGTGTAAATAAGTCCTAATGGCACATTCATCCCTGAATGTGGGAGGGAAGCAGGAGAAGAAAATCAATTAGCCTGTGTAACATCGATAAAGAAATTATGTGCTTTATTTGGGTCCTGTGTTGTTTTGTCTCCTTTATAGGGTGAGGGATGGGAAACAGGACACTACTATGTTTCTAAAATACTGTGACCTATATCAGGGTTTTGTTTAAAATTTGGGAGAGGTTTTGAAAAGCAACAGGGATTTCTGGGTGCCTGTTTTTGGTTTCCAGCATGAAATCCTATGCTCTTGGGGGGGAGAGGGAGCTCAGGGATTTCTGAAACTCAGCCCCTCCGAGAAGTCCCTTCCAGGAATCTGAAATCCTTCATCGTGGTTTCAGAAATTGGGCAATGAATAATAATTTAACTAAGAGTGTGTCAAATGGGTTTGTTTTGTGTTGGTTCATGGTGGAATACGGCCACAAGCCACAGTAGCCAGCCCTCCCGTACTGCTGTATGAGCATGGGGAGCAGCCGTGGCGGAGCACCAGTTTCTCTGCAACCATATTGAAGGGAAAGCAAGGGAGGGGAAAAGGCAAAGTGGGTTAGATGTGAGCAGTTTAGTGCTGATATAACTGGTGGAAACCTTGACTCTTGATACCTGCTGTGGGGAGCTGGCCCTGAGTGCAGTGACCCAGGCTGGAGCCTCTGAGGTGACTTTTGGACCCTTGCACTTTTGCGTTGGGGCCAGTTTAGCTAGGTGTCGGTCTGGCTGTTTTGCTTAAAAAACCCTAGAAACCATTGGATATCCTTGCTGAGAGAGATTCTGCTCCACTCCCATTTGAGTGAGAGAGGGAACCAGCAGTGTACTAAATTTATGCCTGGCACTCTGAGAGGAATGCCCGAGCTTGTGTGTGTTGCAGCACCCACAATTACAATATGTGAAGTGAGTTCACTAAGTCAGTGAAATTATATCTGAGTGTAAACAATTAAGTCCTTTTCTCTTGTAGCATGATCAGCTACTGTACTGTAGGTTTCCTGTGTCTTGGGAGGTTTGTGTCCTGTAGCACCTTCTAAACAAGAGCAGATACATCTTGACAACCAGACCTGGGTTTTCTTTTGTCCAGACTCACAGTAGCATATTTGGGGAAGAAAAGGAAACCTCTCTTTGGCGAGGACTCTTAAGAGAAATCAAATGTGTGGCCAAAATTTGGAAACTGATTTATTCCCTTTTTAACAAACATCTCCATGACCTCAGGCCAAAAGTGGGGAAGACACCTTTAGCATTACCCACAAAAGCTTCTTCAAAGCATTGCTTAGTGAAACACATGATGAAATACTGCCCTTCCCAGGCTGAGGCATAATGTAATCATTCCAAATGCTCATGTCTACTCAGGAGATTGCAATGGAAAAGCAGTATTAAAATCCTTATAACCTAACTCTATGAGGCTCTCCAGGGAAAAGGAGGCGGCTGTTATTGCAGTGTTTTGAATGAGGTACAATATGATTGTTAACTTCTTGCAAATGTCCCCTAACGGCCCCTTTATATGATTGTTTCAGCTGCATAGTTTGAAGATACTCTCTACGCTCTCAGTGTAGTTATAGTATCTGTAGAAAATTTTGTAATTGCTAAATAGCTGAATATAATCCTGTTAGTGTTTGATACACTGGAAATTAAAAGCAGAAGCTCTCATCATAGCCAAGAAATCATTCTGGTTGGCCTGAAAATATAAAGACTGCTTAATAAATGTATAGTGATTGAATTGGCTCACTCTGCTGGACATGAAAGTGTTTACTATGCAAGTTCCTAGGGAAGGCAGAAGTCATCTTTGCCAACAGGTAGAATGTTTTCTTTTCCAGCAAATTATAACTTTTGTTCAGACTTCACAGATCATTCATAGGCAGTTTGGTTGTTGGAAGTTCACTCCTTCACAGCATTTTGTTCATATTGTAGCTTATCTTTTCTGTTTGATGATGGATGTTCAAGACTGGTAATCAGCTAGTTAGGACAAGAGAAGGGTTGAAGAGGACACTTCTCCATAGACAGCAGCGGTGTTGGTGGCACTGTGTTAGCTGGTTAATTCTGCTCCAAAAATTGATGCTGTTCATTTTCACGTGAAGACATCTCTTTCCTTTTTTTCTGGTCTTCTCTGTTGGCCATGTGTTTCATTCCTGTTCCCCAGTGGGCAATGGCCTGAATCCTTAATTTGTAAAAGCCTTTTTATATTACTGAGGTAAAATAAGATGGACATAATGTAGCTAAAGATCAGATGTACAAAGATGTTAACCTGTAGTGAGCCTATTTGTCTCCATTTGAAAGCTAAGAATCCCAGTCAATTTCTGAGTTCTTCACCAGCACTGACAAGTGTAACATGGGCCAAGAAATAGGCACTTTTCTTACAACGTCCTGTCCATTTGTGATCTGTAATGTTTATATCCAAGGTGCACTTCAGTGCCTGTTGTCTAGGAGTGAATTCCAAAACGCTTGGGATAGTAAGTGAGTGTTTTTGATGCAAATAAGTTTATCTGTGGATGGTCCCACATGTTTATGTAAAACACTGTAGTAACAGTCCTCCATGTATATGAAGCATTCTTGAGGTATTAGCTGTCAGCACCTGAATGAAATACATGTGCTTGGGTGTCTGGTTTACACATCAGTAGGGACAGTGGCTGTTGAAGACTGAATGTCCAGTTCAAGATTTTATAGCTAGGTTTGGGAACTTTCCTCATAGCGGATCAGAAGAAATTTACTGGAAGAGCTGAAACATTTTTGAGTGAGATTATCCTTGGTGGAAGAAACATAGCAGAGAAAGGACAGGTCTGTAAGGAAGCATCTCTGAGATTTCACAGCCTTCTTGCCTCAGTGAAAGATGTTTGTCTTTTTCCAGCATAAGCAAGGTATTAGCTGTCAGGAGTACAAAGCTGGATTAATTTGTGTGGAGTTTTGGGCATCCACCAGAGTCTGAAGTCATGACTGTGAGAATCAAATTTCTAAGATTTTGTCAGAGAACAAGTAACTCTGGAGAGTTCTGTGAAAACCCTGAGCTGAATTCTCCACCCTGTTCAAGTCAGGACAGTGGTGAGAGATATCAGACTCAAGCTGGTACTGCTCTCTGTGAATCCAAATGCCTGAGAAGTGGTGAGAATTGTTTCTGACTAAAGATAAATTTAGAAAAAGCAAGAAAATTTGGGAGAGTTCTGGGGAGAGAACTAGTTGGGAGTTCATGTCAGAATTCTGATATTAGCTTTGTCTAAATGAAAATGAGAAGAAATACTTTTTTAAAATTAAAATGCTTTTTTTGACACTTTCTATATAAGAAATGACTGAAAAGCATCTCTGCAATTTTTTTTAAATAAAACATTCTGTTCTTTTTTGAATCTTTTGTTTTAAATTAACCTACATTTTAAAGAAAAAAGTTAAAATAATAAAAAGATAAAATAACTTAGATGATGGATTTGCTTTCTTGTTTCAGGCTGCATGAAAATAAAACGGCCCTGAACATTTTCCATATCACTTCACTCTGACAAGGGTTTTTTCTTCTGCTTCAGCAAAACTAGAAAATTCATTGTTAGCGCAGATCTTAAATGCAGATAGCTCCTCCACAGCCACACTGTTGGCATAGGTGTTCAACCACTGCAGGATGGAGGCAGCAGAACTTCATCCTGCTTCTTCGTATCCCTGCCTTTCCCTTTGCTGCCAAACCTGCGGTCCCAGGCCTTCCCATCCACCATGTTCCCAATTCAGAATAAAACAGGAAGGTTCAAAAGAACCAGGGAAATTTTCTGGTGATTATGTTAGGCCCCTGGTGTTCTCTCCGTATATATGCATATGTGTCCATATAATGCAGATGCAGTAAATAGATAATCCAAAACCATTCGTTTAAAAATCCAACCAAGAAAAATACTTCTATCTGTTGTTGAAAAAATTCAGAGACCTGACTGTAACTTTTCACTCCTTTCACTTTTTATTTTGTTAAAACAAACATTAAAACCCCCTTTCTTTTCTCTGTTTCCATTTACTGACATCTGATTTATGTTTTGAGCCATGTAAACACTTAAGTGTACTGAAAAAAAGTCTCTTTGACTTCAGTAAGGCTCCTTACATGTATAAGTAGCTGCAGGGCCAAGTTTATAATTATATGTTTGTATAATGTTAGCCTTCATACGTTTATCCATTCCAATTTTAATTCTCCATTTCATAAAATCTATGATCAAATTTTGGAGCCTGAACTAAGCTGATGTCGTCCCTTTTAATTTAGGACTCAGCCCTTTTATTCTCCTCCTGTGTTTTATTTTTATTAGTTGCTTTCTTTTTGTGCTGATGTGCAGCACATATTGTAAAAGCCACTTATTAGAGCCAGAATTTTACAGCATGGAGACTGTCCTAATAAGGAAAAAAAACCCCTAGCCCTTTATTGGTGAGGTAAGAGAAATCAGGCAGTGGATAATTTTTTTGCTGATTGAGAAGGATAAGGTGCGGTTTGGCAGGTATCACATTGGTTTGGCATTTGCTGACATGGTTCCTCTTTTCTGCAGTTCAAATCTTTTGCAGAGTAGACAATCAGGGAGGGCTTCCCCCGCGCCCTCCTGTGCCTTTCCCTCCCCTCTTCCTTCTCTTTTTCACAGGCGTTCAGTGTTGCCGTGAAATCTCACTCTGACACACAAACTGGATGCGGTAGCGAGAAGTTTCTGCAAGTCTGACAGTGCCATACTGTAATCACCTTTTTAGGGAACAGCGGGCACGTTGGAACAGTTTTCCATGTGGGTTGTTCTGTATCTAAAGCATTTAAACAGTTTGTGAAGTTGTCAGAAAAATCACACTTTAGTCCAAGGTATTATAAATCTAATTTCTTTCTTCTCAAAAATTTGTCATTGAAGAAAAGTACTAACTACAAGGTTTAGTTGATGCTTTAAATTACCCAGCTGTTCTTCTTTCAAATTGCTTTGAAGGCACATAGTGAATTCCGAAGACATGTCTTTAAGCCCATCCTGGGCTTAAATACAGGCTTCAGATCTGAAGTCAGTATAGTTCCTCACATTTTAAACTGAATTATGATGAGGAAAGTTTCAAGCAAGAGCAGAAGCTAGCATTTAAATTCTTTCCTTCCTCAGCCTCTGTCTCTTGGTAACTGAAATATCAAGCCAAGTATCGGCTCTGTTTGAATTCACTCTGCCACACCAGGAGACCAAAAGTGATGTAAAGTGGCTGCCTCCTTCCCACCTGCTACTCCCCTGTGGTTCTTTGACTGTAGGAGGAATAATGGTTAACCTGGTTACTAAATGCCTAGTTTTCTCTGTCACTCATTTATTTGCTTGTGTCACTTGTAAAGCAATAATACATACACACACAGAGTAAATCTAGAGTACATATCCTGTTATTGTTGAGGTTAGCTTACTGTAGGCAAAAGATGTGAAAAATAAACTTGGATGATAATAAAGCAGAAAAGAAAAACAAACAGCATTAGTAGCAGGGATTGGATTGTACCAGTTCGCATTAAACAAAGCATACAGATACACCATTAGGTGTAGGCTACTGCAAAAGCTTGCTGCACAACCACCTTTTTTGGGTTTGGTAGGGTTTTTTTTGTTTGATGCCTATTTGTATTCAGACCCTTCCTCCTCAAAGTCAGAATCTGTCTTGAAGATCAGGGACTTAGCTAACTTCGTAGTCTTCTTTTTTTTAATTTCCAGCCACCACATTTTCATGTACCTTGATAAGCAACACTGAGAAATATTCAGAATCTTGTGAGCAAGAGTGACTCCAGCAGAACCTGGCATGCCAACTGGGAAGGATCAACTCTATGCAAGCATTTTTGATTCTGAACTCTGAATCTTTTTCAGATCATTTTCTATCTGCTTTATACTTTTGCTTAGGTGGATCTGGTCCTGCTGCAGGTCCTCCAGGTAAAGGTTTGTGTATTACAGAGCAAAAAAAGATGATTCTTGCTCCAGACAGCTTAAAACCTTATTCAGAAAGTACCTCCTAACTGGCACACCGTGCATTGCAAGAATTTGAGAAAGCAGCCCCTGAGGAAGCAGCCCATATACACTTGTTTTCCTTCCCCTCATACTCTAAGAAATGTGGAGGCCTGTCCTAGAGGTGTGTCCTTGAGACCAATGCACTTGTCGCTACAGGATGTGAGATTTTGGCTTCTGTTTGGTTAGTTGTAGACAAATTGCTTGCAGATTTATTTTAACCATAAAAATATATTATGTGTTTCAGAGCGGAAGATTTTTTTGGCTTGCCAAATTCCATCTGTAATACGTTCAGCACTGGAGTTGCTTCAGTGTAATTATGGAAGTACCTTCCAGCATCACAACTGTTGCTGTCCTGGCACAATCATTTTATGTGTATGTTTTGTTTTGTTGATCGTTTTTTTTTGGGGGGGGTTGTTGTTTTTGGTTTTTTGTTTGGTTTGCTTTGTTGTTTTTTTTTATTGGAGTTTGTAACTCGGCAGTAGAATCATGGGGTGAGTGAGCCTTACAAGGCTCAATACACTGCATGTTTCAGCATCCACAAATGATATGGACCATCATCACACACTGACATGGCAGTGGTGGAACCTTTATAGTCTCTTTGTTCATATTGAGGTTGTTCCTGGCTTTCCAGCTGCCATGAGCTACAGTGGCCTTTCCTTTGCCATGTCCTTCCTTTCCCTCTTTCTTTTTTCCTTCTCTTTCAGGTCTCTCCTGCTGCTGTGTTACATGATATTTTGCAAAGCCCCAAAAAAATGTATTCTCTTGCATACTGATTTATTCAAAAGTAGCCTCCCATTTTTGAATTAGTGTTGAATAATAGCCTTGTGTATCTTGTGTAACACCCATCTTTCCTCTGAAGCAGGACATTTTTAGGATCGTGCTTCTCTCACAGGAGGGAAATCACTGACATGGATTCTGGGTGTGTACGGTAGTATTGTGCATCTTGGCCTTAGTCATCTGCCTCCTCCTGGAACAGGAGTGGTCAGACACATTGTGTCAGCAGTTTTCTTTGTCAGGATTTGAAAATGCCCCAAAGCCTAATTAACAGAGGTCACATCTGCTTCCAAAGCTAGTTAATTTTTTACTTCAGTTAGATTAAGGCTGAGGACTAACTTTCTTCCAGTTAGGCTATAGCAGAGCAGTTTTGAAGTTCTTTGCAAATGCAGCTTTTCCTCAAGACTTACCAACATGCTAAAAAGCTCTCTTAACACTATATCAATGCTACCTTGGTATTCCCATCAATCTTTATCTATACGGCCCTGAAAGCTTCTCACTGACAGCATGTGCATTAGCATGAATTTGCAGCCCATCCAGCTGAGGATAAATACTTGTGTATATCTGAGAGCTGTATTTGGTCCTTTGTCATTCTGGGATAGCCATGGGGTTAATTCCTTACTTGATTTCCTGGATTTTCTTCTCTCAAGCTCACTCAACGCCCTTTGGAGTGATGGGGTAGAAGCAAAAGTCTGGCTTGGTACCTTTCCCCCGGTCCTATGCTTGTAGCCCCTGAACTTAGGTGAATGCTCTGAACCTATGAAACAATATTTGTTTCTGTTACACTCTCTGTGTGCTAGTCATTTCTTGTGCTGTTCTGCCCTAGCAATTGTACCAATATGTTTTCTTTTCCCAAAAAGGATATAATTATGGTTTTCACAAGATTATAGCAAGCAGGGATTTTGCTGTTTAGTGCCTAGTGCCTGGCTTTTGGTCCCTTCCAGCACTTCTCAAGATGCATGACATCATTTTTGCATGACATAATTTCAGTGAGTCTGAGTCCTGAAAAGAGTGATAGTGTTGCAAGGGTAGGCAGTAGGGAGTTTCAGGCTTGTGAGAGTTTAAGGCACAAGGCTCACAGGTGTGGGGGAAGAAGATGGAGACACCCATTAAAATGCCATTAGGTGAGGAGTGACAGGGGCAGCCTGGAATGTGAGAAGAAATCGGAGAAGGAACTGGAAAAGATTCTGGGGAGCTGAAACAGAGGAGAAAACCATTTGAAAGTTTTCTCTGTAACATAAGAAAGTAGGTAGTGAGGCCTCCCCTGGAGCTTCCCAAATCTTTGGTAATTTTGTGGAAGTATTTTGAGCAAACTTTGGGCAAGGATGCAGAAAAAACTATATATGTTTATAGCTATGGACTAACACTGACAGCTACTCTGTCTCATGCTCACATTGAGCTGGCAGAAGCACCTATAAATACAGCCAAGATCACTTCATTGGCAGAGGATTGCTAATGTTTGTTTTATGCCTGTGTTTGCGTTAGACCAATGGGTTTTACAATACCTTATTGATGTAGGTAATGCCCATCATGCTAGCCTCTGGATCCTCCAAATGGATGATTTTTTTCACTGAACATTCCTGTGTGTTAGTTGGGTGAGAAATGAAGCTCAAGGGAACTTAAGTATCTCACACAGGAACCTGTAGCAGAGAGGGGCCAAATTAATCTAAATCTTGTATTTAGCATCTTAACTACCAGCATGTTAGCTTGAGTTAAAAGCAGGCTTAACTTATTTTTCCATTTAGAGGATTACTGATCCTCAAACTCTTTTGTTACTTCATAATTGTTAAAGTTTATCTTCTTCAGACAGTTAACTACCGTATTCTGATTTACTCAGCAATCTCAATCAATTGAATTGTGGTACAGGTTGGACCACCTCTTTGTGAGCAGGAATTCAAATTTTCTTATGCTTGTCATATCTTTATTGTGCCCAAATATTCTGCAATTTACATTGCCAAATCATCGCTTACCAAATGTTATATTTTTGCAGGAGTATATTAAACATAGGTTTGCTATCCAGCACTTGGTTTGTGCCTTTCAGGATGCAGGACTTGAATTCAGTGAGAACTTTCATAAAGGGGTAAATTGATTTGTATCTCTGTTGCAATGGGCTTGTGTATCTATATGAATAGTTATGGATTGCTGGGAAGGGGATACTTGGATGAACTGTGGCATATGTGAGTAAGGCCTAAGGTCTGTTCCCTGGTGTTATTATTTCTAAGGATCCATCTGCTGTGCAAATGCCTTGTTACAAGAGTCTCGGTGGCTTCCTAAAACACTCTTCTGTCTTGCAGTGCAGGTGAGACAGGAAATATTTTGACTTTTAATCAAGATGAAGTCCTGCAAGAGCCAGTATTGGAAGGGCTGGCTGACGTTCAGGTCAGCCCCATCTACACTGTGGGACTGACGAGGGTGCAGTGAGAGCGGTGGTGCACAAAAACCTTCCTATGTGTTGTCTTCTACAGTTTCTGTAAGACTGAAATCTCTGGTGTAGAGCTGGTGTTTACTCAATCACCTTTTGAGAGTCCTACCTCACAAAGTTGGCTTTCTGCACCTGTTGAAGCTTGAGAAGCAGAGGGGTTTGGCAGCAGGTTAACTCCTTGTTTCCCAATGGTAGGGTGAGGATCCTGCATCCCATTTTCCATACTTTCAGACACTTAAGTATATCTCAGCTCACAGTACTGTGCTTCAAAAAGGTGCCAGGCTGTGTTGAGGCATGCTGCCCCCTGTGCAAAGCCTGAGGTGCTTTTGCAGTGACATTGCTGTGAGATTCGTGGGCTAAACTAGCTTCTCACTCTTTCTTTCCCATTTCCCAGAAGGCATAATGCTTTTTAAAATGTAAACTACTGATTTGGAAGTACCCGGTAACACAAAGCATTACGCAGAGGAGAGGCAGGCTATCACTTGCTTAGAGAGAGCTCAGGGGAGGATGTCTCTTTGTTCAGTATGCCAGCAAAAAGACGTCCCAGGATAATAAATTCTGCCAGTGGCTTTCACACGCTTTCAGGCGCAGTGATGGAAGTCGGCATGGTGCAGCTGTTAGAGATGGGGTTGGGAGGAAGCAGTCCATGTACCTGCAAAAACTTCCTTTGGAAGCTGCTGGAAAAGCTCCTGGTAGTTTCCACAGGTTTTGGAGCAGGCATGAAGTAGTTGCAGTCAAAGCAAGAATCTTATCTGCTGCATGGTTTAGGCTAAAAGGAGTGTGTTCATCTATGTCTCTTTTTGCATTCCATAAACTGACATTATATTAGTAATAATACCCACCAGGCAGAAGTTAGAAGGGGTTGCAAGGATTAATTAACATTTGTAGAGCACGTTGAGATCTTTTGATGGGAAGAAGTTAGCAAGTGCCAGGTACTAATACAACAATGAGGGAAAATAGCTATCCGTCTGCATTCACTCTTGGAATGTAATGGATTATACCAGGAGCTTTGGCTTAAACATTTTTGTGTGTGTGTGTTTAAGGATGAATTTTTTTTATTACCTTTTCTTTAAGAAGATCAGTTGAATCTGTAAAAAGGCTTTGTCTCCTGGTGATCAAAACTTATAATCTCTTATATCCTCTCACATTTGGAATTAGACTCTCTTTTGCCTGCAGTTGCAATCTGTTCCTGTTAGCCGTATTGCTTTCTTACCACAGCACCCCTTTGCTATCCTCATCTTGATGTCCACCTCCTTTCACTTTCCTTCTGCTGTTGGTCATACCTCTCTCTTCATTAGTCCGATCTACTTTGCTCCTTCACCTTTGCTGTCCTGGACTCACATGACATTTCTTTTAGCAGTATGGTGAAATGCAGATAAAAGAAAGTATGTGTTGTGTGGCATCAAACCAATGCTTTGCAGACCAGTGCATTGGTCATGGTGTGCAGAGGCAAGGGCAATCACAACACAAAGTAATGCTGTGCTTTCCAACAAGGGCACACTCATCACTATCTGGAAGCAACCCAGAGCTCATGGGTCCAGCCCAGGTTAGTGCTGCTCACCCTTTCCTGCAACCCAGGTGCCAATGTGGGAGGAGCGTGACTGTATCTTGCCTGTTGGACGGGCTGGAGCTGTGACAAGGACTGAAGGCTTGGGGCCAGGATTTGTATCTGATGAACATGAAGCACAGAAGGGGCTGGGGGCAGGCCGACCAGTTAAGGCAGAGGATGTCTGTTTGTCACTGGAAGATTTGCCAAAGAACCAACAGGACCTGATCAATTGCCGTGAACGTACAACTGGCACTAACAGCTCCCTGTGTCTATGCAGGGCTCATCTGTGTGGGGATGCTACCAGTGTAAAACGTTTTGCAACAGCTATTATAGACTGATTCCCTTGGTGGAACTGCTATTCTAGAATGAAATTGAAAATAAAAGGAAAAAAAAGTGTACCATAATAATTGCTGTGAATTGGAAACATGCTGTGTATTGCAGAAAAGCTCCTTACTCTTGGCACAGGATCTCCAAGGGCAGTTCCTCTGTGTTAGGTGTCCTATGTCTCTAACAGCTGTGTATGTCCCATTGGAAGTCCACAGACCATGGGCAGTTCTAGGGCAAGCTAATTGTTGTTTTCTTCCATTCCCTAGTTTTTATCTGGATGTTTTCTGTGAATAACTTATAAATTGTAGATAATTTGCTAGTGAATCTTTGCGATGGGAGAGGTTTTTGTTGGATGCTAGAGTTCTGTGGAACATGGGGTTTTTTTTACTATTTAAAGAACAGTGGCTTTTAGATTTGTGTTTTCAGTGTGATTGATCTGCTCTCATAAACTCGGCCAGCTTTCACAGACTTTCTCCAATAGTTTACACTGACTTGTTTGGAATTTTGTCATGAGTAACTTCTGGAATAAGGATCACAGTGGAGCAGTGTAAAGGGAACAGACATATCTAAGGGAAAACTAATTGAAAGGATAAAGCCAGGGTATTTTATTGTGTTTATGCGGGTGTAGTCATATGATGTCTGCAAATCATTGTAACGTTACTGTGCTGTTCAAAGTGCTGTACGTGACCTTGCATATCTGTACAGGCCTGTTTTATGGAAGGTTTTTTTTACCTTTCATGAAGGTGAAAGACACATTGGAATTAGCTTTTGGAGAGATGCATGGAATGTATCTGCCCCTAATCCTGTTAGCAAATGACAGGATCTGCACTTGTAGTTCTTCTGCTGTCTCACTGAAAATGTCTCCTAATTGCCTTGGCTGTTGACAGTAGGTTTCTTAAACACCTGAGAAAGAGACAGATGTTTGTCCATGTTAAAAGGGAACAGCTATGAATTTCCCTTGAAACCAAATCTGCACCTGCACAACATCCGTGAGTTGTGTGCGTGGGGAATCGGTACCGGAAAACTTTGAGACACCTGATATTCATTATTTTTTTTTCACGTTCACCATATGTTGTAGCACTGAATGTATTTATAATGCTGTGTCCCCCCTAAAGTGGTTTATTTCAGTTAGCATAAGGCTTCGTGGTCCACTCTGTTTTGGTGCATGTTCTGCTCTTACATTTCAGCTGCTTTCCTGCTTGCAGCCTTTATTTCAATATTTAGTCTGCTGTGGTGTGTTAAGGCTGTGTCCTCCTCTTGCATATTTTGTGTCAGAAAGAGTGGATGAAAAAAAGGTTATTCTGTTGTTATCTGAATGATTATCTGGTAAAATTATTTTTCCAGGCTCCGTGTGTGCAAATAGAAGCCTTGTACTTTGTTCGTCAGCACAGTCTTTGCTGTATTTCTGAAAGCTCCAGCAGACATCAGGGACCTGTCTGGCTCTGAGCAACAGTCATTTAGTTACAATCTCTAATCCCCTGGGAAATACAGAGGAGTTCTGATGCTTCACAGAGCCCAGCCTAACGCTAACACCCATACTTCTGATGAATCGAGCAATACAAATAGTGGGTTCTGACTGTTAGGCTATTTCAGGTCACATAACGTTTCAGGCAAGGCCAAAGGAGTTACTACTGAGTGATGTGTGGTCTGAGTAATCACAACTGGTTATCTTACAGTTTCCTTTCTCTCAGTCAGGGAGGGCCTTGGCTTTCCAGGCCCTGGACAGCCATATGAATCTGGCTGCATGTTGACGGCAGAGCCACTTCCCCAGTCCTGGTGTTTTTGCTGTCCTTCCTACTTCCCAGCTGATTTCTTTCCCTCTTCCCAGTCCTCTGAATATTTCTCCATCAACCTTTCTCCATTCCCTATCTCATGCCCTGCAGGGACGGAGGCTCCTCATCCATTGCTCTGTCTGTCTCTCCTCTCCCCTCTCCCCCTCCCCAGCTCAGGGAGACATCTTGTTCTAGGCTCCTTCCAACAGCCCTGGTCCCTGTTTGATCCCCGCTTCCACATTCCCCCTTCCTGCCCCGCTGGTTCTCTGTCCCAGTCTTGTATAAATCCATAATCAATTTCAGTGTCAGTCCTAAATCAGAGACTGATGTTTTGGTTATGGAATAGCTATATATAGTTAGGAAATAACAATAGCTGTAGCCTATATGCTGATCCATCCTAGGCGCAGCTGCATTGCAGTGATAGATGGATCCAGCACTATTGGCGGGTGCTGTCCCTTATATCAGTCGATGTGATGCCTTGAACTTTCTTGCCTTCAGGATTCATCCACTATAGGCTCCTGGGCCCTGGTTCCTCATTACACCCTGCAAAACCTGGCAGGCAAGTGAGGAAAAAGCATGAGTGCAGAAGGGGACTCTGCTCATAGAGATTTGTCATCTTCAAAAACCAAGGCTTTGTTTCATGTAAATTTCATATCTTGTTTTGGCAGGGTGGATGGTGAATAGGTATATGCTGGAAATTGACTGTGAGTAGATTGGTTATGGTGATAGAGGATTAGAGCGTGTGACCGAGATTGGTTTGGATGTTAATGAGTCCAGTGATTCTGAGTTAAATTTTTTAGTGTTTGTCCCCATATGATATTTGGTGGAGCAAGTACAGGTTGAAAATAAAGCAGCTTCCCGTGTATGAGACCAATCCTCATGGTCCTACACTTCCTATTAAAATACAGTGCTCTTACAATGCAGCAACCCTGTTAATCTTTGTGGAGGGAATGAAATACAAGTGTGCCTTTGTTATTTCCTAATGTGATGTGTTAAACAAGCCTTCAAAGCAGGTAACCGGGGTGAAAGGAGAGGAGAGGAAATTGAAGGCTGGGTATCCAGAACAGCGATGCATACATAACTTAGAATAATTCAGTTTGTGCTTTCCTGAAATTGTAGCTTTGTTCCTGTTTGCTAATTTAGGAGGATGCAGCATACTGTTTTGGAATAAGAAAATAACACTATAAATAATAATTTATAAAGAAAAAAATTAAACTTTTTTTCTTCAGAAAACATTACCTGCTGCAGTTACAAGGCTAAACTGGACACTGAGCAAAAAGTGAAAGCTGATTCTCCTTCCATCCAGTTTCCTTGCCTTTGTCTCTATAATGAGAGCTTGCTAAAATATCCCTTGTTTCTGTCGCTGCTGTAGCTACACTAGGGTGGAGGCAGTCTCTACCCCAAGCACCATGTTCTGTAAATCTGGTTTTGGCTCACCTAGCTGAGGTGGTGCTTACAGTAGCAATGCTTGTCTGGAAGGGCTGCTTTTTGCCATTGCTGCCCTCAGAATTGAACCATTAGGAAAAAACACTGGGATGCTGTAAAAAGCCTGATGTAAAAAAATGTTGAAGCTGCTATTGTACCCTAATCCCAAGTATAAGAAACCCAAAAGTGCAATTCAGCTGGAAGGTACTTATATCCGTCTAACAAGTAAGCCGAATCTATTGTATTTTACCCCTCTTTATTAATTAGTTTACCTCTCTCAAAGTATATCCTCCAGGTACAGAACTAAGACAGACCCTGTTCTGCTTAATCCACAACTTTGAGATGCACTTTGGGAGTCCCAGCTGGACGAGATACAACTTTGTTCAATAATAGCACTCTGTTGCATTTAAAGGGAGGTGGTTACATCAGAAATCTTGGCAAAACCAGACCATTGCTATAGGTATAGGGAAAGGGAGCAACAGTAAATTTGGGAATCCTCTTGAAATGGATTATAACTGTTGTGCTTGAAGAAAAGAAAAAGCTTCACTTCTTAATGACAACACACTTTCCACTCCAGCCTCTGGTGGAAAAAATGTATTGCATGTGATGCGAGTTTTTTATTTTTAAATAGAAAGAAGAACTGTTTCTCATATTCACTGCTGAGAAAAAAAAAATTATATATGTATGCATATAATATATATAGAAAAATTGGTCTCGGGCCATGAAAAACAGTGCTGTACTCTTGTTCATGTTCCTTCCCATAAGGCTGCACAGTTCCTTGTGTGCTTTTGCTCCAGGTTCCCCACAGGCTGTCTGATGGGGTGTCTATCCCTGCCTATACCTACCTCAGTGTCCTAGTTTAATGACATGACTATGAAGGATGAGAAAATGGCCCATTAACCCAAGTCCTCCTCATGCCTGCCTTCCCTCCCTTGCCTTCATTTAAAGACCTCTGATAGATATTGTAGCTGACGACATGAATTTTGCACGAGTTTAAAAGATGTTTGGAGGAAATACAGAACTTTGTGGCTTGAGCGTGACACATTGGAGACATCAGTTTGTCTAAAGGTGCCTGTAAAAAAATACGCGTTTCATTCCTCAAATCTTTTGCATATTTCTAGGAAAACCACAATTCTCGATATGCAGAAGAGCTTTTTTAAGATACAAATGCTCGTGTATATCTTCATTTTTAATTCCTTTTGTCTTGAGTAAATGTCTCAGTCATGCCAGTTGGAGTTTTATTTGCAATGAAATATAAAAAAGGAGGAGTTAGATCTTAACTTTGTATACATTCAGTAAGCTAGCAATCTGAGTTATATAAGTGCCTCGAAAGCCATACTGAATACAAGTGCCCAAAACCACAAGAAAGAAAATTTCTGATTTGGCTTTGTAGCAATTGTGGATTGTATATTCTGGGGCAAAACCTTTAAGTCCTTACTTATGCCTCAGCTAGGCAAAATGCCCATTATTCTCAAGTCATATGCCTGAAATATTACTGGGTAAGGCTGTGGCATAAATTATTTTGGTTTTTATATGCAATAAAGCACTAGAAACTGGAGGTGGTGCAGCAAGCAGAAAGCAATTTGTTACGGAGTCAACAAACACCACATCAACCACAGTGGTACGCACAGCGATTGGGTTTTGCTCCCACTTTTAAAGTTTGAAAAATTAGGCTTGTTTTGTACACTTTTTTGCATGTTTTTCATCTGCCAGGGTTTCACCAGATTTCTGGGTGAATTCCACTAAGCTTCAAGGAAAGCAGTAAAAAAGTAATAGTTATCAGCTAGAAGGCACTTGGCCAATTATTGTTTTCTGCCCAGTTACTTTTTCTTTTTTTCATGTGAAACTCCTAAATTAAAACAGGTTAACTATACTGCACTACTCACTGACAGGTCAATGTCAGTCTATTGTGGATGAAGTAGAGCATTGCAGACTTCACATATTGAGAGAATTACATGCTTTTCCCTGGGACATTTCCAACGAGTGCTTTTATCTAAATATAATATATTTCAGAGGCAAATTTGACATTGTTTCAGTAGCTGAAGGTTTTTACCCTTCATGTTAGTGGCCCTGCATGCAATTTATGCTGAGGTACACAGAGGCGACTTACCAGAGGTATTTGAATGTGGTTGGAGAATCTGCTTGCATTTCATATTATGAAACAGATCATCAGTTTTCAGCCATGAGGAAAGAAAAAAAATAGGCGCACACATGAGTCATTCTGCCTTTGTGCAGAATGATGCAGTGATGTTACAGACTGGCTCTAACGATGAGGCCCAGATTTTAGGGCTTGAATCTAAACCCAGAGCAACAGTGTTATGAGCAGAAAACTGCAAGAAATGAGACAAGGCATTGGAAATCCTGGGCGTCTATGCAACTGAAACATATATTTTCAACAGAAACTAGTAATCTGGGAAGCCAGAATCTGTCCTAGAGGCTTCAGTGCCATGTTCAGCAATGAAATAAAATCGCTGGCTACTTTTGGCATGAATTACTTAGTAGTCACCAAATACTTTTGTTGTCAGTGTGGAGTCATTTTCCCTTGGCTTGCATATCACTTTTTATACTTCATTCTTCAATGTGGATTACTTGTACATTATTTTTTTAGAATCAAACTGTTAAAGGGATGTGTACGTTCTCTTTTCTTACCTGTGAAAAAACCTAAATGTCAAAAACATCAAAAGGAAAGAAACCCTAGAGAAGAATGTACAGAAGCCAGACCTCTCAGAAGATCTTTTCTTTCCCATACTTAACTGTTTTGTCATGCAAACAAAATAACAATCTCACAGCCAGATCCTTAACAAATATAATAATCTAATTATTTTCCCTAACTGAAAAAAAAATAATTGTTAAAATGCATATTGTTTTGTCTTTTAGGTATTTTAGATCGAGGTTTAAAGTAGGAGAAAGTCTTCTAAAGGTATGGCAGGAAATTAAGGATGCCCGATCTGAAAAAAAGAACATTCTTCTGCTAACCCACTGAATAAGTGGTTATGCAGCAGAAAAATAATGATCCTTGAACTCTTTGGAGCTATGAAATATAAGAAAGGATATTAGAAACACACAGTATGAAAATGATGTTAATGAGAAGGGAATACATCGAAAGGTGTGTCAGTCTCTTCATTTTTCCCAGAGAACTATATGGATATCTGGGTAATTTGCCTGCTCAGGAGCGTAGCTCCAGAGAATGTGTGGGTGAAAAGAGTAAAGGTATTTGTGAGTCAGAAATAAATTATGAGCAGAATGAGAAGGCACGTACCTTCTGTAAATGGAACACTGTAGTATCTAAGTCCAGCAGGTGCCACTGTATAATCTAGTCTGACTTTTCATACCTAAGAGACAACGAAATTTCACCAAGTTGTGTCTATAATGAGCCCAATAATTGGTATTTAACTGTGGTATAACTTCCAGAAAGGCATCCTTCTTAATGTGGAGATGCAAGAGATGGATGTTGCATCATTTCACCCTCACTGTTAAAAACATGTGCTTAATTTCCAGTTTTAATTTGTCTAGGTTTAATTTCCAGCCATTTGTTAATTTTATCCACTTGTCTCTCCTACATTCAATGTGAAAAAAATGGTGCATGTCAAATTGAGAAGTATGTGAAAAATATGGGTGTTAATAACAGCATTCATGCACAACATTGGACTGAGAACTGTGGTGGCATGTCTGCATGTCTCCAGCATAATCCCCTGTTTTCACTCACTACATCTTTTTGAAACATGAGCATTTTGGACTGAAATTCTGCTCATTCCCTTGTAAAAATGAATTTTCTTGAGCAGGTCGGAGCAGCATGCTGGCAGCTGTCATTGAATTATGGAGGAATGATTAAAAGAAACAGTTTTCCCCACAAGTGCCCCCCACCATTTACCACATTTTTAGGTACGACTTGAACGAAATACAGCTGACATTTGACACGCAAGCTTGACAGAGGCATAATCCTCTGGAAACATGTACATTTGTTATGTTTTTTTGAGGTGAAGATTGATCCGTTGTTTATACCCACATTTTGAAGAGTGCCTATCATAATACAAAATAAATGAACAATGAAAAAATTAAAAACATATGCAAAAATAAAATGGTACCAAATATCAAGAGTGACACAAACGGCACTCCCCAGTGGGTATAATAATGGAGTCCATCCTCACCCCACCCATCATTTCGGGAAGAGCCTGGGTAAATAGAAAGGCTTTCTAAGAGTGCAGAAGGCCAATAAATGCAGCTTCTATAGATTGAGTCTGGCAGTGAAATTTGTCATCAAGGATATTTTACTGACATCCTCCGTCTGCCATCAATATGGAGACATATGAGGCAACATATGTCGCTTCAACTGCTGTGGTGTTAGGTAATGAAGGGGAAGGGCCTTAGAAGTGAAGGTGCAGCAGTTTGATACGGAATGAATGATCTCATTTCTTGGGGTGGACCACAGCGAAAATCAATCTGTAATAGATGTAAAGGCTTCTAGATAACGAAGTTGTGGGGGAAAGAGCTTGCTGAATAGGTACAGTTGTGTCTAATTGAGGTATGTGTTGGGAGGGAAGTGCTATGAATGCAAGGTGTTTTTGCAGGCAAGAGAAAGGGAAGACAGAATGGCATTTTACTGAATCGTGGGGGAAATAAGAGGGAGATTTGGGATGCCTGTTTAACTGAAAAATCTAGTCTTAAAGGCTTTTGTTCTGTTCAGAAATTTTTCACATATTTTTGGCACCCTTCATGTGGAGTCAAAGCTCAGATCCATAGCTCTTCTTTCTTCCTGCCTCCTCTACAATGGAGGTTTTTTTAAGCAAAAGTTTAATTTAAGTGATCCGGCTTAAATTGGACATATGCTTTTTTCCGCTCCTGTGAAAAATGAAAAAGAAATAAGATTCATCAGGTTTAGCTTACAACTCACTGAGAGCAGGTAGTACTACAAATGATTACATTTCTCTTTAATCAGAATACACACTGTTTAGAGATCTCCTATCTTTACAAAATGCCTACTGTAGCAATCCCCTGAGCCTGATCAGGAAATTTCAGTGCTGTCATAATTCAGACAATAATAATAATGTTGTAGTACTGGGCAAGAAATGCTAAAACCAAAGTGCCTTAGATAATGTTTGAACTGATTTGTGGTTTCAACTGGAAACCAGCTGAAGCTGGATTGTATGAAATGGTTCCAGCCCCACAATCATCCTAGCTATAACCAAGTTCCTTACTGGATTATAACTTTATTTAAATTCAGTGCTCGACATAAAATAGAGTGGGTGCCGAACGGAAGAAGTTCTGAGGCAGATGGCCCCATCACCTATATTCCCAATCCAGCAGAGTTAATCTTCCACTCTAGGCTGTAGAGTCACCCAACGCAGTCTGAGGGTAATGTTTTAGGCTTGTTCAAATAATCAGGAGATTTGTTGCTGACTTCAGCAGGTTTGGGATTTTGGTCCTGGAGATAAGAATCTGTCCTACCCACTCAACAGGGCAGAACGTCTGTTGTTACTTGTTATCCCTACCTAATGTGGTGGGAAATGTCCTCTCACATAGATGAGATGCTCAGTCTCCTGCACTTGAGTTGTGCTGTGTGGGCAGTATGATAGACTCAGCACTAATGCTTTACTAGGCCAATAACACTGATTTTTCTCATGTCAGAAACATAGAGAAGAGGAGAAGCTGCCAGCACTCTGTTATTTTTGTGGTTTTGTGTTTTTTTTTTTTTTTCCTATTATTTGGCATTTAGACTGAGAGCATGTTATCTTTGGTGACAAGGTATAGGACAGTTTCCAAGTCACCATCTTTTAATCTGAATATTTAATAAATGGTGTTGCCTATCAGAAGGCTTGGCTTACCTCTTTGAGATCACACTGTGCCGTGCTCTCATTGCCTGAGATAGCTGGAACAACTAACTTAGAGAGACATTTGCCTGCAAAGACTTTGAACAGTTATGTGGAAGGTGACAAATTGATATAGGGTTAGTTTAATGTATTTGTGGTGTGTGTGTGGTGCATGCTGGGCAGCAAGGCTGTTCTCCAAGGGTGGAGAAACAAAACAGGCCAGCATGGATAATCAGATTTCCATCTGTCTGATATACAGAGCTGAAATCTTGGTCATACTTTTTATTATTTGTTTACTCTTAGTCCAAAGAATTCTGAAAAATGCAGGCAAGTGGAAGAGCTCCCAGATTGATTTTGCTTGTAATGGGTGGCTAGAGAGAGCTGTAACAGTGGGAGAGTGAGAGTTAGTCTTCCCACTCCCGGTAGGGAGGGTGCCTGAATTCATGTGTTTGCCTGTGGTTTACTTTCTATGTGAAATTAGTTTGACACCCTAGGCAGCAGAGGAGGAAGAGGCTGCTTAGATAACTAAGGGAAAGAGAGTGATGTACCAGCCAAGGCAGGCTGAATGAACCCAGTGCATAAGGATTGAGAGAATGGTGAGATGAACACTGTAGTCAGAAGAGTGTATTTTTCATGGGCAGAAATGGCATTTGTCTAACTTGCACCATCTTTCTTGTGACTGAATTTCTCATGGAAAGTCAGTGGCAGTTAGGGTGACTGTGCTGAATCATTTCATAAATGATCCTGCTGTCAGTTTGCTCACAGCCTGGTCATTAGCCTATTCATTAACGTAGCCAACCTGAACTTGCATTTTCAGCCTGCTCTGCTGTCAGTCTGTGGCAGCTTAGTCAGGTCCACTCTAGCAAAGCTTGTATTTCCAAGGCAAGACAAAACAACCTGTAGAAGTACAATCTCGGAAGTAGTGTTAACGTAATAGTAGAGAAAATATGATACAGATCTATAAAATGCATCTATTAGTTGGTGGTATGACTATTTCTAGACTGCTGGGGATGTTTCGTGCATCCATGCTGGTGGCATAGAATTGAATACCTAAGGTGATCCTTACGGGTGGAACCCATACCTGGTGTACTTGCTTGCTGTAGGAAACCACTGTGATATGCAGTGAGGCAGTGGATACACTTTAAAGGATATTGAGAGAGATTGTCAGCTTTCTTAACATATGATCTATATAATAAGTGTGCAAGGACAGGAAATACATATCTGTCATCATTTGCCTTATTTAATGGGTACCATTAAATGGGAGGTTTTTGCTTAGGGTATTTCTTTCTTTTTTCTAGTTTTCTGAGAAATTGATGGTTTTAAATAAAGGCATTTTAAAGAGGCTTTTAAAAGCACTTGCTCTCCTTGCTGTGTAGGAGTGTTCTGTGTGGGTAGAGAGAGCAGGATAAACTACTTCATCCTCCTGTGGTGTCACTGCAAAGACAAATCCTGAGCCATAGGCACTGGGAATCAGCTCAGTCGTGGCCATTATCCAGCTGCCAACAGCGTGCCCTCTCCTATGCCCTTACATTTGGAGTTCAGAGCTGAAAAGATCATAGGCTTCTTGCAGCCAGAACATCTTACTGAGTGGGCTTTCTGTAGTCAGTTTGCTAATGCAGTTCATTCCAGACAGTCTCTGTCTTCTGCAAATTAGAGACCCCATTGGTTTATTATTGTATTTCCTATGCTTTCTGTTCTAGACCTAAATGATATGTTGACCCCCCATTAAATTGCTTACAAATGACAGGACATGCTTTTTCTTGCCTTCCCTGTGTCACCTCTAGTGCTTTTAACTAATCTCCTTCCTTTCTTCCTCTTCCCCCTACTGTGATCCTTCATGGCCATGCTGCTCATGGTTTTCACCCTCTTTGAGAGGAGCTGTTTCTACAAAGAAAAGGTTGCAAGCTCTTGAAGCCGAGCATGAAAGTAGCAAATGAAATCCTTCAGTGCACTGAGGATGAAAACACTGTTCTAGATCTGGAAAGTGGCTCAGTCATTTTGGGTTTTTAACTTCCATTTCTAATTTTTAAAGCAAAATTGGGATAATTGAATCTCTCCTGAACCTACACTTTAACCCTTCTTTCTGCAAAGGAGAAAAGTAGTACTAGAAGAAAGTGATGGTAGAGGCTTGGACCCAAAGAGTCTGATGCATGACCAAATCAAAATGTTTTACTTGCATTTAATGTTAGAATATTCCTTGAAATGCAAACTTTAACTGTGCTTGTTTTTACTCGGTACAGAACTCTTTTTTTTTTTCTCTATGTGCATGGCTGTACAGCTAGCTGAAATGCATACCTGTGCAAGGAAATGTGACTTCTTCAGCTTTATGTACCAGACCGTTGCTGAAAGCAAAGTAAATGAATATCCTGACTGGGCCTGGCACATGTTAACTTCCTATTTCACTTTGCCTGCACAAAAAAGATAAGAGGAATGCCAGCCTTTCCCTTTATCTCACGCAGTAATAATGCACCTCAGCAAAGATTTGAATGGGCCGCAGGATTACTAGGATTGTAATATCTTGCTTTTCTTTTCAAGTAGGATGAAACTAAATGTAATCATCTGTTAGGTTAGATGAACACAATGGGTTCTCAGCTGTAGGCTTTCATCACAGCAGTGATCTTGTATGATTTGGCCTGGCAGGGCTATGGGCTCACAGACATTTTGTTGGTGTCAGGTGTTTGGCACTCAGAACCAGCCACTGAGAGCGGTTGTTATACTTGTGTCTCCTTGCTTCCCAGTCTTTCAGGTTTAGAATACTGTCACCATTTTCGGTGTGTGATATTTAGAGGAGGCTAATGAAGAGGTGATTGGCTAAGTCCAATTTCATTTATGCGGGCTTGAGTGATAGTCTACTCAAATGCTGCCTTGCTGTGTGCATTCTGGTGGGATCATGGTGCAGTCTAGCAGGATGTTTGCTCAGCTACAGAGCTGGGCTTTTATGGTCTTGGTATTTTCTAAGGAGCAAATTGACAGTGTGGTGTGGTTGCTGCCTTCATTGTGGCTATTTTGTCAAATTCATTTCTGAAAAAGAAAACAAACCCAAGCTTTGAAACTATGCATCTCAACACCACAGCATATTTTCTAAACAGCATATGGAGCAGCCACTGCAGCCATGCTTACTGTGCTCTGGTCAGCTGCTTTTTGTAATTTTTCAGTCACAGTGTCCCATGTACTTTGTTTCCCTATCCCTAATGCTCTGTTGGCAGGCTGTCCTACCAGAGAAATGATGATGATGAGGAAGAAGCAGCCAGAGAACGTCGACGACGGGCTCGACAGGAGAGGCTGCGGCAAAAGGAAGAAGGAGATCTATCAGGAGAAGTAATGGAGAAATCGGAAGTTAATGCCCAAAACAGGTAAACATCTGATGTTTACTGACAAGTCAATAGTAATTTTTGTTCAGAGTAGAGAAGTATCCTGAAGAGATCTGTTTTGCTACTTAAATTTCAAGCACCAGGTTTTGTCATCCTTGCTCTAAAGAGGACCTAAGACTGAGGAGCACCAGTGGCTGTGTCTACTCAGTGTGATGGGAGCATCACTGAAGCTGGAGTTGAGGCCATGCTCATGACCCATTCCCAGGTTGTCCTCAGGGCTCTCTATGGGGCAGCTCAGCTGGGGCTCATGGAGGGAAATACCTCTGATGCATCCTGCTGTCAGATCCCCTCAGGCATGACTGGGTCTTGCCTTACAAACCTCCACATCTTTTGCCCTGCTTATAGGGGCCATGGTGTCATGAAACCAAGGCACGTGGGACTGGTGGGCACCCAGGCCTCAAGCTGCAGCTGAAACATGCCTGCAAGGTGCTGGGTGTAAGCCCTAGACCTCAGCCCTCATCTGGCACTGCCAGATCATATGGCTACAAACAGCAGAAAAGCTTGTGGAGTGAGGCACCATCATTTCTTCAGTTTCACATAGTCACAAATAATATATCCAGATTTCCAGTAGCCATAACACAACTGGTAGAAAAGAGCAGAAATTAACATTGTGATATCAAAGGAACAGATACTGAGCACAAGTAGCATTCTATTAAAAACAAGGAGAATGGATATAGATAGGAAATCAGCAGCATTTCTGATTGTAGATTATAATCTTTTTCCACAATAGAAGAGGGGATACCCCCCACCAAAAAAAAACCAACCAAAAAACCCCAAACAAAAAACCCCAACCAAACAACCAACAAAAAACACACTAGAAACGGGGAAGAAACCTGCACACAGGAGAATTAAACAGCTGAATTTTGAAGGAGTCATAAAACCTCCAGGGACTGAGAGTAAGATCCAGTCCTGATGCCTACAGGTGTTGAATAGCATGTCTTACATTAAGTGCTATGCTCACTCTGTTTTCTAACAGGTTATTGTCATTGTACAGACAATCACAATGTCACTGCACCCTTAACTGCCAGGCTATCCTGTTATGGGCTGTGGATGTTGTTGCTGAACAGGAGTAGCTTCTTGTTGCTAGAGAAGTCCACTGAAATCAGAAAGTATCTTGCTCGTGTGGCGTCTTCAAAAACTTTGCCTGGTGGGAAGACTGTGCATAAAACGTGTATGCCTCATGGCAGGCTGAAGGAGGCCTTTTAATGCAAGCTAAGGTTGTCCAAGTGTTCTGCTGCAGGCTGCAGAGAGGGAAGATAATTTTTTCGGGGCTGTTCATATTTCAGCTGTTCCAAGTGCCAGGGACCATTCCAGTGCCTACTGAGGTCAGTGAGACTCCTGGGGACTTCAGTGGCTGTTGGAGCTGGCCTGGAAGGGAACTTTTCCAGGCTCTGACATTGTGAAATACCACATTCCTATACATGTAGAAATGCCAAAATTAATCCCCAGAACTATTTTGCTAGATTTTGAAGTATGCAACCTGTTGTGTTTTTAAACCATGGAATGATGTTACAGCAAGTTTTTTTCCTAGAAACAGTTAAGCACATACATTGTTAGAAAGATATTTTTTTTAAACACAAAATTGTCACTTTTATGTAGTGTGACAGAAGAGGAAACGAAGCGTACTACAACCACTGGGGGAACAGATGATGAAGCTGCATTGTTGGAGAGACTGGCAAGACGGGAGGAGAGACGCCAAAAACGTCTACAGGAAGCCCTGGAACGTCAAAAGGAATTTGACCCCACGATCACAGATGGGAACTTGTCACTGCCCAGCAGGAGAGAAGTAAACAATGTGGAAGAAAATGAGACCATGGGGAAAGAGGAAAAGGCTGAAACACACCGAGGACGCTATGAGATTGAGGAAACAGAAATGATTACCAAATCATACCAAAGGAACAACTGGAGGCAAGATGGGGAAGAAGAGGAAAAGAAAGAAGAAAAAGACAAGGAGGAGCTACAGGATGAGAAACCAAAGGAGGTCCCCGTAGAAGAAAATCAGGTAGATATGACAGCAGAAAAATCCACAGATAAAGAAGAGGTCATAGAAACAAAAACTCTAACTATAAATGCAGAGGAACACAAAGCAGAGAATGATACAAATGCTGTACTGGAGAGGGAGCAGAGTATAACTGATGCTGCAGATAAAGTGAAGCTTAAGGATGAGGAAGAGGCTGAGGAAGAAAGGAAGAAAGCAGAAGAAAGGGAGAAACTTGAGGCAGAAGAAAGGGAGAGGTTAAAAGCAGAGGAAGAAAAAAAGGCAGCTGAGGAAAAACAGAAAGCAGAGGAGGAGAGGAGGGCAGCTGAGGAAAGAGAGAGGGCTAAGGCAGAAGAGAAGAGGGAAGCTGAGGAAAGAGAGAGGGCTAAGGCAGAAGAGGAGAAGAGGGCAGCTGAGGAAAGAGAGAGGGCTAAGGCAGAAGAGCAGAAGAGGGCAGCTGAAGAAAAGGCTAAGCTAGAAGCAGAGAAATTAAAGGAAAAACAAAAGATGGAAGAAAAGAAAATAGAAGATAAACAGGTAAAAGAGAAGAAAGTACAAGAGGAAAAACCTCAAGCAGCTTTCCTAAGGAAACAGGTACAGTAAACATTTTGCACCAAAATAAGACACCTGTGGTTTGTGAGAAATGTAATGCAAGAAAAAAGATTGAATTGGAATTTCCTCACAAATCTATTGCTGCATTGAGATGACTGATACTTGAGCTCTCTCCCTTGCTCTTTCCTTTAAAAACTAAAGCTCCTTTACTTCTGCTTACCAGTAATGCAGTGCACAACATGCCTGACTTCACCCCAT
Organism: Falco peregrinus; assembly: GCF_023634155.1. Lineage (NCBI taxonomy): Eukaryota > Metazoa > Chordata > Aves > Falconiformes > Falconidae > Falco > Falco peregrinus. The sequence continues at coordinate 71,125,869 of NC_073726.1, forward strand.
AATTCAAAGAAAACTGCATGTTCAGACCTCTGCATGTTTTTTGCTGCCTTTTTTCTGAGCTGCTATAAACTGGCCTAATGCAGTAACACATGAGGTGGAGGCAGACACATCTTGACACAAAATATTATGAGCACCTGGTAAACTGTGTGAGGAATGTATGTGTTAAATGCAATCGCAGGAGAGGGCACTCTGCTGGGAGGTGTGAGCATGATGCCATGCAAGGGGGAGAGGCCCAGAAGGGGAATGGGAGCATTGGGAAAGGGTGGAGGGGGCACAACTGCACACGGAGATGTAGGCACAACAGCATATGATGGAGATGTGGCTGCACACTGGACTGCTACATCAACACAGTGTGGAGAAACAAAAGCGCAAACAGATGCAATGTTTTCATATTAAAAATAATATTAAAAACCCAAAAACAAAGGGAGAAGAAAAAGAGGTTAAAATGGAAGCTAAAAAGGAAAAGTTACCAGATGAGAAGCTCCAGACTACCTCCAAAAAAGATCAGGTAACTTGCAAACCATTGATTTGGATGTTGTAAGGAAACTTGAGATAACAAAATAAATAAGAGACCTGTAACTGAAAGTTGCTTGTTCAGCAAAGTACTTAAGCACGTGCTTCACTTCAAGGATGTGGGTAATCCTGCTGAAATAAATAGGGATAAAGCTACTTATGTGCTTAAAGTTAAGTAAATGCTTAAGTATTTTGTTCTTTTGGGGCTTTAGAACCAAGTCCTATTTGTCTTAAAACAAATATTTCAGGAAACTCAGTTTGGTCAATAATGCAAGGATGGTTTGCACGCTAGGGATAATTTTTTTCAGAACTGTATCAACTAATCCATCCTTCTCTGGTTTCCTTCCACTTTACTATGACCTTTTTCCCTATGACTGAGACCTACTCTTACAAAGTAATAATAAAAATAATAATCTAGGCCCTTTGACCACCTGACTGCCTTAACTAATGATTTTCCCCCAAACTGCAACGCCTTATGGTATAAACTGTGCATACCCAAGATTCTTCTTTTGTTTTAAAGATAAAATCTACAAAATTTACTGCATTGCATTTCCACTGTAAACACAGGAGCTGGTGCCATGGTGTTTTACTGTATGGTAAGTAAATAAGATTTGGAGACCATTTACACTTCAGGTTACAGCTGGACACAGCCATGCTCAATGTTGTGTAGTAGCTGTGCTTTTGGGTCAATGCAGCAAGTATCAAAAAAGCCCCTGTATGAAAAAAAACAACCTAATCAGATGTTGAGACTGGTCAGAGTCTTGGACGTTTGGACCCATTTGAGTTCAGCCAGGTCTATGTGGCTTAAAGGGAGCCACAGCACAGGGCTCTAGTAACAGGCAGCTTGCTGCCTGCCCAGCTGCTTGGGAGCATTGAGGGTTATAGAGGGTCTGTTCCAGGGTCCTTAGTTTTTGGATTAATTTGAAACATGCTGTAGGTGCTTAGCTCACCCTCAGAGAGTGATGAAGGCAAATCATGTTATGAGGTTCTATGTCTGGTTGCCTGGCTTGCGTCATCCAAGGTACCATGTTTTGAGTAAGGTGCATGTGAAATTGAAAAGGGAAATGAAGTGATGAAGATGGTTAGAAGAAGGGTTTGTAATGAACAGGGAGATTGGCAATACTAGAATAAGTTACTCTAGAAAGGGGATAAGTTGCATGAGACCTAATGGCGTTGCTTTAGAATAGTGCACTAGAAAAAGTAAACAATCACCCTACCCTAAATCAACCTGACTGTGAAAGCAGAAGAAAGAGCTGTACAAAAAGTAAGGAATAGATTATATTAAACGTTCTTCATAAGATAGAATCGGCTTTTAATATTCACTGTTGCGCACAATCTTTGAATATTACAAGTAAATGTAAAAAAGAGGCTGTAACTGACCACAAATATTGATTCTGGGTGGGACTTTAGATGCAATCGTTCTGCTTGTGTTTATGTGGGAGTTGTCCAGTCAACTCCCACTGGAGCTCTCATCATGCTTTTAAACCATAGCCACAGGGTTAGATTTTTCCAGGAAATTAGTAAGACTTTGAAAGTGACTTGTGATTTTAGTGCTTCCATTTTTGGATGCTCAAGCTGAGACAGTTTAAGAAGTCCCACTTTTAGTGCAACACTGAATGCCCACCCAACTGAAAGGTAAATCTTTTGCATGTGTATTAAGCTTGAGCATTCAATGTGTTTTGTTCTGTTTTGAAAATCGTAACTGTTGTTTCTTGGCTTGTGAAGAAAAATCGACAGTCTCAGACTCCAAACCAAGTCAAGATCAGGCTCCCCTCTCCACTTCTCCCTGCCCTCCCTTCAAAGACATAAAAGTTCAGTGAGGCCTATTTCTGAACCATGTATGCAGTTAAGAGGACGGCAGTATATCCTGAACAAGATTCTGAAGGAATACAGTGGATCTACATAACCAGATTTTGCTTGTGTGGTTGTGCAACACAAGCGTATGTTATTTCTTTATGTGACCAAAATCTGGCCCTCGACGTTCAGGTTTTGATCAAATCAGCAAGTAAAATGTGTCTCCTTTTCTGAACTGCTCCACAATTTTTGGTTCTCAAAAGTGGCCTGGAAAGTTTGTAAGAACAAGCTTTCTCATGATGTGAGACTCCTGGTATTTCCTGCTTCTAGTTTGGCTAGACGTGCTGCAACAGTTGCTGTTCTCATGGTATTTGGGTATGGTAGTTGGCTCTAAATGGAAGCCCTAGACCCAGATGCCCACAGCTTTTAAGTCACCAAGTAATTAAGCCCAAATAAGGAATTAAGTTTGCCAAATGGCTCCAACCTCAGTAACTGATTCACTGTGGTCTGAAGGTGTTCAGACTCTAGATTTAGAAATCTCAGCTCTCAAATATTAGCATAACACCCTAACAGGAAAGAAGCAGTGTAGAGAAATATTAAAATATAAATAGATAAAGCTGGAAATTAGCTAAACATACTTTTGGTTGTGTTCCATCTTGACTTGACGGTCAAGATTTGTGAGTGCATGTGAACTGTTTTCAGCAGTTCCACGTAATACCACCTGTTTACTCCAACTGGAGTCAGTGTAGTCCTTTTTACTGAATTTATCAGAAGCTGAATTACTCTGTAATTTAGGGAAGCACTGAGACAAGGGAAAGTACTTTTTCTGTTACCTGCCTTTGGAATGGGATGTAATGGTTTCTGCTTCTGTGCTAATGGATCTCTGTTTTAGCATTAAAATTAGTAGGAGAAGTATTGGGCCCAAAAGCTGTGTAATGTTTCTGTAATATCTTGTTCTATCATCTTTTTGAAAAAAGAGGCCAAGCTGTATTAGTGGTTTTCTTAAATGCAGACACATTGCCATAATTCCTAGTGGTTTCTGAAATGCTATTTCTTAACCTATTAATTTTTAAACTGTATTGTTTTAATATTAGTTTTCTCAGTGATTTCAATTAAGATGTAAGAGACATGACCATCCCCAGTGGACTTCAATACATCAGGCAGCTGGAAGTATTGGCTTTTTCATGAGACTTAGAAAGGTCTTGATGAAAATCTCAGCAAAGGAAATCCTGTGCTCTCAAACTCCCAACACAGACATCCTGGCATGTGAAATCTTGCAACAATCAACATCGTCGGTTTTGGTATCACCCTGACTGGGACTGATGGGTTAGGAGATTGCTAAGAGGCAGCAGAGATTTTTGCTGTGAACATGATCATGAGCTACAATCTTGGCCAGATTTGGGAGCACCCAGAAGATGTTACAGTCTGGTGGCATTCATTAGGCTCTGTGAATAGCCCTGGTTGTCTCAGCCCAGCTCCTAGAAGAAAGAAAACCATTCCTTGAGGCTGCTAGTAATAATGGTCTTGTTTGCTAGCAGTTGCAGCATCATGGCCAAAGAATGCACAGTCATGGAAACTGAACTGCCTTTTGTCCATCAGGGCACCTGTGCCAGGTCATGGCTAAAGCCCGTTGGCAGGAGAGAGTGAGGAAAGTCTGCATTGCTGCTGCCTGCTCTCAGGACAGAGCAAATGCCTGTGTGGGTTGTGTCCAACATCCCTCATCACTGGCAAATTTACTCGAGTAGTTTAACGACCCAGTACTGACTTGTAATGTGTGCCACCTTGGCATTGTCTGTCATATCAGTTTCTGTGAGCAACCAAACTGGCCTCATGTGAAGTCACAGGCTGATTTTGGGACTTTACTCAGCAGCTTCATTCAATGCCTTAGGAGGATCTTGACTTCGAAGACTCTGAACTCATCCTTTATTGATAAAGATATTACATCTCTGGAAGTTCCTTTTTGATGAGAAAGGATAGAAATATGACTTGATTTGGATGTGGGTGTGTGCATTCATTTTTTATTTCAAGATGCATCTTGGAGCACCATAAAAGAAGTTGTGTTGCAGACAGGACTGTTAGAGAAGTTCTTTCTCTTTCTAGTTAGCAAAGGAGATGGCAAAAGCCTTCCAAGGCAGAAAAGTATTTTTTTTCTGAAGGTGTTCATATGAATTTTTCACTGAAGGTATTTCTTACTGGCCAGCTACAATATTCCTCCAACACAGTAGAGCTGGGGAAAAAAAAATTTTTGGACATAAATATTTCATCTACTGCAGTTGACAGTTTGTTTAGGCTCGTAATCTAGCTAACTGAGTGGGAATAATTCTACTTGAGCATAAAGAACTTCAATCAGTTCATATCCTTCTCCTCTTATCAGCATCTAGCCATGACTCAGCATGCTGGTATCAGTCCATCTGGGGTATTGTTAAATACTTCAAGCTCAGAACTCTGAAGCAATACTGGAGAGTGAAGTCCGTGCACTACACTTGATTACTATTAAGAATTTTATGACAAAACTTTGTAGCTATAGAGGGAATTTTTTCGCTAGTGTTTCCAGAGAGAACATTTGCTTCTTCATAGGTTTAAATATTAATGTCTGATAACACTATCCATGACTAGCCCCTGGCAGGACTGTGCCTTTTTGTCAGGGCAAGTTTTACTCTGATATAAAGAGAATTTTGTGTTTTGGCCATTATTCTTACAATACTGAAGTATCCATCTGCTATGACACTGGAAATAATATGAACTTTGTCAAGCAAACTTGATTGGTGAAGGTTATGTGTTATTTCTGCTGTGACAATGCCCTAAACCTTGTACCAAGAAGGTATCAACAAACCTACTCCCAATGAGTTTGCAACCCAAGATCTTGATAGGCAACAGATGTATGATGCTGCAGGAAGAGGGGTGGGGTGCAGTTGCAGAATGAAGCAATGTGGGAGCATAATCCTATGGCTGCAAAAAACCTTCACAGAAGACTGATAATTTTATTCGAAATGTTTTCATCTTTAATTCAGGTCAGGACAGCAGGGTGGTGGTTGGTCACAGTTTAGAGCTTTACAGACTACTTCTGCCATAAAGCACATTAACATTTTGAATACACTTGCTTAGGTAGTCATTAATACCGAGAAAATTGTGTTCCTCACCTGTTACTTAGAATGTCTCATTGCAACTTATTTTCTTTTTCTTTTTCTTTTTTTTTTTTAAATTCTTTGTTTTGTTTGTTTCTTGGTTTTGTTCTATGATTTGTGGTATCTACTGAGCAGGTAAAAGATGACAAGGATAAAGTCAAAGCACCAAAAGATGAGATGAAAAGTATCTGGGATCGTAAGAGGGGAGTTCCTGAACAAAAGGCACAGAACGGAGAACGTGAACTCACTGCCTCAAAACTTAAATCTACTGAGAATGCTTTTGGGTAAGTTCCAAGTAAGCATTGGGCTTGCTTATGTTATAGCAGAGCAGGGGGCCATCTCTGGGTCTCTGCTTAACAGCCTGGTAGCGGCTGAGTAGAACACTTGGGTTGGCAACCTCAGAAGAGGCTCTAGCATTCATTGGGTTGTAGGTATGAGTTAAAGCTTTTGGCCTGTTTTCTAATGAACTGCCCCCACATTGTTGCAGTAACAAAATGAAGTACAGAGAGCAGATGTAAATAGCCTTGCTCCCTCACCAGAGACAAGTGGCTTGTTTTCGCTCTGCTGGGGCTTTCCTTCCTTAAAGGATATTTATTTCTAATATCTGCACAGAGGTCGATAATGACAACAGCCTAGGTTTTGTGTTCTCTAATTTTTTGTCAGATCTCAGCCTTTACTAATTAACCTATTTCCAGTTACTCACCTGCTTTTAATCAGACTCTGCATGTCAGTACGGAGCACAATGCAGTTTGTAACTGTTGAAAGAGCCTCTCCCTTGATTTCAAGGCAAACCTTGGAATTAATGACTTCTTTATAAAAGTAGTTTTTCAGTTAGGCAAAAACCTCTCCTAGCCAAAGTGTTCTACTTTTATCTTTTTTTATAAGCTGTGCCACAGCTCAATTTTTATTTTTTTCCTTTTCAAGGAAACATTTGCCTTGTGGTTATACTGGGAAATTCAATGAAGGTGGCAAATTTCTAGTGAAAAGTTTATTAAAAAAGGATTCTGCCTGCTAAGAGGAGGGGGTACATGAAGCAGAGCAGAAGTTCTTCCTTGTAGCAGAAAACCAAGAATGAGTAGGTTAGAAATCTAATCTTTTTTCCTTCTGAACCTCTCTTCCTCTTACTTTGATACAGCCAGAGAAAAGGTTAATCTCTCCAGGCACTTTGAGAAATCTGTGCATGGCAGATGGGATTTGCTGTTGTATCTCAGCATTCCCTTCATGATTCTTCCGGGAAAAACAAACTTTCTCAAAATAAAATGCGGTTCAAAAGTCCCTGGAGACACCCTGACCTAAGGCCAAAAGACAGACAGAGGTGGAGATGGAATAGCAGGAAATTGGCCTTGCTCAGAACTGTCCTGCTTCATGACTTGGGTCACATCATCAATAACATGAGAATGGTTTTCTAAAAATATTTTTGTTGTGTTTTCATTTGCTTTACTTCCTGTGGGAGACAGGCCTTAGTGGCAACATGTAGATTTGAGTTTCCACTCTTTTTTTTTTCTTCTGTTTTTCTTCTACTATTTCCCAAATGTGGGAAGAAGCCTGTTAAATAGCCTTTTATCAGCTGAGTAGAAGACATGGGTTGGCAATGTCAGCAGAGGCTGTAGTGTTCATTGGCGATTAGGTATGAATTAGAGCTCTTGGTCTATTTTCTAATGAACTTCCCCCATGCTGATGGGCTTTGTTTGGAACTGTCTTTATTCTTGCTTTTACGTGAACATATCAAATACTAGTTAGGAAGCATGTAGCTTGGCTAACTGCGGTGGTGAAGACCTGAGAATAAAATAGGGTAGTGGAGGCTAAAGAAAAATCTTACCTGTGTCTACTTCAGTCAGTAAGAGAAATACAGAATAAAACTCCATTTTATGCATCACAATTTCTCCTCCCTAACTGTACTTGCTCCAGAAATACGGCCAAGCAACCAAGACCAGAAAAAGACATGATGAAAAATATTTTCCCCCAAGACAATCTGCAGAAAGAGAAAGCTTAAAGAAAATGAGCAGTTGCAGAAAATGAAAATGTTGGTGTTTTTCAACTGAAAATTGAAATCATTAAACTCAGGGAGTTTTTTTTAGCTTACCGTTCCCATCTCCCCTCCCAGCTGCCTCCCTATGCTCATACAGGACTACAAAAGCCCTAAATATGATGTAACATGGGTTTTTTTTCCATATTATTCTGACATTTTTGGCTCCCACAAGCCATTGCTTTCCTTTTCCTCCTTGTCTGAAAGCTGGAACTCTTTCTCCACCCAGCATCTCAATATTGATTTCCCAATGTCAGCAATAGGGAACAGAGATTCCCAGAATCTGTTGAAAAGAGAGGAGTTTGGGAGGTGGAGAAAAATAAGAAGAATGACGGCCAGTTTGTTGATACTATTTTGAATTGTGCAGAACCAGTAGGGAAAGTCCTGTAAACTGCATGAGAATAAAATAAACTAGAAACTTTAAAAGTGCTTCTTTGTAAGGAGAACAAAATAGGCAATTGAGGTCTCCAAACAAAAATGTTAAGACTAGGTTCTACCTTTGGCTTCTATCAGTTGAAAGCTGAGAATAGCTGTTAAATTCATTGAGGCTATCTGTACTGAAGTCATTGAGGATTAATGTTTCTTCTGTGCTGATATAAAACAGAGTGGCTATTTATTAAGAAAATCTTGGCAAATGTTATGTTCTTAGCTCTCTTAGTTCTGAGGTCTGAGTATTTGCCCTTGCTGGGGATACCATTATGTCTATCAGAAGTGACCTTTTGCATCTTAATTGTCCCCAAAGCTTGCAGGTCTGGGTGGGCTGGCAACACAGACTTCAGAGCCAAGAGACAAAAATAATTAAAAATTGAAGAGGTTCCTGGGATGTTTGCTATAGGAGATTACAACCTTGCAATGAAGCAGGACCATCTTAAAATAGCTAGGGATTTCTCATGGCCTGTGCAGGATAGATGGACTGGTTCCTTAGAAATACTTAGTGCCTTATAGAGGCGTGTGGAACATTTTGAGTTCTCATTACCTCTGCAAACTGAATCAGAGGTATTTCAGGCTGGACACACGAAATCATACTTCACACCTCAAATATTGGTCCTCACGTTGTTTTTGAGTGGGTTAAATAAAATTTCAAATAAAATTTCCAGTGTTTCCTCACAATGCTTTAGGTAATTATGTATTTATTTGTCATTGAGAAAGCTTGAGTTCCTTTTTTTAATTAGGCATCACTACGTGACGCAAGCCCTTATTTGTGATCACTTACATTAACTTGACGTTTATGGTAAAGGGTGATCTTGTGGTTCTACTTTCATGGTTTAAGTGATTCCATTGCAAAAACACTTTTAGGAATAGGGCCTGGAACAGAAAATAATTGTGATAAGGTGATATTATGGAAATATACATTATATACTTGTAACTTTAGGTTAGAAAATCAGATATGAGAGTGTACTGAGGGTACATACATTCACAGACCCCTGGGACATTTTTTTTTTTTTTTCTTTAGCCTGACTTTGCGATGTTACACTCTTGCATAGAGAAGACACTCTAAACCCATGTAAACACATTGCAAAAGAAATGCCAGGTCCTACTACTTTGGTGTTGAACTTGCATAGATGAAGTACAGCAGCTGAATTCACATAATAGCATCAATTTGGTTATGCTACTTTGCCTTATGGTTTTTAACAATACAATTCCTAAATCATGTATGCCATGCTAGAATCAAATTTCATCCAATGTGGTAAAATCACATGGGGGCAGAAAATTCTGTTAGTAGATTCTATTGTGATATTGAAACCACAGATAGTTCAATTCTGGTCCTACAACCTCTTTTATATGGTTAGTTCCATCTGGATGAGGTGCCTATCTGAAAAGCAATATTGTAATATTGGGTGTGATTCACCAGACTGAAAATTTATGTGGTATTCTTCATATTGTCATCTCTAATCTGATCATCTCTAGCAGTTATTGTTATTGTTGGAATGCTTGATTCGTACTGTCTTGTGATACTATACTCTACAACGCTCTGGTTGCGTTAATGAAGTCATTAATATCCAGCTTTGTTAAATGCCAAAAGAACAGAGCAGAAAGCTTTTTTTAAAAAAATCCCTTTCTGTCTCTTGTGAATAGCACACTGATACCTCTTAGGTACCTATCTCCTTGTCAGCAGTAATATTAAACGCACTCAGGGAGCAGACATTTGTCTAAACACTGCTGTAGTAATTGTTTAACTAGGTGATGCTATCTGACTCTGTTGAAAGTATGCACTTCACCTATGCAGATTCTTTGGGGTTTGGGGCTTTTTTGGGTATTCTTTCTGTCTCATATATTACATTTGGTTGGAAAACTTCTGTTTTCTCTGGTGGAAAGTTGCCATAAATAAATAACTTCCAGTTCCTTAATAAAGAGTCATACTTTCCCTGGAAAATCTCAGCAAAAGATCTGATGAACCTTTCTGTTCATACAGGCTGGGATAGTTAAAGTGATAGGTGTTATAGATGAGATAGGAACCTTTTTAGGTTTTCAAAACACTGTTGAAGCTGTAAGGTTCTGTCCCCTCTCTTATCTCCTTCTGTTTTTCCCAAGTCAAGTAATTTGTTCTGTCCCCAAAGATGCTTGGTTTTTTTCTAGAGGGTTTATAAAAAAATACTTGCCTTTGAAAACAGAGGATTAGTGTATCTCTAATTATATAGAACATTGCATAATAATTTTGCTATGATTTTTTTCTGTGTAAATTTATCTTACTTAAAATCAACAGAGAGCAGTTAGTTAGGGGTTTCCATTGTTTTGTTTTCTGTATGAAACACAATAAGCTTTTGGAAGTGTTTCCTTTGTACACAAACTGCAGAGCAGAGGTGTGAAACTGTAAGAGTTTACTGCATACCATAGAGATGCTGATGAGATATGATACCTTTTACTGAAGTTACATGAGATGTTAAATATTTCAAGCTGAGTTACTGAATTCTTTTAAAAACGGAGGTGTCTTGAGTTCTTAGGCAGGGTGGCACAGCTCATGTGCACACAAGCATGAGACACTCCTTCCTCACTGACAGTGGATGGGAGAGGTGCTCCTTTTAGTATCCCAGCCTACCAACTCCTGATGAAAATGTTTTGGGCCTGTCATAGTTTGCATGGAACAAAAGGTCTTATAAGGCGATATCTTTATGTGCCAGGCTGTTGTGTTGCTGTTGAGCATGTGGCAGCAGGTGGCTCTGGCCAGGAGGGGAAAACCTGTGGTGCATCACCTTCTCTTTCATTTCTTTCCCAGCCGCTCCAACTTGAAAGGGACCACAAATGCAGAGGAAGCAAAGCCGGGGTCTCAGGTTGAGGCTGGAAAGTGGCTAGAAGATCAGCGCCGTCGCCGAGGTGAGAATGAGGAGTTTGAGAGGCTGAAGGAGAAGCAGCAGGAGGCAGCAGCAGAGCTGGATGAACTGAAGAAAAGGCGGGAGGAGCGCCGGAAAATCCTGGAGGAAGAGGAGCAGAGGAAGAAGCAGGAGGAGGCTGAGAGAAAAGCCAGAGAGGAGGTAAATGTAAAATACAAAGTATTTGACTCTGGTTTTATTCCCTTGTTGTTACTACTTTACTTCCACTGGCCTTGGGTTAGTTGAAGACACTTTACAGCAGTGTCTGCACAGACACTTTTAGGCAAAAAAGTCGGTGGCGTTGGATGTTGGTGGGTCTGTATTTAACAAGAGGGCAAAATAAGGCCAAGAGGGACTGACTCATAGGTGAGAAAGAAGCGTGTAACAAAGAAGGTAAGACCAAACCCAAGCATACAGGCCAAAGTGTGCTGCTTCTTGCATCTAATGTTACTGTGTGGAGAATGGCTGCTGTGACTTTGCCTCATGTTACACCCTTTAACTGGGCCCTCTGGGTTGTGTGCTTTTCTGGGCATTGCTGTTTCTTAGTGTCTGTCAGGAGATGGTCTGTTGCCACAAATCTTGATTTCAAATATGCTACCCAGCATTAAAATGGCCCCATTTTCTAACCCTCAGATTTAACTACAAGTATGCCATATTTGATATCAAGCGACCACATCACATAGATGCTCTAGGGAGGACCTGAGGTAAAACGTACAGTCATCCAGCATAGAAGGAAGTGTTACAGTTTGAGCCTTGGGAAGGGCAGGGCTCTAATATATGTCTTCACAAGTCAGGATTTCACCTGCGGTAGTTGCAAATTTCTTATCTTCTTGGGGATGGAAAAAGTTGGGGGCAGTGTTATAGCCACAGAGTTTGTAATCTATTCAGGGTGTCTTTTTGAAGTTACACAAATTTAATGACAAAGTACATGTCAATATTCATCTGCTGCAGATGAGCTGGAATGCTAATGTTATGTATAGCTGTGATGGACTAGATCTCATTAGGAAGATATTCTTGTCTAATTAAATATTGAGTACCCAACCACATCTGTTTGCTTGTACTTCCTCTGCCAAGGGACTCTATAAATAGGATTTCCAAATCTCTGGTGCATCATTTAGGAATCTTAGTTGTTTGGAAAACAAATGGTAGATGAATAATAATAGTATGTGGCAGCTGAATGCCAACTGCTTTAATATATTAAGCTCTTTACAGTAGAACTCAATAGAGGCTGAGATTGCACAATACCTTGCTGGTCAGACCCTGCTGACCAGTGCTCGTAATGGTTGTGCTTTGACTTGTAGTTTATGAAGTAAAAACTCATGTTATCTCTTTGGAGAGAGACTAAACCTTCAGGGTTTGTGGCACCTATTGATTTTCCCTTGTGAAGTATTAATCTTGGCACAAAAGTGCCAGAGTAGATGAATAGAACAGTACAATGATGATACATGAGGATACAGAGAAAGTGAATTTGTGTATGTTTATAAATGCGGTTTTTTTCTCTCCTTAAGTAGCACTATATGGCAATAAATCTGGTGACCTCACTGTGAGGAGACACTACAGCAGCACAGACTTATGTCTTCACTGCTTCCTTAACACTGTGATGGATTAACAGCAGTATATTCCTGCATTTCAGATAGGTCATTGAACTTTTTTTGACTGACATAAAAATCTATTCTTAGAAGATTTGGTAAATGTTTGCAGGATTGCAAAGCTCTGTAAAGGTGATGTAGTTTCTGAAAGAATAAGTGACGTTTCATATTTTTTAAGGAGGAAAAGAGGAGAATGAAGGAAGAAATTGAAAGAAGAAGGGCTGAAGCTGCTGAGAAACGTCAAAAGATGCCAGAAGATGGCATATCTGAAGACAAGAAGCCGTTTAAGTGTTTCAGTCCTAAAGGTTCATCTCTCAAGGTAACTCCTCTACTAACATCTATGTAGTACAAAAAAAGTAATAGGGGTTGCAGTCCAAACCAACAGCCAGACACCAAAGCAATGTGAAAATACTTGAAATCAGACTTGAGACAGTGCTCAGAAATAGATCTTAGCCTGAAACTTTTAGCTGAAAGACTTCATTCATTGGGGTGATTGAAAATTAGAGATCCTCTCTAAAAATAGAATCTAGAAAAAAGTTACCTGTTCTTGTTGATGAAAAACGTCTGAAAAGGATCTTCAGCTTCAAGAGAAAATTATTTTGGAAATTTAAAGCTGTATTACTGCATCGATTTTCAGTGTTGATTTGTTACAGGAGTGCTTTGTGAACTGGATAAAGATCACAAATGTTCTCTCTCTCTTTCTCCTTCTGCATCCACAATTACTTTCTTCCTTGCCAGATTACTTTGTCTTTAACCATATCCAGCCCAGTCATCATTAATTGAAACTGCCCCATATGGGAGTTCTAGTTTATGTCTAATCCCCCTAAAAATAACATCTAGAAGTACTGGGCTGGATTTCATTTTCTTATGTAACAGGGAAAAAAACAAACCCTTCTGATGCTGCAGGAATTTCTAAGTGGTCTTTTGTGGCCTGTTTTATATTGGAAGTAAGATAAATCAATTAAATGGCCTTTCAGCATGGAAGAGGAATCCTGCCGCACTGAAATTATTGGGAACTTTGTTTTGGTATTCAGTCCAGTTGCTTTCTCAGCTTAAGCCCAAACTTCAGAACTATTAATTGTTTTCAGCTATCTTCCTTTTCTCATTTTGTGTCGTTAGTCATTTAAGAATCCAAAATGTTTGTCAAAAAAAGACCCCTTAGTGAGCACCAGGAGAGGAAAGAACTGGGCAGGAAGTTATCAGGTAGGAGCTCATTGAAGCATGAAGTGGATCTCCATAGGATTAAGAACTGTATTTTTGAATGACAAATTTCTTTTGGTCAAAATTACATTTCTGCTCACAGAGAGCTACACTTTGAAGCAGCCTGGAGCTTCATCCCTACGCTGTTTTGGGTCGAGTTCTAGCAAATACAGTGTCCAAATGCTTTTGACAGGACTTGCCTTTGACTTCTGAGGCACATCTGAACCTGAAATACAATGACAGAACACATACAGCTGTAAACAAAGATTGCAGTTTCATGACTTGCTCCTATTAGATAAACCTGGTCAGACACTATAAATGTGCAGCTTCTTCCCAGCCCTCCTGGGAGGGCTTCTTTTTCTTCCTTCTGTTTATTGAGATGCCTTTTGTGACATAGATTTGGAGTTTTAATTCACAAATGACTCAGAAGAGAGGAAATTATACTTGAAAGCACATAATAGAAAGATATAGATCATAATTTTGGAGAGAGTGGGAAAAAACACTGGATTTGGCAGGAGGTTAATAGCTTTTAGAGAATTTTTGGAGTGATGCTACACTATTTTACTGAGTGTATTTTTAGAGGAAAGCTGGAATTTTCCAAATGTCATTAAGCATCCAAGGTCTATTTTTTTTATGATGGTAATTGCTGATGGTTTTTATGGCTTGTTAGGTAGAAGTTGTTTGTTACAAAATCTGATATATGCAACTCCGTGCACATTTTTTCTCCTTCTGTTTCTCTTTGAGAAATTGGTGATACAGTACACATTCCAATCCGATGTCTGTGTGGCCAGAGTAGATGTAATGCTGTTGAACTTCACACCCTGAACTGTTTCTTGGATTTCTGTGGTCAATAGCTGAGGAGAGAATAATCTCATTTTAATAACCTGATCTCAAATTTGGTGTCAAACTCCAGGTTTTAGAAGACAGTATATTTTGTTACCTTTCATTAAGACAGACTTCTCAGGCTGGTCTAACCTGGTTGGTACGCAGCTTTCTCATTGCCTGTTATGCACTGCCCAAGTTATCTTTTGACTTGTAAAACATCTGGCACGTATATTTTCCCTTGATGAATGTATCATCTGGTTAGATGTGTCATGAGTCATGTGAGAACCCTAAATGCACAATTGTGGGTGGGCGGTTGGAATTAATAATGAAAAAAGGGACGCTTAGTATTAAAATACTGTATAATACATGTGCACATTCTGAATTCTCCTGTAACACAGTCTGGCAAAGCACCTTTTTCTCCTTCCTTGTCCTTCTTGGGGTGATAATTTTTGGGGAAGAAAAGTAAGTTCCTGGGAGTGACTTAGATGAGGAAAGTAGGGCATGCTGTTTACCAAGTGAACTACAAGAACAAAGGAAAGAAGGGAAATAAACCGAAAAGCAGTGTGGCATATTACTTATGGACATATATCTTATGGGCATTGCATTTATCCATTAGGCATGGCATGGGCTAGCATGACATGCAGACTCAGAACTGATGTGCAACTCATCTCCATGTATTACACGGCTCATGGAAGCACATATATAAATGTATGTATAGCAACACGGGCATAATGTACATACGTGGTTATATTTAGAAAGAACTACTGTGATTATCTAGTCTGGCCTCTAAGAAATCACAGCCTGCACAGTGCTGATTGTTATTTTAACTATCAAATACAGTATTATTACTAACCCCCCATGAGGGCTGGTCCTTTCAGAGGAGACAGTGAAGAGGAAGAGTGCAAAGTAAATACAGATCAAGTTCATCACTAGCTCAGGGACAGAAGCAGCTTGGATTTCTCAGGCCTGGTGGAGTCCCTGTGGGCAGCAGCAGCAGTACCAAACCTCTGTTCGACCTCTGCCCTCTCTCTTGTTTGTTTTTTGTTTTGGTCTTGTTTGTTTGGGTGGTTTTTGTGTGTGTTGTTGGTTTTTTGGTTGTTTTTGGGAGGAGTGTGTGTGTGTTTGTTTGGTGGGTTTTTTTTTAATAAAGACAAAGACTGGAACAACTTCTGCTGCTTTCCCATCCTGCTCCAGCTCATGCTTTCCCTACTTTAGTTCACATATAAACGGTGCTGCACTAGAAGAATGAGATTTCCAGCATAATCTTTGTTCATTTTCCTTTTTAGACAAGTTCATTCCTCATGTTTTCTTTGGGAGGGAGTATTATTGACTTCTTGTATAACTATTCTCTAGGTTAATCAGGAGAGAACAGGATATTTCAATACTAAGTCTCCTTTTGGGGGTAAGCTCCACCACTACAGAAATGCAAAAGCAGTTAGGCACTGAGGGGAGGAAGCAATGGCAGGAGGCCAGGAGCCTGGGATATCTCCTGTCTTTGCAGAAAATGTCTCCTGGGAGTCACAGAAACACAGGATTATGTGGCAGCCTGTGCTCTCTGCAAGGCAATGCTGACAGCTAAGGCAGAAGACAGGACTTTTCAGGGCTTGAGATTTTTTTTTTAATTTTCTTAAAAGCCTGTCTTGTCCTATCTTATTATTGCTCTCAATACCTGACAGCTGGATCAGTGACTGGAAAGAATTAGACTCCACACAATCAGTTCTTCCTAGATGAGCTACTCTTGCAGCTGAGGGAAGGTACAGTGGTAAGAATAGGATTTGTGACATTTGTTTTTCCCCGTCTTTGATGCTGATGGCAGCACTCTGGTGTGGCAGGTAAACTGGAGTAAATTGGTGCACTCTGCACAAATGCTGCTGACAGCAGGAAAAAGCCTAACTGTGCTTAATGAAGCAAAAGAGCACATGAGCCACTCGGGGAGGATAAGGAGAAGCTACATTACTCCCAGTGACTACCACTCCAAATACATTTCCACTAGGTTCTTCCACCTGTTGGATTACAATACAGAGACTTCTGTTTTCTGTGTGCATTTCTTATTCCACTTCCTCCTTGACCCATTCTTTGAGAAGAGTTTTCCTATATATCAGTTTACAACACTTTCTTCGAATAATATCTAATACCCAGTTTAAAATTCCTAAGAATCATTTAATACCGTTGTATGAAAGAAATTTTACTGGGCACATCTAGATGTTTTTAGTTTCCCAAGTCACTGGCTCAAATTGTGTGTTAACTCATTCCTCTTCCATTCCGTTTCTGTTCTCAGAGAATGTACAGGCCGAAAACAGAGCACTTTGACACCCACGTTTTAACTGCATTTTAATAGGCACAGTCAGCAATTGCACAGTCAGCAAACAAAACATATCTATATAATATTGAATGTGGATAAATGAATACATATATCTCTGTATAACACCTTGCTTAATTTATTCCTTGCCACCTGTATGTGCTGACCCTGTTGAGTAAGGCCCTAAACAGGTGTGAGAATCCATATGGTTTTGATTTATATTGATTGGTTTCATTTTGCCTGACTTTACCAGCAGAAGGGTAGTTGTCCATCTAAGCATTTTGTTGTCTAATCTAAGCTTCATTGGGAGTTAACAGAGCAAGTGCCACCCTCAGTGGATAAGCAATCCCACCTTTCCGAGGGTGAGGTGAGCTTTTCCACCTCTCCACTGACTATAGAGGGAACCAAAATGAGTAATTTTAACTAAATGCTTAACTTTCAAGCAACTGAGGTTAGGTGGGAGAGATGCAGCCTGAGATTCTGTGTTCTTTCTATCTGGTCATAATTTCATTAGAGGCAGGCAGGTTGATTTTTTTGCAGTACGTGTGTATTCTGTGTCAGAGGCTTTCGAAAAGTATTCCATGGTGACAAAACATAGTCCAAGTTATTTAACAAGATCCTGTAAAATGAATGCAAGCAAAAAGATTATTCTTATTTCCTGTTTTCAGTTTGAGAAAATATCTTGCATTTTGCGCTAACCACTTTGCTTTGCCTGTTTCTCTTACAGATCTATTTTGTAATACTGTTTACCGTATGTGCCAAACATTTAAAAATCTTTGCATGGAGTTCGTGTGGTGTGCAGTGCGTAAATGACCTTTAGATGTTGCTGTGCAATCTAAATGTATTTGACCTATATGCTGAATACAAGGGTGTTTGTTTAAGTGTATTCAATGTATGCTTCTGTTTCATGCATACTGTGTGTTGTGGAAGATGCTCTAGAACAAATTCTTATATAAATGTGCAGAAAATGTGTTATCCATTCACGCAAGGCACCTGTTTCCTTGGGCAGAGGATCATGTTCAGCTCTGAGGGTTGCTTCCTAACTCTGCTTTCCTATTTAATTTATTTTCTGGTTTGTTTCCTCACTTTCCTGTTTTGAACAATCCCTGACTTATTCCTGATACCATCGCATGTGCTCTGAGGGCCATTCTTTCCAGTGGGTAAGGAATGAATCTTTGACTTTTTACTACAACCCCAAGAACACATGTGTCTCTTGCCCCCAGCCTGTTCCCCTCTTACACCAATGCCTACTGAGGCCAGGTTTTCCTTCTGTGTAGAAACGTCTTTCCTGCTGCTAAACATTGGAAGACTATTAGGAGTCAGTACTGTTTGCATCATTTAAGACCTGTCCCTTTTGTAAGATTTCAAGTGGATTCTCAGTTCATATGAACTAGAAGATGCTATAAATTATTAGATGGCTACCTCGAGTCCTGATTCTTTGAGATAGTCCGTATTGTTTGTCCTTGCTGCCAGCCAGGGTTTTACTGGTGCAGTTGAGGAATTACCCATTCATACAGAGCAGGGGAGAAACCAGTGGCACTTGTTGGTATAACTCATCATTTTGATGCATTGCTGGTTACGATCCAGAGCTCAGCGTGGTGGGAAACTTTTCCTACCCTACCATAATCGAGGCGAGGTGACGTGGTTTATGTTACCATCGTAGATCTGTTTAGTGACTTTCAATCAAATAATGTACTTGCTCGTTTTATGGCAATGCCGGCTGTATTTCCTCTGGGTGAAACTAAGTTATAAACTGTGAAGTATGGCAGAAGAGCTGCAGCTCCGGCCCCGGGTGGGTGTGGGTTGTGCGTGGCTCTTCGGCTCCTGCTTGGTGTATTGCTGCCGCCTTGTGACAGCAGTGCATTGGGACCGTTGGTACGTACCCGAGCAAAGCCCATCATCTCGCTCAGGACTATATGTAGATCACATACTGGCAGCTGAAACTGTTAATGTAAATTAGTCTGTAAATTGTGTGTGTATATACGTATTTATTTAGAGCAGTAGAGGTGCCTTTGAGCTGGATTGATGCTAGCTGGAGTTCCTCTAGTGAGCCTGTTTGGCAAATTCTGCGCTGATACTAACTGCCTGAGTTTTTGCTTGTATGGGCTTGAGAAATAAAGCATTCATGCCCTTTGATGGGAAGGCTGTGGGGTTTAGTACTCTGTTACAGCCTGGAT
Organism: Falco peregrinus; assembly: GCF_023634155.1. NCBI lineage: Eukaryota > Metazoa > Chordata > Aves > Falconiformes > Falconidae > Falco > Falco peregrinus. The sequence continues at coordinate 71,144,725 of NC_073726.1, forward strand.
GCTAAGGGCACTGAGGAGAACCATTTAAAGGAATGGCTGTCATTGCCTTATTTTAAAGGCACGAATGCCACAGCAGTCACTGTTTAAATAATTTGAAAACGGACAACCCATACTGAGACTGGGGAATCCCCAGGAATCCACCCAGGCTGATTAATAGTAATTTCTATCCTCTGGAGCTGCTTGTGTATATTTTACTCTTAAGTGAAACTGTAGAGCCTGGGACAAGAAGTGGAACAATGCAATGTGGAAGAGGCTTGAGGAAGTTTGATTAAAGTATTTCTCGACCCAGAATGCAAATAGTCCCCCCACATTGTGGAATGTTTAAAAACTTTATTCAGGGATGTAGTCTTTTTCTTTTCAAATTATCAAGAGATTTGGCCTAAGTCTTATGAGACATTAATGATTCTTTTTTCCTGGAAACATTACAATATTTTCCTATACACAGAGTAGAAAATGATGAAATGTAAGATATTGGTTTGTATAATAACAGCTGGTAGATATTGACTCAGCAGGGACCCTGCTTGAACATGAGCAGAATACAGTCTTGACTTGTTTTTTGGACCTCAAATTAAATTGTCAATGTCCTACAAAACCATGCATGAGATAGGGCATGTGGCTGACTCCAAACCTAGCTTAGTCTGATGTCTCAACTCAGAAAAACCTTAATAAATTTGCTGTCTGTCTCAAGAGATACATACTTGCTCTTATACGGGAGATATGAGGAAATTTGACATAAATTTTGTGAATATCAACCCCTTTCGTAAGATTAACTTCTTCCTTTTCTCCTTTCTGTATTGGTGGTGTGTTCTCTTGTTATAAATAAGGCACTGAAGAAATACACAAGATGCAAACATTAATGAAGAAAATATATCCACCTTTATGAATCTGTAGCATAACAGGCTCCTAACTATAAAACCTTTGTGTGAGTCTGGTGATTTCTGTTGGAGTGAATCTCTTTCAGATTGACCTTTTGATGTTTAAAATGGTGTTTTAGCCTGGCCTTGTACAGGCTGCCTTTCTATTAACTTTAAACTTACAGCTCTTGTTTCTCTCTTCTCTAGATAGAGGAGCGAGCAGAATTTTTGAACAAATCCGCTCAGAAGAGGTAAAGCAATAAAACAGCAGGTTTGGTCAAAACAGCAGTGTTTAATTGGATGAAATAATAATTTATTTCTCTCTTTTCTACTCTTTACAGTGGTATGAAACCCACTCACACAACAGCAGTTGTGTCAAAGATTGACAGTAGACTTGAGCAATACACTAGTGCAATTGAGGTAAGTTAATTCTGGGTCACCGTGGGTCGAGCTACTAAAGGCTTTTGGGACTTTCATCAGTCGATGTTTTACTGTTCAAAAATTGCAGGGATTTTTGGTCACAAACATTTTTAATGCAACTTCAAATAAAATACTTGAGGCACGCCTATAACCAACATCTGGATATATATCTAAACAAAACCTCAGATTTGTGTCCTCCCTTTCACGCTACAATTTACTCTGTCTGCTTTGTAAGCTTGGAGTAGCTCTTGAAGAACTCAGTCAGCATCAGAGTGACAGTCTCATCCTCTTCTTGGCTGATGAGAGTACTGTCAGCAGAGGGCTGGTAGTCATCCTGGGCAAAGCTGACTTAGCAGCTTATTTAGGATAGCAAGGAACTGGGACTGTGTTGCTAGCTGCCATTTCAGAGTGAAATTCCTTGGCAAAGAAAGACACTTTCGTGAACTAGGGAGTTAAGTTGTAACTAAGGAAAAACAGGATCAAAATAAAAAGCAGAATTTGGCCCTAGGTGATTTTGACAAGTAGTGGCTAGTAATTCGCCTTGAAGCCAGAACTGAGGGCTTTTTCTTTTCAAGGACCAAGGAAAAATAGATGTTTGCTTTTTTAATTTGTTTTGGGGATTTGTAGGTATTTTTATAACTCAGTGAGTAAAGGCAATGTGAAAGCTACTGATTAATATAGCAGGCCAACTGGACTGGCTTGGTGTCATGGGACTAAAATAGTATAAAAAGGGATATCATCTTGATGGCTGTGATTAAGATCTAGCACTTCTTCATTCCCTGCTGGATTTTGTTTTCTCTTCTTGTTCACATATAGAGTCCAAATATGGTATTCCATTAACTCCACTCCACTGGTTAGGAGTTATTATCCTTTAACTTAAAGGAAACCTTAGTAATTAAAGATCAATTAACAAAGGCTTTTTTCTATGACTATTGCCTGTTTAAGCTTTCTGCTAGGCAGCCTATCAGCGCTGGAGAGTTTTATACTCTGTGTGAGCTCTTGATGAAAAAAGTGTATCCATGACAGTGCTGAAGGCTTGGGCTTGTCTGCAGCACCTATGTCAAGCTGAAGGTAGCTCAAACCCCTCCATTAGAGATGAATGTCAGCATGGCACCTGGTAGTCTCTGTGTCATCAAAGTAGGAGCATAGAGCTTCTGTCCTCCTGCTTCACTTTGTGCCTTTTCTGGAAGAGACATAACAACCCTAGAAGTGACAAGGGCTTTAATTTGGCACTGGGGTTTGATGGTGAACTCCTCAAACAGAGTGGATGGATGGATTGGAGGTACAGCTCTGTCTGTCATAAGAAATATATGTAATAGTGAAGTCAAGGTTTGCCGACCCATAAACAGTGAACCAGCCCACCCACCAGCTTACATTAGGTTCGTCAGTATATTCAGTAGGGCTGTGCTAAGATCCCAAGTCTTTATGCTCTGTTTAGATATTAAAAAGCATAGCTCTATGGCAAAGGGCAGGCAGTGCACCTTCACAGCTACATACAGCTCCCATGTGACTGGAAATTATTCCTTTGTTGAGTTTCTGATTTTTCCAGAAGCTGCCAAACCTGACTTGCTTTGCAACTACAGAGGCAAAGACTCAGCTTGTACAGGTTCCTATTCTCTTCAAATCTGTCTCAGGTAAAATGAACAAGAATTTTGAAAAGAAGGAACAGGAGCAGTTTGGTAAGCTGGAGTGTTTTTGGTGACCATGCAAAACACATGCTGGCAAAAATACCCAAACAATCCCCATCTCTTTTAAAGAACACCTCATTCCAAATATACTGTAATTGCTTGAATCCAGAGCTGTGAGGTTGTTTTCTGGGACAGATGAAGCAGAGTCTGATGCTGAATGATAGGGCAGCCTTTTCCGCCTACTTTTGTATAAGGATTTCCTTAGCTGTATCCCTGAAAGAGCCATGCTTACAGGATGCAGGTGCTAATACTTGAAAGAGGAAAAATGCAAGCCTTGGAGCAGTTATGTGCAGAGCTGTGGTTTGCCACGAGCTTTGGAAATCTAACAAATGCAAAAATCTAAGTGATTGCAGTTTTCATCGCCAGTCGTGTCAAGGGCGCAACTGCAAATCAAAAGGTGGAGAGTCTTAGTGGCACCTCTTGAGCTGGGTACTCCTTTCCTTCTTTGTGTGATCATTGCTAAAACCACTTACAGCTGCTGCGTTCCTCAGCATTGCCCCAGAGTCAAACCATCCTGCAGCTCCAGTTCTTAATGCCAAATGCCAACTGGCCTCAATTCTTCTGCAGGGCACCAAGGCTGCAAGACCAGCTAAGCCAGCAGCCTCTGACCTTCCAGTTCCAGCTGAGGGTGTCCGTAATATCAAAAGCATGTGGGAGAAAGGGAATGTTTTTTCATCACCCTCTGGGACAGGAACACCAAATAAGGTATGTGTTTAATTTTACATAGTGATTATAAAGAATTATGTTACGGACCTGACCTTGCCATTCATGTTCCTATGAGCAAGCCTGGCTGCTCCTCTTGACATCAGTGGTGAAGAATGTCCCAAAAGACTCTGAAGTCCTCGAAAACTCACAAAATTGTGTGGCTGCAATATTGAGTATAATGGAAGAATTCAGTGACATACTGAGCTATGTTATGAGACATTCCAGAGCCACATCAGATTCCTTAGACAAATGTATCTGGGTACTTCAAGTGATGTACAGAGAAATTCTTTGCATTGGGAAAGATTCTTTTGGGGCACAGAGGAGGATTAAACAGGCAAGATAATAATGATGTTTTATAGATAATGCATTAAAGCATTTTTGAGACACATTCTTTTTGTAAAACCTTAAAGCAACATTTCCTTTCTAGAAATTGATGTGAGTTGATGAGCATTCATCATAGCTAAAAATCTGAGCTATGAGTTGAAGGAGGTTTTTACAGATAGCCATGAAATTTCAGTAATTTGCTCTAACCTTTTAAAGATTGATTTTAATGATTTAAATTTTAAGCCTCTTAACTCCTCTGTTATGTACTTTTTGGAAAAAAAAATAGTTTAATGAAACAAAAATGTAGACTTAGACTGGTCTCTCTTCTTCTAGGCTAAAGATCTTTTTTCCCGTTGGTCTGGGGTTATGACAGAAACAGCAAGTTTAAGTATAACATTTATTCCTGGGTTAGCACTACAGTGGATATGATTTGGTCAGCCCACATTTATAATTCATGAAAACTAGAGGGTAGTAGTACTGTGTACTCCATAGGGACAATATCTTCAGAGCACACACAGGATGACTCTTAGCTAGCCATAGTCTCAGTGAGGACCTCTATATTAAACTCAGGCTTGGCTTTATTTTTAAATCTAAACCATGGAAAATACAGCAAAAGCTATTCTGAAAGTCTTCTGATTAAATTTTATTATTTTGCAGGAAACTGCTGGACTGAAGGTTGGTGTCTCCAGTCGTATCAATGAGTGGTTAACTAAAACCCCAGAGAGCAACAAATCACCTGCAAAACCTTCCGTAAGTAAACTTGCGACAACCATCTCTTTGGTTGGTGGATTCTCTCCCGGGCCAGAGGTGCTTCCTCAACTGAATGGTCATTGGAGGAACCTTGCTGCCTGTCCTCTCTTGGCAGCTCACAGAGGCCCTGTGGCTGCTGACTCCTGGCTAGTCGGAAAACAGGGGAGATGAAACAGGGCAGTTCTCACCTTAAAGCTTAGGGGTGCTCTAAAAATACAGTGCTCACAGAAGTGCTTCTCTGGTAGAGAAGGACATTAATTTACCATCTGTAAAAGCCTTACCATTAATTTAGAAATTAATGGCCATAGACCTTGGATGAAACACTTGTGCTTTGGCTCTTGCCCTGTAAAAATCTTCCAAGTATATTTTTAAACACAACTGAAATACTTTAATCCTCTGAGAGTCTAAATGTCATTTCTAATGAAGGCCATTTAGCATGCCCATTACTTAAGCAGGAATCAGAGCAGAAGATGCTGTCAGAGTAATAAGCTGGGATTGTGGGAAGCAGCAGTGTGGAAGTGGGAAGGAGCAGAAACAGGTGATAGTGAGCTGGGGAAGGGTATGGATGAGGAACTGGAGCCGTAGGTGTCCATACTGGAGGATGGCAGGGCATCATTGGTGGTGTTAATGATGCAATTTAGGATTTTATTAAAGAACTGGATTCTTCCCATCTACTTGTGTAGTGTTCTACTGCCAGTCCACTTGCCCTTTATAAAAGATTCAGCCTGAAAAACACATTCTCAGTTCACAATCTTGGTTGTCCCAAAATGGAGCTTGAAATTTGCAGCGTTGTCCCTAATGTCAGTATTTATTGATAGCTACATGGAGGTTGTGTCCTTATGGACATGAATCATTTTTCTCTCATTTAAATATCCTGGTTGGCCCAATGAGACCTGTAACCCCAGTTGATACCCTGTGTGTACCATCATCACAGCCAGAATCAACCAGTCTAAAAAGAAAACAACTTTTTTTTTTTTTTTTTTAATATCCAAAAGAAGTAATTTGGTTCTTCAGAAGTTATGCAAATATAGCTAGAATATAGTGATAATACTAAAAAGGTTTCAATTTCCAGGTTATGAGATGCCCATACAAGTGCTAAGCAGACTTATCCTTGTTAATTCAATCAATTTTTCTGTGTATGTAAGTGTTCACTCAGATGATTAAATAAAATCTCATAGCTAAATAGTATGCCTGCGTTCTACTACTACCAGTAGAAAAGTCAGGCATTCTCTCCTCTTTCATTCAACAGTAAAGCACTCTTATTTGCAAAACAAAAAAGCATCGAGTGAGAAATTGAAATCCTGGTGTTGGTTTGGGGTTTTTTTAACTGCTCAGAGTAAACTACACAAAAACAGCCAGTGGTTTCTTCCCTGCCAACTGATTATGCAGCCATGTGGTTTGAAAGCTTGTATAGTTCACGTAAGCATGCCTAAGATCTCAGGTGACTGTGCCTTTGGGGCTAGCATGATAGTCCTGGTGGACCAAGATCTGATATTCTTCCCCATATATCTGGCCCTTTTTTCCTTGTTAACTATAGGCAAACTTCCCTGGGTTGTGCCCCGATCTGTGGGTTGCAAATGGTGGAGCTGGGCAGAGCTGGCCACACATGCTTCAGCAGCCTATTGATCAGATTCCAATGGAATAAGGGACTGCAGAGGATGGATTTTGGATTCAAAACTCCCTTTTGCAGGGAGAACTAACGAATATCTTGAGTTATGTATATTTAACATGAAGGTGTGACTCCAACAGAGCATATAAAAAATGTAATATTACAGTGACATTTTATAAATGTTTTTCTCAAAGTCATTTATTTGTCTTTTTGGTCTCAGGACAAAGTGCCTTCTTACCTTGGAAGTAGAGCTGTGAATGATCCTAAAAATCTTATGCTGAAATAACCCTAAAAATTTTATTTTGATTAATGGTATGTTTTATACTGAAACTCAGAAGAAATTTACATATGTAAGAATATTAGAATCAGCATAGGAGTAACTGGTGATAAACTAGTATATATCAGCTGAAGAAATGGCCTCTCTTTATCATTTAAAATGAGGAAATATTGGTGAAAAAAAATCATCTAATGTTGAAAGTGGAAATGTAAATTAGGTGTATGTTTCTCTCCCTCAATTACAAATGGCATTCAGACATCCATCTCAAATGGGGACTGTTGTGCTGTACACATCTCAGGTTGGATGAGATTAATCCTGCACAAAGAATGGCACATTAATAAATGTCTCAAACTTCCTCAATGTTGTCCAAAAAGAGCAGGCTGGTGATCACCATGCCAATCCTGGATCAATGCACTTTGCTGTAGGATAAAGCACATGGTATTGGTGCCCTTTCTGAGCCTTTCAAATTCACCTCTCACTGTATACTTCTCTGTAGTGTAGAATTCAGTTTGCCATTGAGGCAACTGAATATACATGACTACATAAGCATATTTACAGGTATGATAGCTGTCTGCATTTCCGTTATAATTAATGGAAACCTAGTCAGTGCCATCAAGGGGCGGGGGTGGGGTGGAGGGAATGGGGTGTATAGTTTAGCTGTCAGCTTGCTAAAATCTAAGAATCTACTGTTATCTGAAACACATTCAGGTATTTGAAAAATTTACATGGCTCTGGCAAATGTGATGCTTCACTGTGGGATTCTCACGTTATTCTGGAGCAAGAGCTGGAACACTAGTGGGTATTTCAAATAACACTAGATGTGGCTCTGTACACAACTGAAGCAACTCCTGTTTACCAGTTATCTACTGACTATAACAGGAGTGCCTAGGGCTCACCTAGATACCTCTATGAACGTACCTAAAGTTAGTTGTCTTCGTCTGGAGCTCAATGCTGATGCATAAACAGTCATAACTGAAGTGTTGGGGTTTAGTTCTGAGTAAGATGCTCTGGAGTATCTGAAGTCTGCAGGAAGCCAAGGAATATGTAAGAGATTAACACCTTTCTGGAGCAGCAGCTGGAGGTCAAGTAAAATACTTCACAGAATCTAAAGAGCCATTAGACTTTGAGAGGATGGCATGCTGCTCTACAGCAGCTTTGTTCGTTTGCCTAAAGACAGGCTATCTGAGGCACCCCAGGGTAGTGTGCCTGATCTTCAGCTACTGTCCGGAGTGTTCTGTGAATTCTGTGTAGTATCTGCCAGCCCCACGGGGCTGTGTTAGATGCCCTAGGGCACTTGAAATGGCACTAGACAAATGGCCACAAAGATGATCATAGGGCTGGAGCATCTCTCCTATGAAGACATGCTGAGAGAGTCGGGGCTGTTCAGCCTTGAAAAGAGAAGGCTCCGGGGAGACCTTAGAGCACCTTCCAGTGCCTAAAGGAGGTCTACAAGGAAGCTGGAGAGGGACCTTTTACAAGGACACGTAGTGATAGAACAAGGGGGAATAGCTTTAAGCTGAAGAGGGTAGATTTAGCTTAGGTATAAAGGAAGAAATTCTCCACTGTGAGGGTGGTGAGGCACAGGAACAGGTTGCCCAGAGAAGCTGTGGATGCCCCATCCCTGGAAGCGCTCAAGGCCAGGTTGGATGGGGCTCTGAGCAACCTGGTCTAGTGGAAGGTGTCCCTGCCCATGGCAGGGGGGGTGGAATTAGGTGATCTGTAAGGTCCCTTCCAACCCACACCATTCCATGATTCTATGATTCTATGATTCTATGAATATGAAAACAAAAGTCATCATTTAGTCACTGTATTTAATCACAACTGCTGAAAACCGGTACGGAATCTGCCTCCAGTTTTTCTTCTCTTTTATTTTTTTTTTTAAGTTGCATCTTTTAGATATTATAAAACTAACCTCTTGTTTTCCCCTCAGCCAACTGTTTCTATCTATGTCTTAATTTCCTTCTTTCTCAATAGATTGTTTTTTCTTCTTTCAATATCTCTGCTTGAAGGAACCTGCCCTCCTCCTAGTCTTCTTTGTGGCTCTGTTTGCTAAGTTTGTCAGGTAAACCTGTTTATAATTGACTATGAAGAATGATATACATCTGTAATGTGTGATTTTTACGTTTTTTACCAGAATAAATCATAGGGAAACCTAGAATTTGTTAGTTAGCAAATAACTTTATACTCCCATCATATTACACCAAAATAATCATTTGAAGCTTTTGTGACCATCAAGATTCTTGTGGTTTTTGGAACAACATTCAATTAAAAGTAGAAGGAGCAAAGATCACAATTAGTTTTGTGGTGAACCTATATCACAGATCCCAACTGATTTCAGGATTATGAAATTGGTTTTGTGATAAGGTCCACTGCAATTTTGCTGTTTTCTTCCTTCCTTCTTCTGTTACTGCTGAACTTGCTTTTTTTGAGGTACAGAATTGACTTGGTGACAACCATCAGCAACCCTCTTTGGCTGTAAATTATGACCAGTTCTAGAGCATCTCTGTTGTGTGCAAATACGTCTTCCAGAAATCACAATTCCATTCATCACTGGGCATTTTTCTATCCCGAGTTTGAAATTCTTATGTGCTGAATCTAATGGATGGCAAGAACAAGATCCTGGAAACCATGCAGGACTTGGACAGTTTTTGAAAATGAGAGTACTTATGCCCAAAATTGTTTCAAGTCTTTTGTTTGCCAATCACAGAGGCAGATATCAATCCATCTGTCCTTGAGCAGGTGCATTGCATATAGCATATATTACCTTGATTTGTAGCCCTGCTTTCCCCCAAGAAGCAGCTTGACATTTTTATTGATTTTTCTTAAAGTTTCCATATACATTCATTTTCAGAGGGTTTTATTATTATTTTTTAATGACTTTACCTCACCTTTTTTTTTTTTCTGTTGGGCTATTGATCGGTACATGCTAAGGTTTTAAAGGATGTAATGGAAAATCAAATGGATATGGACAACTACAGTGTTAAATTCACAAACCTATATTTAAGAATGCAGAGGAGGATCTGATTTTCTATAGTATTAAAGTCCTGCTCTAGTTTTTTAGTTTTTTAAATTAAATATTTTGACTCTGATCTAAAATAACTGAGACAAGCTACTTTTGAACTCCTCCCTAACAGAAATACTATTTCTGAAAAAATATTTTTTTCTACAAAAGTTGGAATTGTCTTTCTTAAAAACCCAATGGGACAGTAAATTGTCACTGTACTCCCTGGGATTAACGTACCAAGTTACGGCCAGTCTGTGCAATACGAAATAGATGCAGCAGGATTATTTTGTGTTGTGTGTGGAGTCATTATGTGAAGTGTCATTCTGAATAGCTTTATAATTGATAGACAATGCAACATTTGCCACTGGTGGATGTTCCTCAGTTTTTCTTATGAGGAAGTCGCATTCTAACCTTTTCTGTAACAAATTAAAATAAACCTGAACTAATGTTGGTTTCTGTTCTCTGACATTATTTTGAAAATACAGGATTTAAAACCAGGAGACGTATCCGGCAAACGTAATCTCTGGGAGAAGCAGTCAGTTGAAAAAACAGCTTCTTCTTCTAAGGTAACACTTCAGTGTGTTGTTGAAAGAATAGTATCTCTCTGAGAGGCTTTCTAGGGTGAAGGTGCTGTTTGCCCTTATACAGTCAGGCAGCTGAAATTAGGCCTTTACGTGTTTTTTGTTACTAATCTGCCTTTTTATCTATAAAAGTAAGTACAATGAGGTGCAGAAAGCTATGGGCAGTGTGCAACTTTTATATTCGTATTTGGCAGAGCTGTGTTGCACATGGAAATCTGCCCTTTGCATGGGGTTGGTTTTTTTTCCATAATAAAAAGCTATGTTTTCCCATATTCAACTTTAGTAATGGGTTATTACTTTTTCAAACAGGTATCAGCTATGGGGAAAAAATCAGAGGCTAATGGTAAGTAATTCTAATAATACACCTGCATCTTAAATAGAAACAGTCCACATTTTTGCACAGGCATATCTGTGTTTTAAAATTCTACACCATTAATGTTGATGGAAAAAAAACCACTTCCTTTACGATATCATCAAAACAGGAATGTTTGAGAAATAAATCTAAATCATCTTTCTAGAGGGACTAAGGACTAGCAGTGCTCCAGCCACATTTGCAAAGCCTTGTTCAACTGATGCGTGCAGCATGTTTGCTGTAGCTGGAGACTATCATTAAACTGGGTGAGGTCTGGGGAATGGGATGGTCATTTAACTAATTACAGCAAATGCAAGGCATCTGGGAAAGGCTTTTTAAAAGGGCTGCAGTGGCAATGAATATGCCTTTCATGAGTAGAGAGGGAGAACCCAAAAAGCGAGGCTGTTGCGGCATTATTTGAGCAGAAATGGAAGACTTCGCTACTATTGAGAACTAGCCCTGCATCTGATGTTAAACACTGTCACAGGGTAATGGTGAAGCCTGAGGAAAATTCAGCAGCACTGATTTTTAAAAGTAAGTCTTCTGGCTGGTTGTGATCCTCACGTGCTCCTGCATACCCAGACTGGACTGGAGTTCAAACACACCTCAGCAGCAGCACTGCTTTTGCTGCAGCTGTGCATTGATGTCTTCTCAAGACAAAAAAGTCTTATTACCGTCATACTGTCATTTTGAAACTACTAGTTTGTGAAACACAACCTAGTTGTTTAGAAAGAAATCAGAAAAATTACCCTTCTAGCTTTTTTAATTTTTCTTTTAATCTAAACCACTCCAAATAAAAGCAATTAAAGGAATTACATGCATAGGGACCAGTGGGGAAGAATGCAAATTCACTGATGAATTTAATAGCTTTAAAGATGCCTTGCAACATCCCTCAACCCCTCACTAGGAATAAAGCAATCAAATATTGAAAAAAAAATTGTTTTCTATACATTAATATGTGCACACATTTTTCTTCATAGTTGTATGTGAAGCCAGAGGTGTGGTTTGCCTGTGAACTTTTTTTATCAGTTTAGTCATGCAACGTGGAGTGGTCTTCCTCCTTTTTTAAGCTGAGCCGCTAGGAGAGGGATTTTCAGGCTCGGTCAGCATTAGGCATCCATGGAAGGTGTTAGCAGTCGTGTGTTGTCACCCACAGGACACCGCCAAGCTTCTCCCCTAAGGCTGAGCGAGATAGGGGCTTCAGCAGAGGGGTTGCAGGAGGCGGCCCAGCCTGCCTTAGCATGGCAGCCACCCACAGGAGGCTGGGGGGAGCGCTGGGTGCAGCACACCTTGCATTTCTGGGTGGGAAGCTCCTGAGCTGCTTCCCGGGGCTGTCAAGAGATGAGAGGTGAAATCCTGCTTATTGTCTTGGAGATCACCGCAGAGCAATCCCAGTACACAAGCACAGCAGCATATAGCTTGTGTCCTGCCTTCCTACTTGCTGTTAAATCTCGAGCCATGCCTTCTCTGTTTTAGATATGTTTGGGTTATTTCAAGCCATCTTTAATCTTTCTCTTTCTCAGCAGGTTTGAGACAATTTGAGAAAGAACCGTAGAAGGCCACTAAAGATGCTGGACCAATCAGTTGGGGGAAAAAAAAAAAAAAGAAAAAAGTGCTAAATTGTTCTTTTTATATTTATATTTACCAAAATGTCTTTTTGCATTATCCCAGTTAAAACCATGTATATTAGCACTGTATTTAATAATCAGCCTAGACATTCATCATTATAGTACTGCCTTTGCACAAGAACCTTTCTTCCTAAAGAAACCCATGCTGTGAAATATATAGATTCTCCTACTGACAGTCATAACTATGTATCTGAACAGTGATTTCAACTGGCATAAGAGGTCAACCCAAAATGCATGTAAAGTGAAGTTGCTTAAGAAAGGTGTGCAGTAAACCTATAAAAACAATGGTTACTTTTGTAATACAGAAGTCTTTCTTTCTGCACTTTAGACTAAGGCATGGAAGAAGTATCTTTAGTTGACAATGTAATATTTTCTGTAAGTTGCCCATGTCATGAAAAATACTGCATCAATAATGTGTTTTAATTTTTGTTTTATACTTTTTTAAAAATACCAATTTTTCCATTCTAGTTTAAGTTAATACCTAAATTTGGATAATTATGTTAGCTGACAGCGGTACTGATATTTCTTTTTGTTGTTAGTGACTAGTGATTGAATGCAATTTAGACTATATACACACATAGCTTTACAAAGTTTAGCCTAAAGGCACTACTAATGGTAGAATGCTTTAATACGTGCTAAAGTATTATATTTAGTAATAAACATACATAATTAGCCAATATCACAGCTTAAAAAATAAAGACAAAATCACACACTTTTCTATAGTATGATTTCATAATTGCCATTAGAGGTATGGTGAGATAAGTATTAAAAAATTTTAAATGTCAGTTGCCCAGTAATGGGTAATTAAAAAGAAAGTATAGTTTTTAAAAGAGGAAAAGGTGAGGGTATAGAGGGTCAAAAATAGGTCACTTGTATAAAGCATTGTAGTTTAATTTATATAAAACTACCATAATTAAAAAGAAAAAAAAACCCTAAACACAGTTGGAGCTTGTTTCAAATGACTGTACACTAAATCTTGCCATCCATCAGTGCCGTACACTAAATCCACCGAAAATGAAGTAAAGCTCTATCTTTATAGTGCTTCTTTTTAACTCTCTCTCCCGAGTATCTTACTTACAGATGTTTTCATTTGTATATAGTAAACACATGGCTATAAGACGTCAGCTTGGTTTGAATTTACATGCCATACAGTTTAGCATTTACATCCTACAGTGTATGGGTGGCATGAACTGAGCAACTGAAATAGCCCCAGAGCACGTTGTTAACAGCTTTGTTGTGCATCGGAACTACCAGGATCTCCCTTTTCACCACTTCCATCTCTTATAGCATCTGATTCTTTCTAAAGAAGAATAATGTTATATTTCAACCCAAAGATGAGCTCCCTTGCTTGGCTGAAACATCTTGTTTACATGTAGAGATGCACGTAGTTATCTGTAGGGGGTGAAACTGTGCCTGACATTGTCTGTGAGTTGTGTTTTTTGTTTGGGGGTTTTGTAAACACTCCTCTGAGTCTTTCAAATACATTCGATAGCTGCAATAAAAACGATTTGTTCAAACAATGTATTCTGAAACTGCATCCACAATAAATGGAATATTTCCATCAGCAGCCCCCTGTTTGTTAATGAGTAGGAATGAGTCAGTTATAACTGGGATAGGAATCGTACTAAGGCTGTGTAAGATAACATGTCATTGCAAAGAAGCTCGGAAAATGTCTCTCTTGATGTGCTATCCATCAGCGGATAGAGAAGCTGTAAAATCAGCAGTTTTCATCTAGATACTCTTAAGGGGAGAGAAAAAGAAGTCTTAATTGTCATGTCTATCAGTACAAGGCAGGAGCTGTGCATCATCCAGAAGTCAGCATGCTCAGCCAAGTAGGTTCTGACCTAGCAGTACAGCCGTCTGCTTAACTGCTCTGAAAAATATTTTCTGTGTGAGAGCCATCGTGTTTCCCCTCAGTGGGATGTGCTTCCAGGCTTGGATCATCACAGGGACCAAGGCGGGGGAGCTGCTGGCTCTCCCATCGTTCTCCTGTCATCTCCTCCATTCTTGCTCTAGCAGCAGCACAGCATGTCATATGCTGCTCTAACCAGGTCATGGTCATCCCAAAGAGGCCCCCCGGGCTCCTGCCAGCTCCACGGGAAGCAATGGGAAGGCCGCAGCGAGCACAGCTCTCTGAACTGCTGGGGGAGGAATAATCAAATGCTGCCTAATTTAACCTGAAAACAGTTTGTATGCTGGAACATGTGCCTGTTCCGCCTTGCACTGACAAAGTACATTGCTACAGTTCTCTGCAAGCTTTGCTGAAGTGTCACTTTTCCTTGTTGATGTAGGTAAGTTTCTTTTTCTCCTGGTTATTGCCTTTTCTGAGGGCATGCAAGTTGCTGGGCACAATCGGTGTTACTTTTAGGAAATACTGTAAAGCAGCTTGTTCCCACCAGCTGGCACCACCTCCTGGCAGAATTCACCGAAGACAAATCCCGGCGGCTGATTAAGCAGTGCCGCAAATTTTTCTGGCATTTCTATACCATTATGAGGTGATGATTTTTCGGATAATACCAGATTGTCACCTTAATTTCTGATCATGCTTTCCTGCAGCTCACTCAGCATCATAGCCAGACTTTTCTCATCAGTGTGCAGAATACCACAAAACAGCCTTATTCAAGCCTGCCTTTACTTTAGCCTGGCACCATCTACCTGAAAACACTTTAAAGCAGTTGTGTGTCTACCTCAGGCTTTGCTTTGGTATTTTAGATAAAGCCAACCCCTGTCTGGATATATTGTTCTGAATGCTGCCAGCAAAGGTACAAAAATCTGATTTTGTGTTTGAGACTTCCGGAGCAAGTTGGTCTGGTGTACACAGCCCTTATGTTCACATGCAGATTTTGATGTGTGTTATCATTGCATATAATGTTGTCTTCAACTTTTCACCGCTTAATCACATGAATTCAATTTCTAGCTCATGTTCAGAGGGAGGACTACATGAGGTACCAGAAACAACTTTGTTCTTTAGGTTCTAGCTAGAGCATAATCCTTTTTGATGCTTAAGCCACAAAGTAGTCTCTATGTATTGTCCTTGTATTGGACTTGGAGAAGCTCATTTTTATCTGTATTAATATTAAAAAAAAAATCCCAGACTTCAGGCATGTTTTTAAAACTCATTTTATGAAACAATCTAAGCACTACATAAGATTAATAATAACACAGTTTTGTTGATACTCAAACTATTCATATAATTTTTTTTAAGCATTAGATTATCACACTATAAAAATCACAACTATGTAAAAAGCAAAGTAATTAAAGAGAACATTCCTTAACAGCAACTCATGAGCCAGTAGGCCTGACCACACTGGAAAAAACATATTAATTAAAAAAAAATATCAATCCTGTAAGTAACCAGAGTTTTTTAAACACGTCTTTAAGTAAGACAAGGAAAAGAGGAAATGAAGAGACATTGTCTTTTTACTATTAATCAAAATCAGATGTCTGCTAACAGTCTTTACAAAAGACCCATCCCTATTGATGCATTTTTATACCAGCTAGTGGTCTCCTAAAAAAGGATGACAAGTAACTGCTGGTAATGATTGTCAAGTACAGAAGAAGAAATCAAGACCAAGCTACATCTTCTAATCTGGAAGGAGTTATGGAAGGAGTTACATGGAGGTCTTGCAGAAACCACTGGCACTAATACTCTGCTTTGAATGGGTAATCCTTGTGATTGACAGCTCTGAAAAGAGAAAGAACCAGTTAAGTAGTGCAGAAAGTATCTTCAGCTGCATTTCCCTACTGCAGTCTCCCTCCCCCACTGCCAATGTATTCAAGCTTTGCTGGTGTCATTAATTTGAACACAGGCTTGTGAGCAAGCACATGCCACGCCAAGATGCTGAAGGGAATGCCCTGAATGAATTTCCCTCCCAGCATCAGTTCCTGGACACGTTTCATTACCTGGGGTCCAGGGTTTAAGATATGAGCTCTCCCTGGTTGTGCTCATGTATGTTTTCAAGACATAGGGGATGAAAGCACAGATAGAGGTAGGCCTAGTGGTCAATAAGGAACATACCGGAGCACTGGGACTGCCCTCCAGTTCCTGTTAAAGCTCATGATGACATCCATCTCCTTTTCAGACAGTTCAAAGTCAAACACCTAGCAGGGGGAAAAAATGCCCCAAACCCCAACAAAGCCTTTTTACTTAGGTTCACGAGTGTGAGTAGCTACTAAGTGTGCTTCATGCATTTATGACTTGAGTTAGGAACATACTGCATCCACACTAAGCATAGTTAAGAAGTGTTCTTATTTCTCAGCCAAATACCAATTTACCCTTGAAGTAAATCAAGACAGTCCTTTTCTCTCCGAGGTGCTGTTCATAGCAATGTCTTACAGTCAGTTCTGGGTGGCTGAATGCAGCACCACCGCAGTTTCTGCTGTAACACCATAGAAGACTTTAAGGTGCTAAGGATGGATTACTTGATGCATCACAGATACTGGAACTAGCAGTAAATATTTCTGCTACAACAGAGGAGTACTGGGTACCAACTGCACACAGTTCTCAGTTAATCAATCATGTAAGAATTCTTGCCAGTTCATAGGAGAAACAGGCAGCATGAATTGAAGGTAGCACAGAGACGTTATCACCTAAGATGCCATGCGTTACGAGTAAGCATCCAGCTGAACCTCCCTGCCAAGGGGAACCAGAGCCTCAGAGACATAAATTATAACTGGTCTGGTGTTTGAAAGCTGTTCCCTTACACCCTAAAGAGGGGCTCACTAAGCATCTCCCAGAGGGGAGATCTAAAACGGGGATTCCCACTCCAGGGCAGCAGAGCTCAGACCACCCCGGTGTAACCCATTTCTCTCCTGGCAAAAACATAATGCTTTTCCCCAGAGAAACAGTGCGGATGGTTAGGTAGTGCTGAGCTCCTGTCTTTATATCTCTGTGCTGCCCTTTCAATGCTGCTTAGAAACATGGAAGAGACATGGGTGTGGGTGCCTATTCTGTGTAAAAAGGTAGGAGCAGTCCCAACGGAAACTTTACCTTGATGTTTTCCTCAACACGCTGTGGTTTGTCAGACTTGGGAATGACAATCACATCTCTTTGGATAAGAAACCGGATCAGAATCTGGGAAAAGGCAAGGAGGAGCATGAACACAGGGGTACCAACAAATCTGTTCAAATGTATTTTTGTGTTCTCTTGCCCCTTTTTTATGCCCCCCCCCCCTTGCACAAATTAATTTCTTTGTCTACAACCACATTCACTCTTTCAAAGACTCTACTAGTTTGCACACAGGGGTTTGATGTGCCAGCATTTGCATTCAGTCTACTGACAAACTATAATTGTTTCTAGCCTATGTTGTTTCTACATATTGGCTTCTCCAAGATTTGTTTTGTTTTCATTTTGGGTGTGTGTATGGGAAATGATGATGCTTCTGGTTTGCATTATATATGTGGTCAGACCAAATGAGCATAACAATACTGCAGATTATTTTGGGCTCACAGGTAAGTACCTCGCCCAGGTTAAGCTTTTTGAAGTCCTTAAAAGGAAAAACATATTTATTTATATTTATAGATTTCAAAATCTGTGTTGTCCCCCCTTTCAAAAGAGGACTGTTATATACAGTTTTGTATCCTGCTCTGCCCATCTTAAAATACGACAGTGTTTGATTGCTTGTGAACATGTTGGTTTGTCTGAAGCGCAGTTTCTGTACAACCTGGGCATGAACTCATTTGTGTTACCAAGCAACTGATAAAGAGAAAAAACCCTCGAATAATCAAGCAGCTTTCAATGATTCTTCATGAACATGAGCAAACAGGGAGCAATCAAGTAAGTCCACAAGTTACAGGACTTCTCTGAAGAACAGCTTAGCTAGTAAAAGAACTAAGAAGTTGGCTTGATGATTTGTAAGTAAATCTCAGAGGAGAGGGGTTCTCCAGGAGCAAGCACTTCTCTCTGGGAGCAGAGGAAACGTCCCTAGGAAGGTGAACACCAAAGGTAAGCATGTATCACTGCTGATCAGCTCCCGCTGCCGCCCAAAACTCAGTACTCAAGACTGCTTAGAAAATACCAGCATTCATATAAATTATCAGGTAATAACTGGGGCAGTATCAAGAGTCAAGTGCAGTTCAGCCCCCCTATGCTGTATCTCTAGAGAAGGCCACATCTGCTAAGGCTAGCTACAGGCCTGTGAAAATGTCTGAGGAGGAGGAATAGCTTGCCTTGACAACCCCACTTACCTGGGCAGGGGTTTTATGATGTCTAACTGCAATCTCTTTAATCCTGGGATCATCCAGTAGCACAGGTTCCCCTGGCTTGGCCCTATTAAAAACAAAAGCTAGGATATTGATGGCAGTTAACAGCTTCCCTGCAGGAATCCTGGCATTTTGCATGAAATAATCTGCAACAAAACAACAGCACTTTTCTCAGTGTACGTCATCTGCCTCAAAGATTCAAGTTGCAAATGCATTGTTTCGAGTGCAGAGAGGCTGCAATGCTTTCTTACCTGCCGTGCTTTCTTACCAGGGGCGGTTAGGAGAGCCAAGGGGGCTGTACGCAGTCACAGCAATCCCTTTGGATTGACAGTACTTGATCAACTTTTCCTGGGTTAGGTATGGATGACATTCAATCTGCAAACACAGAAACATGGTTGATACAGAAGCAAACTGCACTGGGCTCCAGAGCGTGACATTTTAATTCCTCTTGGGTCACAGAAAATGTGAAGAAAAGACTCCCAATATCATGACTAAAATCTATCTTACAAAAAACGTATTAATGTCACAGCAGTATCTAGAGGCCTAGCACAGTGAATAGGGCTTCATCATGCTACATATTAAGACAGTGCGAAATAGATGAGAAGAGGAAAGTGCCATCTGTGTTGGAATCGGGGAAAAATCAGTTTTCCTGGACTAGTGCAGAGCAGGATTGCATCTTCAGAGGGGCAGCTCAGAATACCTGAAGTTTAGTTTCTGCTCCAAGTCACCCAACCTCTCCTCAAGTTGTCTCTCAGATTCCTGAACTAGCCTGGGGAGATGAACTTCCCTAGGTTAGCTCAGATCACGTTGTGACCTGCCATTCAGACAAGATGTCCTTTAACTGGACATGGGAGCCTACAGGGGGATGCTGCTCAACTTGCCACAAGCCATAGTGTGACCACAGGGGTACGTCTACATTGCATAACATGGCACCATGCACATACTCAGCTGTTTCTAAATACTATAGTTTTGCTACCAAGCATGGTGACATGAAATCTATGTGCAGTAGTTTATTTAGACCTAAGCTAGATTAGGCAACTACTGTTATGACTGTGTGGCACAGGCACACCCATGGAGAAGCAAGCTAGAGTCAAAGACTGAAGTTCTTTATAAACTGCTGAAGTTGGTATGGCTTTTAATGTGCGGGTAGTTGGGTTCATCCCCACCAGAACTTTATAAACCCCAATAAAAATACTTCCAAGTCCTATGTTCCCCTTGTGCTAGGCCTGGCCAGTGCACATGCTAGCCCCAAGCCCAGCACCGCAGTACAGGCGGCACTACACCTGCACAGGACCCAGTGTGGGCATTTCCCTGGATATTCTCAAGCTGGCAGAGATGGACATTCAGCACTCTCGGCCAAGCGCAAAGTCGTTGCATATGGAAGAAAGGTCTCAACACCTCTACTGTCCTGGTGATTTCATTCATGAAGTATGTGGTGAGAATTTGTATATAATTGTATCCTTCAACCCTCCTTTATAGAAAGGAGTTCAGTGAAATGGCTTACATTGAAAAATAAAAAAATCCAGTGAATGGCTTTGAGCATTCCTGTACATTCCCATGCCTGTGCAGTAGCTCGTGGCAGAGGTTTTGCTGGTTATCCAGGGCTGGAAGAAATAGGCCATGGCAACTTCAGCTGTGACATCCAAGTCCAAGCAGTACTTTGGAGTATGAAAGAGGAGGTGTAGCAGAAAGTTGCAAAGTCACGGGTATTTTTGCTGTTTTCCAATGTCTAAAAATGAAATATTCTCATCTGTTTCATATTACTGTGATATGTAGAATCCACACTGATTTGTATGATATTGCTCTCAAATCTCCACTGCATTATATACACACAAGCCTAACAAAAGTTTTTCTGCTGAGATACCTGTCAGCTAAAAACCATCAAGACTGACACCACACCAAAGCCTTGCATTATCACAGGCAGCACTGATCTGAAGGGTCTTTCAGACAACCAGAGATACCTAGTGCTTTGCGAGATCTTTTCATGGCACCAAAAATATTTAAAGGTCATGGCAAAAGTCAGTTTTAGAGCTGAAGTATAGTACAAATGTATTTAGGAATATTCCAAGGTTAGCTGACATCAGTAGAAATAAAAGTCTTACTTGATTATTTACTGGCTTGTATTTCAGTCCCGGCTTGTTTAAGATTCTCTCAATCTGCTCATGGTTAAAGTTGGAAATACCAATGGCTTTTACCAGACCGCAGTCCACCAGCTCTTCCATGGCCTAACGAGTAAGGACAACCAATGTATGTTATGAGGTGGTATTGCTGTCAACTATCACTAGCTTTAGGGAAATAAAATAGCGTAAACCAGCAAACAACTCACACTAGATTAAATAACTATCTGAAATAATATAAAAAATAATCTTTACAACTTGTACTATCTGTATCTGCTTTATATGTCCCATTGCAGATGGGAAAGTAATATAAGAAGAATGGCTTGGCCAACCTTTTTGTAGTGGAAAGCAAAGTTCTTTTACTTTGGCTTCTTTGGGGGTCATTTTACCAGAGATAAAAACCCAAGGAACACCCTTCCACCTCCTCCCCTGCCTGCACACTACCTCTTTAGTTGGAAGAATACAGCCAAGGATGCTACCTTAAACTCAATTACCTGCAAATACTTTCTTGCATCTGTAATCTGATATTGTAGAAAAACCTTAATTCCCAGAGCTGCAGCACCATGGAGGTGCAGGTAGTAAAAGCAGACCTTGAATCCTCTCAGTCCATGAGGAAAAAGAGGACTGAAGGACAGCCTGTGATGCTGATGCCCAATGCTGAAAAGTGTGAGAATTCCCTATCTGTGTGAAACACCCAGTAAAGTAACAGCCACATCTGGATTAATCTATGCTTTGGTTCTATAATTATGTGGATTCAAATATTATTTTAGTGACAGCACCTACAGTATTGTGTTGATAGCTTCCTCCCCTTCAGTCTTAAAACATTCCCCTCTTGCTCCCCAAAACAAGAAGTAGCAGCAGCCTTGCTTGTTCTGGTCACAAAATACAATGTTGTGACTATCCTCTGCACCCAAACCTATCCCTTCATTTCATCTTGCACACAGATCTCTGCTCCATCTTTAGTGCTGACACCGGCTCTAAAGAACAAACACTAACTTACCTCCCATGTGTCCAGAAAATCTGTGTCACTGGGGATAATCATACCCTTGTCATCCACAGGATGCAGCTCTTCACCAGCCTGTTATTTCAAGGCAGATAATACACAGACTTTTTTTTTAAGAGTCGAATTTCCTGCTGTTTACTAGCACTTCTGACTGGATTTATAGGCAGCAAGCTAGCAGGTTATTTAAACATAACTGGAAATTATGCATGTTCATTAGTATTCTCTTTTGGACAAGGGCCATACTTCTAGAAATTAATCACTGCGTGCCAAAAGTGGGGATTATTAACAGAAGGGAACAGATGTCCCCCCTCACCACCTTTATTCTAGGGTTTATTTTACACAGGTGTAGGCTGGGGGGGAAAAGAGGCATGTTCCTTCCGTGCTGTGCTTCATTTTTCACCGTTCGTTGGTCCACATCAAGCCAACATTTTCAAAACTCAAGATGTCCACAATGTTCTGGCCCAGCAGGCAGCCACAATCCTGGACTGCACCATCCTGTGTTCAGTTATAGTTTCCCTGAAGACCCAGGGGCTCTTCAGCAGCGTTCACGGCTTTGACTGCCTTACTCCAACAGCCAGATTCACATGCTAAAACATACCACTACTAGTTAAGGGACTGAGTGCTTGCTACCACCAAATTCAAATGAACTACAGCATATCCCAGCTGCACAATGAAGACAGTCACAGCGCAGATAAGAGAATGCACCATGTTTCTAGCCAGGTAAGGAAAAGAAGGATGTAGAGCAGGACTACCTTGAATCCCATAGGGAAGTGTATCAGGTAGAGGTCAAGGTAGTCCAGTTGCAGCGCAGTGAGGCTCTTCTTGCATGCTACCTTAACCAAGGATCTCTCATGAAACGTGTTCCACAACTGTGGGAAGAAACCAAGCCCAACTTTTACTATACAGCTTCCATGGTTCAGACCAAGGGACAGAAACTTCTCCCTTGGCAGTCTGGGAGGACCAATTCCCTCCACACCCACTCAGTGCACACTGAAGACAATGATGCCAATATTTTAATGGTAAGGTAGGACAAACATACCACAAATAGAGGAGTCAGTCATGAAGGTGAATGGTCAGTATTCCTACTCATGAAAAGAGATTCTCAGAAATAAATTTAACACTCTGCCAGATATATTTGACAAAGCAGAGCTGTCAATGTCAAAACTCTTTTTTTTTTTCAGCCTAAGTTTTGAGTCTTGAGCAGCTCAAAGCTACCCCCCTCCTGTCCCTTTTAACTGGCCACAGTTAGCAATTTTACTTCGCTTGTGAAATGAAAATTCAAGTCATTTAAATAGAAGAACTTGTAAGTATAGTTCAAATTAAAACCTGTTCTTTAACAAAAAGAAAGAGTATGTGAAAAAGCTTAGTTATACTCAATGTTTTCTGGCTTTGCTGGTGAAAAATCCAAGGCCTAAGTTTTTTAGTTGAAGTGTTTTTACTTTTTGGTAAAGAGCATTGCTGACACAAGCGGATGAGATAACAGCAGGAAGAAAATACACATAATATACTTCAGACTGAAGTCCCCTGCTTTAATTTCTATTCCCTTTCAGGCTTACATTTTGTACGTGACACCACTTTCACATGCCAAGCACACCGGTAAGCTGCACAGCACCTTTGAATTCAGACAACTATCTTGTCTTTTTTTTTTCTAATCTCTCTAAGGTGTGTGCAAATGAACCTTCAGTGTAATTGACTTAATAGATGCAAGGAAATTATTAGATCAGCAGCAGCCATGCTATCTTTCCAAACTTGTCCATGGTCCCTGACAGAGCTCAGTCTGAACTGCAAATAAAGAATGGCATTTATAACACACAAGACAACTGTGAAGTGAGTGTCAGAGAAGGGAATAGGTCCTTATGTTACTTGACAGATGGAACAAGAGTTTCCCTTTTGAGAAAAATTAAATGCCCCCAAAATCCTGTGGCCCTGTACCTTTGTGACAATGAAGAGTTCTTCCCGTTTCACAGCCCCCTCCTTGATCTTCTGCTGGATTGCATTGCCTATTTCATTTTCATTCTGATAGAAATAGGCACAGTCAAAGAGGCGGTAGCCGGCATCAATAGCAAACTTCACCACCTCTTCCACCTTTCCTGGAGGGGCCTGAAAGCAAACACAGTCAAACCAGGAACTCTTCCAAGACCTTCTGCCAGCACTTGCTGCTGTGATAGCTCCACAAAGTCACCATTTCCAGCTGCTGCTGCTGCAGTTCCCTTGTCACCTGCATTTAAACCGAGCTTCCACTTTCCAGGGAAACAGCGGTTTTGTAGGGAAAGGGCACAGAGCAGAAAGGAGCCAGTTTCTGCAACACACTTTGACTCTGCCCTTTCCAGCAGCGCAATGCCCACCGCCATCCCCCCTCCCTGCTCTCAGAGCCGCCCAAGCGGTGTGCCCGCTCACCCCCGGCCCTTCCCACAGACCGCTCAGCGCCGCGGGGCGGCCGCATCCCAGGACCGCTGCTGCGACCGCCGGGCCGGGCAGCCTTGCGCAACCTGGTGTTGGTTCTTTTTTTTCGTTGGGTTCTTGTTATGCGTCCCCTCCTTTAATTTTTTTTTTTTTTTTTGCTTGTTTGTATTTTTTCCCCTCCCTCTACCTTCCTTAGTCCCTGTTTTGGTTGTTTGGTTCTTGTTTTGTTTTTTTTTTGGAGGGGGTTTTCCGTTTTTCCTTTGCTTCTTGCTCCCAGAGCCCTCTTCTCCCCACCCCCCCCGCCCCCGCCGCCTGGCAGCCGGCCGGGTTACACAAGCGAGACCGCCCGCCCGGCCCCACGCAGGACGCGGCTGCCGGCGCCGCCGCAGCCCCGGCTTCGGTCGCGGCTCTTCCCCTCCCGCTCCCCTTCCGTCTTCACGGCGCCCGCCGGCCCGCCCGGTACCTGCCAAGTGCCCAGCCCCAGGGCTGGCATCTTCATCTTGTTGCTCAGCTCTACGAAGGGGCTCGCCATGGCGCGCTGCTGTCCCAGTGCCCGCCCGCGGCGGCCCGAGGGCGCTTTAAGGCGCCGGCCCGCCCCGCCTCGGCCCCCGCCCGCCGCCCCGCACCTCCCTGCCGGTCCCTCCCGGCCCCCCCCCGCACCTCCCTCCCGGTCCCTCCCGGGCCGCCTCGCACTTCCCTCCCGGCCCCCCCGCACCTCCCTGCCGGTCCCTCCCGGCCCCCCCCTGCACCTCCCGCTCGGTCCCTCCCGCCGCCCCGCACCTCCCTGCCGGTCCGTCCCGCCGCCCCGCACCTCCCTGCCGGCCCCGCCGCGGTGCCCGCCGTGTGAGGCATGGCTGCCCGTGAGTCTGAGGTGCTGGCCGGCTGCAGAGGCCTGGCGCTGCGGAGATCTGCCTGGTTGGTGCTTTGTTCCGGGGTTGAGCAAACTAAACCCGAATGCCTTAGTGATGGACCGGGCAGTTCTGCGGGGAGAGAATTGCTGCGTGGGGCAGTGGGTGTCCGAGGTGTCGATGAGTTGCCAGGGGTGTTGATGGCTGTCCTGTTACTCTCAAGTTGTGACAAATGGACTGAAATGTCCATCTTTTACCCTAGAAAATACTAGGCTCACCTGCTGTTTGCAGAGGAATTCGTTAAAAAAGGAATGTGGTCTTACCTTTACATAGATTCCACATTCCCTGTCCTTGCAGGGGGGTGAGCTCCCATCGTGCTCCCCACAGGACGGTCGTGTCAGTCTGTGTGAAGGCATCAGTCCCCTGTGCTCAATCGAAATGTCAGCCAGCATCAGTAGAGAGCTGGAGGCTGCAAAAGGGATTTGTGATCCCAGCTTCTCTGCAAGTAGTGCTTTAGTACCAATAACCCCTCTGCTTTTTATTTGGGGTCAAAATGCACTCAGAGAGCTGACACTTAAAATCTGTGGGACGTTTTATAGGAACAGAGTGCCTCAGAAATCAAGAGCTGGGGGCCTGAGAGGTCCTTAACTGACAGTTGTCTCAAGGAAAAGGTGTTTCACATTAGGAATCTTGATGTAATCTCCACAACCTCCCCTCAGGCATCTCACATATCACAGAGCCTGGGCTTTGTGTTTCTTAGAGTAAGGAGTCTCTGTTTCTTGAGTCTTCTTTTTTCTTCTGCTTATATTGCTGTAAACTCCTCCTTGCTCGCTATTGACCCCTGACTACCAGTTTACATGTTGTACAAGTTCCACAGGTATCGTCTTGTCAGTTGTACAGTGTGAGAATCAAGTATTTTATGCTTGGACTGGTAACATTTCATATTGAAATACAGAGGCAATTGTACATTGTTGTGCCACTAGTGCATTCTAACCACAATGTTTGATGTGATCTGTTAAAATGTTTGTACACTTGCATTATTTAATCTGCTTTTACAGGACAGTATTTTCAGTTGATTGGCAGGTTCATGTTGTGAGTATATATTTGAACAAAACCTCTTCCTGCTCTCATGGGCCTGGTTTATAAGCTCCATTCATTGGCTTAACCAAGCTTTATTGTCATCTTTCTGCTGCCTTGGATGTCATCACCCTTTGCAGAATGAAAAGGATGCCAAATTGATGTGAAGCAGAGAGAAAGAAGCAAAATGGAGGCAGGGAAACAAAACTGTCAAACTGGCATGACAGCTCCAGTATGCTTAAACTAGAGTGAAGAGAGGAAGTCTCTTCTAGTGAAAACAAATACGAAAAAAGCCACCAAACTAACCCCTCAAAAAAGAAAAAAACCCAAAGCTACTGCAAGAGGTGTGAAGAATTTGACAGAAAAGAGAGAGCAAGATCTATAGAAAAAAACCCAGAAACAGATCTGTAGAGATTTTATAAAATCAATAACGGTGCATTGATTTTAAGGCCAGAAATGATCACGCTGCTCTTCTGTACTGACCTCTGATTATACTGACAAGCTTTTACACCAACCCTGTGACATACACCTATTGCTTAAATTCTTATTAAGGAAGCTTGGGTGCTACAGCAATAGGAGCTGACTAAAATCATGTAAAGAACAGAATAGAAAATGTTGAGATTGAGCTACAGCTTGCCTTTAATTACATCAAATCTTCGTCTGAAAGGTATAAAAACCAACCATAATTGTGCACCACCCCCCCTTTTTTTTTTCTAACCAGGTGCCTAGACAGTCTTCAACAATTTTCCTCCCTCTGAACCTTTCTTCTAAGACCTTAATTATCTTGTAATTACTTTCCTAGGGGCCAGGGAGGAGCGGGGAAACATTTTGGCAACTCAGCCACAGCAAGGGCTGGCAGAGGATATCTGGGAAGGACGCAGTTATGTGTACATGCTTTTCTGTTTAGGCGTTTTATTTCCCTGAACTAACACTAAGGAGCCTGTCACACATGTCTCCTCCTGCAGAGACAACCAGGAAGCCACATGCGGTAAGGAAAGGGAACAGGAAATGTGTTCAGGGTGTGGGTTTGGGTTGGGTTTGTTTGAAGAAAGATGTGGAGAGTCAGTTGTGTTAGAGAAGAAATGTAAAGGGTGGTGCAACACCGTTTCAACGTATTGTTTGCAACAATAATGAAATGGCAAATATGAAATAATGAATACCAGGAGGGTAGGTTTTGCCATTTGTATTTTAATAAAACCTGGGGTTTTTTTTCTGTGAGTCTAAAAGCCTACTGGGCATCTTTGCAGAATTCAGTATGGTTGAAGGTTGAGACATAGCCACAGAATCACAGAAGGGTGAGGTTGGAAGGGACCTCTAGAAGTCATCATGTCCAACTCCCCTGCTCACGCAGGGCCACCTGGAGCAGGTTGTCCAGAACCGTGTCTAGATGGCTTTTGAATATCTCCACGGAGGGAGACACCACAACCTGTCTGGGAAACCTGTGCCAGTGCTTAGTCACCTTACAGTAGAATAGTGTTTCCCAGTGTTCAGAGGGATCTTCCTCTGTTTGAGTTTGTGCCCGTTGCCTCTCCTCATGTCACCAGGCGCCACTGAAAAAGCCTGGCTCAGTCCTCTTTGCACCTTCCCTTCAGGTATTTATGTACATCCATGAGATCTCACCCCACCCCGGAGCCGCCTGTTCTCCAGGCTAAAAAGCCTCAGCTCCTTCAGCCTCGAGTCCCTGAACGCTCACCTCAGCCTGCCTCTGTGCTTCAGCTGAGTCACGTCCCCGTCCCACCTGGGCCGCCTGGCCCCGCTCGCCCGCAGGCTGCAGCGTGTGGAGGCAAGCAGGGGCTTACCCACCCCACGGGAACGGCAACACGGCGGCGCCGTTGGTGTGGCTGTCACTTCACGGGGTGCTCACCAGCAACTGGTTTTGAGCTTGTTTGCCAGGAAAATGGCTGCCGCAGTCCTTTGCGGCCGGCGCTTCAGCTGTGATTTTGGCAGGCAGGAGCTTTGCGCTCATTTGGAAATAATGAGTATGTTTTGCTAAACATACTCAACATAGACAAGAAGCAGCCTGTTGCAAATGGATGAAAAGCTCAACATGGCCCGGCAATGTGCACTTGCAGCCCAGAGAGCCAAATGTGCCCTGGGCTGCATCAAAAGCACTGTGGCCAGCAGGCTGAGGGAGGAGATTCTCTCTACTCTGCTCTCATGGATCCCACCTGAAGTACTGTGTTCAGCTCTGGGGCCCCCAACATAAGAAGGACACGGGGCTGTCAGACTGAATCCAAAGGAGGCCCACAAAGATGATCAGGAGGCTGGAGCACCTCTCCTACAAAGACAGGGGTTGTTCAGCCTTGAAAAGAGAAGGCTCTGGGGAGACCTTAGAGCACCTTCCAGTGCCTAAAGGAAGTCTACAAGGAAGCTGGAGAGGGACCTTTTACAAGGGCACGTAGTGATAGAACAAGGGGGAATGGTTTTAAGCTGAAAGAGGGTAGATTTAGCTTAGGTATAAAGGAAGAAATTCTCCACTGTGAGAGTGGTGAGGCACAGGAACAGGTTGCCCAGAGAAGCTGTGGATGCCCCATCCCTGGAAGCGCTCAAGGCCAGGTTGGATGGGGCTTTGAGCAACCTGGTCTAGTGGAAGGTGTCCCTGCCCATGGCAGGGGGATGGAACTAGCTGATCTTTAATGTCCCTTCCAAACCAAATGATTCTATGGCTCATTCTAAATCCCTTCTCCTGCAGCAAGCATGGGGAGCAGCAGCCATGGACCTTGACAGCACGTTTCCTTCTGCCATTCTGTGTCCATGCTGTTTGCATAGGAATTTAACATTGCTGAGCCCTTCCCTGTGCTGGTTGGGAGTTTCCTTTGAGCAGCTTTGTGATGCAGCCTGTGAGGTGTTTTGGGGTGTCTGGAGGATACCTAGAGAACAATTAAGTAGTGAGCAGTTCTTTCTATCCTCTCCCCATGTAAGATTCATCTCTTTCTGGTGTGTGTTCAGAGACATCTGGAGGAGGTTGGCCTGTGGCTATGAAGGAGATGGTAATGTAGTTTTTTGTGTGGTTTAGGCCATCTGTTGCATTGCTTTAAGGAGAGCCTGAGCTGTATGGAGGCAGGTGGAGCGGGTCTGTCTGTCATGGTGCTTCGGTGGCTGGGGCATACTAAAGGGGCTGCAGGGATGTGCTGGACACCACCTGGTGCTGGGGATATTGCAGCAAGACAGGTCTCTGGGGAGAAGCAGGGTCTGGCCAGCAGCTAGTCAGGCCTTGGAAGGTGATGAAAAGTGCTTCCTAGGGATGAAGGCACAAAGTCTAATGTAACTCAGAAAGCTACCGAGGTGGCAGGGAGTGGCATAAACTTGTCTATAAAGCCTTTACACTTCTGTTCTACCTAATTGCCTTATCTCTATAGAAGAAGATAAATGTTGTTGTAAATACCTTAATAAAACCTGTCTATATGGGCATCTAAAAGCCTTCCAGGCTTTTTTCAATGCTCTGTATGGGTGAAGATCAAGTCACCTCTGTCTCGGTGCTTGAGCTGAGTCACATGGTTCCCTAAAGCCTGGGCATCCTGGCGTCCCTCCCGGTGCACCCAGCCCTGTGCATCCTGAAACCGCAGCCTGTGGGTGCAGGCATGGCAAATTTGGCAGTGGTGCTCGAAGTGTGGCTGCCACCTTGCTGGATGTGACTGTTTTGCAGGTGGCAGTCAGTAGAGCCAAATCACTGCCCTTCTATGTTACACCCTGACACTCCCATCTTCATTGTGTTTTTGAATTGTTTTCTACTCTCAGCCTGTCTTTAAAAACAAAAGCAAACAAATGCTGATAACTCATAGCAGGAAATGTCTACTCTAACTGAAACAGAACTAATTCCATCAATCTTATTTGCACCATGTCATGTGCAATGCCAGTGTGAAGCGGCACATCACTGGCGATGAAAGTCAGGTACGTGAGACAGACATACCTAAAGTGCTTTGATTGATTCTTGGCTCCTTGAGTGCAATGATCAGCACAAAAATTTAGCAGCATATCATAGATTTCAGCTGCCTTTGGTACCAGCCAAAGCTGCAAGACACCAGTTTTACCAACACTGAAGTGAAACTTTTCACCAAAACTCTTAAGACCAGGGTTAGAAAGTCATTGGATCTGAATCACCAGAGCTCCACTGATTCCCAAGCCAAGTATGCCATGTTCCTCCAGAAGTGTGTACTTAACTGTGTGAAGAAGAGCCTTCTGTTGAATCCTGTGAAGGTTCGAGTTCAACAGCTGTACAGTCTGACTGCTGCCTATTCCTCGCTTTTAGGGCCCTTCCTCTCTTCCTTTCCTCCTTTAAATTTTGGAGCTCCTCCATTGCAGTTCACTTTAGAAAAGAGCTGAGGCAGCATCTTCGCTCCAGATAAATACCTTGACAGCTCCAATTGTCTGAGCTAGGCATATGAAGGAGACAGCAGTGGCTGGTCGTGGAGGAGAGAGTAGGAATGCTGTGGTCGGTGGGGAAGTGTGCTGGTGTGTCAGCAATCCAGTTCGCACTGTGGAGCGTTGATAGTGATTATCAGATACCTGTCAGCTCAGCCTCATGCAGATATTTCTGAATATGAACAATCAGATATGCCTGGGTGGCATTCAACAAATTACCTGAGAAGGTATTTACATGTAGTACCTAGAAGTAATTGATTTTTAAATGGCTTAGATGATGGCTCATCTGAGTTAACCACATTTATGTAAACAGAGTTGTTTGCTTTTATTACACTGTTATACTCAATTTAAATTTTTATTTTCTTGTTCTATAGACTTTTTTTTACATCAGACTTTCCTAGACTCTTAAACATGGTTAGCATTTGAGTAAAGAGGAAGGGTCCTGTAACTCTCTGCAGATCTACTTCCAACTGCAATTTTACAATCTCATTTGGCAAGAGAGGACAACGATGTTCTGAAGTCAATTCAGGATAGGTATTATGACAATTTCATTTTCTTTTACTCAAGAAATCAAATTATTAACAAAGCTGGACCATGCTAACAATCCCATTACACAGAACTCACCTTTTAAATAGCTTTAGGAAGAACAGCCAACTTCACCATGTTTTAAGTGAAGAGATAAAAACTGGGATTTTTTTCTAAGGAAATTATTTTGCTTGGCCACAGTGAGTGGCTTTATGCTTCTTTTGTCAGAAGTATAAAAAAGCTTGAAAAACTCTCTGTTGTTATGAAGGAATGAAGATCACAGGCCCTACCTTTCCCCAGATCGTTGGTAGGAGATTCTGCCATTCTTCTTCAAATTGTTTGTAATTTATTCTTGATCTTTAAGCTATTTCTTTAGCTGGAGATACGTTCAAACCTTCCTAATGTATTTATGTGGCCCCTGTAGCATATTAGGATTACCTGGGTATCAACTGTGTACTTTTAAAAAGAAGGTATTACATTTCCAGGTCTTTTGGTTGTGAAAACTAAATTGCAGTATTTACACCTAGTTCATCTTATCTTCTAAGTTTTCTGTGCCTGAAAGTCATAAAAATTGGATTCTTCCTTACCCTGATAATCTATAAAGCCTGATAACAGCATTTAAGAGAATGCTTTATTGCTGATCTTTAGTAAATAGGGAAGAAAGTGGAAGCCTAACTGGTAGGAAAACCAAGGGAAGACAGGAATGGCTTCTTTGTAGGAGGTGCAGGGTATGAGATTAGACATGCGAAATGAGAGAAGCAGAGAGAATGGAGAGAGGTAAGGAAAGTAGGGAGGTCATACTTTTAAATGTAAATACGTTTTTCATCTGATTACCACTGAAGGCAACAAAGTACTTTAAAAATAAAAAAATCGAAAGTGCAGTTACTCTTAAAGATCATCATGTTTTATCATAGATCTTTTGCTGACATTGTTTTCTTATTTATGTCAATGGAGGTTTCAAAATCAATTGAAAGCAGTTGTCTGTTTTAGATACACATTGAAGTAATCGGGAGAAGTGGTATACAATCTTTCCCTGGAATACACTTGACACTGGTCCAATGTGTCTTTTCATTACAAATTTTTAGCATCAGTCACTGACTTTGTATTTGCTGCAGTGTAACATGTAGTAGGGCAGATGTATCAGACAAGAGTGCGCTGGTAATATATAACTGATTTTACCAAATTCATCAAACTCACTTTCATCTTAAATACAATATTATTTATTTTGCTCTTTTGTCAGCCACTGTCAAGATTTTTCTCTTTTAATATTTTAAAGGACATCTCCCTTTTGAAGAGATAAAGTTCACACTCCATTGATTTAATTTCTTATATCTGTTTATATTGATTTTTGTGCTAGTGTATTAGATTGAATGATTTTTACACAGTGAATTTTCATTGCATGATTACACTCATATATTTGTTAACTTCCAATATTGACTCCTTTTTTTTAGAATATCGTTCCAAAGTGACATGGGAAAAGGTGTGCTTTACCTGAAATAATCTTATCTCTACCAGAAATTGTGTGATTGCTGCTGTTTTTATGGTCTTGCCATGTATGGTCAAAAGTGTCTCATACAGAGAAGTATGAAGAATATGAACTAGTATGTGAAGGAGAAAGACTGTCTAACAATATATAGTGAAGTACAAGGTGATTATATTTAGGTGAAGCTAAATATGTTGTAGGTTTTGGTCATTTAAAACCCCTTTCTTCTAATATTTCTAAGTAGTGAACCAAAGAACTTTGCCTAAAGGCCTGTGGTCACTGCAAGCACCCTGAAGCCAGTTAGCAGGGTAGTGCTCTGTGCTCAGCTGGAGTGCGAAGGGAAAAATAAATATCATATATGGCTTGAATCTTGAAGGGGAGCACTCAGGAAGGTCTGAAAGGGGCAAAACAGCCATTCCCACATAAGTGCAGCACCCATAAATAACGGATTAAAAAACCCTACAAAATCTGCTGTTGCTGGAACTGGAAGTTATGCCTGTAGCTACGTATTTTATTACAGGATGGGTATATTTGTAGTTTCTTTCTATCTTCCTGGACCTGCAGAGGGTGCAAAATCCCCACGTAACATGGCTCAAAAGAAGCTGAATTACTTCTTCGTTCTCCTTATATGTTGTGCTTTTCTGGTAGCTTGTAGGAACACTTCACCAGCAGCAAGATTCTCGTTGGATGCTTAATGGTAGAAAAAGTGGAGATAAAAACATTTATTGTTGCAAGTAGGGTTGTTGCCATTTAATTTGCAGAAATATTTTATTCTTCAATGTCTAAGCCTACTGTCTCAGCCACTGTCTCTAGCCTTGTGTTATTCAGTCCGTTACCATCTTATCTCTTTCCCTAATTATATGATTTCTCTGTGTTGTCTCCATTTTTATTCTTTTTCTCCAGCCTTTAATTTTAATGTCTGTATTTTTTCTGGCTAACAGCTTCTGTTTGAATGCTTGCTTTCAGTTCTGAACTGTTTCATGCACACCATGAACATAGTGGAGATAAATGGCCAGCTACAGGGCTTTGGCTACACATTTTATTTTCATGTGATCTCAACAGTACATAGAATAATATCTGAGACATTATTATGATTTTACTTCATTGATTTTCACTGATTTAGCAGAGGTCTTCAATGTGAGAAAGTGTGAAGCCAATGATTATGGGGAAAACTTCTTTTAAAGTTTTGGGGTTCCTGAGATAAAGCTTATCCGCTAGCAAAGAAAGCCATTCTCTTCTGCAAACTGAAACAAATGCTAAGGTACCATTCAATTAGAGCAGTATTATTAGGAAAAAAACCCCTCGAACTTAAAATACTTGGCAAGGGACATGCAGGAAAGGTTTTAGAGTATGGTGGTAAAACTTGCCTAACTTTCCATTGTCATAATAAGTTTTGTTGTGTGTTTTTTTTTTGTTGTTGTTGTTTTGATTTTGTTTTTTACTTTATAGTTGGCTCCATTCCAGCTCTGAAAGAGCTAGGTTACAACAGGGTTGGATATACAGCAGCCTTTCAGATTGCTAGGATTTACATGATAGAGCTTTACATAGGAATGAATGGACATTTAAACTGAGTCTTAAAATATCCCTGTACAGGGTCAAGGACAGACTTATGTGCGTATTTTTTCAAACAAATCACATTAGTTTTCTGGCTGTAACAAAAACCTCTTTTGCAATGACCTGCTTGTATGTCATCTTCGGGCCGATGGAAAAATATCAACATGGATGTCAAAAGGTAAAATGAGTATCCTAAGGCCCTGCACAGTTCATGTTCGGCGTGGCTGCAGATGATGGTAATACCACAGAGAGTGAAAAGACTGCCTTGAGGCTAGTCCTGATCCCACTGAAAAACAGTAGAAGCTGAGCTATTGCATTTAAGAGACAGAGCTGCATAATTTGATTTTAATAGCAAAGTGTTGGGAGATGGGGATGTTTTTTGTGTCTTTTATAAAACATATTCAGTTAACAGTTGTTTGATGTCTCTGTCAGGCTTGTGTCCTGTGGAGAGCAGTTAAGAGGTACTTTACACTTTACTGAGTGAGGGTGAACACATATTTGATGGTTTGTTTCAGCTGCTGTTTTAAGGACTGAGAAATAATTTGTTACATGCAAAGAATTATTTACCTGTCTAAGACCTGACAAAATTGTTTCTTATAAAACTATGAGTTGGTGTGAGAATACCAAACTAGCAGGAAAGTTTCATCTTGCCTCTGATACTTATCTAGTGCAAGTATTTTTGTCACTAGTTTCAAAAGTAGTTGCCTAGCATAGTATAATTTGTATTTGAAGATTTTTAATAACTAAGTATGAACACGCAGTTTTCTAACATGAAAATGATTAATTGTAAATAAGATGTTTGATTTAAAGATACTATTAGGATAACATTGTAATAGCTGTGTTAACATCATAATGACAATCTTGTTATGTTCTTTGTAACCAAGAATCACAAGATTTAGATCTGCTAGAGAGAACACAGCTTCAGTGATATAGTTTGGTAAGGAAGAGGAGTACTACTCTTCACAAATGAAGGATTAAGGGCTTAGGGCCTATGATGTACCTATATGCAGCTTTCTTAAAAACCAGGGATATTTATCTTTGAATAATTCGGAGAAAGCTCTATGAGTAGCTGCCTGCCGCTTGTGCAGTATGGTGGCCACCTTCTAGGATCACAAAGCTGCCAGCTCCCAGTTGTAATAATATGCAATAACGTGGGCATGCAATGCAATGTCATGGAGGAAACACTAATGATACAGTTTATTGCAGTCCATGGCACAGTAAGTAATAAGGTAATAGGTAATAAGGGCCTTAGGATCAGGGAATTATTTTGCAGACTTCCTTGTTCATTAATTATAGATACAGGGAAGTACATGAGAGAGCCTATATACAGTCTAGGACAACACTACAAATAATGAAGAATAAAATAGCGCCTTTAGATTTATTTATGTGCTAGGCTGAGATGGTAAGAGGATCACCTCCCTGAGCAGCACAGCATTTCTGTTGGTTTTTGGCCGGAATGGAGGTGGCAGGGGTGGCTGGTTGGAAGGGTCTGGTACAGCGCAGAAGCCTGGTGTGGACCTGCTCACAGCGGTTCATGAGGATGCAAGGGTGGTGGGATGCTGATACCTGCGCTGGATATAGCTCCAGGACATTATTTTAAGGAGAAGTTTAATGTGTGTTTATTTCAACATTGTATTAACTAATGCATAATTAAGCTCAGAGTGGTAAGAAGAAAGCCATAGGGATTATCTTTGCCCTTGGGAAACTTTTCTCTGTATGTAGGACAATTTACTGTTTCCAAATATTATCATAATGTCCTTTGGTAACAGCTCACATTTTTAGAAATCTGGCTGCAGCATTAGTTTTATTTTCCATGTGTCCTAGGGCACGATAATTGGAGGGCCTTGCCATAAGAAAAAAACAACATCAATTTTAGTCCTTTTTCTGGTGTCTTTCATTCTTTGATTTCCGTATTAAAAATGTACCATTTTAATAAAGAGACTGATAGAGCTTCATATAAAATTGACAACCTGACATGCATCAAAAGTGTAATTAGTAACAGACAAGTAAGATTTTTTAAACAAAAAAAGATATATGAGAGATTGCTGAAGAAAGGTAGAGGAAAATAAAAGTTTTATTTTGCAATCTATTCCAATTATGCTGCCTCCAAGGGACTTAATTAAGCAATGAAGCTCTTATTGCAAGAAATTATTTATAAAGCAGCAAAGTTTCTTTTCTGGTACATCGAGTGGTGTTCTTGCAATGAATTTTCCATTTGAAAAAACAGCCATTGTTTCATGTTTACTTGTGTTTATGGAGAAGAATAGGTGAGGAAGGGCCCTGAAAAGACAACTTTATGGTAAGACAGATGCTGGTGTCAGCGGAGCCCTGTTGTTATTAATGACAGCTGTAAGCACAGAGATGTAGCAGTGTGGATTGTTAAACTCATCTTTTAAAAACCCATTAACTGAAATTTGAGTAGGATGGGGCTTCTTAGGTACAGGATTTTTAAAAGATTTCTTGCCTGCGTAGTTTATAATGATGCAGAGAAGCCCCTAAGCTGTGAAGTTCATTTCTAGAACTGGATTTGGGCACAAACTCTCCTGGATACATGGAGGGCAGGATCTGTGGGACTCTGGTCGGTGTAAAGCACAAGATCTGGACAGGGTTTTAAACACTGCATTTCTCTGACTGGCATTGTTAAGAACTTTTTAGCTTTTGTGTTTTCCCTCCTCTATAAGCTACTCAGCACTGCATATGGGCTCTTTTGTATACGCAGATAATGTCAATTCTTACAAGGAAGTAGAATTCAGTGAGAAGGAATTTCTTCCCCGTATGCAACTTCTGGCTCCATAAAGAGAACAGTTTCAGGTTTGCTTCACACCCAGGAATAGCTGGTTTAAAAAAAAGTTTGGCTCTTTTTGTGGCAAGAAGAGCCTCTGCAATATGCCATGACCACTGGATAAACTGAAAGGATTAAATGGCTGAGAGAATGCATTTTAAAAATGACATTTCTCTGAATAAGAAGTGAAAGAAGATCTAATATTTTATAATTAGGCAAAACCAGGGAAGATTCCAACCAGGACCCTGCATTCTGAAAAATCAATGTATGGTCAGCGGAACAGGGGATCATCATTTCCAGGCATTGGCCACACGCTCCGGAGGGCAGGCGGACAGAGCAGCCTTTGTCCTGTGAGGCAGAACGGCTTATGGAAAGCTGACAGAAATAGGTCAGCTTACAGCCTCCCATAGCTCAGTGTGGATAAGCCCAAGCGTAACTGAGGAGAGGGAGTACAGGCGTGCGTTTAGGAATCTCCAGTTTCCCTCTTTGAATCTGGAGCTTCCTTCCATCCTTCCTTCTGCCAGCCCGTCATTAAACAGTCTTGTTTTGCCACTTTGCTGTCTCCTCATGCTTTGACAAAGGCAAAGGAGATCACCTGATGTATTTTAGAGGTTAAGGAGTCCAGTTCAAAGCAGGACTGCCTCTTTTTCCTATAACTGCTGTGATTAGCTTCTGGCTTACAGATGTGAGAGAAAGAAACAGAAGTCTGCTACATCCCACTTTTTTTTTTCTTTTATTTTTTTTTCTGTAAACAGCTTTTGTTGTTTGTGAAAGAAATTATATTGAAAGCTCTAGAAATCTGAAATCCTTTCAACAGCTTCAGATTAGATACATCAAGGCATTCTCAGTGTGAGCTTCCAGTTCAATCTGGTATACGACTCCTAAAATGACCTGACTAGTGTATTCCCCGGCCTGATTTCATTTGGGAACGCAACACACATGGCATGAAATAAAGCATTTTTCGGAACCTTTTATGCTGGTTTTATTATAATCATTCAGTCATGATCTTTTTGCAGTTCTTTGCAAATACAGATGAGAGCTTTAGTCAAATTCTCATTTGGGAAGGCATTGTCTTAAATCAAAATACACCATTTTTTTCTGCAGAAAATAATTGAGTGTAGAGAAGGACCAATTCCTGATTTATCTCTACAGGTAGGGAGAGAAAGCAAGGAACAGTTTGTCTTCTCAAAATCCAGAATGCTTCTCTGGCTATGTTTTTAAGTGAACTAATAACTCCTTTTAAAGAGAAGGTGGAATCCTTGTAAGGTGTTTCTTAAACACAACAAGCCTATGAATTTTAATAATATCAGGATATACAAACCATCACCAAATAGAAAAAGGACTTATGGGGTTTCTCATCAGAGCTACAATAACATTTTTCAAAACTTTCATTTTTGTGTAACTTCAGAATCCAGATGTTCTCTGAAATGCTTCTTGAAAAACAGATTCACAGGTATCTGAAGCTGAAATACAACAGCTCCTAAACACCTGTATTGCATTTATGACAAGGATTATCTGAGGCTGAGTTTTAGTTCTCCCTGGCCGTGGCTGAAACCCTATGAAAATCAGGGCAAGTGTTTCCTCTGTGTTGAGTGTGCTTTGAATCAGGCCCAGAAATTCCACTTACTTGTTGACTGTAGCATCAAAGATGGCTCAAACCAGCCTAATCCTGTGGCAATCTGGTCCTTTAAGATTCTTTTTCCACCTGCACTTCTTAGTGCACAAAACATATTGTCGATGTCCATAATTTGCCAGCCCCCTCTGGTGCAATTTGACCTTTCCCTAGGAATGCTTTTCAGGGAATACTCTCAAAAATAAAGATTGGATTAGGCTTCAGTACCTTTTCTCAAAATGTAAAAATGCTTCAAAGAAGAATTTTAAGCTTCACTATTTCAAGTCTTTGCTGATTTGGAAACCTCTTGCTAGCCTTCTGGTGTATGATCTATGCTCACTGATACATTTCGGCTTTAGATAAAAGTGGTGATATGTTGGGTGAGGTATTTTCATTAAAGTTTGAGGGACTATTAATGCCATTAAAAAGCATAGCAAATCCTTACCTGAAATGCTACGTACACATTTAGTCACCCATGTTTAGAAAGGTGGAGTGCGAGTGGAATCAAGTTGGAATAGATGTAGGGAAGTATGGCTTGTGTTACTAGAGGAGGGTACAAGACCCTGCCTTTTTGAAACAATTCAGAGAAAGACAAATAAAATTAAGCGACATGCCAGGGATGGAGGAAGAGCTATTAATTTAAAGTTGACTTGAGGACAGCTTTCGAACAAAGTAAATTTTTGGTCTTTATTCAACAGCTAGTTCAAAATGGGAGTAGCCCAAAAGCGAGTAGGTGTCAGTTCAGTTGCAATGATCAGCCGAACTAAAACATTCACTCAAATGCAGCAACCATTAGCTGTTCGACGGACTTGACAGAGAGGAAGTAAACTGGATTAGAGCAGGGAGGGAGAAAAAACCCTTTGGCAGTGCATTTGCTAATGAAAAAAATAACTTCAGAATGACTGGGTGGTAAAATCCTAATGCAGAGCAGATGGTAGTATTCACTTCAGTCAAGAAGTCAGTATAAACTCTCATGTCCTTTACAGATTTTATCCTAACTAAATAGCTTACATAAAACCAACACAGGTATTAATTTTAATTGAATTTTGACACTGGATTAGCTATCTAGAATGAAGCATATTTTATCTCTTTGTGAGGATAAACTCTTTGTAGTGCCTTCAAATAATGACAAGAGTTTTGGCATGTTCATTTCTAACCATCACACACAGCACCTTTTTTTCCCAGCAGAAGGAACTACCAGTATCAACTGAGAATTTTTGTTAAAAAAATGAGAAAACTTTAGCTGTTGAAGGAAACTCCCATTACTCATGCTGCTACTTTATGTCCTCTGAATAACAGTTGTTCATGGCTTTCAGGTTTTGAACATTGTATAGGAAGCAACTTCTCTAAATCTAAAAATAGAGTTCTGTTATTAAAAGGGTAATCATCTTTCTCCCTTTCACTCTAGGAATTCCAAAGGAAAAGATTATTGTGTGAAAGAGAAGCCATTTCCTTGGTCACTTCACGTGCATCTCAAGGGGAAAAAAAACCCAAGGAATAAACAGAGTGTACTTCCTGCAAATGTTCTGAATACTAGACCTGCTCAGAGTCTTGCTTATCTCGCTGACACTCAGGAAATGCACCCGAATGGGAGATCTCAGTTGTGTGTCCTGGCAGAGCTGAGAAGAACTCGCAGAATTTGTCTCTGCTGAGCTGCTGCTACGAGATGGCACTACAGAGCTCTGCAATGGCTTTTCTTATATGATCTTGCCTTGTTGGTGGAGACAGTAACTTCATTAAAAACAGCGTCCTCATCAAACTTCCATTTGGTTATTAACATCTGATATGAATTAAAAGAAAAAAAATCACTTACAAGCCTCCTTACTATCAACTGCTGAAATTATAATGACTTAAAAATGTTGCTGGTTTACACTCCAGCAAGCTGAAGGAAGATTATATTGTTCCTCACATTTTATCAGAGAGTTACAAATGCTACTTTGCTGAATTCTTGTGAAGAAGCTTGTCTGATTTTTCCATAAATAATTGGTTTCCCCAAACACTGGATGCAGTTTCATTAAAGCTTTGTTATACTGTTGCTTTTGTTTCACACTAGTTGAATTTACGTATGGAAATAATTTCTTCTATGCTGCTGATTTGCAAACAAAGCAGATTGCTAATTTGACAAGTACAAGAAAATTAGAAACTGAGCTGACTTAAAATACCTGACTGCTTCCAAGTGTTTTGTCATACATGCTACTAAACATCCATACAGTAAGGTGTGTTAACCAGAGACTGGTGCGTCATTTTGGAAATGGAATCCCTTTTAATGTGATTCTAAAGTACTGACCATGTCACCACAACTGTGACTGTAATTCTACTGTTGTAACTTGTCTGTAGTATGTGTTATTACATTTTCCATTTCACTGACTTTCATAGCCTGGTTAGCTGGCTCCTACTTATAGTCACATGAAAATATACGCACAAAGGAAGATGTTTGATTTTTAATTTATGGAAACTTTTGAAATTGTCTTTTTCTTATCCTCCTTTCCTTTTGTTCTGGTGGACTTACTGTTTTTAAATTCTTGCCATGTCAGTATAAATCACAAGTCTTCTCCCTTGACTAATCCATCTGTTCTCTGATCTGATGGCATAAAGTTAAGTTTTATAATATTTATATAGTCTGCTTTACAATGGTCAACTTCAGAATGATTTCTCTAACGTTAACATTCTTCCCTTGAAAATCGTGCCAGGTTTTTCCAGCGCTCGTGTAAGAACTCATATGTGCCAGCATGCAATTATTATTATTTTTTTAGTCTGGTCTGAATCTTTCCAGGCTGCAGTCAGACCCACAGAGAGTAGAAAAAGTACATGCATTTTCATTTCTGGTGATGGCAACCTTGATTGTGCTACCCCACGCAGCTACCAGCTATTTGCAGAGGTGACAACTATCAGTATGGTACGTGGGTAAGGAAGATGAAGGAGAAAATTATTAAGTAGCTGAAGTCAGTAAGAGTCTTTCCTGACCTCTAGACCCACGATACTACAGCTCAGCCTGTAGCCAACATTCATTTTACACAGAAGGGTCCCCCCAAAACCTATTCAAATTTCATTTCAGGGGAGGGTTGACTCTAAATGATCGTTGTGACCAGGGTCCTTTCTTGATGTTCTGCTAGGAATACAAACCTTTTCCTTGCCCCTTAAAATAGGCCACTTTCACCCCAGGTTTTAGCATATTTTTTTTCTGTCAATTCTTTCTTTTGCTTAATGCTCTGAATTACATACTGTTGTGAAGATTACACAGCAAGGTAACACAGAATGATCTGTTGTCTGTGCTCTCTGTTAAGTAATAGCAGTCTGTGGGAGGTGCAGTCTGTAATTGCTATGAGGGAACTGTACCAGCTGCTGAATGAAGTATTAGTCTGGTTTGTTAATGACTGGGTGCAGAATGTTGCTCTGTCTTGTTGTCTTCATCATTTTGTATAAATACCAGACTACAATTTGACGACCCTCATGCAGGGTGTTGCTTGCAGAGGGTGACTGGCCCTACAGCTGTGCTTGGCTCTTTCTGTTGTTTTATGTTCCACAAGATGCATGGCTTCAGTGGTGGGAGAAGCTTTTTGAAAGCTACAACTGGAAAAGATCTTCCAGCCAAAGGACCTTCCAGCATAGAGGATTTCACAAGGGAGCATCTGCAGCAGGTGTGAAGAGCTTGTCAGCCAGTTGGATTAGATACCTTTCGAATTAGAGTCTCTCTTGCCTGTACTTGCAGTCAGTTCCCATTAGCTGTATTGCTTTCTTACCATGGCATCCCTTCGCTATCCTCCCCCCTTGCTGGCCACCTCCTCTCACTTGTCCTCTCCTGCTAGTTGCACTCATCTCCTCTGCAGTCCCATTTGCTTCACCTTTGCTGCTCTGGACTTGCTTGTTTCTTCTTTTAGTTTTACAATGAAACACAGTTAAAAGAAAGAGTATGTTGCATGATGTCAAACTGATGCTTTGATCGTGGAGTCAGTTCCTACCCACAATGGAAAGCCATGTCATACGCTTTTCCACTGGTTTAATTAAAAGCAGCAGAGCCAGAAATAGATACCCTAGTTTTGTTTTGTTGGTTGTTTTTTTTTATCTCTTTTGCCTGTTGCTATTGTTTTCTCCTTTCTTGTTATAAACTCTCAGGGGCAGGGACCCTGGCATACCTAAATTAAAAAAAAAAAAAAAAAAAATAGCAGCAAGAGGATGGTCATGTTATCAGCCTGGCTGTGACAGAGTAGGTTCATGCTTGGAGGACTCAAGTCACGGGGAGACCAAGCCCTGTCTTGTCTTCCTGCTCAAAGCAGCCAGCATCTTCTCTTTTCTGGCACATTCTTGTTCTCCTTCTGTCCCTGTGCTTCTGCAAACCACTGAGAAATTAGTCACTTTCTAGATCAAAATTACTTGAAATGCTGAATGTTTCTAAAGATTAATAGCTGGCCTGGGTCTCCACTGGGCATCACTTTCATTTGGCTGCTGATGCTCTGAAGATCCAAAATGCCTCAGCATATGCGTCATTTGCAGTCCTTGTTGCTGTGAGTCACAAGAGCTGACTTAATGTGTATCATGGGTGCTTTTTCACACAGCCCAAGTAAAAATGTGTTCTTTTCTAGCTGTCACGCTGAAGTAAACTCCTACATCAGGAGAACACAGGGACTTCTCTACTGTAATCAGATTGGATTTTTTATTTCAGAAATAAAAGGGAATACATTGTTTGTTCCTGTGCAGTTACCTTACGATAAGTCAAATGTTGATAAACTGGTCATTTAAGATACCTAAATCAGGGTCCTGTGGGCACAAATAAGTCTTAATGGCTCCAATCAGCCTCACCTAGGGTCTTTCTTATACCCCTGACTATTTAAGTGTGGTGTTCCTAGGAGCTAAGGTCAGTCAGGCACAGCAAGGTCTGCTAGTACTATCACAATCCTGATAATTAGGTTAGGTTATTTGTTTTTTTTTTTCCTTATCCAATAACAGTTTCTAAAATTGCTGTATCTTTCCTATACTGTGTGCTGACTTAATATGTTTTTTTCAAAGAAAACAAAACCAAACAGCATGACACAAACATCCTCCTGTATGTGAGCTGGGCATTGTGAATGTCCTAGGTGGTGAGCTTTTGCAGGTATTGCTTCAGAAATCCCATAATCAGAAAGTAGACAAGCCTTTTAGCTTGTATTAAACAGTTGATAAGTCTTTTAATTGGTGCATAGC
This sequence comes from Falco peregrinus, assembly GCF_023634155.1. Taxonomy (NCBI): domain Eukaryota; kingdom Metazoa; phylum Chordata; class Aves; order Falconiformes; family Falconidae; genus Falco; species Falco peregrinus. The sequence goes on from NC_073726.1 coordinate 71,188,062, forward strand.
TCAGAGAAGACTGAATATAGCCAGCTATTTTTCTAGTTAATGCTGGGTTTTTTTCCCCCCACTGTTGCCAGGGTCCATAGCTAAATGTATCTGTGTTTTATGTACAACCTGTTGCAATAAGCTTATGATGACACAGGTTAGCTTTAAGAGAACATTTAACATTAACACTTCGAGTTATCAGCAGCAAATGTAATATTCTGATTTCTTTGCATCCAATCTGGGTTTTGAAAAGATAAGTTATAATGCCATACCTGCAAATAGTTTTGCTATATATTTTATGATTAGTGTAGCTATCTATTATGGTATCATATCACCCAGCCACAGCTTTTGTATTTTAGTGCTTTTTGTTTTCTTGTCTGTAACTTTACTTACTGGACTTTAAAGTGTAGACACTAAGGTGAATTGAGAGACTCTTCTTGGTTTTGTGTCTTCCATCCTGTTGCCCAGTATTCTGAAGCGAGTGTCTCTTGCTCACGTTTCAGTGTCAGATGATGCAAGGTATCAAAAGAGTGGATTAAATCTAAGTTTAAAAAACTGGTTGGGTTGGAGAAGGAGAACTTAACAAAAACCGTTCTGTGATCCCTCTGAAGTTTTAGCTATTTTGGTTATCTGGTAGTAATGGTGAGCCTGAGACAAAAGGGAGAAGGTGCGGATGATGTGTTGTTATGTGTTATGCATCTGAGTCTCAGAAATTAAAGTCTCTGTAACTTGTCCAGTGTCTTAATGGGGCTGTAACAGCAGTACCTTGTCATTAGCTCCTATTAGCCTCGGAGTTGCAGGTTTCTGCATTATACCTGAATGAAAGTGTACCTGTTTTGTGGTGGCTGAATGAGTGACAGAGCATCAGTTGTCTGGGCTGGTTTGGTGCTAAAATCAGGTTTCATCATTGTCTTAGTCTCATGTGCTACCAGCCCTGCTTTTCTGACTGCTTTTGCAGCTTGAGAAAATGGCAAACAGTAAAACTATCTGTCTTGTCAGAGACTGCTAGGAAAAAAAAGAAAGAAAAAGCTAGAGTTTACTTCCTTTTTTTTATTTCTTTTTTTTTTTGTGCATATCTGTGCCATCTCCAGTCAGTTTCTGTTTCCTACTTTCTGCCTGCCCTCCCAGATCTGTAAGCCTGCATGTTGTAATACCTGTACTCTGGTGTTAAGTGTGACTTAGCCTTAAAACAGAGTCAGCCCCTCTCCTAGTAAATAGCTGATCTGGTCTATTCTTTAATTGGATGCAGTCTGTAGCATTGAACTTTAAATTTTTATTAAAAGGCATCTGAAAGCATCTTCAATTAAATTCAGAGTGCTGATCTCCTCAGAATTGCAACCATCTACAGCTTTTATTACAAATACTTGTTGGGGAAAACTATTTCCAGTGTTAATGGAGGTGGATAGGAAGTAAAGCAGTTGTTACAGTTCAACAGGCAGAGAAAATGGTTTGTTTGTCTGCTTTTCTTACTGTTGTTGCTTTCATTAAAGCAATGCTCTTGCTGGAATATCTTAGTTGTAATACTTGCCAAAGGAATGATATTTCTTTATTACAGTGTAAATCAACTCTGAGCACATTTTTGGGTATAAACACAAGTGAGATGCTTAAAAAAAAAACAACCCTGAATGTAAGCTAAATTTTCTAGCATCACATTTTGAGCAGAGTTCATGTGGAAGTAATGAACAGGGGACCAAATTTTATTCCAGACTTTCCCCTGGCCTGAAGCCAGAATTGCTCCTCATGCTGGGGATACCTTGCCCAAGCTGCCTGGGCTGGTGGCGGGACACCAAGGAGGTCTGAGAATGTGCTTCAAGAGGCCAGATCATGAAGGATGGTTTGGGGAATGGGAGGAGGGGAAGTCTGCCAGGACTGCACAGCAGCTCACTTTCTTGCTCTCAGAGGCACCATGTTTTATAAACCCTTTTATGAACTTGCTGTGAATTTATGAGTTTTTATGTGCCTTTTATGAACTTGCAGAAATTGCAAGCAGGCATTCATACCCCAAGGTTTCTCTATTTAGTTGACTAGCCTAGTTAATTTTATTAAGTACCAACTTCCAATTTATCAAATGTCACCTTTTGAAACAGAAAAGTCTTGTTACCAGTATTAATCAATTTTTATTTATCTTTTAATTTGAAAAAATTTGAATTATTGGCTCAAAAATTATTTTTGCAATGTTTCTCCTAAAATATCTTCATTGCTTACTGCAAGTAAAGGTATCAAACATTGTCACCTCCTGTGGGCTGTGATTTTTGATGAAAAACCTTGCCAGTTCTCATGGTGTGGGACTTGGTGGTGTCTGGAGAAAAGGAGGCTGCGGGGAGACCTTATTCCTCTTCACAGCGACCTGAAAGGAGGTTGTTAGTGAGGTGGGTATTAGTCTCTTTTCCCAGGTAATAAATGATAGCACAAGAGGAAACAGCCTTAAGTTGTGCCAGGGGCGGTTTAGATTCGATATTAGGAAATTTTTTTCCACTGAAAGCATTGTCAAGCACTGGAACAGGCTGCCCAGGGAAGTGGTTGAGTCACCGTCCTTGGAGGTATTTAAAAGACGTGTAGATGTGACACTCGGGGACATGGCTTAGTGGTGGACTTGGCAGTCCAGGGTTGTTCATGGTTGGACTCAATGATCTTAAAGGTCTTTTACAACCTAATTGATTCTGTGATTCTATGACTCATGGGTCCTAGCACTATGGGTAGCGGTCAGACCTGTTGGCCATGAAGGCCTTGTCTGCCATATTCCTATAACAGAGCCAGCAACTGAAGAATTGCTGCGGCGTGTGTGCTCAGGCTGGCGCGGGGCCGTGGCAGTGCCATCCTTCCAGCGCTCGCTGTGCACGGCTGGGAGGGGGGTGTACCCGCTCTTGCACTAGGAGAGCAAACAGATGGGATCTGTGTATCTGCCTGCCTGGGTTCATAGGTATTTTGCAACTAAGATAAGTAAAAACCTAATCACAGAGATTTAAGATAGAAAATATATATATCTGATAATATTGTTCACTACCTTGGGGCCAGCGCAAGATTTTTTCCTGTAAAATAGTTCACTGACGTCAGGAGAAGTTGGGGTCTATAAGCAACATGCAGGCTCAGGCTCTTATTGAAGAGCTGCAAGGCTTGTATATATCTCTCGATTAAAACTTTCATTAAATAAAAGAAAGGCATTTTCATGCCCACTTCCTCTTGCAGATTTCAGGACTACTCCCTTATTTCTCTGTGATAAAACCACATTTATTAGTTTTGTGTGCTGAAAGGGTAGTAGAAAACAAATGCAAGATGAAGTTGGAAATGAGGAAATACTTGGCCTTATTAAGTCAGAGGAAGCCTTCAGGTGGCTTGGAGTTTCACCCAAAGCCTCACCCTTTTTCCAGCTTATTTCACTTAAACATAATAGCTGTAAAAGAGACTTACTTTGTCCACCTTTTTTCTAATTTTAAAGTGGTGGCATATAATCCATAAATATATTAATTTTCAGGGTAAATGAATCTTTTCAGTCATGACCAACATGCAGTACGAGCTGTTTTAGTTGCCATAGCTATAGTAAGAAACAATAGACACTGGCTGCTCTCTGAAAATCCTTCAGCTAAGTTCACCAACATATTTTTTCCCCCTCTCTATCCTTAAGTTACGAACCTTCAGGAAATACACTTTGTCATTTTTGTCAGCCACAATACAAGCTGTGATCCTATATTGTGCTGTCTTTACAATAAATATTCCTGTGCAGGCTATCCTAGATCTTGCTGATGTGGAGTTGTGTTAAGGCTATGGTATTATGTCACACCAGACTGAAAGATATATTCAAATCCCTACCACCGAGCCCTGGCAGTCCCAGGTGCACTTTCCACATCTGGCTTCCACATCTACCCACTCTTGGGTAGTAGAGCTATTAGAAATTGCCGTACCACCTTCAAATGCAGCAATGGTGCTAAGATTTCTGAGTAGCCACACTCACCAGTTAATCTCTGGCCTAAAGCAGTGAGGTCCTTCCCTTTTCTTTGATGTCACAAGGTGCATGTAATCACCCAATGCAGCCTGTAAGTCACGTACTGAGAAGCTCGGTATCACATCTACCAAAGTTTGATTGTTCCTAAAGTTTAAAAAGGAAACAAAAAGCAATACAACACCTCTGCTATGAGCAACACCAAGGCACCCTGTTGCAAAGACTGGATTAAACGGGTGCACCCACAAAACCCTTTAGGTAACTTGGTGAGGTTGAAGTCCCTGGCTCCATGGTTCTGCTGAGATACTCTGAACTGTAGTGTTAGGTGGGTACATGAGGGCAAGAAGCCTGAGGACTTGATGAGGAATAGATGTAAGAAAGTCATAGCATGTCTGAAAATTAAGATTCCTTCTCTCCTGAAGGAACCTGAAAAAAATTAGCAACTTCAAGTATCTCTCTTTCTATGTGGAATGATGCAGGAGAACAATATATTTACAACTTTGCATATTCTCAGCCTCACTGAAGCTTAAGAGTGATAAATGATTTGCAGCAAATTACTTTCATCTCGCTACTAGGTGAAGCTAGCAAATGGAAAGTTTTTCTCTACTAAAGCGTTATTGTGGCTGGGACGCTACATGTAAGGCCAGAGGTTTCAGGTTAAGTAATATTGTGGTCAAACGCTGCCTCTAAGTACTTGCAATGAGGCTGTCTCTGAAGCTAGCAGAAGGCAGAGCCAGTATGCCTATCCTTTTCAACTATGTATGATGCATTTTGGCATACCAGCTCTCTGAAGCCCCATCATACAGCAGGACCAAAGGAGAGCCGTAGTTCCCTTGTGTAGTACAAGGTGGACTTGATTTCTTTTCATGTTGAGGTAGAGGGCTGGACTGCTGATGGAGAGAGTTCATTTGGATCATCAGCTTGTAATTCATATACTAAGAAGCTTCCTCCCATAATCATCAAGGTCTGATTGTTATGAAGGTTAAAATTAAGTGCCTCTGCTGTGAGCAACAGCAAAGCATGACACCAGAATGGTGTGGCACCTGCTAATGCTTAATCTACTATGTGTCAAAGGCAATTTCAGGCTCAGAAATCAAGTCTATTAACCGAGCAAACTTATTAACTGGATCATTTCCTGCAACCTGACAAACCAAAAATATCACAATCAAGCAAGGATTCGTGACCTTTATAATTGGTTATAATTGCACAAAATTAATAAACCTACTATACATAACAGCACTGGAATTAAAGAGTTTTGCTCCTGATTCTTTTCAGTATCTTGGACCTCAAAACTAATTAGAGTAGCTTGATGATTCAAACTCATTTTGTTGTGTACCAAGGTAGGCATGACAAGTTACTGTTATTTAGAGTAACTAGCCTAAGTAAAGTTTTTGTGGCAGTTGAAATAGTAATGGCTAAGTGAGTATGTTATAAAGTCATTCTCAAAACCTTTTGAAAACACTTCCAGTACCCATTGGAATTTTTCAGTTTGCTTTAGTGATTCTGTAAAAAAGCCTGAAAAACTTATTTCTCTGTTCTCAACTGGAACTAGTTCTCAACTAGTCAAATAGTTAATATTGACTTCTGCTTGTAAGGTTTTTGTTTGTAAATTTGTTGAAGAACAATCTCCTCTCTGTGATGAGATAGTGGTATGCTGAGTTATACCAGCTAGGAGGCTGGGCCAAAAGGCTCCTGCCATAAGATGTCTTCACAGATGATGGTGATGAAAAAGCAGAACTTCTAGATGTTATAATACCAACAGAACTAAGTTAGAAACATTGAGCCTAGTCTTAGTGACTCCGAAAACAATGAAGCTAACATCTGTGTGTGTTCCAAGACAGAAAAACTCCAAAACTTCATAATGAGTCTTACTGGGCTCAACATTTCTGCTGTTCAAATGAGCATACCAAAGGAATAAAAACTGGCATTCACCTTTCATAGCTTATAGTAAGTTTAAATATTGAGGCTGGCTTAAGAAAAACACTAACTGAAGCTGTGAAGAAACATTTTGCTGTACTATTAAGCTTTACATTTTTGCTAGCTTTAGTAAAAGGATAAAATGGGAATAATCAAAAAAAAAAAAAGGACCGAAAGCATATAATTGCAGGCTCTGAGAAGCAAGATGTTTTCAAGTGAATTCAGCAGTGGTGTCTAGGATTAGACATATAAGTAAAGTTTCCAGTTCTGTTGTGAACATTTTCTTTATGAAATATAGTGCTGCTAGGACACCATTATAATGGCTGCATCAACCAGGAAAAGGTTGGATTAAGACTTCTGTGGTGATGGGAAACCACAATGCTCTGATGTCCTTGAGACTTCAGGCCTTCAGGTGCAATAAAGTGTATTTGCTAGTTGTTCGTGTTGCACTTCTGTCAGGCGGTAATTCTCGGTTGTAAACAGTGTGCCAGACGGAGCTTCACAAGGCAGGTACAAGTCTGGCATTACCACTTCAGGTTTAACTATGCTCTTAAAGTTTAAAGTAAAAGCGGAAAGACCAAAAATCAATTCAGGCTAAGTTTTATTCCTGAAGTACTGTCTTTTGGATTGTCCCAGCAATTATGTTTTCTGTGCCTGCCTCTAGTTCCTTTTCTCATCTTTGCAGGAGACTCTCTGGCCTGTTTTGGGGCTGACCTGACATGTTTTCTAGGGTGACAAGTATAGGGTGAGGACTGTACAGAAGAGAATACAGTCCTAGGTGATGTGTTGGAAAGGAACAGGGGACAGGGAGGCAGGCTTTGAAACCACGTAGCTGCATCATATAGCACTGAACAAATTACCAATTTTTTTTGATCTGGGAACTTCTGAACTTTTGAAATATGGGCATGTGGTCTACATGGTATGTGTTGGAGTTTAATGTGAGAGATTACATAGGTTCACTGCATATAACGTGCAGCAGACCCAACGTGTGTGTCTTGGCCATCCGGATGCAGCATGTGCAGGAGGTGATAAGCATGTTTTTTTCTCTGTGCATGCTCTACACAGAACAATGCATGTGTGGGGAGCTTCTGGTGGTTCAACACCTCACCAAAGGTAGCGCTGAGGGAGGTGGAGGGAAATGCTTGGTCCTATCAAAGTGCTGACCATCTGTAGAAGAATGAAGGCAGTGGGTTGATTTGCATTGATGGTATGCAGCTGTGTCCTTGCCTCAGAGGCAGTGGGTTGATTGATGCAGATGACATGCAGCTGTAGCTTGTTCCAGCTAAGTGATTAAATAGCCCTGAGGACTGTGGGATAGGTGGTTGATTGGGGGAGGAGGGGTAGTGTGGTCTGGCCTGGCCAGAGTAAGGATTTAAAATGAAAATTGGTAGGCAAACCCAACTACAACTGACTCTGCCAGATGTGTGCTACAAATTATGCTCTCTAGGATTTGTTTATATATTTACCTAAGTGTCAACATAAGCTGATAAATATATTTACACACAAACATGTGCAAAAACACATATATTAATTTAGAACTACAAGGAGGATTTTCAGTATGTAGAATATTCAAGAGAGTCATGTGTTGGCAATCAGATTCTAAACCACTGGCTACTGCCAAACTACAGGAAAATGAGATCTGTAGAGCATGAGGAGTTGAGACCTTTCTTCTGATTTGTCTCTGTAAGACAAAAACTGAAAACATGGTGAGACTAATGTTGCATAGGATCTAGGATTTTCACATCTGGGTTTTGTTGCTGTTCTGAACTTAGAATAAAATCAGAAATAAAAATGTTGTTCTGGAATTTTTTTTTGAAAAAAAAATTTTGGGAAGGCCAAGAACATCTTTGGCACTTCCAGGTTGTCAAAAGAGATAGTGAGCTTGTTGCACACCTAGCTTGCTGTTTAATGGTTTTTCACTTTCACTGATGTGTTACACTCAAGACCTGCTGAACTGGACACTTAAGCAGGCCGAGGATGTGGAGTGCACACAGCCCATGAGTTGTGCAGCCAGGAAGTCAAAGGTTTTAGAAATAAGTATGTTTTTGCCTTAAGCTATGATGTGGTTTCTGTTACGCAGATCTGGCAGGTTTAAGATAAAACCCGAGCACTTTCATTCCTCTGTGCCCTCTGAAAATGAAGAAATAATTGGATGGAAGTAGATTTGAATCTATTGAAACTCTTGAAGAATACTGGGATTTATGCATGTGTTTGTTTTACAGTGAGTTCATACCACTAGTCAGCTTTCTTCCTGACCATAAATTCTTTTTAGAAGAAAATATATTGCAGGATTTGGTCTGAGCCTCAAGATGCTGGCTGTGAATAGACTGTAACAATTCAGACCTGGCACTGAGGCGTCCTGCTTCTGCCACCTTCTGGTTTTGGAATTTCAGATTTTCCATAACATCAGTGGTAAATATTTTACTGCACAATATTCCAATGAAGCATCATCATCAGTTCCCCCAAAGGAAGAAGATATCTCCTGCCATGTATTACTTCTGTTTAGAGGTCTATGAAATTTGCTGTTTTCTTCAGGAAAATAGTTATCTCTTTCTCAATAGGTTGTATAAGCCATTTTACATTTTTTTTTTTTAGGGTTGTCTATGTGGGTCTTTGGACTTTGGCTTTTGAAATGTTGAAAGGAGAAAAAGTTCAAAAAATGGGATTCACATGCAGATCAGATAATGTTGATGTGGACATAGACACAATCCATTTGCACTTAAGAGTACAGGTGGTAAAAGATATGGTAGCTTGTTTTTCAGTTGGTGCTCAAGGAAGAGATGCTGTGCAGCTCCTAGTGCACTGAAATTTTAATTCTGGTTAAAAACAGTAGGTAATGCTATGTTATGACTACTCACATGCACTCACCTTCACACTTGCTAGAGGCTGACTTTGGGAAATACGCTTACTACTGCCACTAAACTATTGGGGTAGTCACTTGCAAGACCTCAAGTAGGCAGAATGACTAAGAACAAATTGTAGAAAGTAAGGCAGGAAGAGCATGAGAGAAATATCCATTTCTTCCCATCTCTGCCTCCCCACAAGAATAAAGAAGCTTGTAGGAGGAATTTCACTTCTGAAATGCTTGAGGTGAAGTAAGTCAAGGCACTCCTCCTCACTGGTAGCTGCAAGATGACTGCTCGTTAACATGTAGGCTCAAGAGTAGGGTCAAAAGCATAATATATAGGCTTTAATAACCAAAGGGACAATTATGATCACCTACTTTACACCTTATAGAGTGCTGGCCATAGTGTTTTGCAGCACAGTTTCTGCAGTGATTTACTGTTTCAGAGTGAGATAACTGATTTTTGAAAGAGTAAGCTTGCAGCATCAGTGACTTCCAGCTACTCTTGTGAGCTCATGCTGCCAATATCTTTCTCCAATCTAATGTTATACCTACACTGGCCTCAATAGGTTTCCCAAATTAGCTCTACATTTGTGACTATACAAATATGGTATCATGGTTACCAGCCGTGGACAGTCTATAGCAGCATGGAGCCCAACTGGTGTGAAGTCTTTACACCCTGTCAGGAAGCAAGGTGAAGGCTGCAGGAGAGCTTTGCAATTCCTATCACCTGCCACAAGCACCTAGACCTTGATGACCTATGGAAATTTTATGTTGCTGATCGTTGGCCTCTTACTAGTAGACTTAGCAGCTACAGTTTACAGACACATTATGGCAAAGTCTATATCACTAGCGTAATTAGTTTAGCAGTAAAATTGGCTGAGCAAGAGGAGACAAAAACAAGGTCACATTTGGGATCAAATTTATATCTTTACAGAATAAAATATAAATAAAGATAATTATAAAGAACACTCTTTGTCAAAGAGTGGCCAGATATTAGCTTTCCAGCTCACATCACTTGATCTAAAGTTACAGACATGGAAATAATAGGCAGATGGTTTCATTCGGGAGTCACTTGATACAGTTCTTCTGCAGCCTTTTCCCTGCCACAAATTTAGGCAAGCTTTGCATGAAACAGAAATTATACTTGTGCTGTGCTTCTAAAGAGATTGTTGGCCAAGCCAGGAGAGCTGGAGTGGAGCAAGAGAGCCAAAGGATAGCACAAACCAATAATGAAAGCAACATGTGATATCATCTGGCCAGAGAAAGAAGAGAACAGGGGTGGGATTTAACGGTTCATTATAAAATACCCCTTGCAAGAAAAGGAATGTGTTCAGGAATTAGAACAGGGTCTTAGGAATTAGGAAAATCAGGTTTTATTTTTGACCTTGTTATGTCCTGTTGATGTGATTGCCTATCTGTGCCTCAGTTTCCCAGCCCATGTAAGCGCTCACTTCAAAGCTCTTCTGTGGGCTCCTCCATTGAGGCTTATAGCCTCTTCTGGGAACCCAGCTGAAAAGTTGAATGAGAGGATGTCATATTGTAATTGACTACTCAATGTTTTGAATTTCAGATGAAACTAAAAGCTAAATAGAGTATGTACAAGTCCTTGAAGAAATGAGAAGGGAAAAAAGGACCTCTTTGTGTTTTAAATAGATTCACCTTTGATCATGCCCTTCCTGAGCATGTTTAGTTCAAACATCTCTCATAAGCACTCTGTAAAGCCTGACTTCTCCTAGCAAGTGTGTTGGGAATGGATTATCTCAGATCCATTAAACACAGATAATGTGTCGTCTAAAGTGAACACTGCCATGGCTACACATTCATGTCAGCACTGCTTTGCTGGTTTAGGAGCCTCTCATGGTACTGAAGTCTGGTCTTTGGGTCTGAGAGGAGGAAGAAAGAGGGAAATAATTGAAAGATTTTTGCGATGGTGTAGCAAAGACTCTTGGGTTTGTATGATGAAGTCTTTTTATGAGAATGATTTCAAGGTAAGTAAGAAAGAAATGATGAATGGCATCCAACAAAAGCCATTAAGGCCTGACAGTATGTGCTGAAGGTTTTCCTTACATGTGAGGAAAAACACATACTTTCCTCACCAGACAACAGTGTCATAGTTTTGAAATGAACATAAAATCATAGAATCATTTAGATTGGAAAAGACCTTTAAGAGCATCAAGTCCAACCATAAACCCAGAACTACCAAGTCTACCGTTAAACCATGTCCCTAACATGAGGAATATTTAGAAGACAGCTTATGGAATTAAGTTCAAAAGATATCTTCTGCGGGAAATTTAGACCCCAAACGCACCGTTATGGTTGTTTGTTATAGCAGCGCGGTCAGACTGGGTTCCAAGAGTACTGTAAGTTAACCTCTGTGTGTTTCCATTAGGAAAGACCATTCTCAGGTTTCTTTTGCGCTGGACCAAAAGTGAAGTTGGGCACACCTTAAAAACTGTAGAACCTTAAGACTTTGAGGGAAACTTTAGGAAAGAGGAGCTATTTCTGGGCATTAGGGCGAAACATTAAAAAAAATATTAGGTAAGGACTTAGATTAGCTTGTTGAAAAGAAATAGAGAACAAAGGAAGTTATTTCCTCACATTTAAAGAGTCTACATTTGTTATCCCAAAGTGTCAGCTGTACGAGAGCTTTGCTGGTTAGCTCTTTCCCACCTTTCCTGTGTGAAAGAGTGGGAACCACAACTCACACCACGATTTTTTTTGTTCATAGCCATCATTTAGTTAACCTGACAGCCAGGGAAGAAGGAAAAGTCCCACTCACACAGCCGCCACTAGAGGCCACCGCAAACCTCAATAAAGAACTAAAAAGTCTTTAATTTCTAGTAGAGTGCAAATTTACAAAGAGAAACCAGAAGTAAGGCCATAACCTGTGTCCCATATGAGCCTATGTTTTATGTGTTCTGTAATGAAAGAAAACATTGCTGAGGTTACATCAAGCTCGTGTATCTGTGAGGGTTTTAATCTTTGTCTAAAGGAAAATTTTCACTGGGAAGAAGGATTAGGTATAAGAAATATTTTTCATCATCATAGTGATATTTGTGAGGGAAATACGCAGTATCTGTTTCATGGAAGGGAAATATTAGGTCCAGAGAAGTTAAGAGTCTTGCACATATTATTAGATGATGTTATCAATTTTTGCTGTAAAAGCACAACCAGCTCTGGGCTGGTGATTGTTTTTGGCATTTTTATTGACTAGGCTGAGATCACATATGTTATAATGAAGAAAATGGACCACAACTCTCTTTGAATTCAGTCTTTGTTTAATACAGTGAACAGCCTAGCACCAAAGTGCTCTCTTTACTAGAGCTGGCTACTGACACCAGTTTCCAGTATTCCCTGAACTTCTTACAACCCACAGCTGTAGAAATAGGAAGACTACTGTAACACTTTCCATGGCTGAATGCAGGAATTTGGCTCAGCCAGAAAAAAAAAGCATAATTAAGTAAAATCTAAACTGGAAGGACATACCCATTCCACCTTTCACTCCATTTAAGAGTGTACCTAATGCAACATATTTTGCTGTCTCCTAGGTAAATGGATTATATTACACTTTTTGACAAATTATTTCATACAAAGTTGGCTTTTCTCTGTAGAAAGCCTCTATCACTTTCACCAGTAAATATTGGCAGCAGCTACCCAAAGTTGTCAAGTCAGCCTTTCATGTTAGCTTGCATATTGCTCTGCAGTGTATCCTAGGATGCATTACCCTGTAGAGTCCCATATTGGTGTCGTGTACAGGAAACATATCTGGCTGATCAACAGATCAATACCTTGTTAGGTGGGCAGAAATTTTTATTAAGAAGTGAGTAATAGTCTTGATCTGAGTCAGTAATGCACGTTTTGGATGTTACCGGTGATTGTTTCTTTATCTCTTTCTTACTTCCTCTCATTCTTTGTGATATTTGACGTTTTTGATGTGACATTTTGAATGTGCAAACCCCTGGCCTGCAACCATGATGACAAAGCCAGGTTGAAGAGTTGATTTAGGAGGTACTTGTGAAATCAGAGGTCATGATGTGGAAGTACCAAAAGGAGGCAATGACAGGAATACTGATGGTAAAATAATTGTACCTGATACTAAGATGGGTTAGCTAGCAGACAGTGAAGGAAACTGATGACTTCACTGTATTTGGACTATGTTGTCTATCCCCATCACTGCTATTGTTGCTGACTCTTCTACCTGCTCCTCTGAGGCGGAAAGACTCTTCTCTAAGCATAAAACCAGTGTCTTGGTGTTGGGAATAGGAGCTGCTTTAGTTTTGGCATGTCACTAGCTGCATAAAAATCCATCAAGTGGATGACGTAGCATAGGGAAGGCCTGTGATTTGCGTCGGGTGATACTATGTGCAAGAGGACTGTACTAATGAAAAACTTTCAGTTCTGTCAGCTGTGTCTGAAGTGAAGAGTCTGGCATTAGGAAACTGGATATTTTAGAGCTAAGGGGTAGATTAAGTGGAGATGTAATGGAAATTCACGCCAATGGGGTAATTTTTTTTTCCTAAGTCAGTAATGAGAAAGGAACTAGGGTTGGTGATGCAGATGTTTTCTTTTTTTCATAATGGAAGCAGTGGGAAGTGTGGAGCTGGATGTTCCTTACTAATTTTGCCTGCCTATATTTCTCAGGGTTTTGTATTATGCCTCTTATTATTGTGAAAGAACATACTAAACCCCAACTGAGACATCTCAGGTTTAAATGCTCCATTTCACAAGAGAGAAAAGAATTGTAATTCTTCCCGTAGCATACAGCAATGGAGATCTGCTTGATATATTATGATGTATTTGTTTTGTTTTCTCTAATTACGTATGGGATATTATCAGATCTGCTTTGGTAAATTCTCTAGTCTCTTTGGATTTTCTGCATGCTAAATAAAATGATTCTGTGTGTGTGTGTGTGCTGCTTTTCTCCTTTAAGCTGTTTGTTTACATTTAGCAAAGGTTTTGTTAGGACTGTAACAGATTCTTTTTTGCCAAAATAAGGATATTTTTGTCTTGCAAATAAATACACAAGCCCTTAACAAACATGCTTTTCTAAAGGCTTAAATTGGTTCATATCACAGAGGTAGATTCTGCATGCTGTTACTGCCTTGTGCCCCTCTGTGTTCCCACTGAAAAGGAATGCTGTCAGCTGTGGCATCTACCTAGGGCTGCTGCTCATGGCTCCTTGACCTTCATAAGTCACATCAATCACATAAAACCAGCAGGATTCTCCAGTAGCTTCTGAAGTGCTGGAAATACCAAGATAATGTAATTTTTCCATCTTGCCCAACTGTACCTCCTCCCATAACTTGCTAGCTGTTCTCCTTAGGTGCTCAGTTGCTTTGTTGCTGTGCACAGCCACCAAACCCAGGTGAAAAACAGGTAATATTTTCAGATGTGCTTTGGGGAAAGATCTTTTTAAAGTAGTTTTTCACCAACTCTCAGTTAATTCAGTGGGAATTAGGTACCTGAAAACAACATGGAGCTTTAAAAGCCATTGAAAAGAATGACCTGTTCACAGAGGCACCTTAAGTGCACCAATTCTCTGTAAATGTTAAGCTCTGTAGGTCTGCATTCATCTTGCCTAACTTTAGGTACATCAGTGATGTGCTTCAGTTAAGAAAATAATTGTCGTAAGTCTCCCCTGTAGTCAACAGAGAGAAATAAGCTGCTCATAGCCTAAGATCTCAATTGCTGTCAGTAGGTGCCTTGTTATCTCCTAGGGTACTCCAGGTAACCCTAGTTAAGTGCCTAAAATTAGTTAAAAGGAAGCTGGGGGCTACCTGTCTGTCAATCAGTTTTAAGATTGCAATGTAGATGTTTCTGAAAGGTAACCTAACTTGAAAAATGTTCCTTTCTGACAGAGGTCAAAATGAGTTATTTCTTTCTTTTAAACTAAGGAAGAGCCAGTATCTTCTTACAGCAGTTACTCAGCTCTACACTACAAAACTAAAACAATAAAGTGGGGAATTGTGACTACGGTGCTTTGGAAAGGATGGGCTCCACACCAAGGAGCTGTGGCACTAAAGGTATTCTTTCCATGGTTGTTCACATAGCCTGTCTTTGCTTCCCTGTCAGGTGTTACACACCTGTGGAATGGATGCTGCTGTGAGTGTATATATTTAATCATTTATTTCTGGCAAATCATTTCAAGAGGCTGTAGAATTTGTGCCTTTAAAGAAGAGGCTTCTGAACAGCAGTCACTGAAACATCAGGCCATGTCACAAACAGTCCCAGGTGGGTTGCTGAATGGATTTACCTATTACCCGTAAAAAAAAAAATAAATTAGGTGGGATCTTTCATGAACTGTGTAAATGCACTTTCCTATGGAATCCAAAAGGTACGAAGTAAGATGATCTTTTGGGTCAGAGGTTCCTCTATTTCCCTTTCTGATTCTCGGTGTACACCAAAATGTCTCTACTATTATTAGACCGTTTTGCAGACACAAACACAGAAACTCATTGGCAGTTGATACTGGATTAAAAGATTTATCTCACGAAACAGTCTGGCTGAAGTTGGAGAAAGGATGGTAGATGGCCAAAATAAAAACACTCAGATATGAATAGTGTGGTTTCTTTCTTGCTTTGCTTTTCTGCATATGATATGCTTTCACACCAACTCATTAGTACTGGAGACTCAAAAAATGGTTGTATAGTAATTTACATAATAAATCCTGGCACTTTGTGGTACTGACAAACATCTGCTGTATGGGCTGAGGCTCATTAGGTGTAGCTCTTTCTCACCTGCTGCTGTTACAGATTTTAAAGACTGCACTTAGTTAGATTGGAGCTATTCTTGCTCTTGAGTTAATGGTATGTAAATGTAAAAACATTTGAAATGGTCCCTCAAAGGCTTGTTTTCAATTCATAAGAACAGTGTGAACAAATTAGTGGCAAGATCATGGGAAGCTGTAAACTGAAAGGTTAAAGTGGCTTAAATTAACAGGGACATTGTAGTGCCCTACAGGGAGAAGAAGGTGTGCCTCTGAACTGCTTCCTATTGGAGCTTTTGCATAACCACAAATTAGAGATCTGCCGGAGCCCGCTTGTTCCCCCAGTGGTGGTTTTACCTAAGTGAAGGCAACATATTTATTCCTGCTCCTTCAGAAAGGATTTGATGGAGCAGCAGTAGAGTCATCCCTGGGATGATCCCAGTGACAAATGCATAGTTACAATGGGTACAAGGTCTGCCCTTGGAAAGCAAGTGGAAAAGAAGCAAATGAAGCTTTCTTCCACTGGCTAGGGACCTCTGCAGACCATTAAAATTCTTACTGAAGTTAAAACATGGCTTCAAGGCTCAGAGATTTTCTTACATAGGGCCTAGCTGTGTGGTAGGTTCAGTTGCTCTTGTATGAGATTCTACTATGATACATGGAGCCATACATGAGCACAAGAATTTGCAGGAAAAGAATGACCTGCAGCACTGTGCACTTGGACTGTTACTAAAGGACTTTCTGAATGTGAATTCCTTATAATGTTAAAATAAAAAATACTGTTATGAGGCATGGTAGGCTGAATTCCTCATCTGTATAATATTTCTAGAAGCCACAGATGTTATTCCAGTGTAACCCTCCAGAAGAAAAACCCCTCCAGCTTTATCACATAGTAAGTTGTGAAAAGAGCCTGCGCTTACGAATAGTGGTGAACAAAATACTCTGCAGGATCAAGTTAGCTTTGAGCAGAGCAGGATTAGAATTGTGTATGCTGCACATTGCTGACTGCCTGATGATGAGCTAATTGAAGGTTAAGTTGTGAGGTCCTTCATCAGTGGTTAATCAGTGCATTAAAGTATGTAGGCACCTTGCCTGACAACAAGAAGAAACCTCTGAGAGGGTTAGGAGGATGTGTTCTTTCCCCCTCACCCCCAGCAGCACGGTCTGAGGAGAAAGGGGGCTTTGCTTTTGCCATACTTACCATTCAACATTTATGTTTTGGTTTGCTTTTTTTTTTAATGTAAAGAAGAAAAAATAACACTAACTTCCCTATTCCAGGATTTGTGACTCTCTGTCAGGTGAGATGAAAGGGGCTTGAGTTTTACATGGGTCTCTGAGGTTTTCAAGTTCTTCCTTTGATACCTGTTACCCTGTGTGATATCTTAAACTCCTGTTTCTCAGAGCAGCAGAGGATTTAGCATTTTGATTACCAGCTTACTTTTAGCCAGAAGTATCTATTTTCTTATTTATTGTCTCTCGTATTGCATTTTGGCCTCTTGCCATTTGAGGGAGGAGATGTCTTTTGGTGGACCCTGCTTGCTCATCCAAATTAGGGTTTCTCAACAAGGTCTGCCAGCTACTCTTAGGATTTATAAAATAGGAACTGCTCAGGGTTGTCCTCTTTCTACCCTTTATCTCATCCTTCTGGCCTTTGGCTGCTTTCAGTGTTTGACTCGTATCTTGCCTTTGTAGATAGTAGAGTTCTGGCCTACATTCATTGCTGAGCATGACCTGTTCTTCTGGCTCTATGCCCAACTTTTACAGGATGTCCCTTTGACTTCTAATGTTGATTTCCTCAAAACATTTGAAACAGCAGAATATTGAAAAATTGCTCTCCTATCTAAAACAAATGTAGGAAGCTAATTAAACTATAATTTACATTTTTATAAGTCATGATGATTTGTTTCAGTTCTTTTGTCTGACTCCTTTGTTTTCTTTTTTCCTTCCTCAAGAAGAGGTAGGGCAGAAGTTTCTTAAAAATCATTGAACGTTGCCAACATGTTCAGACTCTCAAAACTTTTATCAGCCATGCTAATGGAAATATTACAATGGCATGCAAATGTGAATTAGTTGGCAGAACATCTTGTTGCAGACAGGGAAAAAACCCTGCATACTGAGTGGCATATTTATACTTTTCAGAGGCCTACTTATTGGTTAAAATGGAACACATGTAGCTGTACTTTGTAAAAAATAATGAAGTCAAGGATATAAAATAACTAGGGTTCTCCAGTTTTCAAACGCTCTTTCAGATCAACAAATTGAAAAGGTTTTTCAGGATTCTCTTGTGGCTTTGTGCACGAAAGATGAAATCATTCAAAGAACAGGGCATAAAGATGCCATCTGATATGTGGATCACTATAATGCGCTCTATGCTAAGAAAATAAGACCAGTACAGAAACAGTCTTGAATGAGGTTTAGCATTCATTGTTCCCTATAAAATTGATTGACAATTCTTTTCCAACTGTGTGATTTTTAAAAGAGCTAGAGGAATTGTTTGGCCCAACCTCATTTATATTTTGAAATAAAGCTTTGTGTGCTTTTATTCATCGTGGCAAGCATAGAAAAAATACCAGCACTTATCTGATCCTGGCTTTACATAATGCAGCATTAGTCAACAAAGTTTTACCTGCATTCCTCCTGTAGGTTAGTGGGTCAAATACTGAAAGTCATTACCATTTCATGGATGCTTGGTATCTTGTTTAAAAAGAAGTTGGAGAGCTCAGCTTAGCTCCTGACAGGCCAGCAGAGCTGTACCAGAGATGTGTAGGCTGTTTTGGACAAAATGAAAAGAAACTCAAAAAACCTGAGCTAAACCCCAGCTTTAGGCTAGAGTCCAGCAATGAGTTCCATTGATGTTTCCATGGAGCTCAGTGCAGAATCAGCCACAGTTGTTTCTTAAAACATATTCTTGTGAGGCCACAATGTTTCCTGTCTTGCTGGGAGCATGGGAGGAAGAACAGTCATGTTGTGATATTTTGGCATATCTTCCATGCCTTTCAATAGAGCACAGAATGGAGGCAGGAGCAAAAGGCAGATATATTGAAACATATTGATTCTTTCTTGTATTCTTTTTATCTTTTTAACCTAAAAGAAGTTCAGACTTGCAGTAAGTTGTGAAGAAAGGATTGAAGCAATGGGTTGAGAAGTTTCATAGAGGGAAGATTGCCTTGCCTCTTTTTTTTTTTTTTCTCCTTGAGAATTAGATTAAAGATATCCCCAGACATAAGTCTGGATCAGAAGAGCTCTAAGTGATGGATGCTGCTTGTTCCTTGTTCCTGATTTTGTAGGTGTACTTTAGCTCTGCAACTGCCAATCAACCTCTCAGATCTGAACATCCCCAGCTGTGGGAGCGGTATCATACATTCTTAATTTGATTTCAGCTGACATTGTTATCATGGCAGAAGGGAAGGAGAAGCATCTTGAAAGAGGAGCTTCTCTTTATGCTTACCCCCAACCTGAAGCATACTGCAAAACACTTCCAGAACTTCCACAGCTCTGCTGCCCTGTCTCTCTCAGAAAGGCTGGTAAAGCATTAAATAAATTAAACTGCATTCTGAAAGTGCATACAAATAGTCTTTTCCCCCAAGGCTAGTGAACAGCTTTTGAGTGGGGAATGATGCTGCACCAACTCCTGAGAGGAGGGGTGCTATTTTAAGTCAGCTATAATTCTGGGTTTCTGCAACTGACAGCTACATTTACTGGCTGGGGTGGGAGCTGGCTCCTGGCCCTGAAAAGGAAAATAAAAGGTCCTGCATACATTGGCTTGTAACTTTGCTGGTGTCACTCAATTACTGCATGGATTAATGGGACACGATGTTGTAAGCCCTCCTCCCCAGTTTGAGACATCTACACTGGGTATCTCACTCGCTCATACAGACACCCCTCAGGCAAAGGAACCATGAGTACCCTCCCACAGTGATTCATCTCACCTTGGGGTAGATGGTTGAGCCCTGTCCTGCAGATAAAACCCTGTGCAAGCTGGTTCCTTTCTGATCTTCAGATGGGGTATAATCAACTAAGCCTGTACAGCTGCAGTGTGATCTGAATTCCCTTCCTATATCTGTGTGCATCTCACTTAGAAAAGGGATAAATCCTTCAAAAAGTGTAGTGGGATATTGCATTGCTATTGGAAAGTTACCTGCAGTAGATGGTTTGGAGTACTTATGTTACTTGTTTGGTTCAAAATGATTCCTGGCCTCTCTGGGAGTCTGTTTTGCAGTTCCTCCATGCTCAGATTGCAGCCAGGGGTTGTCTGTGCAGCTCTTTGGTATACTTCTTACCCTATGTCTGTGATATTGTGCAGCATTTCGGGTACTGTCTAGGTATATGTAATCCAGACTAGCACTCCATCATGATGTGATGTTTAAGATGGCTTTGTTGCCCTCCGCAACTTTGATCTTTAATTCAGCATTCAGTGTGCTCCAATTTCCTCTCATTCCAGAAACTGTTCCCTATCTTACCCTCCCTGCAAAAATGCTAAGATTAATCCACAGTCCTTGAATGCTTGCCTTTAACTTGAAATGTTACATGAAATCAAGAGCTGCTTTTTATTTCAAGGGCACTGAGCAAGCTAAATAAGCTGCTTAAGGTTTGCATTTGATTAGTGCCATGTATACACAGAAGAATCTCCATCTGTGCCTTTCTGTGTTTTGATCTGCACTGTGTATCCTCCACATAGAGCTGCAGGTGTTACTAGATTCTTCTTTGAGTTCTGGAGAAATATGTGCTGATGAGACAATGCCCAGCTGTAGAAATGAAGAAAGAAGATCTCACCTGAAGCATGAAGATTTATGTACTTTAGGTTTGACAAAAACAGTAAAAAGCATAACAAGAGATAGTTTATTAATAATGTATAATTGCCTTGTCTAAACAACTCAGAGCTGTTCCTGTTGGAAATAGAGCCATCAAATCAGGTAAAATTAAAAGTCAACAGTCAAAGAAGGTATTTTTACAGTATATTTTAGATTTTCTATTTTAAGACATGCTATAGATACATGCTATTTATCCCACTATGTTCACTAGTTAGAATAAACATAAAAGAAAATTTATCTTGCTTTCTTATCTTTTTAGCTTGCTGTACAAATGTCCTGTGGAGCCTCAAAAGGCAAATAAAGTACCTTTGTAAATTTTAAAATATTTTTTAAAAAATTTAATTTCCTCCCAATTCAAAAGACAGTCAGTGTATGCCTGAGTGTTTCTGTTTCCATCAGGGAAAAGTAAATGGTATAGAGGAAATAAGTAGCTATCCTAGTACCAGAGGTAGGAAAAATGCAGAGGTGTCACAACTTGGTGTCTTTTGTTTGTGTTTTAGTGAGTGTGATTTTATCAAAGCTCCTGTTGTGATGGGAATTTTGTGGAGCAAGCATGTTAGGTACATTAAGGGTAGTGGAATAGTAGTTGTGGGGTTTTTGCAGTCCTGCAGCAGCCAGAGCAGCTCTGGATCAGCTCTACTCTTAAGATACAAGTCAAGGGAGAGAGGTCTTTATCTTCAGAAATCCTTACCTGTCCCTGTTTACTCAGCTTGTCTGTGGCATTCGGCACCATAATATGCACGAGAGCCTCCCTGTCTTTTTCTTCTGACACATCGTGATGCTGGGAAATAAATCATAGATACTGCGGAGCTTCACATCCGCTCATCAGCTCCCCTCACGCTGGTAGGAGGAATAGGAGCAGTTGTAAGTCCTCCAGTGTGAATTATGTTCCTTTGTGTCAGAGGAAGCTCCTCCACTACTTCTGGCTCTCTGAGCAGTTTGAAACATGCAGAAGCCACCACTTCAGCTGATGTTGCTCTCCCTTTCTTCTACAGCTGAGACCCTGCCACAAGCTCTTCATTTTAATCTCTCCACTGGTAAAATATTACTAACCAAACATTGTCACAGCAGCCAGAAGAAGAGAGAATAAAATAGACAGTTCTTGTGATTTTCTTTCAGTCTTCTGATACCTGATGTTTTCCTTCACTTTGTAGTGTCTACCTGCAAGTAATTAAGTGAAAGAAAGCTGGATGCTCATAGTCATGGAGACAAAGAACATGAACAGAGTTGACACTGAGGCTGAATATTAACTAAAAGTTCCAGGGTATACTTTTTTAAAGTCTATGATTTCAAGTTTCTTTACCTTTTTTTTTTGAGCATCACTTAAAGGTATTTTATGGTTGGTATCAAGACATGCTAATGAGGTGAATTAGCTGAAGATTTCTTTCACCTTTGCCTCATGATTCAAGTCTCCCTAAGCTATCTTCCTTTTTTCATTTTCAAAATGCTAGAAAGATTATGCCTGTTAAGGGCTGTCAGGAGTTGGGGGTTGGTTTGGGTCTACAGAAGATTTGAGGAAGGGTGGAGGAAACAGTGCAAATGAAGGGGAGGACGTCAACCCCCGTCCAGCAGTGCTGTATGTTCTGCATTAAGAAATGAAGCAGGCATGTCTTAGAACAGGGGTTTCACATGGTCAAGAGTGTGGTAAAGTATCTTACAAGTTTTTAAGCTTCCTCCATCATTAACAATTACAGTTCTGTGTTTCCAGCCATGGTACAAAACCAAAGGTTCTTTAAGCAACTGTTTGGACAATTTATTCTTTTTGTAAAGTGTTTGTTCATCCATCAACTCCAAATGTAGTTACCGATATTTTAAGTTGTTCCATTTTCTAACAAGCTTAAGTTTAAAAAAAAATGTCCAAGTATAATTACTGAGAATATTCTAAATTTGGATGGTTTGGTTCTGGGACAAAATCAGCTTGTTTCAAACCATATTTAGAAGCTGAAGAATCAGTTGTCTGAGATCCTTTTATCTCATGCTGCTACAAGACTCTGGAAACAGCTCCGTGGTGAGGTGATGTCCTCTTGGAAAACTTTGGTGCACTTGGAGAAAATCCCTAGAGTTCAGGCCACTTGGCAAGGACACTGTAGTCTCCACCCAAGTCGTGCAGGCTGTGGGAAAAGACAACTTCTGCTTGGCCAGAACAAACCCCTTGTATCCAAAAGGGCAGGAGATGAAAAGCAGAAATGAAGAATAGCAGATGGGAATAACGTCTAAGACTTTACATCATTTGTCTCACCTTGACTTATGGTCTGTAACAGGACATATTATTCTTGATGGCTCTCCAGATCAGTTAAAATGAAGATATTGCAACAGCTTCAGCTCAACTTAAAACTGGAGCATTTTCACATAGCTAACATGAAAAATGTACTGTGTGGTTCGTATTATCCTTTAGTATTATGCTATTTATTTTATGTTGTTCCCACATTTCCTCGTACTTAAAATACTTTGGAATAACTGCTAGAACATAATTACATGGTTGTGTTCATCAAGAAGCATAGTTGCGAGTATCTCATTTAGGATTTTGGAAACTGGGATACTACCAGAGAAAGTCTGGGTTGCAAAAATGCTGAATAATAAAAGAAATGAGTATTCATCTATAAATAATCTCGGTAGACTTCAGAATTCCACAGTGGTGAGGTAAGTAAGGCAACAGTCTTCTTTGGTTTGGATATGTTCTGTGTTTAGAAAGTCATTCTGGTAAATAGACACTAGAAACTTACTTTTCAATGAATCTTAGGATTCATGAAGAAACTCTGTGGCAATGGGCACGTGCCAGTGCTCTGCCCTTCTGACAGCGGGCATTGCCAATTACACAAAGTGTGAACAGAGATGGAATGTCACCTTTTGATAATGCTGTGAGCTGCACATATGTGTGTTGATTGCTGTAGTTCTGTGGCTGACCCCGCTTATAGATGGTCAATACCAAATTCTACTCAAAAGCATACATTTTCACCAAGCTTTCAAAGTGATATGTTTGCTCCCAAACAGGATTTTGCTTCACCTTTTCCATTGTTCACACAAGGCTTTGCAGGACTGGAAGTTGACTTTTCGCTCAGTGAAATGGGGTGGGCTTCCATGTCACAGTGCCTCAGCTTGCCTCCCTGTCCTGCTCACTGCTGAAGAGCAAAGCGGTTGTGAATTAGGCAGAATTGACATTACTGAGTGAGATGATCTCACTCACTTTGCTGGTCAGGCTGTACAGAATGGAGAATCACGTGCTTGTATATCTGCTGGTCCTGCTGTTGTACCTCTCTGAGAACAACTCTTGTTATATAGCAGCATCTACAGGGAGCCTATGTGGTGTGCATACTTTTGAAGTATTCGAAACCCTCTGACAGTGTTAAAAAAAAAGAACTATTCAAACAAGGCCAGGCTGGAGGAACTGAGGGAATAACAAATGAACTGATAATAATGACATCTGGAAACTGCATCACTGAATGCAAAATGCACTTACCAGAGTTAAAGTAGCAGGCATGGTATGTGGTTTTATGATACCTACAAGCAGGATAAACTGCTTTTGGCATAAACTCTCTGTAATCACTATTCCAATGCTTTATCTCACAGCTAGCATTTAGAACAAAGCAGATGTGAAGAGTAGGTTTCAAATGCAGTAAACTAGTTTATAAATCTACCCAGTGTGTTGAAATACTTCTTATGTATTGCTAAAGACTGTAATTTAATAATGCATCTCCTCTGAAAAAGAAACAACCCACTAACTTCCCCTCCAAACCCCCACCACTGCTGTCAACTCACAATGTATTTTCCAGTTATAGACTACTGTTTATCTCTGCTTTAGAGGCATGAGACATTAGCTATGTAATGAAGTCAATCTATGAAATATTCCTATACCTCTGCCTACCCAGGTGTTTATTGATTACTTAATACTATGAATATTTTCATGACAAATTTTGAACATATCCTCTTAACGGGAACAGTAGTGTAAGGGCTGCCTAGTGCATGGACAGATTATATTCTACTTGTTTTTATAATCCTGAAAAGTTATCATGATCTGAAAGAAACTCCATGTAGCTACGATAATAAGTTATACTTATGCCATCAGTGTAGTATGGCATACATCATATTAACTGTTATAAAATACTTTATATATGTAGTGATACTTCATATAACACAGATCATACCTTACATAATTAGAAATGTGTCATTTTGTATCCGTATTACGAAAGTACATCGTACTTCGCTAACACAACCTGGTGTGAGGAGTGTCAATGTGTGCAGCATGTGCTGCTGATGGCTGCGCAAATGGCTCAGGATAGACCTAATGGCTGCAGATACATGTAAGTGAGGATGCTTAGCAACCTCAACATGCAATGCAAAGTCAGACTGTCTTCGTAGTTAGGCTGAACCCTATTAACATTCCTAATCCCATCAACCCTGAGGCTGGGAGTGTGTTTTCCCATTTTACAACTGAGAAAAATGAAAAAAAAAAAAATAGAAATGATATAGCCAAACTACAGAAGATGAAGGTCTTGGGGTTCTCATCTCCAGCCTAGAGCTTAATATCCCAACCCTTGACAATGCTACATGTCACAGTAAAGCATCTTTGGTGTTCTGGAAAATGTCTCATTTTGGGGAATATATTTATAACCCCAAGAAAGACATCTGGACTTTTTTGACTCTTCTAAGCAAAAGGATGAATTAGATGTACAAACAAAAAGAAAGAGAACAACAAAAAATATTGCTTGATAATCCAATAGCAAAGCTCTTCTTTTTTCCCAATATTTATTGGGATATTCTTGATGCCAGGACTGAGTCCTTTCCTGATTACAACCTATGGCTGCTCACGATGTCAGTGGGATGTGAAAGATGAGGAAAAGCACAGTATCAGAGTCTAAACCAGACGTGTGGTACTGAAAGAAGACTGTTGTAGACTTCAAAATAGTCTGATTCCTGTGAATGCCACTCCTAGGAAAGTAGATAAGAATATATATTTCTGGAAGGTTCCCAGGAAGTTAGCACAGTTTAACTCAATCTCGTGTTCTTTGGAGGGTGCTTATTTCTGATGGATTTTGATGGTTATCTTATTCCTAAACAATCAACTCCAACAGTAGATATCACTGACTAGAGCCAGATTTATAAAAGCATTTCAGATGCTTTACTCAAGCCCCAGAGGAAATGGGGAAAAAAGTGTGTGCATGGTGCTGATGCATAATAGAGGAGAAAAAATAATACTAGAGTAGGTACAGTTTTATTTCTTTTTTAGCCTTAGAAAAAGCAGTAGACAAACAAGGTGCTATTTCAATTTGATACTCCCACAAATGTCTTTATCTGATGTTCAAGAGCCTTTATGACTTTTAGCTAAGCTGTTCTGTACATGTACCTGTTGATCATGTAAATATTATATCTCTTTTCTGCAATGCATGGCATTAGCTTCTGGTCCAGCCATCACATTGCTTTTAGGCAGATTGTTTCTGAAATCTTGAAATTAACACCAGAGGCCTTTCCAACTG
This sequence comes from Falco peregrinus, assembly GCF_023634155.1. NCBI lineage: Eukaryota > Metazoa > Chordata > Aves > Falconiformes > Falconidae > Falco > Falco peregrinus. Next base: position 71,213,731 of record NC_073726.1, read on the forward strand.
TAAAGAGTTTTGTTGGCACCAACCAGTTCCAGTTGGATCTTTCCCATAATTCAAACTCTTAGCTGCCTGTGGCTGGCTAAAGTAGTTATCTTCATTATTTTGCATGGGAATTAAACATATGGTAAAGTAGTTACTTAAGTGCCTGATATTTATGTAAATCAGAATGAAACATACTGATGGACCAGCACCTAACCTCAGAGCTGCCTTCTTTCAGATTCTGGGCAAGTTGAGTCTCAGATGTGCATTGAGCAGTTGGGCATGTCTCTAAGTGAATGTTATCATGTTGCTCTTCAATCTAGCAAGATAGCTATCTTCTTGAAAAGGCATTGCGGCACTAGAAAGACATTTGCAGATGTATTATCTTTGCTCATTTTATGATTTGTACTCTGTGTTAGTAGCTCTGTTATGACTTGTTTAAAGAGAATGGAAATTTATTATTGCATTTTGCAGGAATGACAACACTGCTCAAAAGTGTATCAGTTTAGCACTGTTTTAAACATTTTGCCATTGGTGTGCAAAGGGCAAGTGCCAGGTCAAAAGAAACATAACTCAGTACATTTCTAATACGCTCAAGTCTATAAAGCTGTTAAATATATTTTCTTTTTCACAGGAAAATTGCATCAGTTTTATTTTTCTGGGATCTATTGATCCCAATTTCTCTATTTAACCTTATCTAAACTTTATTAGCTTATTTTCCTTTGGTGGTTAATGTGATTTTTTTTAATCTGCTAACAGCTCTTTCCACTCATCAGAGACCATGCTGTGTAACCGGTCCTCCTGTCTAGTGGCTCTTTCTTTGTGACCATGAGGAAAATTGTTCTGTGACTTTCTTTTTTCATATCTGTCACAGAGCAACTTTATTTCCAGACCCCAGAGGGATTCTAAGAGATTCAGAGAAATTACAAAGATGGGACCTTGTTTTTCATCCAGCTTGTGGTACTGGGTTTGTAAGATATTCTTCATCCACTATAATTTCAAAGACCTAGATTTGACTGTTAGCACTTATTTCCAGGGTTACCTTGTTGTTCATCACATACTCCCCTTTCTTAATTTCAAACTTTTTTTCCAGCTCTTGTTATACTTACCCTGTGTTTTGCCAGGCCTGCTTTGAACTCCTTTGCTATTATATGAAGAGAGATATTTATCTTCTTTATCTCGCACGTGTTCTCTTAGCTCCCTTGCTTCTGTGAAGATGTGGCAATGCACACCTCTGTCAATCTGTTCCTAGATCTAACTTATTTTTATTTTTACCCTTACATACTTTAAGTTTAAATATACGGTTGCTGTTGTTTTCCCTGAAATCCCTTCAGTTGGGTTATTTCTGCCTGGGAATTAAGGCTCTTGGAATTAAACACCTTGCACAAAGGTGGCCGTAACAAAACTGGGCTCCAAGGCCTCTCTCTCTTACAACGAGTCTATGGGGGCAGACCTTTCTATGTGCCTATAGTCCTAGTGATTCAGTAAGAGTCCCCCCAGAGCAGCCAGCCCATTTGTCTGGAGCTCTTCAGAAATGACCCCTGCTGCTCCCTCACTCTCTGCCTTGCTGCCTAAGCACCAAACACTCTGAAACTGCATTGACATTTTTGCTGTCTCGCATTGCAAATTAACATAATGGTTGTGCTAGTTTCCATGTTTCATCAACCCTTTGTGTTTTAGATAAATTTTCTCAGATTGTCACTATCCAGCATCCTCCTGGTGTTCTGTTTCCTCTGGGTTCTTGCATGTTGGAGATGCCTGAACTGCATGAGTGCTTGATCCTGGTGACCCCCTGGAGGAGGTGATGCATCTGTCAGCAGAAGTGGTAACTCCTCTTTAATAAGGTCTGGCATGTGGGTTGAAGAGTCCTGGAAGCATGAACTCTTGGAGGTATTAACTGAAGGAAAGTTTCACCTGATTTTTTTTTAAAATTTGTCTTTCTGCATGCCAGGCTTTGCTCAGACCTGCTAATCGAGACTTGAAAGTACAAGCGAGTGACTGATAGCCATTCTGTAATGTTTTTGTTTCTTCAGGTCAATAAAGCTATTTTTGTTGCCGTGCTTTAGTATGTACTACTTTGGGGGTTATCCAGTGCCTAGGAATTTTTGTAGTTTCTGGTTTTCTGGCAGGTGACCACATGAGGCTTATGACTTTAAAGAAACATAATATCACAAGCAGTATCTGGTCACTGATGCAGTGGGTTGAGTCAGTGCTCTGTGTGATGGAGGCTAAGACAAAGAGGCATGAGGGGTTAACACCGAAAAGATCTTATATAATCCATCTTGCCTCATTCTGCAAGTCCAACTAGAACGTAGAAGGAAAACGCAAAGAAAAATCTGGCCTCCACAGGGAACACACTGAAAAGGTTATTTTTTGTGTTCACCTGTCATGCTGTTTTGAAAAAGTACTCAAGCATGTTTACCTCACTTATATTTGGAAACCTTTTACTTCTATATTCAGCTTTCCTTTGCATCTTGCTACAGCTCAGAAAAAGTTGTCAGATACCTCCTTGAAGATGGCAGCTCTGAGTCATGGGACTGAAGCTAATGGAAGCCTCTTACTCGTGTCAACAGATTGCTTCTGCTCCCCCATGACTGATCTGGGAGCATTGCAGATTTGTGGCTCAATGCGGTACCTCACAGGAAAACAAATGCAGCTTTATGGCTGCAGCTGGAACTGAAGGGAAAACAACAGAAGATCAATTTTACCTGTAAGTTTTCATATTGTCATTTATTTGAAACTCATCTGTCAAAGGTCTAATCTCTAGTGATAGATTATTTATTAAGGAATCTGATATTGGCAAATCTGATAAGGCAAATATTTGTGACCTGCAAAGAAAAGCATGTTTTAAATGAGATGAGGAAAGTCTGTAGGGGGAAATAGATAGTAAATACCGTTACAGAAAGATGGAAGCAGGTGAGGGAACCAAAAATAAAAATTAATGTAACTGAGGATTTATAAGCCTCATTTACTCTGCCTTTTGACTAAGGGCTCCAAGCAGTTGTAAAATTGTAACACCCATTGGGTCAGTAGGTCCCAGGCTACCTCTGGAACCTGAAAACACCGCAATGATACATGTCTCCACTGTGGAGATCTTGTGTTGGGTTCTGGTGTGCTGGCGGCCAAGGCCAGTCGTGGACTTTCATGGGCATTGCCGATGCAGGAGTTACTGAAGGCTCAGAGATAAACTGTGAAGCCTTCTGAGGTACCAAACCCAAAGACTTAATAAAATTTAAGATAATAACCGATCTTGTGAAAACATGTTGCTCTGCTGGTACAGACAAGTGTGTCACAGCTGAAATGTTACTGTAGGAGGCCTTCAAAGAATGAACGAGTATACTTTGCAACATACAGCTTTCAGCTGGTGGGGTTTTTTTTGAGATATGCATTACAGTGAAGTCCTCATCCTGTTGCCTTTAAACTCAATCTAGCTTTGAAATGGAGCAGATTTCTGGAAATTAAAATATTTCTTCTATTTATTTAAACTTATCAATTTATTAACATAGACAGAAGTCAAATATCACAGTACTTGAAAGTCATAATAATTCATTTGGAATGCAGCACTATGCCTTCGTGAGATCACTTTATATAAACCACCCAAAGCTCTGATAAGTTAAACTTTCCAACTGGTGGAAAAAATTCAAGTCTTCCCCCCACTCCCATTTTAAACTTACCCAAAACATTAAGATACTTCAGAAGACAAGAGTCTGTCATAACTTCAGGTAAATGAATAATACTGAGGTTTCCTTTCATCCTGTCAATGTTGTTATGTAAATTTTTAAAATAAATTAAAAAAAAAGTCAAACTAGTAAGACTAAAACATTTACTTCAGAAAACTTCATAACCAGATCATGTGCTTCCCTTTTAAGGATGCTGAAAAAATATTCCTCTCCCCATCCCTGGGGAAAAAGTGTGGAAGTATATTTTTGTGAAATATTTCACTCTGAACAAATATATGTACTGAGGGGAAAATTCTGACCAACTTGTATTTATTTACAGCTAACTTTCTCCCAGTGGAAAAAAAAAAAAAAAGGAAGTGTAAGCTTTGATGCATTTATTCTCATACTCACTGGGAGGCTTAGCTCACTGTATCTTAGGATCTTCATCTTCCTTCAGGCTTCAACCACTGGTTAAGTCAGGTAGGCATTACCAGTAATGTAAAACCAGTCTAAAATATGGAGTTGCATGCACAGTTTAAAGGAAGTAGAGAAAATGTGTTCCTCTGCACATTCTTGTATAGGTCCAAGTGTTTTGCTTAGTTTTTCTTACTTACCTAATTGTGACTACTAATACTGAACTGTGGGAATGAGCATGTTTTGTTTCACTGCTTCCTCAGCCCAATTCCTTTTCAGAATATGTTATAAATGACTCAGAGCCAGCTATGCAGATTGAACCACAAAACAGTATGATGCCTTGGATGGATCACACTGATGCAGACGTGGATGCTGTTTAGTTTTTTGGGGCTTTTGGAACATGCCTACTGTGTGGATATCAAAACTAGGAGAGATGACCTTGCTTTGGGGCTGTGCTTCCACAGAGTTCTAAGATACTTATTAAAGCTGCTTTACAAACGAAACAGTAGAGCTTTTTGACATTTAAAGGCTTCAAGACATGCCATACGCCTTACTGCAAAGCATTTACGTGAGTCATCTGCTGACCCTGCTGCTCTTTCTTAAGGTATGAACTTTTTGTAAAAGAAAACAAAAAGAACATGGTAATGGGTGGTAATTAGACCCAGCAACAGGTAGCAGGTGCTACTGTTTCATGCTGTTATCATGCTTATAGCAATCCACCTCCTTAATGCAATACCATTTCATTTGTGTGAGGGTGTGAAATGTAACCTTTTCTATAACATGAATTACACTTAAAATGAGACCTTGTCCCAGGAAACACATGACTCCCGATTTCTACCCTAAGCCCCGTCTTGCTGACTGCAAGAGAAAAGAGCATATTAACAGGTTCAAACAGAAGAATCTCTCTTCCTTTTACCTTCAGCATTACAGTAATAGGGCTCCATTACCTCTGGAAGCAAACAAACCATTCCAAACTTAGGATAGTAAGAAGAAACTGAGACAGAAACCTATTCCCTTTAAATAATTTTGTGCACTTACTTGTTTTTATCTCCCATCTATTATGAGCTGTTTATTTTTATTTCCTCTTAGGGGGATGTTGCAGCCATTAATACCCCCCATCTCTCCTTATTGACTCCTACTCCCACTACTTTAATCTGCCTGCTCTGAAGTTGGCTTCAGGCTTATGGGTGTCTGCGTGTGCAGTCTTAATGTCGTCTGTAAAACCAATCACACAGAAATCACACCAAGAAAACACATGCTGGTTCTTACTGCTGATTGAGGCTTGGGACTGGGTTAATTAAGAAAAGTCCCTGGAAACGCTGGAAGAGACTTGCCACAAATAATAGGAAGCCTCACAGCTTGAATATTGACTGGGACTGTTTGAAAGTACTATTTTCTTAAAACCAGAAGATGAAGAATGTCAGAGGAGGAAAGAGTTCTTTGTAAACTGGAAGTTGCCATATGCATAAACAACGGAGCAGACTGGGTAGCAAGCTCTGCTTTTGCTTTAGCCCAAAAAAGCCCAAACTTAAAAGAATTACTGAGTATCTCCAAGAATCAGTGCCATCAGGTATGTTTTAAATAATGTAGCAGCAAATGAGCCAATTATCATTAATTACAGATCTGATGGCAAACTTTGTACCTTTTCATATATTTAGTTGGATAGTTCAAACTTGTAACAGCTGTGTCATCTCAGCCTTCATCTAATGATATAATAATTGTACATGGTACACTTATTGCTGAAATTTATTAAAATTTGTGTTTAAAAGGCCAGTTCTCTGTCTCTCACAAAGGTCATAACTGAATAAGTTTATCACCACCATTTTTCAGAAGGTTAGACATCCCAATCATTTCTGAACACTTCAGCAAGAAACTTTTGTTGTATAACATTTGCCAGTTTTGTGATATACTGTAGAAGCAAAAATATTTGCCATTTAAAACCACACTTTTTGTTTCATAAAACAAAGCTCATAATTTACTGGAATCTTGAGATGCCTTTGGGTAGAAGCCTGTTATCTTCAGAACATTTTTTTTTTTCCTGAAGCACAAGGAAAGATTCATTATTTTTCCATCAATACCAAGTTGTTCAAACCCATCAGGTTTTAATTCGGTATCTATGTGATCTCATGATAATGTACATGTCAGAGAATCCAGGCTTAATACTAGATTGAGGTGAAGGCTGGCCAGAAATAAAGCATTTGGAGTTCAGTTGTCCCAAAACTCCAGAAGACCCAGATTCAAGGATTATTTTTTGCTGGGGAGAAGCTCAGATACAACAGAATTTTTTTTTTTGTTTCACATCTATAGCTTACCAAATCGTTCAGATAAAATTAGAAGACACAGTGGCCCAATCATCAAGTAGTTGCAGATTCGGTATTTTGCTAAAACATTCAACAAGACCCCGGGCTTTTCTTTATATGAGTATCAAAACCTGGGTCTCAAGGAAGCCTTTAGGTCCTCCTTTCTTCTCTTCCACCCATCTGCCCTTCACACAGATACCGGATTTTCAGTAAGCTTTTTTAAAGTAGCTGGGGGAGTACTGCTTCACATGGCACTTTGGTGGGGGAGATAAAGGATTTAATCCCTCCTTTCCATAGCATATTAGAAGCACTGCGTTTTGACAGGTCAGCATTGAAAGATGGAAATCGCATGAGACATACTGGATATTCAGCAGTAAGTAAATCAGTCATCAGACCCAGGGAAACTCAAGGCCAGTTTTGTCTATTACAGGAATAGTTTTGTAGTAGTATGAACAGGCTTCAGTCTCATGGCAGGGGATATAGTAGCTGGTCCCCTAAAGAGAACGTTCTTTTCCCAATGCATAACATGCTAAAAAATCCCACTATTTTATTTTTCTTTTTTTTTTTAAATGCACAGAGGAATAGAAATCCTGTGATGCTGAAATCCACTATTAAGCCCACAGAAGGAGACTCCAGCCTCAGCAAACAACAGGCTTTTTTCACTTCCTTGATGTTTCTCATATTCTTACTTTCTGTGAGTAAAAGAAATTCTGCCATAATTTAAATCATTGAAATATTTAAGAATCGATGCCAGTAATACAGTGTCTTTACTAAGTTCTGTCATTCTGATCTCTTTATTAGTTTTGAAGTTTCTAAGCCAATGCAATTATTGGATTAAAGACAAATAAGTTTTGTAACACCATCCTTACCCCTTAATGAAGAAAATTGAAAAGGTAACACAGAGGTTGTGGCATAGATTTGAATCACCAAAACCAAACCAAAAAACCCAACTAAAACCCAGCTTCTAATTTTCTCTGCTAGGGTTATCCCTGTCAGCTGATATTCTGCCCTAAAGACCCAAGTTCATCTTGGACAGATGTTGCATCTCCCAGAGTCTGTTGCTAGAAGGGTTCTAGTCAATACATCTTCACAGGGGCTATGGCTGAGGGTACCCAGCCCTGCTTCCCAAGAAAGGGCTATCCATGCTAAATTTCTGTTGTAAGCACAGCTAATGTGAATCACAAAAGGGCTGAGGTTGGAAGAAACCTCTGGAGGTCGACCTTGTCTGATCCTCCCTGCTGAAGCAGTGTCCCCTGGATCAGATGGGCTGGAGTACGGCTTGGCTGCTTGATAAGGCGGGAAGATCTGACAATAAAAACAAGAGGTATCTGGAAAGGAGAGTGTTTTCTCTGTGCCTGCTTCTCTCGGTCTCCTGCTTAGGCTAAAAGTAGCTCCAGCAGTAATAAGGGAGCTTTTAGGCTACAGAAGATATCTGTGTGTAGGGGAATGTGAGCAGATGAGTTACGGAAGGCTGGCTGGTGACGTATCAGAGATGAGAGAAGGTTTGTTGGGGCAGAGTGGCCTGCCATGGGACCCGAGTAACTCGCTGGAAGCAGATATAGGAGCCCTTGAATCGGTATGGGGGGAGACCTATGGCCCTTGGGAGTTTCGTTGTGTGCTGCTGTATTGTGCTGCTGTTGCTTAAGGTATAAGGAAAAGCTGTTTCAAAGGATTTTTATTTAGCTGCTTACACGAGCTTTTTCTCAGCCTACATTTTAATGCTTGACAGCTGAGCTTTTACAAGTTTTCAGAGCCATTAATCAGAGCAGTGTTTTGGGAAGCTTTTGCAGTGTATATTTGAGAATTTGTATGGCACTGGTTTAAATTAAAGGCCAAGGCTTGCTTTTGAGGCTGCTTTTGGCGTCTTTCCGTAAAGCATGGAGCCGTGTATTATTGTTCTGAGAACCCATAATTAGTAGCAAATGTTTGCAAAATGCTAAAGGTTGTTGCTAGGGTGCTCCTTCAGGCTGGGATGTGTGAGGGATGGTTAAACCTAATATAGATCTATTTCAAAAACTGTTTTCTTAAGCTGCAAGTATAGATCATTTTTATGCAGTGCGATACATTCTGACTTTTCAAATGGGCAACAAGAATAAAGGCATTCCTTCAGGAATAGGTATGACTTCGTGTGAGCAGAAATTAAGCTCCTATTCTTTGAAGTAATTTGCTAGTGAATCAGACATGAGATAGGAAACAGGACTTTGGACTTAGGCTGGTTTTTTTCATAGATATGTTGATTCATTTGCCCAGAACCACTGAAATTCCAAACTATATTGTCAATTCAAATAAGGACCACAAGCATATATTTATTTGTTTCAAAGGTAAATGATAACTTTTCTAATCTGACAGTAAAAAAATAGATTGAGAATCATTAAAGTACCCCCCCACCAAATCTCTCTATATAACATTATATGCCTCTTGAACATATACATAATGTTCCATGTACATGACGATTGCTTTTTGTTATGTTTGATGCCAAGTTTTGAAAGGCTCATGTAAAAGGTGCTCTCTTTGTGCCAAAATGTCTCTGACGATATTTTGCTGTACAGTATACTAATCATTAACACACAGTGGCTCTGCAGGTCAAGACGACTGCCAACAGAGTAAGCTGATGACTTGCAGACCAGAAAGGCTGCCATCGCTCTTCTGCGGGTGACCCATCCCATACCTGCCACACCGGCTGCTGGTTGCTCCCTCCAAAGGAGGCAGGGTGTTACAGCTGGGTTGTGGGACTCAGGGGTTGTCTCCAGTTCTGTTGCAGCTGCCCTGTGTGATTTTGGTGAAGTTAGTTAATGTCTTTACATTTAATTTCCCAGCCTTGTCACCGGATGATTGACACCCCCCCTCCCTGTGCCCCCCATTTTGCACGGTGCCTTTGCTTCTGGTGCACCACTTGTGCTGCCCATGTCAGGGCCTGGAGGGCACCAGCAGGTGCATCCCCTGTCCTGAGACCCTTCGACAGGACCCCTACCTGCTGCCCATGCCTGCTGGCAGTGGTGACCCATGGTGGAGCTTTGGGGCTACCAGAGGTGGGAACAGGGAGGGAAGCAATCACTGCAAGAGCTGGATAAGGTGCTTTACCCTGCACAAAGAGCATGGTGGCAGGGAGTGCCACCAAAAGTTGGCCCAGGGGGTGGGGGGCTGTGTGGATACGGGCAACACCTTTCATGTGCATTTCTTACTGAATTAATGGCTGCTAACCAAAAGCACCGGCTGGGGCATCAGCCGAGAGTATTCGGGGTGAGTCCGGCACTGATCCAGCCCAAGCGGGAAGGCTGCCACAGATTATGGCCCTTTTCATAAACGGGGTGCATGTGGGCTGGCCATGTGACTGAGCACTGGGTTTGGCCTCAGAGAGGCAGGTTTCTGTGTTGTGGCTCAAAAGTATCAGAGTTGAGACAGGTAGAGGTAAAATTTTCATGGGTCTGTTGTCTTTTCCATTAGAGATGTGGAGAAAACATGGAAAATAATGGTGTCTCAGAGGCCAGGAACATGCGCGAGATTCAGCATGCAAATTAAGTACTTAAATATTCCCCTTTCTGGCCTTTCGCCTCTGTTTTGGTGGGAGTACATTCTGGGTGTGCAACAGTGACATTACAGCAGATCAGCTTCCCTGCCGTTCCTTCTGTATCCAAGCTCCTTAGCTTGGGTTTGCATGCACAGCACTTGCTGTCTCCGCTGGACTGCATCCAGCTCCTAGTGTGCCCTTGCGGGATGGCAGGCTCTGGATTATGTGGAAGTCTCTGTGCGTAGTGGGTGGGGGGACATAATGCTTTTCAGGAGGCTTAACTGGGCTTATTAATTCATAACTGTTCCCCAGCTACCTGGATTGTTGAACAGGGAAAAAAACAAAACCCACCTGCTGGTGTAGAGTCCCTTCTCAAACCCTGCTTTCTTCTGTACCATTTCATCATGCATAATCATTTGAATCAATAGGGATGATGGGAGGATGTCACTTACAAAGAGTATTAAGAATGCTCTGTGTCAGAGGTGAGACCTGTCTCCTGTCTGCTCATCTCCTCCTCACCTTTGCTGCTTAATTTATAAATAAATATAAATAATAATTTAAAAAAAAGTTCTCTCACTTGCAGAAGGGGAAAAAGAGATTGTCAGGTGTTTAAAGTTATTCTATTTTTACTGTTGAGAGTAAGATCAGGATCTGGCTCTGTAGAAGTCACTTTATGCTGTAATTAACTGGAAAATGTTTATTTTTCTTTTACGTAGCCTCATTAAAAGGCTAATCTAACTTTGCCTTATATTTCCCTTTGTACTTTTAATTATGAATGACTTCTCACTGTCTTCTACAGAGTATGATGGAAGAGGAGACACAAATGGGCCCATCCGGGGGGATAAGCCTCAGCCCCAGCACTCTGGTTTGCACCGGCAGCTCCAATTAACATTCAAGTCAGAAGCAGAAGATCTGAGATGCTGCTTCCGAAATAAGTCCCAAATGAAAGAAAGATGACACTTAATTTTAGTCTCCACCCAGTGGGAAGCAGGCATCAGCTAATGTAAATTAGCTCACCTGTCTGTGAGGGCCTGACAATTTGCACTAGCAGACAGTCTGTCCAGCCCTGAGCCATGTCTGTAGTGTCAGGAGGAGGATCTTTCTGTCATGGACTTCTAATGACTCTTGTCAAGCACTTGATGGGTGTGTGGGTATTTGTGTTTGGCCATTACACTGGAAATGCCACATTATCTTCTAATGGCCAGGGATAATGTCACTCTGTGACATCCTTTTCCTAGGTGCAACAGTCTGAGGTGAGTTTCTTTTGCTTTACCTACATGGACCTCTCGAAGGGACTGAATGGTTTGCCCTCCATCAGCTGTCTGTCACTTGGTTTCCTACAAATATACTGCCAGCAGAAAGAAGTGCTCAGATGTTTTCCCAGGGATCAGTACTGTGTCCAGTCTTGCTCAACTTAATAATCAGTGACCTGGATGAAGGGACAGGTTGTGCCCTTGGTGAGTTTGCTGATGATACAAAACTGGGAGAGTGGCTGACACACCAGAAGGCCATGATGCCATTCAGTGAGACCTGGACAGGCTGGAGAGTCAGGTGAAGGGGAACCTGACGGAGTTCAACAAAGGCAAGTGCAGGGTCCTGCACCTGGGGAGGAACAGCCTCATGCCCCAGCACAGGCTGGGGGCTGACCTGCTGGAAGGCAGCTCTGCAGAGAAGGACCTGGGACTTGGGGTGGACAAGCAAGCTGCTCATGAGCCAGCAGTGTGTCTGTGTGGCCAAGAAGGCCAATGGGGATCCTGGGGTGCATTAGGAGGACCGTGGCCAGCAGGTTGAGGGAGGTGATCCTCCACCTCTACTCTGCCCTGGTGAGGCCACATCTGGAGTGCTGTGTCCAGTTCTGGGCTTGGGCTCCTCAGTTCAAGAAAGACAAGGAACTGGAGGGGGTCCATCAGAGGGCTACCAAGATGATGAGGGGACTGGAGCAGCTCCCTGCTGAGGAACAGCTGAGAGAGCTGGGCCTGTGTAGCCAGGAGAAGACTGAGAGGATCTTATCAGTGCATACAAATACCTTAACGGTGGGTGTCAAGAGGACGGGGCCAGAATCTTTTCAGCAGTGCCAAGCAACAGGACTAGGGGAAATGGGCACAAACTGCAGCACAAGACATTCTATTTGAATATGAGGAAAAAGATCTTTACCTTGAGGCTGCTGGATCACTGGAACAGGCTGCCCAGAGAGGCTGTGGAGCTTCCTTCTCTGGAGACTTTCAAAACCCACCTGGATGTGATTCTGTGCAACCTGCTCTAAGAGACCCTGCTCTAGCAGGGGGTTGGACTGGCTCATCTCCAGAGGTGCCTTCCAACCCTGACTGTTCTGTGATTCTGTGACATCAAATCTATGTTTGTTTGGGTAAGGAGAAAAGTCCATGACTGATATTCCTGTCAGTGGTGGTAAGCCAGTTTTGACTGCAAATGAGGCTACATGTGAGAACTGGGGTGAAGAAGCTGGGAAATAACGTGCAGCTCAAACTACAAACAAATTTTCCCCTTCAGCTCCTGATGGAGTCCTGGGTTTTCACTGAAGGTTTTGCATTTCTGGAAAATTTATAACAGAGTTCCATCACTGAAAGTAATTTGATTGTTTCCAGACCTGAACAATCTAGATAATAAATACTTTGAACAAACACAGTAGCCCATACCAACACGGTACTGCATTTTGTTTCTCTATGGTGGCCAGGCCACCTTAAAGATATCCAAATTTATTTTAGCCTTTGTGGAAAGGAACACGGGTTTCCTCTCACTTTGTGGGGAGGTCAGCCCACAGGCAGCTGATGGTGGGTTGGCAATGCTGAGTCCTGGGGCTGCAGTACACCTTGCCTCTGCTGAGGATTGCCCACTGTGCCACGTAATCCTGCAGGCTGTGGGCAAAGAGGCAGATGTGACTGTTGCAGCTAGGCTCCATGCAGGATGTATTTTTCTCACTTGTATTTTATTCCAAATGTTGTGGGTTTTTTTTTAAATTTGCTCTAACATTGACATCATCACATGCCTGGAATTCAGACATGTTTATCATGAGCTTGTCGTAATCTGCCTCTGCTCACTGGTGGTTCTGCATCATTATGAGAGGGAACAAAGTCCAAGATTAGGTGTGCAGTTGGCTGTACAGAGGGCCTGTTATTAGCTGTTTGAGATGCTAGAGTTTTAAGTTTTGTGTTGTGGTGTTTTGTTTTTACCACCCTGCTTGAAATTCTCTTGGCTCCAAACAAAAACGTTAGCATTTTGTCTTAAAGTCTGTGATCAAAGCTTCAGAGCCTGTCTACATTTAGAAGTTGATTTATCTTACTCTGAGCTCATGAGTCGAGGCAGTACTATTATACCCATTTTGTTAGTGGAGCACAGAAGAGTAAAGCATCAGGGTTTCCCCAGGCTGCAGAAAGTTGTGATATGGCCCATTTGCAAGTAAACAAGATGAACTTATCACTGACTATGTTGTTTTATCCTGAAAAAATACTCAAGACAGACCTAAAATTTGTTCCAGGGTTTTTGTGGTGGTGGGTTTTTTGTTTGTTTTTTGGTTTTTTTTACTCCCATGTCTTCTCCATCCACCTTTTACCTTAATGAAAGATCAAGGATAACCACTTGGATTTGAGGCCCTTCTTACACAAGTGTTAACTACCAAAATGTTTATTTTGCAAGTGAAGTCACCTGAATTACATGCTGATGCTAATCAAAGAATCAGAGGTATTTATTAGAATCAGACAAGGTAAAGTGCTTCTCTCTAAGCCATGAAGTTTATAAAGAAACCCCAGTTGCTTTCTTTTATTGCTTAGGACAAGAAATGCCTTAATTTTCTTGCCTTGCTGAACTCTTAATGTATTATTGGTCATCAGCAAGGCTTTGCAAACTCTGAGCCGCTAGTTAGAAACAAAAACATCAGACTGAGGCATGAAGAGTTTGGAGTTAGTATCATTTAAGCTGCAGAGTAATTTGTGTTTTTAAGTTGGGTTTTTATAAGGTTTTGGTTCAGTGGTCTGTGTAGTATTTTGGTGTGTGAGTATCCAGTATAGTTGTAATGCTGAAAAGCTGCAGCTAGAGCAATGCTTGGTAGTCTTTTAAAGCTGATCTTTTATAAATTTGTTTCCCTTTCGTTGGAGAAAGAGCTCGGCTTGTAGCTGAATGTAGGTGAGTGTGGGTGTTTTTTGAAAAATTTTAACCTTCTGTATGTGACTTGGCTTTTTATCTTGACCTTATGAAAAGATTTTTTAATGGCAGTAGTGGAAATAAAAGGCATAAAAGGGGGCTGTAAGAGCCCACCACCTGGAGAATACTGCAGGCTAAAAATGATGAAGGTGATTTTGCTTCCTTAAAAATAATTTCTCTAAATGTGTACATGCTGAAAAGAGGTTGCATGGCTTGTGTCCTGGCTGGGTGGTCCTGGGCCCCTACAGTCAAGGCTGCAGTGTGTAATTTCAGCTTCTTTTTTCAGATGAACTGTACTGGAAAAGAAATGCACAGGGCTTTATCTGCGAATGGGGGACGGATGCATCAGATAAGTGCTGTTGCTTGCATGCCTCTTACTATGCATAGAGACTAGTTGGTACTCATTTGTTGGTGACATGTCCTGCTTTACACAGGAGAACACTGATATTAGATAGTTAAACTAATAACTTGAACCTGTCTTGTAATAATTCTGCAAGGAGCTGTTGACTTTCTAGTCTCAGCAGTCTTACAGGCCACGGAGTATATAAAACATCCTAAGAAATAAGTGTCCATAAAAACAGTGCTTTGCAGCCAAGTCTGCACTGTTATTTTGATAGCTGTTGGCTGTCCTTGGTTTTGTTGGACTAGTTAGAGAATGGAACGTATTACCTTTAGTAAACAAAGTTTATAGCATGGCTGTTGGACTCTGCAGAGCTGCACCTTATTGCTCTTCAGAATGAGGAAACATCCACAACAATAATTGTTTCGAGTAGCATTGCTTTGTGTAATGGTTTCATGGCCTGTTGTCAATGTCTTTGAAAGAACTGTTAAAGGATGCCTGTTTCTTACTGGCTACTGTATGTTGTCTGACTTCCCCTAGCAAGGCTTAGGATGCCACTGCTTTCAGATAAGAAGCAATATGATTTGGAAGGCAATATCCCTAGAAACAGTTTAGCATGGCAATAGGAGTCCCTCAGCGAGGGTTCAGACATGGTCTCTTGTCTGCTATCTGATGACAGAAGGCTTACCTGCTACTAATACACAAAAAGAACACGCTGGTACTAGGAGGTAAGATATTAAAAAGATTTCTGGGCAACCTCCAGGTACTACTTAGATCTGATTGGGCCCTTCTCAGATCTGCAGAGCGTCGAGAGAGGTGGGGAAGCAGCAGTCTGACTTCAGTAAGAAAACTCTTTTGACAGATATGGCTAGTAATTGTCACAGTAAGCAGTGTAGCTGGAGGAGAACAGCTGAGGCTTAGTTATGGCTGCTTGGAAGCCAGGTGAAAATATCCAGCTGAGATGCAGAGATATGTTCTAATGTTTTGTGGAAGCTATCCTGTATGGATGTTAACCTCCAAGAAGATGAAAAGCTGAGAGAATGGCAGTGTACAATGCAAGAGTATAGATTTATAGCTGCTATTGCCTGTCTGTGACTTGGTTAGCACTACAATGTGTCTACATTTTATGTAGATATAAACTGAACCCGATTCCCATGTTAGTGGATTGTCCGCCCCTTTCTGAGCATATTTGTTTGTTGCTGTTACTGTGGAGATAGAGTTCAGTTTAGATTTCATTAAGCAAACGGGAGAATCTGCCAGATCTTCAGCAAAGGCCTGATAAGGTAATTTCCTTCTCACATTGACAGCAATGATGCAAATCAAATACTGTAAATGGAAAGTTGTCTCTTAAACTATATTTTCTGGTAGTGACTGATACTATACCAGCTTGTACACTGACTGGCCTGGCTCTGAGTGATTGTGGTCTAAAATCTGAGGACAGAGCTGTTGTCCCTCTGGGGGAGAAAAAACATTCCCTCTGCGTGGCAAGGTGAGATGCTCTTTAAAATCTATAGGCTAAGTGCAGTGAAGCTCCTTGTTTGGGGAATGTAACTAGTGCTCTAAGACATCATACTGGGACCTCACTGCTGGTTGCTTTTTCCATGCCATAAAACGATAGGTTCTGGGGAAGACAGTGTTAGAGAAAAAAGGCTGTGCAGGCTAGTGTGAAGATCACCAAATTGATCACAGACAGCATGAGTGTGATTGTAGAGTCAAGAACAGGACAGGTAGGTGGAAAGGGAGCAGTGCTAGATAAATACAAAAAGCTGGTGGTTTTCTGTTTTCTAGTTAAAAAGAGATTAAGATTTAGGCAACTATGTAACATGGTAGGTTTTGGCTTACTTGTCTACCATCATAGGTAATGCTGACATGCCTTAAGTTCGAACCCTTCATTCCTTTGTCTTCCATCAGCCTATATGCATCTGTAAGGTGGGCTGGTTGTGTAACATTTTCAGTTTGACATAGGGATGTCTTAATGGAGGGAAGTATAATATCATCTTATTTGTTGTAGTAGTGATAGGCAGAAGGATAGTAAAGAGGGATGACTATGATTTCAAGTAGTCACATCAGTACAAATGAGTGTGTGAGAAGGAAACTGGCTTGACTGTGAAAGGCAGTTGCTATCATAAATCTGAACTGAAGTAATCCTGGATATATGCTATAAATCTGTCTTCAGTAAAATATTTGGATAATGATAGACAGGTAACACTATATAAATAACTTTTGTTTTTCTTCAGGTTTGACCTCTCTCTGAACTAAAGAATGACAATTTTTTTTTTTCCTCTTCCCTCAGCTAAGCTTCTGCAATCTGAGATGAAGGATCTTGTGTGCAAGCACAAAAGCAGAAGGGTTCACTTGTGCACCTTGGTTCCTTTTCATTTGTGCTTATTCAGTGTGCTTATGAATGTTATCTAGTCCAGGTGAGATACACTCTTGAATTCAGCCTATCTTATTCATCAGATGTGCATCTGGAGCATCAAGCTCCCTTTCATGGAATTTTTACCCTGGTTCCTAATTTCTAGTTTCTCCCATAGTCCCAGATTTTGGTTGTCAAAATTAAAAATGAGCTTGAACCTATAAGTGAGAAGATGTTCCTCTCTCTCCTACAACTTATTTTTCAGGTAAAAGGATTTTTACTGCATCTCTTCTATGAAGTTTGATAGAACCTTGATCAAAATAGTAGGGCCTATCAACTTTCTATGATGAGCACCATCTTGGGAGCCCACAGATACAGGGAGACATGCAAAGCAGCTTAAGAGAATCAAGTGGTAGAGACTAATTTAGGTCTTGCATATTGACGCCTTGCCTCACAGCTTCAGAGCCAGGCAATCAGAAACTGGAAGACGCCCAAAATCAGATGAGTCAAAGATGGCAGAAATGTTACAGAAGTCTCCCAAAACCAAGGGGAACATATGTCTCTTGCTGTAGCAATGAGAGTTTAATGTTTCTGTAGTGCTTAGGAGCGTGGGGGGAAGAACTATTAAGAATCAAGACTTATAACTGACATGTATTATTAACTGGTAAGTATAATTGTGGGTGCTGCTGTGTAATTTGAGTCTCAGGTAAGCTCTGCTATCTTGAAGTTCAGTTTGGACTCTTAATATCTGCATCAGAGCACTTCCTCTCCTCTGGAGCATAGTTCCTAAATTTGCAAACACAGATCCTTTGCTAATAGGATCCACAGCTTCATTAAGCCTTGTTCAGCCTTTGCTTGAAGAGTCATCTGGTCTCGTCAGATGGGATCCACTCTGTGTAACTATTGTGAACTGAGAGATGAAATGCAGTTGTAGGAGGCCAACTTTGAAATAAGCTAATCTAGAGTTAGAAGCAGAATGACTTCCCATTTCTTATCAGATAGTGTCTCAGACTGTTTGTGGTGCCTTGGTCTAGTATCCAGAATTCAACAGAGATGCATGGGGCAGATCTCCTTGGCCTCTCCATTGCCCATTCCTTTTAAGACTTCTGGCAGTATGCTAATGTGAAGTCAAGAGAAGGTGATCAGGTCCTGGGAAGACATCGAGATGTTGGCATGTGTGACATGTAGTGCTTGCAACTTGAGTTATAGACTAACTCATTCCTTCTGGTAGCTACATGCAAATTATGCAGCTGCACAGAGAAAGGGAAAGAAGCTGAAGTTAGTTCCTAACAGCTCAAGCTGAAGCCTTGCTTTGTCCTCTCAGGATAACTCTGTTACATTCCCATTCAGACTGGTTGCAATGCCAAATAGTACGCTTAGGCAGAGATATTGCTGTTGTAAATGGAGCTGCATTCACAGATAGCTCCTAAAGGGACTCATATAACATGAGTGGTAACGTTCATCAAGTGTTCCTCTTGATTTGCAGTTTGAATTTAAAATATAGGGCAGTGATTGCTGGAACAGTTGCACAGTCAAGTCTAGCTCTGGCATGGCTTCCATAAGAGGCAGTTGAGTATAGTATTTCATGCACTTTAACCATGAAACAAAAACTACTTCTAGCTTAGATGTTAATAATATGTTTTGAGATTGAGTTCTGCTATTGAAAATGTTCTACATTCAAAGGTTTCAAATCTCTCTTCTGCCAGCTATTTCTACTTAGACACCAAGGCTTGCAGCTCAGCATGATTTCTATGCCAGTGAGTCTTTGAGATGAGAAACTAAGAGCATTAAACATAAACTATAGCTTCTTGAAAATATGTAGGTTATTTTCCCCTGGAACTCTGCAGGAATGAATGCAAAAGTCAGACTTGCATGTTACTGAATTAAGCAGGTTTTTAACATTTAGCAAGTTCTGTTTAAACCCCATCTCTGTGCCTTCACATGGAAGTGGCTTTCATTGGCATCTTGGTTTTTAGACCCCTTCTAAAACTGGAGGGGCAACTGCAGGACTAAAATGCTGCAATGCCCTGGGACCTCTTCCTAGTCTAAAGAAGAAGACAGGAGCACCTATTCAATCTTATCTCTGTGCTGAAGAACATGGATTTTGTCAAGAGTAAAAGTGACTGTGTTTGGTTTGGACTTTATGCTTGTCTTGATGGTTGTAGTCTCGTACGCTTAGCTTGGCAGTTTTACTCTTCCATATGTCTAGTTCCATTAGCCCACATCCTAACACCTTGGGCCATGCTGACACAAATTGCATGTTTACAAGACAGCAGTCAGATTACTGTGTTAAAGCTATTGATCTCATTCACTTCATCTTCACTTACAACAGCTTTAAAAAAAATAAATTAAATCTTCTTTCCTACACTGTATTAACTAGTCACACTATCCATTTGGTCATGGGCTAGCTTGGAAGTACATTGCTTAACAACTGCATGATGAAGCCCACATGTATCTAAGCCTGTGATGTACCTAATGTCATGGGAAGATAGTGTTATTTTAGGATCAGACACTGGCAATTCCTTACTGTTGAATGTGATAGAAAGTTGATTCTATGTCCATGTCCCGTTCCTTGATACAGTCAGCAGCATAGAAGCATAGATAACTACCTATAAAGAAGACTGACAGCTAACACAGCTGCTGCTATTAAATTCAACAACTATGACAATAGGTACCAAGTTGAGGCTCAGATACCCCTGCCTTTGCTCTAAGGGGAACCATCAAGATGTAATCTGAAGGGGTTTTTTACCCATAAAGAATGCTTCCCTAGAGGAAGATTCATGCTTTCGAGAGAACTGCTTCAACGTTACAGGGAACTACTTCTGTACAAATGAAGCTCTTCTAGTCTTATGCCTCTGACTGTCATCTATCATCCTTCTCTGGCACTTGCATGGAAATTCATAAGCATTCACAACTGTACTAGAGAAGCCCATATATTGAAACAAACCTTTCCAACACCATCTGTGCTGGATGTCATACAAATCCCCATTTGCATTAATCTGAGCACAAGCAAAGTTCTGTATTTGTCATAACATACCTAAAACATGCTTCAGAAAAACTTTGTGAGTATAAAACTTGCCTGTTCATATCTGCTGTGTTACAACAGCAAATGTCCCCTATGGAAACACTGTTGGCATCCCCAGATTCTATTTCTGCTCTTCCATTTGGGCTCCTTTGGGAGTGTACCCAAAGTGCTCTTGCAGTAGGTATGAAGCTAAGCAACCATTCTAAAGCAGAATGAATGCTCACTGGCAATCTATAAAGGGCAAAAAATCCCCATACTGACGATGAGTGAATATTCTGTACAAAGCAATCACTCTCTCTGGTCCTAGTCCTCAGACCTGTAGGTCCCTTACAACAAAAATGCCTGAAGATGAGCCTAAACCCTGAAATCCATGATGCTACTAGAGTCCAGAAATATGGGCTCTATTGAGTGGTTTATGGCTCATTAAAATCTATGTGGTCCACATGAGATACATGGTTTGTCTTTACGACCAGCCTCTGTTCTCGTCAGGGTGAAATTTCCATACCAGTTTTCTTTCTTCCTGACACTTACCACCTCAATTTATTCCATGGGCATACGATGCCTTTGCTCTCAAAAAATGATCTTGCAGTTATCCTTCTAGCTAAACTCTGAACAATGCATTTCTTAACTTGCATTGAGCTTTGAACACTGCTGTTCCTATTTCAGGCTTGCATACCTGAAAACTTGTCTAATTTTTCTTACCCTATGATTTGTTCAATAGAAGTTATTCCCTTAACCTACAAATATCATCCTGCCTCTTGTCTTGACCAAACATGTGACTCAAACTCAGCCTTTTTCCTTAGCAACTTTCCCACTGGTGTTTCGGTTGTTTGAGCCCAAACAAAATGACTTAGTTTTGAAGTCGTCTCTCTTTGCTCCAAGTACAACTCTACAGTCTCTTCAAGCAGCCTCCAATTTTCCCATGAAACTTCATAGATAATTTTGTTTCCGTTAAACACAGGCAGAGACTCCTCCTATGATTTGACACACACCAAAGGAGCCTTTTGGATGACAAGTATCGCCATGGTTTGGAGCCCTTGATGGGAGTGAGGAGGTGGGGGGTCAAAAGCAGGTAGATTGCTTAGTGCTAGTTTTAAGGCTAAGTAGGATTAGACTAACACTTTATTCTTGCCCTGCTACAGCTACTTCATATTATTCAAAGGTGCCTGAGTTGTGACAGATTGCCTGTAAGTCATGCGAAGCCATTTATCTGGGAAATTACTCAGTCCCACTCCTTCAGTGTCTGCTTTTTGTGAGGCAGCATGAGGATAAACTTCAAATTAGCGAGTATTACTCTGTATCTAGGCCATACAGTGGACTTCGGCAGACTCTAGATGGATGAGGAACTGCTGCAAATCAGTTTATCAGATGGACAGGTGAAATGTCATGGGAGGAGTTATTTGTGAAGAAAACCAAATAATTTATTTTTCCAATCTTTAGGATTTCTGCCTACTAATCCATCCACTCATTTTGATAGCATGCTGTTTCACCAGTACTTCCATAGTTTTATTCTTTTTTTAAATTCCCATTTTCTTGTAACTTTTACATTCCTGGTAGATTACTGATATAAGACAGGGAGAGAGCTGTTTCTAAGTGGCATTTTCTACAAAATATTGTGACTCTCCCATTGTTGTCTTAATGGTTCACAATGCATTTTAGCTCCTCTAGCTACAGAGGCTTTCAGCATTTAAAATTTATAATTAAAGGGGTTGTTATATTTGGCTTTCATAACAAGAACCACTTGAACAGTTTCCTTATTTGGTACACATGTGTAGGGGGGTGCTTTCCTTATTAAAAAACAAAACAAAACAAAAAACCAAGGAAAATTGTTCTCATGTGAAAAGGGTGTGAAATATTTATCTCCCTTGCCTCTGCAGCTGCAAAGAAAGCTCTAAACTTGTGGAGAAAAAGTAGCTATTATGCTCTGGGGGCTGGGGGGGTGCATGTGATGTGAGACAAAAATCACACTGCTAGGCAAGCTGCTCCCTGGGTCACTTTGTTCAGTTATGCTCACAATGTATCAGGCATTGTATGTGCTATAAATGGAGAAATTCTGAATAAAGATTGATATTTGTTCTTCATCTTATCCAAATCATCACCTTAATCTTTTGTATTTTGATTCTCTGGCAGCCTGATTTAGACCAGGCTGGGATTTGCTTTTTGCAGATGTTATGATAATAGGCACAGAACGCTGCTTTAGTATTGTGCTGCTACTTAGTGCGTCGGGTGTAGGATGCTGTTGTTTGTTCTGCTATTTGACCTTCAGCTTCTTAATCTTGTTTTTCAGCAGTATCTGCCCAGAATCTATTTTTGCAGGAGAATGAAAAATTGAAGCAGGTTGTTACCTTCAGATGAAACTTAGGTTTCAGTGAGGGAGATAATGATCTGGACTTCTGGGTGTCAGCCACCAATGGTGCTGCTGCACTCTGTGTTAACACTTTGTTAGAAGCTATTCCAGTTACCCACTGCTTGTGCTGTCAAGGCCTCAGAACTGACCACTTGTAGACTGGATGTTTTACAGGAATTTGAATGGTTTCAATGTGCTTGATTTGCATTAGAACAAGACCAAACCTGTGATACAGTTTTTGTAAAACAGAACATGGTTGAAACATCCAGTAGAGGAGCTTGTGTGATGGTTGTGTGATACAAAAGCTTTTGGCTTTGGAAATCTGCAGAAACAGACTTCTTTCTCCATGAGATGCTTGGATTTGAGAGATTGAACAAAATAAGTGGCACTTGGTCACTAAAATAGAGAGCAAACACTGAAAGGCAGATACTTGTTGATGTGAATGAAGTACAGTGATTGAGTACTAAGAAAATGTGACATGGGGAGTCAAATTTCAGGAAAAATATTGGGTTAAGACTCAATAGCACGGTGGAGAGTAATTGCAGGCTGCAGTTAGCTTGGCTTCTCACTTGAATACCTCAGTCCAGATGAATGCCATGATCTGCTTTGACATCTTGACCTGCCAGTGCTTTTCAATCTGTAGGTAGATCCACATTTTGCTCAAGGGCTGTTTCTTCTAAGGGTGGAGTCAGCTTCCCAAGTGGTAGTGGAAATGTGCTTATGTCTCTTTGTCTCTTCCTCTTCCCTCATTCCCTCCTTTACTCTCTATAACAGTTTTGTCTACATTATGATCAGAAACTCTATTTTTCTATTACAAAAAAAAGTGTATAGTTTGGACTTCTTGAAATCCTTGCCTGGTCTTGATTTAAATTTGGACTATAAGCTGAGGAGTTGAGAATGAAAGAGATTTTTCAAACACAGGGTTGTCAGTGTAAGCTTCTTTGGGATAAGAGGGAGAAAACAACAACATAAATTAATTTCTTTCACCAACTAAGTAGTACATGAACAGTGTCCTCAATTCCTTGTCTTTTCACTAGATTTTCCAGTATAAGAAGATAAATCTTGGAATTCTGCTATTTTTAAGACTTTAAAAACAAATAATCTTTTATCTATGGATTTTTCCCTTTATACTTTCCCTCAGATCTGTGAAGATGCTTTGTGTCTTTGAAAACACAATAGTTTTGCCGGTAACACAGATAATGAGTCATGAAAGATGTTTCCCTGTTTGTTTGCTGTTAATATCCATGTGTCTACCCAGACTTAGAATTTCTATTATCTTTGTTTACAACGTGCCAATGACCTGAAATGGCCCACAGAGCTCTCCCCTTGGTCCCTCTGCTTTCTCACTGACCTGAGCTGCATTGCCTCAGAGTGCAACTACATCATCTTAACTCATGCCTGAACCTCTGGTTGGAAACCATGGCAGAGGGTTGGATTCTGGGCAAACTTTGAAACAAAGGATGGGAATGGAGTGTGCTGCCTTCCACATGGAATATCCGATAGCTGAGTGACAGCAGGAGAGTTGCTTTGTCTCTGCCTTGACTTTCCTTTTTCTTGTAAAGTAGTCATAATTCCCTGATTACGTTCCCTGATCAAGTTACCTTATTTGTGTGTTATCATCCTTGGCTAGAAGTAGGGCTGAACATAAAAAAGTAATTTGTAAATGGAGAACGGTGAGGTAACTGTATTCTCTAGTTTTATTATACAACTATGGTAACAATTGGTTTTGATTGGAAACAAAGAGGCTTGCTTAATAAAAGAAGTGATGAGTGTGCTTTACTCATAACCCTAAAGAACAGAAACTTCTTCAGTGCAGAACTGCCAATATACAGTATTATATTTTGGTGTTGGGTAGGTTTGTTGCTTTTTCTTTTTGAGCTGCAGTTAAAAAGTACAGCCTCAAAACACTGCTGTTAAATTTTTGTGTTCTGAGATACCTGCAGTAATTTCTTGCTATGCATGGAGAATATGAATAAATAACATAGACTTAAGTTCCAAAAAAGGCTTCAAGTGGCCAGTGATTTCAAAAAGCCTGTCTGAATTTATGCTGGTTTTATTAGGATCTAACGCTGTATGAGATGAAGATCTATTACCAATCATGACAACTTTTTTGTGTTTATCCAGCTAAAATACAATCTAACAAATGGAGGTTGTGGAAATAGTTTCATGCAAAAGTGTGCTTTCTAAGTCAAAACTGAAATATGGGGGTTGAGAAACTGAAATGGTATCAAAGGAGTGATTGCTAGTTTCCAAGTGATAATTTACTGTGCATCTCTGCATGAAAACTTGGTATCATTCAAATTTTATATATTACCATCCTTTTTTTTTTGAGAGAGAGAGAAATTATAAGGCAAGGGTGTTCACTTCAAGTGGTGTACAGTTAAATTCCAGTGTCAATTTCTTCTTTCTACTTGATTTGCTAGCCCCAGCTTTAAAATCAGTCTGTTTTACCTATTTGCATATGAACTCTGGATTTGTATCTTACATTTCCAAAAATCCCAGACACAATCACTCTGGGCTTATAACTGTATTAAAATGCTGTACTGGGAAACTGTATTTCTGTTCACAACTTGTTTATATTCCCAGCTGGATATTGAAGGTGCCCCATACTCCACCAGGTGTTGTGGTCTGATCAGAAGCATGGGTTGCTCAGCTAGAGGGGTAAGCCAGGAGTGGTCTGCTGGGCCAGGGAGAGGCCTGGTGGGGAAACTTGTCTGACCTGGCCAGCAGACCAACGGAAAGACATCTGGGACTTCAGGGGTGGTTTTTGCAGGTAGCTCCTGTAAGCATCGGATGCAAAACCAGGATGCCCTGAATTTGTCTGATCTCAAAGACAGGCACAATGTGGCCGTGTTTAATTATATTTAGCTTTGTGGACAAAGCAAAGCAGAAGGTTCTTTTGCATGAGTGCTGCAGGACAGTGTCATCGTTGCATAATCACTGCAGTGATCTGTTAGTCAGAAGGGGATGAGACGTCAGCACTAGCAACAAAAAACAAATCTTCAGATGATGGCATGGGGATGATGAATTTTAATGAAAACTGAAAGGTTTAACTGCAGAGACATGGCCGGTTACGAGGAAGTACAAGCAAGACTTGAGGAGAGGTGGTCCACTTGAAGCAAAGTCTCATCTTTTTTTTATCTTTGCTGGTGTTCTGCCTTTCCTCTGTTACCAGGTAACATGTTGTTTTTGTTAGCCACCTCTTCTCAGTGCCAAGCATCAGTGCTTAAGGTGTGGCTGCTGCCTTCACAGGAAAGGACAAATCACTGGAGAGTTGAACACAGGGATGGTGAAGGCAGTGGGTGCTGCTGGGCCAAACTGCCCCTCCTGGGAACAGCCAGCAGCCCACCTGCTCTGGCCTCTGCGTCAATGGCAGCCAGAGAGAGGTTGTCTTCTGCAAGAGACAAAATAGGCACTGGAACAACATCCATCTTGCTGTCCCCAACATGTTACTGCCCTTTGCACTACCTAGCTTGCGAATGCCTGCAGCTGACCTTGATTATACCTCTAGATCTTGCTGCTTATATAGAGGAAAAGGTAAGAAATCACTTTTAAAATTGATTTGATCAGAGGCGAATTCTCAGTAATCAAAATAAGCAGATTTGAACTTGGAATATTGAGGGTAAGAATTTCTTTTATGAAATGATAATGACGTGATTTATTGAAAACTCTCTGGTAATATCCAGTACCTCAGCAGTGTTCCCTTCTGCTTTCCTATTGAATTTGAGTTCACCTATATAAAAACCTCTTTGTAGGTAACACAGTTTATAGGCACTGACAAGAAAAAGAATCTGCAAAAGGGATGTTAAAAGGAAGTAATCAACAAACACTACTCTTATCCTTTTTTTTTTTATTCATTTATCTTTCCAAACTCTTTTGGATTAACTTACATCAGTGTCTGTAGTAATACATGGTTACACTTTAGGGGACAAAATGCTAGGAAGGAATAGTTAGGCTGTGCTCTTCGCATTAAAACAAGATGTGTTGCCATACATTGTCTGTAAATTCCCTTGAGTGTCTTTAAATGAATTGCTGGGGTTTATTAAGATTTGTGTTTTCTATGTGCTCACTTCCTCTGAGGGGTCTGAACTTGAATTAATTCCTCAGAGCAGTGCTTCACCCCGATTTCCCTGCTGTGTGTTTATAGGGCAGTCTGTTCCTCACCTGCTCTTGCAGGGGTGGGAGCTGGCTCCCTCCCTCGCTGGCCAGGAGCGGGGCCACTGACAGCCCCCGCTTCCCACCCGCTCCGCAGTCAGCACTTCCCACCAGCTTCCTCCCAGCCTGGATGGACCACGGCGAGCAGTGCTGAGCCCCAGTGTGGGTGGTGGGTCACTGTCAGCCAGGAGGACTTTGCAAAGAATGAAGGTCAACACATCAACATGACGACTTTTGTTTGGTGAAATAAATCCATGGAAGCGTGACAGTGAGTCAGTGTGGTGGAGCAGGGATAAGCATGGGACAAATTACCAGCTCTGCGGCACTGCTGGGCGTTATGGAGCATCCTGTTGGCATGGCGTGCACACCCGTGTCTCAGCTGAGCATGCCACTGATGGGACTGTGGGGGCTACTGCTACTTAAGGTGGCCTTGCCTTTGGCCCTGCTGCACACCAGGAGGGTGGCTGGCTTTGGATGGTCCACCCTTGCACACCCTTGGGGGCATCCTGTGAGGAGATGCTGAGGAAGCAGGCTCACTGGCAGCTCCCGGCAGGGGTCCGAACCATTCCTCAGCCATGGTGGGAGGAGAAAAGTGGGGAAGTTTCTTGCCACCCAAGACACTGATTAAAGGGGACTGCTGCCGTGCATGGTTGTGTGAGGAAACTACAGTGCGGGGGCAGGTGGGAAAGTGAGAAATTGTTGAATGTGCAGCGGAAGATGGTGAAGTGAGTAATGTGGGGAGAAACCTCCGGGGAACTGTGATGATACAAATACCAGTCTGAGTAGTGCAGCTTCCCAAGGCTGCATCTGGAAGGGGGGGTACTGAAGTGCGCTCAGGGGTGAAATGCTCAGGAAGGCAGTTAGAAAGAGGGAGCCGATTTTGGCTGCTTCTAGGCATTCAGTCTTTCTGTATAGTCTCTGAAGGAGATAGAATTACTGAAGATGTCTCCATCCTCTTGCTGTTTAATATCTCTTTCTCCCCTACTGCCTAGCACTAATATATGCCAGATCTTTATTAGCCAGGAAATGCAACCTGGATCTCCCTCCCTATCTTCTCCTCTGTCAGGCACGTGGGTGTTTTGACAAATTACCACCTAGTCATCAGCTGGAAAAATCAGTTCGTTCCACATTATTTCTCACTACAAAGGTTAACATCTGGTAAACCATGAATAAAATTGCTGAGGTAGATGGGAAGCGAGCTCCAAAAATCCTTAATCCAGGTAACATCCTCACCAAATGTGACTAAACAGCCTTATTTCATTTTATATTCAGCATTCCTTTGAAACATCTTTGGTATGATGGAACTTCTAACGAGATCTTAACAAGCACTAACAAGTGCTTGGTAATGACTTGCTGCTCCAGCTGAGTGATGGTAGGAGTCCTTAGGAGGAAGAACATGTTTGAATAAGTGCTAAAAAGTTCTCCAGAATAACCAGGTCAAAATAAATTACCTCTTATTTCTGGGGGAAAATAAAGCTAAACCAAAGACCTTGACATGGATTTTTCTTCATTGGCCCCAAAGTGTCTTAATCCTGGATCTTTTAGGCTAACAGGAAGAGGTGAAATTCTCTACTTAACTGGGAGTATTAAATCTCTACCTGAATTAAATATTCCTTTTTGTCATCAAGTTTAGAGTGAATTTCTGTGGGATTCCTCAGATCTGTGATCCGAATTTCTGTGGACCTGAGATTTTTGCCTAGTGCTGATACCTTCTTATTTTATTCTTGGCAGCTTATTAAGTGTTTCCAAATGTACAGGGAATCCATGGAATCTATTTTGTATGCCCTGAAATGCTATTTCTTTTTTTAGTCTAATAAAGTCTCTTATTAGAATAAAAGTCCTGTTAATTTTTCAGATACATTTTTAGTTGTATTGATATAGTAGGATTCTCAGTGCATATACTGCAAAAAGGGCTCAGCTTTTGAGCACTCTTTATAATTGTTGTTATTAGTAGTAGTTTGTTGGGGTTTTGGGGTTGCTTTTTCTTTTTTGAGAGAGAGAAAGAAAAATAGAACAGGAGCAAAACCAGGAACAGAAATGACAACTGTGTGTATTTGTGAGGCCTTAGATGATTGTGTCTGGGGCTGAGCAGTGCTCTGCATTCTTTGTATGAGACAGAAAAGACAGCTGAATGGCACTTCCTACACCGATCCAAGAAAACAAAGGTTTAGAGCATAAATATCCTTTGAACTGCATGTACAGAGACCACACTAGGGCTGCTCTGATATTTACCTTCTGAGATGCACATGTGTGGTTCTTGACTGCTGCTTTGGTCTCCTAATCCACTTCTAATGCAGTAATGTAAACGTAAAATAGGATCATGTGTAACTCAGCTCCACTAAACCAGAAATTAATAGTATTTTCTAAAGTTTACTGTGGGGAAGACACACATGTATATGTTCGATTTAACATTGAGGAGACAGATTTTGTTGACAGATAATGAACATTGAAAGTAAATATCTCTGTGGCACCCTCCTACATGTGAACTTCTAGTCATCTGATCCGCTTAACTGTGGGAAAGGATCAGTCAAAGGAAACCCAATTAAAAATAATTTATATAAGCCATGAGTTTCTAATCTAGTTGTCTCATTTTTTTGGAAGTTCACTTTTCCATTGTCAGTAACAATGAAAAGCGTTGAAGGTGTTGTGGGTCTTAAAGATTCAGCCAAATCTCACCCAAGTAATTTTTAAAAGCTGATGTGAGAACATTCTTACATTTATGAATCGGTTTTGTCCTTTGTTAATGGGGCACAACCATACTTGTAGCTACTGGTTATTATGTTTGCATAAATGTTGCTCTGCTTGGGAATGTGAGCTTAGCAAAGATGGTACCTGTCAATTAACTTCCCTCTCTTTCTTTCCAAATCTGTGGATGAAGTTTCCTTTTTGAGATAATGCTGCTTCAGCAAAATAATTATTATATTTCCTGAAAACGTTTTTTGAAAAATACAAAAGTGGCTACACTGCCACAGATATATAATCAGGTTTCTTCATTCCTTGTCTGAGGAATCCTTGCAATTCAAAATCCATAGCGCTTCACTGGAGATACTTTCATCCAAAAGGGTCCCAGAGTACTTCTCAAGCTCCTAGCCAAACTCCAAAGCCTGTTGATGTAAATGGGAAGACTCCCACAGACTTCAGTGACCTCTGGATAAGATCACTGAATTGTAACAATAATGACAAAAAAAAAAATGAAATATAGGTTGTAAACTCTGTCAAAAAGTTACTTTCATGCTAATTTCCTGAAAATGTTTTGACCTTAACTAGCTAGACCCCTTTTAGAACTGCTTTTAGAACTTTTATCTGACTTCTGTTGAACTGTTCTTTTTTTCAAAATTTTCCATACAAATATTTGAATTATACAATAGTCCCGGAGTAATATGACTGAGTAATCAGGATATGTATGTAGTTAAGTACCTCAGTGACCAGTGCTGGAAGCTGGGAAGGAGCACAGGTATCAGTGGAGATGCCCACCTGCAGTGTATTCATTTCCGCGTGCCTGTAGCTGTGATGGTTAGGCTACAGCATTCTCAGTTGGTGACAGAAGGATTAATCAGCTTCAAATAACAATTAAATGCATGGTTGTCTGCAATTCCAGGCATGGTACCAAGTGTTCAAGTACCTGGGTGTTGCGATGTTATTTGCATAATATTAACAAGACTGTGTTGTAGCCTAGACACGGCGGGTTAATGCTCCACTTCAGATCTGTTTTGGAAACACACTTGGCTTTGAACAGAGTTCGAAGCAAGGAGATTTATGCATTGAAATCCTATTTCAGGCCAAATTATAGTCTATGATTCAAGTCTATTTGGATCAAATTTTCCCCCCTTTCTAGCTGGCTTGATTCTGGGTTATCCTGGACTTCAGTTACTTTGGACCTATGCTGATGGGGACATCTAACATGGTTCTTTCTGCTGTTCGTTGTGGTTTGGTTTTGTTTGTTTGTTTTACCAGTTGAAACTGGCCAAACCTGCCACTAAGCTACGAAACAGGATTTCTTATTACCACACTGAAACAATGAAAACCAGTCTATAGAAATATGCAGGACAGTTTTATGCACCCAGTAAATATTTGTAAGCATTCACAAGCTGCTGCCATACCTACCACTATGTGTCATTCCAGAAAGGCAATGTATCTTGCATAAATCTCTCTTTGTAGTCATCTATGAAATCAAGATAGGTAGCTTGGGGAATCTGGCAAAATTCACAGCCAGAGTTTCTGACTTCCTGTTCTCTGCCCTCATCAGAGTCACATTCTTTGTGAAGAAAGTCCAACTAGAATCTGACCTTGCTTTGTGTGGAAAAAATAATTACTATGCAAGATAAACCAGCTACAAAAAACTTTGTCTGGAAACAAAGCAGATTAATATTTGAAGCTATTATCGCAATGTTGTTACCTGTAGCTATTATTTTAATTTCTTTGTGCCTTTTGTAAAACAAGGAGCCTCCCTTTTACCTTTGTAAGTCTGTGATGAGCAGTCAGCAGTGTGGATTTCTTCTCCAAAAGACCAGCCTTATTAGCATCTCAAGCAGCTATATGCTGTATGTCAATGTGAGAAATGTCCCTGAACAGGTGTCAATTAAAACTTCTGCCAGTCTTGAACTACCAGGTGGAATTATAGTTAGAAAATAGCCCTGTGAAAATGGCAGTGGGATGCCCTGTTTGCTCTTTTTAATGCTTATTTTTATGAAAGTCTCTTAACTTGCAAACAGGGATATGTAGCACACTATCTAGCAGTCTAAAATCTCATTCTAGTGCTTGAAATACCAATGATACTCCTTCTGCTTCTTATATCACTCTGTAATAAGGATTATTCAACCTGACTCTTGCTAACAGCCTTAATAACAATTCTTAGTGTCAGCTACCTATTCTGTTCCAGCCAAGGCCCAGCAATGCAAACAGAAATAAATGTTTGTTTCACTCTTTGCAACTCAGAATTGAAGCTCCCCCCAGACCAGATATGGAATCAAGGATGATGATATTTCTACAATGTCAATCTTCTGACTATAACCAAACTCCTTAGAATGGATATTTTCCAACTTGCAATTGGAAACTTATTTCCAAAAGCAAAAATTATAATGGCAAATCACTAACTGCATGTAAAGACCCAGCTTAAAAAGCATGCATTTTGGAGCCAATTTTCTTTAAGATAGAAGGACAAAGCTGTCTACTGGAGTCAAAGTGATAGGCTGAAATTTGAACAGTTAGAATATTAATTTCCATTGACTTCATTGGGTTATCCAGTGATTATTTGGCAGAGGGGGGAGTTTAGGATAGTGTGATTGATGATAAGTTAGTAGTTTATAAACCAGAATGCTCTTAGGTGCTAAGATGAAGAATGTGTAAGAAATCTAAAGAGACATTGCTTGTATCCTTGCTGCATTTAACTCCTTGAGGGTTCTGTAGTCTTGGATATGCAGTCATGCATTAGAATGTTTTCAAGTAAAAAAACCCCAGCCATGCACTGATTTTTTTTTATTTATTTTTTTTTTTTAAGACTAGCTCTAGATATCCTGAACTCCCAACTTCTATATTTTCAATTGTAAGAAAATTAGATTAATTCCATGAAGTTCAGCATAGCAGATAAGTGTTTCTGTTGGCTGTCCAGTAATGTTTTCATAATTTTGTATCCAAAGTGCATATCGGATCCTGCTACTGGCAATGCTGATTTTTGGCTCAGTGGTTTAGTTGCTGAAGTGAATTCCATACCCCAAATCACAAGCTTTGTGCTTGATTTACTTTAGTTTGTCTGTACTTGGAAAAAAAAATCACTTTTTTTAAAGCATGCAGCAGTTCAGTGAGTTGGGGTTTTTCTTTATTGGTTGTACTGTGGCTGTGCATTGGATTCCCTCTCTCTGATTTCTATGACTTTTTTTCCTTTCTGTTTTCCAACTCCTGTAAAACTTCCTGACATTTTCATTTCCTTTCCAGTTATCAAGGCACGTTGCGAACAGGTCAAAGGATGAAATGCTGCCTTTGCCCCAGCCAATACAGAAAGGGAAGGGAAGTACTCCCCTTGAATCTGAAGGCCAGATACAACCATGTGGGATGACATTTATCCTGCCTGGTGCTGATGGGACACTAATGTAAGCCTGCAGGAAATCTAGCAATAGGAAATTTACAACTTGAGCTGGAAAAAAATTGGGGAAAAGAGGGAAAACACCAGAGTGTCTTGACAATCATAAAGAAGCTGCTGCTGAGGATGTACGTTCTGTCGTGTGCGTAAGGGGTAGTGGCAAGGCTACTAGTCTTCATCTGCTAGTATTTGCTCTTCTGAGGAAAGCCTGCACGTTACTAAGGAGTTGGAAAGATCAGGTTTTCATGCTGGCCATGTGGTAGACTCTAGTGATGGTGTATCCTAAAACATGTATTCCTGGTTGTGGGCAATCAAGAATTTTTGTGGGTTTTGTTGGTGTTGGTTGGTTGGTTTGTTGGTTTTTGTTTGTTTGTTTTTAATACAGTGATTGCATTTTAGTCTTTCTATGTGGATGTGGCTGTTTTGAAGCCACAATGTCGTATGAAGGGCTTCTGCCCACTAAAGTAAATTGCATTTCCAACAGTAATAAGTACCAAACCTTAGTACAGTAAGTGTCCAGAATCCCTAATAAGGTAAGTAAGCAAAACAAAACAAGGTGGTAGTCTCTTTATCGCTGTTGGCTTGTGTTGTTCCTTGAACAGAAACATACTCGATGTTTGGATACTGTTTCTAAATTGCAGGTCACTAAAGTTTCGCTATGATTAGCTTTGGGGTTAGGGGTTGCAGCCTCTTCCTTGGCTTGCAAGAAGATCCAAATGTAAGGAAAATGAATATGTTTTTAAATTTATTTGATACTTTATTTTCTCTTTACTCAAAAACCTATAAAATTTACCACTTTCCCTTTTCTTTTTAACATTGTGTTTCTCCTATAAGAGATTTAGATTGAGAGGTAAGGTAACATTTTTTCCTTAGTCATAATTATTTTTCAGGCAACAATGTAGTGATTGCATTTGGAATGATGACTGCAACAGATATAGCAAGATAGCATCTCGTCTAAACAGTCCTGTTGTTATTGTCTTTATTTCAGTAAGATTGTCCTTGATTGTTTTCTGGGAGAGCCTTATGAAAGGCTTAGATTTATTTTTTTTTTAATCCAAGCATAAATTGCATACATTTGTGCTTAGAAAATATTTTGGTATTCAAAGACTGAGGACAATGCTAACCTTTTTTTGAGCTGAACTGTAAAAGGAGATAATTTTGAGAAAGGATTTTTTCTCTTTCCAGAAGCTCTTGTGATTTGAAGAGTTGTGTGGTAAATCTCATTGCAGACATTTTATATGCTGTTTAGTACCACAGTTGTTAAGGTCAGCATTTGGAGCCAAAGTGATTCCAAGCTTGGCAGGATTTTCTGTAATTTGACATGAGTTTTGGAATAGATATGAAAGTTCCTGGCTACCCATAGAAAACACGGTATAGGCTTGGCTGCTGCGTGCCTCTGAAGCCTCACCACTATCAAAGGAGTGTGTGAATTTTGTAGTTTTTCTGATGATGTAACACAACCAGCTGTGTTATTCTTCTTTTAGAAGTCAGCATCTTCAGGGCTTTGAGCTTTTCATTTATAGAAGACATGCTGAATTGTGCATTTCGAGATCCTTTCTTAAAAGCTGGGAAAGCCCTGATGCAGGAAATGGCAAAATGTCAATGTTCTTCACTGACTTTCACGTTCTGGTAGGTGGGCAAGGGAAGGGGAAACTAGGACCTGATTATCCTTTATCTTGGGACAGCTGCTGGCTTACTCCCCTGTGAGGAGGTAGTGGTGTCCTACCTGGTGACTCATTCAGCCCTCTCTAAATGTGCCTCTGGTTAGACCTGAACATGGGTTTACTAGTTACTAGGTACGAAATACCTCAGTGGATTATGATGATAGATTTTTAGTGTATAAAAGGAGTGAATCAGGGAATTATGATGGTACTTTGCAAAACTGGTGCCATTCTCCCCTTCCTGACTTCTCCAGTTAATTCAGATTTGTGGCACTAGTGAAAAACACGGGGGAGCACAGATGCAGAGGGAGTGAGGCTTTAAAAGCACAAAGACTTTGGTGCTCTGAAAAAGATATCCAGCTTGCAGCTAAAGAAATACAGAAATACCATTTTCTCTGGAACTCGCAGCTCCTGCATTTTACTTCCTTCTAACCTGGAGCAAGCTTGTGTATGTTGAATTTCTCTACAGAGGAGTTTCTACCTCTCATCCCTCCTAGTTTTTATTTT
This sequence comes from Falco peregrinus, assembly GCF_023634155.1. NCBI lineage: Eukaryota > Metazoa > Chordata > Aves > Falconiformes > Falconidae > Falco > Falco peregrinus. The sequence goes on from NC_073726.1 coordinate 71,248,210, forward strand.
AGTAAACAAAAATGTTTCCTTAGGTTGTTATTTAGCTCTCCTATAGCTCCCTTTTCCACTGATGCTGGATTGCAGCAGGGTCTCAGTTTGCAGAGTCACTCCTAGAGTTAATCTTCTCTCTTTTCTTTTTCTCCTCAGCTGATTGTTCATATTTTCAAAATTCATAATCTCACCACTAAAACCTAGGCATTCTTTGGAGCATAACTTGAGAAGGAACACAGACCTCAAAAATGTCACTGAGCTCTGAAGTCTCGAAACAAAACCCTTTCTGTGCTTAAACAGGATGCTACTGAGGGGTCTGGGCCAAAATTAAAAGGGAAAAATGCTTTTTGTGTAAGGCATTCCATGCACTATTTTAAGCGATGATTTGCACAGCCAAAAAAAAAAAAAAATCCACAGTAAATATTCTTCCCTTTCTTGAAACCCATAAAACAAACAACCACCTCTAAACAACTGCTTTTTTCTCCTGCTTTCGCTTTCATCTCCTCCACTTTCATTGCTTCCCATGCGAGTGCTGAACCCAGCACCTGATGTTGTATAACAACTCACTGTGTGTTTTGGGCAATATCTGCAGCTGAAATGTCAAATTTGACTTGGAGATGACAAGCTGATTAAAATATTCTCCTGGTTTTCTGTTCAATACTGCCAACCAGTTTGCATCTACCTGTCTCATTCCACTAGTGCTAATACTCATGCTGCTTTACATAACTAAGGATCTGAACTCAAAAGTTTATCTTGTTTTAAATAGACACCCACCCCACCCCCAATGAAGTGGGCTTGCATGTGTTTTGGGTTGGGGCACAAGCTTCTCTGAAAGTGCAAAGCTTTCAAAAAGGCATTAGAGCAAAATAAGGCTGTTGAAAATGAATGGTGTTCAAAATGAATGACTTTCAAAATGAAAACCCATGGTGGTTTGTTGTTATAGGGCTATTCTATCTGGTAAAAGCAAGTGGAGTACTAGAACTGTCTTTAGCATAGGCAGAAGGAGAAATAAACAGGGAAAATGTTTTAAGTCTTCCTTTGAGAGAGAGTTTCAAAAGATGGGAAAGGGAGGGGAAATACCAGCACCTGGGGTGGGCTTAATAATGTAATTTATCTGTGTGCCAGCAGACCTGTTGTGCCTGTAAGAGCATCTAGCGCTTTCCCCTGGGGCTGAGAGCCAGCATGTACCTGCAGCAGGTGTGTGTCCCTGGTGGCTGGCACAGCCTCAGCACACTGTCCTGTTGTCTGCTGGGCTCATCAGAAACCCCGAGGTGAGGAGGGAAAGGTGAGGACCTCTCTGGAGCACCCTTTGAATGTGATCTGTCTCAGTTGACAGCTGAAGCGCAGAATGCCACCGTGTTCCCTTGCATTTAGGGTCCTGTGAGTTGCCAGCGTGCACAGGGAGGCTTACTGCAGACCTCGGGCAAATCACTGCTGCAGCACATCATTTCATGCTCGTGGTTACCAGAACCAGAACTGCTGAGCATGCAGTACTAATTTCCCCCTACTGCTATATAACATATGCATGATGTGGCTTTGTGGGGCTGTTCATCTGTGTATGGCTGGGGTCCATCATTGACTGACAGTACGGCACAGGAAAAAGCCAGTGGCTTTTGTGACCCTGCACACTTTCTACAGACCAGTCCAACATCTGTTTGTCTCTGGGCTTCAGCTGTGGACAAACAGCCTCTTCTAGGGCATGGCTGTGCTGGTGGAACAAGTCACAACCCCAGCTGCCAGTGAAGGGGCTCCTGTGAGTTCCCTCTAATGTGTTTCAGTTCAAATAAAGTGTTGCAGCCAAGACCTACTTCTAAGTCAATACACTTAAATTTTAGATAGAATGTGCCAGGTAGCAAATACTGCAGCCCCCCAGGCCCTTATGAGGATGGACTGCCAAGCATCTGGGTGCCAGGGTAGAGATGACAGTGCCTTACATCAGTGTGCCTTGGTTTGCATCCCACTCTCTATCCTTCAGATCTTTTTGATGAATGGGTGTGGATGTTTATTCTCATTTTATCTGTTGTCGAATGAGTTGCTCTGCATTTAGGCAGAAAGATGACACCAGAAAGACAATTTCCCAGTTTTTTAATCACATGGTAATGAAATATGGGAAGGAATCCCAACACACAAGATCTTAAATTATTTTGAAAAATTGTGATTGTTTCTAGTGTGAAAAGGAGGAACAGGGCTGAAAAATGTGGGGAAAAAATCTTTGCACTTTTTCTGGAAGGTATATAGCAGAATGGGCCTGCTTGCAGGTGTTAATAAATATATCTTCCTGGATTTCTATTCCTCCCTCCCAAATTTTTTTAGGGGTACTGGTGTTCCGATGGGTAGTATCTTTATTGATTTTTGCTATTTTAATCTTGCGTTGGAAATCTTTGAAGTGTTTCCTATAAGAGATTGCTAATTGTAAGTCTCTGGTTTTAGGACTCATTAAAAAATCATTGCACTTTAAACCTAGTGATATCTAATGCAAACATTGCTCATTTTTGCAATTCTTATTTCTGTTTACAAACAGAGATAAGGCAAGCCTGCAAAGATGATTCACATCTTTTTTTGTTTGCTAAAATTATGACGAGATGTGAATTTTCTACAGTTTTGCATGGTTTTCTGGAAGTCTAAATTGTCAATATGGATAAACAAACCTATTTTCTGCTTCTAAAAAAAGTAATTTTTTTCCCCCAATTGTTTTTCATTTTCTATTGAAATCTTGTCAAAAATAGTCTGTTTTAAATGTAGTAGATTGAATTGTTAATAGGACTGATGTAGGCTGCCATTTGTATTGGATTTACTCTAAAATTTACGGTAATGTCAAAGTGACAATTTTGGTCTTCTAAAACTATTGTATTAGAAGGACAGAGTTAACCTAGATTATAATTTCCTATCTTTTATCTTTTGTATCGTAATGCCACTCACATTGGCTTTAAAGAGGAACCTTGTGCGGGCATATTTAAACTCAGTCTTCCTTGCAAACACATAGCTTGTGGAGCTCATTATTTTATTCATTACTTCTTGCTGCTGTGCATGAGAGAGACAGTTATTCCATTTAACTTTATTATCAGGCACTCTCATTTGCCATCAGGTCAGCATGGTGTTAATCTTTTGCTAAGGAGCTTTGTACTGGGAAGGAGTTTCTTATGAGTAGTTAGGAGAGAATTGGTTTGCATATTAAGTGCCATTGATGTAGCTGTGTGATCAGCAGCCTGAGCACATGCTGCCCCTCGCCTCAGGAAAGTACTTCAGCTTTTCTTTGAAAGTGGGAGGAGAGAAAACTGAAGGTAAAAGGTGCCAGAGGTGCTTGATACCAACTCAAAATAGTAAGATATATCTTTCTGTAACTTAATACCCAAATCAAGATTAGAATCAGGATCCTCAGTTCACTGTTTGTTACATGGGCAAAGGTGCCCTTTATGCCTCTATATCCCTTTAGCTGGGGTATATGGTCTGTGACTTCCACCCTCCTGCAAATCATATGGCTGTGGTCTTGCTCTTGCTCATAAGGAAGCAGACTCTGGGATTTGGGCTGTCTTCTGCCTCTAAAGGCTTAGACCTTCACCATCTGGGTGGCCCAGACTCTTCTGGGGGCTCTTATGTTGCCCTCTGTGCAACAGCCTCATCACACTCGCCGAGGCCCTGGCTACAGCACAGGGCTTTCTTGTCATGTAGTAAGGATCACTGATTGATACAAGAAAGCCTGACCAAAAAGCACAGACAAACACTTTTTTTTCCCCCATCCAGATAGCTAATCACTTCTAAGAAATACTGCACTTTTCTGACATTTAAAATTGTCGGTGATGTGCAAGCGCTGTGCACGCGGCAGCTTTTGGAAAAGTAGTGGCACATACTGGACATATGTACACATGGGTCATGTCTGTGACCGAGGAGACTAGCATTTAAATATCTCATTCATTTCACTATCTCATTTCATTTCCTTGAGAAATCCATACATGCATGTGCCAGGGAGAAAGGCTTCTGAACAAGGAATAATTATTGAGGCTACATATCAGTTTAAAAAGACTAAATCGAAGCACAGAAGGAGAAATTTCTCAAATGAAAACATTAGGGAATATGGAAAAAAAATAATTATATCCAACAGGGATTAGTTAACCAAAACATCCTTAAAGGACACGGCAGTAGGCTGTTCATTGTAATTTATTTTTTTTTCTTAACTGTAAGGCAGAAGAAAAAGTCCTTTTACCTGGTCAAAACCAACAGGCAAATGGTTTTTCTCCCTAAGGATTTTGGAAGAGGGTTTGATTTACTGTGAGTGTGATGGACATCATTATGGAAGCTTTTACATAGTTTGTAAAATGGGCCTTAGCTGCAAAAGGTCAGTTCCACATCCCAGATTCTCCTGAGCTTAATGTTTGACACAAGCCCATCTGTACCAGGATTTGCTCCAAGGCATGCTGAGGTGAATGGCATGGTTGGATTTTTTTTTTAGTCACAGAATCCAAAAATATCCCAAAGGCCTAAAAAAAGTGAAAGCAGTATTTGATTTAAAGCTACTTGAAAAATAATTTTGCATAATAAAGTACCTGGTTAATATTCAGACTTGTCGTATGGGGTTTTTTTCCCTATATCATGTGGTATTTTAACATTCATCAGATAAATACAAAAATAAAGACCTGCTTTGAAATTCTGCTATAACTCCAGAGTCATTGTAGAACATGTTTTTTTCTCATAGATGATGGCACCAGGACATGGCATCTCTCTACACTTGTTCCTCCATTTACATTTTTAAAGCTTTGAAGGCAGTCTTCTGATGATGACAAATAGCAGAAAGAGAAGATGAATTAGGACTTCTGATGGCATCTTATCAAGTGCTGAAAATAAATCTGAGTTGAAAATACAACATAGACTGTTTTGGAAAAGGAAACATCTAACCATAAAATTAATATGGAAGACAGAAGCTGAGCAAAAGCCAAAATCATAGGCCTTTTGTGATGAAAACCATGCTTCCAAACCAAGTCAAGACAGTAAGGATGTCAGGGACATGGGAAAGCCTTTGGAAAACTAGAACCATTCTCAAACTTTCCTGACCTTTCTTGGGTTTTTTTAGACTGTCAAGAGGTAGAAGCTTTTTTTTAAACCTCTGCAAAAGTTTTGGGTTTGTTTGTTTGGTTTGGGTTTTGGTTTTGTTTTTTTTTTTTTAAAAATACCAAATATTCATGATTTGTTTTCTAATTTAAACATTTTTTATTATGCAGAAGGAGGGAATGCTGGAAAACTTACTTGCTAGGAGCCAACATGAGCACCTGAGATTCACATTAAAAAAAAAAATAATCCTATTTCTTTGGAATTGGTCATAGGAGCTGGCAGAAGACCTGTTAGAGATTTCTGCAGATCCGTTAGAAACCATTTCTCTATAATGGGAGACTCAGATGAACCTCCACAGGCTCAGAAGAAAGATGGATTAGCTTTATATTCCTGTGTAGATGCGTGGTCCCCTTTACTATCCAGCTATAGCAATCCGGATCTTCTTCCAAGTCCATAGGGGAAGGGAAATTCCACAGCGCTGCAAACAGAGTTGAAGCAGCAGTGGAGGGCTGCAGGACTCTCTAATCAGTTTCTATGTCTTTATGGCGTTGCTGCTGGGTTGTTGAGTTGAACCTAAGCTAGTTAATGGCCCTGGTTTTTTTACACAAGTAGTTTTAAGATTGTCAAGGCTGCCTGGAGTGTGAGATGAGAGTTCTTTTCTTATAAAATGGTAAGAATTCAAATAAATTTTGCATAGCTTTGTCTTTGTCCTCTTGTTATAAGCAAAGTGAGTTTAAAGGTTATTTATATTTTACTGCTCAGCAAGCTGTTTTTGGCCACCCTCAATAGTTCTGACATATGTACAGTGGAGCATCGCAAATTGTAGTTACTTTATCCAACTCCTCTGTTATGTGAGGTTTTGCTTGCTTAAGACTATCAAACTTGCATGCTGAGTTGAATTTAAGATGCCAGAAATGTCAGGGCCTTCATAGATGAACATAAATCTAGGGACTGAGTAATGTTTTATATTTAAGGTAACTAAGTATAAAACTGGCAGAGCAGGCCACACAATTTTTACATTTTCACCTGGTAAAGAAATGCTTCTGCTAAGAAAAACAGTTCTATTTAGATGAATTGTTGAGTGGTATCTTTTACATCCAAAAAATCAAATGCTGAACACGTTGTTTTGTTGGTGTTTTTTTTTGTTTGTGTGTTTGGGTTTTTTTGTTTTTTGTTTTTGTGGTGTGGGGGTGATTCCCCTTAATATTTTGTAGGAATTAAGGAAGGGGTGGTCTGGAGAGTTTTTTCTACTGTGAATAATACCAGAAGTAGTTGGAATTTAATTCTGTGGGAAGCTACTGCAGACGTTGAAGGACAAGTTGTACATAAGGGACAACACGCAGCCCCAAAAGCAGTGTACACATTTGAATTGTGAACTCTTGTTATGCATATTTGTTGAGCTAAGCAATAAAGCAATACTAAACACAGTGCCCTGAAAACTGTGTGCCTTAAAGGGGGGTTTGTCTGGAAAAACTACACTTTTCGTTGCTGGCTGTCTGTGAGAGGGAACAGGTAGTGGCTACTTGTTTGTCAGGCTCGACCAGAAATAGTTTACACTGGTAAGTTGCAATAGGTGGCCTTGATGTGATACAAGGTTTTCAGTAGAATTGTTCTGCTTCCAACAGCTGTAGTGTCAGGCCTTCATTCTTATTTTGCTTTATTTTAAGGGTGTTTTAATTACAGCCATGAATATCTCTCTCTCTCCAGAGAATAGATGGCTAATGTTTATTCAAAGAATTATGGCAAAGGAAGAGTTGGATGATTTTTTATTCTTGAGAAGGGAAGGTATTGATCTATTTCAGTCTGTTTAATCAATAATAGTTTTATTTCCTGTAAATACAGAAGTCATAATGAGGAAATGAGTATTTATTCTAGAATGTGTATAATATTAAATCTCATTGTTGTATCTTGATTCTACCAAGGAAGGCCTTCCAAAGGCCAAACCTTAATTATTTCCCTGTCATTTTATTTCAGACAAACACTAAAGCATTTCTCTCAAACTTTTTTCCCCAAAGATCATTCCTAACAAAATCTAATTTTGATTTCATACACTGCAGAGTCACTTGCATTTGAACAGTATCTTTCACTGAAGTCTTCAAAGCCTATCTTTTGTTAGAGCAAAGACATGAGTTTCATTATACTCCTATGTGGCTTAAGAATATTACTAGGTCATTTCTATAGCTGGGGGAGTTGGCAAACATCACAAAAATTGGTGGAGTGTCGAGATGGTCACTGCTTAGTCATCTGGCTGTCTAGCAGAACGTGTAGTCCAAAATTAAGTGTCAAGCTTCCCACAAATAAGAAGTAGATGTTTTAGCTTCCTACAAAATTAAGAATAAATTCTATTACTAGAACACTGGTTATTTAGTAAAAGAAACTAGATCGGGGTTGTTATGTTATTAGGTATTTGGGAAGCTTAGGTGTTTTTTTTCCTGCACTTGTAGGTTGGGGTTTCTTTAGTTTTGGCACTCTAGTGGATTTGGATAGCTTTCTTTGAAAGCATGAAGATAAATTTGTTTTACATGAAGGCTAGAGAAGTGAATTCCTCTTTATTATCTTGAATTAGATCTCAGAAAAGTGATTGAACTCCTGCCTTGTGTGAGTGGTTCTCTTAGACTTCTGTTGTCACTATTTTTGGTTAATTATTCATTGAAGCTGCAGTACAAGCTTCCAGTGTACCAAGTAAGTCCTCTAAATGCTGGCTAAAAGTCATATTAACTCTTTCCTTTAGGCTGGAAAATGACTAAATTGAGCTAAGGTGAACAGTTTCAACAGAAGGTAATGACTTTTCCCTGTTTGCATGGGGCAAGAGGGACAACGCTGACTTCTGGCTCTTCCACAAAACTATCTGGAGCAGAGCTTACTCTGTTGTGTGTGCTCTGCAAAGACCAGCAGGATCCTGGAACATGAGTAGAAGAAGACCTATTTTATAAATACTGCTGTGTCTTGGACATGTGATGGATACAGAGCAGGCAGTTGATATTCATATATCAATGAGATTGATATATAGAGCACAGAATCTCTGCGGTTAGAGAACTCTGTTTCTACAGGTTTAGGCATCAGCTGATGAAAGTTTCTGTAGACATGTATATTAGAGTAGATGCCTTTTTTTTGGAACACACACAAAGGTGACTTCCCCAAGGTTCATTCTGGGAATTAATAATAGCAAGCAGCAATGTCAGAAAGCGGAGCCAGGTTAACTCTGCATGCACTCCTGCAGCTGCTGTCGATTCCTAAAGATGATACTCCACTGAGAGATGGAGCCTTTCCTTGCAGTGCAAACATGCAGATGAGTGTTTTATCGGATGTGTCAGCAGTGAATCTCTCTCCACTGCTCTTCACAGCTGCCCTTGCGCTGATTTGAGGCCGCAGCGCCGGACCCGCCGAGCTGGCTGGTGTCACAAGGTGGCAGCGCAGAGCGGCCGTGCGAGTACAGCCCTTGGCCATGGTCGAAGGGCAAAGATTTTCCTAGAGAAGTCTGTGATTTCTGGGTGACTCTTTAGATGCTAAGTTTCCCTCAGGATCAGTCTTGAGAACTGGAAAACTTTAGAACTGCCTAGTTACAGCATGAAGTTACGTTTTCTTGACATTATTCTAGTGCAATCTATTTTTAAAAAAATGGCAATAAGCAGTATCTTACAGGTATGTTGAAGACAGAAATAACGAGCAGAAATTCAGCAATAATGGCAGTAGAAAATCCGGACAATATCACCACAGGGTAAGCAGTAATTCCTTATATCAATTTACTTGAGCAGGGTCGTCAGCTGAGTGCATCTTTTTTAATTTCTGATACATCATCTTGAACTAGTGTTAAAATGCTGGGATTTAACGTCAGTGGATTCAGGTGGCTTAAGACCAAGAAGTACAAAGACAAGCTGGAGAAACTGCAGCTGAATTGCCCTAGGGGAATGGAGACAACATCATCTCTAGAAGATTAAGAGCTAGACTTGCTGCAACAAAGTGTGTAACAGAACTAGCAGGGTTTACTTGCAAAATCTTGGTGGCTTCCAGTGTACAAGGCTGCTGAACCCTGGTAGGAAAGTCCCTACTCTTCCTAAGGGGAGGGAGGTACTGACAGACAAGGCTTTTCTCTTTGCTACAGACCTTGCTCTGTCAAACCACTCAAAACAACAGGACCAAAGAATTAATTCAAAGCCACTAAAATAAAGATTGGTGGCTATAGTTAGGAACACTATGCAAGACCTTTACTGCTAGGCAATCTCACTGGCTGATGACGCTGAGCTCAAAGGTGACGTCCTCTAACAGCATTCTCTTGTTCAAATTTTTGTCTCCCCTTTCTGTATGCTGCAGTTGGCAACACAAATGACTAACAGGAGAAACAAGTGTACGTGGAGCACTGCAGGCACAGGCTCCCGAGCTGCTGCCTCTCTGCTGGCAGCCCCTACCTCCTGCTTTCCCTCTCCCCTCTCTCCCCATGGTGTGTCATAGGAGATGCATGGCAGAATTTGCTTGTAATCTGGAGAAATATATTTATAGATGATACTGCCTGTTTGCTAATTTGTGACATTTACAATGTTGAAGAGCTGCACACTTGGGCACATATTGACATTTAATTAGTAAAATGACTGTGTGTTGGCTAGATCTAAATACCAATTTATTAAGGTAATAGATGGGTAATTTATCATGTAATGTATGTTCTGTAGTAATTTAAAATTTAAAAAATTAAAAATAATGATAAAAAAACACTCAAAAAATGGGTGAGTGAGCTATCATATGGCTAGCTACTGTAGTGTAACAGAATAACAAGTATACTTAATTACGTCAAGCAAGAATGTGTTTGAGAATCCGTTTAAATAATCACAGTCCACACTGTAATTACCGGTATCTGTTTATAGATACTTTGTATGGATTTCCCCTTCACACTTCCCTCTACTGAGAGCTGATTTGCACACAGGATCCCAAGTCAAAAGGCTTTAGAAACGCTCAGCTACAACATTAAAAAAAAAAAAAAAAAAAAGGTGTTTAAGTGTGTTAAATAAAGCTTGGCAAATGGCCATGGCTATTTGCTATATACCCAGTTGAGTTGAGCTCATCAGTTCAACATGTGTCCGAGCTCTTTTCACTAAATAAGGGCAAAATTCTAAACTCCATTTGGCGCTGTGTTTAATGTGTCTCCTGAACATCGGTGAGCCCTCCGTACGATGCAGCTATAGGCTGTGTGATTGATAGTGAGCTGCTTGGGCTGAAGACTTCTACAAGAGGGGAAGTGTCTTGTTTCCCAGAGACAGCCGGTATGTTGGCCTATCTTGTACAATCTAGTCAGGCAACAAGCTACTCAAGCTGGCAGCAGTAAAAGGGATGGGAAAGTGAGAAGTTGTAGCAAAGCACAAGCTGGACAGCATAGGCAAAATGCCTGCTGAACAGCTTTCCTGTGATTGTAAGTGAAAGAGCAGTTTCTCTCAATGGTGGGTCTGTTTAAGCAAAGCAAACTTCCTTGAGTGCTGCTCTCTGAGGGGTCAGGTCATTTAGAAAATGAGTGATGCTGGTGAGGGTTGAGGACATCAGTGTGTTGAGTACTAGCACCTCATAAAACTGAGCTGAAAATACAGATTGTAGGTGGTGACAGATTCCATTAATCACACTAACAACTCATGTATGCTTTAATTAGCATTGCAGTGTAACCAAATAATTCCATTCAAGTAAGCACCCAGACGTCTTGCTGATTATCTGAACTACAGCTACATCTGCAAAACTGGGCTGGAAATCCCCAGCAGCTATGCTTTTCATTAACTTTCTAATATTTCCCTTTTCTAGTCAGGCTGGAAAGATGAGAGCATCCTGCCCCTGCTCCTGGTCCCAGCCAGAGCCAAGAAATAAAGAAGCATGTGAAAATGAAAGGGGTGTGTGGAAGAATAACAAAGTTCCTCTTACCAAACCTTAAAAGCATTTAATCTTGGATTTCATGAAAGGAATGAGAAAAAGGATCAATCAGTCTTGAATTTATCTGCTTAGGTTCAGCCATTCCTAGGACTTTATTAATATCAACAGGCTCAGCACCAGAGAGTGGTGTTCATTTCTCACCAGTGACCTTGCTAAATATTAAGCTTTTTATACTCTTCAGCAGCAAATGACTTCTCTTTCTAGTTGCAATGTTGCCAACTGCATCAGTAAACATAATACAGATTATAAACAGATACTTGGGACTAGGGTAGTCTGATTATATTAACACTGTTTGGGAGGGGTCAGGCCAAGTAAACACATTATCAATGTATTTCGTAGAGGCCATCCAACCAACAGAGTCCATAACCAGCAAGATGATCTGCATGCAGAGACTTAATCTAATGTACGTGCTTTACTTAAAATTACCTAGAAAACTTCAGGTGAAGGAGGACTTAAAGATTTCATCTTCTGACCTACAACTAACGCTGTATGTCAGAGCTGAGAAAACCAGCTCTGCTTGATGTGCATTGCTAGCTCGAGCAGCTGCTACTAATATGCAGACACTTGTAAGAATGTTAGATTGAAGTTACATTTTTTCGTTGGCTAATACAATGAATGGTGTTAGCATTTCCTCTTTTTTATTATTCCATTTTTTCATTTTACAAAGTCCACCTGCTGTCCACTTAGTTTTCCCATTGGTCTGGATACTCTCCTTGGACAAGACTGTCTTTTTCTCAAAGAGAAGTCTTGGAAAGTCCCTTGGTCTCTGTCACTCTGATTCAAAGAACAAAGTCTTCATCCCCCTCCCTAAGGTTGCAGGTTGATCATCTTTGGTTTCATCAGCCATAGCATCCACCAGCACCTTTGTTTGTAAAATACATGCGTACACTCTTTCAGTCTCTAATAAATTTTGTTTGACTTGAGAAATTCAGTTAACAGGAAAGGGCTGGCATAGAAAACTGAGGGAATAACGGCAAGAAGAGCTTTTCCTTTGCAAATGTTTGTAACGTGTATCTATTCTCCTGACTAAAGAAACCTGACAGCTTATTTTTTCTCAGTATCAGGGACCAAAGTGAACTAAGAATTGTCTGTGTCAGTCAAATGTTTGTGCTGGATCTGAAGGTGCTACAAAAAATAACATTTCCACTCCTAACCTTCCCCTGTACCTCCTTCAGTCAGCACCAGTTTAAAGAAGGAAATTCACCCTGTGGTATAAATTTTAGCAATAAATTTGCTCTCATGGGGTGCATTTGATCATAAGATTTAATGAAAGCAAAATCAGATGCAAGATACAGAAAACGTACTGCTATGCACACTTGCTTTTAGAAAGAAGTATTTTATTATGCACATGGCAAAAAAAACCCAACCTGTAATAAATGGCCACCTATGTCTTTATTCTATACCCTTATTAATCTTATGCCTCTGCAGCTGCTGTATGCTAGAGGTTTGTAACGAGAGTCTGCAGCAACTGAAATCATGAAGATTAACTGGGTTATTAGTATGAAATCAAACTGACAGTGATTAGTAACTACAGCATCTGGAGTAAGTGTGGAGCTGGAGCTAGAGAGAGCAGGAGGTTTGGTTTGTACTCTCCCAGCATTACAATTGCTGGGATGCATTTTTCAGTCCTATCAAGAAACAAATACCTTTGAGATTTTGTTTTTAGGAAGCTTTGGGCCAGAAAGTGGAGTTTAACTGATTTCTGCCCAATTGAAATCTGGCCATTTGAATCAAGAAATCCAGCTGCATTACACAAAGGCTAAATTTTGACTTGCTCTGTAAAACTTGGTGAGCTGCTTTTAACACCACTTGGTTCTCTCTCCAGTGTTTCTCAAAGTTTATCAAAATGCTTCTGTCTGGGATGCAATGCACACATAGTGTGCATTAAGACACTATATTCTATTTTAATCCCCAGCTACCACAACTGCCACATGCATGCTCCTGTTGATGCTAAAGAACGCCAGGCAGAAAGACTTTCTGAATCTATGAACAGACTTAATGAAACCTAAGCCAAGAAAACAGGGGGAGGAAATGAGGTGAAGATGGAAGCCTTTCATATGTCATCTCAGGTGGGTTGTCAGAGAAAATGGGTGCCCATCTCCCAACAGGTGTCCCCTTCCAAAGTTTTGGACTCTTTATTCTTGGGCCACTCCTAAAATACCTGGCTGCATCATGCTTGGGGTTGGACCTGAAAGCAGCCCAGATTGGTTCATGTGCTCCTGTAGAGGGGAAGGTGCAGGTATAGCAGGTAAACCAGTCTGCAGCCATCAAGTCCTGCACACTGAGCACTACATGTTGCACAGAGCTTGGTGTAACAGTAAGGATAACGTTTGTGGGTCCTGATTTATAAGACAAGAGCTCCACTTCCCAGAAATACTATGCAATCGCTATGGGGATGAAACAAACAAGATTACTTCACTGGCATGCATTGGGCTACCCACAGCATATACTGTTAGGTTTCTTTCTGTAGAAGAAAGTTAGTCCTGAGCTATTTGTGATCTTTGGAAGGGGAAAAGGGGAATTAGATGTTATAGGTTGTGTTGTTTTGCATTGTTTTCGTTTCAAGGCCAAAATTGACCATTATAACAATTTAATCAGATCTTCTGCATAACTCAAGCCAAAGAATCCAGCCACTAATCACTGCATCAAACTTGCATCTTCTGGTTGGGTTATATTTTAGACGTACATCCAGAAAGAATGATATGTTTTTGGAAATGGCTTACCATCTGGAATTTGGGAGGACAGCACAGACAGCATGTGTTAGGGGGGGATAGATGAAAGGAAGAGATTAAACTACTTTATTTTTTTAATTTCTGAACTTTGAAGTATACTTAGATGTAGATAGACAACTTATTGTTTTATAAATAAGCCAAGTGCTGCATTTATAAATCAAGCAAGATTTCTGAGAGCCTGGATCTAGGTGCCTTTCAGGTGGAACACGCCTATGTGATACTCTGATGGTGAACGAACACATACTACAAGCCATAGCAGAAGTACTGTTCCTCTACCCAGCTTATCTATTTATCTATCTATCTATTTCTATTCGTAGTTAAAGATACGAAGCATACATACCTCCTACCTGCCTGGTGCTCTCCCAGAAATGCCTATATACCCTATACTTTTTGGAGGCAAGTAGTACTAACGACAGAGGTATTTGCATGTGACTGCTCCTGCATGCTCTCTCATACACACAGTGAAAAAAACAGCAGCTAGTGCAGTAACAAATGCTATAGACTTAGTAGGATTAGCTCCAGATATTCAGTGATCAACAGAAACTAGGTTAACACTCAGGATTTAGTTTCGTTTTAATTTAGGAGAAGAATATTTTTTTCTAGGTAGTTTTTGAGCTTAAATAGGTGACACATTTTCCCCTTTGTTCCAGAGTGTCAAATGCTAGATTACTCTTATTTGGTTAAAAATGAAGAAAAATTAAAAGCTGAGATCCTCCTAACTCAAACTGCTGCAGCAGTTTTTGAAGGAAGACATGAAAACAGTGCATGAACTAGCAACAGTCCAGTTTAGGACAGAAAGTGAGAAAGCATTTAAGTGTTCAATATGTTACAGATCATTGTCTCAAAAGCATCTATTTTCACCTTTGGAAAAAGACTAGAGCTTTCATGTATTCAGAGGAGAGAGACATCAAAGAACATTAGTGCTACGCTTCACGTAAATCAGCATATTTGTTGATCTCTAGCTCAGAGATTCTGCTTGTAAACAGCTCACAGGAGTGGTTTTCTATACCTTTCCAGCAGGTGAATCCCTTTCTTGTTTAATGGATTCTAGGTTGATTGCAGTTGAACAGCCCTGCATTTCCATGGGTGCTTTAATTTATGATGACCCCCAAGGAACTCCACACAGCAGGAACATAGTATTTATCTCACCTGTAATAGGCATCTTTTTTATGGTTCAGTCATTCCCCAGTCAGTCAGTGGCTTTCAAGTTTGAAGCTTGAGTGAACCCTAATGTTTTTGGCTGCTGAGTTAAAGGTATATCTGCAGGTGGACAGAACACTCCCAGTATTACTCTTGACTGTGCAAAGCTAGCAGGTCTGAAGTGACTGCTTTACAGAAAAAGTAATTTTTCTTCCTCATCTCATGTAAGAGTACAAATAAGTGCATGGACCATAAAATGGAATTATACACAGGTTAATAATTTGTCACAGTTTGGTTATTTGAAAGGAAAAATTGGAATGAACTTGCCTTTTTGTCATTGGGTTTGGGTTTAGTGTCTCATTAGAGGTTTTAAGATTTTCTTGTAAAATGACTCAAGTATTGTTTCATAACATTAAAATCCTAGTGTGAAGGATTCTTAATCCAGCAGGATGGCTGCGGTAGCTGCACTCTCCTTCCCTGCTACAGCAAAGGGGTTAAAGTCCTAGTGCCTATTCTATTTGCAACAGTCATCAAATTGCAGCTTGTCACTTGAAGGCATTCTGCAAAATTGGTTATTCTGTCAATATCCTCAGCCCATGTGATGTAAAAGCCCGAGACAGTTTAGTATTCATCATTCTGCTGAGTGACAGCTACTGTGTCCCAGAAAAGTTTTAGTGCAACCTGGGCATATATTGAAAGAAACTTTTCTTGATGTTATTGACACTATTGCTAGCACAGGAATGGTCAGTGAAAGGTAGGCAAGTAACCTATTTTCAGCACATTCTGCCTAAGTATCAGCATGAGAGCCCTAGGTTATGGGTATGTGTATACTGTTAAAAGATAGGAAGACAACTCTTGCCCCAGCCCTCAGGTTCCCAGCGCTCCTTGATTATGCTCACTCTTTTCCTGGCTCTGATTGGGACTGTTCTATTTAGCCCTGTTGCAGACAACTGTGGGAATCGGTGAGTTCGTCCTGCACAAGGTGGGTGGAAGTTAGAAAGTGCCTTTTTGCCTTGGGTCAGTCCATGATCATGCTTTATTTAGCAGTATATCTATAGCCAGTATCCCAAGAATTGACTCTGGGTTCTCCAAAACTGACTCTAGGTAAGTATGAACATGGAGTTAAATTGTTACATTTATTGTTACAACTTCCCCAAAGAAAGTAGTATACAAAACAATAAAATGACAGTTCTGTCTCCATTAAAGTAAGACTGTCTTTAAACGTGCTGGTTGGTGACACCTCCTATAAAATTATGAACTAATTGCTCTTGTGCCATCCATATAAAAAACATATCCTGAATTATTAAGATATTCATCTGACCCAATTAATGGTTTGCTTTTTGACTCGACTTAAATAACTAGTTAAGATACACAAATTCAGTTACAAGTGGCCAGAGTTATAGAACAGTGCTAAATTTAAAATCTAACCTATTTCTCAGGGTGTTTTTAAAATAGCTTTTTAGTGAAGGAAACTATAATGAATCTTTAAAACTTTTTATTTTGTGAGCTTAGTATATGCCTAAAATCCTAAATTTGCATTAACTCATAATCTTTCAATGTTTAAATGCTATTTTCTTCAAACAGGTTTATAGGAAAGTAAGTACCTGGAAGTCACAAAGAAATTTGCTTTGAAGTGTGTTTTTTTGCTGATCCGCTTCCCAGCAAGGTACGTCCTTTTTTATTACTCAACTTTATTGTTGTCACCGTGTTAACTTATGCAAAGCAAATATAGCATGTATGCAGCAGCTAAGTTTCATTAAAATGTCAGGCAACGTAATATGCTTACATTTTTTGGCATAAAACATTTTGTTTCTTGTTGGAAAGGAAGTTTAGGCAGGCTCAGATGCTAGCTGAATTGTGGATCGTGAGTCTTGGACACTAGCCAAACTGTGGGCTGCGAGCTGTGGCCAAGAGCCATCCTACAGTAAATAGACCCTGTGTGTGGAGGTTGAGACACTGAGACTGGGAAAGTAGGCGGTGATACCTTGATCCAGCAAACAGGATCTTCTCACTGACTAATGCAGTCCCTCATGGAGTGAGGGATTTTGGAAGCTCTTTCCTTGGGATATGGGGGTTTCCGCAAACTCCTTGTACTGGTGCACTGCATGCTCTGTGTATGCTTTGCTCTAAGTAACCTCCATGCATGCATAGCTGCAGCCCGGCTGCGTATCCTAACGTGTAAACTGAAGCACAGCCCTGCAAGTCTTGCCCCTGCAGGGTTTCTGTGGGAGTCAGTAAATTTGCTGGCTTGGAACATCTGGGAACAAAAAGTGGTTTATGAATACCACTCAAATCGTGTCACACAAAAGCAGCTAGTAACCAGAGGAGTCACTGCAAATGCACTGGTAGTTTTGGTGTTTGTATTTTTTTCCCTCTGAGCTGAGAGGGGTTTATTGTAGGAGTCTGAGAACTGCTCACATCTGAGAGATTTTGGATCATGTCTGCTCTTCCCAAGTATGTGGCTTAGCACTGGAGCAGGAGATCCAGAGTCCCACCTCCCAAGAGCTGTTCACATTTCTGTTACTGTCCTCTTGTAATTCTGGCACAGTCATTTGACATGTCATCTTTCCCTATGATTACAGTGACAATGATCATTACTGGCTACAGATTCGCTGGGAAATAGAAGGGAAGGATAAAAAGGGATTACATTTTCTGTTTAACGTTCCTCTGCTGTACTGTTAGCAATGAACAAAATTTCAGATAGAGATCTGCTTTCTCCTGCTCTTCACCCCAGAGAAGATGGGGTTATCCATAGGATTTTGGATTCTGACCCCACTGGCAAACTCCCTCTGTAGTTCCACCTCTCCCCTATTTACATGCTCTCCTGGGCATCTCTAGTGCCGGGGGAGGGAGCAGCCATCCATCTCATCTCATATCAGCTGCAGATTCCTGCCCTCACCTTCCTCTGGTCAGTGCCACTTCAGGGGGGTGGCATGCCACTTGATCAGCTGATGTGAGGGGAAATCTTTTGGAAAACTGAGATTCCTGAAGAAGGGCAGAGCAGCACTGGGGAAGGAAAATGAAGTTAAAATCACTCTAATGCTGTGAGTGCTCATGATTTTATGTCCAGCAGCCCTGTGGTACAACCAGTATGTGTCCAGTATGAACCATTGCAACAGATGAGTCTCTTCTATGGGATGGTGAACACTGAACCTCACTGTCATGGGTGGCAGAGACTTAACGACAGCCCATAGTGAAGCTTTACTGGAGTTTATTTAAGAACTGTCAAAGTTCTTAGACAAACTTTTACCTTTTAAAAACACCCACCCACCCAAACAAACAAACAAAAAACCCCAGAAAAATTTTTAAACAAGTTTTCACCCTCCTTTATTATCTCTCACTTGCACGTTTCCACCATCAGTGTTACATTCACTAGGTCTCAGCTTCCCTTCCCCACGAGGTGGTTGCTGTTGGGCTGGGGAGGTTGGGCAGAAATCATTGTGCTTCATGCCGTGCTGCTGCTTCCAACTGCCAGTCTTAGGTGCGACTGGCTGGCTCCCCTGGGCCTCCCCCAGCATTGTCTCCACACAGCTCATTGATCTCCTACATCTTCCACCACTTCTAGGATCTTTCTCGAGCCAGGATCTACATCTTTCCAGACCATCTTCTACTCTCCAAGACCACTATTTCTCTATGGAAACTCTTCCTTTTGGACTCTTTTCTGAAACCATAAATACCCGATTGTCCCAATCTAAATAGTGTGCGTGAAGAAGTACAACATGCGGTCAGCCTCCTTAATTGGTGGTTCTGTCTCATGTCTCTTTCTTAATTGAATGGTTTAGGATGTGCCACTTCTGTTTGGTCCAGGTATTTTCAAAACCCACAGCAGCCTGCCCTTGTTGCAGCTATCAAAGATCAGGCTTCTGCTGGAGAGTTCAAAAGTTCAGTTTTGGACATTTGTAGAGGAATGAAGCAGTGGGCTGATTAGCATTGATAATATGCAGCTGTGGCCTTGCCTGGAAGGCAGTGGGTTGATTGACATGGATGATGTGCAGCTGTAGCTCGTTCCTGTTAAGTAGTTAAATAGCCCTTAGGACTGTGGGATAGGTGGTTGAATGGGGGAGGAGTAGTGTGGTCTGGCCTCTGGAGGAAGGAGATACAGCATGGACAGTAGAATCTGACTGATGGTAAAGCCTTGTTGCAGCCTACTGGTTTGTTTGTGCTACAACAATTGGAACCTAATGTGGGGTGAACTGAGTTGGACTCTGGCTACAACTGATGTTCACCCACCAGCACAAACTGAGCTATCTGCTGCCTATAAGCATTCACAATTTAAGCTATTTTTTTGACCTGTGACAATTATTTGCTCAGTCTTGTATCCAGCCTTACCACCTTGCAACTGAAGTAATTGAAGCTGCAAATTTAGTGAAGATGATCAGGGGGAAGGATGGGCACAGCACAGATTCGTCATTAATGTCATCCAGTTTGGCACGTGTGTATTGCAACAAACCATGTAGTGCCAGGTGAGAACCGCAGAGGTGTGCCCTTCCTCCAGATCATGAGTGATGTGTCCTAGCTAGCATCTGTACATTTTATAGAGATGCTGGTAAATGCAAAGAATCCAAATAGTAACTATTTTCAGTTGCTATCTACTATCCAGAGCCAGTTTTCTTTTTTTACTTTCCACTGTTTGGATTTCTCCTGTCATCACTTCAGTCTGGCAGCTACAGCCTGCTTGGTATTGTAAGATTGCTCAGGTGTTTTATTTCTGCCATGGAGAAATGAGTGCCATGAGTCAGAATTTGAATTAGAAATTTAATTTATTAATTTTGTATTCTTGGTAGGGTGGTGGTTGTTGGTTCATTTTTTTTTTATTATTCTGTTGGTAGAAAATGAGCCAGTTCTGGAAGCAATATTGTTGGTTGCAGGGCTTAGGTTGGGTCCTGGCAGCTGCTGTGGTGGAGGAAGCAATGCTTCTGAAGGAAAAGGAGAAACACACAGAATGAGCCATATATAAAACATCAGTTACTACTGTTGTAAGCCACTGACGTATTTAGTTGTTGAAAATTAAATGAGAGTAGCATATCACATGAAGAATGAAGTGCATCATTATCTCTTAACCATAATGGAAATTTACAGACAAACTATAGGCTTTTATGTGGTGATGTGGTAAAACACAACTTCATTTTTGCATTAGCCTGGGGACAGCTGATGCTGATTTACATGTCACCGAGGTGGTTCAGCAATGATCACTTTTTCTAAATGTCAATTAAATTTGTTAGGCCAGATATTGTTCATTTTGCACAGAGGGCTATTTTACAGTTTTTCCACATCTGATTATGTAATTGGTCAATATTACAAAGACTGGTAAGGATCTTTCCATCTCTTATTAACACAACTTCTCCTTTTTCCTCCTCCGTTCAGAATGCTTGCTCTGACCTTTTATATTGCTTCAGTTAGACAAGCTGTGAAAATACATGCCTTATTTCCAGCACTTCTGCATAAAGCATAAAATGTATTAAAAATTCGTTCTGTGATTTCAGCGTCAGTGTAGTAGTAAAGATCCTCCATCCTACGGGGAAATTAATAGAAATGTTCCACTGTGTTCTGTGCAGATAGTATGGGTGTATATAGGGAAAAAAAAATCCTGTCCCTGGTTAACACCTGCTGTACCCAAAGGATAATAATTTCTTTGGAAGTAATTGGAAGGAATGACTTTCTCTCTTTATCAACCAGCTTTTTTAATTACATTTGTCTCCTCATAAATTCCCTTCAGATAGCATGCAGAGTAAATAACTAGAATTGCAGCTTTATAGCGTGTTCCTTGCAGATATTCTTAGAAATAAGATGACACATGGTGATTAGTGTCTAGATGAAGCCATAGATATTCAACTGACCTTCAAAATGTAGTTCAGAGCACACTTTGACTTTTTCTTAGTTCTGACAAAGTCAGGACCAGCCATTAGAACTGCAGGATGCATTATTGTTTGTGCAGGGTGACAACAATGGCTTGATCCTTAATGGCAGTGTGGTTTTGGGAGTTCATGTTTAAAAGCATTTTGAATACATGTGCTCCATAGGTGCTTAAGAAATTAAGAACAGCTGAAATTCAGAGCATGAGATTCCTTTGCCCGGAACGGGACCAGATTGTGAATGCCCATGTTTCTCAGACTCTCTCCATTGATTTCAGTGAACTTTGGATCAGTCTTTTCTAGATCACTTTGACTCAGATGTTTATTCTGTAGCTTCACTCATCCTAGTCTACCTGGAGGTGGCTACTTCTGTGACAAACCATATGTGCAGGTGACTTAGAAAATAATCAGATTCCCTGATGCTAGCTCAGTATGTTAGAGTGCTCTTGACCTGATGCTACAGAGGTGGTCAAACTGCAAATTCTTATGTAGTATTGAAGTCAGAGAATTTCTGGATTGGGAGCTTTATTCCAGAGATGTACTTACTGCCAGGTGTTTTGATCCTCACTCCTTTCTTATCTGCAGGAGCTGGCGGGGGCTACCCTGAAGGCTGCAGTGACAATACAATGATGACGATCTCTCTTGCATTTCTGACTGTGCAGCCTGTTTCAGGCAGACTGAAATAGTAGTCTTGGTATATTGTGCTCTTAATTTAACTAAATGACATAAGCCAAACATCAGGTTTGAAATTCTAAGGAAGAATGATAGATCTTATCCTTGTTTTAAAAAACGGTAGCAATATCTCTTATCCAAGGAACAATTGTCTGGTAGTTATGCTGATAGCATTGAAAATAGGGGCGAGTCTCAGAGTAAACTCTTGGAAGCTCCTGATGATGAATGCACTTGTTTTTCTGCACAAGATCCAGTATTTCAGCTCTTCAGCCTGGCATAGCTAGTAACTGCTTTTCAGTGTGAGAGGGCTTGCATTATATATTATGCAGAAAATGCTGGAGAAAGTCAAACAGTATGGCAGTTTTGGCTATAGTGGGTCTAGCAATGTACGTAAATGGAAATCAGAATTAAATGCTAATACATGGGATAGTGCAAGATTTTTAGTTTAGTATGTTCTACAATTATTGAAAAGTTTGGATGCGTGATCAGCATAAAACCCTTGGTGAAGCACTGAGCCCCCACTGCAACAGCAGCTGTTGTATTTGAATGGATTCCCAGGATCCACACCAGGCAACCTATTTTTTGTCCAGTTTACATGGGTTATGTCCTGATAGAAGCAAATTCTATGCAATTCAAACTGCATTTCTAAGCACATCTTAAGCTGAAGAGCTCTTTGTTGTGTGGGGAACCTAGTGCTTCATGAATGACACTAAAGCTGTTCTGGACATTTCTTACTTTCAGTTCAGGGCTCTGGTTGCTAAATGGCAATGAGCAGCAGCAAAGAGAGCCTGAAAATGTTTTAACTCCTTGAATACTTTGTTGATTCTGCAGTAACAGAAGCCACCAACCACCACACTGTTGTGGTGTCTCAGTTCATCCTTGGGTTTTGCACATATGTTCAGATTAGAGATGATGCTCCTTTCGCTCATTGCTCTTACTAACATCAAGGTGTGGACACAACACCGAAGGACACTTGGGTCTGGATTTTTTAATTCAAACTTGATATGAAACAAATTATAAACTCCTCTACAAAATCTTTTTCTGAAAGTGATGCTACTGTCAGCCAGGAGTAAAGCTAGCTTATTCTTTAGGTTGCTGTCAGGTCTGTCAGTTTACAGGTTTATCAGCTTCTGTTGTCTATATGCCTGAATGCTACTGCATAAGAAAAAGTATACTCAGCCTCTATTTAATTTTGCTTAGAGGACTTCTACCTTTGATGGTATCACAGAGCTGCTTCACTTGAAGAGGGTAACATAGGATTCCTGTTGAGTTTTATGGAAATCAGGCTTTGGAGGCATTTTCCCTGCTGAGATAAACATACCAGTTATACTGCTTTTGCAAGTATAGAACAAAAAAACAAGCTTTGGTCTAACAGACCACTTTCTGTCCACTGGATAAAAACAGTCTTGGAGCTGCAGCTCCAGAGGAAGTGATAAACTGAGAAAGCAAGTTGGTCAGCAAAATAACTGCTGTCTCAAAAAGGTGCTTTGATATCTGAGGAGGAGGCCAGGGTGCGGGGAGGACAGGAGGGGAGGCAGGAAGAAGGTGGGAGGCAGAAGAGAGCCAGAGGGTGAGTGTAAAGGGGAAGGCAGCATCTTGAAGAACTACAGGCTGAGGTGTGATCTTGCTGGAACTAGTAGCTCTGTGTGCAAAGGACCCTATCTATGTGCACTTGGACCTCCTGCTGAGTGGAGAGGTCTATCCTCATCTGGGCAGTTTCTGAGCGACGAAAGCCTGGCATCAGTAATGAGATATGAAGCGCTTGCTCCACCTGTGCTTGACAACTAGGTTAGCATATGGACATTTCTTTGTGAAACTGCTGGTTAACCAGACAGTAATGAATTATGACCAATAATACACATTTATTGCTCCTACCATCTTTGCCAGGACTGGATTATTTGTTCCTGCTGCCAGATCTGCAGACATCTTCCCAAAAGCTCAGTGTCCCCAGTATATTTGTTCAGCCACCAAGCAATTTTGTAGAAGAAACATGGTTTACTTTAAGTTTACAGTGCTGTCATTTTAAATGAAGATGTAACTTAAAAACATGCTGAATGATTTTTTCAGTCGTGCTATCTGTAAATACTGGACTGATGGTGGGTTGATTCAGTGTTCTTGGTATCGGTACCCAGCTCCAGTTTTTGAGATTCAGTTATATTAATAATAATAAAAAAAATATTTTAGACAGCGTGGCAGGATGTAACATTTCAGGACTGATTAAACTGAAAATATACTGCAAGAGCTGAAGGAGTGGGAGATGGGAAAGTTTTGATACAAAGAGAGAATATAGGAAATAAAGAAGTTCACATACTTCAAGCAATCCATATTGTGGATTGTGTTGCAATGTGTTGTTCCTCACTAATTTGCTTTTAGCAATCTCTGGTTATAAGTTGAGAATTAATCTTTGGATTTCCTTTTGAGACCCTATTCCCAGTTTGAACTGCTTTGAATCTGTACTCAAATCAAAGAAGATCACAAAGTGTACTTTGCATCGTATACAAGCGTTCTCCTCTTTGGTTAATCATTTCAGTGTGGAGGGAGATGGGAGAGGCTGGTTTGGTTTTGGTTTTCTTCTGTGTGTTGTGGGGTTATTTTATGAATGAAGTACCCTTGAAAACACAGGACTTAACTGTTTAGGACTCTGGTTCCAGTGCAGTGGTGGAAGCACTTGGACTTTAATTATGTCTCATTAAGGGTAAAGGAATTAACACTCAGTTTCATGGAGATCTTGCCCTTTCTGTGCCTTGGTTGCATGTTTGCACAAGAGAGATGGTAGTATTTCCTATCTCACAGGGAAGCACTGAAGTAATGCACAACAGTTTAGGGTACCCAGGCAGCTGAAGCATGGGAGCAGCAAAAGGACCATGGACTCTAGGCTGGAGTTTGAGGCTGAGGGTAGTCAGAGGCTTCGATTTCAGTGCTTTTTGGCTCTGACCCTGCTCTGTGTTAGAGTATATTGTATGGTGCTGCACCCAGCCTAATACTTTTCTGGGACAAAAATAACCGTGAAGATGCTGCAAGCTGTGCCTGGACTGTATGTAATTACATGCTGACTGGAAAAGGAAAGATTGCATTTCTCCTTCCAGGAAATCCTCAGTTGTAGGAGCAGAGAAGTGAATCTGGCCATATTCAGGCTGAAATGATAGAGGACTTTTGTTAGAAAAGGAAACTTGTCTTCTTCATGGTGACTGGGAAAGGGAATGGGAGCTCTCTATGATCAGGGCTATTCTTTCCAACCATCTGGCAGAAGTGGTGACTAAGACAAAAATATCTGAGAACAACAATGAAGAGAAAACTGAGGTGGCCTGAAAGGCAGGCCTTCACATCATGGGATGAAGCAGAGGAAAAAAAAACCTGAGACAGACTGTCAAGAAACAGACTCCAAACAGAAACTGTGGAAATGCTTCTTGCTTGAGGGATTTAATGACAAAGCGTGCTGCTCCCTGTTTTGTGAAGGCAGGAAACTGGTGTCTGTCTAGGGAGGTGAGTCAGGGATGGCCAATTTGCTCAACAATATTTCATTAGTGTGTGATTACAAAGAAATAATTGTGGGGTTTATATAACTTATACCTCTTACTCCTAAAGATCTTATTTTTCAGAAAAGCCCAGAGTCTAGGGTGCACGGAGAATAAAGATGACTTTAAATGTCTATTTCACACTAAAATATGTATAGGTGTTCAGAAGGTCATGAAAGCTGTATGGCACCAAAGGCAGGATCTCCAATGGAGCACTTCCCATCTCTCCACTCCTATAGCCCGTAATCTGCCTTACATGAACACTGGAGCAGATTTGGGAGGAGGTTTGGAGGAATCTGCTCTTTCTGGCCTAGGGTGACTACTGCCTGCGTGCAGAGTCCTTCTCTTTCTGCACAGTGGCTGCTGGTTCCTTCTCATCCCTGCTCAGATGGATCCTTTAGCATCACCCTGGGGATGGTGTGAGGTGTACTTACCACACAAGCATATAACCAAAGAGGATTTTCCTTCTTTAGCTTGACTTGAACTGTTGAGGCATAAGAGAATTGCTGCAGAACATTTGGCTCTGTGTTTTCCTCATGGTGTTTCTTTAGCAACTTGAGAATGACCCGGTGTCAGGACGCAGAGGGACGGAAGTTACTTTATATCCTTTGGGCTGCAAGGTTAGTACTGAATTAACAAAGTTTGGCTTTGTGCATAGCTACATACAGCAATTACCTGCTTCTAGCTCTGCATGATTCCTCCATCTGTTGTAACAGCCACAGGTTATAAAAAAATAAATAAAGGGCTTAATTTGCTGTGAAACTCTGATACAGTTAGAGACGCAGCATTGGAGAGCTTGTGTAAAATACTGCTCTTTTATTTTTCAAACCAGAGCATACCTGACTTCCCAGCAATTACTTTTTCCAAAACTATTCAAAGATGCTGCAAACACAAAGGTACTTTAATCTTCATGAAAATGACCCATGTGAAAAATCTGCTTGAATTAAACTAGCCTTTCTTTTATTGGGAAGGAGTGGAAATTTTTTCCAATATTCTCTTCTCTCTATCTATTAAAGTATGTGTCTGTATGCATAAGTTCCTAATTGTATATATTTATATATTCACATACATATAAAATACAAAATGTTAAAGTGTTCATGTCCTTCCTTAATATTAAGGAGGCAGAATGGGGAAGACAAAGCTACAGCAGTTACACAGCTGCATCCACAATACTGATCTCTCAGGGTAGTCATTTGCAGCCTGTACTCCAGCCATTCCCTGATCAGATAGTTCCATTGGGTGTCTGTGAACTATATATGTGCTCTGCACCATCTGAATACACCACCTAGTCCCTGCTGTTTTCCTCATCTACAGTCTAGCATTTATCATGCTTCACTGAAACAGCTTCACAAAAGCAAGTGAAACGATTTGTATGCATGAGTGTTTTGATAGCAAAAGATTGATGAGCCTGACTTCTTATTTTGTAGATGTGTGGCAACCCTTCATTTCACTGGGTTTGTCACTGTTTCTCAGCCCTCCAGAGAGCTTTGCTGACTGTCTTATTAGATCATCTTGTTAGCAGAACTACTTTCTGGGCTCTTCATACTGTAGAAACTGTGGAGTAAAATATGCCTGTTGAAAGAGTTAGAGTAGATCGCAGAGGTGCAGCCTGAATTGTGTATGTGAAAAGGAAAAACCTGTCAAGGCAGCTACCTTTTTGGAGGCTGCCAAGAGAAAAAGGCAAACTGAAGTTCAACCAGTCATGTACACTCCTCGTCTCAATTACTCGCCCTCTGCTTTTGGGATCAGACCAGGAAACAGCCTCTACAACTGCCCTTCAGAGAGGTGAGTGCTGCCTCAAGTAGCAGAGCATCAGTGACAGAAACTTCATCCATTTTCTTCACCAGCTTTTCTTATTCACGCACTGACTAGATGTGACTTCAGCTGCCATTTGGTAACTGGTGAGATGACAGCTCACAGTGGCCTTTCACTGTTATTAAATCTTTCCCATTCCTCTCACAGTCAGCCTGACGCAAACCAAGTCTGATGTGGACACTTTATTTCTCAATTTCTGTCTCTGTGACCAGAGCAAATGTTTCTCCTTCTGATGCCCTCAAAGTGCATTAAGTCCAACTCAGTTGTTCAGAGATGTATTTTGTACCTTGATTTGCTTTGCTTTACCTTCTGTTTGCATATTCTTCTTTTAAAAAAGCAAGAGGCCATCCATGACAAGCTTAGGTTATGGCTGGCTGTTCAGCTGGAATTAGTTGACTTTTTCTACTGCCCTTAGTTAAACTGATTTGTGGAGTTGGTTGCAACTTGAGGTAACTGGCTCTTGTTTTCTGTTGTGTTGCAAATTATCTTTGTGACCTCCTTAACTTCCTGATTTCTTCTTGAAATATGCATGGGGGCACATTTATATATCTTATCATACAGTGACTGTCTCTGTGACATTTGCTGTATTCCTAGAAAAATGGATGACTTGCTCTAGTTATTAATATGTATTATAATGCAGATTGTCCACCTTCTATGAGCTTGTTAAGTCCAGCCAAATAACCGTTTCGAGCTTGTCCATAGTGCCTTTGAAAACAACTAATCTGGCATGCCGCCATGCTCAGACTGTATGTCATCTCAGCGAAGATCTCTAGCTGCAGAAATTCTCCACTGCCAGGTGTGTGGGGAGCTGTTACAAACAAAAAAAACAACTATGCAGGGGGAACAGTTTACAGTCATAAAGCTGGGTCTTACGAAAGGTAGTAGGAATGGCAACAAAAGGTAAATGGCACTAAATACTAAGCATTTCTTTGTTCCACGTCAGTACTCTTGGCAGTAGATTATCCAGCTTCTTTTGCATCCATTGGGGAGGATGTCCCACTAGTAACAGTCCCATGTGGTGTGTCACTCATGTATCCAGTCTTAGTGGTGGTGTGGATCAGCAGGGTGCCATTTATCTCTGATTTGTTTGCAATTTGGGCTCATTCCCTGTGGATCTCTTTGTGGGGCTAGGCCTGTGACTTCCCCCATCTAAGTCCTTACTGCTGAAGTTGTATGCCTGTTCAGAAAGGAGTGCAAGTTTTATGGAGAGAAACGGGGGGCTCTGAAACTGTTTCCCTTAGCAGGGCTGTAAGGATCAAAATTCACATCAGTGTTGCTAATGTTTGTTAAAGAGCTCTTGGAGGTAGTTATGTGTTCTTGTGCAGTGAAGAGAATGTGGATCTCAGACATGTACCTGTATTTGGCATTGCCTCTGGCTACCACATATGGACTTCCTCACTTGGCCAGAGGGGTTTGGGGATTGAAAACAGCCTTATTTCTGGCTCAGATTTTTGTCCTCAAGCTTCCACCTCCCACCTTTATCATCGCGTTTAGGTGTTTAACTTTAATGTGATGTTGCAGGACCTTACTCTGTTTACTTTTACATCAATTATTTCTTTCACATCTTGTCAATGTCTTTTCTTTTCTATTGGGATATGATCCCCTCATCCCATTCCCCCCCCCCCCCCCCACCCTGCCCAACTTCCACGTAGTCTGTGTTTGAGTGCAGAGGCCTGTGGTTCTCTGTGTAAGATGTTGGAAAGTGTTCTAGCCTTGGATACTAATGAAAAGATCATCTTCACTTCCTTCTTGGAAGATAACCAGCTACGTTATTCCTAGCAGGAGATGTGTGAACCTGCTGTAATGTGTAGCACTTGAGTTTGTCCATGTCCAGACCAATAAACCGATGTTACTGGGCTTTGGACCAGTTTGTAAGAGAGGGAACTCTCTGCTGGGCATACCACAGTTTGCTCATAGTGGTAAAAGGAGCGTTTGGTCTTTAGGGTTTTGGTGGTTGGCCACCTCCCTGATGGGAACACCATGCCACTACGTGGTAGGGCTGCTTGGACCTTCTGACTTGGGGGAGGGCGTGTCGCTGCAGCTATAGGCAGGGTGTTCCCAGAAGAAAAGTGGCAATTTATAATTAACGAACATTTTCAAGCTGTAAATTGATCTAGCAAACTCAAGTAATGTAATCTTGTTGTCTTGTTTGTTTGACTATGGAAATGAGTCCATGTAAAAGACACTTAAAGGTGTGCTTTGGGGGGGGTCCATAAACTTTGCACCACAATTATAAATTTGCATCTTGTATCTTTTGCTATATCTTATACAGCAACATACTGTGCCTCAGAAAGATGAGGTTATATTTTTTCACTTTACATTTTGAAAACCCTATGAAATTTGGAAGTGATATTCTCAATCTTCAAATTGCCTAACTAGTCAAATGTAAGTGGATATATCTGTAATTTTGTTTTCTCAAGTAACATAGATATAGAAAAAAATATGTAAAACATTATTGTCCCTCAATTTTATTTTATGACTTGTTCTAAGTTATTAATCTAAACAAACTATCTAAAGTGAAGGGTCATCTTTCCTCTCTATCTATTTTCTCCAATAGGCTCTTTCAGATTACATGAAATGGAAAAATTATCTTCTTTGGGGTTGCTTTATTAACTTCTTCGGGTGCATACCAAAAATAATTGTTTCAATGTATTCTTTGCTGAGAACCAGCTCTGAAAGAAGTCAGCAAAAGGGTATGTGGGAATGTGCATGGGTTTTTTCTGCATTTTTTAAAAATCAATCTTGCAGGGGGAAAAACCCACTTTACTTTGTTTAACATTTTTTGGCAAAAAACAAAGGCATCTTCATGCCTGAAATTGTTTATCAAGAAATGTCAGTGTTCTTTTCCTCTTTCTAGGCACTGCCAAGAACACTTGACTGTTCCCTTCTTCATCCTATCGCATTCAGTTCACACATGCAGTGCTCCATTATCTCTTTTACTAATAATATATACAGTGAACCTTGTTTTCTTAGTCAACTCTGATATCCTATTCTCTGAAGGTAACAAGATTCAAATTTATATAGTTTGCTAAACTCTACTGCATTGTCTTCCTCTGCAGAGGTTGCAAGCAGGCTGCTTAGCCACCTTCTTCCCCCCATGGTTCAGTCTCCCCTCTGGTTCCAACAATTGTTTCCCAGAAGGCAGATCCATGCCCCAAAGCTGAAAAGGGAGTCCTCTGGGGTGGCCAGCAATGCTACTGCAACTGAGGTCCCAAAGGGAAAGCCATTTGAGGTGGTTCCCACAATCCAGCTAAAATGCATTTTCTTGAGCAATTATTTTTTTCAGGGCTTGCATTTTCTGCTTTCCTTTTAAAGCCCTTTCTTCAAAATGGGGAACTGACCTGTAGACCCCAGTCCCTCCATCATGATCGTTTTATCTCTCTGAGCTATTTTGTGCTGCCTGAGCTGTTTAAAATAATCTTCAGAGTTGCTCAAACAGCTGGTGAAAAAAGAGGCTGGTTAAGTTAGGAGTATGGAAATTTTCTGACCTGGACTTGGAAAGCTGCTTAGTTTACGTGTTTGCTGGCATGTGAATCCAGATATCAGTACTGCTTGACCTGGATCTTGCTACAGAATTTTGATCTGAAAAGGATCCAAATTTGAGGGACATTCAGACCTAGTGTTTCAGATCAGCCCATGGGAGAGGCATCTTCCAGCTGTAACATTTGAAACTTTGTTTATATTACAATTACTTTCCATGTTTTTGAACCCTCTTCTCATAATAATAAAGTTCCAGCAAAGGTACACTGGAACAGAAATGTCATCAACTATTTCTTTAGCCACCTTACTACCAGATAGACATGAACAGGCTTGGTACATAAACCTTGCATTGGTAGAAAGCTGAAACGTGCACCAACCCACCAAAACATGCATTGACCAATAACACATTGCTGGCCAAATTCTGCAAGTTCATCACTCTGGGCCTCACAGTTACACCAAGGAGAATGCTGGCCCCACAGAGTCTGTTCATTGTTGTTTTGAAATTTGAAAGAGAGAGAAACTTGATTGTGTCATCATCTTCTTCAAGCCATAAATCTTCCTCCTGCTTCCTTTAGAAAAATATTCAAGATGACAGGAATTCTTGTAAATTCTGTTTCATCATACATCAAAGCATTGGCCATGCTAATCTACTATTTTAAAAGATGCAGCCATAGTGAAACTCTCTATGAGAAAATTTCTGGAAAAAAATCTTCCAAGTTCATAAAGAACCTTTTGGGTGAGTATCTTAACTTCAGAATTTTCTACTTTTCTTTTTTTTGTTATTGTTCTAATGGTACAATAAAACTAAAATTGTCTGGAAATACATCTGGCAAACAAGACCTCATAGATAAGAGCAAAATTTGAAATTTTAAATATTTGTCACTCTTCCAGTTATAATCTGCCATTTCTCTTTGACCCAGTTCTTTTCTT
The DNA here is from genome assembly GCF_023634155.1 of Falco peregrinus. NCBI lineage: Eukaryota > Metazoa > Chordata > Aves > Falconiformes > Falconidae > Falco > Falco peregrinus. The sequence continues at coordinate 71,279,272 of NC_073726.1, forward strand.
TGCTGAGTGGCTCTGATCAATACCTCTAATCTGCCATCAAATGCTTTTCATGTATATATTTCAAATAAGGGAATATGTAATTTGCCCCACTTACAAATAAAAATCAGCCTTGCAGAGCTGAAGTGATTTTACCAAAGTCACACAAGAAGAAAAAGTCTCCAGAGCTCCTGCCTGGAAAGTGTCCAGAATCTGCACACTGCAATGCTTTGGGTTTTATCTTATTTTTTTCCCAAAGTTTAGTTACCCTTTATTAGCAGTATAAACATTTCACTATATTTTCATACTTATAGTAGGTTAAATACATGGGCATGGTGGAAACAACGTCCGTGATACAGTTTCATGTAGGATTCAGGGGTTATGAAAGTAATATTTGACCTTGAAGAGTAAGGGGAGGGGACTGTTTTTCTTTCTTTTACTGTCTAGTAAAATTTTCAAGGCCTTGTGTATCAAAAATTGCTGCCAGGGTAACTACAACACAGACACATTTACCATTTACCTTCACCTCTGGTGACCTGTCTCAGTGGTTGAGCAGCACAGCAGCAGACCATAATGTCTCCTATTATGGTCTCCTCATCCCAATAATCTGGCCCTACGCAAACAGTCTCTTTTCAGCATGTGATAAGCATGCAGTCTCAGCCTTCTAGGGTGTAGTTCCCTGGATTTTATCACAATGTTGAGAGTACATTTCCAATAAATAGTAGAAGATGTCAGAGGATGTGACTGAGGCGTACTTGGACCAAGCAAGTCAACTCCACCTATAAATGAAGGCTCAAGAGTTCTGATGAGATTGATAAGACATTACTGTCTTTGCAAATGAGCAATCAGAGCCTGATGAGAATGTAAACAGAAGTTTTGCAGCACAGCCCAAAGCAGACTCCTGATCTTTCCATTCCTATATACATTTCATAATACTCCTTAGTGAGTTTAGTTGAACTTGAAAAGACGTCCACTCCCTTCTGCTGAAAACTGTCCCTGTAAAGGGTCACTGGAGTAGTTCATGTGCTAGATAACTTCAGGTATGCTAATTGAAAAAAGAAAGATCAGACATTCCTTAGGGCGGGGGGGGGCTGCAACTATCCTTGCTATCATGATTTCTCAGACTGATGAACCTGTGTATCCAATTCAATATGATTTCCAGCACTGCCAACTAGGACAGAGGAATGACAGCAGCTCTTGGATGTATTTTCTGTTCTCTAGGTGCAGCGTCATGTCTGGGAGATTTCTCTTAGGGCAAACATCCACTGAGGACAGGAAAAGAACACTGGAGCAACTGTGATCTCAGTGAGAAAGCTACAAAGCTTAGTTTCAATATGCTATATTTAAAAATTCATTTGGCTTGTCCTCCTCCCATCACCAGTTCTGTATTTTTTTCCAAAATATATAAAAAAAAATTGTTTGAATATGAAATGTGTTAAACATTATACAAGTTGATCTTTTCAGGATGGTTATGTGACTTCCCATGGACAAGGAACAATTCTCAGAGAAGCAGCAAAGCTAGTGATTGGAGACAATAGGGTTTATGTGATTTTGGCTTTCCTATTTACCAGAAACAGCTGACATTAGAAGGAAGAATATAATTCATTTTCTCTGTCTAGTCAATCCTTTTCCTTTGAACATGTAGCACTAAGAAGATGCTAATTATGGAGCTATCCTTTTCTGCAGCCCTTTCTAAGATAAATTCTTATTATTTTAAGTGAGCATAAGGCAATACCCTTTACTAATACAGTGATGCAAATTTGTGCATGCTGCCACCACAGGAAAATTCTCCAGATGAAAAGGGAAGTAACAAGCAACAGGGAGATTTTTGTTTTAGACCTTTTTTTTTTTTTTTTTCTGCATAGAGGCCAAAATTTGAGGTGTGCCAAATATTACTGCTCTAATCCTGTCAAGTGTTAGCTATTTGCTCAGCACTCGATGGAATAGATGGAAGAGAAAGGAAAGATCTTAGTGCCAAAGAACTTGATTTAAGTAATACACTTTGAACTCTTCTGGTAAGTATCTTGGAAAGAATGGTTGTTGACTTGGCAAGAGAGTGATTTTTTTGACTGAATTGGAAGGGAGAAGATGCCTACACAGAAGGGCAGAGAAAGAAAATACCCAGGCCTTAAATGGTGTTATTAGTTACAAAAGTGCGAGCCAGGTTAATGGACCCAAGATGGCAGCAGACTTTGGGGAAAAGCAGCTCAACATGAGCTGCCAAACCCTTTCTAGTCAGTAGTGGCAATTTTTGTTGTTGTCCCTATTGGAAAGATTATAAATGAATTTTTAAAAGAGATGTGATTGGTCTGAAGGAATGACTGCAGGTGTAATTTTTTTTGTTCATGTTTTACCGAGTATGGAAGCAGGCAGAAAGCGTACACCACCGTAGGGTTTAGAGTGAAAAATGGAGACTTGAGATGTTTGAGCAGGGAGGAACAATTAGGACAAGATTTGTAACAAAAAGGTGTTGATGACAATGCATCCAGAAGCAGTCAAAAAAACCCAAAACAAACCAAAACACCCCAATGTCTAACTTTAGTTTTGTCAATGTTCATGAAATTTTTTTAATCAACAAAATTAGAGAAAAATAGGAGTTGCTTTTGAATAAGCATTTTGATGTGGGTTAATCATTTTGGTAAGAACAATACTCTCTTTCAATTTATTTAGTCCAGAGAATAGGAACATTGTTTGATAGGAGCTTTTTCTTGATTTTTATTTTCTTTTTTAATCCCAGGTGTCATCAGAAGGTCATCCCTCTTTTCCATGGCAGAATCTTGGGTTGATAGGAGCTATACAAGCAAATATTTAAACTTCTTCATAGAATTACAAAATAACCTAGGTTGGAAGGGACTCTATGGATGTTATCTAGTCTACTTTCCACTCAGACAAGGGTGAGCTAATGTCATACTCAAGAAGAGAGTGTTCCTTTTCCTCTCTTGTGCTAGAACAAGCTACACTTTCTTTAAGGAATGCCTTACCTGTGTAAAAGAAAGAAATCAATGAAACATGCTTTTATCAGCTAGTACTTGTGCATCTGTGTGTTTAACTTATGTGATACCATTGCTTTGCTTGGTAAGTAGTGATGACATACAAAAGTCAACGCTTATTTTCAAGATGTGAAAAAAGATCTCTGCATTTTAGTGTGACCTGTAAATCTTAGTCATTGCCATATCCACACAGTAGTCTAACATCAGCTTTAAAAAGTCTTCAGGTAGTGTCAGTAGTCACCTTGACAATTTTATTGTGTGATTTCATGCATACCTATATCATCTTTTTTTCTTTCTCTCTACTGTCACAAGAGTTAAAACCTGTGGCAATGAAAGGCTGATCTTTAAGTATTGTTTTGATCTGGAACACGAGACTGTCATGGAACAGATAGGAAGCTGGTCTCACAAAAGCTGTAGTGACAGCTTTTACATATCACTGCCTATCCACTAATAGAATAAAGCTAGCAATTCTTTTATGACAGTTGGATAATTAGATAGGCTTGGTCATGTCTGGTCTGATATGGATTCGCTGTGATGATGGATTCACATTTAGATTAGATGATCGATGTTCATTATTAATCTTACTGCCTACTGTCTCCAAGATGTAGATTTTGGGCTTCTATTATGCTAAGAGTTGTATAGATATTTAACATGATATACCACAGAAATGTGAAAAGGGATTTGGGGTGAATAAACTGTTATCCTTTTCATCCAAGTAAAGGAACAGAAGAAGTGTAAGGGTAAAACATTTAGATCCCAAAGTTCCTGAAAACCTACCAGGAATGATTTTTGTTAACTTCAATAAACTATGGAACAGGTCTTAATTAATTTGCACAGGATCAAAAGGGGGAAGTCTGAGGCAGTCTGAAAACTGAACTTAGCCTTGGGGCAGGTCTTTAAGCAGTGAATTGCTATGTAGTCTATTCCTGTCTTGCTGTATAGTTCTGTATTTGAGAAGAAAAATCAATTCAGAAAAGTGCCTCTCAACAGTCTTATGCATTCCCCAGTCTCTGGGAATTTCTGAAAACTTTCTGATTACAAGAGGTCTGCCATTGATACAAATTCACTTCATGTAATTAGAAGAGCTTATTTCCTTCCTGGAACTTGATAGCCACAATAATGACATGTTGAAAACACCACACTTTCTGTGCTTTTTGTGTTCAAAGTTCAGACTGGGTCACAGAAGGGACTGGATCAAATCCATGAAGAACCATGTGTGAGAAATGCATAGCCTTTCTGCCTCCAAGTTGAAACGTATGCTGCAGCTGTAAATCAAGCGCAGGTGAGAAGATTAAGAGACATCATTTGCAGCTGGAGCTGTTGGTCAGCTGAGTGGCGAGGCCAAGAACATGCATGGTCAAAGTGCGTGGAAGCCCCATGATAATGCAGATCTGAGGCTTGCAAAACCCACCTAGCTGGTGTGTTGCTTCTCAGAAATGTATGCATCGGAGACTTTTCTCTGAGATACAGTGCATAGTTGTTTGAAATCTCGTTCTAGTGGCTCAGGGACCATCAGGGTGCTGTTCCACCCCTTCCTCAGTGACTGGTGGTGTGGGGTGCTCAGCCTCGGCTGTGTTAACACAAGGTGACATCATATAATCTGAGGAAGGTGATGGAGAGGTCAGCAACTAACTTTCCCTGCTGGATCCCCAAATAAGTGCAGAGTGGGACAGAGCCTGAAGGATCTCTGTGTCATCTAAATGGGAAACATACATTTAAACGTGTGGATGGATATAAATGAGCTCTGGACAATATAGGCATTATTTTCTGACTTGAGATCTGGGCTAGACAGGCAGAAAGAACAACTCATGGAATCCGAAGCATATGGCACATTTCCATCTGAAATATAGTGACTGCTTTGGGAACATGAGTACTAAACTACATACTGCTTTTTCCTCCAGGTCACTGAGAAAATACTGTGAGCTGTCAGTGCGTTATGTTGGCTCTGACCTCTGTATTTCATTTAGCCTTCCTACAAGTTAAGCTGAAACTCATTCAACAAATCCCTGTAGCCTCCTTTACCTTAAAGGAGCCATTTCTGTATACTAAGAAAAAGAAACCCCCAAACTCAACAACAAATATTTTAATTCTCAGCATATCAAATCAGAAAGTAAATATTAATATTTTTTCCTTGATGTGATAATTATTGTTCTTTTACTCATCCTTGAATATAGAAAATTGACTAGACAAGTGGTTGGTAACCTCAGACTACCCACATGATCTGTGAGATCACGACATGTTCTGTGCAACCATCTTAATAAAGCATTTTGTTTTGATAAAGGTTTATGCGGGTCCATGGTATCTGAGAATAAAAGGCCTACTGATCAGAAGTTAACACTAGAGAACTACAGAGTATACTAAATTGTGCATGAGCTCACAAGAGCGGTTGGACTAGCTATTGCACAGATATTTTTTTTAAAACATTATTTGTGAGAAAGAGCTGTCTTAAGCAGCTGTCTAAATGTGTTCACTGAGCTCACCAATATCTAAAATAAATTGTGGTGGGGATTGTTTTTTGTAAATGTTTTCTAAATGTTTCAATTTAAAACCAAAAACAAATCCACCCCAAAATCACTAACCTTTTGCATCGGCAGCTTTCAGGTTTTTCCTTGAAGAGGATAAAGACATGAAAACAGCCCAGAATTTGGTGGTGAAAACTTTAGGCCAACACATGGGCAAAGCACAGTAGAATATCATGCCTTTTGAGTTACAGATGTGCTCCGTATCTTCTGGATTTCTGTCTGCAGCCATCTCTAAAATGCCAAGATAAACTCAAGGACTACAAAGGTAAACACTATGATCTTTCAATTGCCAGCTCTTTTTTTTCTACTGACATCAGTTTGCAAAAGTTGGAGTGGAGTTGGTAGGTTTTATTGGGAAAATTGTCTGAAACCAGGCTGGTAGTTAACTCTTTGCTTCAGAATGACAACAAACCTTGCCCAGAAGTGAAGACCTGATGGCCTGCTAGCAAAACATGCTACCTCATCCATTTCTTCTTTCTTCCCTGCAGTAATAATTATTTCAAAAGAATCTGAGATTAAACCTCAGATAATAGCTCATTGCTATGTATAAATGTCAGAATGCTTCAGAGAACTTTAATTAGCTTCTTTTCTAGGAATTCTGAAGATCTCTCTCTTCCCTACTTTTCTCCCTCTCTAAAACAACTTCTTGTTATTTCTGATATCATTCTTGAAATGTTTCCTATTGAGTTATAAACTTTGAATGTGGTAACTCCACAGCAGAGAAATACTGTTCTTCAGAGAAAGACCCTAAAGGAAGTTGCAGGCTTTTTGCATTTAATATGGTTATTCCAAATACTGAAAAACAGAGAAAAGAAGCAACTAAACTCTATTGAGGGGAAATACACCCGCTTTCAGAGTGCAAAACTGAGATAATTTAGATCAAAATTGATATAAGCTTCTGTCCCAAATTTGTACTGAGTTGAACGTTTACATGAATGTCGTTGAGATTATATCTGTTCTTAGGAGATATTTGATTTTTGGACACTAGTTTTCAGTGTTCAGTTTTCAGCAAAGGTTTTCTTGCAAAGGTTTTTGTGAGGAACTGCACAACTACAGAAAGCTCTGCAGGGACAAAACCTAAGAACAAAAAAAAAAACTTGCTTGGATTTTTTTTTAACTATTTTTTTCTTCTTTTCTTTTTCTTTCAAGCAGAAGCTGAATAGAACTGAAAGCTTCAGATTAATTTTCTCGAGTTTTGAAAGCAGAAATCAGTGACTCAGAGGATGTGTTCTATTGCTACCATTTCACAAGCCACTATGATGACTTTTAGACAACAGATTTACCTTTTCTATACCCAATCTCCTCCTCTATTGAAAAGAAAAAAATAAATTGGGGGAGATGAATGATTTTGATGTTTTCTCTGGTTGTTATGAGACCTTGCTCATTACTTACTGCTGCTCTTTGGAGCTGAGAAATGGCTACTGTGAGAGAGTTCTAGGTAGACAACTGATTTTCTTGGACTTTAGATACGGTTCGAAGTTACGCAGTTCTCACTTGCAAAAGTTATGAGAAGCTCAAGCCCAAAAGAATGAAATGAAATCTGCCTGCAAATGTTGATAGAGAATGCCTGATCTGTGTGCGTGCAAGAGATCGCATCTCCCTACAGCCATGAGCCCTCTCCACCTAATGAACTTCTCACTGCCATCAAAAACTTAGTTCAAGATTTAAAGTTACATGCTTTTAGTTGTGACAATCCTGAGATCTCGTATTCATTTGAAAGTTTTGGGGGAGATATGGTAGTGGCACTGATCTACAAAGGCTTGCACAGAATCTGGGAGCTTTGTGCTCTGATATGTTCTGGCATTATTTGACATACTCTTTCATCATGTTTCAGTTGTTAATATCGCAGGGAAAATGATGCTTTTGAACTCCTGAGAAAAATGGCATATTCCTCTATTTGTAGCTAATTCTATTTAAGATGAAATACATATAGTATAGCTGGGATAACACAGAGTAAAATTATTGAGAGATACTTATTTCCCATTACTTAAAAACTAACCCTGAAATACTGAACAATTCAGAAACTTTATTACAATCTGGATATTAGAAACCTGGCATTAATTACAAATTCCAACCCTAATGTGTATTGCATAATAATATTTTTATTTCTTTTTGGTCAGATATGCAAAAAGAAACAAACCCAAGTCAAAACTAAAAATATTCAGCTTTCTCGGATTACTTGTTTTGGTCAGATCACCTGTGTTGCAGTGTTAATGTATGAAATCTTGCAATTGCTTTTCAGGAAAATGGGAATTTGACCTTTATTTAGGTTATGTCCCTTTGGGGTTATTTACTGTTGCTTTTATTTCATTTTTTTCCTGTCAAAAGTTCTTTCTGCATGTTCTTGTTATTCCTTGTAGCAATTATAGCTTTGACAGCTGAGGAGAAGCAGGATGGAGATAAACCCTGAAAAAACAGTCTGATAATAAACCATTGATTTTTAATTTACTGATGTATTCTTAGTAACTGGAACTTGCTGGATTTTGAAATAAGGTTCTGTAAATCCCTGATACTCTATAAATACAAATTTAAAAAATGAAAAAAAAAAATTAGGTTTGGTCTGCAAGGTATAATTTGAGATCTGTCTACAAACTTATTTTTTTATTATTATTATTATTATTCTGAGTGTTAGTATTTCATGGTAGGACATAGGTGCTCCTAATTATACAGAATGTTTCAGTCTGGTTTAGGACTGTGATACTTAACAAAGGGCACTGTACTTTATTTATGAGATAATCCCTTATTAAAAAAAAAAATATTTCCAACTCTTCGGAGCACCTGTGGTAGGTGTTAAGAATTTACATCCAAAGGCGTTTGTAGGTACTGCATTCCTGTGAAAGGGACCTTTAAGAAGTGATACAGCCTCTTTGCCCACAAAACATCCCTGGATATTCAGTTATGTTGACAACTGCCATCAAAAAAAAAGAAAAAAGGCAACAACCAAAAAACTACAGACAACTTCTTTTAAAACAATAGCACTAGGGATAGGCAAATGCTGTTTTGGGGAATCAAGTGGATATGAAAGAGACCAATCCAAAAAGGCAGAAAAGCAAACTCTCTGATTTATTAGGTGACAGCCAGTAGTGTAAACTTACCTCCCACTTTCCTACCATTTTACTTCAAACTAAAAGTGAAGGAGAGATCCTTCAAGGAGAGGAGAGAGGTTGGCTATTGGAGTCTTTTCTCCACCTGTTGGCTACCAAGGCTGTGAACCAGGGGCTTGGCCAGCCCTCTGCATACCCCTGGGAGTCAGGGGGGTCCTGCCCTAGGAACTTTGTCTCTTTCTGCTGCGAGCTGCAGTGATAGCTTTCCTCACATGCAACTGAGTTTACAGAACTGTCTGAACTGGCCTCACACAAGCCATCGTTATCACCTCCTAGAAACCTTGCAAAGCACAGGATGACAAAATGCTTGCTCTGTGTTTTCATAACCCTGCAGTAATTAGTGCCTGGCATCCGTAATGGAAATAAAGTGCACAACATCTCAGTTTCTAAGATGACACTGTTTTCATTACATATTTAATTTTTCAAAGAACATAAAGGCAGATACATCAAAATTCCAAGGAGCCTTTTTTAATTAAAGCCTCTATATTTTTTCTTTTATTCTCAAGATATGCAAATGGATCGAGCCATTAAAGAGAAAGATAAAGGGAACCCCAAACAGTGTTTATGCATAGCCTTTATGACTGTAGCTACTTATTTTGCAGGAGACATTCTTTTGTCTGGAGCAAGTTATAGTGCAGCTTGACGCAACTCAAGGCTGCGTTGCAGTGCTACAGAGGCAGACAGTGACCGGAAGGATGACTTAGAGTCTGGGGAAGTTTCACCTCACAGCATAGATCCCGCACCCAGACATCATGCAGTACTCTGCCAGAGGTGGCATTCTGATACCTGCCCTGCCCTTCAGCTGTTTAGGATCATGCTTTGGGTTAATTTGTTCATTTGGGTTTGGAGGGGAACAAGGGAGTGGCTTACAGCTGGTTCCTCTCTTCTGCGATGATGCTTCCTCTGCTATAGCTTAATACCCACACTATGTATGATTGTTTACCACCGATATGATGTACCTTCTTTTCAGAACAACTGTGCACTATCCTTGGAAAGCAGGCAGAGCTGGCAGCAGGTGAAAAGTTGTCTCTGTTTAAATTGCTGGCATAGATCTCCCAGATCACTTAGCCCAGGATTTTACCCAAGAACCTTGGGATCGAGATCCGTGTTATTTAGTTGGCAGGACAGAGTCTGGGTGGTGGGTTTCACTGAGGTCATTTAATAACCCTGGTACTGTAGCTTTTTTGACCAGCCTTGAAATGGTTAGCAAGGACATTTGGTTCTGTGCTTCGCTGTAGATGCTGCCTGACCTCTTGATTCCAGGCCTAGCAGCCAAATAAGTTCAAACAAACTCATCCAAATGCTGAAGTGCTTATTCAGGCAAAATTCACTGTTTGTTTTCCTTAGGTAATGATTAAATGAAAACTGAATCAGGACTTCTGGTATTGGCCCCTTAGATGCTGGAAGACAACACTTTGGAGACAACTAATGGAAGATCAATGCCTAGGAATTCAATACACTATTTTTTTTTAGTTTTTATTTGTTTTATTATATATTATCTACAAGCACAAGCTTTCATATTTTTAATGTAAAAATGCATACAGATCATTATATATATAAAAATCAATGAGCCTTGTAGCAAACTGCCAGGTGCAACTGTCCCCAGGTTTGGGGACAGCTTGTCTGGATCCAGGTGCAAACCCAGTGGCTGATCCTCACTTCCATCATGGTTGCACCGAACTCCCAGATACAAAGATTCTCAAAGTTCTAGGGAAGTCTTGGTTCCTGATCCAGGTCTTGCAGCATGGGCATGACTAACTCTTCATCAATTGAAGATAAATACTTAAAAGCTTCATAAATGACAATCAACTTGTTGCAGGTAACAAGTATGCATTTCACCTTTCCTCTCCCCCTTTTTTTATCATCCTTCCCATCTTCTCTCCGCAGAAATAACAGGCAGAGGAGAGGAATTTAAAGTTAGTGTCATATATATACATTTCAATAGCAGCAGTAGAAGCAGAATTTAAACTCTTGATGTCTGCTGCAGAAAGGCTATGGAATGGGGTTCATGTTGCATTTTAGCTCAATTTGCACATTGTAGGAATATGCCACCTTTATAGCATAGCCAATAATATGTTGCAACATGGTGAGCAACGTAAATCAGATTGCATTTAATGTTATGTAATATGTATCAACAGATTATAATATAGTATAACTGGCTTGACAAGCAGCTCATTACACCAACGAGAAAATTAATGAGCAATTAAGTAAATTTGCATTTCTGTGGGAGGAAAGGTCACAAAATAGCGTTTTTGACTGAGTGTTTATCATGCTCGACAGTTTCCAAATTCAGTCTTTGCAAAGTAACATTACTATTTTTATTAGCATTTCTTTATATAACAAGTCATGATTACACAGTGGAACATTTACTTTCACTAGGATTTTATAATTTCTCTATACAGACACTATAAAAGAAGATATAATCTGCTGAGATCCTTCTGAAAAGTATTAGGGCCATAACTTAGCCTCTCCTTCCTTTGAACTCTCCTGATATGAATACGATTAATTTATGTTCTCTTGTCCTTCGTATATTACCTTTCTGTATTTCAAATGCAGCTCAACTCTGAACCCCAAGAAAGGTTTTCAGAGAAAAGAACTGTTGAAGTTGTTTTAAAAAGGGATAAATCAATTGCTTTGCATACCGACATAAAAACTTCCCTCTCAGCTATGTTGCCATGGGATTGCAGGTAAGGGTTCTGTTTACTTCGGATACATGCAATGACAGTGGTTTGAAAGATAACGGGATGAATTAGTGCCTCGACTTGCAAGTGCTCACTGTGGCTCCTACTGTTGTAGCATACACATTTGCACATTCAGGCCTCCAGCTAATGACTACGGCTGTGTGAACGGGCACTAGCCCTTTCTTTCACACTCGTATTGATGCTGCATTACTAATAGGACTAAACATGGTAAAACCTGTATTTTATTTTATTTTTAACAGAAGTTAGATATGAAAAATCGTTCGGGAACAGATGTGCCACGAAGATAGTGGTATCACCTGTTGAAAGAACCGCCTGCCCAGAAGCACATGGTAGAATTTCCATTGCAGTGTGTCTAGCTGATGTATGGCAACATACCTGAATATGAGGACTAAAATATAGACATTGATTCCAGAAGAGTGAAATGTTTTCACTATCTAGAATAGGGAAAAGAGAAAATAAACAACAGCACAAATAAAATATACATCAGAATTTGATGTTCTTTGATGCTGGTTGGGTAAAAGAGAATGCTTTAAAGAAATTTATTTTTATAAAGTATCTTTAAGCCAATCCTTTTGATAAAAGTCCTGACTTGGGACTTTTATCTGTCACAGGGATATACAGGCTTGATTCTCCAGCCTGTTCCACCACAGACATGGTTACCTATAACTGTATAAAGTGCTATCCAACCAGATATCCTCACCCTCCTGCATCTGCAGCAATTTGCATTTGATAATCTTTTGGTGTTACTTCCTCACAGAAGTGAATAACCATATGAGGTACAAAGCAGTGGAGAATCAAGTTGTAAGCACTTGCTACAAGGGGGCTGTTCCTAAAATAATACTGCAAATATTCCCAATTGTTATCCCAACCTTTGGCTGCAGTTCTATGTGATGACAGTCTGAGCTGCACACCACGCTGCCTAAAAGGATGCTACACAACTGGTGGGAGACCAGCACAATGTGAATGAAAATCTTCCAGTTTGTTGCATCTTTTAACACACAGTTACAAACCAAGTAGACAGGAGGCAAAACTTGACAGCTGGCTTAAATGAGATGTCTGAGGGAGGAGAGAGAGGATTAAAAACTGGACACCTTTTATCCCAGGCACCAAAATCTGATAAAGCACTTTCACTTCAATTTGCCAGATAAGTCATAAAAAATGTGCTGGTTTAAACCACAGAGTGCTTCAAGCAATCTGGAAGTTTAAACAGCTGGAAATTATGGCCTTTTGATATGGCAGTGGTGATTCACATCTGATTTACATTTGGGCTTACTTTGAATGCTTGCCTTCCCATGGATTCAGTTCTTCTTCAGTTATAAGATAGAGTAAGAGGAACAATTTGAATTGAAATAAGACCAAAGCAAAAATGTAAAAAAAAAGCTAAAAACTACCCATAACTAAATCAATAGTAGTGTGATTATTTTTTTGGTTTTATTTCCCAACTCATACACTCCTATTTCCCCAAGTACAGTACTGCAGTTTGAGGGGGAAATGCTAAAATGCGACTGGACTAGCTGATTATTTCTTGATGAATTCCACAGTTTCAGAGGATCTGGATAAGCAGCTGAACTTCAGCTCTTTCAAAATGTGTGTCTTGTTGGCTAAACACTCCATGAAATAGACCTTTCCTGCATTTTTTGCGTACCTTGCTAAGAACATCAGTACTCATAGATTTGGAAAAAATAACAAGGAAGGACAGTTTGGAGTAAAAGCACACAATGTGCCAATTGAGAGCTGGTGAAAGGTGACAGATGAACTTTCCAATACAATGCAGCAGCCTCTACACGTACTCAGTCCTTGAGAACACTGGTTGTAATGGTTGTTGATGGACTGAGGGCTGAATCTTGCTCTCCAATGGCTTCTGAGCAACTGGCTGGCTGGAAATCATGTTTAGGCACTACTGACTTGCAGGGGACTGGAGCCAGCCTTGTAGAAGCAGAAGATGCTCTGTCAGTGCCAATCCCCACAATCATCTAGTCCTTTGGAGTTTGCTTTTTTTCCCTTTGCTTCCTCCCCTCCCCCGCCCTATGTTAGCCAGAAGCAGTGTGGCTAAATACGTTCTGAAATAGGAAAAAAGTCTGACCCTGTGTTACTCAAAAAGTGGTGGTGTTTGTCTTTTTTATTTTTTTAATTGCAAAGCTTTGACCATTTTTAGTTAAGTGTGCTCTGCCTGCCTCATCCCTACTCCAAGCTAATATGCTATAAAATGCTTCTCTGGCTTAGTTCCACTCTTTTTAGCTGCTGATTTTGGTCAGCATCTTATTAATTGCCTGCTTGACATGGGTGGTGGAGCTTCGTCTCCGAGTCTTGCCCTGGACCATCTTTCGACGCCGTACCTCACGACAGAGCTCATAGAAGGCCTCCATAATGTTGCCTTCTCCTGTGCAAGCAGAGCACTCGTAAAAAGCACATGCCAGTTCTGTGGCCAGCTTTTCACCTTCCTCTGTGCTGACCTGCCTGGAGTGATCCAAGTCTGCTTTGTTCCCCACTAGGATCAGGGTGACATTTTTGGGTTTTTTAACTTCATCCAACAAGTTCTTAAGTGGCAGCACTTCTTCAAAGCTGCCTCTGTCCGTGATGTCGTAAACCAGAACAAAGCCTTCACCCCATCGCACGTGTCCTTCTTTCTGTATAGCATCCTCCTGCTTTGAAAAGACAGACACCAGGCTTAGGAATCTGATTTATGAATAAGACACCAGGCCTTCAGATAGATGTTGATCCTACAAAGCCATGTACATCTGCTTTATTTTATACTTCATGCACATCACTTTTTTTTATCATGTAGCATAGGTGATCTACTCTACCAAGGTGCCATGGACTACCTGTGGACAGGCTGGTAGCAGGCAATTAGAATAGGTCTCTGTTGAATGATACCCAGCACGTGAGCTGCACAGGACTGTGCAGCATGAGCACCTGCCATGCTGCATGTTTTGAAAGGAAGGGAGACCTGACTATGACAGAAGTTCTCTTCGTTTTGGTGGGAATCATGGACTGGGGTTTTCAAGCCTCATAACTTGACTGTAGAAATAGACTGTGACTTTGTGAATAAAAATATGTTGTTGGGTTGGCCCTTAATCAAGGAATGAGAAAAAAATAATTTTAATCCCAGAGTAAACCCTGCTTTGTTTGTTCTTCCAATGTTTGAAAACTTTAAGCAGGATTCCTTGCAGAAGGATCTGAATCCAACATGCTGGGTCGAGAAGCAAGCTGATGGTGATGGAGGAGCAGGGGCTTTGCTCAGAAGCAAATCTCCGTCCCTAGAAGCGGAGCACACCTGCCATACACCGCACTGCTGCCACCACCGCACTCCCCTTCCCTGCTGTCTATTTGAGCCAAGGTATTGGATAATAGTACAAGTACCCACGCACCTGACCAGCTGTATCTAGTATCTCCATGGAAACCACTTCATCATCAATGGTAGCTTGGTGACGATATGTAGACTCTAGAATAAGAACATATTTTGTGAAACATATTAAAAGAAAGTAAGGTGGTTTTTTTGTATCTTCCTTACAGCTACGCCAGCATAAGACCTGAGATATGATGTACGGCTTCACTAAACTTTATTTGTTGGAGCTCTTCCAGCCATTCTGGAACACACTCAAGGCCTCCATTCTACAATGGTGACTCTTCTAGATCTCCCCATATGGCACAACTCTTTCTTTCCCATGAGTTATTGCTGCAAAGGGCTGTGTCTGTGGACACTGCACCCTGCCGAACAAAAGGACCGAGCTTCCTGCAACAAAAAGCTCTGCAAGGCTGCAGCCTGTTTTCCATGTTTGCCCATAGGGAAGGCTGCCACCTGGAAAGCACAAATAATACTACCCTCAAAGCATCCAGCTCAACAGCCGGTCATTGTGTAGCCTGAAGTCTCACAAGATCAAAACCGGTATGGTTGCAGATCAGGCAACCTAACCACTAAGCTCAGGCCTTATACTATGATAAAATTACAGAACAGTTAGCTATTTTAGGAATGTCTCTTTGAAACATGCTGAAATCATCACATTCCCCTCTCCTAGCAAGGTCTCAAGCAGTGATTTCCCTGTGTATGATTTATAAGGATAATGAGTGGGCATTAAGCATTCACACTACGCTATAGGAATAAAAAGGGACCTATTTACTGTGCCCTAGGTTTTAGAACCAGGCAACTAATCAAAAAACTAATGACAAAAGGGCTTGGTTTATCTTAATGAGCTGCTAAGTTAAATTTGATAGTGTTTGACCCAAAACTTGGAAAATTATCTGTGCTAACATTCAGATTTATTACTGTTGCTAGCTCACAGATGTCCTATATCAAAAGACAAATGCATATGCTGTAAAACTGCAGCCAGGGACTATGAATGCTTTTCTGCTTTGCATTGTCAGAGATGCAATTCGTTTATTTGGTGCAAATCTCCTCAATAGGATGAAGGATATCTTTAAGGAAACACATTTCTTTAATTTGAACTTGTGAAAGGGCTCATGTTTGGTGAATGCCTTTTTTCCGTATGTACTTAAGAATGTCACCTTCATAATCATGAGTGTTTTGATGCTGTTGCTGCTACACACACTCTTCCCAAACCAAAAATGTCACTTCCCTCCTGTGCCACCTTAATTGCTGTAAGTAGCACAGCTGCCTCTAATAGGGACAAATGGTCAACGTAATTAGGCAGATGGCAAGCAATTTTGCTGTAGGGTTTCAGGCAATGAAGGCTAGTTTTTTTTAAAAAAAGCTGTAAATACCCCTTCTGTTTAGTATTGCAAGGCTGCAGAAGGAGTTGGAGTTCTACTGTTGTGATTCTGAGGCTGTACCTACACAGCAAAGTAAGATATACTAAGTCTGTCAGTGGTATGTCTCTGTCCCATTTGTGCACCCTGCTAGCTGCAGCGATTCCCCCGGGGAAATGCAGAAAAGCTAGGAGCTCTAGTTAGGTGTGGAAGCTGCAGTGATGCACCTTCAACAAGTTATTTCAGCAGCTAAAATATTCAGTGCTAGGTTGGGACTCCACGTCCAAGGTCATTTAGGAAATTATGCTTTGTTTCTTTGGGGGAGAGTGCTGTGAAGAAGAGATGGCTCACCGAGTAGGGTGATGTTAGGTCATTACTTGTATAGGCCTTCCAGTGCTTAAATGCCTTCAACCATTTGACCCTGCTTGACAAGTAGATGTTGCGAACTAGTCCATACAACTTGAGAAAGTGCTCATCCAACCACGCTTGCAGCGTATCTGTGAAATGTCCTTCTTAGGAGGCAGAGTGTGGTAGGTCATGTGGCTCTTCCTCGTGAAATGGGACAATAAATCTCAAGTAGACTTGTGCTCGCCACAGAAAAGTGGCATGATTCTTAAATGATACTTGAGTTCTCAAAATAGGACTCTGGCAGCACTTTATGGTGCAAGCTTAACTCACTTTGGCTGCTCACGTTGGGATGGAATTTGATCCTGGATGAGTAGGACTGGTTTGGGTCAGATTAGTGTAAATAAATCTTAGTAAATGTGTGTTTGTTCCTGTGCTTTGGAATGTGTGGTAGCTGGGTGAATTTTAATGAGGAGTGTAAAACAGCTGGATGTTTAAAGCATTTTTTTGATGTAATCACATACATAGCTTTTTCAAAGGAACAGAAACATCTGAAGAATCTGGCTGTCTTGTAAGTTACGAGCCCTGAAGTTGTGATTTCCAGTCTGTTCATATTGATTCCATGGTACTTCACAAACATATTGCCTTGCTTTGGGATTTATTAATATAATTTTCTCAGTTGTATTTTTTTTTCTTTAGACATACAGCTAGAGAGAAATTAGATGACTTGAGATACCTGCTGGATCCCTAACTGGAACCACTGACAGTGCATGTGTCTGTGTCTCTGCTAAGCACCCTCGACTCCTATTAGAGTTGATGAATTAAAATAGGTGCTGGATATAGCTTGTCTGATCTCTCTTCTCAGATAAATCACGCCTCAAAAGCACTTAGAAGTCTAAAATTCATCAGATGAATCCAGGCTGTAAATGTCTTACGTTTGCATCATCATGGTGAAGTAGAAAGAGCAAAGTGTAACACTGTACCAGTGGCTCCCAAGATGACTACAGGCAACTTTCTAAGCTTCAGATTGTCATTTGCACCAGGTGATGCCTATATGTTATATCTATAGCAATATGGCTAAAACCTCAGCTAGAAATGAAACTGCAGAGCTGTGTTTTGCTCTTAGTAGACTCAGTGACAAAGCTGCTAGCCTCAATGCTGTCGGGGAGCTGCTGCTGCTGACTGAGCTGTGCTGTGCCTTACGCTGCTAGCGCTGTGGAGAGAGCTGTATTTGGTGTTTGATTATAAGTAAATCTGACCCGTTCATGTTGGTTTGGGGGTGTGCCATGCTTCTAGCCATATTCCAAATAACAAGATCAAAGGTGCTGATGGTTGCGGCTTTGAAAGGTGATGGCAGATTTCAGGGTCCCGCTTGGATATAAAGCTGCCATCCCCCAGGACTCCTGCTGTGCAAAGTACTTTTGGTTCTCACAATCCTATCGTTTGAAAAAATGTAGTTTATTCCAGAAACACTTAGAGCTGTCAAAAGGCCTGAGAAACATTTTGGAAAGTGGTGGCAGTGGGTTTGGTTTTAAGTGTATAATATATTGCCACAATAATTCATTAATAGGAACTGGATAAAATTTTTAAATTACCATAGCTGCTGAATAATTGTGGAAATAATGATTGGAGATGGGAATTAAAGATCTCCCCTGGGGCTCTCTGTGTTGATAAGTGTATTACAAATCTCCCTATTCTTCTGAGCAATATGATTTTAAAAAATGTAGGGAAAAAAATACTAAAATAGAGAAAACTTTGAAGCCCATGATCCATAGACTGTCCATAGATATGATATTCAGTCACAGGTTGACCATATCACATCCTTGTGCAGTGCTTATTGGATATTTATTATATATGTGGGGTTTTTATTAAATATGTGTATATTTAATAGAGTTTGGGCTTATAAGTCTTAAATGGTCATTTGTCAAACCTATTTGTGCAGGACTATCCTGATCTATTGAATATATCTGTTTCAGAAGTTTGTATTTTCTAAAGAAAAACTATTATCTGAGAAGTAATTCCTAGTTCTTGGTTTAGATTTGTAGTGATATAAAAAGCTGTTTTCAGTACTTGTTTATTTTGAACAGGCAGTATATATCGAGGTATGTCACAGCTCTGGAAGGAAATATTTGCATTGGAAGGCTTTATTGCTTTTAGGAAAACACTTGTAATAGTAGGTAAATCAGCTGAGATGGAGCAATGACATACACCGTTTCACATGTAGATTTAAGGAACTGCCTGGTCTCTTTTGTTTGCTTTTAAGTACATAGGGACACAGACTCTGTTTCCATTTAGAATTTTAGTTCATTTTTGTCAAGAAAGGTTAATAAAACAAGGACATATAAAAATGCTCTAAGCAACTTTGGCCGCATGGTGGCTTTTAGCCAACTGCATCTGAGAACAGCAAGAGACCTAGAGAAAGAGCTTGTGTAATAATTACAGCTGATTGTCCAGACCAAAAAGCTTCAGCTAATAGGCATGAACTTCTAAATTCTGGTTAAAGTCTTGTTGGATGGCAATGGAGCAGTATGTTTTAAAAAGACTAAAATTTCCCATAATTATTTCTGATTACGTAATAAAGGTTTTGCTGTTTGGTTTTTGTTTGGGGGGTGTGGATGGTTGGGGATTTTTTGGTGAATTTTTTGGTGGGGTTCTTTTTTATTTTTTTTAAAATTAACTCCCTGCTTGCTTAGACTTCTGCAACTTTTGACATCTGTCAGGATGTAGCTCTCTATCACATCTGAAAATAATGACACCCCACAGGGAAAAAAAAACTTAGCACCAGGGTTAGTAGTGGAGGTGTTTGATATGTTCTCGAGAGCTTTCCTTGAGCCTGCCTTTATGAAATCTGTCCCCCTCTGCATTTCCTTATTGCTTCAGGAACCTTTAACATTTTAGAAAATCCCTGTAAGTTGAATGTACCTTCCTGACTCAGAAAGTTTCTCCAGCCTTCTTCCTTCCCCTACCACAGATCTTCTCAAAACTCAGCTGAATGTATTTTTTTTGATTGCGTCTGGCTTTTGCTTACTCCATCCATTATTTACCTTACAGGAGGGGTTTTATTTTGCAACCGTCAGTGGTTTTACAGTAAGCACAGTACTGCCCTTGTGTATTTAGAACGTATTTCTAATGCTAATGCATTCTATCCTCACACATCTCTTTATTAACTGATACTACAGACCCAAAAATAAGCATAGTTGGGTGATTTATCAATAACACCATCAAATGACATGCCATGCGTTGTTATTGCAGTCGTTGTTATCACATGTAAAAGAGGAAAATTAGTAAAAAGAAAGTTTCTGACAGAAAACTCTGTGACACTGACAGCTCTGATAATTGGACTTGGACTCTTCAATGCTGTGAGTGTTTCTGCCTGTGTAACCCCGAGAGTCAGGAAATACAGAAGGAAAAGTTTCAAGAGGTTGTACAGTACCTGTGATGTGCTTTATTTGTATGACTGTCATACTACATGAACAATCATGTCAAGCTAGAAATTTAACCCAAAAAGTATATGAAAAAAATAAGGTGTTTGTTTGCAGTGATATTTAATTCAACTCTAGGAACTCTAGCCTACTTCACACGTGGTTTGCCATTATGAGTGCTGCTTTTGGAATTGATACACTGGTGTGCAAATGCAAAGGAGTTTCCTTTCTAACTTCATTTTTGGCTCTATTGGCTGCCTTCTGCAAGGCTCCATTTGCTGTACTCAGAGTCGTGACTACAGTACAGCAGGTATTCACAAACCAGTCAGATTAAAGCTGTGCACAAAAAAAGTCATATGACAGGCACTGCGGGCAGTGTGTCTTAGCTTGCTGATCTGCTTTTAGCTGTTTTCTGTCCAAGATGAAACTCTCAAATATTTCTGTCCTGTATAAATGCAGGCTGGGCAGAGGGTAGAGACCCTATAAATGCCCCTGCGGAGGCACAGAGCAGAAGAGCCAGCGTATACTGGGCAGGCAGCAGCCATGTGCCTCTGCTGCGGGGCTGTCCCAGGTCCTGTTGCCCTGCAGATGGGCAAAGACTTATTCGTAGAATCTTAGAAGAAGATTCAGGTGCTGTGGGGGCTCATGGGAGACAAAGCATGCCCTGTGGAGCACAAGGATACATGCAAAAAAAATAGCTACCACAGTAGGTAATATGGATAAAAAATTCAGAAGAAATGAGGCTTCATCATGGTTGCTGCTTAGTGAGCAGTTTGGGATTTATCACATTTTCCTACTTAGTCATGCAGAGCCCCACGAGACAATGAAATTCTCATCTTGGTATGAAAGGATCTGTGGCATCTCCAGAATTTGCTTTTTAGGTAGAACACATAGAAGATATAAAACTAATCTACAGAAAAGCATTTTTTTTCTTGATGCGTTGACATTTTCATTGTACAGCATTTTGGCCACCAAATAGAAATGCTAGAATACAGATTTCTTGAAGCTCTAAAAAAAAAGTTATGTCTATTTGTAAGCCTCTGCGGCATATGTTTTTTCTCCTGTGTGCGAAGACTGGGTTTCTTTAAAGGAGAAAGGAGCGGTGTTACTTTTCCTTTCCTATAGGTTCTTTCCTCACCAGCTTTTACTGAGACAGGCAGAGAAAACATGTACAGATAGCTGGGAACTGGGTCTGTCAAAGCATGCTAAAACAAAACCAACAAAACCAAAGCAGTGCTAACTAGTAGGGAGTAAACGTCAAGGCTTTAACTGTTTCTTAATTTTTTCAATTTAACCTTCCACCAACACTAATCAGAGATGTTAGCTCCTGGTAGGAGTTATGCCCATGACAAGTTTAAGACTAAATAAACCATATTTTGCTACACTTTTTTGTTTGATTGTGGCAAGAAGTCTTTGTTAGTGAAGCTCTGAGCTTCATCTTATTTCTGCCAATATAAATGAAAATTAACCAGTGAGACTTTTCTCACACCTAAAACAAAAAAAGCAAAAGCCTGCTCTCCTGAAGGTGCAAAAGCGAGCAGTGGAAACTCTACTCACCTGCAGAAAATTTCAAAGTATGATGAGCAAGAGAAGTAAGGGCAAAATATTTTGTAGCTGTAGCTACAGCAAGAACAGTCACTGCCATTCCTGATTTTTGCTGTCTGTTGAGCTACTGTAAAAAGGCAATATTTTTATTACTGGCATCAGGAATATCTTCATCTTGAGACTCATGTGAAATAAAACAAACCACATTGTCAGGTAACTGCTTCCCATGTTATTTTAAGCATCTTCCTCTGCTGCTCTGAATTACAATTTCATCATTTCAAGTCTTTGTTGAGCATTTTAGAAGCCAGTGTTGGGGTTTAAGGTGCTCTAGGCCATACCGGTCCATTTCCTTACAAACACCTCAGAGGAATCAGGAATACTTTCGCGGCTCATTGCCATACTACATTCAGTATAAATTCCTACTGCTGAGGTATAAAGTAAAAATGATATAACGTATTAAATGTGTATCAAGTGAAGTAATGTTTCTACTGTTTTGAAGCTGGAAAAACAGAAACCCAGGAAGATGCCTAGGAAGGCACAATCTGGGCTGTTGAGGGCTGGATCCCTTAAGCACTGAGGCAGAAGGAATGAGTAATTTTGTTAGTAAAAATTGAGGATACTAATAGCTAGAGTCTGGCTTGAAAATAAGGCTGTTTTCCAGCAGTTTATTAAGCGTCTGCACATTTGTCATGGCACTCCTTGAAACGCAGATTGGCAGCCATTCCTCCTAGCCCCAAATGGTTGGTTACCGTTACACCTCACTTTGGCTGAAAGCCCGCACTGGACCACATATGTTACTCCTAGCTCGTGCTTAGGTAAGTTGTAGTTGTCAACATGAGTCTTCAGACGAAATGTGCAGAAGGCAAAGTTTTGCAAGATGATGGCAGAACTCTCTCCTCTTTTGCTTGCTATGGAAAATGGTTATTTTTAACGGTAAGCGTGTTGATGATCTGGTCTACAGCACTGTGTAGACTGCAGTGTCCCGTTGTGCAGCAGGAGGAAGAGGGCTGGGAGGGAAGGCTTCTCCAGGCTGCCTTCCTCCTGGGGCTGCTGGTCTGTCAACCTTTACACCCTAGGGCTGAAGGGACCATCAGTTGATGATTTATTAACACTTATCTTTAGTATGGGGTCCTTTGTTAAAGGTTCTGTTTGCTGTCTGGGCAGTTTCTCAGCTGCGCTGCTGGGAGTCAGTATTTTTATGGTAGAGGCAGGCAGTAAACCTTTAGGAGTGTTAAGACAAACTTGCTGAGTGAGCCACAAGTAAAGAAAACTAGAAATCTGCAACATACAAAGATGTGTTTCTTCAGCTTGTGATTTGCAGCAGGGAAAGCAATCCTGGGGATGAAGAGTCTGTATTCAGATGGTATTCCAGCTGCCCAGACAATGTGTTAGCTGAATAAACCAGAGAGCAAAGGCAGTCCTTGGGAACAGTATTTGGACTTAAGCTTTTTATCATGGCTGTGTTGGCACAAAATTAACCCAGAAAAATAGTTCTTGCATCTTCTCTTTTTAAAGTAAATTATTCTTAGTGAGGTCTTGGCTCCCACTGCTAAGCTGTTCCTAGTTATTGACCATTTTGATGGAAGCTAGTTTGGATATATTCCCACTCTGCTCTACTGTTTATGTCGTTTGTACAGATCTGTATTTATCAGGTGCAGAAAAGAAACTCAGGTTAGCAATATTTTCTAGTGTTGTAATGTTAAATGCGTTATCTATGGTATCTGCAAGCTTCCCTTGTGACCTCTGATTTATATAATTTTGCTAACGGAACCCCCAACTACAGATGTGGTTATACAGGCAAAACTACCCTTCTAATGTAAAAATAGTCTTCCTTGCAACCAGCTTTGCAATGGGAATAGCTTTCTTGCCAATGTAAACGATACCTTTGCAGAGTGATTTCTGCTGTTCTTGCCACAGCAGAGAAATTTGTAAAGTTTGGAGCCGGTCAATAGGAGATGAAGTTCTCTGCTGTGAGATAATTCAGGGCACTTACAGAGGTGTCTGTCTCCCTCCCTCAAGCACTTGTTTATCTAGTGTATCTTTCTGAAGCCCTTTGGCTGTTTCATGTTATGCTGGAGAAAAACAGTGCTATCATGGGCCTTTCATAATCAAATTAGTGGGAGAGCAAATTGTACTACCTTATCTCCTACCTTTGCTGCTTTACTGATACCTACACATTTTACCACTGTTTGATAGTGTCTTACAGTCTGTCTGTCTCTTGCATTAGATAGGACTTTTTAGAAACACCAACTCAGGTTTTCTCCTCTCCCAGTAGAAAAAGAGTGACAAAACCCTCAGTGACTTAAAATGGAAGAAATGCTCTTTAAAAATGTCACCATTAATCTACTAGTCCTAGCAGACTTACAATTTTTCTTAAGACTCATGTTTCTTTATGGTTACCTCTGCTCCTTCAAAGTAATGAATAGCCTTTTCTCTGTCCCATTCAAATTAAATAAACTCCTATGCTTTCAGTCTCTGCCTTCATAGACAGAGCAGTCTGTTATGCACTGTTCTGCTGAGTATCTGCTCAGAGACATTTTTCCTTACAGAAGATTAGCAAAGTTGTATGAAATATGTGAACAGCTAGAGAAAGGCATTTAGGGGTAGTGTGAGAAAGCCAACTGACTTTTGGAAAGGTCAACGAATATATGATCTCCTTTGGTTGCTATTATTTTATAGGTAGACTTTTGTTTCTGTGTTTCTGTGCAGCTTTGATATGTGATTAACTCTATAAATACCAGTTACTTAAAGGATTTACAACCTTTCTATGAGATGAAGGATTTTGCAGGTGGGAAACAGAGGCAGAGAGACTGTAGGCAACACATCAGTGACAAAATCAAGGAAAGAACTGAGGAACCTGTCTCCTGCACTTCCTTGAGGTTTTATTTGTTTGGGTTTTTTTCCCCTGTATCGCAAAATTGGCTGGTTTAAGTCCCTCACCTCAGAAAGCATCTGATTCCCCCAACTGCACATAAAAATGCTAATTCAGTACAAATGACACAACCCCGTTCATAAGCCCCTCTTTTTTTCTTTTTTTTTTCTTTCTTTTTTTTTTTTTAATCTTGGATATCCCAGCTCTGTTTCTAGTTAAGCAAATTGTTCTGGCTATGGTACAACGAATGCATTCTCAGAGAAATACTGCAAAACATTTTTAAAAGCACCCACTTAGCCATAGCTATGATGAATTTTCGTCTTTCATCATTTGATCCATGAGAGTGTCCCTGCATGTCACAGCTTACAGAGGCAGGTAATTTGCTGTTGCCCGTAAAGTATTCTGCAGGCTGTGAGTGCTGTCTATCTACTGCTGTGATAACTCTTTGGGCTTCCACCTCCTTTTTTGCCCGCCAGGAAAAAATAAATTTGCCAATTCCATTGACTTACTCTAGTTCAGCACCTCCAATTTTAAATTCAAGTATATATTACTTGTTTGACGACAAACCACAATATCTCTCCATCTTTGAAGACAGGTGAAGGCACCCTAAATTCTGGGCACCGCCACTGGCTCATGGGTGAAATTGCTGAGATACAGACTGTTATTCCGATTTACTGACACTGAGGAGAGCAGCTATTCACAGCAGCCTTGAAAATCATGGTGTGAAGCCCTGGGTTACTGGAGTCCATGGAAGTCCTGCAATTCAGGCTAAGAGTTCACCCACAGAGAGTGCACGGACGAATATAGATCTTTGCGCCTCCACCTTGAAACTCATCCCCATAGAGTATGTCCCTCCCTGAGACGATGCTGGCTGGCTAGTGTTATGCGTTTATAGGCTGCTGGGTTTGTGGCAGCAGTGGGGTGGTCGAGTCCCAGGACCACCTGCATCGGCACTGCTGTGAGGGTGCTGCCTCGGTGAGCGGGACAAATCATCAGCCTGCTGCCACCCTGCCCCTGGCAAGCGCTGCTGCAATGGTACATAGAAATGCTTGTTTTCATGCTTCTACGAATCTCTTCATAGAGCCAAACTGAAATATAACAGAAATTTCCAGTTCTGTGTTCAATCCACCGCAGATATGTTGCTTATGTTTGTGAAGTGCTTTTAGGCTGTGGCTTAAGTGATGCCCTAACCAGGCCAAGTGGTTTTAGACCTTCTAACCTCTCACTGAATCTCCTTATAAATTTGCAAGTTGTGTTCTATTCAGAAATATACAAACCTTAATCCATCTGGTAACACAATCCCCTTTCTTAGTACATATTTAACAAGTAAAGAAGACTAAGTTTAATGCTGAATCCATATATTTAATATTTTAGAAAACTGTATGTATTTGTTTTGAATGTGCAGTTCCAGCCCATTTCTACACAGAGCTCTGTCACTGAACCTTCTAATTCTGTAACCATGTGAGATAGTTGTATGATTTGTTAAAACTAAAGAGTGAAAGTGGAAACCCATTTGCCTTGATAATGCTAGGTAACCACTTAGCCTGAGAGATTTAGCACCTTTTTAAAAAAACCAACAAACAAAAAAACCCCATGCCAAGATGGTGACAGTGACTTGCCAATTAAATAGAAATGATGGAGAAGTCAAGGCTGATGGTTAACACTCTCCAGAAAGTGACCCTTGCTGCAGTTGTTACCCCTTGGCTGAGAATAGCAAAATAAAAAGTAGAGTGATATGTACTTTTGTGAGGATGCAGCTGTCCTACCAATGCTTGCACAGATCCAACATCCTGCACAAAAGTGGCAGAGCTGCAAAGCCCTGACTTCAGCAGCAGCCCATGTGCCAAGGCTTGCAAGGTTCAGTGATGTTCATCCTGCCAGAAAATGTTATTTTGTGGTTTGCAATTTGGCTTCTGGAGATACAGCAGTATATCCACATGCTGCTAAAAATACGGTCCTTCATTTTCTTCTGGCAGGTTAGAGTAGTCAAGAATATTTATAAGGTGTGTTTTTTCCTTTCCAGTTAAAATGCACCACCCTCAAATTAAAAGAGGACAAGGGTTTTTTTTACCCTGATGCTTAGTTTAGGATCATGTTGAACTTCCATCAGGCCTTGTAAAGCTTGGTGAAAGCTTTCCTAAAAATAGGAATTATCTTGGGATTCCTTGCATCAGAGGGCTAATGGGTAGCTGAAAACTTGAATAAGTAATAAACTATAAATATGATATTTTTGTCACTGCCCCAGTGATTTTTGGCAAAACCTCATGTTGTTTAGTAGCTAGATAGTTTGCATCTGTTTTACTCCTGTCCTTTCAAAATTACTTGACAAAGCTGCTTATTCTCCCTGTAGAGCAAAAGGGTCTCTCGACACAACTTAAACTTCTTGTTTTGGTGGAATACGTAGATATCCCTCTTTCCACCCAGCTGCCAGTCCATGACTGCTAGGAAGAAATTAATCTGTTCTGCTAAAACTTCTCAGTAAATTCAGCTCAGTGATGTTTACAGGTAACTGGACACCAAATCACTGCAGGATGATCATGAAAAAGACAGAAATATATTTATTCAAGCATTGATTCATAAAGCTTTTGAAGGTACAGTCCCTTTCTGATTGATCTCTGAAGGCCTGAATATTGGTTAGAATTTCAGGAGATTTTTTTTTCCCCTAACAATTCAGAGCCTCCTTTGAATCCTGTTATGATCCTTAGTTTAAAAAAAAGAGCACTTTAAAAAGCAATCTTTGGTGGTCAGCTTCCACCAGAGATTACTATGATTAAGAAATAACTTATTGACAATAGTTTATTCATTTTTTCAACTTATCAAACATTTTCCTCTGAGCAACTTAAAGCACTTAGCTTCACAATGACTGTAATACCTAATTTAAGCTGCTGTTCTCTAAACTGAACGAGAGTGTAGAATTCAGTAAGTCAGAAGAGATTTAGGTTTTGTTTTATTGAGATAGGACTGTTGGCTGCATGAAAGCTTTCCATGTTGCAAACAGAAGATGATTAGATTCCTAAAGGGCATGGTTAATATGCAGTTGTATTCATTTGTAAAACAGAAACAAATGTCAAGTCTTGCACACCAAAAAGGGTGTGGGGCCTTCATAATGGGGCAAAAAATAATAAACCTTGCAGCTTGCTAATTACTTAGTTTGTGTACTTAAGCAAAGCAACAAGGACAGTTTTGCGTGCAGTTTACCTGTAAGAAATAAATGTACTTGGATTATACTGATACAAAACCCTTTATGTACTACTTCTATTGTCAGCTTCTTAAAATGATGTATTAGTGATGGAGCTGTGAAGTCCTAATACTAATAATATGAATAGAACACTATACTGAACACCTTGTATTGCAGTACAAGGCAGGTGACATGTAATTCACTGATGAGTATATTGGTATTAGCAGATAAAAGAATGTATTTGAGTTCAGGTTTTTCTGTGAATTATTTTCCAAAGATGAGATTTCTGGTATCTGTCATTTGTTCATCTTGCCACACAAAAATACTTAGTATAATACTGGATACTTTGCTTTGTTGGAAGGGCTGCCTAAGTTTTGTGACAAAGCATATTAAACTTTCATCTTTGTTTCTGCTGTGCAAGTTTATAGCATTCTGTATTTCTTTGGTGAAACCAATTAGAGAAAGAACCTTAACAAAGAAATAGGTATTTAACTCTATGGTCTGTATTTGAGCCTCCAAAGAAAGGTTAGGAAGGAGATGGCAGTGGATGGTCAGAGGACAGGAAATTTCCCGTCCCCTTACTTCATGTGTAAATCACTTAGTCCTGAGGTATTGAAGGTGCCTTCTAAGAAGTGAATGCCTTGTCTTGGACTTGTCCTGGACCTTCTCTGGTGCAGAGCACTCAAATATACGCTAACTTAGGAAATACTAAGAAACTGGAGCTTGGCCCAAATTTCCAAGCAAGGCCTCTAATTATTCAGAGCAACTGTTTGACAAGTCTTTTTTGAGATATCTGTGCCAGCTTCTCAAAAGCACCAGACCCAACACAGCTAATTGGGAGTAGTGGGGGAGACGTGGAATCTCTGTTGATGACTGGTGTCCCTATCTGGTGAGCCAAAAAGTGAGACACAATGTACGTTTGAAAGTGAGGACAAAACACTTACCTAAGGGTAGGTAGACTGACTGTAAGTACCCACACTTTTTTTTCCTCTTGAATTTTTGCGATCTGTATCCCAGCCGTTTTATTCTCTAGCAGCTGATGTTCGGATTATCCAAAAGCAGAAAACTGATCGCACACTAAATAATTTTCAGAGGGCAATGCTAATGCAATTGCTTTCAACGGCAAAATCCCCATTGACTTCTGTGTAGGCAGGAATGTGCCTCATACATTAGTTCTCCTTTCGTCTGAGTTCATCACTGTTTCTTTATTCTGCCATCTTAGGTAATCATTTGTTCCAGCTTTAAATGACCATAGAGAAGCTTTTTACAGCAAATTTAAAGGTTGTCTGAGGCTTGGAATTTTAACTCTATGACTTTCCATTACTTCAGCCATGCTATTATATACAGCATACCATGTGTACAGAACAAAATGCAACCTACCTAACGTTGGATCATACTCCCAGATGAACCGTTTGGTCAGGAAGCGTACGACGAGAGCTGGAGGGACAAAAAGAACCCAGGTGAGATGCACAAGCCATCAACTCGTCTGGTTTTTAAAGCTTTCCCAGCAAACTTTTCTGTGTGAATGGGCATGTAGCAGCTCCCCTGACCTGTGAGCAGAATTCAGCATTGCTTATTGTGGCAGCTGGGACTTTTTCACTACTTGTAGCCCACTTCACATTTTTGAAGGGGGAAAACAAAATGAAAAAAACCCCAAAACTCTTTACAGTATTAATCATTTACCATGGAACAATGCTGGAACAAGACTACCAGAATACCAGGAGGTTTTAAATTGTAGTTTCTAACCTTTTTTCACTTTTTTTTTTTTTTTTTTTTTGTCACTATAGCTTCTACCATTAAAAAGCCAAACCCACCCCATTTACAGTGTTACAAGGAGATGACCTTTGAAAAAGCACTGTCTTGGATGCTTTAGATTTCCCGTAACCAGTGGAAAAAAGGGTTGGCAGTTTTTGAACCAGGATGCTTTGAAGCTTCAAACCAAAACAATTTAATTCTTGAAAATTTACGGTTCAGATTTGAAACCTTGTAAAGGTCAACATATAACTGGCTAAATAGCTTCCTTCTGTAGTTTGGCATGCCTACCTTGCAACAATTTATCTTCCATGTTTTACCTACTTGTCACTTAAAGTAATCAGCTATAATATTTTAAACCAATAGTCAACAAATGTTAATGAATTTGTTGAAGTAGAAATAAAGCTTTCGATTTTGGAGCATGGGATAACTAGTTCTCAGTTTCAGTTTATGGTCTAAGATCTTGCTACTTATGTTCTTTTAATTTTTTCTATCCCTCCACCCTCTTTAAAAACAGCCTATATAGGCTTTGTCAGCATGTTGCTTATGTTCTAATTTAAAACTAAGCAGTGCCTTGAATTTCTAGTGGTGTAAACAAAGCATTCACCACCAACAACTATTCAAAATCCTTTCCGCATTTCCAAAATGGAGCTAGAGATACCACTGTGCTAGCTATGATTGTAGTGGTTACAGCTACAGGAAAAGTTTTCCTTGTCAGCTGTACAGGATTGTTCCATCCTTCTTTCAGTTACAGACGGACAGTAAAATGTGACACCTAACCCAGTCCTGAGCCTTTTCAAAATTAAAGCTATGAGAACGTCTCACATCCCAGATTTCTGTGCCCAAGAGTAGGACATGGCAACAGCCTGAAGAATAAGTATAATTAATTAAGCTTTGCTTAATCAGAACATTTGTTTTCAGGAAGATTTAACTATGCCTCACACTTGGAAGGACAATAAGAAGCTGGTTCTAAGGAAATGAGATTACCACACAAGAAGCAATTTTAAATCGGTGTTATTTTAAGTTTTCATTCTCCTTAGGAAATCCTACCTTTTAATTTTTTTTTTTTTTAACCTTTGCAGAAATGCTCTCCTTGGCCCTCAGACTGAATGTGACAGTTCTTAGCCATAGTAACTTTTCAAGTCATAGTCCTAACATGGATGTCATTATACTACAAGAAGATCTGTGTGTAGCTTATTTTCCATCCATCATGATGTCTGCATCAGGACTTTTTCCCCCACAATTTATCTCAGCTGGAATAGTTTAAACATCTTGATGTTTCAAAAGTTTAGTCATGGCTCTTCTTTAATTGCTAGCAATAGATTCTGTAATTGCTAGTAAAAAACACAGCATGTTCTTTTTTTCCTTTTCTTTCTTTATTTTTCCTTTCTGTATTTTGACTGGGGAAATGATGCAGAGTAAAAGATCTCCTGTCACATTTTCAAAAGACTCCTTACCATCTTATTTTTCAAGAAGAGATTTTAAAAATGCTTTCTCCTTTCACAGCTGTACTCTGAAGGACAAACAGTGATGTGCTACCTGTGTGCAGTGCCTGAGACTGTGCCTGGACCTGGAGTAGCTAGTGAAGAGAAAGAAAAGGCAGAAGAGATTGGAGGAACCTGTCCAGCTATTTTCCTATTTAAACATAGTCCACTTTGGTATGAACACCTTGTACTTGTAGATGGAAATTGCTAGAGGAGGGTCAAAGTGATGAAGGGGACTGGAAGACAGTCTGTCAAGCACTAGTGTCTGAGATAGGTGATAGAGAGCAGCAGCTCTGAAGGAAAAGGGAGAAAAGCTGAGTTCGGAGGCAGCCCAAATGAAGGTGTTGAGAAGGTGACAAGTGATAAGACGGCAAAGTAGAACTGGACTGCAGCTGCTGAGATGAGCCTGGGACAAGAGAGGTACAGCTATGTACACAGGATGAAATGGTACAGGCGTTGAGTGCTACAGAGGGGAAGAATTAGAGATCACAGATGTAAGCTCTGGTGAAGAGGGAAAAAGTAGGTGGTATTAGTCTCCAGCAGGGAGGCCTATGTGCAGAGATAACAAATAATCACATATGCAGGAGGGAGCTGAAGAAAAGAAGGGAAGGGTGGGAGGTGGCTGCTATGCATAGGACCAGATGGCATTTGGTGCCCCTCAACTGGCAGGTCTCAGCGGGGAGCACAGCAAGCCCAGCAAGCTGCTCTGTATGCACTGCTGGTGGTAAAGTACTTGTATAAGTCTTGCTTGAGCCCAGTGAAGGGAAGAAAAGCCACCCCTGCACAATGCCAGGTGAGTGGGGAAGTGTCAATCTCAGAGTCACGTGCTCGGTGGCCAATTTTGGGGACGCGCAGCATGGGGCCGTGCAGAGCTGCTGTTCCTGTGGGGCTGGCTCTGCTCAGCTTCCCTGCTTCTGGTCTGGCCAATTCCCTCCAAACACTGTGCTCTCCTTCATGGCAGTGGTCATAGCCCATCCTATGGAGCTTTTCACTTGCATGCAGTTTTACAAGGCATAAGATTATCAGCTGCATTTCACAGATGTGGAACATGAGATGCTCTCGATCCAATATCTCTCCTGTTTATAACTGTTGCAAACTATGTCGGATGGGAAATGTCTTCACTTTTGCCTCATTAAGGGTGCTTAGCAGATGGGTCCCTGGCATCCAGTGGAGTGTTAAAACAACGTGTATGACTTTACTTTCTGATTTGACTGAAAATAGTCAATGAGAGGAGAGCTGGGAAGGGCACCCAAGTGTTTGGGCTGTCAGTCTGGAGACCAGCTTGATGGCTCACGCCGCCCGCCCTAGTGATGATCTCCCTGGAGCAGGGGTATTACTGTGGAGCCATTTGTTTATGTTGAGCTCACTTACTGCCAGATTACATCACTTTTTAGTAAAATAACTTCTGCCAGCAGAAGAACCAGAAGTGAGGACATTAGGAATTCACTACACTTAGGGCTGTAGTGCTCAGATTTCTGCTGCTGGCATAAATGGCACTTGGGGCAAAGCAATATAACTTCCCTAGTCATTCCTTAGCAATGCTGCATAAAAGGAGTTGAGATGGGCATTACTTCTTCCCTCTTACCTTAGCAAAGGTGTATGCAGCCTGCTTGACCTGTCAGCCTTGCTTAGACTTGCTTAACTGTAATACTAATAATGAATTAAAAATAACCGAACACACACACAAAAAAAATCCAAATGCTGGGGTTTGATTCAAAATAACGTTGATGGTTGAGAATGTCTGAAATGCATTATTTTCTGATTAAATTAGGTGACTAATTCCAATGTTCATATTAATAGGACCATTTCCAGTGCTTATCCTCAAAGAAGATTAAAAGCATTTTGAAGCAGGCAAGATTTGGATTGATGTAGTACCTAATACGAGTGAATTTCATGGTCCTCCACTAAGACTAGTGCAGCCTCTTCCCTGAACACTTACTGTTTGTGAAATACAAGAACTTGCAAGTTTAGAAGGAAAGAATCTCCAACAAACTGCAATTTGGATTCCCGCTGTGTTTTTTGGAGACATGACCTAAGGGAATTGATGTAATGTCCCAGCAAAGGAAGAATAGACTCATGTCTCTTTCTGCCTTTCCTTACACCCTGACTTCCAAGTCAGCTGTTTTGTACAGGGTTTAAATTAGGGTAGAACTTGGCTCAGGACTTTCATTCACTCATGTTTAAACCTTCTGCTTCAGAAGTTATTCTTGGAGAAGAAACATGACTATCTGTCAAATACATTTGCAGTCTAACTCCATCGAAGACAATGAAGTTATATCAGGAACTAACTTGGCATATAAACTGAGATAATCAACCACATGATTAATCAGTTTCTTTGGGACTTGTGTGGTTGGGTCCCTTACTCAGCTTTAAAAATGTCAGTCCATATCTTTTGGAATGGTTTGGATTTTGTTGGGGGGTTTTTTTGGGGGGGTGGTTTGGGGGGAGGGATTTGTGTTTGTTGTATTTGTGTTGGTTTTTTTTTATTATGGTGTTTTGTGTCTTACTTTAGATCTTTGTTTGGATTTAGTAACATATAAATGTTCTGGCTAAATTTACAATCTGCCTGAATACATATCTTCATGAATTTGTTATTGTTCCAGCTAATACAAGCTGAGCTTTTGGGGGAAGAATGGAAGCAGGGTTTTATTTGAAAAACATCCCCCTTCCCTGAAAGCTACAGAGTTCAAAGTTATTCTAAGAAAAATAACAGTTCTCCACAGTGAAATAACTGTATGATGACTCTTTTATGCCATGAGAATTTTCAGCTATAAAAATGGTCTGAAAATAGTCCCATTATTTAACTTATCAACAAGTCCATTGCTGGTGCCATGAAGATGTGTTATCAGTAAACCATACTTGGAAGAAGACATCAGGGTGGTTAAAACCAGAGGTTATAATGATCAAAAGGCACTTTCACAAATTAAGTATTTAATTATTTTTTTTTCATTTATGTCTTTGTTAGAGTTTATCCTCCATTCACCCTCTCAGAGGCTCCTCATATATTGGAATTTCAGTCCCCTTGGAGCATGTGGCAAGCTCCAGTCTGCAGGATGGCAATGCCACAGGATTCTGGCATGCGATGCTCTGCCTCCTTAAGCAGCTCTGTGTCCAGCTTTGGGAAGTAATGGTTTATTTTAAAGGGACTGCCAC
The DNA here is from genome assembly GCF_023634155.1 of Falco peregrinus. Lineage (NCBI taxonomy): Eukaryota > Metazoa > Chordata > Aves > Falconiformes > Falconidae > Falco > Falco peregrinus. Next base: position 71,313,021 of record NC_073726.1, read on the forward strand.
AGAATTTAATTTGCTCCTGAAAGTGCAGGTCATTTGGGGATGTTTGGGGGTGGAGTGAAGTATGAACTTATAATTCAGAGTCCTTTTCTGATCCTGGTATGTCATGGGTGTAAGCATGTAGTCACTACTTCTGGCTCTACGTCCGTGGGCCTGGATTTGACTCAGTTTTGACAGTATCTCAGAAATTCAGTGATGTGGGGATACGAGTGGTGAGTGAGACATCAACAGGAGGATTTCTCTGCCTTCACTCTCTCTTGGTTTGTTCACTGTGGTCACTTCTGATGTTGAGACCTAATGTGTTTGTAGTAAACTAGAAGGTAAATTTAATGGAGGAAAATGAGATCAGCTGGGGGGAAGGGAAAGAAAGAACTGTACCAAGTCTAAAAATGGTCTGTTTTACACTGCCTTGCTGTTTCAAACTCTGCACATTTTATGCATATTCTAATCACTGTCTTAAACAGAGAACTGTTCAGAGAAATTACGGTGTATGCTTGTATGGTTTTTCTGTAAAGCACATTGAGGTCCTCCACTGACTAATGACATAAATATAAAAGTATATGTAATGTTTAATATATATTAAATATAAAAAGTATATATATATTAATATATAGTGTATAATAGTATATATATAACAGCGCATGTATATATATACACTGTGTAATAGTAAATATGGACTAGGATTGAACAGCTACGTGATTAAATGTGTTGCACTTGCCTTTCAGGAGGTTATGCTGCTTAGTGTAATGTAAATCTTTTTTCTTCAGTGGTAATAATTAGAGCTTCAGTTCTGTGAACTCAAATCTGAATATCAAAAATGGTTCAAATGTCTTTTTATTCTGGCAGGGTATAAATTAGGACTGAATACCTGTCTCAGATCTCTATATTAATCCCCACAGAACAGCCTCACGGACTAAATCAGCATCCCATGTTCAAGTACTTTGAAAACTAACATACTTTCAAATGTAAAAATTCAGTAGTGTATGCTGGATTTATCTTTACAGTAAATAGTATTTTACATGCTCAATATGCACATAGCAGGACTCCAAAGACTGCTTCAGATGCTAGTTCCATATGTGCAATTAGATGTCAGTAACTGACCTTTTGACAAGCTGTTTGGAAGGACTGCGCTACTGTGGAAGAGACAGAGACCACAGTCCTACTCATCTGTATTTTTTAGCAGTCTTTATCAGGATATTCATCCTTTAGCCTGACCAAGTGTCAGTGTAATTAGTGTCATTTTTAAAATCACTGTCACTTTTCAATTTCTACTACAAAGTTTTGGGGCGTACTTCTTTTGCTAGTGGCAATTTCAGTTTACCTCTGACATAACTGCATTTTACTGCTGTGGGAACTACCTGATTTTAGGAACTTTTGAGTCCAAAGGTTCTGGAGAAAAGTAACTTGTTTCAAGGAGATCATCTAAAACTCTGGCAGTCTGCAGCATGGTGTATTTACTAAGTTAATCTCAACTATCTTAATAGCAAACTGGAAGGAAACACTCCATCAGATTATTTTACAAGCACTTTTTAATTGCAAGACACCAAGTAAACAATAACTTGTGTTTTTATCAGACCATGTTCACTTCTGCTGCAGCTGAAAATTACCATAAACATCATTGACTTCAGTCCAATGAAACTAATGCTTAGGTGCTCATGAAACGGAAAGGTGAGCCATCCACTTCCCAATTTGCACAAGGGTAATTGCTCTGCCTATGTTCACTCTTATTTCCAGGGTGACTGTTTACACAGTGCTCTGTTCCCTGCATGTTTCTACTCGCTTGCTCACCAGCCAGACCATGTGCAGGCATAGGGGTGCCACCCGCCTGCGTGTGCCTAGGCACAGGGTCTTGTGGGTGCTCCAGCTCTTCTGCCACATCTAGCTATGCCTGGTCCTACTTTCACAGGCATACAGCTTTCACACAAATTGACTCCGAAGTTAGGGAATTGTCAATGTCTCCGTTTACTGACAGAGATGTCTGGCCCCCAGGTTAGAGAAAAAACTCAGAGACTGGGGAGAAAGCAATCTTGGCACAGGCATGTCAGTGGAATGAAGGCCACATCCCTTAGTACTGAATATAAAAAATACAGGGTCATTTGTCAAAATTTTTTATTAGAACCACATCCTAATGTTAATAGCAGGAAGCATTTCTTAGAATCATAGAACTGTTTAGGTTGGAAAAGACCTTTAAGATCATGTCCAACCGCTAACCCAGCCCTGCCAAGTCCACTACTAAGCCATGTCCCTGAGCATCACATCTACAAGTCTTTTAAATACCTCCAGGGATGGTGACTCAACCACTTCCCTGGGCAGCCTGTTCCAGTGCCTGACAACCCTTTTAGTGAAGAAATTTTTCCTAATATCCAATCTAAACCTCCCCTGGTGCAACTTGAGGCTATTTCCTCATGTCCTATTGATGTTGGGAGAAGAGACCTTGTCTTGCTTCTGGTATGGTAATTTCACAGTAAAAGAACCTCTGTGTATTTTCATATGGAATATTTAACTGTGCATTTCATAAAATACACAGTATAGTAGTCATTCATCCCATTGCCACGGAACATGAGGATTTTGTAGTAATGTTCTACCCGTTGCCTTCAGTGCTGGAGGCATTTTTTTACAACAGTTGCTGCATATGAAATATAAGCAGGAGGTTTATTTTATATTATGCTATCCTGTTCCATAATATATTTTTCTGATATCAAGTGGTTTATTTCACATGTCTCCTCATATAAAAGATAAATGATCAGACTGGGGTGTCTAATGGTTTTGATCATTTTAGGAAAGCAGTGTGTAATGTCCATACTTCTACCGTTTCTACTCTCTTGACTTCATAGTATAACTTGTTATGTTGCCCCTTTGTGAAGACTTTCTGGTGTGATATTGCTAACACATATGGTTTTTCAAAATATTGTTAATGGTAACACCTCCAGAGGATTGTGTGTCTGAGACAGGGTATATTTATGATTGGGCTGTAGAGCAAGCCTTATGAATGAAATCACACAAATAATTGTTGCTTTTCTAGGTGACTGACACAGATAAGTTTTGTATCTGCATGCTGTTTTGAAAGATACTGGGCAAAGTAAAGTAGAATAGGATTCTCAGTATAAACCTTTGACATAACACCCACCTGCCCGACTCAAGGTGAAAAAGAAAAAAAAATTGATTTATTTCAGTAAAAATTGAAAAAAGAAAAAAAATATTTTCAGAAGAAAGGAAGGGTAGAAAGCCTTTTTGTTTAAAAATCTAGTATTTCATTAAGACAATGGCAAGATGACATTTTCAGGGGCCTTTAACTTTTTTGTATTTTTTTCTCCTTACATTTCTCCCAGTATTGACTTTAGAAAACATTCCACTCTCATCTTTTTGTCAAATTAGTTTGTCATCTTTAAAAAGGAAAGAGAAAGAAAGGAAATAAAAGAGGGAATTCTATAATACTTTAGCTGGCAGGATGATCTGGATATTGTCAAAACATTTTTGTATGAATGATTTTTTGTTGGAAAATGCACTTTGAGCAGAAAGGCCATTTTTTGGAAGGAAGCTAGTTTTTCAGATTGCTCTTTCAAAGGAAATACTTGAACACCTCACCATTTGTTTTCAAAGAACCTGTAACAGAAAATGCAGATTTAAAACAAACAAACCAACCTAATGCCACTAGCCTCCTTTTTATTCACTGCAATGTTGTTTTGTATTGCACTGGAGAAATGTGTGGGACTAAATTATTGGGGTTTTTTTTAACCAGATGTTCACCGTTACAGGAAGAGGGCAAAGATGATCTTTCTTGGTTACAGCATCCACCAGCTACTCAGCTTCAGCTGATCTGAACGTGCCAAAAGTGTTCAGTGCTGATTTCACTCTGCTGGTGCTGAGTCTGGCTCAAGGCGCAGGCAACACGAGTCATTTGAGTGGCACTCCTGAAAGGAAGACCTGGCTAGCCATCTTGGAGATGCCTTAAGCTGCTCCTGGGACAGTGTGGAGCTGCTGCCTCATCCCCTGCTGGTGCAAAGAAGGAAGCCACAGCCAGTGCAGGAGTGGGGATTTTTGTTGCTGTTCTGGTTTTGCTTTTTGGTGGGTTTGTTTTGTTGTGTTTTTTTGTTGTTTGGGGTTTTTTTTTGTTTTGTGTTGGCCGTTGCTTTTTTGTTGTTGTTGGTTTTGCTTTTTTAAGGCTCTTCTTCAGCCCTTTCTCAGATCCCTGTTCTCTCTCCCTTCCCATGCTCAGAAGGCAGGAGATGAGTAGGAGGAACTAGAAGAAAGGGGAGAGACGTGAAGCTGCCTTGTTAAAGAAGGTCTGCATGTCCTGGGAGAGCTGTGAAGCCCTTTCCCAGGGAGTAGGGGAGGGAGCACGGTCTCATGCCCAAAGAAGATGAAGAATTTTTTCCAACAAGGTGAAAAGCCAGTTCTGTGTGAACCTTTGGTCAGGATAGGGACTGGTCCACAAGGCCCAGCTGCTCTGAGAGAGCATCCTGACTGCCAGCAGCAACCTGGCCATAAATCCTTAACCCCGCCTAAGGGGGAGGCTGCTTGTGCTGGGGTTAGAGCTTGATAGTTTTGGGGGCTCGCTGGTGTTTCACCATCTACCGAGTGCTCTTCTTGCCAGAAGCAAAAGACATTTTGTTACATGTGGTATGTCCTGGTCTGACAAACCCCTTCTGGAAAGGCACAACATACACTTTGGCTGCTAGGCTGAAGACTTAGTGTCACTCTAAATGCCTAAAAATAGGGTTTTATTAGGCCCTGTTGAGTCAGCCTGAATGAGAGGGCAGTTAGCATACTGTGAACAAGGCCACTGGCACTAATGCTGGATCACCGCCTGTATTTGTAATCTTCACAATGGCAAAAAGTACCTTTGTGAAAGTGCCTTGCTGCGCTACTGTTTCACTAAGTCTGTACAGATCAGCACAAATGGTAACTTGAAAGGGCATAAAGTGTGCCATCTTCTCTCATTTGCCTTAGAAAATGTAGTTACATTTATGTAAAGGGATGCAGAGCATCCTATTTCATTTTGGTAGACAGCGCTGGCTGTTTCTGTGTGGTCACAGTCTGGACAGACTATCTATCACTCTTGTCTCCTCAGCCTGACTGTAATAATTTTTCATGTCTAATTTTAAGTCCATGTATACTTTATCAGATGAGACTACAGCTTGCATCAAGTGAAAAACAAGCTGTTCCTTGGCTTTTTCTGTGATACATTTAATTTCTTTTAACTGCACAGCCTAGCTCTCTGGGTTTGGCTCTCTGGAAATGCCAGATAACCTGGAAAAACTTTACATTGCAATTACAATCCAGCTGGAGTAGATATATGTGAAAATGTTGAAAGATCCTATGTCCTGTGCAACTTCCAGCTTTCTGTGACAAAGGAGCTTAAGTGAACATTAGGCATTCCGTATCAGCCCTATTTATGAAAAATTTCTTCACCGAAAGCGTTGTCAAGCGCTGGAACAGGCTGCCCAGGGAAGTGGTTGAGTCACGGTCCCTGGAGGTATTTAAAAGATGTGACACTCAGGGACATGGTTTAGTGGTAGACGTGGCAGTGCTGGGTTAGCGGTTGGACTCAATGATCTTAAAGGTCTTTTCCAGCTTAAACTATTCTGTGATTCTGTGATTGATGAGCCAAAAATCAGTCAATACATGCATGTCTGTAAGGTGCCTGTGTCACAGAGAAATAAAGAATTAGGGCCCCAAAATGCATTGAAAACTGACTCATGGATTTTTCATGATCCTCTTTTTTACAAACCTGATGGCAAAAGCATTGATAAATGCTACATCTTTCTAATACAGTGCACAATTCAATATTTATGGGAACCCGTTGTTTTCAAATTGCGCTGTTAGTTGATTTTGCATTGCAGATCCTTGACTACCTGGAATTTTAAAGGCAGAAGATAAGGAACTATTTTCTTTCTGATGGGCTTATTGCCAAGTACCTGAACCAGACACCTGGAGAAGTTCCCAGAAGAATGAATGGAGAAAGGTATGTGAGAACAGTTATATCGGACAGCAAGATAAACCACAATGGTTTTTGGGTTTGTGTGACTAGTTACTAGCATCATAGTGTACAATCTTCCAACTGCCTCTAGCATCTCTCAGAAAGTGGTGGCAAATATCCTGATGGCTGTTCTCATGTTTTATCTATGTGTTTTTTTCTCTCTCCTTTTACCCTCACTCCTTTTCTCTGTGTTGTTAAGACATCTGCTCCTGTTACTTGCTTGACACCTGCGATCATGAACTTTTGTTTGTACCAATTTTTTTTTTTTTTTTTTACAGCAAACATCTTTGCCTCAACACATGGAGAATTAAGAGGCACAGCAGCATGAGCAGAGAAGCTCTTTACAATAACGGTACCATTTCCACACTGGGATTTGAGATACTAAAGAACAAGAAAAGTGAATTATAGAAAGGGTGTGATCAATAATTGAAGTAAAATATAAACACTGTGGATGGACCAGATGCTTCTTCCCTCAGTACAAAGAAGTATGTAGCAAAGTGGAGAAATGATTAGCTGAAGAAGAAAGGAAGAAAGCTCAGTCTACATAAACGTTTTCTAACATTCTGTAGAGATGCTCATTTCTAGAGGTAAAAACCCAACCCCAAGGGAGATGAACTGGTAGCCACCCAATGGTATCTAACAGCACCATCTGCAGCATCACCTCTTTTCTTTTGCGGAGGAGGCTGGAAGAGCAGGTGTGGACTCTTCATAAATCACTAGTGACCAAAGCCTGTTAAAATCCAAAGCCTAACTGCTGATCTGCCTGATCTCACATCACTGCTCATCCATACAACTGTTGTCAGTAGGAAGATTAATTCATCCCAGAATGTGGAAGTAATGACTTCCTATCAGAGCTGTGACATGTTATGATGGGCAAAGATAAAGACGGGTAAGTGATCCAGCCAGTGTACTGCAGTGTGGTGTGCTTAGTTCCCAGTACTAGGGACAGCATTAAATGAATTCAAAGTAATTCATTGTTTTAATAAACAACTATCATCTCCTATCTCTGGCTGCAACTACAGTTTTATGAGCACTCATTTAGTGTCTATAATAATGTAGGGGTTATTATTAGCCTTCTGCTTGGAATCTGAACACACAATCCTGGGAAAGTTCAGAGTAAACTTTAAAATTATGTATGTGTGTGGCAGGAGGAAAGCATGATCTAAATTTAAATGGTAAATTTCTGCTTCCATTTTCAATGCTTAAGGGCATTCAGCTAATAACATGTATGACTTTAAAAAAAAAGAAAGGCACAGTAGTAGATAATGGATGTTGTAAAACCTCTGACTTATCTGAAGTTTGAAACTTGAAGGATTAACATAACTTAGTTTATGATGTTCATCATAGCTGCCAGGAGACCTGGCCCTGTTTCCCCAGGGTGCAATAGCTACAGGAAGTGTTCTGGTCTCAGCTAGCTAATTAGCTAGGCTTAGTTTAAACTCTGTATTAAGAAGAATTTCTGCTACATTTAATTCATGCTGAATAATGAGTTATACCCCAAAAATCAGAGGTGCTAGCAGTGTGAGATTCTCTCGTTCATAGAAATCATAGATAGGAAAGATAACAAGTCATATATTCAGGACCCCTCCAGTCATTATCTCATTCAGTGGTTTATCCAGTTTGAAGTGACCTTAGTGATGGGATTTTCTTCATTCCTTTTACATGAGGCTACAAACACCAAGTTCCTGTTTGTTCTAGGGGGACTTTAAAGATCCCACGGCAGTTTTGCAAGCAGATTGTGTCATCTTTCCCTGCTAGGACCCTGTCCTCCATCCTGAGGGGCAGTAGGTACATGCCACCACAGTGGATAAATGTCAGGGACTTAGAGATCCTTCAGGACTAAGGAAGTTTGCAATTATGATGATACTAACTTTTATTATTTTCTCAGGCCAGCATGATAAACTTCTCATTGCTGAGTTTTTCTTTTAATGCATTTTTCTTAAGAACATTTCCTTAGTTTCACCCCATGATCTTTTTAGAGTGAGCAGAGAGAATATAAACAATTCCACTTTCTCTGCCAGCATTTGAATAAAACAATATACGTTTATTTTTCCTGTTACTGCCCTGCAGAGTGTTGTATAGTGACTGCAGCAATCTGTGTTTGCTTAGCCATTCACAATGACATCATATAAGCCGTGAGGAAAACACAGCCCTGGGAATATGCAATTTGACAAGTAAGAAAACCTCCAGTTGCTCATAACAAAGGCTGATGCAGTGGCTAGGGAGTCAGTCCGAGCTTGCTTCACCGTCCTTTTTTTTTGGCTTTGCCCAGAATAGCAGGCAGTTACATTTTCAAAGCTGTCAGCGTGCCTGACAGGGCAGAGAGGTAGCCAGTGTGATGCCCAGTAGCACTGGAATGGTGTTTGTCTCTAAGGATGCCCTTCCCCAGCATTCTCCCATCTGTCTCTCCCCACCGTGTCTTGCTGTCACTCCTCAGTCTGTAGCTCTCCAGGCCCACCCAGCCAGCCGTGCTATCTCATGTGTTTGTGGGGATGAGGTCTACATGGCATCAGTGAAATTATTCTAATTCAAAAGATGCTGTCTCCCTAAGACTGAGGGGTTTTTTGTTAACCCTGAGCATTCCACTGATTCTGAGAAAAGCATGGTGCTTCCGACAGCCAACGTGGACAAACTGAGAGCAGAAGATGGTCCTGTGGGAAAAGTGGGGAATGCTTAATTTGGCTTTGCTGCTGGAGAAAACACACCCTACACCTGGTGATTTCACTTACACTAGGGCATTTCTAGAAATTTCTTTTGTGACTTATCTTCCTCTTTCAGTCCCTGAGCAGCTTTTGAAAAATTTGGTCTTCAATTTCTCTTCACATTCCTGAGTTTCATCTGGAACCTGTTGTAATGGTATAGCTGACAGGATAAATGGATTATCGCTGCAGATAGGCTGATGCTGACAAAGCAGAAGTGTTTCAGATATATTAACAGTACTTGCTACCTGGATGCTGAAACAATGCTTTCACAGATGTACCTTTAAGGGAAGTATTCATTTTATTTTATTGTTTGTTAGAAGCTGCATTTTCAACGAGCTGTTTACAGACAGCAAGAATAGTTTATAATCATCATTTCCTTACTGCCTTTTTAAAAGGAGGCAAAATTAGCTGGCATTTTTAACTTTTGCACCCTGACACAGCCTCCCCAGGAGATAAAGGTGAGTCTTGTGGTCCCACAGATGACTGCTGCAGGGTGGGATGAACTCTTCAGCTCCAGCTGAGTTCAGCCAAAAATGAGAGCTTTGCTCACCTTTCTTACAGGAACAAGGGATACTATTAAAGTAGTCTGATCCCCTCTTTATTGTTTTGCTTTCATACAGAAGATACGGACTTGAAGCTCCATTTACAGGTATTGTCTTGCCCTGTGGGCTTGCTGTTTAGATAGCAGAGCACCTGGAAAGGCTGTGGCATCTCCTGCTCATCCACCCGGGGCAGATGTGATGGAGCCCCAGGGGGTAATAAAAGCCACAGTGATCCTGCCCCTGCCTCCAGCAGCCTTGCTTTGTCATGCTCCTGCTCCAGGCAGGCTTAGCTACCCTACCTGCTATACACCTTGTCCTGGAGGATGAGCCATCCAGGCAAGGATTCCTGCTCTCCCCACTGTTATCGAGATCAGAGCTGGAGGAGGAATTTTGTTATTCCTCCCCATTCTCTGAATTCCCTCCCATTCTTTAGGGTTTCACCCCCAAAAAAGCATGAGAAGTTGCAAGAAGAGATGAATAATTTGCTACTCTAAAGGCATGAGCACGGTCTGGTTAGAAAAGGGGAAAATGTTATACTCTCATTTTAGTTAGATAAAGTAAAACATTTAAAGGTATGTCACTCATTGATATAGGAGATAAGAAGGCCAGGACAGTGTGTTTGGGAAAGCAAAGAAGCAGCAAGCTCACCGCAACGTGTTGTCAGATAAGCCACTGTGACAGAAAACATTGGCTGGAAAAAAGAAAAACATTCCTGGAAATAAAGCTGACAATGAAAGGGCAGAAAACTCACATGCCACTGAAATTATTCCTAGAGGAACATTCATCAGCAGGCTATTTTTGATCAGGCTGTTAAAATTGTTCAACAGCTGGGAAGTGCCCTGCCATTGCTCAACATAGCAATATTTCTGGGATGACTTTTGTACTGAATTCTCCTTTCCTCAAACAGACCCTGAGGCACAACCCACTGAAGTCATCAATAGCTTTGCCTTTCTCTCTGTAGGTTGAAGCTCATGCCCCTGGGAAGTTGTTTAGGTGCGATGAGATAAGCAATGTACTCAAATTGATAAGCAGCCCCACCCCTATAAGAAAGAAGTTAAGACTGAAATCCCTGTGTCTGCAATAGCTGGAAACAGGGCAGCTTAGGCTAAATTCCTGCATCGTAGAGCGGTCTCCTAAAGAGAGCTTCCCATCTCTCCAATGTCTTCTGTGTAAGGGTTCTTGCAAACTTTTCACTAGGTTTTCAAGTGTTTCTTTTGCTATTCGTGGCTCTGAAAAGCTTGCCTGCACCTGGAAAATCATCTTGCATGTAAATTAAAACACAACTGCTATGTCTCAACAGCTCTTATGTGGATAGGGTTACTCCGGGTCTTTCTCTTACAAAACTTGGTTAAACTAAATCAACTTCAAAAATCGTTGGGTAAAGGATTATTAAGCAAAATTCTGATGATTTGGTCAGGGAAATCCTCCAAAACCTGCTGGCTACTTTTTCTCTCTGTTCTGTAATTGCTCACCTACTTGCTTGGGCCTTCCACAACTGCCTAGATGGTGCCAGTGGGGAGCACTGCTGCTGCTCACCAGTTACTGCCTGTGGGGGGGTTAGGCTGCAGAGTGTGTTGGCAGGGCTAGTGCCCTGGAAGTGTATACTTTACAGGTGTCCGATTTTGGTCCAAGGCATCACTCCAAGTGCTGACCTGCCTCTTCATGCCATCCTCACTAAGCCAAAGACCTATTCTATTTATTCCAGCAGATCTTTTTTCAAGCTACACTAATTACTAAAGAAAACATATAGTGAAACAAAGGAGGAAAACATACCACAAATGTCCATAAACACACCACTGATGAAACATGGACAATTACTGCTGGCAAGGATTAGACTCAGCTGTTGCTTCATTACGGCCATGCTCCACCAGACCTGAGCTAGCTTCCCGCTAGCCATGATGGGAGTGCCTAACGGATGGCAGATGGACGCGCTGCAAACCATCACACGTGGCTAATGAATCCAAAGAGGTATTGCAGGGTTCTGTGCCAAAGGGGTCATGGTAAAAATGCTGGTTTAGTACAGTCATAGGCCTGGGGGGATGGACAAGGTAGGTAAATTTATGTAAGGGGAGTAGAGGAAAATGAGTATCATTATGACTACCACTACCATTGCCCTTGTTGGTAGAGATTTGAATAGAACTTCTTTGATTAAAATGTTGCCATTTAGGCTATTGCTTCTCCAATACCCACTTCCCATTTTCTGAAAGAAAACCTGAAATACTTCAATTTTAGGTAAAATTTCATGGCAAGGTTCCCCACCCTTCTGCTTGATCTCTCCATCTTTCTTCTCCCGCCCTTTTAGGAAGGATTTTTTTTTTTTTTTTAAGAAAAAAAAAAGTGATAACTTTTCTGCTAACTATGGTTTGAACTAGTTCTTAGTAATAACGTTCCCACATCCTGTCTTTCCCCTTACTCTTTCAGATAACATCGGCCACATTTCCCACCAGTCTTTAGACTGCAGTATCTGTGTGAGTCTGGATTCTCAGTTATAGGCAAGTGAGTTGTGATCTACTTACACAGAGGACAAATTATGATTTAAGCCAAATTAAAGTCACTTTAATTTCATTTGAAAAGATTATGTAGTAGATAAACTTTCTTATGCTTCTCTCCAATAGGACTTGAATTGCAGCAAGTATGCGTTTTTTCCTCTTCTGATCAGGAAAATACCAAGTATATAAAAAGAGGGTTAATGAGTAACTAGTCACTCCATAAGGTCAGTGCATGACTGCACAGCTGATGGCCCATGGGTCTTTTCCACCTAGTCCTGGCAAAATTATTTTTCTGCATCTCTATAAGATCATAAAGCACATTTGTCTCAAAAAGCCCAATCTGAGCAAATTTGTATAATATCAGTTGGTCTATGGTTGTCAAAATTTTGGATGACCCCAATTTAAAAGAATGGGAAATTTTTCAAAGGCATTTGAAAGATTTCCCAGTCACTTCAGTGAGGTTAGATTTTTTCAAAGGCCCAGATCCAACATCAGCCTCTGTTGAATGTTCTTATTTACCATAAGCATAAGTATATTTAAACTTTTAAGATGCAAATAGAGACGTAATCAGATTTTCCAGAAGCACCAAGTTTCCTGGCACTTGCTTGCAGCTCTAAGGACATACTTACATTAAAAATTTTGGACCTCAGTCCCTGTTTGTAACTCGCAATTTCTGTCATTTTCATTATTTCCAAGACTTTTGTTATAGATTACATTAGCAATATATCTAATTATTCCTATAGTTTCTATTTTAAAATAATTTGAAGTTTTGTGCATTAATAAGGAACTGGATGAACAACACTGATATATGGGACAGCAAAGTAGCAGCGAAAAAACACAGAGGTAAAAAAAAAATCAGGAGCAAGTACAAAAGTGTTGGATTTTTTTGTTTCCTTAGAGGCAGTCATGTTAACAATGTTTTTCTGCAAGTAAAGAAGCATATTTTTCAGCTGCTAATTCTACCAGCAGTACTGAAATAGAGAAAGACAACTAAGAGTGGCTTTTCAGAGACTTAGCTGAGAAATAATTAGGAAGCTTCAAATGATTTTGGATTAGGTTCTTAAGCCTAAACAAATCCGTGCCCAAGCTCTTGTACCCATCTTACTTAACAGACATGAGATGTATAGTTGCCCACTTGCACAATCAGCTGAGCACAAGAAAAGTTGGAGGCTCAGGCTAAGATCTAAGATGTGTTAGGGATTTATTTGTAACAGCTGGCTTTAGCCTCAGGAGACTAATTTCTCAGTTTTTGTAGTTGATTAGGATCCTGCATTGGATTACAACCTGGTGGAGCCCATCTCTGTCCCTTGGGTAAAGAGTTGCAGGGAGCTAATGCCTACATTTAAGAATATCCTCCCTGCTTTTCCCCATCATATACATTCAGCTTTCAATAACGTTAAGGATATTTGGGTTCTATTCTATCAATGCTTTTATACACTAGGTTTTATAAGGTTAGTACAGAGGCCTCCAGACCAGAGCGTTGACAGTGGAGGATCCCCATTTCTCTGGATACCTTTCCTTACTTTTGCCAGCTGGATGACAGGCTACTGCCAGCAAATCAAGACAAAAATGGCTATGCATTTTTAAATATCATATAAATTATATATATAATTTATATATATATATATGCATAATTAGATGCAGTCCAGGAATTCTAGCATGCTTTGCACAGTATCTCTGCTTTGCACTCAATCTTAACAGCCTGCTGAGCAGACCTGCTGCAGTTTAATTAGAGTGTCTGGGTCCGCCTCCTGTTCCTCCCTAATAGCATTAGTCAGAAGTGAACTGTCTGGTTCCTGCCGCTCCCAGGCTAGTGTGAGCTGCTGATGTGGAGCTAGCCACATTAGTTAATTGCACCCCTGACTTTTAAAGGTCAGGTCTTACAGAATCTAATAACATCCTGAAGATTTCCCAAACAAGGTAGAAAGAAGAGCCTGGATTCCTCCCACAAGATGCTGCCTGTTGAGCTGTGGGACAAGCCACCGCATCCCTCAGTGGAGCAGCTGGCTGGCCCAGCCAGCAATGCCACCGCCAGACAGTGAAGGGCAGTTCCCCGTGAGTTTTGAGCAGATGGCATGATGCAGGGTTGCACTAGCTTCTGGTGTGTGCACTTGAGGAGAGGGGACAGAGAAAAGGAAAAGTATCTGAAAGGAAGCTGTACAAATAAGTCACTACTCAGCTGCTTTGCCCTTATGTAAGGGACTGCATCATGTCCTAGAAATTCTTCATCCCTGGCCTATTCTAATAGGAAAGTTGAATTGTTGCTCAAGCAGTATCAGTTAAGGTAGAAAATCTCAGAAACCTGAAAACTGGCTTCAGAAGAATAAGATGTTTCAGTAAAGGATGCACGTCCTCAGCTTCGCACGTGATCTAACTGTCCCAGTGAGGAAGGGAGTGAGTCTGCTGAGGGGACACCTAACTAGGATCTAGAGTTCGTATGGATTATTCATCAAAGATAATAATCTTTGTATTTGAAAAGCAAATTCTCCTCTGTTTTAACTTCCTTCATAGGAGTGAGCCCAGCAATCTCCATTGCAAGCACCACTTTTTTTGCAGGGGAGGGGAGGCAGCTGAGGATGATTGCTGCCTTTTTCCCCTCCCTGAGTTCCCTGGCAGGAAGGAAGGGGATCCTCAGCTGGGGCACTCCTTTCCCTATATAGATCCTTTTCCTCCTCATGCATACACCTGAATGTAAAGGCTGTAAGTCTTAAAAATCTCCAGTCCCCACACTGTTCCTAATTCCCCCTGCTTTGAGCCAGGTGGTCTTCACTGCCATGGCCACAGAAAGGGGGAAGTGCTGAGAGATACCGAAGCGGACCGCTTGCTCTGATGCTTCCAGAGGAAGAGGTGTCAATCTATTTAATTACAGCTGGGACTTCCACTTCTCCTCCTCTTGGCAGACAGCTTTGTTTAATATCTTCCATTAGCCAATCCACAACTGAGTTTCTACAAGATGAGTAGATTATTTTTTTTGTCTTTCTGTGGCTGATAGTTTTCTAATGTTGTTTATAAAGTAAAAAGTTGGAATAGTTGCTTTTAATTTTTTGTGCTTTTCCTCATCGTTTTTCACCCCTTCTTATTATACTTTTAAGGGCTTTTCCTTATCATTTTCCACCCCTTCTTATTGTGCTTTTAAGGGCTTTTGCCTTTGAATTTTAGGCTGGGTTTTTTGCATGTGCTTATTTTCAACTGACTTCCATGTAGATGATGTTCAACTGAATATGCAGTTTGGGTAAGGAGTTGTTTACAGACTGATATTAAAACACTCTGCTTGTTTGTACAAAACAATAATTGAATAAACACTAGTTATTAGTTTACTTGCATATTTGCTTTGCATTCTTTTACTTGGTTTCCACAAACAACGTAGAGGTGTTTGTTGTATAACAGACTTTAGAATATTCTAAAAAAAATAACAAAAATTCTTGGTGTGTCCTCTTTATGAAAATATGTTTTTGCAAGAATAAGACTTAAGGAGTAGCTCTAGGTTTTCACAGTATTGCTGTCTTCCTGATTATTCATATACTTTATTTTTTTTTGGTTACATATTCACCCACTGAGCCCCTGTCTTTTTTCTGTTGCTTATTCTCCCATTTCCTCTACTACACCCATTTAGCCTAGAGCATGCCATAAAATTAATAAAAGAAAGCCTAGCATAGGTGTATTGATGTTTCAGGTACTGAGACAGCTTTTTTACCTAAGATACTTGGTACATTCTTTCTACATCGATACAAGCTCTCATTCACAAAACCCAAGTGCCTGCTGCTGTTCTTTACAATCATGCATGTTACAACTTTTGATTTGTTTGTAATTCAGTGCAGCTTCCATATCCCTTTTGTCATTACTCTTCTCCCAAGTTTTCACCTAGTGCCTGTATTATCTTCCTTCACCTATTACCTTGACTCTGTATGAGCTGCATTTTGGATTCCTAAATCCTGTGCATGTATCTAACAACCTTAAAAATATTTTGCTGGTCCTGCCAATTTATCTCTGATAAACAATTGATGTTTCCTGTTTTCCAGTTAATGCTTCATAATTATGCACTTGCATGTAGTTTATATCCATGTGACATTTTCAGCTATCTAAGCAATTTAATATAAATATTTGGTATCAGCTCTTACACAATTCTGTTTTCACCCACAGTTCTGCAAGATGACTTACTTGCTAGAAGAACATATTTTACCGCTTTATGATAAACACAAGGCACACGGATACGGCATAACTTGCTGACAGCTACCCCACAGTGCTGACGTAAAAAGAAATCTCTGGTTCTGGATTCCATCAGGTAACGAGACTATGTGACATTTTCCTGTGTAGGCTGAAATTTTTCTGTAAAGATTTTATTGCCCATATTTTTTTTCATGAAATATAAAGTATATTACATTCACTAAGTATAATTCTGAGGAAAAACAGCGCTCAGATTTACTTTTAATACCGTCTTGATTTCATCCAAATTAACCTGTTTATTGTTTCTGTTACTTGAAGCTTTCTCTGTATTCTGAAATGGCTCAGCACTTCTTTTAACATTTGCAATAGTTCAGTTAAATTACCTTTTCCATTACTTTTTCATGTGCTTCTTTCTTGTTGTTTTTGAATGAAACCAGGAGAAAAATATTGAACTTCCCTCACAGAAGGTTCTCTTATGATCCTGATATTACTTGTGCAACCAGAGATAAGTTGTTTCTGCACGTGCAGCCTCAGTCCTGAGTTCTGCTGGCACCTACGTGCAGCGCTAAATAACATACAGTGAGTAGGCTCATGAGCAGCAGCTGCACCATGTAGACACAGTAATGTGACAAGCTTTCGTAGCATGGCAGAATTCCAAAGCAAGCACCGATTAGATTAAATATTCCTTCAACTTGCCATCAGATTACCCTCTTTTAGCATTAAGCATTCACTTAAAGCAACAAACAATGCAAGGTATATGAAAGCAAGGGTATGACAAAAATTCAGAGGGCAGGTGGGGATAAAACAGTAGGTTCATAATTCTGTGCCTGCAATGATCTGTCTAGAAGTTGCAAGTATCTTCTTCTGTATTTTTACCTTAACTTAAAATTTACTTACATCTTTCTGATACGCATTTAGTTTTATAATTATTTTTAGCAAAATTGGAGTCACAAGCACTGTTCATATTTGTGCATATGGATAGCATAGAATAGGGAGCACATACAATTAATTGGTCACTAAGTCCCAAACTGACTTTTGGCTCTTAGAGCAGTGTCCTTTTGCTACTCATAGCTTAAAGATGCCAGAGAAAATACACATTTAACATAATTGCAGTCCGGGTGGCTGGACTACACAGGAAAGCTGAAGATCTTGGTACAGCTTTACACAACAGAGCTGAAAGAGCTCAGACAACAAGAGAGTTCCTATGCCGAGAAGCTGGGTTCCCTGGTTCATTCCTCATGGCCAACAGTCCTAATCTCATGAGCATCTAAATAAACGTGTAGGATCTGAAAAATTCGTGTAGAAAAATACCAGATATTCAGAGGTAACTGGAGTGGTTTTCTTCCAAACTCTCTCTCAGTTATGAGTCCTAAAGGTGTAGTGACACAATGTGAGAGCACTCTGGGTGCTGCTGCATGCTTCAGCTGTCTGCAAACAGGTGACAAGGAGGGAGTGACTGTTCTGGCTGCTTCCTTCCTGGGTTGTGAAAGCCCTAAGGTCAGAGGTCTCACTGGCTCTAAGTAGAGGCAAAGCAGTCAGTGAATAGTGACCTGCATGAACTACAATGAACAGCAGGGCAAACCCTCTGTGCAGCTGACAACAGTGTGATGGAAGAGAAGAGATAAGTTTGAGCTACATTGAGGTTCAGTGAAACCAATGGAACCATACTGATTTTTAGCAGCTGAAGATTGGTCCAGTAGCACTGGCTTGACTTGAATGTAAAAAGAAAGCGTCATCAAAAATTAACATCTCTTACTGTTAATATTTTTTAACCAAACAAGAATTTGGGGTGGTGTGGGAGGTGTAGGTATAAGAACTGGTGAGGTTCAAGGTGGCTGTTGTCTCAGCTCGGAAGTAGTCAGTTACTGCTCTATGCAAGTGTGCTGCCATAAGATGCCCACTTTTGTTTCTAGATGAAATATATTCAAAGACCTTTCCAGATTAGGATGCATATACTATCCAATCTTTTTAGGAGTCAGGTTAGGAGTAAATCTTATTTTAATCTGTAAATCTTACATGATCTTGTGAATTCTGGCATGCTTGATTACTGCTTTCCAGTGCTAAACGTTCCCGACTACCCACCAGCATAGATCTTAGGGTTATTTTGTTATGCTGTGGACTCGGATCCTTCTGGTTAGTCATGGATTAGACATTCCTGATAGTGTGCACCCAGCATTTATATCCACAATAAAACAGACCTCAGGCCTGGCAGTGCTCTTCCAAAGGTCTAAATCATAACTCTTTCACAAAGCCCTCTGACACCATACCACCTTTAATTAGAGATATTTACTCAAGACCATAAACTGTTTCAATATTTTGACAATAAAAATGATGTGATTATCTTCTCTGGATGGGCAATGCACAGGTTAAACAGCTGCTGTTTGGAGTATTATTTCTTCTTATTTTGCTCTAAACGATATGTACCAGCTATTAATCTTTCCAGGGTGATGCTCACACATTGTAACATTAAAGAAACAGGAAGAAGCAACTAGATGTCACCTTTCCCTTCATAATTAGATATTCTCTCTTACTTCTTATCTGTACTTAACTTTTATCCCACGCTGTGTAGATTCTGGTATGAACTTTAATTATTTGTAGTGCCGCCCTCTGAATTTTTTAAAGCTCAATTTTTGATTAAGGTACAGCTGAAGCAGTCTAGAGTTCAGTAATTAGGAATTATGATGAGAATGGGTTATTGTGCAATATAATTCTGTTATGGACATTTTTATGTTAGACCTTAGACCTGTCTAATGTACCCATTGAACAACACTCTGGAACTGAAGTACTAAGGCACAGGCAACATATTCTCTTCAAATGTCAGAAGGTTGGAAGAGGGTAAACTCCCTGCCCATCTTGCTGCTTGTTGCTTCTCCTGCTATGGGCTCTAGCTCTCATTAAGCTACATACTCTTGTTAGAAACTGAAGCTTGAAAATTTGTAGCACTGCAGGAAATTCAGCACAAAGAGAAGCTGCCTTGTTGCTTCTAGTGGGAGTGGAGGACTTGCAGCTCCTATAGTAGAGAACTGTATTTTCTTGAGCAGCAGAGCTTGCGTGTTTGCTGGAAAGTTGCTCCTGTTTCTATTGCACCCTCTGGATGTGACTAGGGATCACATGCAACTAATTCTTTGTCTGGGAGTCTCTGTTTCTGAAGATTGGTTCTGGGATCTGAATAGGGCAAGGAAAGAGCAGATCCTGTGGGAAGACAACCCAGTGAAGGCTGTAGTCAAGTGTGAGGCTGCTCAGGAAAATCAATGCAACTGATGAAGTTTGACATTTTAATTGTGTTGTTTGCAGAAGTAAATTAGGTTATGAAGAACAATGATCAGTGGCTGTAATTAAAAGTTTGAAATGTGCCATGTATCCTGAGACTTGTACTTAGAGTGAGCGTACCCTGCAAGCAATAGGTTTGAAGTGGCTGTTAGCAAAAAAGGGGCCAAGAAAACAAGCGAGATCGTCAAAGCCAAATGAAAATGTTTTTCCTCCTCTACATTGTCCCCTGAAGAGCTATTGTGTTAGAATTTGGTTTCCAAAGTTACAATTAATTCATGAACTAGAAGGATTTTGATGTTGCTTTAAGTGCAGTTGTCAACGTACCTGTAAGGCTGGAGTCCCTAGTGGTGCTTCTGTAATGGTATCTCTATGCTGTATTTGACTTGCACCACAGCAACAAACTGTTCAAGTGGAAATTATATGAATGCAAAGGACCTTCTATGTGTCCTTGAGCTCTTTCTAGCTCTGCTAGGGCTAAGAACCCTGTATTTGTTTTGCTAAAAATCTCTATGATGATGTAGCACTCTACCTGAAAGATGTTTGGTATTTTCCTTCTAAGTTCATTCTCCTCTGCCAGGAAAGAATATGTAACACCCAAGTAACCCTGAGCCCAGATAAACAGCCAAGTGTTATTATAGTGCAAAACCTCCCTGTGGTTTTATTGCCCCTTTGAAACACAATTGCTATAGAAGTGTCTGTGGGAAACTGTACTAAAACTGTCCCTTTGAATGTATTAATTAGAATCTGTCAAGCATATTTTGACTGGAAACAGTTCATGACACAATGAACATATTTTTGGGCCTTAAAAGGCTACTAAGACAGGAAAAACAACAAAACTTAGTTAATACATGTTACATGTTTTTGTTATTAAAGTTAGATAACGTAATTCTCAGCAGGGACTACTCTTGATCTACTGACTACAAGGTCTACCTTGTATTATGAAATTCTACAAAACAGCAAAGCTTTTTATTCTTGGTTGCAGGCTTGGGTTGTTTTGGGCTTGGGTATTTACTATCTAAAGGCTTGCATTCATGAACCACACATGAACATGGCCTTATGTTGAGCACTTAAATATCTGATATTTATGGTCCCACACCATTGTAGAATGAATGAGTCACATATTTACTTGTAAGATTAGACACCAGGGATCTGTTGCACAGCAAAAAACTATGCCTGTAGGTTCTGAAGCACTTGTGGGTTATAAAGCCCTAGAATAATGATGCTGTTCCTCCTGAGAATGTCTTTGCTACTTAAATACAGCCTCCAATGATATCTACAGGAATATCTGAGAAAGGCAAAAAGAACCAAGGGCAGGGATTGAGAGGCAAGTAAATTGACTAATTGTCACGGTTCAGCATCCCAGGATGTTAGTCATCCTTGAGCTGGACTCATTTTTCCCACAGAGAACTTCAAATGTTACTCGTTTGTGTCAGAGAAAATCTAAACATGTAAGAAGACAAGAAAAGAGAAGGCCATAGAGATGCACTGTTTCCACTCTACTCTGGGGCAATTGCAAAGATGCAAGTAATTTCTGGCAGAGAAATTTCTGCCTTGGAAAATGCTTTGATGAAGAGAACCAATGCTCTTCACTCAGTTCTTTGGTGACCAGTGCCATTTACTTTCTGGGCTGCGCTTCCTGCTTGCCTGCCTGCCTAAGGAGCAGTAGAGACACGTAGGGCTCAACAGCTCCTCCACAGGAGAATTTCTATGGGACTTGACACCTAAATTCACATCCACAGGGCGTCAAACGGCTTGGGAGTAACTATGGCTCAATAATAATGCTCAACTGATCCTATGAGGGAGAGCATGTAATGCCAGACCATTGGCAATTTTCCTTTTTTCCTGCTTCCTGCAGATGAATATGAGCTGCCTCCTACTAATACCTTTGATTTACATCTCCAAGGATTTTCCTCCTTACAAAAATGCAAATGGCAAGTGAGTCAGAGCCCACTTAGGAGAATACCTACTTTAGTGTTATAGATTCATAATCCTACTGTATGATCCCAAACCATTTCTGTGGGTACTGCTATGGGAAAGCTCATATACCACCAGATGTGTCAACTGAACAAGGTTATAACGTCAGCTTGGGGCAGTCTCTGAGAGGCTAAAACCCACATTTTATCCAAGATTAAATTGCTTCCACAGAAAAAAATACTAATTTTGCTTTTTAAGCAATCAGTGGATAGCAACTCTGTTGTGTTGTTTTGTCAAGAACATTTGTTATCTCTGACTGGGAGAGAAAGGGCATTTACACTTGGAAAAAGCTTACCAAGTCACAGAATTAGTGCAGAAGAGGGAGAAGGTAAAAGTTAAGTTTATTTAATAAAGAATTTACAAACAGTAGATGAGAAAATTAGATGTTATTGCCCTCTGCTTTGGGGAAATTGTTTCTTGGTTTTGTTTGTTGTTTTTTTTTTTTTACAAAAAAAAAAGAAAAAAGAAAAAGGCCAAATATAACAAAATTGCCTCTATCTAACAGGAAATATAGGAACTGCTAAATCTTACTTCTGCACATACAGCTTCCCCCTCCCCACTGCTCAGTTACAATCCTGCTTTGTGCAAAACTAATGATTTAAGTGACTGGAAATGCCCTGATGAAAATAACATACATGCTCTTACACTGGTGAGATCAAACAGAAAACTGTTGCAAGAGATCAATATCAATGTTTGTGACACTACATAAACCACAGTACAGAAAGACAATTCCTACCCCTTAAAGAAGACACTGACATAAAGCAGAGCAGGTTAGACAGGGAACAGGAACAACTGTACAAATACTTCGGAGTTATCCTACCATTAATTGATTCTAGCACTATCCATTCACACTTGCTCACTAACGTAAATATTGGTGGAAGAGGGGAAAAAACTACATAGCATAAAAGCTTTGGTGTTTTGGAACTGATCTGGAGTTGATTCCATTTTGGATCATGCGTTGCATAAGAATTGGAGATCTTCACCTCTGTTGCTGCACAAATCAGGGGATTAGACAGTTTTTGTGACCCCTAAGTAGCACTGTGTTCTTGCTTACGCTGCAGCTCTTTATCTTGGAAAACCAAACTTAAAAATTTCCACTCTAACTCAGTACACATTCCTTGTTTGTGTTCAGGGAACACTCCCTACCCCACAGCCCCTTCCCCCCCCCCCCCCCAAAAAAAAAAAAAAAAAAAAAAACCAAACCCAAACACACCACAAACCCCACTATTCTGGATTTATTCTGGATTCTCAGAAATTCCAACACAACAGGGACAAATAAACGTATTGTGATCAGTTTCCATAATTTTCATAAATTTTCCTTCTCACTCTGGAGTTTAAGCTTGTTTTCTTTGCTAAAGTAGGAGTGACTGAGGAAGTCAAGTATTCAGTCATTGAATGCTTGATGCTATGAGATTACATCTCTTTTGCCATAATTTTATTTGGAGCTGTCCAAGGATGATTCTGGATTTTGTATTCTGGATTTGGGCACACTTCGTGTTTTCAGTCCCTACATGCTCACACAGTAAGTGTGTGCAGCTTCAGAACGCCATCTGTAATTACCTAACCAGTGCTTGCTACTTCATATGATGCCAGGGCTGCTACCTGTACTTACAGCTGCATTTTCATAGCCTGCTCTTTCAGTCAGTGTCTTTGGTTTGAGCCATCTTTCAAATTTCAGGTTCCTTCTTTCTTACCTTGCAACAGTAGTCCTCACCTTTCCAGTATGTACCCAAGCTTAGAGACCGAAAGGGAGTGCTCTCTTTACCCTGAGATTCCCAAACACAGACTTTAAATTGCAGGAAGACAGGCCTTTGAAAAGATTAGGCCAGTGTGGTTGATAAATACAACTAAAGGGACTGCAAAATGAAGCTCCAAACAGGTGAAGTATTTCATTTGTATACGTTTCACTCACTCATGACCTATTTATTAATGAATGACAGTTTTGCAACCAGTCTATCAGTGACACTTGCCTTCCTTTCAGAAATATGTTGAGATCTTTATCACATTGCTGCCACTTGTGATTGCAAAATGGCATGAAGCAAATATCCAGCTCATGTAATTTGACATAACTCCATGGAAATCGCTGAAGCTATGAATGCTTCTCCAGGGAGAGGATCAAACTCAGAGTATACATGTATCTTTTTTTTAGGAACATATTTTCAGTTTTGAACACTCCAAAAGCACTCAAAAATTATTTTGTGACTCAAAAATTATTTTGACTTCCTCCATCTCCCCAAGTGCTCTAAAGGCACTTGCCATTTGGTTGAAAAAACACTCCTGAGCAATTCCAGTCTCAAAGATTATTTAATTTATAAACCATGAAGAACCAAAAATAGCCGTGTAGATAGAAGAGAATGGCCCTTTTATCCAGGCTCTGTGTTTGATAGTTGTGATTTCATGAGCTGTGACCACAACCAGGAAACGGGCAGATCAAATTTCTCATGCTGTTAGTGCAGTTGATATGACCTCAGGGAAGCAATTATTGCCTCCAGAGTTTGTTATAATACAGTGAACACTAACAATTTAAAACCACTGTGTGCTGCATCCTCCTCTGACTCTCACAAACCAGCAAGGGACTTTTCCCTGCTTGAAGGTGCTGGTTGATCTGTTTTCCCATGGGCCTGACATGCCAGGGACAGCAGTGCGCCATATAACCCAACTTGCAGCATGCTGCTGCTACACCACGGAACCGTGGCCATGGTCTTATGTTCACAACAAGCTTAAGCACAGAGTGGTGGACTCAGCACCATCCACATACAATTTTTAAGAACTCAGGTGAGGCTTCAAGCTGAAAGAAAATGACATGGTGCTGGGTTGAAGCTTTATCCTGCAAATGATGGACCTATGGATGGAGGGATGCAGTCAGGACACAGAGACAGCTCTATGGGACACAGTCTCACTGCTAGTCCCATTGCTCTGTATGGCTGCTCTTATTTGAGGTACATTTGCTTAAATGTCCTGATTGCATCAAGCAAACCAGCGGGAATATATCACACTCTGCCCTCAAATCAACTGCACAAATTCCAGTTAGATCAAGTTAAGATGTGATGTAGGTGGCAACTCATCTCTACAAGCTGTAATGAGTCTCCAGTATTCTGGCTTATCTCCAGATGCCTTGGATGGGAAAAGACTTTTGACCAGCAGCCATGTGGAATAGATTTGAACCAAGGATGAAAAGGAACATAATCTTTTTGCTGCTTTCCCACATACCAGTCGTTAGCTCCTAGCATAAACTTTTCAGTTCACTTTTAGCTGAAAGTCTGACAAGGTAGAAAATAGAGCTAGTCATGCCTGCCACCACTAGAAATGCTTCCCCCCAGGAATCAGAAATGCACTTAGCTTCTCATTACAAACATTTTCTTGATTTCCCAGCTAGGAGCAAAATACTCCAAGGATGAATTTTGCTCTGTTCTATGCAGATGATATACCCACAAGCAACTTCCAAGGGCATAGTGAAATATACGGTGGAGATGCATTTCCATGAAGAAGTACTTTCTGTGCTTTCAGATTTCATGGACCTTTTTTTATGATTACTTTCCTCCAATATTAAACTAGTGTATCCCCACTTTGATAATGTGTTTTTCCTCCTCCTGATTCCCTGTTAAAATACTTCCCTGTTCCCACCCCAGTGGACCTCCTTCTTACAATCCTGCAAGCATGAAGATACATTTCACTTTTATTTTGCTCCATTTACCAAGCATTTATTATACAGAATTAGGATAGAATCTGGCCTAGTGTTCAGAAAACATCCATCACAATTTTAAATTCATTTCAGCCAAATCAATTCATTTTTTAAGCTCTATTTTGTGTCAGATTAGGCTATAGATTTTATTTAAGGAATTTTTCTGTAAGAGGAATTCATCCCAGTGTAGAAGTGAGCAATCAAAGAGCATGTACAAGTTAAAACGTACTCTGTTCTCACAGTGATATTCAGGTCTTAGATGATTGCTCTGCATTAGGGTGATCGTTACTCTTTAAGATGCTTCCACAGTGCAAAAGTATGTGTAGTACCAAATGTTTCTGTTAAATTCCTTGGATTCCATATCAGATTGAAGACAGAGCATTTCCCTAGTTTCCCTGTTTTGCCATCACTAGTGTGTAGTAAAATGCAAATGAAAAACATATTTATAGTAATGTTACTACTGCCTTCACTATCACTCATAGTTGGAACATGAGATGAATAAACACTTATGAATAGTAGTAGCACAGTCTAAAGATGAAAAAGAGTGGCTTCTGACCTGAAACATGTTTTATCTTTGCCTCTGCCACACTGTGGGAGGGGACCTGTCTCTATCTGTGTCTCCATTTCCTCATTTGCAAAGTGCAAGATATTGTGAGATATTTGTTACTTAGTGGTAAAGCACTTGCAGAACTTTAGGCCTTCTGAGATGCATACAGGGATCCATATGGTCTTTAAACATCTGCTGAAAATGTGTCAGAGTGGAATTTGGCCTAATAAGGTTTCCCAGATAACTGAGTGGGAGTGGGTTCTTTTGCCCCAGCTAAATGTCATGGCAAGGGATATATATCTTGAAACTTCTAAAACACTCAACGAAAAGGTGATTGTCTCCTACTGTATTTATTATTATATGGTAACTCTCCCTTTCAGCCAGTGGCTCATCTATCTTCCCTGGCTTTGATTCTTAACGAAAGTCATCCAAATGCAGGGAAGATGGACTTGGTGGGTTTTTTTTAAGCCATGACACACTCTGACCTACAGAATTTGTTTCTCCCCTTTTAATGCTATATATTATTACAAACCTTCCATCTAAGAATGAAATGGACTTGGAAGTTGTGTAGAACCTTTATAAGAGTGAGAGCTAATGCAGAAAGAAATGAGATGTTCTGCATATGCCAACATAGTAGCATAAGGATGTTTCTCAGCTAGTCCAACACTGTTTAAGCTAGCAGCTGGTTTATGCTTGGTCTGGATTTGGCCCTGCTTTCTTATGGTGTCCTGTGTGGACTATCAAAAATATGTTTTTAAACTAGAACTTCATTTCCACAGAATTGTTTTGCTTTATTTGCAAAATGTTGGGGAACGATTTGGAGCCTGTTCTGTTTAATATCTTTATCAACAATCTGGATGAGGATATCAAGTGCACCCTCAGTCAGTTTGCAGATGACGTAAAGCTGGGGGGGGGATGGATGCTGATCTGCTGGAGGGCAGGAAGGCTCTGCAGAGGGATCTGGACAGGCTGGACAGATGGGCCGAGGCCAGTTGTAGGAGGTTCAACAAGGCTCAGTGCTGGGTCCTGTACTTGGTTCACAACAACCCCAGGCAGTGCTACAGGCCCAGGAAGAGCAGCTGGAAAGCTGCCTGCTGGAAAAGGACCTGGGGTGGGGGTGGTTGATGGCAGCTGAACATGAGCCAGAAGTGTTCCCAGGTGGCCAAGGTGAATTCCTGGCCTGTGTCAGAAATAGCGTGCCCAGCAGGACTAGGGCAGTGATTGTCCCCCTGTACTCAGCACTGGTGAGGCCGCATCTCAAATACTGTGTTCAGGTTTGGGCCCCACTACAAGAGGGACATAGAGGTGATGGAGCATGTCCAGGGAAGGGAGATGAAGCTGATGAAGGGTCTGGAGCACAAGTGTTGTGAGGAGCAGCTGAGGGAACTGGGGTCATTTAGCCTGAAGAAAAGGAGGCTCAGGGCAAACCTTACCGCTCTCTACAGATACCTGAAAGAAGGCTGTAGACACGTAGGGGTAGGTCTCTTCTCCCAAATAACAAGCAATAAGACAAGATGAAATGGCCTCAAGTTGCATCAGGGGAGGTTTAGATTGGATATTAGGAAAAATGCCTTCACCAAAAGGGTTGCCAGGCACTGGAACAGGCTGCCCAGGGAAGTGGTTGAGTCACGATCCCTGGAGGTATTTGAAAGACTTGTAGATGTGACACTCAGGGACATGGCTTAGTGGTGGACTTGGCAGTGCTGGGTTAGCGGTTGGACTTGATCTTAAAGGTCTTTTCCAACCTAAACAGTTCTATGATGCTATGATTTTTGGTTTGTTTCTGCACTAACACAAATGAAAATTGCAGGCCTGTTGGGTTTCAGTTGCTTTTCTTTCACTGACAGTTTTAATTACTTTGGAGAACAGTCCAAAATTTTACTTACTAGAAGTATATTCATTTTCCATTATGAAGTAAAATATTTTCATTTTCCAATACTAACCACCAAAAAATAAAAACCAATCAGCAAAAGAATCAAAAATATGAACATACATGTATTTTCTGAGATTTCTCCCAAGCCCCATTTATTATTTTCTTAAACACGCTCTGTTAATAATACCCTCTAGATATCTTGGAATCTTCCTAATTTCAACAGGAAAAATTACTGCTTTTGACAATATTATTCTCAATTCTTTTCATATTAGCACACACATAAAGCGTATCAGCCTTTTCTAAAATCCCCTTGATTTATTCTCTTACACGCAGCCAAATTAGGATAAAATTGCAGTTAGGAGTCTTTTCTTCTCCTGATGTGAGATCATTGCACATTTTACTGTTGTTAATAAACATTGTCATTACAGATTAATTGTCTTACGTTTGAGATCCCTGTGTGGTCTTTGTTCTGTGCACAGCCACAAGGTGCAGCTTGTCTCTCCAACGCCTGTACTAGTGATGGAGACAGAAGGCACCTGAAATGGCACCTAGTAAGCTGTAACCACCAAAACAATGGTTTGCTGCTGGATGTGAATATATTCACCCTTGGTTTCCCAAAAAGTTAATTTTATTACATTTGGTGCATTGTTGTGAAAAGAGACTGAAACGAATGGCAGCAAAATAGAGTTAAGCCTATTTAAGGAAAAACTGCAGAGATTCATACTACAGCCATTTTAATTACTGATCAGCATACATTTATGCATGATGAGAAATAGCTTATTAAAATAGCTGAACATAATTATCTAATCTCTAATCTAGACAGGTCTGACTGTCCATGTCCAAAAGCCAGCATGTCACCTCTTCTTTGCTATCTGTAATCATAATCTTTTTCCAATCTGCCCAACAAGCCTTTTAGCATGTAGAGACTAAGTCCACACACTTCTTGCAGTTTATCAGTAGAAATAATTGATTCAATAAAATTCTGTTGTAACCTCTTTGTTTGAGCACTCTGATATTTTCTAGACTTCTCAGTCCCCAATATCAATTAGTCCTATGTAAAGCGTTGCTTATTGTTAACAGTAGTTTTATGTAGCCCAGTTGGAGTGTATCTCTGAGAGAGGGCACTGTGTAACCTGCTAACGGCATCTGCCTGGGGAACTGCCCAGACCAATGTTTTTAAGTGGGTCACACTCCTGCCATAGAGGCTTAACCCCACTTAGAATCAACCAGCTGCCTTCACACTGCCCAGCACTTGGCCCTGATCCCCTACAGACCCCATGGCTCTAAGAGACAGTTGTTTTCTTTCTTGCAGTTTTTCAGTTGGAGGTGCCTGAGATCTCATGTAACCTATAGGGCAGCTTGAAAGAGGATGGTGTTTCTACAGCCCAGGAGCATGGGTGGTTATTGCATGCCATGGGGAAGTAACAGGAGAGTGCTTAGGGGTCTTTGAAGGTGCAGAGCTGATGGGGAGGTGCTGGAGAACATGCTTCGCTCTTCATCCCTGCTATAGGAACAGTCCACAGAGCAAACTACTCCCAGAATTACACTTACAGGAGTGTGGAGGAAAACGTTTGCTTTACTGCACCCTGTGCAGATGACTGAAGGACCAGAGCTGGGAGCAAAGCATGCAGGTAAGTTATTTGACAGTATGGATGCACTCTGAACAGATTTGTTTGCAGCTTGAGTATGACCTTCTGTAAACAAATATGAGTGTGTATTCTCATCTGGTTGGCTGCCTTTCTCCATTTACATTAGGTAAACACTTCATTCTATTTGTCTACAATTCAACAACTCTGAAGCTTCAGAACCAAACACATAAGTTTAAAAGAGCTTTTTATTGACTTTCTCCCTTACTTATCTCAACAATGTCTTTTTATTTTACAGCTCCTAAGGCACCTTAATATTCACATTTTCAGTGCTGCCTTTACCACTTCTACCCCTTCAGCTAAAAGGTGACTCAGATATTACAGTGCAAGTTGTCATACATTCCTTTCAGGGATATTTAGAGAGATGCTTCAGCTATAAAGATTGTAACCAGATCCGTCCATCTGAAAGGCTGCTTATGTTTGGATCCAATTATTCTGGTTTACATCCATCTCTAGCAATGTCTAATTATCCTTTAGCTGTAAGTTATGTTATTTATATGCATATTTGCTGTAATTTCTTCTGTTATAAGTGATGTTCAATGTTTTGCTCAAGGAATTAGCACTTGAGCATACTGGAATATTTCAGCCATTACAAGCTCCAAATGTTAGCCTCTGTCACCAAGCTAACAGTTACTTAGAAAATCCTGTTGACAAATACCTAAACTCACTACAACTGAAAAAAAACCAAACACCAAACATCACTACCTCCCCACTCCCAAAATTTTAGCAGACTACAAATTTCAATCACAAGGACAGGAAATGTAAATAGACTAATTATAATTTCCTTGAAAAAGGCTATTCTTAATGTTAATACTTTAACCTCCTTTTGAAAACAGTTCTGATCCGAATTCTGTTGCTCTCGCGAAGTGATGGCAAGCTCACGGCAGAGGACTCAACTCTGCCTAGAAACCCTGTGCACACAGTGGGAATCCTGAAGCAGGCACTGTGCGATCCCTCCCCTTTCTTCTTCCCTTCTTTTGCCTCTTCCCCTCCAGCCACTGCTCTACGCTGGGGTTGGCTCAGTGCTACAGCTATAGCTGCTCCATGCAGCTCACCCCATTACATTACCAGGATTCTGGAGATATTCTCCAGCTCTGCTCCTTACACAAGTGAGGGCCCTCAAATGGTTTCAGACAGGTTCAACGAAACTGTAAATGTGGAGATCCCGGCATATAAATGTGATCATCACTTTCTGTTCTAACTTATTGTAAGTAGTTTGTCATGATGCTGCTTCCATTCAAAGGGAGCCAAGAGCAGTTCCATCAGATGGATTGCTTCCCAAGAGAGGCTCCAGCATGACTTAGAAAGGATCTGTTAAACAGGACAGAGCAATTGGAAAATCAAATGGAAAATATTTACACGTAACTATAACTACTCTTTAAACTTACATTTATACCTTTAATATTTATACCTTATCAACTTCAGATGGAATTCTTACTTAGGTTTGCTGATACACCATGCAGAAAAAAAACTTTGACAATAGCTTCAGGTGCATTGTAAATAACACCTAATTAAAACCACAATAAGGAAATGTCAGCAGTAGCCTCCAAAGCTTTGATGTAAAAAAAAAATTATGAGTTTAAAAAAAATAATCTCTACAACTGCCTCTTCAGTGAAGGATGGTGAATTAATTCACTAATTTCTGCAAAGTTTAATGCAATAGTTGTATTATTCAGAAGAATGGGCATGTTCAACCACTCTACATATTTGGGAAGAGATCAAACATAGATGAAAGCTCCCACTTGAACCTTTATCGATGCATAATGAGATAATTTACAGAGCTGCTGTATCTTCTCTTATCAGCATCCTCCGAGATCTCCTGGATTGCCAATGGGTTCTGTGAAGCAATTCAGATCAGCAGCATCTGGTGTCTTGCAAAAACAACTGCAGCAACATACGCCAATGCCTGAGCAAAATCTGATTTTGAGGTCTAAATGATACATAAATTGTCCATTCAAACAGCTGCAAATACTTCATTTTACTCTTTCTCTTTTCTCCTCTCATCCATTTAGTTGGAACCCATAGATTCAGAAAACAGAGGGTTTTAATATGTTGCTGTTATATTTTGCCTTCCAGAGGGGCCTGGGGCAAGGAATGTCCTGGGATGTGGCCACAGCAGTTAGCAGCAGGGCTGTTAGCCTTCAGTGCTCCCTCCACCCACCTCTTCTCTTTCCAAGAGGTAAGCAGCCAGGGTGAGACTGTGATAGATGTAACCTCAGCACAGCCAGAGTTCTCTGGAGATCCACCCAACATTCCTTTCAAATCATCTGGCTACCCAGCTCACAGGAACGTGAGAAGACAGCATGTGTCTTCCTGCCCTGTGCAGGCCTACAGTTGAAAAACATTGCGTTAGTGTATTTTTCCTGTCCGTCGGGACACAGTAATCAACTTTATGTCTGTATCCAGACCAGCAAGCTGATTAGCTGCTGCCTTTGATGCTGTAAGCCAGCCACGTTTGCAATGTGCTGGGAATATCATGTGCTGAGCCTTTTGCAGCTCTGTTGAAGGGAAGCAACTTCTAGCTGAGGAGCAGTTGCTGCGGGCTCTATTGCTGTGCTGTACCTGACCACTGGTCATCCTGGAAACCCAGCAGGTATTGAAAAAAACTCCCTTAACTGAAAGGGAAATAAATATTCCTACTTAGGATTTACATGCATAGAGGTTGGAGGGGGAACAATAGGAATCCTCTTCTCACCTCTGGTATCAACTCTGCTAGTTTTTGTTTTCAGCAGAATATGGGGAGGAAGTGGAGCTGAGCAGCTTCCCACAGCTGGATGGGGATGGAAGCAGTATGCTACAGTCTCAGTCCAGGGACAGAAGAGGAAGTAGAAAAGGAAGGAGGTTTGTAAACAAAATAAGAATAAAAGCAAAATGCAGCTTTAGGGAGAAGGAAATAATTTGTCAAATCAGCAAGCAGTCTGGTCTGAAAGAAAGGAGAAAATTGTTTCAGAAAAACCAAAGCTATTTGCTTTGGAAACAGCTGCTCTGTTGCTGATTTGATGTCATTCTGTAAAAAGTGTGAATATAAGGCTTTACTAACCTGAAGAAAAGAAATGCAATGTGTCATTCTGAATTGAACAAAACATCCCAGCTGCACTCTTTCTTTCAGCTTGGCCACCCTATCTTCATTTCTGGTGACCCACATCTGAGCTCTTGAGCCCCTAAAGGCATTCAGACTCTCTTCCCTGCTACATCCCGTTCCCACTGCATCAGCATGCCCTCCTGTCACTCCTAACTGAAGGGATCTGCAAAGTACCATGCTCATCTCCTCAAGCACTTACGTTAATAAAATAAAAAATAAATAATAAAAATAAAAGTAAACAGAAATGAAATGCCAGACAACAGCAATCACTAGGCAAAGTGCTGCATTTTCATAGCCATCTTACTAAACCACATACCTATGTTTATATCATTACCTGCATGAAATGATACAGATATATCCCATTATGTAGTACTAGCTTGGTAAAGGAGTGGGAACATTGCTACTGAATTACCTAAAACACCCTGGTCAGTGCAGTTTGTCATTAACTGCCAGCAATACCTCATTTTTACCTATGCTTTCCTTTTAAACCTATGCTTTCTACTAGGATTTAGCATACTGAACTGGAAACTGCAATCTAGGAGTTTAATGTATCAAGGTCAGGGACAGCAATTTTATCTGGGTGAAAAAAATGGTGCAATTGTGAGTCCCCCCTCAAACAACTGCATTTTGGATGGAGAATGTTTTGCATCTATAATTAAATCGACCTATCTGAATCTGGGCTGTGGATGCTGTGTGGATGTATGTGCAGTATGCATGAGGCATATACTTAGGTGCATCAAGGACTGTGT
Organism: Falco peregrinus; assembly: GCF_023634155.1. Taxonomy (NCBI): domain Eukaryota; kingdom Metazoa; phylum Chordata; class Aves; order Falconiformes; family Falconidae; genus Falco; species Falco peregrinus. Next base: position 71,345,718 of record NC_073726.1, read on the forward strand.
ACATAATGTGATGTCTGAATAATTATTATGGTGGACAATTAACCTCCAAGAGGGTGCTTTAGAGCTATTTACTGTGCAGCTGCAAAAGCTACATAAGTGGCAGCCTATGAGCAAAACTGTCTGCTTCTTCTGACAGCATTAATTGCAGTTCACATCATCCGGCGCTACTGTGAAATAGCAGGTTCATGACTTTGCCTTGCAGGTTATCAGAAGAGCAGCTTAGACAGTCTAAAAATCAGGTGCGTGGGTATCATTCTCCTGGTTTTCTGTTGTCATTTTTGAAAGCAGAGCCATTTTCTTGAATTACAGGTAGAAGAGCTAATAAATTAGAGTAAATTAAGGTTAGAGTGGGCATTTTAGTCATTCAGTTATGGGTGAATGTCACACCACCTTTAGCTTATCTACTTGTCAAACTTGTGAAGATAAATGTGTTACGTTAACTTCATTTTGTGAATACCTGACATATGCATGATGGCCATATCCTCACATTCTTTCCTCAGTTCTTTTTCAAGCAAAGCACCCCTTAAAATCCACAAGCATGAGGCTGCATATTGAATATGACTGAGTCAAAGACAGAATACATACCTGCAAAGGCAGCTTGATTCAGTGTCCATCAGACAACTCACAGGTATCCAAGGTAGGACAATACTCGTAATTAAATCAAACCTAAGGTTTTTTAACACTATTACACTTTAAAAGTGCTATGAAAAACACATGGGAAGAGTTGAGGCTATCTTCCTCTTTTTTAACTTAAACCAGGGAATAATCTTTGACTAAAGCATCTTTGCACTTCCTGATGTTTTCCACGTTCCTAATCTTTTTTATTGCCACTCTATCAAAGCAATCTGCTATTGATCTGTAATGTCTTCTTCAAATACCATACATATTTGTTAATCTATAAACAGAAAACAACTTCAGTAAGGTAGTTTTTTTAATACACTATTGATAGAGAAAGCAAATACCTGATAGAGGACAGGACTCATGACATGAAGGATTAGACTCAGTCACCAACCAAACTATCTTCCAATTCTATGTGCCTTTACCTCCACTCCACCATTTACATATAACAGCTTTATTTACATGAAATATAACCTACTTTTTAAGTATGTTATCTGCAAGAAATTAATGGGACATCCATTTTTAATATGAGATGTCGTAGTCGCCTGGGGTTTTTTATTTATTAATATACTTGCTAAGCTTGTAAAAAAATCAGGCTTCAAAGTATTTAGCATTTGAGTTGTCTATAATATCTTACTTTAATTATTTTGTGTCTATTATGCAACATGATCATGTATTATTTTTTCAAGACCTCTTTTGTACATTTGATGTACTGAATGGAGGATGGAAAGCAGAGCCTTGGTCATGAATGACGTTGCTGATATAGGAGATCTGCCTCATTGACTGGTGAAGGTGGACACTGTGCAGTTAAGTTTTGGATCTGATTCTGTAAAGCTCCACCTGAGAAAAATGGCCTTAACACATTTATTGCTACAGTAGTGAATATGTTAGTAAAAGCAAAAGTCTTTACTTCCCACCTAAGAATTTCTTATGGTTATGAACTGCAGCTGGTCGTAAATTTGTCGTCAAAACCATTCTTCATCTATAAATTGATTTATGATTAACTATAATTTTTAAGAAATATTCCTGTATATAACCATGCTCATATAATGAAAGAAAATTATATAGTAAAACTTCAGTTTTTCAGCATGCTGTGCTTCATCTAAGAGAATTAGCTCTCAACGCCCACTGCAGTCAAGACTAGGACATGAACAAGTATGATCGTATGTTTTTTTAATTTTGACTTTATTCCACTTAATCTAATAACCTTCCAAATGACACTTCAATATACAGTTCCCATGTTTCTTTAAGAAAAACACAGTAAAATACAGCCCCAAGAAGACAGTATAATTTTAAATCTCATACAAGTATCCTGTTATCTGCATCTTCTTTGTTTAGCATTACTATTATTAAAAGGTCTTTGGTGATGGTTAATAATGTAGCAGATTTGTTGAGCTGATTAACATTGTGATCTGTGCTTTCAAGCTGTACTGGCTAAATGGTGCTAATAGATGCTTTACTCTGTGGGCTTTTTTTAGGCTCGTGAGCACAGAATTATAATTCCCGGCATTACTGGAATAACAAAATGTCTTTCAGTTTATCCCTTCAAAGTGCAAAACATGACATTTCAGAAGTCCTACCAAGTCAGATAAATCCTTCAACTAAGATTCTATTGAGTACTAGTTTTGTCTCAAATAAGTAATTTTTCCCCATAATGTTGTGATTTCTCTCTAAAAGATATTAAAAGCTAAATTTAGTTTGCTGAAATCGGATGAACCCAAACATATTAGTATTTTTCTCCTGAGCTTTTTAGGGATGGGGCTGTGGTTCCTTTCATATTTTTATACAGCAAAGAACCAGTTCTGAGCCTTTTATAACATAAATAAAATAATGGTAATAATGCATAATGACTAGAAAGGGAGTTTTAATAGAAAGAATAATTCTAGATTTTATACAATAAAGCACACAAAATACCCAAAGCAAACAGGAAAAGGAATTTGCGTTAAAAAAACAAAAAAAAATTGTTACTTATGAACAAAAGAAAACATATAGGAAAGATAATATAAACAGTACAGTAGATCCTGTACTCCTCACTGACGGAGCAATTCCTTTCCAAACCTGTTTCCTCATTGTGCTGGGATGCTTCAAGAGGCAAAATCTAACTTGAACTGATGATACGTGCCTAGAATCTGTTACTTCCTATTTTAAGAGTGCTCATTTAACACTTATTTGATCAAACACTTATTTGATCTGCTTTCTGTTACACAGATAACAGCAGATTAATTTTATTGATTTTTTTGAAACTACTTTGACCTTACCTCAAATAGAAGCTGCCTATTGTTGTTATTCTAAGTGTATGGAAAAAGTGAGGAGGCGATAAGAACATATGATTTTCTTTTAACTGGATTGGTCTATGATGTGTATTTTGGTATTGGTGTAGCAGGCCTGGAATATATTCATAAACTAAACACTAAAATGACCTCTTTATAAAAAAAAAACATCATTGATGTTGTTAAAGCAGGCTAGGGTTTGGGGCTTTTTTGTTGTTCTTTGTTTCTCTTGACACAGGGAGCACTGTATTTGTGCATGATCTTTTGAAAAGTACGAAAATAGTTGTCCTCCTTCAGGTTGTATAACCATTTTGAGCTTGATTTCCTTCTGGTGAGGTATTCCAGGAGAAGGGAAATGTACCATTTTGTTCTGCAATACATTGTGCAATTAATGCCTAGAATGTAAACAAAAACCTTCCTGGCAGACAAATGCCTGTTATGACAAGGCTTCCCTAACTCAAACTTAGAGGTCTAAGGTCTTTGTCATGCTTAGACCCACACTCCTACATTCATTTTTCAAAGGAGGATTTAAATAACCCTATGAATATCAAAGGGATCTAGATTCTTAGAAAAAGGAATTCAGAACAGGCAATCATATTTTATTTTGAGCAATTAGTCATTGCCCTTTCAATGCCAGCAGAGTTTAGTGGGAGTGTCATGTGTACAAAAATGGTCTTCATCTTATTTAAGCACTAAAGATTGCTGACGGTAGTATAAACTACAGCTCTACTGTAATGCTTTAATTTCAAACTTGCCCAGCTTTTCTAAACCCAGACGTAATCTCTGCTCTACTACACCAGGTTTACAGTGAGATAAGCTAGCAAAATCTTAGTGGCACAAAACTGCTGTGGAAGAATAGGCAATCTGATCAGAGACCACCTCTTTTCATCTCTACATCAGTTGCTACTTCAAAGTAACATGAAAAGCCTGCCTCTATGTTCTGGAAGTAATGGAATTATATGCAGGAAAGGCTGCAGGATGGTTGTCCACTTTCGAGGTCTCACAGTTACATATTTAATCAGGGCACATCAGGAACCCTGTGCTAATTCAAACTCAACTATTCTCAAAGCTGTCCCACACCATTCCAAATTTTTTAAGTTTGGCTGCAGTTGAGATATAAGTCTCTGTACTTATTCCCTAGCATTCAATTTCCATGGAAATCATTGAGACTGGAAAAAAAGGAGGGATCAGACTTCCTCACAAGTTTTCACATGCTCCTTGGTTCCTGTCAACTCCAAATTGCCATGGAAGCAGTCTCTCCTGTGGAATTCTACTGCCTCTGTTTCTGTTTGACATCGAGAAGTGTTGAGGTATGTGTAAAAAGTTAACTTCTCCCCCTCCTCTCCGAATCTCAAATAGCATGCAAAGTTCAAATGCAGTCACAATTGGATGTCAGTTAAAAGTTCTCCATGTCCTCACTGCAGATACTTCATTTCTAAAAGCAGCCTGTTAATGTCAAACATTTCCATTCTAGCAGTCAGAGATTATGAGTTTATTGCAGCAGCTGTAATCTTCATGTATTTCAAGGGAAATATATTAGGAGACATTTAAAATGCATTTTCCTCTATTAACATAAATCTTGGCATCTTGTGTAACAGAGTCAAATAACGGGGCATAAATTATACCAAGAGTCCTGAAACAATAAAGTCCTAAAGGAAAAATAAAATTAAGTTAACATTTCAGGTTTAAAATTTTGTGTGGGAACACAAGCCCTCAACACCAGGTAGTCCTTCTGTCATCAGTGTACAAAAGCTGGGGCACTGGTAATGGGACACAAAACTTTTCACCAGAAAGTTAAATCCCTGTACCTCCGCAGTGTGTGGAAAACATGAGTCTCTGCTGTCTGGCTGCTTCTTGGTGGCTTCTGTGGAGTAAGTTCCAGGGAGACATTAGAAACAGGCTGGAAATTCCTTGTATCTATATTTCAAGGGTTTTTTCCCTTTTAGGCTAGCTATAGTCTAGGCTACCCAGGCCTGAACTCAGCCTAAACAGCTCTGGAAAGTTCCCCAGCAAATGGTCTATGATGTAGAAGGAAGAGGGCATGGGCAACGCACCTCCACGTACCGTGGGTTCGAAGCTGCCAGAACAGCCCATGGGGACCTCTGGCAACTTGTACACTTGGCCAGCATGAGCTGGCCACAAAACCAACAGCAATCAACACACAAACTGAAATCCCACTGCAGCCCTCCTGCTCGAGATGAGCTTAGCTGCCGTTCTCTGTAGCGATCTCCTGCAGCCTCAGGCTCTGACTCAGCCAGGCAGCCCCGCCGCCTCTCCAGCATGCTTCCACACCGCCACTGACCAAACGCCCTATGGTGAGCACAAAACACTGAGCATGGGAGGCAGGCCAGGGTTTCCAGGGCAGGGAACAAGCTGTGAAGAGGGACCTTCCTCCACGGACACGTGTTAGCTGTAGCTGTGCATGGCAGCTGGCTGCAAAAGCTCTCGCACCGGGTGTACGCTCTGGGTAGCACATTGCTGCCACTAGCACTAAATGCATCTTGAAGAGAAAAAATCTGGTGCTGTTTTGTCTTCAGACTGTTGATGGCAAGTGAATGTGTTGGATGCCTACTTAGGGTTGTGTCTGCAAGTCAGCAGCATCTTTGCACACGTGTCTAACACTAAGGCTGAAGTGGTGGATCTGCTGAGAGGTTTGAAGGTAAGCATGTGTTCAAGGACCCTTAATGGCATGTTGTTTAAAGTCTGCACAGATGATACTGCAGCTGTTAGGAGGAAACAGAGGTAGTAATTGATGATGATTCAGCTAAATATTTTGGGTAATCCCTTCAATTATAGTCCCCAAATTTGCACTTAATTTATATTTAGTTAGATTATTGTTATGTCTTAATATAATAATACAGGCTTATTAGGGACTTATTTATGGAAACATAATTTCATTGATGTAAGACTAGAAATAATCTGTTGCATACTTGATAATTTCAGATGCTCTTTTTTTCTAGTTGCTTAGCCAAACTGAACAGGGGCTATCTGGGCGGAGATGTGATGGAGGGGATACACACTGGAAATGTGGTTATTGTACACGGTGACAAACTTGAGTTCCCCCAGTATCTGGACTTGGAAGCTCACCCCACAGCTGGATTGAGACCGCAATGCCAGGAAGGACCAACCTTTCTCCATGGCACAGCTCTACAGAGGGCTCCTTCTAAACAGCACCCTAAATACAGGTATATAGAGACTCTCTCCCTCCATGCCTTGTGCAAATGGTTGGCGTTTCTTTTCTCCTTGCTAGACTCTCTGTCTCTGCTAGCTGAATAAACAGAGTTTATCCCAGGAAAATAAGCCCATAGGAAGGCAATGAAAACACAAAAGGCAGCACAGGTGACCAACAATCTGTCTGTCCTGGGTTTCATAGCTTGAAGTTAAGAAAATGCTACGAACATGATTTCAAATAGAAGTTTCTATGCAACCTTAATCTCAATCTTCCCTTTTTTGCCACCACTTTTTTCACCCATTCCTATTATTTGACTTGATGCCTATTTCTGTTTAGGAGCCTATGTAATATTTTATTTATTGATTACATAGTTTCAAAATGGAAATAAGACATGGGAACATTTCAGAGGAAAGATATTACTTTGGGAAACAGTGTATGTGCCAAGGTCAATGTAGTAAAGTAGTAGCAAACCCAGTAATACTTTTTCTGCTAACGAAAAAGTCTTTATGTGTATGTCAAAGCACTCACTCTCCCACTCTCCCAGAACTTTCTTGCACTCTTAAACAGAATGCTCAAAGCTAAAACAAAAATAGAGTTTCAGGGGTTGTACACGCTCTGTGCCTCAAAATGATTTATTTTTGGCTTTCATTATCTCTTTCTCTTGGCTTGCTCAAGTGTATATTTAAAATATTTTCTTCCATGCATAACATTTTATAAGGAGCCAAGCTAGGATAAGGTCTGCAGTATGTAAGGCCTGAAGCTCTAGGTAGCCATTTTAGCTTTTACAGCAGGCTCCAGGAGGAAGCAAGGCAGGTGGGGCATTAGATTTCTCTCACAGATGTCAAATAAGAATCCTGCCAGAAGCTCAAACATGGACAAGGTACTTCTCTCCAGCAGTCCTTTATGTCATTCAGGGATAAGTAAAGGGAAGGTGAGGCATGAAGGGGCTTTCATAAATTATCTGGGCCAGACAGCTGCATTCTTGCATGTGCTGTAAAGCCTGAAGGATTTGAGCTATGAATGCTTTTATTTATATGGCCTTATATGGCCCAAGCTGCACCATCAGCAGGTGCTACCATTAGCTCTTTATTGAGCATCCTGTGGCAGCAAGTGACTCGGAAGCTGCAACACACCCTGCAGCTTGGGTCAACATCTTCATCTCACTTCCCCACCAGCCTTTGTACTGCTTCTGCTCCAAGCTGCCTTACGCACTGAATGACTGCTGTTGCCAGCATCAGAATCAGTACCAAAATTGAGGCGCTGTCTCTTGTGCTCATTTTTTCCCAGTGTTAAAGAAATGGTGATGATATTGTATTGAGCTCTTCCTCTTTTGTCTAGGCTTTACTAACAAATCATTGAAATTAAGGACCCTGAAGTCACCAAATCCACCCTATGAAAGTTCAACTATATCTATTCCTGATGGATGTTTATCTTGTGGGTAAAAGCCTTCTGTGATTCTTCAACTTTCCCACAGCAATCTGTTTCAGGGGTCCACCATCCTTGCTGTTAGATGTTTCTCCTTAAAGTCAGACTGAACCCTCCTTACTGCAAATTTAAGGCCATTGCTTTTGTGGTACCCACAACTACACTTTACATATTGAAGAATGCTACTCACTACTCTCTTGGTCTTAAGCAGCTCAAAGTAGAGTGGAGTGATTATTACAGATGATACTCTGGTTTAAACATACCAGTACAGTATTTTCCCTATGTGCCTCAGGTTGATTGGCTCATGATCATAGCTTCAGATTCATTATAACCCTCAAATCCCTGCTGGATAAACTGATATCCAGCCAGACATCCCCCAGACTGTGTTCACATCACTAATTTCTTCAATCTCTGTGGCACACTTACCACTTCTATTTAGAAAAAGGTTGCAGTACAACATAGAGAAGTGGTCTTTAGAAAGAATGGTCATCTTACACTACTTCTCCAATTTGCCAGGACCATTTTGAATTCTTATTCTGTTCTCTGACACACTTCTTGTGCATCCCAGCTTAGTATCACAAGCATGTTATCCATCCCATCATCAAGATTATCAATTAATAAACTGCAGTGTGCTTGTCAGAGGTCAGGGCTAACAAAGAATATCTGCAAATTGACCCATTGTCTTTCTGCCACTGCCACTCTTCTCTGTTCAGTTCTTTTCCTGAATAATTTTCCAGGCAGATCCTATTTGACACTTCCCTTTGAATGCAGTTTTCTTGTAACTGGTTTCTGGCTGAACTGGGAAGAGCTGTTCGTTATGACTTACTGAAGGCTAAGCTTCTCAATCATTGAAAAACAGTCCTTGATCTCACTGCAAAGCACCAAAGTACTAAAGCTCACTTGTTTCACAATAAAATAGCAAGCTGTTAGAAATTTCTTTGCTATTTCAGATTAAAATCCAATTGTGATTTAAGGTTTAAAGTTCAAATAACTTCTGCTTTTTCATTCTTCTGAGCACCTCGATGAGTGATGCACTCAGTCCTGTCCAGAACCCAGTTTAGCTATGGTTTGTTTGTTTGGGTTTTTGTTTTTTTTTTTTCTTTGTTTTTTTCTGTCTGCAGCTTCTGACCACAAACATAAGCCTGGCCAACACAAAGGAAGCCATCAGAACTAGCAAAGACTGGGTCAAGAATGGTTATGGTAAGCAAATCTAATGAAGTTAATGCAAATAAGACTTGGAGAGACTATTACACGAGTACCTTAGTGATTCAAGCTGACATGGACTTCCTTGGAATTTGCACTGAGATGAACCAGAATGGGTTGTCTTTGGAAACCTCTTGCAACTGAAAAGTTAATCTCTAACTTCTTCCATTTTATAATTTCTAGTGAAAATCAGTGTTTTTCTTGGAGCTTTGGCTCTTGGAGTCACACTATGATCTCCATTTTTATTACTAAGCAAGAAATTTATGACTCTTGGTTATAAAGGTGAGATTAAAATGTAGCCAAACACATTACAAAGACTCAAAAATATAAATATGAAATATAAGCAATCCACCCCCCCTTTTCTTTTTATTTTTAATTTACAAACCCAGTTCCACCAGCTTGTGAAGAAATCCCATTATTTGGGGTGAAATCTAGGTCATGATTTTTGAGTCCTTGGGCTTGGCAGCATGATTTTTGGCCCATAGCTCAAAAGGGGCCCTGCCATCTGCGCTTTGGGAATCCATTACCATTGTCAGAATCATACAGCGTAATATAGCAACTGCCCAAAGCAAAACAAAACCAACCCAAAATACTTCAAGATACTATAGTCAATATATCCATCTGCCTAGCTATTTATTAAACTAGTTAGCTAAGGTACTCCACACATTCTGGAGGCAATAACTTGCCATTTGTTTATTTTTGCAGGTGCCCTTGAACCAAGTAAAAAAAGCAAAATGGCACAGGGTTGAGAAGGGGGCAATTTGTTTGCTGCACACAGTGAAACAGTAGACCCTTTTCTCAAAGCCTGAAAAATGATACATGAACTGCAGCAAGAATTTGTGGAGCTGGTTCAAGTCTTTTTGACACTTTAGGGAATACTAATTGAGCATTCAATAGCTTCAACACTGTGGGAGTGGGGTAAGCCAATCCAGGAAAACCATCAGCCATGGGAAAACCAATTTCCTCTCTCAAACTTATTGTTCCTGTATTTCAAAGGTGATCCCAAGAGATTCTACTTGTTGCTGACACATTCCAGAAATCATTCTATTTTCCCAATACTTCTTTTTTCCTTTTCTTTAAAAAAAAAAAAAAAATCAGCAGAAGCAGGCGTGAGAGTTACATACCACAAGGGCAAAACAGAAAGCTTAAGCTTATAAAAGAAATATTGAGAAAAGATGCAAGATAGCTAAGAAAAGGCAAAAATGCCAAACCTGCTGGTTTCCTCTGCCCTTGGAGTGCTATGCTCCATGTATATAACTAGTGTATCTGCAAAAGGGTTATTTACTTGACCAGTCTCTCTGCTGATATGAAATAGAGTAACTCTGCTGAACTCATTAGAATTGTGTATTTGTTAGACTGTGGCTGCTTAGCTCACTAAAAACCAAAGAGATAGATGGTCCTTGGAACATGAAGCTTGACATAAATATTGCTAGCCTTCAGCTACAGAGCTCTCAGCTTCTGCTGAAGATGTGACTACCCCCCACAGTGAGGATGTCATAGATCTAGCCTTATTCTTCAGCTGTGTTTAAGGGACTATTAGGGAATAAAAGAACTATGTTAGAAGTAAGACCCTTCCTATTTCTCATTAGAAAAACCTCCCCCAAAGCAGAGTCATATGCCTGTTTCTGTGAGGGTGAGTGAAGACCCTTGACAGGCATTACACCAGTGAACACGCAGAACAAGCAACAGGCAACTCCCAGATGCATTTTTCTGCTTTTTTTTTTTTTCCTTTTATATACAGTAACTGTTAAAAAGAAAAGCACACTATTATCGTATATGTGTAATTCTTTTACAAAACTAGTCTTTCAGCAGTTTCAAAGACATTGCCTCATCTCCCTCCCATTTCCTGCAGGGATATTAGTGTCGTCTGGAAAATCTAAGTCCACCTGACAACAAATACTGTGGTGAAACTAATAGCAACAGACCAACAGCTTTCAAATGCTTTTTGTGTTTCTTGCTTAAGAAGTCAGGATTAAAGATTTACTATGTGTTTCTCCACTTCACTAAAAGCCTGTATTTTAATATTTTAAAACTTCTAAAGTTGGATGCCAATAGTATCACATCTGTCACTGGCAACAGTACCCACTCTACCGATGGCAGAATTTAGCTACAGAAGAACCTACTGTGGTTCTCCTTGTGTTGTGGCAGAGCCACAGTAGGTCGTCATTTCTTGGCTACTAGGTATTTTCCCTGAAATTTCAACACATGAAGCTATTCCTCACTTTTTTACAAAGTTTACTAGTCCTGTCATCACTGTTACCCCAGGATCTCACATTAATTAATTTATTCTCACAGCACTACTTTGTTTGATGCCAGATTTTCCAGAGAGCTCAGACTCAAATTTTTGAGTGCTCAACACCTAAATTGGAGCCAGATTTTCAGAAAAGCTGGGTTCTCATTCAGGTTCTTAAAGAAGGAGAGAATTTTCCAAAGTTCCCAACAACCCTCACAGCAGCGCCTGCTGCCCAGATTGCATAAGAAACTGAGGATCCAGTGTGCTAAACTTCTTTTCTACATATGAGTATTACATTTTGATGTCTAAATCAGAGGTGATTTCCTTGTAGTCTGGCTGTCAGAGTGGGAGGCTGAGCTCTTTTGAAAATCTAGATTGCTATTGTAAGGTTATCAATACTTTGCAGAAGATAAACTGACAGATGGAGCAATATCCCAGTGCAACAAAGCATTTGCAGGACAGGTGGAAATAAAATCAGGATTCAGGCTTTCAAGCCATCCATTTCTGTCCATGTATGTTCTTGCGAATTAGCCTGCAGTATGGTTGGCTTATAATAGCATATGTGTTCAGCCCCAGTGAGAATTGTATGCCAGCGGTGTGCAAGATACGCACAGGCTAAAACGCAAGCTGAAAAGCATCCTCTGTGCTGTGAATAGGAAAAGAGACAGAATAAGCAAGTTCCTTGAAAGCTGCAATACAACATTTTTTCTGCCCTCCTCCTACACAGAGGAGCTAAAAAAACGCAAAGATGTACTGACTGTGCTTGCATTTCAGAATCAAAGCAATCCTAAGAAAAAAATATATGTTTTTTTCTGCGCTAATTACAACCTTTTACTGACTGGTTTATAGCTCGAATACCATGCACCATGATGTAGATTCATCCATTGCAACTCTGTGAGTCCGTAAGGTGCGTACCAGCCACCAAGGGCTCCTGCTCAGGGCAGCCCCAGAGTGGGAGAAGCCCACAAGGCTGAGTGAACTGGTAAGACTACACAGCACAAGTATACAACACTGAATGACACAGAGGAAAAAGCAAGACCAGGCAGCAGACCCCGTCATTCATGCTGTTCATTCATCACGCTGCCCTGACTTTGGTTTGGGCTGTGCTAACTAGCTCCCTCCAAGACAAATCTGCATCCAGAGGAGTTAGCCCTGAGCTCTTTGGTGCCACCAGCTCTCAGGGCTAAGAACTGGTCTTTCAGTCTATTTTGTGTAGCAAAACAGGCATAGCCACAAAGCCCAAAACAACCAGCCTTGCCAACAGAAAAGTTTAATTACTCCAGGCATGCATACACCTCAGCTAGTTGTTTCACTTCTCTTTCCCGAGTGGTCACATTCAGCGCTCTCTTTGTGAGATCTGAACTTACTGGTTCACACGGAGTAGCAACGCCTAACGCTGAAATCCCACCAAAGCCATGCCCAAAGCAATGTTAAAACTCAGCGATTTTGGTGGGGCAGCAGTTCGGCTCAAAGGAAAGGCTGTACAATTGGTTAACTGTTACGAATACTTGGTAAGACATAGGAGAAAAAACTTAACTGTTAAGATATCACAGAATCCTTCCCCTCTCTGAAAACATAGGCAGAGGCAATTTTCAAGCATTCCTATTGAAACTCTGGCAATTGAAAGGTCGTGTACTTTTCACTTCTAGTAAAGACAGCTCACTTTCTAAGGAACCAGAGAAAGATGGCAAGGGCCAAGTTGCTCATCGTCCATAAAGGCTGTTGAAGCTTGTTTCCAGGTGGGCCCAAATTCTCAAACCCAAAGTGGCAGTACTTCACGGTCTCCCATTAACTCTACTTCTGCCAGTCAGGTAAGCAGTCCCTTATTTATTCCCTCTCTCCATACGCTATCTTAAATTTAAAAAATGCTTCCAATCTGGCTGTGTTAATGTGACAGATGGGAATACTCTGGCAGCTCCCTTCTGGTGAAACATTTATAAGGTGTTGTATGGCTTCAGAAAGCAACATATTAGGAAATGGAGGGTGGGGGGGTAGAGGGAGGAACTCTCTTATTTTAATTTCAAGCAGCAGGAGCCCGAGTAGACTGAGTCATAGCTCTTCAAACATTAATCCAAAGCAAATAACGAAATGGAAAGTGGAGAAATATAGATTAGGCAGCTAAAGCAAACTTAATGCTTATAATCACTGCAGACCTCGATGGTGATTGTTTGCAAAATGCCCAGGGAATGGGATGGGATGCAACACACCGGTGTTTTAGCCACAGAGAGAGGTAAATCATTGCTTAAATTCATTAACAGGGCCTAATTCAGCAAGTGACTTGGGATGTGCTGAACTTTGAGTGTGTGAGGAGCTATACTGCTGGGCTCCAGAACGGTCAAGGAGCTGTGGCTTGTGTTCACAGTCCTGCAAAGAGTGTGTGGCTACCAAGGAAAGCTGTCCCCTTCACAGCCAGCTGGGATGTTTACAAAGTTTGGAAAGCAGGAACAGTAATTACCATTGCACTGAATAAGAAGGGTGGGTGGGAAAGATATTTCACACCCCCTCCTAGGAATATCACTAACACGAGTACTCCCATAATGCGCAATATAATGGTATCCCAGCAACCGTGCTGAAATAATACTATTTTGTACTTTATGTATAGAGCGGTACCTGTGCAAAACTCAAAGCCCTTTACAAAGACGACAACCATAATTATCCTAAGGGCTAATTTTGTAAATTAGGGAGGCACTGGAATACCAGTGATGTTTTTGCCAATCAGAGGAAACAGATGTGTATTTTTCCCTGAAGTAATTATTTATTTATTTTGACCAAGAGCAGGTTCCAGTATGCTCTTCTGGATGGCTTCGTCACAAAATCAGCCTTGATTATCTGCATGACAAAACAGAGTTAAGCTCATAAAGTGGCACTATATTTCTGTGTTTCGTTACATAATGTTTTTTAGAGATCCAGAGCTCTCTTGGTTGCTGTGGTCCAACATACCTTTAATCTAGTCTTTATTTTGCTACTGCCAGATTGCACAGTTAGACACCAGGGTATGCTTTCCTGTTTGCTTAGCTGGAGCCATTGCACTTCAATGTTTACTAGCACTGCTGAGAAAAATTCCAGCAGGGTTGGCTTTTGGGGTTTTTTGTTTGGTTGGGGGTTTTTTTCCTCTTTTTACATTAGCATTTGTTTATTTGTCAAAACTGAAACATTTTGAAGAGATGGTTTGCTTTTGACAGTTTTCCTTCACAACCCAGGTAGATTTGAGATCAGTCAGCAGAAAGGCTAGGTTTCTTAGGGCTCTTGGCATTGCATTGCTCGTGGGGAAGACAGCCAAGATGTCTGCTCCAGAGTCCTAGTCCCATGACTTTTTCTTTTTATAGAGAATTTTGAAATATGTCTCTTGTCAGAACAACACCAAATGTTGAACCATCAAAATTCTCTATTAAGCAGAATCACCTTTCAATGCAGAACTGCGATATTTATGTGCTTAACAGCATTGCCAGAGGCACCAAAGTACAAAGGAGTCCTATTTGTAGTATTATCCAACACTTACTTGTATTACAAATGATAATGCAGTGTCTTTCTAGAGCACATGTGAAATAGAAGGTCTCCTCTCATTGATTCATTGCCACCCATACCACAAAGTCCAACTGGAAATGAACACGCCTTGTTAGATCTTGGATATATCCCATCTGCCTCTCACTGGCTTTTCCGATTCAAATACTCCCAAATTTTAACAGCCATGGTATTTTTAGACCTCTCTAGCATCTTCCATCTTAAAGCTTTGTAACAGGCCTTGGAGGTAGAGGAAACATTGCAAGCCCCCGTTTTGCAAATGAGAAGGCTGGAAGCGGGAGGTTGCCAAAGATCACAGTGCGGTTCCAAGGCGGTGTGGAGAGAGCAGGACAGATGGCCACCCTCACAGGAGAGAAGAGCCGTGTTATTTCTGGCATGCTCAGGCACCTCCATCCTGCCAGCCTCCACTCTGGAAGCTGGGATGGCTATAGGAGCCCTTCATTTTCTGTCCAGAAAAGTCATAGCTACTTTGTGCTATGAAAAAGAATCTGCACTCTTCCCCTAAGAAGGCTGCATTTTGGAGTAAGTGAAATTACTTGCTCTGAGTGGCAAACGTGCCAAAAGGGAAACATTTTCCTGGAAAAATACAAACTTCCCTAACTGTGCTAGCAGTGAGCCAACAATCTTCTGTCCCTCTAAACCCCAGCTTCAATGTCCTTAATGGAGGGGGCATGATAGAAAACAGTGGCTAGTCTGGCTAGCATGAGCCACAAAAAGTAGTTTCTGCCTGGTAGGTTGGCCTTTGTGGGTATGAGCAGCAGCAACGCTAGGAACCAATGCAGAACTACACTGACAGCAGAGCTCCCCATCCCTGTTGTGCTCCAGATGTGCCTTTCAGGGATTTGGAGACTAAATATTTCATTTATTCTGCAGAAAGGACTATCATTTATTCTCAGGAGCTTGATATTGTGCAATGGCATCTTGCAGGGTACAGAGAACTTCAGCATCCTAGGCTGTTACCATTTATAGCATTTTGGGAATCAGTGAAACACACTGTCTGTATATCGTCTGTTACCATGGCCTGGAAGCATTCATTTCCAGATAGAAGAACAGCTGTAGTAAAGTAAAAGTTGTAGTAAATACATGGCATATAGCTTAACACTACATTAGAACTGCTACAAAAGCAAATCAACCACATCCATTTCTTCCAAAACCTCCTTCCATCTGCACGCTAGACAACGGTCTAATTTTGCTGGTGGCCTGGCAGAACTTCTTTCTCTTAAATTAGTGGGGCTGCACCTGCTTAATCGGTGCTGCTGAATCTGACTTACAAGCATAAAATGACTTTTGCATCTCCAGGTCTGCTTTCATTGCAGTTCGTGGACTATGAATAATTAACTACAGTCATCTGCAACAGAGGCAACTGCTTTAGCAGTTTTTTAAGCTGCAATTGAATTCAGCGTTCAAAAATAATTTCAAATGAAGTCCTCTAATTCTCCCTTCAGTTCATTTGGGAATGTAAGAAGTGACAAAGAACTTCATTTAGACTCCTCCCTTATGGCAGGACTCTTCAACATTTCTTCTTGTGTTACCAAAATGAATCAATGTGGGAATAGCCAGCAACACCTCCTCTTGCCCTACTAATTCTTGTGGATGATGTCTGTTTAGCTCAGAAACATTCTTACAAATAATAAGTATTTCCTTCTGCCTTCCCATTTATAGCTTTCTTGTTCTCTTTCATGTGGTCTTTAATGCTCACTGAATGGCATGATGGTTAAGGAGAAAGTGGCTGGTTTTGAGCTGTATGGTTCTATGCTACAGAAAAGTGAAATCCTCTGCCTGTTCGTCTGCAGCTGTGGAGTGTAAAGCCAGTAGAATAGATACACCATGTGAATCCACAGTAATGTGACATCAAAACCCTAGAGGATATGTGATCATGAACACCAAACGAAGGAGAGTGAGTGCAGGGTCAGGTTAGAGCACTCGGAAGGTGTATGTCAAAACAGGGATGGGTCAGAAGTGGTCCATGAGGCCATGGGTAAAGTTCCTTAATGTGCCATTTCTCCTACAGCCAACAGACTGAGCTGCATGGAAGAAGGAACAAGATAACTTGGATTGACAGAAGATTAACCACACAGGAGCCCAGTGAAGTGTCATGGGACCCAATATAATAGTCTCGTGAGTGTCCAGACCAGGATGCTGGCAGAGCTATTTTTTTTCCAGGCTGGTGCTTTGTTTTCCATGTTTGTATGTCTAGATCTATGTATTTTACTCTAGAATGATCTTCTAGGCATTCTTCAGCTCTATGAGTCCTCTCATAACAATCTTTGTTCTTGTGCTCTTCTTGGTCTGTGTTTGGATAACGCCTAACACAATCTGGTCTGGTGTTCTGAGAACTGAACTGCTGCAACTATGGAAGTGACTAAATCTGCGAGGAGGAACATTAATGGAGGCCAAGTTTTTTTTCAAGTGTAGGTCCCGGGATTAAGCTCAGATGGCTAAAGAAGAGAGTTTACAACGAACTATTTCTCCAAGTAGGGCTTTACATGCATTATTGGAACATAATATGCTTCAGATTACTATCTATGTGTCAAATTCGGATGGAGTTTGGTCAGCAAATAATTAAGAGACAGATGGTGAAACAGAGCAACATGGTATGACCGGGGGAAAAAAAATTCCTTAGGAAACCAGGTTCACAAAGACAACAGTAAAATGGGACATTTGAATTTATGTGATACATTCTCATTCCACATCTTTCCTTCTGACAGTTCACACTTTTCCAGAAGTACCTACCCTTATTGTTTTTCCCATACCAATTAGTATCATGTTTAATTAAAGTCACACCTCCCAGATTCTTAGAAATAGAATTACAGTGTATAAAATAATGGACTACAGTAAATTAATTTGAGTTTAGAAGAGTAAACACAAAGCACATTTAAGATACTGTCTTAATAATAATAACTATATTGCAATGCCCTTGCACATCCAGAAAATATCTTCTACGCTATGATACTACTAGCTAAGTTCTATGATTTTTTGATTTTTGAGCAACAGCAATTCCAAATTTCCCATAAATCCAAGAATTATCATTGTAAGCAACCCAAGTCCAGTCACGTAGCACCATCTCTAGTATCAATGCACCCCAGCATCCATTCAACAACCTGTGGAATTCAAATCACTGTCCGAAATTATACATTTCTCTGGTCCTTTCTACTCATGAAATACAGTAAGTTGGCTAGGATCAGAGACTTCTACTGTATCTTTGTTCCCACAAGAATATGCTTTTTGCCCAGGACTACTCCATGCAGATTCTCTGAGACTTGCTGGTTACTTCCAAATAATTGTTCTTCAACAGTTTTCTGCTGCTAATAAAGTCATTTGACCATGTAACGGAGCTTTCATTCCTTCATTAAACTTGGAATTTTTAACATCCTGAATCCTCTCCTCTTTAGCACACATTTTCTGAGCCAAATCAATCAGCTTTCTAAAACACACCTTTTTTTTTCTTTTTTTTTTTACTTCTGGAAATGATAGAAGTTCTTGATCTCTCTTTTAACAAGATCACATATTACTACTTGTTTTTCATGAGAAAAGAGTTGTTAGCCATATTGTTCTGGTCAAATTTAGTTTTGCTATTATTTTTTACTCTTCCTACAGATTCAGCTGGATTTGTTTTTACTCAGCTACAGGTGTGGAACTGCTGAAATGGGCTTTTGTATGTTAAGTGATTTCTATGAATCAAAGCTTCTATACCAGTATCAGTCATTATTTACTTTCCAACTTCAGGTGACAATTAGCAAGAGAGATTTGAAATCTTCTCAAACGCAATATATTTTGCTTTGGCATTTCTGGAGTTTTAAATCAGATTTACACTTACAAGCTAGCTTCATGGTTCCAGTCCCCAGCCCTGCTGAAACAAGCTTTAAAGAATAACAGTGTTTGTTTAAACAGGTGTTCAACAGATGACAGAAGCGATGACCCCTTCATACGAATATGAGTGACATTTATGTAAAAAAAATCAAGTTATTCTAAAAGGCTAAAGATGATAAGTGTCTACTTTTTTTTCCTAGCTCACTTCTGAATACCAGTAGCAGGAAATGTATTGTGGTACGCTGTGATTTATTTTTAAAGAAATATACATCTGACTGTACCAGCTGCTTTGCTAAACATTGTTTAGCTCTTCCTCAGTAATAATCATGTAAAGCCATGTCAAAAGTGTTAATGTTTACAAGATACCCTCAAATAAAATACTGTAACAATATACCCAGGGAAATGGTACCTATGATATACCTGTTATTCTGCGCAGTGAATGTATAGCAGGGACAAACGTTGCTCATAAAATGTGTAAATTAACATGATGATACAGATGAAACAAAACTATATTCCCATCTCAAGCCAAACCTATTTCAGGCTCAGTAAACCCTGCTGGAACTTTGTTGTGCTTTCTCCCCAACCCCCACTCCTTTATGCTCGAGTTTAAGCAGAAGCAGGGTGCCCCATGAATCTCATTAGGGAGTGTATTAGAAAGTGTATTCTTGCAAGACTTCCAAACTACTTTAGGATGTTCTGAAACCTTTGCTAAACACAGTTGAAATATTTTTTGTGTTCCTTTCTGACCAAGTTATATGAAACAGTTTGAGATATATTTTAACAGCAAAATCTCTTACACAGGAAAATAGTTTTGTAAGATTAGATACAAAACTTTTATTTCTTTAGTTTTGAAGAAACACTTTCTGAGGTTTATAAGTTATCTCCTTCCTCAACATTTCAAAAGGTGAAATTTGCTTATATGCAGTGGAGCATTTTAAGGCCTCAGTTCACCACAATTCCTAGTGTAATTATATAGGATATAAAAATTGTAGAGGCTATTTGTTACACTTTTGTACAAGGCTGTATGGCCAAATATCAAATCTAATAAAACAAAGGGAAACTGGTGATGGGAAGACTACTGCATCTCCATCTTGGAAATGTTCCACCATTTCTCTTTTTCTTTCTTTTTCCTTTCTCTCTTTTTTTTATTTTTTTTTCTTTAAAACCATGGCCCATATGATATGCGACATCTCTACATAGACTCTCAAGCAGATTTGTTTTCATGTGTGCTGCAGTAGTATCTACCTATACACTGCAAGCCAATGAAGTCTATCTACAAAAATGAAAAATAGAACAGATGAAACCATGAAGATCTATGAAAAAGTGAAGCAGAATACTGGCTAGTTTTCAGTATATAATGTGCTTCTCAGATCTGCAGCCCATTGGAAATACTGCCTAATAGGCTGATAGTGCCCTGAGATAACTTGCACAGAGTTTCTGCACAAGCAGAAAGGATTCCTCTTTACTCTGTTGAAGAGCAACATTTAATAAACTTTCTCTTATAAGTCTCCTTCAGCTATTAGCAGCTGAAAGACTGTGGGTTTGGGGGTAACTTATAGGTTATGCAGGCAAAAACATGTCATTAGCAAGGCCAGTATCAAATGTAACTGTAAATAATGAAAATTCAACTTTTACCCATAGATCATTGTTTGTAATTTTGAAAAGACACGTTTAGATAAATAATTTTTCTCCTCAAGAGTGAGAAATTAAATCTCAGCTTTAAGATTGTATTTCAGCACCATATTTCAGCATTTCAAACTGCTTGGCATGCTGTTTTTCACAGGACATAGGAATGCACTCTGGGCTCTGGTTGACCACTCAGGTATATTATGCTCACTTTCAGAAAGAAACTATCTGTTATGCTAACAGTCTGTCCCAAACTGTTCTATACTCAATTTTGCTGGTATTTACTACCTATCTGTTTCAATGGGCTGGGACTGCAAAGTGTGATGCATGCTTATAGCATGGCATCTTCTCTCTCCATCAGCTTCACTCCAGAGTAACCTGCCAAGTAAAAAGAATTGCTAAGGAGCTTGTAGAACCTGTGCTAAAAGCTCTGCCACTGAATCTGCCCTGTCACTTGCACTAGCTGGCTCCAGGGCAACTGTTTCTCCATCACCATCCCCACCAGGGATGTTTGGGAGCAGCCTGGGACAAAGCCCTGATGGAAAATAGTCTGTGGCTGAGGGAAATAAGGGACCAGGTGATGGAGGTCAGCTGATTGCAGCACTCCCTTTAAATTGCAAGCCTTGGGCTATTTAGCTTAGTCTGAGCTTGGAGGATGTTTTCTGGCAAGTGGTAAAACTGCTCAGAAATTTGTCTGGTGCAGGTCCTAGGAAGTCATTCAGTATCTCGGGATGAAGTAGGAAGCATGATGAAAGAACCTAGAGGGCTACAAGGTTGCTGAGGAGCTGTGGCCTCTGTCTAGCGATTCCACTTTTCTAGTTTCTCCTGGGAAAGCTAAATAAATCCCACTGCCACTTTGCTTCCTCAACAAGAGACAAAACTTTTATTTATTAAGGACAAGGAATGAAGTATCAGGTTGTGTGCCTGAAGCAGAAGCAGCTACCTGCCCACGGCAGAGTAAGGAGTGTGCCGCTCTGCTAAGAAGTGGTAGGAGACCTGCATTGTAGCACTTGTCTGGAGCCTGATTCACCCATAAAAGGGTGGGCTTTTGCTTTGGCTGGACATGGATGTACATCGCAATTACCACCACGGGGATGCAGGGTCAGAAAGATGGGGAGGAGTCATGCTACAAAGGTAAGAGCCCTGCACAGAAATCAGTAACTGTGTGGTGATGCGGTACCATGGAAAATGCCAGATCCAAGAGTCTGAGTATTTACGCTAGAAGGATGTGGCTAGTAAATACAACAATGTAAATCAAACTGCTTTCTGACTGGGTATTCATCTATCATACTCTCAAATACTACATTTGCTGCAGCCACCTGATTTATTTGCAGTTTCCTTTATAAATGTGTTAGTATGACTTTTATATATATTTATCTGGGTATATGCATTAAAAAAAATAATCTTGCTATGTGCAGTGTCTGTTGCTGTAGCAACAAAAATTATTTCATAGTGTCTTTCCTGAAGTGAATAATGATTTCATGCCTGGATATGCAATAGGCATTTTCATGTCTTCCCCTCATTTACATATTTACATCAATTCCAGTAATGTAATACATATATACAGTTATGATAGTGTAAAACAACCAAAGAAGCAGTGAGAACTATTTTCCATTCTATAATCCCGCAAGAGAGAATTCAGTGAAGGCTCTATCTTCTGGCCAGAGTTAAAGGAGCAAAGAAGAAGCCTTTAGGGATTTCAAACTGGACTAGCTGGGCCAATTTTTCTGCTTTGCATTTCTTGTGTAGAGAGCTGCTTGAAAAATTTCCAGCTAACTATTTTTTTCTCCTGAAAAATGCCAAATCATGCAAATCAACAAGTTTCATGGGAATATGCTGATTTTTAAAAAAAAAAAATTTCATTACACAAGAAAGTAAAAAGCAGATGGTGATGACAAGGTCAAGGAATGTTCTGATATTTCATTTCAGGCTTGTCAGTTTTAACATTTCATCTTGCATAAGATTTTAAACAGAGGCAAAAACGAACCATGACTTTCTTAAATAAGAAAATCACTTTATGGTCAGCTTTTGTAATTGCATGGAGCTGGAAAATGAGTGTGCTGAAAATACCAGATCTTTTTTGGAGCTCCAAAATCTGCTGCTGCTGTTTTCTGCTAGGGAATAATTTCCTGGTTGCAGGAGCTTGAAATGGGAGTGGGCAGGGCTGTGAATGCCTGCTGGTTGCCCACTTGAGGAATCGAGGTACTGCTGTTATTGATGGGTTTAAAAGAGGAGTTTGGATCATTTGTGTATTTTGAAGTCTGGAACTGTAGTTTTTTGGTATTACCTTTCATAAAGCTGTGGTATACAAGCCTTGGGAAAAGATGCTTTATGTATGGAAAATCTGAAGCTTTAATTCACTCCTATCCCTTTCAAAGACTAACATCAGATTACTTGCATCCCCCATGTTATCTTGTAAGTGTGTGACTTTAATAAGTCCTAAACTGTGGCTGGTGAGGCTCAACTGGTGAACAGTTGTGTATGCATCTATCCTTCTGATGTGATAAAAGTACCGTACCATCAATTTTGTTTTTAATTAGTGGTCTCTGCTCAAGAACATGACTAGGTAAGTTCAGGTGCTTTAGCTGCTGTGGCTTTCCTTTTATTAGTACAAGGATTTCTTGGAGCGGGGTTTATTTGGTGTGGAGCTGGAGTGGGTGGTGTTGCAGAGGTTGAATGTTTTGCTTTTTAAACTTGCAATAAATGTTAAAAGACTTGCTTGTCCTTGAGAACAAAATACATGTGAACATAAAACACTTCTAGAGAATAAAGTACTCCTTTGTTAATTTAAACGCACACAATCAACTTCTGGGCTAAAAGCATTTCTTCTTCTGGAGTTAGTCTAACTGAAGCAAAGGAATCCATTTAACTCTAATGAGAA
Organism: Falco peregrinus; assembly: GCF_023634155.1. Classification (NCBI taxonomy): domain Eukaryota; kingdom Metazoa; phylum Chordata; class Aves; order Falconiformes; family Falconidae; genus Falco; species Falco peregrinus. Next base: position 71,368,478 of record NC_073726.1, read on the forward strand.
CCTGCTATTGATAAATGGCTCTTACAAAGAAAATATCATTTTTGCATACAGGGAAGTAGTGCATGTATTGTCCTGTTACAAACTGTACCTATATTCAGGCCAGAAATTTTAGATCCAGTAGATGCCTCTTGTCTAGTGATGGAAGAATAGCAACCTAGAGGTACAAGTGCCCTGTGAGATTGTGCATTGAGGCTGGCAGCCAGACCCCACCATCTGATCCTTGATGGGAAACACTTGTAGCAATCTCATATTAATGTAGACAAACCAGATGTGAACCGCACGGGGTCAAACCTTCAGAGACTCTTTGCAATCTCACTTCAAAGGCTCCTCCCACCATGTGAGCCAGTCATTTTCTCTTGGTTATCTAGCTTTGCTCCTAATTTATTTTATCCACACCCAAGGATCCAAATATCGCCCTTTATCAGTTGTTCCCTAATGCCTTTCCTACATGCTTTGGAGCCCAAGCTGAGAATTGAACCTAGTCAAGTTGCGCCCTCACCACTTAATGGGAGAACTGTGATGTGATCTAACCTACAGCTTCAGCAATCAACTTATGTTAATGCAAATAAGAGCTGATCTCTGCGTGCTGTAGTCAAATAACCCTTGGATGGTGTAGAAAACTTTCCTACATGATTCTAATTCATTGTGGTGTGTGTTAATGAGCACATGTGCCCTCAGCAGCTTCCCTATTTCGTATTGCTTTTTCTAAAAAAAAAAAAACAAAAAAACAAAAAAAAAAAAACTTAGTTTGGCCTAGCTGATGGGAAAGAGGCCTAACTTTGCCTGCAGTGGGTCATTTAAGACCCATCAAGGGCTGAGCGCAGAACTACCCCCTGTTTGCAGGGAGAGCATAGCATGCTACCATGATAGGAGCTGCAGTGGTAGAAAGATCAGGGAGAAGTTGTCTTTTGCCCTGCAGCATCCTCCTTCCCCTTCTCAGCCTTGCCCTTGACAGCGTGTAAGCCAGGTGCATCTCAAGCTGCTGCCATGGGCAGCACTGAGTGATGAATGTAGGAACGAAAAATGACCACTGAATGCCACCAAGCATGTCAAACGGGCGCCTCCAGGTGCAGGAAAGTTTGAATGCTTCCTTGCTCGACATCCCAGCCTGAAAAAGTTCTCATAACTTTCATCCAGTCCCCAGTCCTGAAAAGACTGTTTCAGCTAAGCTCCTGCCCCATGAGTCAGGACTGTTGCCTGTGATTTCGGGTGCTTTGCTGCTCCATCCCCTGCTGTGTCTGCACTACTGACGGAGCATTGGCCTGGCAGGCTTGCTGCCTGCTTGTGCTGTTAAAAGCTAGTCTGCTCTTGCGTGTAAGCTCTGGACATCTCCAGAGCACAGCGGATAGAAAAGAGTCCACTCTGTTTCCTAGCCTGGAGATCGCGTGTGCCTCTGCGTGCTATGGGTCCACTGTAGACTCCAAGTGTTTTGTGATAGTGTTTCCCCTGTAGGGTTCCTTGCTTTGAGAAAGGACTTGTCCAGAAATCATCACGTGGCCAAAGCTGTACAGCAAAACACACTTAAATAAGCAGCTTCATCCTAGGATCCACAATGCAAAGAACTAGATTTTTGGCCTACTCTTCACCAGGCATCAGAGATGGAGCACTAACATACCAAGGCAATGCTTTTCTCTTCCCCCTCTCTGGGGCTAACTAGGCTGTGTCATCTGTTACCCTGTGTGCTAGACACAGGGTGGGGAAGTATCAAGCAGAGCCATGTGGTCTTAAAAGCGAGAGGTGAGCACGGAAGAGGAGTTTACAACCAGGGTAGAGAAAGGGGAGACCAGAAAATTATAAGCAGAAAGTGAAATAAGGGAGTGGGTAAACAGTTGTGTCCTGCCTGTCTTTGTGTTGCCTCTGCCTAGCTTGATGTGACTTTCATTACAGTGTCGGTCGGTGCTAACTCCAGCACTATGGGGAGCTGGGGAAAGGGCTGAAGATAGGAACTAATGAGGAAGCTGAGGAGCAATGACAGTGAGGGAAAGTATGCACAGGGACTCCCAGGTGAAGAGATGCAGCGTTTGCTTACTACAGATAGGGTGCCTTTGCTTCTCTGACCCAAACAACAGGCAGATTGTAGGAAAAAACGCTTTTTAAAGGGACATGAATGATTTGATGCCATGAAAACGGAGGTGGTGCCTGGCTATAGTCAATGGAAAGCACTGAGAATCCTTCCTAGGTAGAAAACATTCTGTACTGAAGGTTTAGTATCTGGGCCTGAAGCAGTCTGGATTTTTTGTTGTTTTTCTAGACTTTTGGCTTGACTCATTTGTGAGTGGCCCTTCTCCAAGAAAAATGTTACACTGTTTCTATGGGATACGCAACAAATCAAAGTTTTTTCAGGATCTGATAATCCTACTTTCCTAGCATGCCAGCATAAACTACTATGTTATCTAGTAACTATATGTTAGCTGCTGGTGCTGTATTTTGATGCAGCAGCCACTAAAAAACACACTCCTAAACAACACATGGTGTCTAGAAAATACAGATAATCTTTTGAGTTTAGCAGCATGTGAATTCCCTAAAGAGACAAAGCCAGTCTCGCTAAAACACTTGGTATGCTGTGTATAGGTTCAGATATACGCTAGAGAAGGGAAGACCCAAAGAATGGTACAAGATGCTAGTTGGTGTCAGAAGGTCTGAAAGATTAATGTCACTTTGCCTTGCTTCTGATACAGTGCTCTCCTCCACCAGCTTCAGCTAAGAATCTGTCTCTTTACAGAGTTTAGTCTCTACAGGCTTCAGTGCTGAGCTTGACAGTCTTGGTGACATTACCTGAAGCAATAATGAAGTGTAATTTCATAGTCCTGAGCTCTAGCTAAAGAAAACTTTGTCTCGTTATCTTGAACCACCCTTGCAAATCTTGATGCAGAACCTGTGAGAAAAATTGCATAAAGCATTGAAGCCCCTCCAAACAGGGAATATGATCATGGTGGCTTATAAACCAGGATGCAAAACTTCGCTTTGACAGTTCCACATGTAGACAAGTCATTTGATACCATACAGGCAATATTGTAAGCCTGTGTTTTATTTCTAGATTCCTGATGTGGGTAATGGAAGATATACAGCCTGAGCTTTTGGAGCTGTACTTTCAGCAAGGACAAATACCTGGAAAGGGTTTCAAGTAAATCATAAAAGGCTAGGTTTGAAATCAGTTGTACAGAGGATTATTCTAGAATAGTCCTTATGCTCCAAGTTAACACTGTCCCTTCTTATTCCAGAGCAATTTCGTCATTTTCTGGGAATGCCAGCACAGTTCTTTGCAGGATGTGTTCGAGTTGGAGCTGCCTATTATTGCAATGTGCTGAAGACTAATTAAGTTTAAAGTACTTCTAAGGTTGTGCTTTCTCATCTTCGTCCATTAGGAGATCAAATTCTGCACATCTTCCCTGACATACCTATAGCTTCAAAGCCACGATGCAAACAGGCAGTAATACTGGGGGAAGGCCCTTTAGTTTGCACAGGGAACTTAACTATGTCATCAGGCTTAAGCTCTCCTGACTAAATAACTATGTGGAGCAGCATGTGTATATATATATATATTGTTTGGTACTAGTAAATCTTCAGACTTATAGTAAAAGTAGGGATACTATTTTGCTGAACTCCTTGCTTTGTAGTGACTTCTTACTAGACTTTGGTCTATTGGTTCTTGAAAGGAAGCATTCTTAACTGTCAGTGCACCCTGATGTTCACAGGCAGGCTTAATGTCTCAACCCACTTGTTTGCCATAGGAAAAGGGCATCAAGTATACATCTAAGGGCTACTAAGCACCACTGGGATATGGCACGAAGATGTCCTCTCAACCACATCATTTTCTGGGTCAGAAGCTTCTACAGGGGAGATCTATTTCAGAGGAGTGTTTCAGTGCCAATGGGAAAAACATAGGGAGAGTTTAAAATGGATTGGGAGGAAAAACATTTTCTTTAAACCAGCTTACTGAGACTCCTACATTCCATTATGAAATGTTTTCTAACATCCAGTCTTTTTAAAGCAAGCATGTGTGCCAGCCCCTTGCCACACAGAGCAGAATGTTCTTCTACTTCTATTGGAAGGCAAAAGTGCATCGCACTTTTCAGAAGGGTACCTGGGTCAGGTACCACATGTGTCAACCCCCTGCTCCAAGGTGGTACCAATTAGTGTTACTGGAATTTTTGTCTTGCTAAACCCCAGTGTAAATTACTAATTTAGCAGTGACAAAAACTTGTACTATAGTAGAATGTATAGTAGCCAGACTGTTTGCACAGGGATTCATGGATGCTCATCTGCTTTTTAACACTAACATGCTTAAATTTGGAACACAGATATGCCAGATCCAGATGAGGCTACAAAAATACTCTGTGTGGGAGTTACTCATCCAGGGCCCCACTGACAGCACTTTTTCTTCTACAAAGAGGTGGTCTCTGAAAGCACCGAGATCCCATCATCTGAACTGCACAGACTTTCTAGCAACATTAAGTCCCAGGAATTTTTTCAGGTTGTGCTTGTGGTGTTTTACTAGATTGTTCTTAGAATGTGCTGCGGTGAAGCTACTTCAAACCAGCATGTCCTACCCACAGCTAGGGCTTCTGTGCCTAGTGAGTTGGCAGAGGGGTGGGTGCAGGAGCACTGGGGTTCATTCTATAGGACATGGTGAGGGCATCTGAGTAGTGGACTCCAGCTGCCCCAAGCAGCAGCACCCAGAGTTGAAGGCTCTTTGTACCTTAGTGCCTTTAAGATTCATCATGAAGAACGTGACAATTCTGATACTGCAGCAGCATTTATAATTATGTTTCTCAGCCTGTGGTTTCTGAATTGCTAGTGGTTTGTGTGATATCTGGAAGTGGTCAACAAAACACTTGGGGAAAAAAATAAAGGGAAAAAAAGGAGCCCTGTGTGCATGGTGAATAGAATGAGGTGGGGGGAGGCATTTAAAGTGAAGCCTAACTCTTTGGGGAGCACTGCAGGAAGATTCTTCTTTTAATACAAGGAAATTATTGAAACTACATATATTAGGAAAAACTAATCTGGAGGCTAAGGAGGTAGATAGCAGTAAAAGAAATCTCACCTCCTTTTTCTCCCAGTAAATGCATTTCCTCAGCAACCCTAAATATCCTTTCTTCTATATGGTACGTGCTGATACATCTTAATTCCTCAAAATCATTTTTGCACAACTAACCCAAGCTGACATAGTCACATGTGGAGCCTCCCATTGCTGTGATATTCAGCTACTTAAAGGTCTGAAAGCATTTATCCTCCCCAGGCTTTGTTGAAATAAAGATATATTCTAATAATCATGTTAGAGGTGAAGTGACTGACCAAAGGTTGTACAAGAAAACTGTGACAGATGGGAAACTTGAATTCAAGTCACTAGCTTTCAGAGCAAGACATCTCCTCCGTAACGACAGCTACACGGTAAGACATGGGGAACCCAAACAAATTGGGGCCAGGCAAATTCAGATAAGCGCTACATCATCCCATTTTCCTTGCACCAGCTGCTGTGTGTATGGTCTTTCTAAATAAAGAAGGAAGTTCAACTCCCATTAAGGCTACCTTGCTTCTTCCATGGGACAAGAACATGCAACCATATGGATGTTGCCACACAGCAGCTAATAAACTACAGTGTGAAATTAATGCCTGCCCCACAACTAGTTATTTGTGTAATCCTCACTGAGCATTGTGCTGCACTTGCAAAACAAAGTTTCTTGCAGATACAAAGTGGGAAAGCAAAACCATTCTGTTGGGCTGATATCTAAGCCTTCATTTGGTCTTGAAGCCAACTGAGATGGCAAACCTGTCTCCAAAATCGTTGGCTCATAACATTAGTACAAGCAACTGGCTTTCTCCTGACATGTTAAATATAATCTGTAGAAGCATACAAACTATACAAATGGTTTGTAAGAAAGGTGACAAAGGAAACTCCTCACAGAAACTGCATTCAGGGAAAGCTCTTTAATTTTAAGGACAAACATTCCCCTGAGTCATAACTACGTTTATTTTTCATGTTATGGAAGGAGGGAGAAAGAGGAGGAGGCTGTGGCGTAAATGAAATGGGAGGTTCTTCTAGTAAAAACTTCAGATGAGCAGTTGCTCCTTCAGGCATCTGCTTGTAGGAATATGCCAGACAAAACTTTGCATCCATATGGTGCACTGCAAACAAGGCACTCATCAGTATACAAACATCAGCTGATTTTTGCACATCTTTTTTGTTTGCCTTATAGAAAAGAAAAAGAGTAGTGTAATCTCTGGTGGGGCTTATTGGCTCTTACCATAATGAAAGAGGAAGCAGGAAATAAAAAGGTATGAAATTCTTCAGGGGCTGGAAGTAGTTGAGGTAGCAAAGGATCAAGTCACTTACTAAGACCACACAAGGAGTGAACTATTATTGATAGCCCTCAGGCTCCTGTTTCCTTGTCTGCAGCACTCAGTAGATGTGGGAACTCTTACATTAAAACTAGGATTGCTCTACATAAAGCATCATAAAACTTGGAAACACTGCATCAATATACCCACTGCATGTCCAGATAACCTCCTGACTACCTGTGCTCCCTATCGCACCCAGGAACATAGGTGAATAACCTGTCTTACAGCTCAACTCCTCAAAATAAACCACTCTCTGCTTGGGCACAAGTAGGCTGCACACTTTCTTGCTTTAGTGACTTAACTTTAACTTTAGTGCTTAAGTAGCCCTCTTAACTGCGTGACTTACAATATCAAGGCTGCATGTTCAGGTTGGTAGAGCTCTTCTGAAGAGCACTCTGGTCCTACAGGGAGTTTGATAAGGATGTTTTGAAGTGCAGAGGTATAGCTAAAGTATTCATCCACAGTGAGACAGGCCTAACTTTTCCTCTGCTTGGCTAGTCAGATTAGGCTTTTTTTAAGCTTTAGAAATTGTATCTAGGGATCTGTGACTGTTTAAAAAACAAAACAAACAAAAACCCCAACCCCCTCCAAAAATCCAATGAACAAAAATACTCCAACACTTTTAATAGCTCTAGCTTGAAATTTTATTAGACTTCTGAATAATGTGTGTGTGTGTTATCATCTCTCTTATAAGGGTTGTCTATCCCTGCTTCCAAGTTTACCAAGTGAAAAGAATGCCCTATGGATGGCTAACTACCATAAGCCCAGCAAGCACAGAACTGTGCCTTCCAGATAGAGTGCTCTTGCAAAAGAAAGGGGGTCAAGGCAGAAGCAGAATGAAACACAAGCCAACAACTTAAGAATCATGCTAAACTGAAATGCAACTTGGTCTCTGTTTTGTCAACATCAGTTTGTGTGGTCAACCCCTGTTGCAGAATTTTCTAGATGATAGACTTTAAGACACAATTCATCTATTCAGCCTCAAGAAAAAACACTCTGTACTGCTGTGACTATGGTGAAAGTGGTCCTCTGCCTGGAAAACAGATTTTTAGTGCCATTATTAGGGGGTTTTTATTACCTGTGCTGGGACTTCAAGTGCCATTTATAATGTTTTTTTTCTTTGATGCAGACCTTTGAAATAGATTAATTTCAGAAGTCTTTTTGATTTGTGGAAGCTGAATGCATTTAAAATAATCTATATGACTGATTATATAGTCATATATATATGACTATAGCTGCAGTCATGTTTAGTCACAAAAGTATTGCTATCTCTCATGACTTTAACTGCAATTTTTTTGACATTTGCTACCCTTAGTGCAGCTTTGACTGATGGCAGTAGGTACTCTGAGAATGTCAGCTTTGTTTGAAACCCCATGGAAATGTGTGCACGGTAACACTGATTATGCAGAAAAGTTTGAAAATTATAAGCATGTGTGTTCTGAAACCTCACACCAGAAAGCAAATAAAATAATCTTAATAGCAGCTAATTGAAAATGTGAATTTAAAAGAAGTGAAACCTCCTTTACTGGGGTGCACAGTAGTAGCATATGTTCAGGGAAGTGGTTAGTCCTGGCATGATGCCATTTAGAAGTCTGGAGGTACTAAGGGTATCTTATAGAACAACATCAGCAGGTAAAGTTACCGCACTGTCTGTGTGATTTGCTTCCTGTAGCATCGGGGTGTATAAAATGCCCTCCTGGGTCAGACCAGCAGTCCATCTTACCCGGGGGCTTACACTCCAACAGTGGCCACAGAAAACCAGTTTGGGGAGAGCGTGCAAGCCTGGCTGCTTTCTATGGTTTGCTCCCTCCTTGAGAACTGTGTATTAAGGATGTGACAGGGCACATCTGTGCCCTCTGTTTTCAAAATCCATTTGTAGATCTGTTATCCATAAATCTGTGCAAATCCTTTTTGAACTTTCTGATGCTGCCTGTGTTTTAAAACTCTAGCGCATGCTTTCAGGATTTCATTACCCATTTTGTAAAGAAATACTTGTTTTTGTTTTAAGCCAGTCTTATACTAGTTTCAGTAAGTGCCTCATACTGTAGTATTATTCAGTGAACGTTGTGTTGATTTTGCCTGCCATTTTAATGATGTGTAAACCCTGATTATATCTAAACCTTGATTAAATCTTCCCTCTACCTTTGGCTTTCTAACAGGGGAGTCCCATTTTTTCCAGTCTCATTGCAAAGCTGCTGTTACATCCCCTTAATTTCTCATTCTCTCCTAACCACCTTGACGCAAAGCAAATTCAGTCACAAATGAGTGTCTCTGACTCTAGCCAGACATCTGAGAGCTACCTGTCCCACAGAAGCATTTGCAGAATTTAGCATTACAGGAGTGCAGGAGCTTCCCTCCACCTTCCCTTTCTTTTACTCTGTCCTCAGGGAATTTTCTACCATCCACACTTTGCACTTGTATAGCTGCTTCTTTTCAAGGACTTTAAGCGTTCCTCTGAGACTATTAAAGCCTTCTCTGTGTGTATCTCAACATAGGATGGTGAGCAAGGAACACCAAAACAGTGGAAGTTTTCTCAAGGTTATAGAATAAATAGCAGAATTAAGAACATATGCTAGAAAACTAGTACCAAGGTCTCTTGCTGTCAATCACAGCTCACTGTGGTTCATTTCAAGACACAATTTCTGGATAACACTTTAATGTGACATCACTTCAGAGCTTTACACCAATCTGACTTCAGGGTTGAACGTTGAAATGTACGTATTTTCTCTGGCTGCTAATTATTAGTGTAGACATGAATTTTAGAACTGTCATCCATTTGCTATGTGCACATAAACACAACCTTTGTACTTGTATTGTTATTAAAACTGTTCTCTTTAGCAGTTAAAATTCACTGAGAATACCTTTGAACTTTCATGCAAACTTGTATGAATGACACTGCAAATCAGATTATGATTCTCTGGGAGGTGCAAAAAGGCAAGGAGATGGTCTCTTCCTATAGCATTAGAAGAAAATTAATACTCTGAATCCAACTAGTAAAACATTTTTTTTTACTTCCAAATGGATTTTAAGCCCACTGCTCAAAAAGGTTCAAGCTCATCTCAAAATCACCTGTATCTTCTCTTATACAAAAATACAGAAGTATGTTGAGGGAAAACTTCCATAAAAAATAATGTGACATTCTTATCTGCAGACAGCTCCTATATACTTGCTGAACGTTAGACTTTTGTCACTCATTATAGAGGCAAAATTAATGTGCCTCAGGTCAATATAAATACTGGTTTCAAGGCCCTGCAAGCCAGAGTGGAAACTGAATCAACAGAGCTTTCAGAATACTTTAAGCAAAACTTTGAGGAGGAAAAGGCTGACACGAAGGTATCTGGTGTGGAAGGACGTATTCCCAAGAAAGGCTGCAGAGCTGTAAGACCCCCTTTTTCCACTGTCCTTCAGCAAGGCACATCTTGGAGGGAATGGGAAGAAAAGAGGTGGTACGGGAAGCAGTGCAAATCCATCAAAAAGCTCCTTTATAACAATGTATAGAAAGCCTAGGCAAGAGACAGGGAATTTCAGACCATTAAACTCCTCTGTGGAGGGACAAATGCTGCAGAGGAATTTTGCTTCACCTAGCAGACACACTAGGCAACAGAATGATTTAACACTTGCATAGACTAGACGCTACCCTATAAATAGATCTTAGTTAAGTTTTCAGCTCTACATACTTAGGGGCTTAAGCAAACAAAGGCAGAGTTTAATTAAGATATCATGGTATATGGTATCAAGAACTGCATAGCAACCCATGGCTTTTTTCTCATTTTCCCTGAGTAATGCACAAACAAAAGTCTAAATCTGGATAAACTCCCAAAATTTTAGGGTTTTGCCTGGAAGTTATTTGAATTTTCAAAATTCTGCACAACTGGCCTCATTCTCACTGAGACAGCAGATTTGCTTCATGGCAGTTTCAGACAAAGTGAAAAATACAATTCAAACAGCACTAAACAGAATGGGGGGAACTGGGGGAAGGGGAAAGGAAGTCGCTTTAAAAAGAGATTGAGTTAAGCTCACTTTCTGAATGAACATGAAATTGAAGCTGCCCTTGAATTACTCTGCCCACAGCTTGTTTCAGCAGCAGGTGAACGTTCATTCCATTCACTTGTTGCATTTGTGAAAACACTCAGCAGAAAAGATGACCTAGCTAGTTGTGTAGTCAGGCTCTGACTTAAGCTAGTTAATACTGAAAATAAGCTTGTTCCAGTGTTGTGCTGTTCACTGCATGTACCTAATGCTCATCTGTGGTGTGTCCCCACACAGTACAGGTAGTTTTTTACATAAATTTCCTAGCCAAAACCGTACTAATGGTTTTAAATGGTGCCTATGTTGGTGGTAAATCTGAGCTTTGAGGGAGGGATACTTTCCACCCCTAGTCTAAATAAGGCACCAGGAAATCCATCAGATGAGAATTATTTTAAAGATTCATCACATACTGCGGCTCTTGCTGCCGTAATGCAGGCTATAAAATTCTACCAAAGCTAAATAACAGCGTGCTGCTGAGCTGATGTTGGTGGCAATGCATGAAGTGCCCTCCACTCATCACTTGAGGCAGCCTAAACTGGAATATCAGGCTAAACAAAAGCTTCCTCACTGCTGTGCAAATGCTGAATCTTAGAAGGCAGTTGGATTACTGCTATTTTTTCAGAGTCTTATGGGCATTTAGTTAAGACAAACACCTGGAAGTAAGATGAACACCTAGAATTAATTTACGGGACTGACAATGGTGTCTGGGCCTGCTGCTGCATGGTATGTACTCAGGGTGTTAAAACTGCCTCCCAGGCTACTTGCTGGCCTCACTTGAACATGGCATTCCAGCCCTGAGCCAAAAAGCCTCTTTCAAAACAAAGATAACAAAAAAATAACCAACCACCCCAGAGGCCACAAGGAACTGATCTCCCAGTTTAAATAGATGAAAAAAATAACTGTTCTGGAATGGTTTCTGTCTAGGACACTATCATTTATTTTTCTATTTTGTCTACTCTGATGTCCCCTTAGTGGCCTATGTTTAAGAAGAGGTCTTAGGAAGGCAGGCTTTTCTCTTTTAGCAGCACTTCAGTTTCTTAAATTCATGAATAGCCTGTATATCACTGGTGCTGTTTGAAAACTGCAACTTGTTTTGCAGGGTTGAAGACTCTGCCCACGCTATTCAAAAGACAGTGAATATGAGGCTACAAACTTCAGCTGCCAAAAGATACTTGCAGAGATAAGTATTGGCATGTGTGCATGTATATCCACCTCCCTATGTGTTTATACTTGTATTAAACTTCTCCCGTACCAGTGAGGTAATCCTCAGTCCTGTGCTTTGGTTTATTTTCTGTGCTGCTGAGAGGTGCTGGCTGGGCTGACAGCCCTTGGGATGGGAGACCTTCGCTTATCCACAGCATAACTACCACACAGGCACAGTGGGAGGGAGATCTCCCTTCACCCGCATCTTGTGACCCTGCTCAGTACGGAAGCATCTTTAAGTGGGTGAGACTGATTCATTCTTTATTTCCAGTTGCACTGGATGTAAAAAAGCAATTGAAAAAGAAAGCCTGGAAGAGAGACTGATCACACTGATGTGCAGCCACTTGAATGTTGGATGAGGTAAAGAAACTGAAATTTTGCCACTGATCTCTGAGGCTGAGAGCTACATTTTTAGCTTCCAGAGCTGCTTCCCAAGACAAATCCATTTCAGATAAACTAATGGAAAGGCAATCTTAATCCTAAATTGCTGTTTGTTTTTCATTTTGAGGGACTTTTTTCTCCCATGTACTTTATTACCTCTTCAGAGTGCCTCTGTGCCAGCAAAAAGGAAAAGGCAATAATGTCAACGTGCCCACTTTTTTCTTTAAACAGCTCCTTGAAAAGAAAGATAGTTCTGTATCCAGAGCTGGAATGTTTTCCATAAGGATAAACTCATGAGGAAAGTTTAACTCCCAGCTCCAACACATGAAACACAACTCGGGACTTTCAGAGGCATTGGCTCGCTACCAAACATAAGTATACTTTCAGAAGCATAGCAAAAGCATACCCTTGCTGACATGCTAACACCCCTCTCATGTTTTGAGTTCCTGCTTTGGGGAATGATGATACTAGAATACTTATGTGAAGTGGCTTTAAGAATATTCTTTTTAACACAGACACAACCCAATTTTTTTCCTGATTTTGTTCTTAGAAATTACTGTATTACTTCTGCAGACACCTTCCAGGAAAAAAAAAGCAGCCTGAAGCAGATATCCAGCCTGAATAGTTAAATCTATAGCAATGTACTAAGACACTTAGAAGGGCCCTGGTACCATCCTACTATTATTTAAGGCTACCTTAGTGTTGCTTCCAGCTCCACTTGTCAGACTGAAAACTGAAAGCTTAGCCTGACAGATGATGCTCATCCTTGTCAAGAGAAAGAAATGCAAGAGCCATGTTGGCTTGGCCTACGCAACTCAGCATTTTGAGGCAGCACAGGTAAATAGTTTGTCTTATCGAACCTGTGATGCTGATGCTTTGTGCACTAGTAACTAGCATTGTCTCCTCATTATTTTAATTGCCAAAGCTGTCAACAAACCACTTGTTGTCCACCACTGAGCAGCCTGAGCCAGGCTCCTCTAGAAGCATCGCATCACATCACTGCTGAACAGAAAAACACCACAACTGTGGGCATGTCCTTGCTGTCCTGTGATAAGAAGCGCTCTGCTAGGGGCTTGTATCTAGGAGACAGAGCCAATAGGTTGTGGTAAATCAGTATTTATGTAACTGAAATATCTAACATGCTGATAGTGGCAAGTTAAACCGCACAAACGGCAGGAAGAGAGTCCTTGGTCCCAGAAGTCAGGGTCTAGATTGAACTGGAGAGGTCTGGGATGGAGTGCTGACACAGCTACCACCTTGGTATCAGTTACTTCATGTCTTTGCCCAGTGCCTGTCCTCAGTGTGTGAAATGTGCGCTACTGCAAGTGTATATTAGTGCCGTGCTATTTGCAGTCTATTGCTGTTGCAAGGCAGGGGTGGAAAAATCTGAACTATAACTTTTTTAGATGATAAGCTTTTAGAAACTTTGTAGGAAGTGCTTCAAATTCTGAACGTAAAAAAAAAAAATAAATGTGCAGCATCTATGATTGAGGAAATAGCACACCACGCTTCTCCTGGGGTCTATGGTTTTGCCCTTACAATGCTTGCTTTTAAATAGTATTTTGTCTTTCAATTCATTATACTACTTTCTGAGAGAGTCTGCTAGCATGGAGTGTGGGGATACCCCAGGCTCCTGCTTTCCTACCAGGGAAGCACCATGGAGGGACAGTGGGTGCAGTCTGGTCTGTGGCCTGACTGACCCCATCTCCATGGCCCTGCTCCGAAGCCCACGGAAATAAACACATGCTTTTCCACTGATTTCCACAGGCTTTGGATTGATCTCCAGATGTCTGTCAATACTTCTTAATTGTGGAAATATTGCTATGGAAACTAAGTGATTATGGCAATTCAGAAGAGACCCAAACCAGTATTTTTCTGAATGGGGGGGGGGGGGGGGGAAGAAATGTTTCATTTTAAATCACTGAAGATTCTCCTGGATCTGTTCTGTTCAAGTCTCTGGAGTGGCTAAGGCTGAAGAAACTTGCTCTTGAATTGAGAGGTTTTTTTAAAAAAAAAATACCCCCAAAAACATCTGCCTCCTCACCCTTCCCTCAGTGTTTTGAAACCTCTGCTTTTCAAATCTCCCAGAACTGTTCTTGAATAAGAACATCTTTTAAACTGGGACTTCCCTAGCAGATTATCACCTCTAAAGATACGAAAACAGTGCAGAAGTAGTGGCACCAACAAGCTGCAATTCAGATTGTTTGAAATCAGGTATTACCTATATATCAGCCTCTTTCTGTCTGTGAGGGCCAAAGCTTTTGTTCAGGGCACTGTACAAGGTTTAGTCTTGCATTTTGTGGAGTCTTGACTAAATTTAATAATCTTTAATTTCCCATAACTGATGTTCTTCAGTTATTATTGCAAATAATCCAGTGAAACTTCCATCTAGTTTTGAAGAGTTGCAGCTAAAGCTCACCTTTCTGTGACTTTGCTTTTTCATCTTCCAAGAGTGATTTTTCTTTCTAAAACTGCCAGATTTCCACCCCAATATGGACAGGATCTCCCCTGTGTAGGCTCTTAGTTTCTTTGACAGTGTGTTTTCAAATCTTACACCCTGGTCAGAGGTAAAAATATTCATGTTAATAAGAGTCAGGAGAAAGTTCTTTATTTTTGTTCTAATCTTCATGTGAGTTTACAGAAGAAATTTCATTTGTATTCTGCTATTCCACATGTTCCTGTTCATCCTTCTTCTTGCAAATAAGCCACTGCCGCACAAATTGTGCTGTTCATTTTAATGGGTTCAAATGCATAAAATTTGCAAGTTCTTATTAGCAACCCTGTAGCACAGTCCAAACACTGACTCAGCTAACACTTTCACCTTAGTGCTGTAAAGTTATATGTATTTGTCTTATTTAACAGAAAGTGATTTTTTTCTTCATACTAAAGAGATTTCATAACTATTGTGGAAATCATTTGTCTTATGAAATGAAGAAGGGGCTCCATGTGGTTAGACAATGTGTAGGCATGATCATATGTATAGAATGTAAACTATACTAAGAAAAAGGAAAGTTCAAGCAGTCCAGAGGAGAGGATCATGGCTACAGAAGCGATGTAGCTCAAGGGAGGAAAAAAAAACCCCAAAACAAAACCAAGGCAACCGAGCACCAGAGAAAATTTTTTTTTAAATATACTCATGGTCAATTTTTCAAGTCAGGAAGGGTCACCACAGACATCTACTCTGACCCCTTGCAATGAAGGACATAAAATACTTGTTACTGGCGAAATTATTTACTGAGGAATACATCCCAGAGGGTTCATGAGTTACCTAAAATTGGACAAGTTCTGCACTGCTGAGACTACTGCTAGAGAACCCTGTACTGACTCCTTAAGAGTAGATATCATCCATACATCTGTCTCATGTTCCTGCCATTCAGTTTTTCCAGGATGATTTATGGTAGCAAGCGTGCTATCTGTGTGATGATACTTAGTTGACAGTGTTCTTGCAAATGCATGAGTTGAGGGAGCTGCTGTGACTTGGCTTCTAGAGATACAGATGGCATAACTCCTCCTCCAGTAAGCTGTAAGGCAGTAAATAACACTTGTTTTACTTCACCTGTGCACCAGAAACCTTCAGGATGGTATGGTGGGGTTTTTTAGAAGTAGTGGCTATGATGTTGCGCGGAGGTAACAATTCCTCGATCACATCCCAGTACTTCCAAAGTTCTTGAGTGGTATGAGGAGCTGACACGTTAGTGTCATTGCCTTTGCTGCCACTCCTGTCCAGTGGTAAAAGGTGTCCCAACCCATAAGGCTTTTTGAGTACTGGCTGTCCCTCGTGTGAGGGGTACAGGGACAAACTGAAAGCAGAACAGTCTGTAGGCATTATACAAGAGACAGTCCTCATTCCCATAGTGACCTAGTGGCTCCATGCATTCATGCACTTTTCTAGCCTGTTTTTATGGGGGTTTTTTTTGAGTATGAGGTTTGGGGTTTGTTTGGCTTGGGTTTTTTTTTCCAGTTGTGTGGTGGGTTTGTTTTGGTTTGGTTTTTAGAATAGGTAAAAGCTAGCAGCACAGACACTTTGCTTACAGTTATCAAACTTGGATCATGTACCACCACTTTTACTGGGATACTGGCCTTGCTCCTCAGAAAGCTTGCAATCCAACAGGGAACTAGAGGATGTCACTATGCTCTAAGCCTCAGGCAGATATGTTTTTTTTCTAGAGGTTAATATTCAGACAAAGAAAAAAAACCCCACCCAACCATTAATTTTGTTCTCCAAATACAAAAGCAACATCATTAAGACCATCCCTATGACTCTTCAGAAACTGTAGAGGTGCAGCTGGATTATGCCTTACAGAAGAGGCCCACGTGCAGAACTGCTCTCATAGGTTTAATACTCTGGGAGGCACACCGAGCATACACTGAGTATCGTGTGTTCGCCCTGGAAACTTTTTTTCTGAGCAGAACAGTTTGGGATTTGAGAGCACTTTGCAATCAGCAGGTTCAAAGTGTTCTGAAATGTCATATGAAATATGCCTTTAGAATGTCACAGGAGTGTAGAGCCCCAAATTCTTAAGAGTCACCTATGAAAGTGAACAGAGCAGTCCTGGAATTGCACAATGATTTAGTACTTAATGCATTATGTCAGTCTGCCCACGCTTGAAACTAAAGACTCTTTTTTTTTTTTTTTTTTTTTTTTTTTTTTTTCCATCTGCTATGTCTTGTTATCCACAAAACACAAAAGCATTTTTAACCTTCACCTGGAGCAACAGTATTAATGGGAATGAACAGAAAATGACAGTGCACAATCGCACTTCAATGTGTTTTAATCATGAACATGTTTCCCTAAGCTCTATTCCAGCTCCTGCTGTTGGTCATTGTATTTTCCCTGCCTTTGTGAACAACATGAACGTCAGCTACCTCCTGTGCAGAAACTAGAAGTAGGATCTAGGATGGCAAGGTACTGTTTTATCTTGGCTGTCATTCTTTTCTGTCAAGTCACCTGCTTCTATTTGCAGCTGGTCTCTGTCCATGCTGCAGCACTGGGAACAAAAAGTATTACTTGCAGCACTCTGACGTAAAACAAAGCTCTTCACATTTACTGGCATTAAAACTTTCACAGGTTACTAGAAAGTACCATTCAGTAAACATTTGGCAATTGAAGAAATGCTATAAAATGAGCCAGGCAAAATTATTTTAGGTGATTCAAAAGTCTTTTATATATAGACCTAATGTAAGGTGAGATGCATGTTACTGAACATGACGTTAGTCCTAATGATACTGAAGCTTCGTTCAGCTGCATTGAGACCTCCTGCAGGCAAATTATGATACTCTTCATAACTGTAAGGTGCTAAAACTTAAATTGCTCTAGGGTCATTCTGCGTTTTCCATGGTCTGTCTCTTGCCTCATCTTCAAAGGGATGCCAGGCTAGCCTGCTCCAGAGGTGATGCTTATTGTACCATGCAGATCATGCCCATAATTTTACAGTTCAATATACTTCACAGATGCTATAATCACTTAGGGAATAGGCAAGTTTATTGAGGTTTTGGCATGAAAATAAAATAGGAGAATGAAATATCTATTAGTTTGGTGGTTTATTCTGTGGAGGGGAGACTAGGAAACCAGAACAGGCAAAGCTCCTTTCTTGGCTCAGAATCCAACGTGTCTGCCTTTTCAAGCAGGAAAGAGTGGACATAGTGCATGGTCTTTTCTTTGGAGTCCTAGAAGTCTGCAGAGCTATATATAAGACCTGTCCAAACTATACAAATATTTCTTATAGTACAGGCTCCCAAACTCCTCCCAACATACACTGAGCACTGTGAACTTCTAATGGTTTCTGCCATAGTAGTGTTGAGTCAAAGCTCAGGTGCCTTTTTCACGCTAGATCCTAAATAGAAAATTAATGAAGAAAACAGTCATACTGAGTGTGTTTAAACCAGGTGGTTTGTTTTCATGAGAGAGACTCAATCGTTTCAGATGCCAGGTCAGAAACGGCAAACAAAAATCCCCAAGAAATTAAAAAAGTGAGACAGGATGCATGGTAGGGAGTGGTGAGAAATAGGCTGGTTTAATTACGCTGAATGTTAATGAAAGAGTATTCTTGCATGAGATGTACTTATTAGATTACCATGGGACACTGAAGATTAATTAAAGCCAAGACCTTGATTTCTTGCCTCAGCCAGTACTTGCTTTTATTTCAGTGAGACAGTATCAGTTATACAAGAAGGGTGATCAGCTGTGATTCCAGGACAGGTCTGCCTCTCCCCCTGAACAGGTCTGAAGTATCTGGTCTGGGCAGTCACTTCTTTTCAAGTAAAAATGAGCTCCGATTGTTTTTTGCACCGTTTACTTTTTTTTCATGTCTTACCAGTACAGCTCATTAATGAATTCTTACTACACTGACACTTAATGGGGCCAACTTTGATTTACATTTTTTCACTTATCAAATCTCAAAAGCACAGGTTTCAGCTCAGTTTGGATTGTTTTCCATCTATGGCCAACCTATGTTCACTAGCCTTTAGCTAGATTATTCACAGCCCTATGCCTAAACCTATATCTTCAGTCACAAGGTCACGAATAGGCCACAGTTTACTATACTTAAATTATCAAATATTCATACACATGTCCTGGATACAGTTGTCTCTCGCCTTCAGCCTTCCTGCTGCTCTTCAGAGGTAGGTGCTGTTCTTTCAGGATTGTGCATCTTTGTGGGAAAATTGCTGTACTCCCTGTTCTTGTCATTTGATCAGCAAGGTAAACATAAATAAACAGAAGGAGTGGATATAAAGGCCACATCTGCAGTTCCACTTGCTAAGATATGAATTACAAGAGTTCCCATTCCTCCTGGCTTTATTGAATTTGACTGTGGTCAGGAAACAAGGCAAATTTCTCTGCTTTCCTTTGCAGCAAGGGGAAGGGTGATTGTATGTACACGGCAGTGGGAGGTGGGTAGCCAGCTCCACACTCCTGGCTTTGTAAATAAGCTCATTTGGCCAGATGCTCAGCTGGTGTAAGCAGGCACCCACTGCCAGAATGGGTACAAGGCCACACACCATGGAAGAACACTTTTCTAAATAAATAAGTAAGGATACTGGTATTCCTCTCCACTCCTCTTTGATAATCTTGTGACCTACCATGCTCCCTGTAGATAAAGCTCAAGTTTTCTTGATCAGAGAGAAACTTCCTGAAACTTTGCCTGGCAATAGATTTAACAGACATGGACCTGTGGGACAAACTCATGCTGTGGATCACTATTAAATTATTTCAAGTTGGAATTCAGCCTAGAGCAGACCCAGCTCCAGCATATGTAACCACAAGAATCCAGTTGGGTTAAGCAGTAGTGCCTGGCATCATGCGTTCTGCCACTGAGGCTGACAAATGCAAGATGTTTGTTTTGGCATTCATGCTCCCATGCCCCGCATTTTGCAGTGTGGGGCTTGGGGTGGTTTTTTTGTTTGTGTTTTTTCCCTGCTCCCTATGGGTCTAATACTGCATTCTTTTGTGGTGACTCTCCAATATATTTCTATTTATTCTGCAGCCCTATTTCTGTGAAGAAATGAATAGCCCACTCTGAATTTTTGGGTTCTATATTCTTTCTTGCATTTTTCTGCTCCAAATGTCAGACTTTAAGTTCTCACTTGTAAAGCTCCTCAAGGGCACAGGTTAATTGCTGGGTAGGTCAGGAAAAGCTCATGGTTGACAGCTCTGTATAACTAGTTTCTGTCATTGTGGGGAGTGGGATTTTTGTTTCCCGTGGCAGGCATCAGAGATAAGCCACTGACAAAAGCAGCCCTCTAGAGCAGGGTTGTGCAAATCTATGATAGATTATGTTATAGTTATACTGAGAGTTGGTTGGCAAATATAGCCGCGTGAAGGGGAGAAAGAAGGGAAAGGCAAGCTCCTTTTATGATTGTGCTCCTGTGGGTCAAAATGAAATTAAGTCCTACTGGGTAAATAGTGAAAGACAGGATTGCCAAATACATTTTTAATGAAAATAAATGTTATTTCAATGCTTTACTTTGCTGTCAGTAATTAATGGCAGTGGGTGAGCCATAAAGGGTCATAAGGATCCCACAGGACCTATGGCGGCTGGGGCTCAGGTGCTGGGTAACTGCTGCCAGCCATTTGCAGACTGGCTTTGGCAGCCCTGGGCCTGAGGAGAAATCAAGGAAAGAAGCTTTGGCAATGCCTGAGTCACAATTCTCTTGGTGACTTGAGACTATCGGGCTCCTCCTTCCTTTGCCTCAGTTTCCATATTGGCCACTTGAGGATAGTGACGGTGGTGTGCCTTGCAGGAGGGTCATGGTGGTGGCCCTTGTTCCCACAGCCCTTTGGAAAGCTAGAGTGCTCTTCAAGTGCTAAAGAAATTCCCTTCCTGGGAGAGTATATCTTGTGCACTCTCCAGTTGCATCCTTCCAGCCTGAAAACTTTCCAAGCCGCTTATCTAAACACTTCCCACACGGTAATGTGCTGCTGCCCCAGGCCTCTGCTCTTGCTGCTCCGCAGCTTCCTTTCTGCTGACCCCCCAGCAGCGGCAGTAAAACAACCTGTTAACATCGGGATCTTCATGTGCTTTCAGAACCAGGCTTGATGTTTTCAACATATTCTCTCATCTTCCTGTGCACAGACTACTGTCTAACATTTCTGGAAAGGCATCTGGAGACTCCAGCCAATTTCTATGGTGTTTTAAAGCTGCACATATGTTTAATATATCTACTACTTCCTTCCCCGGGACTTCATGCTTCTCTTACCATTCATCTTTTTATACTGTACGCATAGAATACGAGTTATCTACAGCATTGCTACCATAATATATGGCATTTCCCAACACCTACATGGCAAATCCATTAGAAACTGTAACAGCTGCAGATTAACTCTAGCAGCGTGAATGCTCTACCTGGTGGGAAACAATCATAAAAAAGTACTTTTCCCATTCAGAATTATGAAAAGGTGATAGAAATAGATGCACCTCCCTTCCTTTCTCCCAGGGGAGAGAGAGAGAAAAAAAAAAACACAAAAAAACCACCGAAACCACAACACTGATTTTTCTGACTCTGGGAAGAGGTAGGAGTCAATGAAATTGGGGGAGCTGGTTTAATCTGAAGCAAACAGAAAGAAATACTAGTTCAAACAGCAGGCCAGGCTTGAGAGCTGGGGAGGTGGGTGTCCCATAACCAGTAGAGTGGCAATGGGGAGCATTCATGGTGGCACTGTAAAGGGCATGTGGGAAGGCAAGGAAAGCCAAGGGGTGCCGCCTTCCAAAATTGTAACTGCCTCTGCTGCAGCAGGTATAATAAAGGACTGACAGTAACGCTGAGTAAACATAGCCTTGGAATGAAAGCAGCAAATGGATGAGGATGCGGTAGTTTCCTTGCCCACTGCTATCTTGTAGCAATTTGTCCACTTTCCTGCTCACCACAGCGTTGGGAGCACCCACCGGGCATGGGGTGAGAGGATACAAACACCTTCAGTCAACAGCAGCTAATGACAGCCCTGTAACCACAACTCGGCTGAAGCATTTTGTTGATCGTCTTAGTGGTGTTACGTTTTTTATAGACTTACGTATTTGTTTTTGGGTGCTGTAAATGTAGAAGGCATAAGAGTGGCAGAGGTAAATGCAGAAAGTTTGCGTGGAAAATAGAGACATAACTTGTTTTTCCTGCTCAGCTCTGAAGCCAAAATAGGTAAATTTACCCACTTCCATGACCAAGACTAGCTATGTAAAGATATACACCGCTTCCCTTTTTAACCAGCGTGAAGCTGGCTTCACACAATGACTGTCTGAAGCAGTCAAAGCTTGGAGCATCCTCAAAGTCCAGGCCACAGAATGGTTCCCAGGACAGTAGGAAACACTTCAGAGTGGCTGTTCTTTGCCACATCACTGCTGCTGGGTCAGCTTATCTGGATCTTGTGCACTGAGCCTTTAACTGGCAGTGTGGGTGAAGGGTAACAAAGGAGCTGGAGATGAGAAGCAGAGATGGGAGGAAGCACTAGGTGAGGAGGCTGAGAAGGCAACTGTAAATACAAAGTTTTCATATAAAGTACAAAGCAGAAGTGATTCCACCGTATGCAGAGTTTAGGGAACGTGTACTAACCTGGCAAGGAGAAAGGGAAGGTGACAGCTGAGAAGAAACAAAACCAAGCAAATAGTATATGCAAGGCAAGAGGTAGGCAGGGATCCCAGATACCAGGGAGGTCTAGAACAAGTGGAAGAATAAAAAAACCAGCATTTCTGAAAGGACTCATTAGGGTCAGCAGCCTGGGAGATACCACTGCGTCCAGTGACCTGGTGGGGAGAAGCAGACCGACCAAAACACTGGAAGGCTTCCTGGTAAACTGGCAAAGGATTCCTGGGATTCCACCGGGAAGCTTTTCCATTGTCTTTCACAAAGACTACAAGAGACAGGAGTGGGTGCGGTGGCTGAGCACAGGCCTAGAGAAAATTCTGTGCTACACACATAAATCTCAAATCCTGGCATTCCTTCCCCAATAACCAAACAGCAGGCTATATTTAGCCCAACCTAAACAGAAACAAAGAACAGCAGGACTAGTCTTAGCTCTAACAGCTGCCACCAGCTGCTCAGAGGGGACGCAGGTAGAGCCGACGACGTCAGATGTAGTTAAATGAGATGGAACAGGGAAGGCAGCTATGCTTGAATGAACAATGCTGGTGTTTGGTTAGAGAAATTCTGCATTTTATTGTTTCATGGCTAGCCAGAAGGAAGATCAAATGTCAAGCTGAGCATGAATGCTTTTTACACCAAGGGCAAGTCTATAGTGAACCATGGACAGGCAAATAAGCAGAGGAAAGGGAGGAGGTAACAGATACAAGCAGACCACCTTGCCACTCAGAGCAAATGCTCGTGTGTCTAGCCCAAGTTCCTGGCATTCCCTCACTTCCATTCTAGCATAACAAAAATCAACAAAAGCAGTTTTGAGAAAGTCCAAGGAGGGCTGGTTGTCACGCTGCTGCTGACTAAAAGTTTGTATCTGTGTAGGAAGGCCAGTGACGCTTTTTCCAAGCAGCGTGCTGAGGGTGCCCAGAGGTACTGCTGATCCTAGTAGGGCCCTGTGCTTGGTTAATGTACAGCCTGCCTGGCCCCAAAGCTGCACATCTTGGGGCCACTACAACAGCAGCCCTTCTCCCTGCTGGCATGGCCACACATTCATGGGTCACAGTGACTTATTTCACTGATCCATGAACCCAGGGCTCACCCCCTGTATAGGCATCACCGTCATCACCTGGACAGGAGTGTGGAAAGGTCACATTAATGCAACTGGTTGCTTGCAAAATTACCTGCTCCAGGAGGGTGTATTTGCATGCTTGTTGGGGGAGAAATCATCACAAAACCTCAACCAGAGTGACCTAATTACTGTTAAGATTTCTACTAGTATGTATACACATACACGCACAGTACCTTTAGTGAAGCTGTACCTGGCTGAAAAGTGTAAAACCAGAGGACGCATAAAGTGAGATTGTTTAATGAGAACTTTACCTTCAAAATATTAGGGGACAATTAATACAGTGGGTGTTAAACTTGATCACTGAATAATCACTTAAGCATCTGGTTATCATTGCCATTCTTAAGAACAAAAAGTAAAAAAAAAGCAACTGACCTACTTCACCAGTGTAAAAAAGACAAAAAAACCCAAAACAACACACATGCCACAAAACTAAAAAAAGCAAACAAACAACAAAAAAAAAAAAACCAACACCAAAAAAACCACCAAAACAACAGAAAATCCACTGTCTCCTTCCATCCACATTTCTGGATTTCAGAGGCACCTTATTACAGCAATTCTCCCTATGCATCAGTTGGTATAGCATGGACTTTGAAGATTTTGTGGTAGCTTTCCCTGCCTTACTAGCAGAGCTGTGAGCTTGATGACTAATCACTTCTTAATAACTCATGTTTCCTCCCCAAAAGTCCCTGAAATGAAACTAGAGGAAAACATATGAGCAGGGATTTGTGAAGTAGAAAATCGCTTTGAAATGGGCTTATTTCCCAGTAACTCGTATGGTTTTTCTGGAAGGGGAGGAGGGTAGGGCCAGTGCTGAATTCAGTTCTATTCCCCACATGCCCAGACCTTGCAATTGCAAAGTGATCCCTGGTAGTGTATTCCAGATATATCCTCAAATAATGAAAACAAAACACAGATTAATTGTAGACCTCTCTGACTTGACTGTTGCTTGAATTTTTCCTGTAGGAATTTTCAAATCCAGATATCTTTCTCCTGAGTATGTTCTCCCACCCTGGATTAGACAGGGAAAATAGTGTAAACCAACAGATTCACATCTACGTCTACTCAGGACTTTCCCAGCTGTGACACTAAAATAAAGTTGGTGTGATCTTAATTTCTGGAATGGGACAGGCTCTTTGCAGGATGGTATTTACTGATGCCACTTTATTGATCACCCTCTTGCACAATGCAAGTACCTGAGCTATCGCTGGATCAAAAGATGACAACAGCCCTGTGTCCCATGTACTTGATTGCCAAGAAAATTATTTTTGTAGCTGCCTAGAAGCAGACAGGTATTTTCTGGGGAGAGCCTGTGGGAGCTTTGGTATCTTCCCTGTTGCTTAAGCATCAGTAGAAAACACACACACTTCCATGTCACATGCCATGGTTGCAGCTGCATGGCCCAGACAGACAGATGAGAACTGCATCTGCCCATGGCTGGGCACATGACACGTGCTAACGCAGAAACTTGGAGTATTCAGCCTGGCACAGAAAAAAGGCAAGATGGATAGTACATGCCACAGCTGGATATTGTCTTTTTTTTGGCCAAAACATTAAGGCTCCTAAGAAGAGGTATTTTGAGCATTCGTAGTCAACTGAATTATGGGTTGGACAAGCATCAGCCATGCAGTGCTGTCCAGTACATGCCCTTTTTTCTCCTCCTGGTTCATAAATT
Organism: Falco peregrinus; assembly: GCF_023634155.1. Lineage (NCBI taxonomy): Eukaryota > Metazoa > Chordata > Aves > Falconiformes > Falconidae > Falco > Falco peregrinus. The sequence continues at coordinate 71,393,293 of NC_073726.1, forward strand.
TTCACTCCTTTTTAGCTTTCTGGGCACGTACTGTACCTTGTGATGACATGGAAGAACAAGGCCTTTAAGTCTTTATTAATTGTTACTACTGTATTTTTAAAAGGAGCTATTTAGGAAATTCTAACTTTTGTTACCATAGGAATGAAGCTGTAGGATTCAGCAAGAGAGCAACTTAAACAGCAGTGTTTAAGTCATTCACTTCAACTTTAATTTTCTGTTCCCTTTAAGCTCCTCTTGGACATAAAGAAAAAGACTGTAAAAGTGCTCTCGTCCTCTCAGCGCCGCTTGAGTCTAGCCCAAATTAGGAGGTGCAGCCCTGTAATCTATAGCAGGGTTTAGCGATGTCCCTTCCCACCCACAGAGCACCTCCTCTTCTTCCCGAGTGAAGCAGCATCAGTGAAGTGCTCCTTAGCTCAGGCAGAGCTCCTCATCTGTTTTCTTCCCCAGCTAGTTTAAAGCAATGCTTATGCAACTTTTATGCCATAAGAACTAGGTGAACAGAGGAGCAGCCAGTCCACTGTACAAGAGCACGCTGGGATGCTCATACCCAAGGAGCTCGCCCAGATGAGCTGACCGGTGATTTACTACCCAGTGTAATTCTGAACTAAGTGCCTTACTAGAGCACTTTTACATGCACCTTTCTGAGTTTATTTGCTCCTTTTTTCCTGTTTGAAAGGTTTAGGTCTACATTAAGTAAAAATCAAAACAGGACAGGTGAGTTGATTAATAATTCTGCTAGCCTTCTCCAGCAGGCAGGAGGAGACAAGGCAAGGAAGGACAGTAAAAAGCTGACACCCAGACTTGCTATTCCCCTCCACCTGTTTTTTAATCCTTTTGACCATGGGAACTTGATAAGCAGTAAGAAAGTGGAAAAAAGTTTTGTTTTCCCTGGCTTTCACTCTTTTTTGAGATGTTATCGACTTGTGAATGGTGTTCTGATTTCCCATCTCATGTTTGGGAGAGTCTTGGATTAGTCAGAAGGGACTAAGTAGAACAAGGAATCTTGCACCCCATTGCACAGATGTCTAACATCAATGATGAGACCAGGATGTTCTTCAGCAGTTGTTGATTGTGGCAACAGTTCTATTGATTTTCATGGTGCATGAGGGACAGCTTTAATTCTCCTGAATCACCACGCTCCTTTCTTCATTGCTGCTGAAGCCATGATCCAAAGTCCCAGTCAGGAACTGGAAGAGGAGCCTCTCCAGGATATTACAGTATGTGTCTGTAACTTCACAGATGCTGTCAGGTGGTGAAGCCACTTACAGATTAAGAATCTAATGCCTGGCTATTCCTCAGCAAATGAAGAAAAGCCAAGAAAGCAAGCCAGTGACCGTATTTTGGCATGACTTCCTGGCATTACAGTGACCGTATTTATCACCCAACCTCTCCTTTTCCTTGCACATATCTAGCCTGCTCCAGCATTCTGCCTTGCATTCTTGCTTCTAGAGTCTAGTTTATCTTTCAGCTGTCTGGCCAAACCTACTTTAGTAACCTATGGCCACAGGATTCTGCCTCAACAATATATTACAAACTGGTCACAGGGATAGGGAATTACACAGCTATGCTAAAAAAAAAAAAAAAAAAAAAAAAAAAAAAAAAAGACACTATCAACGCTAATCTAGCAGGGTACTTATCCACCAAACCCAGCTATTTGGAGATTACTTTGCTCTGTTTTAGCAAAGGTGTAACAGCACTTCCACAGCTCCCACTCCTGCTACTGTTGGCTGCAGGCAAATAGGGGTTTTCAGACACCACCCTGCCACACACGCATACCCGTTTCTGTGGACTTGGCCAAGCTGTTGAAGCTGGATCCTTTTATGGGAATGTACAAGAGGGGTTTTCATAAACCAGTTTGAGATTTTGGGAGGCACAGTTGCTGCTCTGTTGAGGTAGCTGATAGCTCTCTAGTCTTTCCACCCCCTCAAATCACCTCGTTGTGCTGCCCACTTATTTGCACCTTCATTTCCACACAGATTCACATGTGTGGTCACAATCAAAAAGAGGACCTTAGTCATATTTTACATAACATTTCCTTGCATCTCAAAGGGGAAAAAAGAGGACACAGAGGAGGAAGACTGTGAAGGACTAGAATTTTTTATTGACTTTTCATTAAAAATTATTTCCCACCCAGGAATACACGAAAACTTTTTTACCATAAAAACCTAGTATAGCGAAGTCTATAAAAAGGATACAACAGGTAAAAAAGGCTCTTATTTATCATATGCTGATGAGGGATTTTAACAGAGCACTTAACTGGTAGGTTTGTATTTTTTAAATATAAGCTCTCAAATGATTAGGAATATCAGGGTGAGGGGAGTCTTTTAGTGTTTCAACTTTCCTGCGAATACTTCAACATCCTATTGCATTATTTTGAATCCAGCCAAAAGACCAGACAACCACAGAAACAGTCAACTGAATAAAAGACAAACTAAAAGGAGAACCGCTGAAGTTACTCACAAACTTGGACAGGACAGCGAAACACAAAAGAGGGGTGGGGTGAGTGCAGCAGGGAAGAAGGAACAGTTTAAACTTATCCCAGAATATTACCAGCATTCCCTCAGGTATTTTATTCAAAAAGGTACAATTTAATCTGCATTGTCTTTGTATAAACAGCATAATCTCTAAGAACCTCTGCCTCACATACGCCTTTTTTCCTGAAGGCTGACAGAGCTACTTCACTGATAGTGTTCTGGTAAAATACCTTCTGGGTATACATAATATATATATTAAAAAATGTGCTTTTATAAACAACCCATTCTAAAGTTAATGAAACTATAATAGTTTATGGGCCAGAACCTTGGCACTTCTAATTAAAATGTTACTTCAGGGAACCAGAGCTGGTTGACAGCAGCTGAGAGTCTAGCCTAATGCTCTTACCAGTATGTCCTACCTCCTGGCTTCTCTTCTGCAGATTTCTCTAAAATAAACAGTATCTTACAATTCCCAGATTGGCACAGGAGCATGATTACACGCAGGCTACTTATTTCCTCATCCTTATGGTGCAAGGACATGCAAGATAGGTCCTGGAGCCGTCAAGTTAACACAACACCACCAAACTACCCGAGCAAGCTTGCAACCCTCGTGTTATGCTCCTTGTCTCACCAAAGGAAAGGCTGTCTGTAGAAATGGATTTTTAACATTCACACCTCCCCCTTGTGTTTCTACTATGTGAACTCACCAGACTATGTTTATTTCTCAAAAGACCTCTCTAAACGTGAAATTTACACGTTGTATTTTCTTGGTTTCCTGGTAAATATGTAAATACAAAAGAGCACTAAGAATAAACGTTCTTTCAGTTGCCAAGGCTAAAATTTCCCACTGAAATCAACCAGTATTACAGCTATTACAGAAGTCATCCAATATTTAACAGAGGATTTGATCTTAGAAGATAGGGAGAATAATAAAAATACCTTCATCTAGCACAAGCTATGAAGAGACAAATACTACTAATTCTGTTCTATGGAAAAGAGAAATCTTGCCACTCACTTCATGAGAAGTGGGACTGAGTTGGGGTGGGAAGTTTGTTATTTTGTTTTCTTGTTGGTTTTTGTTAGGTTTTGTGGTTTTTTCCAAGCAATAAAAGTACTTTTATCCTGGAGATCCTGGAGAAAATAGCATGAAAGGCAAGGAAGAGAGAACTCCTGGCCTGATCCTGACCTCTGTGACAAGAATAAGACCACAGCTGTCCTTTTGTACAATGAGTTTGTACAAAGAGAGGGAGGAAAAAGTTATCTGATGACAAGCAGAAGAAAAAATCAGACAACAAACATACCTGATTTGCCCACACCAGCTCGACCGAAGATCGCCAGCTTCACTTCTGCACTCTTAGCCATGCTGGAAGGGACGGAGTGGTGACAAATTCACTCGATTATCTAAAGTGAAGCAGAAGAACCATTCCCAGCTCCTGTCTTTGGCTTCACCGTGTCATTGTGACGTCAATGCAGAGCCTGGGGAAGAACAACACGAGGATGGAGCTGCAAGGAGGCAGGCTCTTCCTCAGCCCCCCTTTTTTCTTTTTTAAATAGTCATGATAATTGATGCTATGTTCCTGCTTTAAACATCGCAGCAACACCACTGACACGTTTGGCACTGTTAGGGCAAAACCTGCCTTCAGCTTCCTAGCTCTCGCTGTTTGCTCCACAGTGGCACTGTAATACTGCACGAGGTACTAAACAACCCAAAGTACCTGCCTCACAAGGTTTCTTGTTCTTTCTTTCAGCTGTGATTGCTATATTTACTGTATTTGCCTCAGCTCCAATGAATTAGTTTTTGTAGAATGTATGTAAAAGCCACAAGCACTCACTAACCGTGCCTGCAGATAGATGATCTTTCCTCAAGCCCTCCAGTACCAGAAAGGTTTCAGTTACCCAGCTGCAGTTGCCTAAAAACCTCTAAGCACTTGTAACCTGCCAGTTCTGCTAAACAAATCTGTACCCAGTAGTTCTCCATGGCTCCTTGTTTAAACTGCCTCAGCTTGTACATAAACATTCGGCAAAGCATGGGGTTAGAAAAGGATGCCAGAGTTTCTGGTAATACACTTTTAACAGGCCACATGGGAATTATCTATATTCACAGCAGATTTGCTGCATGACCTTGAGCAAGTCACCTGGCACTTCATCTCCTTGATCTCTCTAGCCTGGACAGTAAAAAATATGACAATACCTGTCATTGTAGAGTGCTTTAAGATCTTGGGCGAAAAATGGCAACTCTGACGATGCTGATGATCCTCAAGCCTGACTTAAAACATCACAAACTCAGTCTCCCTGTAAAACAGGGCAGAACTTTACTTGTGAATGCAACCTGTTATGAAGATTTGCTGTTGCGCTGAAGTGTTCGCTTTAGCCATAAATCCTAACAGTGACGTAGGAAGCTCGCTATGTTACTACCCGGTCTACAGCAAAATGCATTTCAGACGGATTTCTTGAAATAAAACCCGAGGCTTTTGCATACAGACAAAAAGAAGTAAAAACGCCTTACACAGAGAAGGGATCCAGCTCATCTCTGACATCCTCATGCTCCTGAATCATTTTGCCTATGAGTGAATTTAGACCTCGATCGCCTTGCACGAAGCGCAAAGTTTTTCGGGAGCTGCACCGCCTGGCGGGGTGGGGGGTGGGTGGCAGGGGGACAGCGCCATCCCCCTCCCGCGAAGGCTCCCGGCCGCCTGCCGGTAGCTCACGCAGCTCCGGGGGCTGCGCGCCCGAGCAGCGCCGCGACCCCGCCGCCGCCTGCGGCACCACGGGCCGGCCCCGCCGCGCCCGCCCCGCCGGCAGGTACCGCCGCGTTTCCCCGCAGGCACCGGCACCCGCCCGCCCCGGCGCCGCGCCGGGCTCCGCTCCCCGGCCGGGTCCCGGCAGGTGCCTGCCGCACGGTGCGGAGCGCAGCAGCTCCCGCGGCTGCGGGCACCGGCCGGGCCGGCTCCGCGGCCCCGCGCGCAGCGTGCGCCGTGCCCCCCGCCCCGCACCTTCCCGCTCGCGCTCCTCCCCGCACCGCCCCCCCCGCACCCGCGGAGGAGACCCGCGGGCGCGCACAGCCCCGCGCCGGCCGCCCGCCGCTCACCTCCTTGCGAGCAGCGCGGGGGGCCGCGCTGGCGGTGCCCGCGCTGCGCCGCGGCGCTCAGCGAGGGAGGCGCGGCCCGGCCCCGGCCCCGGCCCCGGCCCCGGCCCCAGCCCCGGCCCCGGCCCCGGCCCCGGCCGCACCCGCGCTCCCGCCGGCGGCAGCGGCGCGGCCGCACAATGCGGAGAGGCCGCCCGCCCCTCCGCCCGCCTGGCGGCGGCTCCCGCAGCGCCCCCCGCCGCCGCGCGGCACTGCGGCGCCCCCTGCGGGCCGCCGGGAGCAGCACGCCGGGTGCCGTGCGGAGGGTGCCGGGCGCGGGTCCGCGGCGCCCCGGCGGGGCGGGGGGCGGCGGGGGGCGCCAGGCGGGACGGGGAGGGCCACCGTGGTGGCGCCGTCCCCTCGCTGTAGGTGCCGACGAGCGTCACCCCAGCCCGGCGAGCTCAGCCCTGAGGTTCGGCGTGTTTGGCGGTAACGCAGCCTTTAATTGTGCGGGACAGCGGGGTTGCTCACATGCATAAATTCTGACGAAGTGCTTGCTAGCGGGCCCGGCCAAGTCTGCTCCGTAGCTAATTCAACACCTTCGAGCACTGTCTTTCCCTCACTTTTGCTTGGTTAGTGCTGCTCACCGGTACCGCCTGGTGTAACGCTTTGCAGAGCCACGCAGCCTCCCTGCCCTGGCAGGCTAACAGCAAGGTCACTGCTCCGTCAGGTCGCTTCACAGCAGCACCAACTTTTCACACGGTGCTCTTCTCCCTGCATCCCAGCGTGGCTTACGGCAAAGGAAAGCACTGTTACTTCAATTTGCAAATGGGGAAAAAAGAGCCGTGTAATTACATCAGTCCCTCCAAGCAGCAGCGTCAGTGCCAAGGTCCAAGTTCTGAAATGATAGGACCAAATTCACCAGACAGCTCTTACTTCCTTGTTTATTAAACTATCCAGTAATGTAAAGATGCATTAGTAACAGATGTGAACCAGAGCTGGAAAGCACTTAGAGCTCAGTGGGTGTTCCTCTTCTGTTTCTGTTCCAGCCTAGATCTGTATGAGATACAAGGTGAGTAAAAGACAAAGCTCTCCCCTCGCTGTCTTTCTTGATGGAAAATTAAATAAAAGTTGGGTTAGAAAGGATCTTCCATGATCCAAGTGTCTGTACAAAAGCATGATAACCGTTCAGGGAGCAGGGTGGCAGTCCTGAGGAGAAATGAGCACCTACTATTCCCTCCAAGCTGTGCCAGCCGCAGGCACTCAGTAGCAGATCTTAAAATAGTTGTACTGCACATTATTTGAAGGAAAAAGAAAAAAAAAAGAATTAGAAGGCAGATGTGAAAGCAGTAGTGTGGTTTATGCTTTACTTGTTAAAAGTAAATGCTGAGGCTTTAAGTCTTCACTCTCTGTTTGGTTTACATAATTTAGAGAGATTAGCTTTTTCCATCCTCCTAAGAGAGCAGCTGGCGAGTGTCTATTTTGCATCTGGGGAAATGTGTGTTGGTCTCGAAGCCTGACATTTGTTTTGTGTGTATGGAATTCACCCTGCATGGGGCTGTCAAATTAAATATGGTAACTGGCTTTTCCAAAGCAGAAGATAATTTATTGGTCATTAAAGTCCTAGTGGCTGTGCAGTCAGCTTGCACTGAAGTCTCTTATTGGTGCCAGGGCATGAGAATTTAGTAAGCACTAATCATGGACATAGGCAAAGGTTTCAGATGGTTGAGACCCACAGGGCTGGTCCAGGACCACTTCAATTGCTGTTTGTTTTCTCTGTACTCACTGTGCTTCTCATATATAAAGTTGATGGTTTGAGGATTTTTTTCCTACCCAAAATAGGTTTTGAAAGCCTTAGATTTTAGTCCTATAGAGCAAGGACCCCTTGCTTTGTTGTAAGCAATTGTTTGCTGATAGCTGTGGCTGACTGACATGGTGTATTTTCTCAGTGGCTTTGCCACTCATGCTGATCCTAAAATGTGCTCATGGGTAGTATCCTGGCATGGGTAATGAGATCAAGGTTTTCGCTGGGAAGACCATCACGCAACTGACTGCCTGAATGATGGGGCAGCTTCCTTTTCTGCCCTTCCATCTTATGAAAATCTCGGATAAGGGAAACAAAGCTGGAGATACAGAGTCTGATTCCAGGTGGTCTGTGTGCTGCCAGTCTGAATTCAGCTCGATCCAGCAGAAGTCAGGAGCACCCCCTTTCCCACCTCACCAGAGCCACGTGTCTTAGATTTCTCTCTCTTGTCCCTTGCATCTTTGGTGAGTTGTAGCATTTCACAGCCTTAATTCATTTTGAAAAGACCACTTCCGTATATTTAAAAATTTTCCTGTTTTACTAGGAAAAGGAGCACTCCCGGCACAAGAGGATAGCTGTCTTATGGGAATTATCAGCTGGAGTGGACCTGATGGACACTCACTCCTTTTTGTAGGCTCCTTTTCTAAGATGTCAAAGCAGTGAAGCGTGTCTACCTACAGTTGTCAGTGAGTTTGTCTGTGGCTTTGTGACTCCCAAGGGCAACACTGAGCCTTGTAGCAGGGCAGAGCAGGCAGCCTCCTCTCGGCTGGTGAGCCCAGGCACTGCGGAGACATTGCTGCTGAGGAGCTGGGCCCAGCCACGCTGTGAACACAGATGCTGCAGCTGCAGGTCCATGGCTATGTAGCTACACCAGGGTCTGTAACGTGGGCCTGCACTTCACGATGCAAGGAATACAGCTGGCTTAGCTCCCCTGTTATCCACACCTGGTTGCATCCCTTTTTGCTAAGATGCCCACCAGCGGTCCAGAGCAAGAATTTTGGTTCATTTATGGTCTGGTAAATGCCTGCAGTCAGCCAGTGTCTGCAGTCAGAGCTTCAGACTACCCTTGGTCACTAGAAACCCTGATGGCTGAGGAGCAGATAATGAAATAGGAATGTGAACCTGAAATGCACATGAAGCCACAGACTTAAGTGAAAGACAAATGCTGTTTCAGGATGGATTAACAGAGGTGCATCCAAGCAGTTACAGTTGATAGAAGTATTTTAGAAAGGCTCACAAAGTTAAGTACCACTAAATAATACTTTACTGGCTTAATAAGATGTCTAAGTGTTGCCAAAGTCCAGAGTGTTCTTTCTGTCTGGTATGCAGGTGCTACCTGTTTATTGTCAAACACTTCTGCTGTTCATCATTTTCATTCTCAGTGCTTATGGTGTATTTTCTGGAGGTGTTTCTGTTGTGAAAGCCAATGGGATTTGCTTCCTGAAAGGCAGGAGAGAGGACTGGTGTGACACTGCAGGCCTGACAGCTAACACATGAAGAGGATGTATGAATAGCAAAGGAATGCTGAAAGTGTAGTATTTTTTTTCTGGAAACTAGAAATCCCATCATAGATGACAATTTTGCAGGTTTCAACAACTTCCAAAACAAGATTTTGTCATGGGGCTTGATGAGATTCATAAGAGAAGAAAGGATGACAGAGATCCAATTTCAGAAAGCCATTTAGGAGTCTCTGGATCCCATGGAAAGTGTGGCTTTTCATCTTCTGAGCACCTTTGTGCAATGGAGTCCAAGTGTCTGTAAACTGTGGACCATGTCATGCCATTGGTGACATGGTCGAGGAAACAGACTCTTTTGGTATGGTTCCTGCAGTAAGGAAGGGGTTACTGAGCTCCATGACTACTGTCTTTGCTGCTGCTGTAGAAGACTAGCCCAGAACTGCAGTGAGGATTGCTCTAGCGCAGAGCATGCCTGGTCAGAGCTGGATCCTTGTCTCAATCAGCAACCCATCAGTGACTTCATTTACTGTTTTGCCCTCCCTTCCAGAACTCTCCCAAGAGCTGAGATGGTACTTGGTAACTAGTAAAAAAACTACCAAGTAAATAGCTTGTTAACACAAATATTTGTAGCTATTACTAAAAATTCATGGGGAAACATTCAAATTGTTTTCTTCATTTCCACAGAATATCTTCCAAATGTTTTTGTGTTGGCTCTCAGCAATGTACATAAATCTGTTCAGTTACGCTAATCTAGCACCATGGGGAAAAAAAATGCAAGTTTGTCATTACATTATGGATGAACTTTGCTGTTAGTTCAGTTTGTAGTCAATGTGAAGTATTGCTGGTTTAAATTAATATTGCATTTTCTCCTATTTTCCCTTGTGGCTCATGAAACACTGAGTTTGTAAGGATGGGTTTTCTTGAGTATACACTGAGGATTTATAACTTCTCTTTCTCTCAACTTTTTCTTCAGTATATAGAAGAGAAATCAGATACATGTTTTTAAGGTGCAGGCTTTATTACTTAATAAGTGTTTATTTCTAATGTAATAAATAAGACCACAATCTTGCAAAGATTTTTTCTGTTAAACCTCACATGGACAGACTTAATTCCCCATTAGTATCACCTGAAGGTGGGCTGCAGAGTTGCCTGTAGAATCCAGGCTTCAACTTCTTGTTCCATTTGGCTTCATGAGGTGCCAAAACAGGGCACTGGAGACAGACACAGGATGTTCTTCACAGCACCTTGTGGATCTCACACATGCAAATGCCTCTGAGCTATGCCCTAGTGCAGGCCACCTGTCTCAGTAGGCATTTGGTGCATTTACAAGGGGACATGTAAATACATAGCTTGGACTTCTTGCAGTAGCAAGATTTTTATCAGGGAAATTTAATAGTGGTACGTATGCAAAGCTGAGAGGCACAGCTCAGTAGGGACTATTGCTAAATAGAGTAGCGAAGTGTAAACTCATGTTTTATAACACATAGATGATGGATACTCTTCATATTGCCCATCAAAATGCATAAATTCTGCTAATCCATGTTTCTTCTCACCTGTGCTGTTGACTAGGTTGAATCCTGACAGTCTTCCCTTAAAAATGGGCAAGCTGTGACTCCACACTCATGGAAATACAGCAGTGACTGTGCTGACTCCATCACATTTTGGTACATTATTGGTTTTGTTCTTTGTTTAGGGTTTGCTTTTCTGGTATTGTTATTTCTCCCTCCACACTAACTCATATCACACAGAGGTCCTTTAATGGGTTTTTGTTAAGGTAAAATTAATTGCTGTATAACCCCAAGGAAATCAGGGTGGCTATAGCTCTCTCATGCATATTTATAACTATTAAATACCTACTTGCTTTAAAACTGAAGAAGTACAGTTTCTACACCAAAGTTTGGACTAAAAATTAAATCACCTACATAATAGTCTGCAACCTAGCTAGTACTTTTCTGCTAGAGAGATTTGTGTTATGGTTTTAATAAAGTACAGTTATAGAATTAAAAACCACTGGTAATGGTCGCGACCAATTTTGCAACAAATGTGCAATACCAGACTTTATTAATGAATGAGTTACTCTGGTGTGTCATCTTAATTTCTTACAGATGTATTCATGTTCTTTGAAAGGACCAGTGGAAATTGTCATAAATTCATTTGCTGTTCATGTTAATGAATGCTAGCCCTTATACTTCCTCAGTGGTATTATGATTGCAATCTGGATTGCCATAGGGACCCGACTGTAATTCATCATCGCTTCAGTGTTCAAATTCTCTGGTGGAACCAGATATTAGTGTCGACAACATCTGGAGTTTTACGTCTGTCATCTTTTTTCTACCTCCTTCCCTCTGTTTAATCAAGAGAATGGGAAGGGGAAATTGCTGTCATTGCTAATATCTTCCAGAAACTGAATGACTGCTAGGACTTTGGAGGATATTTGGACCTAGGGTGTAGGAGATACAGGTCTGTTCACAGAGGTCAGACTGAGGAACATCTGCATTCAACACACTGTAATGCCAGTTGTCATGGCATGCCGAGAGAGGCGGGAGGCCACACTTCCATCTCCCATTCTGAAGCCAAGCAGTGGATTTGACAAGGGATGTCCTTTCACAGGAGAGTGTCTTGGTGACCACAGTATATACGTATGTGTGTGAATACATACCCCATTTCTGTCACTGGGGCTGGGGCTGTTCCATGTTGTATAAAACAGTTCTGTACTTGTATCAAGGAGACAGATAGGTTGTCATGGATTTTAAGTAGGAATTTATCCACGCCTGATGAAATCCAGACTTGCTTCCTACCCAAGCCCTTCAGATGCTAGTCCTTTCTCAGGGGCAGAGTTTAAATGAGCTCAGGGATACAATGCAAGGGAAATCTTGAACACAGGCTATTCCTTAGCATAGAACATGTCTGCCTGTCCTTGCAGTGTATGAGAGTATGCTGCTTTGTGGGAATATGACCATGGCTAGCATCAAATAGACACATCAGCCCGTGTCCTTCCTAAAATGGCCTGATGTGCAGCAAAGTACTGTGTGAATACTGGGCACAGCCAGATAGCAGGCTGGGGATACACAATGCTGTCAGAGAGCACCCATAGACATAGATGAAAGGGCTAACCCTGCAGCCCTGTGGCTAGGGTGAAGACAAATGTGGCAGTCCCTGCCACAAAGAATATTTAATTACATTTAGGAAAACATTGATGTGATAAAATTAGAGCATCCTGCCTCAAAACAGTAGCATATTGATGGACAAGGTACAGTATTGTGAGTTTGGAGACGGCTTGATTCAGAACTCTTCAACAAAAGGAAAAATTGGCATCCTATACATAGCGCTAGCTAAAGATGGTGTAAAGCCAGAAGGAGGAAAAGTGAAGAAATTGTCACCACAAGAGTAATTTTCTTACTTTTCTGGCTAAGCTAATCAGAACTGAAATGCTTCATTTTAGGTTAGCCAGACCACTGCATTAACAGAAAATAAGAAATTTTTTTAAGAGAAACAGACTTTTATCCTTTCATTTGTTTCTCACTGATTTCGATTCCTGTGTGTAAGAGACAGAAATTTTGTTTATAAAATCCATTAATGTTTATAAATTCTCCAGAAATATGCTTTTGTGCTGTCCTCTGTCCTGTCTGCTTGGGAGGAGCTTGAATAAAGATAATTAATCATCCTCCTTCAAATCTAGCCCTTAAAATTCCTCCTTGCCATAATCCCTAAAATCAACTTAACAAATGTTTGTCTACGAATATGGAATGACCACTGCCTATCGTGCTGTTATGTTTCCAACCTTTGTCCTTCTCCATCTATCTACATCCATCAGTTGTCTTCCAGGACTATGAGTGTGCTGTGGTAGGGAACCAACTTTTATGCATCCAAACCCTCCACAACTGGAATGGCCTCTGCACAATTCACATCAATAGGATGGTGACACATCTTGTAAACATTTTGAAGGAAAATCCAATCAAGGACTGGATGATCTGCTATCCATGAGCCTTGCAGACTCAAATCTGACTCATGTATCCAGGGTTGCTGGGGACTGAATGATTTCTTCTGTCCTCCAGTGCGTGCTTGAAGTATGTAACTTTGCCTTGAAGTGTGCTTGTGTATCCCTTCTCTTTGGTGCTGTTTTGGAGAACAATACTCTGGGATTTATATTGCCACTTTTCTGCACAATATTTAGGGACAATATCTGAGGGGAAAAAAACCCAAACCGCCAACTTTTTATATACTTGATGTGTTAGTGTCATCTAAATATTTTTTGGAACTATCTCTGAATTCTTTATGTATAAGGTGATGAGGGAAGTCAAGCAGCCTCAGACTCTCCTCTGTCCAGGGCACAGCTGGTGAAGGAAATGAGGAAATACAGGAGCTAGTTGGAGCTGGTAACACACGCTGAGCATTTCTGTGCCGCTCTGTGACTGTAAGACACGAGGTGATGGCGCTAGTGGATAATCCGTCCTCATCTGGAAACCATTATTTCTAATCAGTCTAGCTTTTGTATGGTAATTACTGTTATCATATTACTTGTCAAATTTTCTGTGAACTAGTTTCTGAGGCTGTGTGTCTGCACTGTGAGTTTCAGGTGGCAACAAAGACCTTTAGGCACCATTTGTAAATTATTAATAAACAAACTTAAAAGTTTGTTAGGACAAAATGCAAGAAGTGGTTGGAGATACCCTCCAACGAAACAGAAGGCAATATTAACAAACAGATATTAAAGAGACAAGTTTCTCAAGGTATTATCCTGTCAGGTAGAGAAACTCTGAAAGGACTTATTTTAGAAAGCAACTAGTAATGCCATAATTTCAGAGGTTTTTAAGCACATGTTAAATTCCCATGGACTCCGTGTTCAAATGAAGGCAAAACTTCAAGGATTCAATAAGACAGCTACAACTGGAACAGCAGAAAGAAATACCTAAGATTAATTCTCTAGTTTTTTACCCAGGCTTCCCATCTTCATGTAAACAGAAATCCCATGGAAAACAGTGTAACATTATTATGGTGATTAACTAACCAAGCAGTAGGTAGTTTATTTAAGGTTCTCATTATTTTGGTATCTGCTGATAGTGGGATAGCAGGAATATAATTAAGAGTACTCCTTAAGGAACACTATCCACTAATGCCTGAACTATACCCTTAATTAGTATGGTATCATCCATAATAATAATGCCTTTTAAAAATCCATTAAATGTTTTGGGCTTCAGTCAGACAAAAGATTAAAAAAATAAATGTTTCATTTTTAAATACTTACAGCTAATACTTAAAGTTAGTTTAATTTCTTTTTTGTTTTGGCTCTATTCAGAAAAAAAAAACCAACTACAGGAAACTCTTGATTGAGAGCAATGAACATCGCTGCAATATTCTTGCAAGATTAAAGAACATCCTGTACAACGGTATATTGGTTTTTTCTTGAGTTTTCTGCCTCAGGAATGAAGCAGCACATTTTCTCTAATGTCACACAAAATTGTAGTTCAGCCATTTCATGCATACACACGCACAGCAAATGGGCACTGAGAAAGAACACGTCATGTGAAAGGTTAGTTATAAGAATTTGACAGTATTTTGGCTAGTGTTGGTTAAATTTATTCTAAACTGTGGATCTTTAAACACAAAAACCAGTACTTTTTCCACATTTGAGATGATTTTTGATTACATCTGTTTAAAGACAGAGGTAATCTGAAGTCCTTGTAGCAAAGAAAGATGAAGACTTTTCTGTCATGTCCCATATTCAGACTGAAACACTGAAACAACTGCTCATTGCTATCCTTGCAGCAAAACAAGGAGATATTTGAGTGTCATGCACAAAGCAGAGAATGGCAATGTATCTCTTTTGAGTAAAGTAACTCCGATGAATATAACATAAATGGTTGTAACTAGTAGAACAAAAATGAGTTCATCATTTGCTTACCTAAAGGTTTTGGTAAAAAATCTTAGAAGATAGTTATGTTTTGAATTTTTTGTTGTCCATTTGGGAAATCTATAAGAGGTCATGATATTCATGAAACATTCATAAGTATATTTTCTGAAAATCAGGCACACAGAGTTGTCCATTGCTTTTGAAAACATCCAACTCTTGTCTAAGATTACTGTTAATTGAATCAGTATTCATATTTTGAGTGATTTAATTAGTGGATGCTTAATCTGACATATCTCATACCAGTTTGATGTTCAGAGCACAGTGGTCCAGTATTTTGTAAACACTAATTCCATATCAGATGTTTCCAACTAAGCAGCCAAACTGAGGTAGCCCATAGCATCCAACTTGCATATGATATGATGTGTGTCTGTGATGCTTTGCATTTCCTGTTAGTGATATAAGTATATTGGAACAAGTTTTCCATTGTATTTAGAATTACGGGTTACCTCTCATGTCTCAGTCAGACAACAGGCTGAGAGTCCAGCCTGAATACAACATGATCATGCAGCAAATCAATTAGTGGAACACTTTTTCTGGTCCTGATCCTTCACTCAGACCATGCTGTAAGGATTTCAGTTCTGGACTAAGCTTGGATTGTACTTGGATCTACATCCCTTCATACGGCTTATTTGTAAAAGTAAGTGAAACATACCTCTTAGTAATTATAAACCAAAATTTAATAAAAACTCTCTTCTCCTTTGTAAATTACTTTAAAATATCACATACTAAGAACTTATTCACATTCATCTAATAAAACTATTTGTAAACTAAAAATTCTGGAATGTAGCACCCATAAAAAATAGCTCTTTTTAACTGAGAAAAAAATCTGTCTGACCTAACCTGAACTCATCATAGTCAGGAGCCCTTCTTTCTTGTAAGTGGGCCCTGGGAAAAAGTATTGGTAGCTGTTGACAGTATCTGTAGCTAGTGTCTCCATTCTGGGCATTATTACTAACAGTATCCTCTTAAAAACAGCACGGATGGGCAGGTTATTTCATCTGTCTTCAGCATTTAATACACATTTGGTCTAAGCTACTATCTGACTTTCTCTGATCCATGCAGTTACCTCTAATGGGCAGTTCATCTCATCTCTCTTTGAAGGCATCTTGGAGGCTCCAGTGTTTCAATACAACCTAAGAATTTACAGCTGATATAATCTACTTACAGCAACCCTTCTCACTAAGCTGGAGACTGGTCACAGGCATCCTACCTCCTCTTATAGTCAAAGTGACCTATTGTGGTGAGATGCATTGAGTCTAGCATGCTCTTTTGCTTGTTTCCATTAACTGTAAAGTGATTTTAGTTGAGTAGCTCAGACAGAGCCATTGTCTAACAGCCAAATTTGTCATTTCCAGCTGAAGTCTTGAACATTTAGCTCTCAGGGTCCATCCTTATAACGTGTATTTCCCAAGAAGTGACTGCCCCGCAGCTGGAGGTGCAGGACTTTTATCCAGGAGTTTAAAATTTTGCATTCATATTTGATGTCTGTGCTTTACCTGGCAGGTTTGTGGCTTTCATTCTTGTTTTTACAGAATATGAGAAACCTGTAAAAATGACATATTTATGGTACAATCTTGTTCAGAGTTGTGGTCTATGGACAATGGTTTGTTTTCTGGACCACAAGAGAAGTGTTCTGGGAAGCTTCATACATGTCATTCCTGAGAGCTTTTCACCCAAGACACTTTGTCTCTCTTAACTCCTGGTTTTGTCTGCCTTCAGCTTTTACAATTAAAAAAAAAAAAAAAAAAAGAAAAAAACAAGAAAAAAAACCCCAGATAACCTAACCACTGTAATTGTGAACTACAGTCTGCCTGGCTTTATTATACAATCTGAGGTAGTCACCATCATCACCTGCAGCTACATAAAAGGCTTGATTGCTCCCTTTCTTAAGCATGAACGGGGGAGACAGCCTGGTTTTCACAAGGTCCACTATTGTCCTCAGTGCTAAACCCCGCTATAACTACTGGCAACTGCAAGCCTTTCCGTGAAACAACCACCTCTAGATGCACTAAACAATTTAATGTGGGTTTCAGGGTGGCACCTCTTAAAAGGCACAAACTAGCAGTCTCTATTTAGAAATTTGAATTTCTAGGCTGAATTTCAAATGAAACAAAGATATTTTCCCTTTTAGGTTTTTCTAGGAATGCCATGGTAAGAGGAATGCATCTTTATATCTTTTCTAAAGCAGGCAGTGTGTGCATTCCATGGCCCTGCGCCACCTGCATCATTAAGCCACCTTCTTCCCTGATTTATGTTAAACTTCTAAGCACCAAAACTCTGCTAACTATCCAACCAAACTAAAAATAACTTCTGAAAATAATCCAATGTAAAAATGTTTGCATTCTAAGAGAGAAAGCAATCTACGCTCTACAACCCTTGTACTGTGTTAAAACACTGATACAATTTCTTGTTACTGACAGTACCAAGACATGTAAAGAAACTAATTACTTGCAAGCTGCTTCTGAATGATAATTAAAGAAGCCTGGTGTAGTTGCAGCTTTGAACCATCAAAATGCTGTTAGACTAACACTATGGAAGAAATGTACTAAGCTCTACAGATAACAGTGGTTATGCATGGAAATTTCCCTAATGGAGTGCAAATTTATCCCTTCTTTGACTTGTGCCAAGTGTTAAACACTCATACTATATTTTTAAGAGTGTTCCTGGTTTTGTTCATTTTTCACATGACTAATTGGAAGGTTGTATTGAGTAAGGAAAAATTTGCAGAGCAAAACTAGCACTAACAGTGTGGCTGTTCATTAAATCTTGCTTCCCATGTATAATTCAGTTTGAAAAAACTTAATATTTTAACAAAATTTATACTTCAAAACAAGAAGAAGAAACAAGAAGCATTGCAATGGTTCTACCCTGTACACCTAAACCAAAACTAGGGATGTAGGTTCATGATTTTGGAGGGCTTTTATTTTACAAAGAGAGACTCATTGTTTTGAGTGATGCTCTGTTGTCAGTGGAGAAAATGAAGGAGTGCTCCCAGCAATTCAGGACACCTGCAGAGCTTGACTTCTGGTTCATATAACTCTTAAGAGCAGTATCTACTGATCAGTGCTTAAAAAGGGAGCAAAGATGTTTAGCCTTCCTATGTAAAATTAGTTTCTTGGAGTTAGTCCCTTTGCCTGTTAGGACTTGTAACTTCCCTCAGTATCTTTCCACTTGTGTGCCAGGTAAGGAGATGGCATGTATGGATACAGATTTCTAGAAATATTTATTCATGGTTATATCAACTACAAACAGTTGTTACATACGAGCTCCAAATTGATTGGAAAAGGATCATCATGTAATGTGTGCAGTGTAAAACTTTGAAATGTGATAGCCAGCCAGCTCCTGGCACGGGAAAGAAATTTCTATGTAGGGGCTTTACCAAAGATCTTTGAATATTTTCAATATAGAGGAAAAAACAAAACAAAATAAAAAAACCCACAATATTTTATTTTTTTTTAAAAGAAGGCCAGACCATTAATGTTGTTGAGACTGTAGCAGAACAGTATTGGAGCTCTATGTCCAACAGTTATAACAAGAAATGCTTTCCCTCTGTAATTTAGGACAATAGCAGTGACTGAGTGAGCATTTCCAAAAAGAAGTGGGATGGAGAACCTTCAGATCCTATGTCTGCCTGGTTTAATAGCTGAGTTCCGAAAAGCTTTGTCAATCCAATGCAATGAATTAGGAATATCTGAAAAAAGTATTGGAAACACTTGTTTACAACAAGGTTTCAGTGACTGAGTTTGAATTATATTTACTAAAAGCCTTTCTGTTTGGCATGCTTGGTCTCAGACAACGTTTACATTTAAGCACTACCTTTAAAACCAAGGTTCTACACCTGCCTCTAAGGTTTTTTTTCTGCAATGACTGTAACAATCACTGAAATGCAGAAAGAATTACTTTATTTCTAGACTACCTAGTTAATTGTATGGTAGGATTAACTTATACAATCATTGTTATAGAATGTAATTGTAATTTTCACCCCCTGTATTTGTCATGGACTAAATAAGGCACAATATCTGGGGTCTGTTAGCCCATGGCTGGGGGGTGCGGAGCAGATACGGTGGCTGCTCTGGTTGTAGCTCATTTTAGCATGCATATGCTAAACTTGGAAAAGTATAGAGTTTAGCACAGACCTGTGCAAGGATGGCAACAAGATTTAAGTTATTCCACATCATCTTAGGTGGTCGCACACCCCTGAACACAGTGGAGCTTCTCTGACCTTGAAGTTCAGCAGGGTTAGACCCCAGAAGTCAGTACTTGGATGGGAGACCTCTGGTTTCTAGCTTGACATAAAGGAGAAAAAAATCACCCTGAAGACAATCAGACCTTGGAAAGGGCTGCCCAGAGAGGTCGGGAACTCTGGCCTTGCAAACTTTTAAAACCCAGCTGAAGAAAGCTGTGGGCAGCCAGGTCTGCGCATTCAGTGCTGAGCCTGCTTTTAGCAGAAGGCTGAGCTAGATGACCTGCTCAGGTGGCATATAACCTGAATTATTCTAGGATTCTGTGGTCTGAGGTTGAGTTTTATGTATTTCAATGCATTTCTGTATGTTTTATTGATAAAGTTGCATGCTTATATGAGTTGACTGTAATGGTAATATTTAATAATAATGATAACTGTGTCATAAAAAAGAGGTCATACTTTCTGACATGAGTAGAAAAATATTTTTCATGGATTTCTAAAGATAGCACTAGTTGCTATAAGGCTTACTTTGTTTATGCATAGAAAACATTTCCACCAATTACTAATGCTAGACTGTAAGATGCTCAATAGCCTATACATGAAGTAAATTGCAGAATAGCTTCTTAGGATAAAAATATTTTCTTTATTTTCTTTTTCCTTTTTTCAACAAATGTGAACAACTAAAACCAAGAATATAATTGTAATAGAAGCATAGTGGGCTGGAGTGTTCTCAAATAACAGAAATTACATGATCCAGGTATCAAATAAAAGCTTTCCTTTCCAAGATTCACCCACAGCTAAAAAGTTTGGTCTAGTCATGTTGGGCTTAAAGCTCCTTTTTTTTCTCTAACAGTATACTAGTTCTTCTTTCAGTTGGAAAAATAATTATTAGGTATTTTGAAAGGACATGTTTTTCTTTTTAGTCACTGATCCTTCAAAATAGGTAAATTCTCAAATGTGAACAAAGTTGTCTATTTCTCCATTGATAAATAAAGGACTAATTCATTGTCCCCTTGGTTATTCTGAACACCTGGATGGCAGTGTTGAAGGCATTGAAAATGTGAAAAGTCCAATGTTTTCCAAATATTAGAATATACTTTTGTGCTTTGCATAAAGAATTGCCTGTTGCAGTTTTGAAATTCTTCAAGAACAAAGCGGTAATGGGGAACCTTCTTCAGTGACTGAATATAAGTGCGTATTTTTTAAGTCTTTTTAATATTATTGCAAAAACAAATTTTTTATGCATGTTGAAGCTTGAAATAATATATTTATTGAGAGTAAAGGAAAATAGCTGATAAATTCATGACTATAATCTTTCTTTAAAAGTACCTTATGTCAAAGTGGAAAAAAAATGGAAAGCAATTTTATTCAGTGATATAAATTACCTCTCCAATATTTATTGTTTTAAGTTTTACTAAATAAAATCAACTTTAGTCACAAAAATTAATCAACACCGGGTTTTCTTGTATGAAAAATCTCAATTTTCTAAGGATGTTTTTGAAGTTTTTGAAAAGTTAAGGCTTGTCCAAGGGCTGTCTATGGGTTATTATCTGACAAGTTCTGTGTTCCAAAGGGCCAACAGTGGGTGGGTGTGTGCTCCAGCAATCTTGCAGTAGGACATGGGCAATGACCCTTCGTCATTGTATCTTACGCTCATTTCTACCTTAAGTGAAACAGCATAAAACCATTTTCCTTATATAACCTGGTTTGGACAGACTGCAGAAATGTGCTGAAAAGCATTTCTGTGAAGGCAAGTATCATTTCTAACTTTACTTCGTGTTGGTGAGTGCAAATGTAAGTACATGGTTTTTTTCTCACTATGGGATTCTCGCATGGGTCTAGGAGTTCTTGCCACATAGAGATTTTTCCCTGTACAAGCTACAAGTCTCACGCAAACAAAAGTGCTGGGGAAAGTGGTTGTCACCAGCCTCCACTATCTCTTCTGCAGCCCGTGGAAAGGGCAGAACTATGCGAGAGGGTGTGAGCATGCAGGCAGGCTGGCTTTGAAGAGAGAGGGGCTGAATTTTGACCTTGATTTAGGTATTTTGCAACTGCACAGTTCCTTAGTGGTGCCTGTCGGTTAGAGCTCACTTTTGCAGGGACTATGAAATCTAGTCCTGAGGTAGTGATCTTTGCTGGTACGCATGTTTTGCTGGTTACTTATAGCATTAATTAGTCTTAATGGCTTCAGGAACATGTTGGGAGGAGTGTGCTGGTTAGGTGGATTATCTGCAACAATGGCAAAGTCCTTCAGGGTGAGGCTTTGTGGAAAAGGCTGGGTTCCAAGGGGAAAATAATGGTTTGCATCACGTAATTAAGAAATGTATCACTGAGTATACACCCAGTGAAGGTGAATTAGGAAGGCTTTTGGCTAGATTAATTCTGACATTTTGTATTGTGCGAGTACTTTTGCATTTTTGTAATATATTCAAACAGCCCACAAAAAACATGTTTGATCTGAATCTGTACATAAAAGGCTAATCATAAAATACCTTCTAGACAGTTTAAATCAATTTGGGAACTGCAGCTGCTGTGAAAAGCAGCAGCTTTCTTTGCAGGAGCAGCACCTGGTAAAGGTGCCACGACAATATTCTGTAACATTTACCTATAAGTAGGGACATTAAGACAATTAGATATTTAATTACTATTCTTTAAAAAAACACAACTAGAAATCTAGATGTCTAAACATCTTTTTGGATCCATTCTTTACTTTCTGCTTAATTTGGGCTACATCCAGACTCCAGAACCTGTGAATAGTTTTTAGGCTTCCAGGCTGAGTATGTGTCCAGATGCATTTTGATGAAAGTCAAGGTGAGACCCCAGCATGCACCAGCAGTCGCAGTCTGCCTTGCTTCCACCAAAAGGCAGCTGGGAATCATCTGGCAGCAACACCAAGTGTATCTTCTAATATTTCGGAAAATAAGTATGTTGCTAATTAAGCTAATAGGCAGCTTTTCTGCATTCAGTAGATATGTAGCCTCCTTGTCCAAGCCTTGTTGGGGACTTGTGCTGACAGTGGGACCAACTGAATTATTCAGAACTGATCTGCAATGAGATGCTCTCAATATATTTCACAGACTCTAAAGATACACCTATTCTGTGGCCAGCTCAGCTTGCTTTTCTTGGTAAAGGTTGTGTTACTGCATGTCTTTTTGTTAAAACACACCCTGAAGGAACAATATACACAAGATTATATTAATACCGACAATAAAGAATTAACATTCATCCTATAACTAACTTCCACCGATGCAGATTTTGTTTGAGGGATCATGTGTGAAAGCCATTAATTATATTGACTTTAGCCAGAAGCATTCCTTCCTCCCAGAAATATGCCTAGATACACTTGCAAATAACCATCTGGTTTTTTGTAGGATAGTCAAGTAATAATCCTTTGAAAAAGAGCAACTAAGTGCCCAACATACTAAAGCAAAGCAAGAATAATGAATTATTTACTACATTAGAAGAAATTTGTATTTATAGTAAAAATACCAAATATTTAAAATTATAGCACTGCTATTGAGATGGGAGTGAGAACAATCTGCTTAGGGTCATCTGTCTTAACGCTAACTGGAGTTGGTTTTGTTGCTTAAAAATTAAGGCAAGATATATTTAAGATGATAAAATGGAGATTTTGCCAGGTGATGCACTTCCCTAAATCATGATTGACTCTGAAAGGTTTTGCTTTGCTTCTTATGTAGTTTATCTATTACACAGCCTGAGACAAGTTGCAATGACATGCAATTACTTTCTACTGCTCTATTTAACTGCAAATATTGCTGTGAGCTGCAAATCCACTCAGATTATGATGTTCAGACTGAGCTGTGAAAAGAAATTCCATGAAAGTTGAGAGGTTGCTCCTTTCTTGTTCTACAACCTTTTAAGAAGGCAGGGAAAGACCAGATTTTGCCCATCAATGTGGAATAAAATGGCATCAAGTATAGTAGCCTATGGAAATTGTAAGATATTACTCAGAAAACTTTGTGAAATAATTTTAAACTGAGAAAACATGATAAAATTGACTTGGAGTTGAATTCCAGAGCAATGTGAAGGGATGACTGATGTATTTTGAATTCAGCTACAGTAAAGGAAAACAGAATTTCCCAACACCTCACACTTGAATGAGAATTTATTCCCTAGCATACCACAGTTTTCTACCCCAGTGATTTTTGCCAGAAATATTGTGAATTTATGTTTTTGAGAGACTTGTTACATCTAAAACTTTAACATCTTCTGTCATCATACAGGTCTCTAAAGGTTATTGGAATATATTAATAGATTTTAATTCCTTTGCCCTGTTTTTTTCTTTAAGCCTTCTTGGTTTATGGTTTTTGTCAGGAAGAGCCTGTACTTATCTTGTTGCCAAAGAACCTGTGCTTTTTTTCTCTTTCATCACAAAGAGGAGAAAAATTATACTTTATTATAGTTTTATGCAACTGTACAGCAGGATCTACAATGGGAAAGACCTTTTTTTTCCTAGTGACCAGCTGTCTGAAACCAGCAGTGCATAAACACATCCATTCACCCAGATAATAATTTTCCCAGATTAGATTTAAGACACTTCATTGAAGTTATTATTCTCATGTAAAAGTGAAACAATATATGAGTGAATAAGTCCTTAGGCTTTGATTTTCATCCAAAAGATAAAAGCAAATGAAGAAATTCAGAGAACAAAACAATGCGTAAAGAAGTGGAACTGAATCACTTCTGGAGGGAGATTTGGGACTTAATCCTGAAAAGAAAAACCTGCTCTGGCCCTGATCCAAAACAGTACTCAAGTCTTAACTCTAACTCCATCAGCAGTTTCACTGTAGCCACAGTAGTTTCACTAAAGCCAAAGGTCTGCCCATATGCTTTGTAGACTGGGGCCAGAATATCAGTAATTTGCAGGACTGAACCCTCAAAGAAACTATCTGGGTCAAATGATAAGGGATGGTAATGAGCTGAACTCGCAAGAGGGGTAGAGGGTGCTGGCTGTGGGCATATCAATGGATTGCTGAAGTTGAGTGAGAATTAGCAGGGAAGCTGTAGCAAAACCTTCTGATAGAAAATAGTCTTACTATTATTTAAACATATTCACCATTTTTTTTCCCCCAATTAAAATAATCTCTGAATAGGTTTTGAAACAACACAATGCTTTTGAGAATTTTTTTGTTGGGGCAAAATTCATTTTTTGCCCCTCAAACTTTCCATCCAAATCTGTCAGGTCGGAAGTTAGAATCTGGACTGAAGCATATGACAATGCCTCTGCATTTGCTTTCTGGATATGGAGGTTATTGCTTGGCTTTCTTCTCAAATAAGTGCCTCTGCTGTTCGCCTAGTTATTTGATGGTGTAGATACCACTCTTCTGTCTACATGGTTTTGAAGATGCAGTCAGTTTAGTAGTACATGTATATTAATGGTATATGTAATAGAATCTGATTTTCCATCAGCGTACTGGTACAACCTCTATTGTACCTGATTCCTTGCAGATTGCTGTTCCTTGAGCTGAAACTTTGTTGAACCATTTAAAATGATGATTTTCACAGTTAGTTACCTTTTCAGGTAAACAAGAGAGGTATTTTGGCTGTGGGGGAAAAAGGCAGCATCTGAATGGTGGATTTCTTTTAATAAGGCAAGTATGCCTGTGGCAATGTCAGTGGAGAGGGAAATAGGTTGTTGATAACTCTTTGGCACTGAATGTAGGTTAGGTAAGACCATTCAGTGCTAAGCAAGGTGGGAGAATGGGCCAGAGCACTCAGAGCCAGCCTGAAGCCTGCCAGCCTGCCTCAGGGAGTGACACCAAGGACACTGATTTCGGGGAGCCTGGATCTGCAGGTGAGTGGCTGGGTCTGCCTGCAGTCTCCCCCATCTAAGGCCGGGCTGTGTTTCAACAAAGTGATGAGACCTGCTGGCCCTCCCAACCCCGGGGTAGGCAGGCTGGCTGGGGCTGGCTCCTGGGGTGGGGGAGTGGTGGTGCTGCCTCCTCCCCTAGCTGGGCTTTGAGTAGTTTTGTGTCCTGCAGGGCCATTTATGCCTGGTTCTCACTCTGGGACTGCTGCGTTTTGGGTTCTGCATGCTCCTTTCAAAACCAAGTGCGATAAAAATTTGCTTTAGGAGAAGCGAATTGTGCAAATAACCCAGGAATCCAGAGCTCATATGTGGGTCAGAGTTCAGCTTCAAACTTGAGCTCACACTTGCTGGCTCACAATGAGCTGGTTTAGAACTCCTCAGGCTTCTCAGAATTTACATTAGGATCCAATTTTATTTTTCTTTCTTGGATGTTTGGATCTGGGACTGTGGTTTGTACCATTTGAGACAGAATATTTGGTTCCAAACATAGAGTTTAAATCTAGACTTAATCTGAACTGTCTCTAGTTATGAGCACATGTAGAGGAAGAGAAAGGGCACAAAGAAGATGACTAAATTCCTCAGTGCCCCAAAAGTGTTCACCTTCAGTTTCACTTGTATTTGGACAGAGATTTGAAATAATTTTCAAATTATTTTAACAGACCACCTCATTATGTCTTAATGTCTAAACTGGACATGTTTCTAAAAAGATGTTTTTAAAAGCACTGCTATAAACTAAATATAAATTACTGGTGTGATGCGGGAATCGCTAATTCAGAATCTATGGCTTATGGTATTTTAGCATTTCCTCTGGATGATATACTGGCTAACCATTAAGATGATTAAGAGGAAGACATGAATGAAAGTAACTGCAGATGGTCCTCAAGCTGTTGGAGTGCTACATCCAGATTTCAGATAGACCTCCAGCTGTTTAGGCTCTCGTTGTGCAAAGCAAAGGTTGCGCCAGAATTAACTTTTACTGCAAGCCCCCCATGAGACTTTGACCACCCAAATACCTTAGAAAATTTCTGCAGTGTACCACTTCATTTTCATTTATGCCCCACTTCATTATATGTGGTAAACAAGCATAGATAGCAAACAACCAACAAGAGCCTTTTTGTATATTACCCCACGTGGGAATCATCTAACCTTAATAGGGAAGATGTGCTTTTGGAGTCCAATCAAGCTGGTAGTAGTCCTTCTACATTTGCTTTTCCTTAAGAAAATGCAGTTCATGCCCTTTCTCACTGAATAAATGTTTCTAATTATCTGAAACATTTCACATTTTTTCCAGTGTTTAATCACTGGCCTCCAAAAAGCCTGAACTTGGAACAGAGTCTTGATGCTCTGCATGACCACAGCCGTTGCTCTTATCTGACTTAATCTCGCCCACCTCAGGGATAATTTACAGCAGTTTATCTATTATATAAAAAGCATCCAGGGTTATTGACCTACAGTATCCCACAGTCCCACTTGCTCACACAGGTTATTCCAGGGTTGTGTTAGCTCAGCTGAGCAATAATATTTTCTAAATGTAGTCCCAGTGAAACTTTTAGGGCTAGCTACTTGTTTAGGAAAGTCATGTTTACTGTGTAGAAGTACCAGAGTCCAATTTGGGATAATTCTGCTTTCTTGATGAAAACACCTGCCAGGGAAATTCTGCAGCTAGTAAAAAAACCCCAACAAAACAACAACGAAAAACAAATAACACCCCTCCCCCCCAAAAAACAAACAAAACCCAACAACCCCCCCCCACCCTCCAAAACAAAAACAAAACCCCAAACACATTAGAACCCATATCATTAGCAGCATTCCTAAAGAAGGGAATCCACACTTACCTGAAAATCCGTGGCTTTTTGTAGTGCCAAAGAGGACTGAAGGATTCATTATAAATTTTCCTACATTTTGTACCTGCTACTTGCTCAGGATGGGAGAGGATCCTCAAGTAAGCACTTGGGTACAAATGCTCCAGAACTGGCTGCCTCTCAGTACTCTGATGGCTTCAGGCAAACTGGGGTTAATTATATACTCTGCAGTAAGTGGAAAACTGCCTCTTGGGTGTTTAGGTTTGGAAATACTATTCACTCTGCACAAGGCACAAAAAAGAAAGGTGTGATCTCAGGGAGCAAACCTGCTTTGTTTCTTTCTCCTGTTAGCTGAATGACTTGATATTTTCAGAAAGTTAACTCATATCGACTTACAAAGAAGAAAGTGTAATTAGGTGTATAATCCATCTCGACATCTGAGAAACTGGGTAAAATGAGTGAGAAGGAGCTGTACAGCAACAGTCACATGCACTCCTTAAGCCTGATGCTGATAGTGACTCCTTGGCTGGTACCGTGTATGACCTTTTAAAGGCTTGTAATGGGAAGAGGAAGAAACGTCTCACAACCATCAAAATTTAGCTTACCATTTCAGTCTATGACAAATTAACTGCTTTGTTACAGTGACCATTTATACTGTTTGAATCCCAACAAAGGCAATAAATGTGAGCACGTCTGCCTGGCATAAAGCGTGAAAGTAAGCAACATGCCTCCATTCACCTCTGGCTTACTGTGCCGATGCTAAATTCAAGAAACATAGAATTTGAAATATATGTAAGAATGTATTGGACGCAGCATCAAAGCACTGTCTTGATCACCACCATCCATTCACAGTCTTGCAGAGTGTAGTAATGCATATTTTCTTGCTTATTCTTAGATTTGTAGTTTGACCCATGAGAATTATTTTTATCTCTTGCTGAGATTGGGGGAGTAGACAGGCTACACTAGAGCTTTGATATATTAGCTGATTAGAGCTTCTGGCAGCCTTCAGGATGGAGTTTCTCAGCAGCAAGTTCTCCAGAGGATTTCAGAGGGTGGGATTACTGTAAAGTTTTTTTTTTGTGATCGCAGTTCTGCTGCTAATAGAGTGTGTGAAACAAAAATTAAAATGTTGGCACATTCTACTATGGGATAGCAATATTCACAGTGTATAATTCCCATATCTGAAACAAGCTACCTGATGATATTATTATTTTTTTTCTGGTGTATGATCTGTGGTGTATCCAGAAGAGGTATAGTCTGTTACTAGTCTAGTTATTAGTGCTTCTGCACTGCTTTTCCCAAGATGCCACAATTTAACTAAAAAAAATAAATTATAGAAGCTATGTGATTGCTTTTCTATAAATACAGGGTATCAAGAATTGAGGAAGTGGGAATTCCTGGTACCTCAGATGCCTAATTTAGACGCATAGCCATTGTTTATCTCTGATACAGTCCCTGTAGAAAGTTTAACATCTGAATTTCCTCCAAAAATGTTAGTTCTCTCCATGGACAACAGAAGACTCTTACTGTAACTACGTTCTTAAATTGGATACTTAAATTTGGAAGTGATTAGTTATTCACCTCCCAACTGTTAGCACTTCTGGGTCTTACTTCTGTTCCTCAAAAGCTTTGAAAACTTTGATGGAAATATAACTGATATATCCCCCCTTCCCCCCCAACCCACCCCCACCCCTAGTTTGGAACTTGTTATGGACTTTATAGGGGTATATGGGTAAGGCACTGCAAGAAATAATATCTTTCAGACAGTTTGAAATAGATTCAAAGTAATCAAACTGCAAGAGATGCACTGTATCCTTTTACCAGTCCCACAACATATACATGTTAACTGAGCAATATTTGTAAGCCAATGCTCTTCACTGCGCATGTACTATTACGTTTAAGAGAATTCAGAATGGTTTACGAGATTTTAAAATAATCTTTTGCTCCCCATGGTAGTTAATCACAAGCTGTGAACGCTGGTTTCTCTCCAGTGCTTCCACTGAAGAAGGTGGAAATTTTCTCCTCTCATCTAGATGAGTAAGAAAGCTGGGGTCCTGAGATCTTTACAGCTTCCAGTGGAGTCTTACGGCCGAGTTTCTGCCTCCCAGCTGTATACTCCTTGTTACAATACACTGCCAAAATTTCTGCAGGAATCGACAATCTTCCTCTGCTGATGTCCTCTGAGTCCCACCTAGGGACTTTTAGAGGAAGAAGCTCTGCCTTTCTACCCTACCACACACCCCTTTAGCAGTCAGGTCCAGCCACGGGCACGGCTGAGGTGCCTCTGCCCGCCTTCCCAGCCCTTTGAGCCACATCAGCGCGCTGTCCCATGCAGCTGCCACCACACCACCCATCCCTGAGCATCAAGCCATAGCAGGGCAGCTGCTTTGTACTTCCCAACTACTCTCAACCATATTTTTTGTGTGGTTCGGAGGGAGAAGCATGAGCAGTACACCAGCCAAGCTGACCTCGGTGCTTCCTCTGCCCCAGCCTGCAAGGTAGGAAGACTTTGAAGTCCCCGGGTGGGGAGCAGTGGGTATGGTGTGATAAGGTGTGCATACAGACGCCACAGCCACCGGGCTGTGTGCCTCATATCATTTCTATACCTTTGATTGGCATGATGATATAGAAGGCTAAACTCATATGCAGTTCAACAGGGACCAATGCTGCGTTCTGGGTCTAGGGAGACTTAATATTCACCAGCTGCATGTTTGTGGAGGAAAAAAAAAAAAAAGTGGCAAAATTATGGATGCTATTTCTTCCTTGTAGCAGTACTTGAAGTATCAAGGCTTTGGGAATAAATCCTTGGCTTGAAGGAGTCTTAAACATTGAACCTGGAGCGGTAATTTACATCTCCTTTGAGCCTGCCAAGGCCAGCCAAGTGTGGGCCACAGACAGCATCAAGCAGAGTATCACGGAATCTAATTCTTCCGTACTCCATAAACTTTTAGCACTCCAGAAAGCACATTCCGGAAGCCCATAAATGAGGGAAAATGAGATAGAAAAGGCACCAGTACTAGCGATTCGGAAGTGAATTCAACACTGGGGTGCGCCTTACGGTGCGTGCCCAGCGCAGGGTAAAAATAAACAAGAAGTAATCTAAGAGGCGGAAAAAAGCGATGAGGCGACAGCTGTGTGACATCTCCAGGCGGCGGTGTGTAACGAAACCCTGACAAACCGATCCAACACCGCCACCTGCGGGCCGCTTCGGGGGGAGCGGGGCGGCGGGCCGGGGGACGCTGGAGGCGGCCTGCGAGGGGGCGGCCTGAGAGGGGGCGGCCTGAGAGGGGGCGGCCTGAGGGGGGGCGGCCTGAGAGGGGGCGGCCTGAGAGGGGGCGGCCTGAGGGGGGGCGGCCTGAGAGGGGGCGGCCTGAGGGGGGGCGGCCTGAGGGGGGGCGGCCTGAGGGGGCGGCCTGAGAGGGGGCGGCCTGAGAGAGGGCGGCCTACCACTGGGGTGTCGTTCCCTTCACCAAACACCACATGTAATGCTGTTTTGAGACACCGGTCATTAAAATACTCTTTCTGTTGTAAAATCCCAGCTCCCCCCGTTTAAGAGAGGGGGATTATGGATGGTCAGGTCCGGCTGCATTCCTCTGGGCGGCTTTCCCTGGGTGTCTGGAGCCACACGCCGCTCCCTTTCCCGATGCCTGATTCTCAGTAGCTCCCTTGGCTTCCCTGGGTTGTTGCACCTGCAGCGAATTTTCCTGCAGGGAGTTTTGGCTTCGGGTGAGTTATACCAGCAGAGAATTTGCCAGTTACTGACGGGTCTCTGGCTGAGTGCAGTCACTGCCCGTCGTTAAAAATTATAGTCGAGAGGAACCCACGTTTCAGCAAAGGGTGAATTTAGCTGGTATTATCTGTTTATTCAACAGTATTGTATTTAAATGAGGGTTTTTATTAGACATTTCTGTTTCTTCATAGTTTCATTCACTAATCCTACATTCTGATTGTACATTATTCCTACATCTTCAGTCTTAAGAATGAAATACAAGAATGAACAGTGAAATAAAATAATTATAAAATGAAAGAAAATGCTCCACTGGTATGCAAACACTATATATATATACACACACACACGCATGCATAGATGTGTTAGACTTGTTATGTATGTGTTCATGCCTACAAAGAAGCCAAAGTAAGAGGAGGAGCATGTGTTCAAACCCTCCAAATGCAAGAAACAGGTAGCCTTGATTTGGTTTGTGTTCCATTTATGCAGGTGCACTGCAGCTGGCTGGGGTCACTTGTGAGGGTCACTGCAGAAGATACAATGTATAGTGTCCTGCTGCTTTTCAGGAGGCTACCTTCCCTCCATGGGGCACGCAGAGATAATAAATACATGTAATGTGTTGATTTCACTGTATCTGTGCTGACTTCTTTCAGCTGGAGGTCTGGAATCTGGCATAGAAATCTGTATTGCTTGGCAAGTGCTTTATTGACCAGGTTTTTCAACTGGAAAGAGCAAAGGAAGCAGATGGAAAGTTTGCAGAGCGTGTTTCCTGGATGCAGAATGATGAGTGGTCCGCTGCAGTGGGGGAGTTGCTGGTGTGAGAACAAGGGAGGCGGAAAGGTGGCCGATGACATCTCTGCCAGTGAGCACTATGAAAACATTCCTAAAAAAGTCGTAATTTATTACAAGTATTCCATACATAGAGCTCTTCTAGGAAAAAATTAAAGTAGAAATTTGTTATGTTCTGGCCCTACAGGTGATAAGTGCCTGCTGTGTAGTCCAAGGAGGGATGGAAGAGGGGTTGTCATGCTTCCAGCTACTCCTTGTATTCATCCCCAGCTGACTTGTTCAGCTGCTGGCTCCCTTTCTGGGCCAGTTGTGCCCATGACCTGCTGGATTAGGGGCAACCAGAATGCAATGGGTGGAAGCTGCACTGGTTACATCAGCATTGGCTCCCACTTTGGAGAGCAGCAGGTTTGGTTCTCACAGAGAAAAACATGCTTTACAGGGCGGGATACCACATAATTCTTCCTTTCCTTTATCTGCCCTCTCATCTCCATTTAAAGTGACTTCCATTTCTTTTTGAGCTGATGGTTCAATAACAAAGATTAGAAGACAATATAATTTGATCCATGCCCAGATACTCACTGCTTAGCAGATGACCAAAAAGCCTTTTATAATTTATGGATGAAACAGTAACATTTATGTACCGATTATTATTATTGCTATTGTTAGACTATATTATCTCTCATAGTGCTGTATTGTAAATTATAAAACATTACAAAGCTACTATGTAAAATATTTATCTTCTTAATAAAATAACATGTATGGGGAGGTACTGAGAGTTATCTAAGTATGACCATAGTACAGGTAAGCTGTTCCTGCCAGGTACTGCAAATGGTTTCTGACACGTAAAGGATACATGCAGCTCACAATGTGCTCAAGAACTAACCTACAAAAACTTATTTTTACACTTTAAAGATTGAACAGAAGGAATTATTCTCCTGCAAGCCTTTTAAAAAATTATTTTCCATGCCTTCTCCAGCAATAAAAAAATATTTTTGAAGGAAATGGATGATTTTTGGGGATATACATTATGGATTTAAGAAATACTAATTAGGACTTATTATTATTATTTTTTCTTTCAGATGCAGACAGGAATTGGAAAGGAGGGTCTGCTGTCAGGGAGAGATTAGACTTCCAACACTATATTTTAATCCAAATTTAATACTGGATTTCTCCACCTTTGGAAGCTTGAAGGTTTGTTTGGACACATCGTTGCTCATAGAACATAGAGGCTGTAAGTTATGCTAATGGAAATTACTGCTGCTTAAACTATCCATTGAAATGTGTTGTGAAAAACATGTACGTCATGTATTTGTTCTGGAAGCATACGGGGCAAAATAAGAATGAACTGAAAAATGTCCTAAAATATTTGAGGGCCTTAGAATTATTTAATCTTCCTCTTTCTATGTTTTCTGGTTTGTTTTTCAGTCATGACTTGCGACTTGAGATTCCCTGTGGGACTTAAAATATTCCTTGCCTAATTTCAGAGCAAAGACATCAGACTGACTTTGGCTGTATCATTTGCAGGTGTATATTGGTACGTTCTTATTGGACTGTAGGGTCTTTTTTAGAATTGTCCTCCTGAAATTTCTTAACTCTGTTAATTTCTGTCTCTCTTCTTCCTTGGAAGGCCATGGTTGTGCTCACACTCACTAAAAAGATGCAAAGCCTAGACACCACTGCATGCCAAGGAGAAGCAAATGGGGCCACACTGTTGCTGCAGCCTTTGCTTTACAGTTTTACTTCTGCTGCACCCTGTGAATTGTGATATGTAAACCTCCATTGGCCATAAATCCCCAGTCTTGTCAGAATGAATGCAGATCATAAAAGGGAAAGGAAGGGTAGGATGCATTTTAATGTTTTTAAGCTTTGCTGAGGACATCTGGCCTGTGGTGATTTGCTTAAAAGAGGATTAATTGTAATGCAGACTCAGGAAGAATGGGGATTCTTTAATGACAAGTGTCAAGTATACAGGAAATGTATTGTTTATAGGAGCCAGTGGAATCAAAACAGAATTATAAAACCTTTCCAGGATCTCCCTGATGTTTCAAAATGCTTCAGAGAAATCCATTATATTTGGAGAATTTCCCCAGCAGGAATTCTTCATGTAATAGAGTTTTGTCCGCAATGTCTTCCATTTTAATAAGGAACTTCTTTCAAATCCAAAGTTACAGCAAAGGAAGTGAGGCTAATTTGTGTTTGCCTTACATACAGAAGTGCTTTGCACAAATGCAGTTTTGTGAGCAAATAGTGTTATACGTTAAACAAGAGTGTTTGTGCCAATTAAAGTTCCATGTTTGAGATTATTTGCTGCAGATAGACATCAATATGGACCCACAACTTTATTCTGGTGGAGGAACATCTGCAGCCCCACAGCCTCACTACCTGAGGGAGGACTCACTCATCCCAGGCTTGTCTATCTGGTGAGCTGGAGGCTGGTATAGAGATATCCAAGCTAGCAGAGATTCCAGCCAGCGTGGATTTCCATTGTGGCTCTGAATGCAGCCCAGTCATTTTTTGTGAAGTATGGTGTCAGACTAATAAACCTGCTCCAGAAGAATCCTTTGCTGTGGTCCTGCAGATACACATGGGTACAGATCCATAAAGTGAACAACACCTGTGATACATTTTCTGAAGGGTGACACCGCACAATTGGATTTTGTGACAACAGCAGCACTCACTGGTTTAGAAAAAGGAATACTAAGAACAGGAAAGTGTTGATTTCAGAATAATGGAGGTCAGCTGTTACAGACTTTGTATGAAATAAATATTGGATACGAATAAATAAGTCACATTACACCCCAAAATGTTAGAAAATTTTGGCTTTTTGTGCTGAGACTATGCTTTTGTAGAGCATCAGATAGGATGGCTGTGGTATATGTTTTAAAAGAAAGTAGGGGGTTTTTTCCCCCATCCCCTTTAGAAATTTTTTGAGAATGTTAGATTAAATGCCAAGGTTGTCAGGAAAGTAGTCGCGTGGTCAGGAGGGCCAGGGGGAGTCCTGTCTGGTAGCAGGAGCTGTATTTTCTAGAAGTCTTTGTATGAAGGAGATTCAGGACAACAAAGTTCCTTTTTTCTTTCTTTCTTTCTTTCTTTCTTTCTTCATTTCTGTAACTAACTGCTTGTGAGATCTAGAGCCATAAGAAAATAAAATTGTCAGTTCTGTAAGACAAAATCCCTAAAAGGCAGAAGGAGAGGGATCAAAGTATTTCTACTTGGTAGTAATCTTTGTTGAATTGCTTGCTGCTTTAGGTTCAGACTTGCATCCAAACAAAACATAAATGACAAATGAAAATTGAAATACTCAACATTTTTCCCATCATCTGAGATATTTTTTTTCCAGGAAAGTAATTGCATGAATTTAGTACAAATTTGTGAATCACATCAAGTGATAAAAATGTACTTTTGGCAAAATACTTTAACTGAATCTACCGTGGCCTTTCTAAAACACTTCACTTTTTGCTGTCTCCTTTTATGCGCACATAGAAGAAGCACAACCATATGTTCCAGCTAAAAAGAGGGACACATACAGAGTTTGTGTGTGGTAAAAGCATTTCATGCTTTGCCTGCTCTTCTGACCTTATACTCACCTTGTGCTTTTGTGCCACATGGTTTTTCCAGAGAAGCATCCTGTCGCCATCAGAGAAGGAGTGCCTGCCTCACAGCCGGGGACCTCCTCTGGGGCAGGGACAGACCATACCCAGGAGCTGCTGGGACAGCCCTTTGCAGCCACCATGTGTGGGTACCCAGTCTGCAGTACTGGCTGTTGAACAGAAATAATGATCACTTCACTCAAAACAAATGGATCCCCTTCATCTTGACTGTGCTTAAGAATGGGTTCAGTGAAAAGATCTAAATCTCTCCTTTCAAGGCACATTTTGCATCATATCTCTTTAAAGTCTCCCTTACACTACCAGCTAGTTACAATTAAAAGTAATGGAGAGGGTCACTCAGCAGTTGCTAATGGCAGCTAATCCATTACAGGAGGGGAATTAAAGAAGTATCCCACCTAACTGATACAGGGAAGAGCTTTTGAAGAGTTAGATCATAATTGTCCAGACTAGAATTTGGTTATGATGGCTCATGTAACACCCCTAATCTTATAGGAAGAGCTGTGGGATCCTTAGTAACCATGTGAGTGGTTAGAAATTTGGTTTTATGTCTTGTCCAAAAGAAGTTTAAAAAAAAAAAGAAAAAGGAAGCAAGATGTGGATACCTGCCAGTGTGTGACTAAATCTGTTGCGTTCACTGCATGTTTTCTCACTTTCTGAGGAGCACCTGCTTAGGATCCTTTTCACGGTCACAAATTTGCTGCTGACCAAATTGCAAAGTGATCATCAGCATGCTTGTAGATGGCTTGCTTGAAGGTGGTTGATAAATCCCAAGCAGAGATTTAAATGTACACCTGGATAACACAGCCCTTCTGCACATCACTTCTTTTGTGTGTGCACACATTTATTATCTTTATTGCAACTGCATTGAGACACCAGTTCAAAACAAGAATATTTTGGTGTATGTGGTGGGAGTTTCTGGGTGCTGGTCTTCCAAGAATGAGGGTCTGAGTGGGTGTTATGGCACATTGTGCTTTGTGGTGTTTGGGAGAGAGAAACTGCTGTTGGACCTGTGTGCGATTCTGTTCTTGAAAGTCAATCCCAGGAGCAGCCTCCTGTAGACAGCTGGCTGGGCTGAGCCATGTGGTCCTCACTGTGCTGAAGGCTCCCATGTGCCCCAAGAAAGCTCCATCCCTAAAACACACTGCAGAAAGAGGGCCCCTATCCAAGGCATCTAGAGTTGCAGTGAAATGTAAGGGGCTACAGATAGTCCAAAAAAGGTGGCAGGGGAAGCAGAAAGAAACAATAAGCACTTCCAGTGTTGGGGGGCAGCCTCCCCCTACCCCGCCTCCCCCGTGTTAACCATGACCCACCGTAAGTTTCCACTGTTGGATTTGCAAAAGCAACCTGCCTCAGGCTTCCTGCATTTACTGCTGATTACAGGCACCAGATTGTTTTACCTTCTGTGGGTTTCCCCTAAGCTGCTTAATGTTCAACAGCACTTATTTTTTTTAAGCATGGAAAAGCGTTGCTGTTTGCTGGGAAGGGCTGAGAGAGGATCTCATCATCTTCACCACTTGAAATCTCACGAGGTCCCTTTCCATAGCCATGGTTTCTTTCTCCTATGCCACAGAAAGCATTATGTTATGATAATATTAAGACTGAGTGCTGATGCAGGCTGAAATCAGGAATCATTGAAGTTACAGCTGTTTACACTGACTTAATGCTGCTGTGGGTAGTCTTTGGCTACACAGCCCGTTGGAAAGCATTTCTATTTTGTCCCTGCCCCCTAGATAATCAATCAGCTCCCTACCACCTTGAATAATTGCAGCTAATTTTTCATACCTGTGGGAGGGGGGAAGGCAGATTTCTCCTCTGCTGTAAGAGAGGGTCCAGCTGAGCAGGGGGTGGGTCAGTAGAAGTTGATGCTTCACCTGCTCTATCCTGTGTGTAGCTCAGTGGCATTTTAGGTAAAATTCTGTTTGAAGGCTTTTTTTTTTTTTTCCCTTCTCCTTTGCTTTCCTGAGATTGGGCCAACAGCAGGAAATAATGTTGCTTTGATTGTCCCAGTTATGCTGATGGGTTTACTGGGGGGGAACAGAGACGACGTCCCTCCTGCGACCTCCCCCTACTCTGAGATGGGGGAGAACAAAGGGGCAAGCGCCAAACTGTGAGTGCCGCTGCCTGTCTCGGCTCCTGCAGAGTTTGTCCATGCTGCGAGGTAAGATCGCATCACTATCGCATGGGCTCCTCCCAGGGAGTCTGACTGCAGATAGTGACGCGCCGCCTTGTTTATTCTGGAGAAATGCATATTAACTGCTGGGTTAACTCTGCTATTAAGAAGGAAATTCATGGCTTAGGGGTTATCTAGGTTTATAAATGTTTTGTAAGTTCCATGTTGTTGAGTGCCTCAACCCAGGAAGTATTATGGATATTGTTTGTGGGTTTTGTGGTACTTATACTGGCTGATAGATCTTACAGGATGAGGACCAGAAATCACTTTTGAAATATCAGAATTAGCTAAGAATGGTTCCTTTCACACATCATACTTTTTAAAAATAATGAGAATTTGTTAATTAACAGACTTAATGACCCAGTCTCACTATGTGCTCCAATGCACATTTGTTTCTGAATGGGAAACTTGACGCTTTTCTTTAAGCTTAGGTTTCAGCAGGTCAAATACTAGTTTAAGTTGAAAACTTTGGCTGTTTTCCAGGGAAAATGTCTCTGCTTACACAGGAAGAATACCTTTTTCACTTCCAGTGTAAAAAAAAATCAAAACATCTTAGTGGGTAACTTGTTTAGACTAATGCCCCTCCTTCTTTTTTTGTGTAAAAAAGTGAAACCAGTTAATACATAACAAGAAAGCAACTAATTAATCTGCAAGTATCCCTCTCTTGTCTTTATAATAGCAAAGGTATTTTCAAAGCTCTATAGTGGCTTTAGTTCTCCTGTTGTTAACTTCTGAATGTTAACTAAATTACTGTCACACTGCTACACCTTTTCCTGTTTACTTTAGTACCTGTCACATCAACCAGTGTGAAATCCATTGCTTGCATGCCATACGTGGGGTTGGACTTTACATCTCTATGGAGAGGAGGAACATGGTTTCTCTAGTACCTCAGAGATTAAAATACTTCTTCTTACTCCAGGTAAATCAGCAAAATGTTTCTCTGAATAAGTGATGCATTTGCAATCTTAGATAAATGTATGAATATTCTGGGAGTTTCCTCAAGAGGGAATACATTTATATTCTTAACACATGCAAAGTTTTACTGTGTTTGCTGTGGAAAATGACGGTTTTTACCCTTGGTGGCATTCATGGAGATAAGAGGCTCTTTTTTGTTATACAAGTGTCCTAAGAAGAAAATTCATCCATTTTGCATATTACCAAAGGGGGGGGTGTGGGTGGTGGAGTGTATTTTACTTCTGGGGAAAAAAAAGCTAAATAGTGATTTATTTACTTTTTTTCTGTGTGTGCTTGTGAGGCACACCATTGTGATGAGAAATGCTTAATAAGTGTTCCTCTCTAACTGAACTTGACCGTGACCTTAGATTTAAATCAGGAGTAACTCTGTTTGAGT
This sequence comes from Falco peregrinus, assembly GCF_023634155.1. Taxonomy (NCBI): domain Eukaryota; kingdom Metazoa; phylum Chordata; class Aves; order Falconiformes; family Falconidae; genus Falco; species Falco peregrinus. The sequence continues at coordinate 71,431,466 of NC_073726.1, forward strand.
CAGCACTACTGTTTGAACTTAAAAGAAATTTATCAACCCACCACAAAAAAAAAAAAAATAAATAAACCAAAACCAAAAACCCACAAACCCCACCAAACCCCCTTTTTCTGATTTTTAAAAGAAATTATTGATTTTAGTGTGACTTCAGTTCCGAAACTCAAGAGTGCGTTGGAAAATGGGGACTTCACAGCCTACTAACCAACTACTTGTGTGTTGTTTGGCTGGTTTAATTTTTTTCCCTGTAATAATGGCATTGGTAGGAGAGGCTGCTAAAATCTTTCTATGAAACTAAAAATGTTCACTAAAATGTTTGCTAAAATCTTCATCAGTATTTCAGCAAAATTTAAAAAGTATTCTCTCTCCTTAGTATGTCTCTGGTGAGAATAGACACGTGGATAAACTTTTGTTGACAGTGAGACTTGCCCTCAATGGTCAACCCTGGCAGAGTTGGCCTCAGGAGTGAAGGGGCTGGAAGGGCTCTGTGCTGTTTGTAGGGTGCCTGCCCCATGTGAGGACCTGTTCCAGCTGAACGCCTCCATGGCAGCTTACTAAAAACTGTGGAGCCTATGATAAACCACCAAAAAAGTAAAGTCTGATGTCCTGCAGTGAGGTGCGTGGTAACGCTCTGCTGTCCTCAATGAAGTGTTGGTAAACTCCGTCTGCCTGCGTTACCTTTGAATATGCTATCGTAAGAGTCACATGAATAATAATATTTAAAAATCTGTCTTGTTTGCCCTCAACAGTGCAAAATGGCCATTTCATCTTTTGGACTCATACTTACTGAGTTGCTTAAAAATTGCAATTATTAAGATCTCATAATGTAATACTTATGTAATGTAACACACACTTGTCTAATGCTTCGCTTTAACATTCCAGAGTAATTAGTCTCGGTGACGTTACTGCAGTGTATGAAGATCAGTGTGGTTTCAGTGTAGGGGTTTTGTTGGTTTGGTTGGTTGGTTATTTCCTATATCTTAATTGGAGCTTTTTCTTTGCCAGAAAGCTTTTCCTTTTTAACATCATGCGTCATAAAAGTTAAAAGCAGATTTTACAGCTGTAGAAAATTAGACATGTTATACTTTCCATTGCCACAGAGTGGCAATGTTTCAGAAAATTTTGTTCAAGTCTGCTGACAATATTGTTGAACCCCAGCAGTGAGCTGAGTGGAGGGTTTCCCTGTAACCCCCTCTGTACTCTGCTTAATTCAGTGTGGCGGGGGCAAGCACCAGTGTCAACAGGCAGGAGGAACCCACTGCGATGCTGAAGCAGAGAACTGCAGTGGCTGGGGATGAGGATAGGGTAGAAGGAATTAATTATATTTTTAAAATTCTCACAGTCTTTTTAATTGGGATGGGAGAAACCATCATTTTTGCTCTTTGAGCTCTTCATGTTCTCTTCCTGATATTTAGAATTTAGGGGATCCTTCCCCACTACTCCGTGTCCTACTCGATGTATCATTTTATGTAGGGAAAATCAGAACTGTGGGGGTTTATTGTTTGGGGGGTTTTTTTGAAGCTGAATAATAGGCAGAATGGCATACTTACCTGCTTCCCTCACCTTTACATCCAAATAGTATGTCATGCAAAAATAATACATTAAGATTCTGAATTGCAATAAGGCTGTTTAGCAACTTCCAACATTATTGTTTAAGTTTAACCAAGTGAAGTAATCCATGTTCACACAGATACTGTCCTAACCTCTCAATGCACTGGGCACTTGTGCCTGTTTGAAACTTTACTCAGATAAATGCATGTGAAGGAATAAATGCAAACATAATTTCTCAAATTTGCCGTATTTGACAAAGATTTGAGATAGGAGACAGTCAAAACCCTGGATCCAGCTAGCTTAGAGTCTTGTAGCTCAGGCAGCTATCCCTATATTTCCTCAGCATTGAGATTGCCTTAGTGTTATTCTATATTTAAATATTAAGGTGAAAAATAAAACTGAGTTAGGTTTTGGCTAATCCCTGGGATTATGTTTTGCCGTTATGCCTTGTAATTGTTGAATGTCCATTGTTTACAAGCTCCTTGATGGTGAGTATAAAGGAACTGGAATTCCAGGTTTATAGAAACATATTTAGCAAGAGTTATTACCGATCAGTACACACTGCTGCCCAGTCTAATGACATACAGTTGTGGATGTATAAAATCAAAGGTAACCTTTATTTTTCCTTGGATCTGGTCCCTTTTCCTTTCTTTTTTACCTCATCTTGAGATGGAGCCCTCAGGCTCTGCAATCATGCCTGCCCTGGCCTGACTCTCTCCACCAAGTAAAGGTATTCAATAGATACTAGTCAGGACCCTGAGATAACAAAGCAATTTTTCAGGTATGAAATTGAGCCCTAAAGAGAGATTAATAAAGCGTGAAGGGACTGAGCATGTCTATGCGTACAGGAGCAGTCAGTTACGCATTTTGGTCCCTGCAGAACTTCCATGAACAGGCAAAAAACCGGATAGGGTTGGGTGTGGCATTAACAAGTGCTGCTGTGAAGCTGCTGCAGTACTTCTGCCTATTAAGAAAATCAAAAACAAAGTTCAGGGGAACAGATGAAACTTTTTTTCCAGCATTATTTCTCCACTTCTTTACCCTAATAAGTAAGGGAATAAAGTATTAGAGGAATTCAAACTTGTTTTCAGTGGTGCAGAAGATTATGCTCAATGCTTAGCTTTATTTTCACCCACAAACAAGGTCCAGCGGGACATTATGGCTGCAGCTGTGAGAAGGTTTATACTGTCAGTGTCAATTTTTGTAGCATGTGGTAAATGGGTTGCATGTCCATACACTGGTGGGTTTTAGTTCCATCTGTATCGAGTAGTCTAGTGTACGTCCTTGCCTCATCCCTCTAATTTCAGATGTATGTTTCTGAATATCCCTCCCAATGCATGAACTAACCTGAGCAACAGGAGTTAATAGACATGTCCCACCAATTCAATGATACTTTTAAAATCTTACCAAGTTTGCACAGACACACTTCAGCAGCTATTACTTTCCAATGACACTCATGTTCCTGAGGGGGCCTTAACTTCATTGAAGGGTTTTTCCTTAGTCACTCTAGAATATTAAGCAATAGAGTTATCTTTGATACCAATTTAATTAATTCTGCTGCAAGACACTTATGTATTCAGAAGGCTACCACCGATAGCTATATGTGATACAATGCACATGTAATAATCTAGTGTGCTGCGCTTGCATTGATTTTTACGTTAGCAAAATATAGTTGGACAGTAACGCATGGATTTGGAAAAGCTTTATAGTTCATAACCATTGGCACATTCATATTTGACACTGTCAGCAAAGGAAAATTAGATCAAACAAGGTGCAATGATGCATTTGTTGCTTTGTGAGCCTCTAGTTCAGAACTTGGCATTGATAAACTGTTATAATTAATTCTTTCCATTTAATGAGATGGTATACACTATCAGCAAATGTGAGTTTTGATGTCAACATGTTATATTGACCATCTTCCTACATTAATTAGAACATGTCTTGATGGAGTCTTTCCTTATATATGACCAAAAGAGAAATGTAGTGAATTTTGCTTATGTGCCTAGCCAATAACACACACTGAAGCAGTTTGTGCACGCTTCCACAGAGCAACACTTACCCAGAGTCAGAGAATGTTTTCCAGTGATAAAACAGAAAGAATTGGGAAAATGAACTTCTTGGCTCTATTCCTGAATTTGTCATTGAGTCAGGCAAGTCATTAAACACAGTTTGACTCCGGCTTACCTATCTGTTTAATGGAGATAGCAATATTTTCCTGTTATGGAGAGAGATTTTAAGGCTTAATTAATTAATATTGTGGAACTCTTTGCCATACTTAAATGAAAGTCAAAATATTGCTTGGCATTGTTTAAAGTGTATGAAAATACAGTGTAATCTGATAGTGCTTTAATTCTATGCATTTTTACTGAAAATTAAAATAATTTGATTACAGTGATGTTAACATTCAAATACTTCAGGATTAGTGGAAAGCTCATACTAAAGATTAGTACCATAATAGTTTACAGTCTTGAATGTTAAACGCTAAGAATAACGGGTTACCAATGCTGTTCTCATTTGATGATTTTATTTTGCTTTACAAGTGCAGAGGAAGTGCCAGAAAAAAAATAATTGCAGGAGTTTTGACATTAACAGACACTAATAAGTGGTACTCAGTGGAGCTGCAAAATAAAGTGATTAAGTAGGTCAGCTTACTTAAAGAATAAGGAATGAAAATAAGACTAAAACAGGGGTGTAAATGAGTAGGAAGCACAAAATTCATGAAAGACAGCAATATTTGTGCAGCAGTGCCCAGATAATGCAATGGTTACCTCAAAAGAGAAGTACTGTTAATGAAAAACAGCCAGTCTGGCAAAAGAGGGTATTTAAGATATGTGTTGAATTCCTACAGCACTATATATGGGGAGGAGGGGCAAAAGCAAGTACTTCATCAGCTAATGGGGATCTCAGGACTTCAAACTACTATGTCTCTGTTCTGTGCCTGGTGCCAGGTCAGGCTATTCCAACACCTGTGTCTCATTTGAAATCTGGAAGACTTGATAGTGTTATTACCAGTCAAGGGTTTTGCTTACTCCTCAGGCTATGTGGCAGAATCTTGCTTGATCACGTTTTTTGGATGAGGACATTCTAATAGCGAGTGTCAACCTAAATGTCCACCTTTGTGTGTTCTGCACAAATAATGAACTTCGCAGTAATTTTTTGATTCACTTCCACTTCCATTACTGTTTGATGTCCTTTCCTAAAAATATTTTCCTATGTTATTAAATCCATTCCAGTGAAAAGAACACAGCTATCTTGGGTTTCTTTGACATCTACTCTGCTTGTGCAACTTGGAAGAAAATGGGCATTGTCAGATTCAGTTGAGCCTTTGTGGCTATATAGCCCAGCTTTTTTTTTCCTCCTATCATTGCAACAATGAACTTGTTGCCAGTACAGTAACCAGCTTCTCCTTTCTGATTCCTGTCGTGCTCACTACTTGAATCAATATTGCACCTTAAAATGATAAAATACCTTGATTCAGGTTGGATGGATCAGTGCCATGAGGATGATAGGAATATTGCAGATAAGTATCTGAGTCTTAGAATGCACTGAAAATTATCCTGAAAATGTGCATTTTCTGTGTTTTCATGTGGGTGTTGTCTGTCTTTCCAGTTTCATTCCCTTTTCGATAGGAATTTCAGTTGACCTCTATGGTTTTTTTTTTCTGGCACAGTCATATTTTTGTAGTAGTATTTGCCATGTATAACAGGATCCCATTTCTCATCTCTGTCAAATGTAATTACTTTGATGTCAATGCATTCAAATCCACCTTGATATTAGAACATTACTTGTTTCTCTTAATGATGAGACAGAAACTGAAGAGTTGGTTGTTGTTTTTTTTAATATATGTCCTTTCACAAGGTCTTTCATGGTCAAACACTTGTTAACAAGGCTTACTTAAATTTGTTTGTTGCTATTCTGAACCCAGCATGTATCTGTACCTTTCTGCTAATCATTTATGTGTGCTACTGAAATAATGGAGTCCTCTTAATTTCAAGCTGTCCAAGGTCAACAAGCTCACAAAGTTGGAAGCAGGCTGGGAACTCTTGGGAGCAAATATCTAATAAGACTTGGAGAGAGGGTGTTGGGCTGCCCAAGACTTGGATCCATTGAAGAGTGTGAACCTCAAAGCTGAAGTATTCTTGGGATGTATGTGAATTATTTTCAGTCTGACCTCATGAATTCCACAGACTGAATTCTTAAGCCTTTTACACTGAATAAATAGTATTTTCTCCTATAAACTGTTCCATTGACTTGAGTAGATGCTTGTTGCAGGAATGCAATGCTCAGAGTAAGTTGTTGTCATGTTAGAAAACAATTGAGGCACTTCTAACATTTCAAATGGGGAATTCCTCTTTTTCACTTCCTTTGCTGAATAGATGGTGTTAGGTATATCAGATCTCATAAACATCACCCTTTATTAGTTGCTCCTGGTTACACTCAGGTTCTGAGAATTACTGTACCAAGGTGCCTTTGGTTTTGGTGGTTTTGTAGCCCCATGCATGTATTTGGGTCATGTCAGCTAGCAGCCTGCTTCAGAGGGGCTGTTTCCTGCCCAGCCTGAGTAAAGCTCCGCATTTAATTATTGTAGCTGTAGGTATTATGCTTGTAAACACGTTACCTCTGTCAAAGTCCCCATAATGTCATTTTGATGTCTTCTACACTATTGATCTACCTCCTGCTTTGTGCGGATTTCCTAAGCTGAGAGAAAATGTCAGAGCTGTCTTGTCCAAAAGCATCAGACCACTCCAGCCATTTCACAGCTGCCTCCGGTTTTACAAGGCATTCGGAGTGTACTTGAACAGCTCTGTAGATGCCTGTTTGATGTGTAATGTGCAGCCTCCTGGGGCTCCAGAGTTTTACCCCAAGCTGATGCCAAGGTTCTACTCTATGATATGGAAATGCCAAGGTAATTTCATGCTTTGTAAAGCCCTATGAATATTTTTAATTATGACAAAAATGCCATGGAAATGAAGATTGTTCTGGGGTTTATTGTTGCATGTAGCTCTGTACAACTCTAATTTCATAGTAATTTAGTTCATTTGGCACTTTGAGGTTTGTGGGTTGTCTGGAAGCACATAAGAAAGTGAACCCCATATTTGTCATGGGTTTGATAACCTTGGCTAAGCTAATGCAGGGACTCTTCTGCAGAGTGTTAGTAGTGATGGATATTTTTTTTTTCTGCCAGCCCCATTGGAGACTGACAGTCCCTAGGCTCCAAAATGCCTCTGAAGCTTTCCCCACACTACTTCAGTAGACTTCAGTGCTACCCTGTAAGGACCATGTGGGTCAGGGTAGGAGACAATGTGCTAGCCTTTGTCAGCTCGAACTTTGCTTTCTCTTCAGAAACTGCAGGAGTTTTTCCTTATAAAATCCTTTCTGCCTGGTAGTAGACTCAGAACATCAGATGATTTCCTTTAGGACACAGGAACTCCGTAACTGAAATAAAGTAAAATTTTAAAAAAACATGTTTACTAGGTTGATATCTGGGCTTGATTTAGGCAACACGTGTCCTCATGTATTATCCCACCTTGAGCATTGGGTGGGCATAGCTTTCAGTGTGCTACCACTGAGAATGGGTAACGATACTGACAGGAATGTGCTTCAGGGAAACAGGACAGGCACCTGGCTTCCCTCAGCTGTCCCAATCTAACCTAGGCCAATGTCACTGCAATGAGCTTTCATGCTCTGCCCTCCTCCAGCACTCATCAAATAGGTTGATTAAAAGCACACATTGGTTTTGGCCACAGTGAAGCAGCTAACAGCCCAAGCAGAGCTGTTAGCTGTGGGGTCATCCCCTGGGTGCTGCTCAGTGGCTGGTGGTGTACACGAAGCTACCTGGCATCCTCCTGGTGGGGCTGGGTGGAGAGTGTACACGCTTGTACAGGCAGGCCCTGCTGGCCCAAGGGGCAAGAAGCTTTCAGGTGTGCTCAGGGGACTCATGCTGTCTGAGACTTCAGCTGCTCTGTAGGAGAAAGAAGCATTGGTGCTGATTTCGGCTGAAGGCACCACTAAGGGCTCTGCTTCTCCTAATTCACTCTGATGGCGTGACTACCTGACTGACTTGTTCAGGTCTGCTAGCTTTCCCCTGATTTTAGGGGTTGTTGAAGATGTCAGAGTAGGGACAGCAAACCATAGCCTTAGCATATTTTTGTACCCAGCTCTTTCTATATGAACTAGAGGTGAAAGTCATGTTAGAAAAAAAGTTTACTGACTCATCATATCAATCTCTATTAAATTACTTTTCAAAAAAATAAGTAAGGCATCCTATATCTGCTGAAGTCAATCATGTAACTCCCATTACTCTGAGAGTGTTAGTTTCATAACTGATGTATTTGGCATATTAACGGGCTAATTTACGTGAGCAGGATAGACCGTATGTGTTTTTTGAAAGATGATCAAGAAAAGGGAAAGCAGATTATTTTTAATTAAGACCTTGCAAGTAGGTGTGTAGCAGGTCTGAAAAATGGAGAGGAAATTCTGTAGAGATGTTCTAACACTTACATATTTGAAAAAGCTTTTTTTTTTTTTTTTTTTTTTTCCTTTACTGTCAGACATTTTTTCCAAATGCTCTGGAATGAGCCTACATATATAATGTACAGGAAGGCAAAAATAAAAAAAGAAAAATCCTACATCATACTGTCTTTGTGTTTAACACTTTTTCTGACCCCAGAGTTATTGAAACATCAAAGACTGAAATTAAATAGCAAGCATTGTTGCCTTACCTGGTAAATCTACAGATTTTCTTCCTATTTGCATATTATATGGGAAATTCTCTTAAATCCTGCCAACCCGCTTTCTTTAGTGTTTAGAATACCTGACTGTGCCAATAATGTATTTGTTGAATCTTGTCTTTTCTCTCTTTGAATGAAATTCACCCTCTAGGAAGTAAATTCTTTGTGAATGAAATGGGATCTTTATGAATATATTTATGATTTCAAGTGATTTGACCCATTCTTATACAGGTGCAGACCCCTTCTTCACACTGGGTTGTTTTTGAAATTGTTTACTCTGAGTATTTGATAATTGGCATGTTTAATCAAACAGTGTGACCAATTGCTTTAGTTGCCTGGTCATCTGAGGTTTTCATGAAGCAGAGGGAAGATGCTGAGAGTCCGTTCTTTAAGCAGAGCATTTCACTGCAAAGGGGTGGGGAAGAGCATGGTGAGAAGGTGGCCAGTATCCTGTGAGGCTGGGTCAGGGCTGCTTATCCCACCTGCAGAAAGGCAGAGGCATGGATGCTGCTGTGGGAATACAGGCAGGCAGCAGGTAAAGTAACAGGACACTGCCAGCCCAGTGTGTGAAATGGTTCTTTTGTCTTAATTTGGATTTCATGCTGCTGTCCATCTGTGGGTAACTTCTGCTGAAGAGATGACAAATCTGACTGCAGACTTCACAAGGGCTTTCTTTTTCTTCAGTTTTGAGACAAAACTTATATTCAGTGGTGCTTCTGTTTATGGCCTTCTGATACTATAGCACATGAGCTGTATACTTCCCTCTGCTGCAGAGACAGGAGGACAGCTATTCTTATTCCTTTGAAAAAATGCTTTGATACCTGTGGCTGGGAAGCAGTACACAGAAGCTAATATTACTGTCTTTACATAGGAAGGAAACACTGCTAATGCAAAAAGGCTGCTTATTGAGGTTGTTCAGGAAATGGGAGTGAAAAGGCACTGATTTAAGGTGTGCGCTTTTATATTGGGATATGATAACCCCATACCATGGAGATGGTGAAAAAATTTAGCATAGATGCCAAAGAAGAAAAAAAGGATGTTATCAGTGGAACACTGCAGCTCCTATTGTAAATTCTAGGGACAGAAATGTTTCCTGTATGACTCAGATTTCTGTGAATCAATAGAGCCTCTGAGGGTCAGAGGAAGTCGGTATGTTTCAGAACTGAAAGGTACTGAAATCTGTGGGTGACTGCAGTGAGCCAGAGCCCAGCCTGTCTCCTGGGTGTTTTTCCTTTCAGTTTTTTTGTGGGTTAAAGAGCCTGTATGGTTCTGCAATATAAAACATCAGCTGAATTACTGAGGCTTACCCCCAGAAAGATGATGCATCTTAAGCAGAAAAGATCACTTGATCTTTCCCACCCCACCCCCCAGCTATATAAGACCAAGGGTCTCAGAAACTCCCAGCCTCCCTCTTTCCCCAGTGTGAGTGTGCCTTTGACCTGTTCAGATCCTAGACTAAAATGGAGAAGCAAGCTGAGTCTGGAAGGAAACATAGAAGCTACAATAAAAAACAAGCACAGTTAGAAACTGCAGCAAATTTTTTAATCAACTATATCTGCTGAGACGTGAGGGAGAGCTAGAAGACTAAAAGAGATGGTTCCTGATAACAGGCAGGGCTGGTAAAATATTTAATAGCTTACAAGAAAGGTAAGCATATATGAATTATTTTTCTTGATATAAAACTCTATTCACAGAACTTGCTCTGTTCCTCAGGCATCCTGTAACATCCAGATACCCTAGCACAGATAAATAAAAGTTGCAGGCGCTGTTGAAATGTTAAATAAACTCATTGGCCTTTATGGGTACATTTACTGCTTGCATTCTGCAAAAAAACCCTCCAAAACAACCCAGTTCCTCTCCATACATTATTTCAGTGAATGCTGTGCAGTGTTAGGGAAAGAAATATCAGACAAAATCTTCCATGGACTTATTTATGAGGGAAAGATTTGATGCCAAAGACAGATTTCTGACTTTTTTGAAGGGAAATGACCTTTTGTGGTATAGTTCACTGCTTCCCTTGCATTGAAAGACTAATAAGCATCTGGAAGCTGGTCAGGTTGTACATCTAAAACATGTCAATCATTTTTGTTGTGAAAAGACAGATCTTAACAAACAAGTTGTCATTTATTTTTTTTGGGGGGGGGGGGCTGTGGGACATACTTTTAAAAGTCACAGGGCCTGTGCTTATCAAAAAGAAAAGTAGGTTAAATGTGCACTTGATCACATAAGCGGCAATCCATGTAAATAGTTCTAGCCCCCCATGGTACTTGTTTTTGTTACTGTTTTATCCACTGCTGTCATTTAAATGAAAGCGCTTTAGGTAAGAACATACTTAAGAAGGATCTACACCTTTTCTTTTTTTTCCGTAAAAACATCTGTTACTGAAAAATAACTTCTTCAAGAACTTCATGGACTAGGGCTTCTTCTACTTAGTCTTGTGTTTGGTTTGTTTGGTTGTGGAGGTTTTTGGTTTTTTTTTCCATAAACCTTATTTCATGCCATATTTATCCAGATTTGCTGAGGCCTGTAAAGCGTCGTATAAATCTGGGCTTATACTGCAGCTAAGAATAAATGGTGATTTACAGCTTTTCCCTCTAGGCCAGGCAAACTTGGTAATCTGACTGTTGCTTTGGGGTTTTCAGGGGCAAGGGAAGAATTTACTGTAAACCTGAAATTAAGTCCATGTAAGCTACAAGCAGGAATGTTTTTATAAACATTTGAAACCATAAAACATCTTGATTATTGTTTTTCTCTAATAATGTAGTGTGATATATGGTAATTAATGCTGCTTCAGTTAGGATGTTGCATTTATTAAATGACTCATTACAAGCAAGCATGACTGTTTCAATTCATCAGGTCATTAAATTAAAGGTAAAGCTCTAGTGTTGTCACTAGTGCAACCTTCAAGTAGTACCTGAGAAGCTATTGACAAAGTGTGTTTGATGTGGAGCCCTGCTTGTAGGTGGTGCCCTTCAAATGCAGGAGGATTTTCTTCTAACGATTTTTGTCTTCTAGTAATCTGTGTCCTATAATACCTTGAAATAACTTTATCATGTTGCTGCATACTGCACATCACAAAATAATTCACGCCCCGATTTTACAGTAAATCTAGTGAGCACAGACAGGACTCTGGGAATTTCATCTGTATCATAATACCCTTTTATGCACCTCACCATCAGGTCCCTCTGCTCCAAATTCTTCATTTCACCATAATTCTGCTGGGTGGATTTAGAGAGAACCGGAGTCCCTTAAACCTGCTCTGATACCACTGCAGCCCAGCATACGTCATAGCCCAAGAAATATTAGGATGCCTTCTAAGTATATGCTTAGAACAGGTTCTTAGGGAAAAATGAGAAATACTCATAATGCAACATGCTCTGACCGTATATTGATGCTACATTGTCACATATGACCTTCGATAAGTTCTAGGAAAAAACCAGCAGGGATTCACAAGCATCGGTTTTATGTGAGTGGAGGGAACTTGCTGGTGCAGTGGAGTAAGGACACCCTGTTCAGTTAGCTGCTTTGTTTTGCGGGAGCTACAGACATGCAAATAGACCTAGTCCTTGCTATAGGGCCTTCTAAGTAACTGGGAATATGTTTCAGCTTCTACCGCTCCAAGAAGGGTTTTTTCAGATTTCTGGAGTGCGAAGTGGGGTGGTTTTGGTGGTAGTGGGGAGGTTTAGGTTAAATCACCAAAACCACACTATCTGATTGCCACGTTTGACTCCGGAATGGGTTCCATATATAAGCACTCCTTTGCCAATTTTTATTTTTTGAAAATTTCCTCAAATGTTTGCATGTTTTTCAGTCAAATAAACCAAATTCCACATCAATTTGTGAGGTATGCTGCTGAATACTTTCTTCATTTCCTCCTGGAGAGATGCAGTGGGTTATAGAGCCCTTAGGCAGCCTTTCATCTGTGAGTACTTTTGACCAGTGGATAAGGGTTTGAAGGACTTGTGGAGCTTCTGAAATACCCTGCTGTCAGTGTCTTTCACTAACTGACCACTTGCAAACACTCACAAATTACCCTGTTTCTTTTTCGATGAGGAAATGGAAGATACTGTCTTGTTATTGTTAAAGCTTTTCTGGTTTGTTAGTAGACTTGCTGTTTCTGTTATTGAGATGCTAGAAACAAGTAAGTTTGCCCTCGTTTTCATAGTTCTTTTATTATTTTTTTCTTTCTCCTCTGGTCTGTATTTACTTTTCACATCTCCTGTTCAGAAAAGAGGAAATTTCTTTTGCTCTTCCTTCACGTCCTACCTTCTTGCATTCTTAAGAAATGTTTTGTATGACTTTCCAGGTTTCACCCATTGAAAAAGCCTGAAGGCAACCTCTCCAGTATGACAGTCTTTGCTTAGCTTTGCTCACACTATACCTTCTTCCTCTACTAGGGAGTAGGCTTTCTTTGGCAGGAACTGTTCTACTGCTTGTGCCTAACACAATCCTGAACAGCTGCTAGAACACACCTTTCTTTTTTTTTTTTTACTTAAATAAAAATATACTTAATTATAGTTTTCTGAAGGATTCAGTTCTAGTGGCAGATTGGAATCTTCTAAAGCACTGTCACTTTTTTAAAAGGTTGAGTATCCCTAGATCCTCATAATTTAAATGGACTTAAATTTAAAATGCAATTCTTGCTATTTCTTGGCTGCATTTTTCTTTGTTGCAATGGCCAGACCAGAATGTTTTAAAATCTTAGTCCTTCACTGAAGGTTTCATTCCAGAAACACTTCTCACTTCTTTCAGCTGTTGTTCACTTTAACTCTTTGATTCAGATAGTGTTGTTCTGAGGCTAAAATGCCACTAGAACTTTATACTGTATTTTTTTTTTTTTACTTTTTAGGTATCTTTAGTCTTGTTTATGCCATCATCATTTTAACATCTAAATATTGTAAATAAGTGGAAATTTGGAGAAGACAGCATAAAGTGCAATCTTAATGTAAAAAATAATTTACTATTACAATTTAATTTACTCAGTAAACAAGAAGTTCCTAGCCTAAAATTCAATTCATAGCTCACAAGTACTGATGACAGTCTTAATTTCCTAAAGAAATTACCTGCTCTTTCAGATAACTTTCTTCATCCTAAACCTGTGTGCTGAAGGAAATTGAACCACCATTAACCCCTTGCATACCAATTTCTGAAAACATTCCACACACCAACAGAGTGGTGGGTACCCAAGAGAGGCCTGTGTCCTTCACTGGTAGCATTGAGTAGGTCTTTTCTGTCCCCAGCTTCTTATAAATGAAGATTTGAATAGCATTTGCCTTCTGGAGCCCTAAATTTGGGCTTTCTGCCAGTATCTACACAGGACCTGAATTTCTCCTTCATTTTCTCGATTAATCCCCATCAAGTGTGGCAAATCACTGCTCAAGGGCTCATTTCTGTGCAAAATAAGCACATCCCTCTCCGGCTTTGGCCACTTTGAAATCAAGCTTTTGTTGACTGAAGGCCCAAATTATACGAAAATCAAAAATATGCCATGTATAAGCCAGGCAGAGGTCTGAAATGTGTATTAATTATTGTCTAATTTAGTGATGGTGTTAGAAAACAACTTTGTAATTGATCAGTTTAAAGGATGTTCTCACAAGAATGTAGTAGAGTTCATCTTGCCTAAATGACTTAGAAAATTTGAAAGTAAACCCTGGATCTACTTTCAGACACTATTTTATTTTTTTTTAAGGGAAAGTGAGGTGGTGGCCCATTACTATAAGCAATGGAACCACACCTAGATCCAAAGTTGCTCTGAAGTTTAATGCCCCAGGCATAGCCTTATTATTCTTACAACCTTATTTTGTTCAGATTGACATTGGTTATAGCTCAGATACCTCCCCTGAGGATGCATCCTAATTTATACTGGTGTGAGAGAGAGTGTGGTCAGTGACAAACATGATTCTGATGTAGTCTTCTCATTTTGGAAAGACTATTTTCATCATAATGGTCAAATGGGAGGGACATATAGGTGGGTTTAGGTTTTGTTTTGCTTTCCCTTCCCCTCTTTTTTTCCTGGGGAAATCACCTTATGCCAGACTCTTGTAAAGACGAATAGCTTGCCTGTCCGTGAGTTTGGAGATGGCCCTGGGGTTGCAGCGGGGGATGTGGGGGAAAGACACAACAGGGCATGTGATCTTGGGTCTCCACGTGCCCCTCTAATCCCTGGCCCCGAGTATCTCGTGGGACAGGATGAATTCTCCACCCTTTGCAGGCTCAGGCCTGTACTTCGAACCCCTGAAGAGCTGTCCACATGCTTATTCTACCTCCTGAGAAACAGCCGTAAGGCAGTCTGCGTTGTTTCCAAACGCTGTGTCTGCTGCTGCTGCTGCCTGGGTACTGGCTCCTGCGGCTGTAGCTCCAACACAGCCGCAACGCAGCCGCCTCCCGCAGAAGCTCAAAGCCCCGTGCGGGGCCGGCTCAGGACCCGTCCCTTCTCTGTTCCCCGCGTGCTCGCGGCACTGCTGTCCCCTAATCGGGCCAGGAGGCAGGAAAAATGGCCCGGGGGGGGACGACACTGTTGTGCCCCTTGGGGAGCGGTGGCGGGGATGCATTTTTGCCTGCCGGCGGAGAGGGGATGCTGTCGGGAGAGCGAAAGGCGGCGGGGGGGAAGTGGGCGGAGGGCGGCGCGGGGGGGCGAGGGCGGCGGCTGCCAACCCCCCTGGCCTGCCGCCGGGCGCTGGGGCCGCTCCCGCAGAGGAGCCGGCGCTCCCGGAGCCGCCGGGCGGCTCTGCCCACCCCTTCCGTGCAGCGAGCTCCGCGATCGCCCAAACTCGTGGGAGGGGAGACAGCCCCCGCCGCCGCCTCCCCTTCCTCCTCCTCCTTCTCCTCCTCCTCCTCCTCCTCCCCGCCGCAGACCCCAAATAAAAGGGGCGGGGGGCGGCAGGATGCGCCGCTCGGCGGGGAGGTCGGCGACGCCGCCGGCCGCCTGATGCTGCCGCAATTCGCCATTGCCGGGCACGGCTTGGAGCCGAGCGGCGGGAGGCGAGGGGCAGAGGCCGGGGGGCAGGGGGCAGAGGAGCAGCAGCCCCCCGTGCCAGGCCGCCCCCGCGGGCCGCGGACGCCGTCCCCCCCGATGCCCGGCCGCCGCCGGCGGGGGGCCCCGGGGGCCCGCTCCTGTCTCCTCTGGCTCTTTGTGTTGCTGAAGGTAAGTGCCGGGGAAGGGGAGGGGTGCGGGCTCCCCCCTCCCGTGGGCACCGAGCCCCCCCTCCGCGCCGCCTTTGTGTGCCTTCCCGGCGGCTCGGCGGGTGCGCGGCGCCCGGGCACGGCCAGGTGGCTGTGCCCGCTCCGCCTCTCGGCGGGGGCAGGGGCTCGGCCGCGGCGGTCCCCGCTGTGTGCTGCTGGGGCCGATGCGGGGCTGGGGGGGGGGGGAAAGGGACGCGTGGGATCCGACGGGCGGGCAGCCCGCGGCGGGGGGCGCTCCCTCGGCCGCCTCTCCGCCGAAAGTGCCAGCGGCCGGGGCAGATGCGGCGGGGGCGCCCGTCCTCTGCCTCCTCCAAAGTTGCCCGGGGTGCCGGGAGGGGGCGGGGGGCGGGGGGTGTACTGGCCGGCCGGGCAGTGGCGGGGACGCCGCGCTGTCCTTCAGCACCGCCCCGGCCGCCGCCCGCCTGGGGACACACACACCCGCCGCGACGCGTGGCCCCTCAGATGTCTCTTGGCTTCCGTGCACCCCCGAGAGCCGCTGTGCAAACGCCGCTAACAAAGGGCGGGCAGCGCAGCGCGGTCTGACCGTGGCAGGGTCCGACATCGCTGTCTGATCAGCACCGCGCTGTGCTCGGGCTCAGCTAATCTTGGCAGATTAATTTTTCAAAGTTCTGATTAATACTGCAGGCTCGGTTTCACATGATGCTTTTTATCTTCACGCTTTCGCTCCTTTAATGGTTTCTCGAGAATATTTAGTATGTTCCGTGTAACTTCTAAAAGAAAGCGTATGTGTTGTCGAGGTGAATACCACTGGCTGTAAATGTCATGGCCCTACAGCACGGTGCTCGGCGCTACTGAAAACTTCATCGTGTATTTGTCAGTCACCGTTAAGGAGAGCTCTGCAGCTGAGGACCTGACCTGTCAGAGTCTCATAAATGTGAAAGTTCTATGAAAATCAGCAGGGCTCCCTGTGTGAATGAGAGTTTTCAGGATCGTGTCCTAGAACAGCAGTGGTGTCATTTCTAAAATTGACATTGCATTGACAGAACTATTTAAAGGGAAGCTTTCACAGCATCTGTTCACATATAGTAGTCAACTGTCAGCTGTCTCATTTTCATAACTGCTGAAACTTGTATTTATGCAAGACACAATATTAAAACACCGACAAAATTTTGCTCCTTGGAATGTTGAGATTTTTTTTCTATTATTTTTAAGAAAGCAAGGCTGTGGACATTATGGCCCCACAGAAAGGTCAAGGTTCTTATTTGTTCCCTCATATAGCGTGCACACTGTTTTAAGTAGTTGTTTTATCCCACAGTCACGGAGTTCATATTGCTCTAAATCCTGGCATTTTTAAAAAATCAAGCTGTTTTTGTGGTGAGTTTTATGGGGGAATTTGTTTGGGTTTTTTTTTTTTTTTTACTAGCACTACTGTGATAAAAATTACTGTGGTAAAGCAAGACAGGAAAAAGGTAGTTAAATTTTGTAAATTAAAAATCACAAGAAATTTGGTAAGGTTGGAGGGTAGTCCAGGCCTCAGCTTTTCATTCTGTGGGGAAATGACCGTAACTTCTGAGCTAGATAAAACTCAGACAAACCCAGACTCAAATGACAAAGAAAGCTGATAAGCATTAGCAGAATATTGTACCGTAAGAGAAGGCAAAGCTGTAGCTCGAGATCGAGGTGCATCAGTGGCAACCATGTGTGACTGGATTATGGCTGTGGTTGGATAGCAAGTCTGCTGTAATTAGTTATGTTGTGCATTATTATTAGACACTACAATAAAAGGAGAACTAGGTTTTCAGAAGATGCTCAAATGTGGTGACAGGAAAGAAGCTGGGGAGGCAAGAGTAGTGCTTGTTTCAGATCACTGGAATGAATCCATTTTCCCGAGTTTGAAATTCACTGAGTTTTCTTTAAGGACTGCATGTCTTTTGCAGTGACAAATAATTGAAAACAACTAATTTCAAAACAGGGCACTTCCCTAGTTCCGTGCCGTTTAGTTCTGCCAGCTTGTTGAAGCAATAGTAAAATTACTGAGCCTCAGGTTGTTAAATTGATGTTTCACATGGAAGTTAATCTCATTGAGAAAGCAGTGGCATTGAACTGATGAATCTGAAGGTGGGCAAACCTGATGTCTGCATGCTTGCTGTTTCAGCCTTAGCAGCCCAGATGTCACTTGCTAAGCTATATCTGCTTGATGTGGCCTTGATGCCCATCTGGCAATTTGTAAAATCATCATCAGATTTTGCAGTGATAAAACTGCTCAAAGCACCCCTTCCCATCCCATCAAGTAACAGCACCAACTTGTTTCAACTCCTGACGTTGTCTGAGGTTGCTGGTAGTCAGTGACAAAAGGAGATCAAACAGGGATACTGCCCACTGCGCGTCGTGTGCCTGATATTGTGGCCCATGGGCTAATAATACTTAGTTCCTTCTTTCACAGTGCGATGCGAATGCTTTCTGTGCTCCAGGGTAATACCATAATCTTTTTTTGAAATACAGCAGTGTGATCTTGTACCTTTATCATTCTGTTTCTTCAGTGGTTTTCTTATGTGATGGGTAGTTGAGAAACTAGCAGAAGAAAGGCATTGTGTGCCAGCTTATAGATTAATATGGATTTACAGTGCTTTGGAGATGAACAGGGCTGTGTCTTGCTTCAGAGAAAAGCCTCTAACCATTCTGCTGTAGGAATCTCTTAATATATGGCCACGTTGCAATGGGTCTGCCTACTCCGGTGTTGCAGTCTGAGTGGCTGGAAGGCATAGTCTTTAGCAGCTTGCTTTGTAATTGTCTCATTTTGGTGTGGCAAAGGCATGGCTGATCACAGCTGAAAGGAAAAGCTGTACTTTCAGTGACATGAAGGACAATAAAAACTAGACATGTTCCCTGATCCCAGTGACTCATGTTATCTTTCCCAACTTTTCTAACTTTTCTACTTTAACTAACTTAACTAACTTTACTAACTTTTCTAATTCAGCAACCTTCCCTCAGGCATGCCTATGCTGAGCTTTGACCAGTTGATGTTCTGCCCTGGATTATGTGACTGATGTGTCAGGTGTCCCATGCTGTTAGTAGCTTGTACCTGGGTGATTTTATGTTTCCTTGCAGTATTATTTGTGTGGGACAAGGCAGAGCTTAATAAGAGGACAAAAGCATGCCAAACCTGGTGCTGGAACGTAATTTACAATCTGTTACACCTCCAAGAGGGTCTGAGCAATGCTCTGAGTAGAAAAAAACTGAGAAAACTGGTTGTCACGATAGTGTGGACTAAGTAGGAGGGATGACATTCTTAAGAAAAAAATTGTCTCCAAACACCAATAAAATATGTATCTCTTATTTCCAGGAGACTGAGGTCTTTGTATAGTAGTTTTATATGCTCTTCAGGTACTGCATATAAAGCAGCAACATCCTTTTTCTTTCTCTAAACAAGGACAACTTTTTACGTCTAGCAGGGTAGGATTTTGTCCACTACTACATCAGTTTATGGAGTTTGGTGTCATAGTGAAGTCTAAATTCAGGTGTACATGGATTAAGTTTTCAAAGAGATTTAGGTTCTGTAAGAGTCTTCTCAGCACAGCCTTACCCAACAAAGGAAATGTGTTTCTATTGGTGTAATTTTCAAGAATATCTGCATCTAATATTAATAATCTGAAGCAAAAGCCATACCATCAGGACACTGCCTCTTTCTGTGGGAGAAACCTTTTTAAGAGCAATGTTGATTTCACAGCTGGAAGCCCCAGTGCTTCACAATTGTTACTCCTGGCTGGGAGACAAAAAAAAAAAAGAGAGAGAGCACACAATGTGAATTTTGATATGGAGTCCTTTTAGTATTTCTTCTCTCTCTGAGATGCTGATTGAAGCTCTTACTGAGAAAACATATATGTTTGTTTGTTTTCCTCAAGACCACGTGCTACTGGTATCAAAATAAAACCCCTCTATTTTACTAGTTCTTTTTTGTTTGCAAAACTAGTGAAATGTTTCCTTATGATGGGACAAACTCAGAGGAGTTACTGAGGTAAAACTGTATGAACTTTCCTGCCTACTACTAGTCTGAGACTATCCAGGCTGTATGGAAGAGAAAAACATCCTCTCAGCAAAAGCATACACTTTTATTTTTTAAAAAGTTGAATATGAATGATCATCCCTCACTCAAAATTTCCACAAGTCATGTTCATTTTCATTTCATTATTTTAATTTCATTATTTTCATGAATTTTATCTGGACCAGGGTGATTCTAGAGGGCAAAGCTAATGAAGAGCTTGGATGCTGACTCATGTTAATGGAACCTTAGTAGGAACTTGTAAAACCCTCTCTGCTAGCGGAATACTCTTTGAGAAATTTCTAATTTCGTTGTGGTGAAATGATAGTGGACATTGAGAAAAGATGTTTCATCCCTGCAGGAGTTATGAGTCCCAGGCTCAAATTGTACAAGGTCAATAAAGCTATTTCTAGGTTTTACCACCTCAGTCAGAAGCTGCACTCAAGGGTGAGCCCTCATTTAGGTTAAGACAAAGACCATGCTGAATAAAGGCGTACCTGTGGCGATCCCGTGGCAATTCATTAAAGGGCTCACAGATGGTGTGCTGACTGAACTTGAGAAGCCCACTAATCTCTGCACTTCTGATATCACCACACAGAGCAATCCAGGCAGATCATGAAGTGACCTTACAGAGCTTCCAAATGAATGTTAAATTGAACAAAGTCTTGTGTAAATCCATCTTGAGACTTATTTTACTAGACAGTCTTAGCTCTGGAGAAGAGAGCTTTTTTATTAGGCATATGTGACAGGACAATAAATGTCAAAAAAGAAAACTTTGGAAACAGGTCTTTTTGCTGAACTTAAAAGACTCGTAGTTAACTTTGGTTTTAAGGGTTTTTAAAGTTATTTACCTTTTCCTTTGGAGAAATATGTATCATTATAATCCTGAACACTCATATCTTCTAGTAAATTAGTGATTGCATTTTCATTACTCAAGATTTTGAAGATTCTATTATTGTAGCAAAGTATAGTTGGTTGCAATGTAAAGAAGTTGTCAAACTTTGATAAACATTTAAAATGTTTTAAAATGAAAATTTTTAGACAGAGTTTAGTACCTAGGAGTCTACTAAGCAAATGAAGAGAACGGCTTATTAAATATGTTCTGCACACAACAGCTATTACAACTTTTTTTTTTTTAATTACGTTTCAATCAATGTACAGTTGAAAAGAAGAAAATCTTTGTGAAAGAAATGTGGCAACACAAACTAGCTGCCACGTGTGCAATGTGTAACAGATGAATAGAGAACGGGAGATACTTGAAATGGAGAGGTTACCTTTGTTTTCATAGCACTGTGTAATCTTGAATGAATTCAGCCGGTGAAGGGAGCAACTCTTGAGGAAGAAGTCTGCTGTCTTTACCGTAAGCCAAATGTGATGCATTTCATTTCTGGAACTCCTTCATTCTTATGCTAGGAAATTACAGTGGCTTTTAAGTGAAAGAGCTCCAGAAATAAAATGATATGCATCATGTCTGGCTCACCATAAAGACAGCACGTTGTACCAGTGCAAAAGTAGTATGTGCTGTGCTCAAATTACTATTTCCCTTCGGTCACATGCCTGTAGTTAGAGAAGAAATGCTTTACAGTAAGCCTCAGTGATGAGAAGGTTGGTGACACAGCTGATAGTAACAGGGAAGAGAGCTGGCAGGAGATAAATTTTTTAGGGAATTAATGCACTCAGCTTTTAGTATGCTGGTCTTGAGGTGGCAGCATGGACATTAGAAGAGAAGATGTGGGATAGGCACTGTGACTGAGTAGAAAACATACTGTTGGAAGAACGTGAGTGGGACATTTAAGCACGAGGATTGAGCTCTCCAGAGGAGCTGAATGGAGATAACAGAAGCCAACAACTCCTCTTTGCTTTTCTATGTCAGCCAGAGATTTAACATTAGATAACTGTTTGGTAGATACAAACCTCTTGCAAGATAAACCCCCTAAATTCCTTTTTAAGTACTTTGGGGGAAAAAACAGATAATGTTGCCTGTCAGTTTAACAGTTGTGATTTTGAAGTGATTTGGCCTCAGTACTCTAGGTGGTTGAGACATGGGTCTTACAGTCATGTGAGAAGGGTTTGAAGAACTGTAGCTTCTTTGTGTGCTGTACACTTGTAGGTCCCCAATGTAGTTATGTTGACTTCTGACTATATAACGCAAAAGACAAGGCTTTGGGATAAGAGGTAGGTCTTAGTCACTAAGTTGTTGATCTGATCAACAATGCCTTCAATTTTAAGAGCTTCGAATAGTTTCCTTGATGTATTCTGAGAATTAGTCAAGGGGACTGTTCTTCAAGGCTGAGAGGAGTCCCCAGAGCCGACCACAGACTGTCCCACTTGCCTTGTTACCTTCGTGTAACCTGCTGTTTGGCACGTGTCTGTTATGTGAGCCACAGCTACTCAGGATCATTTCCTCTTTGTTCATATAGAAGTCAATTTAACATGGGAAATCTTTATTCCTTGCTGACCTATCAAATGCAAAGGAAGGGTTACGTTCTTATTCTACTTACAAACAGCAAAGAAATTTTAGACTTGAGTAAGAAAAAAACAAACCAAAAAAAAGAATCCCCAAACCCCTATTAAAATGTGGTGAAGAACAGTGGAGAGACTTGGTGGAAAAAATTCCACAGAAAGAATACTAATTAGTGTTTTCTAAAAGTACTGCAAGGCAGATTTAAGAAAAAAAATGAACGGTTTCCAACAGCTATGAAATTAATTTATTTATTATTTGCTTAGCACTGCTGTGCCTAGCTTTGTTCTGTATGCAAAATATCTGCAGACTCTGCCTGAAGTCTGAAAGATAGACACATCAAAATAAGGACGCTCTAGATAACTGAGAAATGATTATCATATATGCCAGTTGCTGGTATTCTCCAAGGGGCAGTATACCTTCCAAACAGAAATAAGTCACAATTGCTTCCCCCAGGAGCTAAGCAGAGGGGATTTTTTTTTTTTTTGTAGTTGTTTGCTGCTTTTGGTTTTGTTCGATATTGATTTCTACAGGATGTTGCTCATCAGAGCTTCTGGACATTTACATCAGTTTAAAACATCAAAAAATAATTAATAATCAATGTGACTTTAATCCCTTCAAAGAAAACCCATTAACCTACAAAAATGCTCTAGCTCACAATAGTTTCATGAGTAACTGTAAGCAGGGCAAGAGATGAAAGAGAAAAACAACATTCAGATATTTCCTTTTAGAGGTTTTCTCTTAAAGCAAGCTCCTATTCCAGAGACATCGCTAATATTTTATTGCAGTCATCTTACTGCAAATTAGGAGGTTTGCTTTTTTAATAGTTTTCTATCTCAAACTTGCCTGCCCTTGCCTAATCTTGTACTGATACTATCTTGAGTCGTCAGTGTCTGCTTCTGAGGAAAAAGATGATGATGTCACAAAATCAATATCAGAGGATCCTATACTGTAATCCCTTTTCAGGGAAGTCCATTAAATCAATGCCTCTCCTTCTGTGAGTAATGACTGTAGAATCAAGCCCTCTAATTTTGCTGTGTGAAGGAATAAGCAGATGGGATGGGATTTTACATAATTAACTAGAAGTTATTAAATACAACAAGAAAAATTACGACATTTTCTGAAAGATAAATGAATACACAGTGAATACTTAAGTGTATTTCAGAATGATTGCTGGTATAAAATTACTTCTCAGTTGGGTTACAAAGTAATGCATTAAACCAAAAATGCTTTTTTGTTTTAAGATATTTCTTGTAAACTAACTCAAGACTACATAGGCTCTGAAGCCCCATCAGGTTTCCTCAGCAGCATTGTGGGAAATCATGAAAACTACAGAATGGTGACACCATATGATGTCACCAGCATAATATGGATAATAATTAAAATAGATAATGATTCTCTCATCTCACCTGTTGTTTATGTGCAACATTGACCTCTGTTAGCTGGAACCAGAACTGATGGGTTGCCTCTAATTCATAAGATGCTGGGAGCTATCAGAGAGTCTACTGTGCTTCTGGGAAGGGGTCCGAAGTCCAAAGGAAGTCAATGGATGCCTTTATGTTGCTTTAAATAGACTTTGGATCAAGCTGTAGCGGGAAGACCTGCTATCTCAGCTGGGTGATGCTGTGAAGTTTGACATGCAGCTCAAAGCTAACTGTGATGTACTGGTGACCTTGGACTCACTGGAGTGTCGGCAGCACAAACTGGAGGCCATGGGATGGTTTTGATTTTTGGAATCTGGGAGTCTGGTAGTTTAAAGGAACTCCCCATCAGATAAATTTTGAGCAACCTTCTTGCTTAGGGGGTAGCTGTATTGGCAAGAATTGGTGTGTGGTAATCCACTGCTGGAGCTGGTGTCTTAGGAGCACGCTTGTATGCTTCTGCTCTGCAAAGGTCCTCTTGTAAGGAAACTTAAGTTTTGTAACTAGCACTATGCAAAAAATAGGGTGGTTTTCTTCAGGCAGAGCCATCAGTCTCCTCTTTCTCTTCCCCCTCGCATTTCAGGGACCATTCAAATAAAAGTTCAGATTTAAGTACATTTTAACCTACAGCTTTTACTGGCGTTACAGCATTAACACAGATACATGGATGGGTGGAAACCAAATTCCACGTCAATACCAGTTACTTGTATGTGGATCTGAACAATGCAGCTGGTCCCTGCTTCTTCAATAGGCTAGCTGAGTGAAAAGCAATACCAAAACCCAATGACTGTGTGGGGCCTTTGAATTTCAGAACATAAGCTCTGTTTCTGCTTTGCCCAGGTGCAATCTGAACACAGCCGTTATTCCCTAGACTCCTTCACTTGCACTGTTCCAGTTAACTACAGAACAGCAGACTTCCTTATCTGTGATCACACAAATGGAAATACCAGTGCAAAATATATTCCCATGCTTATCTGAAATGCAGAAGGGAACCAGAATTTGAAAAGTAATTTAAGATAGGTGTCTGGAAAATTGATTTTTCTCTAAAGGGCAAATGCACAGCCAGATTAAGAGCCGGCAACAAGTCCAAGTTATGTATTGAGTATATTGAGTAGCAGAGCTGCTCTTGCTTGGAGGAGCTCATGGTGGAGTCAAATCCTCTGAATTCCTTCCATGAAGAGAAAAACAGAGGTGTTCTTAGATGTACACACAGAACAATTGTGAAGATTGAGCTCTGTCTGTTTCTGCACGGACGTGTTTCTGTTGAAACATGAGAATTAAGAGAGTTGAATAGTCAAAAGAATTTTTTTTTAAGTAAAAACAAAAAACCCTGACCCTTTGACTACAGTGCTTCTTAACAGCTTTAAATGGGATCTGTATCCATACCTGCTGCATATTGTAAATATTCTTTAAAAAGAAGACATTTAGTTTTTCCTTTTAATATTTTGTCATCAATGACCTGAACTTTGCAGGAGCCTTTTTGCAAAGCAATATGCCAAAGACCTTTTGGCTGTGGCAGACATCATGCTTGATGCTGGGACGAAGGGGTTTTATGCAGTGGCATAACAACCTAGCTATCAGGTATCAGTTTTTCCTGGTAGGCATGACATCAGGTGATGGGCAGTAGCAAGTAAGGGTATTGGTAACTGGCCAGGTGGAGGAAAAAAATATCTGGAATGTCTGTTATATGGTGCATGAGAATTTGGCTTGGAGCAGAGCCATAATGGCTTTCCAATGGCCTCACCAGAAGGAGTGGTGTGAGTAGAATAGCTGCAGGTGATGTTATTTCATATACAAATGTTTGTGAGCATTACGAGGTTAGGAGATAAAATGGAAAAGAAACAGAAATGTTTTGGAACGTGCCAGAGCATATCTCACAGGCTTCATCTGTTCTGGTTATGTACATAGTTATTTCTGCATCCCTTTTCTTTCTACAGCTAACCTTTAATAAAGATGTGACTGGTTTGGAGATTGGCTTTTACTAATGGTATCTTGTAATGGTTGTGTACGATCAACTGTTCATTTCAATATGTACAGTGAGGGAAACTCAGCTACTGATTTAGGGTGTTTTTATCTGAAATATTTTTTTTTCTTTTATTTTTCCAGAGCTAGGCATTTGTTGCCCTTATGAATGCTGGTTATATGATTAACACGTATGAAAGCTAGTGGATAACTGAGTTAGCATTAATTTTAACTGGAAGAATCAATCTTGTCATTGAAATATTTATAATCGTATGATTTGGTTTGTAAACTGATAGTTTACCATCTCTGCATTTGTCTGCTGGCCTGTAAGATGTATGGGTCTCATGTCGTGCTTAGAAAGAAAGGGTCAAATTTTCTCATGCATATTTCCCAGTGTAAAAACTTACTCTGCGGTTCAACAATGCAGCAGAACTGGGCTCGCAGCAAACTATCTTGTTTAGAGCGAGGAAATCCAAGGGCTGCTGCATTGGACTGCCTGCAGACACAGCAGTAAAGCTGCAAGTAAAAAGCAAGGAATGACTGTCTTCAAAAATGGTGAGGGGAAAAGTCACAATGGTGTTATAAGCTGGATGTGGTCTGGTTGCACGTCACTGGACAGCTCTATGTTCTGCTGCTCACTTCTTGGACTGGTAGAGGTATCCCCTCATTCATCCTTCTAGCTGGCCTTAGGCTGATGGTAATGCTCATGTTCCTTGCTCCACTGTGTAGCTGGGAGGGTGGGCTGGGCACATTGCCCAACTGTGGCACATGGAGAAAGGGGGAGTAAAAGACTGTAATGGGCCAGCTGAGAAAGCAGGCGATTCAGAATTGTCCCCTGGTTGTCAACAAAATGGCAAATGTGGTTAAGTATAGAGCAGGGACTTCGTGCATCCCTGAGGATACAGGAAAATGTGGGACTATTTAGAGGCATACAGTAATTTAGGCTGGAAGGGACATCTGGAGACCATCTGGTCTGAGCCTCGGCTCAAGTAGGGCCAAGTAGGTCAGGGGCTAAGGGCCATGTCCGGATGAGTTTTGAATATCTGCAAGGTTGGAGATTCCACCACTGCTCTGGACAACCTCTTAGGGCCCTGCAGGAAAGGAATGACAGTCAATTATACCTTTTTAAAAATCATTAATTGGAACTCAAAAAAACATGAAACCTGACTGTTTCATGGTGTGGTTTTTTTTTCCTTTAAATTTATATAAATGATTTCTTACACTGTCTTTCTCTGTAAAATTTAAAACTCTGGGTTACAGTCACAAGCTTTATGCTGAAGTCTGCTGGTTTTCTTGCATTCATCAGCGCCTTGAAGCCTGAGCTTTAAATATAACATCAAGGATAAAATTTTTAGAGCTGCCATTGTTAGAATGTGCCTTAATTATCACTTAAACTTTCTGCAGAGTCAGTGAGGTATCTGCCATCACTGAACATTCACTTCACAGGTTCACGTTTCTCAAGAAGGTTTTTTGATTTTTTTATATTTTTTTTTTTCCCCTCCACCCCCCCAGCCTCTGATGTACGGTTCTGGGAGGAGAACCACGTCTTCATGTATTTTACAAGCTTAGGTCCTAGGCATGCAGGAAGCCATTAAAGCGTCACTGTGGGGGTAATTGTGAGCAGCGTGAATTAAAGGCTGCTGAGGCAGGGCTGGCCTCTGTCCTGGCTGGCTTAGTGCTGGAACACTAAGGAATTGGTCATCTCTACATCCAGTTAGAGAAACTTGTAAAAATCATCAAGGTGGAAAAATACGTGTCTCAAGGGAATATATGGAATCCTTTCTGGAAATTTCCCTTACGCTTTTTGTATTGATAACTGAACCGCTGCTGCTAAAATCGATATCAGATTACAGGGACTCGATACACTTAATGAGCTCCAAAGGAGCAGTTACTTTGGACTGTGATTACAGCTTCTGCTGCCTGACTCCGCATCATACTAACATTTTATTACTAATGATTTATAATGTTGAAAGGGATGATGAATTTGGTGATTCATTTTCTCACCCCACAGATTTTGCCATAAAATTATGTTATCTTACACTGTCACAAGTTTACTTGTCCATGCTAGAATATAGATTTCTTTTTTTTTAAATTATGGAATACAGAATAATAAAAAGTACCCCTGCCAAACCAAACAAAAAGGCACACCAAAAATTCAAAACCTAACCAAAAAAATTTTCCCCCACAAGTTTAAAAAGTGCTAAGATTATTGTTGTTCTATGGCCCTTAGTTCTTCCAGTTCTGTTCCATGAATCTTGATTTCCAAACAATATCAACGTAAAAAACCCTTCTGCTTATAGTTTTTAAAAGTCAGATCTTCCAGTGAATAACGCAAAAGCGAATTTTACAGTTAAAAAAACCCACCAACTCATAATGTTATCTGTTAGAGAAGCAAAATGATGCTTTTTCTCTGAAGACCCTACAATGCCAGATTTAGTTTATTTTGGGAAGAAAGAAAGACTATTCTGTAGAATGTGCTTACCACTTGTGAAGTGAAAGGTGTCGGCAGAGGGTGTGAAGACATCCTGGAAAACAGAGCTTGTAGAGAAGCAGATGAGTTTATAGAAAAAGGAAAACCCTCTCCACTTCTTTATATTTAGTATAAAATAAATGGATAGAAGGGATTTGCAGGCATCATGGATGGCCTAGGGTGGACCAGCTGTGCTCAGACTGTGGGTTCACAAAGTTCAGTTCTCTAATCTCAACTCTCTGTTCAAGACTAGATTTAGCTATACTGAACTGGCCTCCACTGTGCAGGGAGGGTGGTGTGAAGGAGGAGACCCTGAGGTCCGCTTTAAATGCTGCTGTGCCCAGCTACAGGGCATGGGGAAA
This sequence comes from Falco peregrinus, assembly GCF_023634155.1. Taxonomy (NCBI): domain Eukaryota; kingdom Metazoa; phylum Chordata; class Aves; order Falconiformes; family Falconidae; genus Falco; species Falco peregrinus. Next base: position 71,459,600 of record NC_073726.1, read on the forward strand.
GGGCTCCAGACTGAAATGGCTCTGCCACAGAGGCCCTTGCCTGCCACACAATTTAAATGCATGATTTCAGTTGATATTATTAATTTGGAAGGTTTATAGGTTATTAAAATGGGTTGTGTGACAGTTGCATGTCATGTGGGTACAGGAGTTTCACGTATACTCTGGTTTTTCCACAGTGCATTCTTTCTTTGTGTCTTTTAGAAGTTTAAACAACAAAGTCTGGTGGTGTCAGATGATGCCTGGGATTGATTCTTTATGTTTTTGTCCAGAAGTGCAACACCCTGTTCCTATAGTACTATGTGACGGGTGGCTGGTAATTGCTGAATGCCCACTGTGAATTTCTGCAACGATAATGAAAAGTCTTTCAGCATTAGGAGATGTGCCCCAACCTGAATGAGGGGAGGCAGATGGACTGCGGAGATGGGTCTGCATCCTGCACCCAGGAATGCACGTGCTGTGTTAAGAAGGCTAATAGAGGGCAAGGGGAGTGTCCCCCTCTGCCCCCTGATAAATCCATCTCTGTGCTGTCAGAAATAGCTGTAGAATGGGAGCTCTGGGATTTTTCTCTACTGAAATGGTCTAGTCTCATTTATGTCTTTTCCTTCTTGCATATTGGCATATTCCTTCTATGCAAGTATTTATTCAAAGCCTTTACTTGGAGTGTCAGACTAAAGGTCATATCAATTTTTTTTCTCTGTCTCTTGCTCTTCTTTTTCTCTCTAGTCCCTCTATTTCTAAAGATGTCAAATTAAATAACTGATGATTTCTTCTGATGCCACGCAGCCTTAACAATATACATATTAGGCTTTAGTGTATTTTTCTTTTTTGCATCTCTGTGCTTTCAATTTGTATGCAGAGCCATCCTCTTAGATGAACTCCTATGCCCAGAGCTGAGGATTATGTTCTTATCCAACATATGTACTCAGCCTGAAATGCTAAATCTCTGCTACTAGAGGAATGGAAAGATGTTATGGTTAAAGGAGCTATGTCAAAGTTATGAGTCAGATCAAACTGTAAATCATTTCTGGTGAGAGGCAAGATAAAGATACTCCCTGAATGTTAGCATCCCCTGACAAGCACTAACTCATAAATTTAAATACTGCTATTCTGAGTGCAAGGGATTAAACAAATACAGGTTTTTTGATAATAATAATAAAAAAATTAACTTTGTGACAGTGATGGGGGAGTCTGTGAATGCTGTTTTGTATGGGATGATTTTGATCATCCACCCTGTAGGATGGGGATGGTGGAAACAGAGGGTGACAGTGGCATGGTGGGGACTGAGTTGTTTCCCCACCCCTTCAGCCAGCCTGGTCTCACTGGAAGACCAGGAGCAGTTCCTGCAGGAATATGGGATGATTTTGATCATCCACCCTGTAGGATGGGGATGGTGGAAACAGAGGGTGACAGTGGCATGGTGGGGACTGAGTTGTTTCCCCACCCCTTCAGCCAGCCTGGTCTCACTGGAAGACCAGGAGCAGTTCCTGCAGGAATCCATCTGCTGATGTCCCTGTCCTGTGCTGCCCCTATTGCAGCAGTTCAGGTAGGAGGAGAGGAGAGGGAAGAATAGCTCACCTGGCTGTGTAGCTCCCCCGTTACCTGTCAGCAGTTGCTCGCTGACGCTGGCTGTCAGTGTGTACAGCTGCAGCACAAGGGTGGCTTCATGGCAGGACATAGGAGGGTGGTGGCTGGGACCTGCCCAGGTCTTGGGGAGCATCCAGCTGCTTTGACATTCCAGCCTTGCTTGTCTGTGAGTCATGCCGGGGCTCGCAGAGGCAGGTGGTCGGCCAGGCTTGCTCACACTGCCTTGCTAATGGTGCTTCTCCATCTCTGCAGCTCTGCGTTGGAGAAGGGTGCTGTATCCTCCCATTTTCAGCGAAAGGCAGCATTGCAAGCTGGGGAGAAGGCGGCAACACCATGCTTTCCTCTGGTCCTTTCCCTTTGAGGTCATTTGTATCCTGAAAGGGAGGAAGCAAACAGTTTCCTCCTCTGAAGTGCAACTGGACTGTGCTAGTGCATCCCTCTCCAACACCCAACTGGTACAAGCCATGGGGATTGCTGTGGTACCTCAGCTCAGATGTTTTTGGAGGGCTTACATTACCATTCACATTATCACATTGTCATAACAGAGCGCTGACTGGCACCTAAAATGCTGGTGGGGAGCTTATCCATGGATAAGCGGCAGGCTAATCTGGTTTTCAGTCTGTGAAACTAGGCTCAGTGCTTGAGGGGGAGAGGAGGGAGCGCCTCTGAGCATCTCTGAGGCAGCATCTTGCTGGAGAGTTGAAAGAAATTTCTAGGAAAGTGCAAAGACAAAGAACCTTTCTTTTTTTTTTTTTCCTTCCTCCCAGAATTAAATAAATTAAATAACAGATTTTTGTTTGTAATGGGCAGAGTTTGTGGATGTTTTATTTATTAATGCTGTGCAAAAAAATATTGTAGAGGTTGGATAGTTGAAAGGTTTTAAAAGCAAAATACTAATTTGGATTGGCCAAAAATATTATTTTGTAGCTCTTGCTATGACAGAGAAGCCTGAGAAGCTTCCCAGCAAATATTTTGATTCTCCAGAAAAAAAACTTCACTCCTAAGCTTTCAGCCCTCTTTAAAGGAAAATGGAGGCAGTGACAGTCAGTCAAGGAAAATTCAGTAACTTTAACAACCATTTGCTGGTATTTGCAAATCATTGCAATTGTCTGAGATCTGTATTTTTCAAAGAATAAAATACTAGCCCATTTCTTGCTTTTATCCTTTCTAATGTTTGTCTCTGTGCTATTGTTTCCTTGGCCTCTTTCCTCTCCAGCCCACTTCTTCACCTTCTGTCTCACCTGTCATCTCCTTCTGCCATGCTCAGGCCTGATTCTCCTCCACCGGCATTTAACCCTGCTCAAGCCCCTTCATCTCAGTCAGCTTCTAACACACCCTCCTCACCTAAACTATGTCACCTTATTTCTCAAGTATTTTGCTTTTCACTTCTATGTGAAGTTGTATTTATCTAGTAAACATCTTGGATTGCATTTCATAGCAGTCAAAGAAAAGGCTTCTTTGCACACATTTGCAGCTATTTAGCCCAGCTCAATAGTTAACTTCCAGTGGAATGCTAAATTGTCACAAAAAGACTATGATTACATGAAAAGACTATTTTAGTGAAAATAGCTGCTATTCAAGTAGAGATCATATTTCTCAGGGAAAAAAAGGTCCAATTACTGTGCTTAGTCACCTACACTGTGAATTCAAGTGAACTTCATCTAAAGCAATGGTGTTACACTGATTTTTTTTTACCAAATGTAGCTAAAAGCAGCATCAATCCCTGTGACTTTCAGCTCAGCTGGCTCTAACTGTGCTAAGGTTTCATACCCATGTCCTGGTTACATTTCGTGGAATCACAAGATGGTTGGGCTTGGAAGGAACCTCTGGAGGTCACCTGGTCCTATGTCGTGGCTCAAGCAGGGCTGCCAAGAGCTGGTTGCCCAGGTCATTGCGCAAACATCTCTTGAATATCTATGTGTGTACCTCCACAACCTCTTTGGGCAACATAGCACCACCAGCTGGCCCTGGGACACCAGCACAGAATCAATACATAGAAGATCCTTGGTATAGATACGCTACTGTAAAATATAAATAAATAACTTCTTTCCCCCAAAACTAAAAATTCTTTGTCCCTTAGAAATATGTGGTTGTTTGTCTTAAAAATATTGTACTGTAATCTTAGAAGGATGGGGGCTCCAAAGCTTTTGTGAAGAGCGAAAAATTAATTTTTATCCCCCACCCCCCCCCGGCTTTTGCTTGGAAAGTCTTTAATGCAAGTTTGTTTAGGTATTTTTGTCTATCTCAATTACATATATTTCTTCCATTAATCATATCCCAAGCTTTCTGGTAGATAAATTAGTCCTCCTCTACATCAGGACAGGTTGATGTGCCATAAAATATATTTTCCAGGACTATTGCTATGGCTGTGTGGTTTATATTAAGGCCTTCCCTAAGTTCTAAACCTGCAATTACAAACAATAGTGGTGCTCACACACAACATATTGGGATTTAGTCAGTGACATTATTAGCAAACAGGAATGCTTTCTCTGGAAGCTTTTGACTTTGCTTTTGAATACTGCTGTTCCAAGTTCTTATAATTTTTGCTAGAAAACCAGTTACCCCATGAATTTGTGAATAATTAATGAACCAAAACCACAAATGCATGTTTTATGAATATTATCTTCAAATAGTTTTCCTGGAGGTCTACGATCCATGGATGGAAACCTGGTGGCTAGGTACAGGCTATGATATAAAAAGAATTGAACGACAGCTATAAGCTTCAGCTGGGAACAGTGTGGGACCCCTTCAAGAGAGGTGCCCCACTAACAGTACAAAGCTGTCCCACTAACAGTAAAAAGCTGTGGCTTTATCGGTGTGTGGGGTTCCTGAGCAGGTTGTGCAGCTGCATTGGTGGCTCTGGAAGAGTGTTGAATGGAACGTGGCTCATGTAGTAGCAGGGAAGGGCTAAGCTGTGGAGGTGAAGCAGGGACACAATGGTAGGGACAAACGAGCAAGCCCCAGCTAGCCATGCCAAGACTCACATGGCTTTGCAGACAGTTCCTCTACTTCTTTCCAGAAACTTTGTCCAGGCACTTTACAAGTCATCTTGAATTTCTGGGTGTCTGATAGCTAGAACAGGTTTGATGCTGTTTGTAGGAGCTACTAGGCTGTGGAGCCTTGGAGAAGCAGTAGGTCCGACCTGCCCAGAGTGCTGAGATTGCTGTGCGTGTGCAGGATAACTTACAGATTTAAGAGGAAAGTTCTGCTTTTATGCTTCTGAACGCGTTAGGAAGCACTGCAAATGCCTTCAAAGGCATTCTGTAACAATTCCAGCAGTTTGGTTTCCTTAATCCCACACCCTAACATAGTCACAGGTGGACCAGCAAGGCAGTAGCTTGCCTCCACTGAAATCAATGTCAGTCTTTCCACTATATTTCCACCTGTAAAGGTGGTGGGACTGGACCACGGTAAGGGGCCTTTTTGTCCCAGTGGCTAATTGCAAACATAGACTGCACCTGAGCAAAGCCCATAAGGCTGTGCCTAACCTGGAACACATCTTCCCAAGGCCTGGGGATGTCCATAACTACTCAGCTGAACTCTGGGGCTGGAGAATTTTTTCTCTTCAATGATCACGTTGACTTCAGACTGTTCTACAGGCTTCAGGGCCAACCTGAGTACAGACTGCAAGACCTGGCTATGAAATGAGGAGAGGTAAAGTGTTTTCCAAAATACAGTATCTGTGATGACATTACCTTATGTGTAGCGGCAGCATTTATTTACGGTGCTGTTAGATTTTAGGTTCACCTGGCGCATGTTGCTTCATCCCACTACTTTTCTGGTTCCAGGAGGTTTCTCTCCTTTTGGCTCCAGTTCTGCCCTGTGCAAAGCTGCTGGGCCCTCTCTTGCACCACCTCTGGTACTCATCGGAGCCTTTTTTGGAACCAGCGCTGTTCACCACTTTAACTGGTGTAGTTTTGTGGGGAGTTAGCAAGTTCAGCCTTTACAGCGAGCGGCCTGGCAGGCAGTGGAAGGGGTGTGAGCAGGTGGCTGGGAGGCAGTGGAGGAAACAAGGAGTGGTTCCTCCTTCCTCTGCCGACAGCAGGCTGTTGGGTCCGGACAGACTCTCTCATGTTTCTTCACTTTCAGAAGAGTAAACCCAAGTGGTACTTGAGCAGGAACCCACTTGGAACAAGCAGTTCGCTAGGAAGGAAATTTTCTTGGGTTTCTCTTTGAGAAGAGTAGGAACTCTATTTGGAGTCTTCATTAAATTCAAAGGCTGATTCATCAAATATTGTCTGTGTTTTCAGCTGCGCACAAAGTCCCTTGCCAGTGGACCTGGGTGCTAGACAGTGTTGACACACTTTGGCCCAGGGTTGTTCTATCCCAGAACACTGCTGAGACATGTGTGTGTCATTAACAGTGCTAGTAAAAAAAAAAAAAAGAGGGAGGGGGAGACAAAAAAGAAAAAGAAAAAGGCAAATGGAGAGGCTCCCCTGCCTTGAATGATTAGTAGTGTCTTTTTAAACATAAATAAATCATGGGGGCTTAGATACAAATAAAAGCTTCTGGTAGATTTATCTTGAAATTATTTTAATGTGTCTTACATAATTGTTTTTGGGAAGTCTGAGGAAAGCTACTGGGAGAAATGGGTTCTGCATCAATGTAGGGTGTTATAGTCCTGTCCTGAAACTTGTAAAGGGATGATGCTGGGACTGCTGCCTCTAACAGAGTTCCTAGATGGGCTTTGCGAGTAGGGAATAAGGATGGCCAGTAAAGGATGGCTGAAATTTTGCTGAAAACCAGACCAATTTTACCCATGGGCATTCTTTTATGTTTTGGTCATTTATAGAAATTATTTATTGCTAAGTAAGTCTGTTCTAGATGTACATCAGCTGTCAGTTGAAAAAGAGTCTGGGAATAAAAACCATTCACAATATCTGCCATTATTAAGTAAATAAAGTGACCTGAGCTGGAAGCATTCACTTGGTTAGCAAACTGATTACTACTCTAAAGCTTTGCTTGGCTGTATTTTGGTAAGCTACAGTTCTGCACTGGAAATGGTTATTTTTAGGTTTTTACTTCCACAAAGACAGACAGGAGATTCTGCTGAAGTGGAGGCGTCTCAGCAGATTAGCATGGGACAAAGGATAATTAAATCCTGGCACTAGAGATGCTGAGAGGGGTAGAGTATTAGGACTGGTGTGCACTTTAGCACTGGTGTATGTGTACTTGCTAACGTCTATCTCATCTCCACAGGAAAATGAAAATTAATGATGCAGTATTTATATTTTAATGATTCCATAGCTCTGTTTAATTGCAGTTTGTAAACCGCAAATCTTATGTTCCTGTCATTAATATATAAATGAAGATACTGACTTTTATTTTCTGGTTACTTTTTATTACAGATGAACATGTCCTCTTCAGACAGCTTATTGGTAATTGCTAAAAATAATCCTCAGATTAATGTACACATTGTATAGATGTGTAAGAGGGGCCCTGAAAGGAACATATTTGTAGAGGGTTTGGGACCAAGCTGTTCTTTGTGTCTTAAAAAATATATGCTGAGTGAGCTGGGTAACCTGCCCACGGCGCATCTAATGCACTTGCAGAGAGGGGAATAGGATCCAGGAGAGTGAACTGCTGCCTGTTCTGATCACAGGAATGAGCAAATAACTGAATACAGACTAAATTTCAGTCATAAGTAATGCATTAATGTGGGTATTACACAATTGGCATTGCCCTTCTGCCCTTTAAAAAGAGTTCACCTTTTAAATTGTATTCAGATTTATAATTGAGCATTTTGAGTGATGGCTTCACCAACTGCAAGCAAAATGAAGTGATTTACAATGTGTGTCAGCAGAACATTGTAATGTGAGGGAGAGATTAACAACCATAATTTCAGACTCAACAGTATTTATAATTCTGAATTATCTCTTTTAATGCAAATGGTCTGTCTTAAGTACTGTGCTCTCTCTTAATTAGATAAAATAATCTTTCCTTGCTTGGGTAGTCCCCTAAATTAGTGACCAGCCTAACATCCTCAGGATCATGCTTTTGCATTGTTTAATCCATACCAATTATACAAACTGAAAGAAAAAGAGAAGAAACTGGTCTCTTACATATGCAGCGCAAGAGGCATAGCTTCAGATATAATTTCCTCCGGATTCATTTCCAGTTGTTCATTTCAAGTGGAGGCTCCCATCAGCATCAGTGGGCTCAGAACAGACTTCCTCCAGTTGAGCAGCTTCTGCATCACGCTTTTGGGGAATTTCTGCACTGTAGAAGTGGTGCCAGTAGGGAGTTAATCAAGGAAGCATCAGCCTGACCCAGTGCACTGCTGGCATAATGAACAGAGTACACTCAAGCAAGGAAGCAAGATCTGGGAATGGTCCCTTGTGCTAGTAGCAATTACTCACCAGCCTTTTGGCTGGATGGGTCTGCAGTGCAATCAGGATACGTGATTACACCTCAGGTACCTGCACCTGAACAGGTTTTAATTTAATCGGGTCAGCTACCGTTAGCAGCAGAGCTGTGGTGATCTGGGCTTCAGCTGTTGAGCGTGCAGTCGAGGTGCAGCCTGCACTGAAACTGGTGTTTCCATGGCCCCATAGCTAGTGGGCATGGGGCCAAACTCCCTTTCACATGTGTAATCCTGTTAAACTCAGTGGGACCGCTTCCATGAGGGAAGAGCAGAATTGGACTGACTGTGCAGCATAACTGTATTAAAATTGCTTGGCAATGGAATGCAGCTGCATTGGCAATAGGAGCGGCTGGGAGCAATGGATAACCAGCCTGTCCTGGCATTGCATCCTCCCCTCACAGAAGGAGAAACTGCTTTCTGGACCTGTGTCTGTGGTGAGGTTTGTTTTGCTTCACCTAAGCCATTAAAAACGTGTATAGCCTGAGTTGTAGATTTTGCTGTATACTCAGTGGAGTGGATTATGCATCCCGGATGTTTCATGTAGGTGCTAAGGCATGACGACTTACCCTCCAGACTTGGTCATCTCTGTCCAGACAGCATGAATCCAACTTGCTCAGACCAGACACCTCAATTTTCGATAGTTTCAGCTGGGGGTGAGGTAAGTTCAGTGAGGAAACCTGCTGCTCTCTGGCCGCAGCTCTGTACTGCCCTGGGGCTCTGCTAGCGCCTGGGAATCCTGTCGTATGGCTTGGCTTGTCCTGCGCTGGCTTTTCTTGCCCACAGCACAGGCAGAGGGATCTGGGGGCAACAGCTACCAAATAAAACACAGCGCTGGAAATTTCCTGGCATCCTTGAATACTGAGATTCAAATGAAATTTATTTAAAAACTTCCCGTAAGTTACGTGGAAAGGTGAGGGATAGAGTTTTTCTAGCATTGCATGGCAAGACTTCTGAGGTTTTTTGTGCTTCAAAAAATAATTACATCATGGCAAGACTTCTGAGTTTTTTTGTGCTTCAAAAAATAATGACATTCTGAGAACTGAGAAGAACTTCAAATTTTATTAATAGCACAAATGCTTTTAGGGGTTTCAATTTTCCCCTTGTTATTCAAGAAAAATACTTTCAGCTAATGGAGAGAAGGGTTGTTATTATTTTTGCCTTGCCAGGTTTTTCTCCGGTCATGTTTTTGTTTCTGCTCCCTTTAATACACGGGGAAATAGAGAATTGTGTTCTGCATCAGCTTATAGCATTGCCAAAACCTGACGTAGGATTTGCACAAAGTTCAGAGCTGATATTAGAAGCTTTATCTGCAATATTTATTAGGCATCACAGTGAAAACTGCCTGGCTTCTGGTTCCACTGTAATTTTGAAACTCCCATTAGACTGGTTGGATGTTGTAACTGAAGTTCATATCTCTTAAATGCACCTTTCAGGCTGCATATGATTTTATGCTGCAAAAAGCAGAGGAATTTCAGTATCTCTTGTTCATGAAAGCTGGGAAATTTCAGCAGTTTTGAATGAAGTCATTTGGACTAAGGGTTTCAAAGCTCTGGAAGAGATTTGAAATAACATTAGTGGGAGGTGAATATATAAGCATCAACCCTATGTTTTAAATCCAATTTAAATTGACTTCTGCTGCCTTTGTAGAGTTAGGATTTCACCCTGAGGTCTTAGCAATGATGGCTGAAACTTAGTCAGTCTCCTTCCCTTCTACATGTCACAAGTTAAGCCAAGAAAGACTGGATGAAATAAAGAAATACCTATTCATGACTTTCCACATCATTTTTTGGAGGCATAGAAGAGGTTGGCCAACACTTTTTAAAGTTGTGTTTCCATTTCAATGAGCTCTTCTCCAACTAGATGTAGAAACACAGAAAAAGCATGAGTGAAACAGGTCTCTGGCTAGTAGAAGAAACCGTCTGAAATCATATAAAACTCTATGTCCAAAAAGTCTGAACAGGCATACAAGCTTTGAGTTGCTTATCTAACCTGTTAAAAAGTTTGTCCATTTTATATCGTTAGCTTTCAATCTCATGCATCCAAAAGCAAGGCTTTGTTATGCAGAAGAAAACAAGGCTGAGAACATATATCTGGGATACGTGTAATGTACCTGTTCAAACTGTGTTGCATTATTCATCTAGAAGTAAACAGGAGGCTTCTTGTCAAACATTTGATTCCCTCCTTCTCACCAGAACCATTAAAATCTTTAATTACATGTTTTTAAAAAATCAGACTTGATTTATAGAGTGCATACAAAGCCCTGTGATTAGTCAGCTCTGACTACAGAAAACATAACCTGTGTTGGATCCTCAGATGCATAAGGCTTGGAGTACAGTCATAAGGTAATTAACCCATCAGCCTCCAGCTTTTGTATCTCCACAAAATGTAGAGGTTTCCCAAATTATTTGTGCTAGTTATTGTATTGTTGTCCGTAGACTCCTATGTCTTGTATTAAACCTTACACAAGTAGCGTAAGAAAATTTCATTTGTTTTGGCAAGCAGTGGATTAGATTTCTCTGGAATATTTTAATTGATGTTATCCAGTCCATGAAAGGCACTGCAGGAAGGGGCACAGAGATCTGGTGTTAAGCTGAAGAATAAACAATACCATTGGTTCCTTCTGTATTTAATCTGCTTATTTAAAATGACACTAACTCATATAAGATTTATTTGTAAAACAGACTCACTTCGTATGAGTTGAAATATTAGCACCAGAAGTAAAATCAGCTTTAAAGTGCTTTCTTTTTCATTCGTGTGCTTACTTAGACGCTTCTTACAATACACAGTGATACTACATTGTTTCACGTCATATTCCTTGCTGGGTTCCATTTCATAGTTTATTTATTTATTTTAAACTTGATTCTCATGTTCTAACATGATGTTGTGGTGGTTCTTTTATATAGAAGAAAAATGGTGGGGGTTTTGGCAGGGTTTCTTTGGTTGTTTGGGTATATTTTATTTTATTTTATTTTTGAGTTTTACTCCTGTTTATTGTGTGCTCTTTAAATGTAATAAACATTCCTAAAATATTTGTGTTCACATCAGGCTACATAGTTTTTTTCCTTTTCTCTGACTGTTATTGTTGCTATTGTTTTATAAAACATAGTTTTGAGACTCAACGAGATTGGTACACACCCTTTGAAAGGCTGAAATTAGTCTTTGAAGTGCAGTGTGATATACACTTGACAGCTCTTTGAAACAAACGAGGCTGGAGATGCGGTTTGCAGAAATCCTGCAATCCATTTCTGGTGCCTGGGTTTCAGGGAAGTGGGTCAACAGATTGTGCCAATGGATAAAATATGTGGATAGGATTATTTGGTTGCTTTGGTTATGGGAATGAGACAGGTTTGTGTTTCTTCTACCTCTTTTTGTCACAGGCAATTGAGTTTTCTAGATTACTGGTTCAGGTCTTACTCCTTTTCAAATTGGAATAATACATTGCTTTTATTATAGGTTGTACTTACGGTATGTTTTTCTATTCATAACATGGTGTAAAAGGTATACATAAAGTAGTATGGATATTAAATAAAAAAAGCTTACGCGCTACCTGATAATTAAATATATATCAGTACCTGTAAGCTGTTGAATTTCATAAAGTAATGCCTGAATCCTATGGTGATATGATTTCAAACAAATATTTCTTGAATAAACTGGGTGTCTAGGAAAGGTTTTTCTCTCTCCAAAACTGAATAATAGAGGCAGTAAATGATAATAGTTAATACCCATGTGAATATTTCCATTTCACCTGCCAATCTCACACTACTTTACAGAAAAGAATAAGTAGCTTTTCTCGCTGGGTTTATAGGAGGGAGTTTGCTGTACCACATATATACCTTACAGATGGTTTTAATTTCTAGAGCCGTCACTCAATTTAGCTTGATAGTAATTTAGCCCGTGGGAATCATTCTTCCTTATGTTGCTCTTCCCTTTGTTAACATCAAAAAAAAAAACCAAACCCCACAAAAAAACCCCAAAAACCAAACCAACCACAAAACCACCCCACCCAAGAACTGGGTAACTGACACCAAAGCCTAATTTCTATGGAAAAGCAGAATTTCCTTCCTGCCTTATGCCTCTGTCCTGGACCATCTTTCCACCACCATGCAGACCTAGCTTTAATTCATTACTGCACTAGTGAAAGCTGGACTTTTCCTTAGTGTGTCCAGGTGAAACTGTTCTCCTGATCGTCCCACCTTCACCTCCACTGAGGCTGCTGCTCATGTTGCAGCCCCCCTGGTTTTTAGGGATGAGCCTCACAGACAGGCTTAGCTACTGCCACATGAAGGCAGCAACGTTTGGTCTCTAATGCCCTTGGAGCTGGATTAAGTAGTGACCTATAAAAGAGGCTGTATATCCCCTTTCCAGTCCCTTAAAGCCATTTATTCCTATTAGCGTAACTTTTTTGGCATCGACTTATTTTCACTCAATGAGTTAAGATCATTATCAAAATGAAGTGAAATTAATTCAGAAGAGAATATGCAAAGGAAATAAAGTATGCTAATCCCAGGGAATTACTTTTTCATGGTTCAAATAAAAGCAGCCGCCTCCTTTTCTTTTTTTTATTTTTTCTGCCTTTCTGCTTTTTATTTCACTTTCATGACTGCAATTTGAAATCTTAGGCCCTCGTTTTTGCTAAGTGTAAGAACAGCTTACATGTTTCACTAGCAAGTGCAGAGGTCTTAATGTGACTATATCTTCACCTTGTCAGAGAGGTATTAAGAGGCTTGTGACAGATGTCCTGGTTCTACCAGAATGCAATTTTGAAGAGGGTGCAAGTGAATATGGCATGGATATTGTAACTAGTTTATGCCCCTTCTTTTTTCTTTTTTCTTTTTTCTTTTTTTATTTTCCTTCCCCTTAAATTCTTTTATTGCTTTCTTCAGAAATCAGTGGTTTTGTAATTAACCAGGCAAATTAATGTCTGAAGCTCCTGACTTATTCCAGTTATAGGTGCTAAGGTCAAATTGAGAAAATTCAGAAAAATCAAGGACATACTTCAGATCATAATCTGAGTAATATATGGGGGTTCTATAGGACTTCAGAATAGGTAATTGGAATTGCATGATTTCTAAGACTGCTCATGTATTTAGTACACTTTATTGCCTTGTGGATCATCAACAAAATTTGATTTTGGCTTTAGGACAGAGGCATCTGTGATTCCTGTTTTGCAAAAACCAAGCCCCATGACTGTGAGGGACCGTAGCGTAAGTCAGTGCCAAATTAATTTCGTTCCCCTTGTGTTTACATGTTGAGTGGGTGAGAGCAAACATTTCAGCACCTTGGAATTCCTCTAGTTACTTGCCGTTTAATGCTCTTATCAGACAAACTGTAAATAAGAGTGTAATTAATTATTCCCTGCTTACATGACAAGTTGCATATAAGTTCCATCCCCCCAGGAGTCTATTATTTACCTGATCGTGAAGGGAAATTATTGAAGGGTTACCCAGAGACTACCTGGGAGGTGAACGTGAGTTTTACAGTCAGTTTGTACATCCTTTCCTACCTGATAGCTAGATTTTGCTGAAGACGCCACACAAAGAAGGAATAATTTAGGAGACAGCCGCTCATAATTGCAGCTGGCTTAATTTCCCTTGCCTGAAAGAATCAACATATGGCAAATTCTTTATTCCTAACTAAATTCTGCCTAAGAAAGCTGCCGAGTTCATAGTTCTGGAAACAAAATCTCAGTGCCTGTCCACAGTGAAGATACCACTGAAAGTACTGCCAGCTGCGCATGCTGCAGTTCTTTCCCAGAGGGCACTTTCTTGGGGTGAATCAAGTACTTTGAGTCCATCAGAAGATCCGCTGCTTACTCCTGCTGTTACTATTGGCAAATGAGTGCCTTCAGGGTCAGGGACTGCACTGTGTTGCTGCGTGGGTTGTACATGGTATATATATGATACATGAGAAGATGTGATTTTTTTCTCTAACAGTAGTAGAACTACAGCTTTTCTTTTCTGTTCCCTGACTTTGGCCCCTCTCTGCTTCCTGAAGTCCTAAAATAAGTATTTTAAGCATAAAATATTGTAAGTGACAGAAGTGTAGCTAGTGAGAAAATTCCTCCAAAAACTGAGACAAGAGAGGCCTTAAGACATTTGCAAAAGAGGAAAGAAGGGACTAATTAACCTTTTGGTTTGTTATTTTCATGGCTTTGCCTTGAAATTTTGTGCATCTTCCAAATTTCAAAACAAAGATCTAATGCATGAGTAGATACAAAAGTATATTTTTATTATTTTTTTTCACCCCTCCTTCTGTGCCCCGTGCCCCCCCCCGACTTTAATGTTTGGCAGGGGGGGAAGAAATCCTAATTTTTACTCTGTTTCTCCTATAGTACTGGAAATTAGAAGTAATTATATAGACACCATAGAAACCTTAATTAGACACCTCATTAATAACTACTGTAACCTTTATAAATGCTTTAGGATGACCCAAGTATTCAATAAGTAAACCCTTGTATAAAAAATTTCCCCAATGAAGTTGGTGGGAGCATTACCATTGACTTCACTAGAGGTAAGACTTTACACTGTAGTGTTTTAGTATGCAATCAACCTAATTCAAGGTTGTGACATAATGATTTTTCTTATCTTTCTCCAACTATTCTGTCTGTTTTGTAATTACCTACTGCTTCTCCAGGCACTGGAAACACGATTGTACTTCTAATAGGTATTGAGAGATTTGGGGCTTTTCTTAATAGAATATAGAAAGAAACTTAACATGTTAATAGTAGACTGTGATCTGAAAACACTCTTTTTCGAAATGGAGTTCACAGTAAAATCTGTTAAAGTGTTCCATTTTGATGAGTTGGGCTTCATATAAAAAAATCTTGCAGAGAGAGTAAGATTGGCTCTTTACTGGAACTGTCATTTTTGGTTTTATTTGTGAAGGAAGGAATTTCACTGACCAGCTTACACCAAATGTACATTTCTTGCCATCCAAACACAACCATCTCCAACTTTTGGAAGACAGAGAAGAACTGACTTCTCATTTCTCACTTTTTGTATCTTCTTCAAGACCTCGTTTCAGAGAATAATGGGTTCGGCATTTTATCTACCTGAATCACTCAGATAATTTAATTGTGGGATTTTTATTCCTCCTTCCAGGTCAATGTGACCTCCTTTGCAGGTCACTAACCTATTGCAGGGGAGATGACTAGCTCTGCTCTGCTCTTTAGCTTAGTAAGTAGTCTGGTGGTCTCTACCGGACAAAAGGGCTCTTTTCAATTCAATATGAGGATGGTTTGGAGCAAAAAAATTCCTGGAAGATCCCACCAGATACTGAAAAACAGTGCAGGGAGGGAGGGTGGAGGGAAAGAGTGGAGTTTGAGGAGTATTCTTGAATGAATACATGGTAGATAATATACAGTAGGATACGGCTATCCATATGGGAACTGCATGCTACATGTTATCTTTGTCAATAGCTTTCCTATTTCCCTGATAGCTTGGCTGTGAGATTTCCCCGATACCTCAGCTGTACTGCGGAGGATTAAACTCTGCTGGAGATGGTCTCCAAGACTGAAAGACGGATGTTGTGCATCCCTCCAACGAGTTTGGTCCCCTTCTGGTCTGCCTGATTATCCACTGTTTGTAGCAGAAGTACAGGCCTGTGGAGCAGGCTCTGCCAGGACCAGCTGGTGTAGTAAAGCCAGCTTTTCCGCTCCACTGTTACCAATTTACTAACTTTTCCTCTTCACATAAACTGGATATTCACATAAGTGTAGAGGAACATTTTTCTGTGGCTTTCTGTCTGGAGAAATTTTCCCTGGCTGATTATCTCAGTACCATTGCAAATATTACACATACAGGAAAAAAAAAAAAGAGAGGAAAAAAAAGACAAATCTGCGAATCTGAATGCTGCTTGAAAGGGAAGAGGTAACTGAAGTAAAAGAAATGCTTTACAGAACAGAAACGGGCTGAAGGAAAACAGCTTAATTCAGTAACCAATTGCCCAAAGCCAGTTTTAACTGTGAAGAAGTTTGTCAGTTCAGCTTAGAATAAAATTGGGTGAAAAGAAACCCCAGAAGTGAAATGGCTTAGCCTTCCAGGGTGAGGAGAGAGCTGAGAGACTGCAGCAAACCAGTGTATTTGCACACCACTGGATAGCAGGAAGCAGCCAGCGCAGCATTTCTCGTTTACCTGCATGCCAGGGCATGATCCTGACTACGGCTTTCGCTGTTTATGGGGAAATAGGTCCTCGAACCTCACTGCAATTCAATTGGAGCTGGCTGTCTAATTTCCTCCTCTGCAAATCTTACTTTATATGAAGCACGCAGCTACCAAGGGCCAAAAGCAACGTCCCTCAGGTAGCGGCACAGTGTTCAGCATGCTGTGCTCTGTGCTCAGTTCACCCCAAGAGCCATTGTGGTTCAAACTGACAGTACCAAAACGGGTGTGACAACAGGCTTTATTATTATTTAAGGATGTGATTTTAATAGTAATTCCTACGAAACAAAATTTTGCGAGAGAGAAAATAATGTTTTACACAGGAAAGGGAAAGCCACTGAATGAAAAGGCTAAATTCCCGTCAACCCTTCAGCGGTGAAAGGACGTCTTAGAAGCTTCAAAGTTCTTTGTTATGTACAAATTTGCATAAATCTCTCATCCCAGAAATGAAAATACCAGATGCCTCAAGCCACAAAATACTCTCAGTCTATTTCTGATTTCACTGTGACAAAGCAGCATTGGAAATCTCAAGGAGATGAGAGTGGTCTCCAGGGACTCCGCTGATTTCCCTTAGAAGCTGGCACAGCATAGGTGTAAAATGGCTTCAGATGAAACTATTCATGGAGTAATTAAAAACGGGTGAATGAGGTATCTTCAGACTATAGTCCTGTGATGTAGATGAGAGTTTCACAATATTCAGAAGCAAATTTTCTGATGTGCCTTTTTCTGTGGATTAGCTCATGGACTGTTTGACCTTCATTCTCATACTTCAGGGACCGAGTGCTCCTCTTTGCGCTGCAGTTGGCTCTTCTGTTGAGTTACACAGATTTGTCCTTTTCCAGTCCACTAAATGGCCTTCAGCTTCTTGTGAAGGTCAGGATTATGAAGAGGATTGCAATAAACTAGCATTGTTCTGAAATATGCTTTTTTATTAGCATTTAATCTTGGAGCAGCTGCTAAAAGGAAAGGATCATAAACATTATTGGGTACTTTTAATTACAGTTAAATGACAGTTCCAGGTTGTATTATCTTGTCCTTCTCTATATTCAGCATGAGTCTTTCTGGAGTTAAACTATAATATTGAGCCTTATCAATATAGTGTTGTCTGGACTATGTACCTATGGAAGCCAAATCCTGTTTGCTTTCAAACTCAGGTAGACCTATCAACGTTAGTAAAAATATCAAATAAGTTAAGTGAAAGGAATGTGACACTTGCTCTTTTTGCCGTGAAGTGAACAATGCAAATGACTATAATTTCCAGTTTATAAATATTAATGAGGAAAAGCTTAGATTCTGTGACACGTACTAAAACTGATTGTTTTGTTGATTTTTGCACCAAACTCTGGGAAATTCAGGTAGAGTAAGGTTAAAAAAAAAACAAACCCAAACAAAAAACCCAGCAAGAATGGCTTTGTCTGGCTTGCCTCAGGCATCTGTTCATATTTCTTGGGTCAGAGCCTGGGATTTAAACACTAACTTGACTTGTGTTTAAACTGCTGAAGTGACAAGCCTGGACTCCAGTTCTACTGACCCAGTTCTCTCATCGGAAAATCTCTTTCCTCCGCAGAGCAAGTGATACGTCTGTGGCAGGGCAAGCCTGTGCGCTGCTCCTTACGTGATCAGAATTAGCTAGTATCTTTTGTGTATTTTAATTTTGGAGCCACTTACAAAGTGATTTTTTTTCCCCCTGCTTCTTTGCCACGTGCATTTATCTTTAGACTGACTTATTTCTCAGCATTGCCAGTACTTATCTGCCACTTCACAGACTGATTTCTCATGCACAAAACCAAAACAAAGCTTGGTGGAGTTTCATAAGAAGTGTAAGCAGGCAGCTAAAAATTAGCAGCTATATGCCTACCCGGGACTCTGAGACAGGCAAGGAAAATTTATTTCTAAATCATTGCTATGAAGGACTGGTCCAAAAGTCTGTTGACTGCTCTGCTCCCTTCAGCCCTGTTCACTTAATATCTCCCCGGGGGTCAGCACTCACTGAACACAGCAATTAGCCAACCAATGCCCCCTATATGCAGCAGCAGCCATATGTCTGTATGGGGTATTTACACCCCATTGCAGTGATTTTGCTACATGGTTGTATTTTCTCATTTGAAGACAGACAACCTCGGATGCAGATATAGGAACCTGGACACAAAGGTCTGGGTCACCTACTTCCATGGTGCACGAGGAGTGAGATTCCCATCACAGCGGCACCACCAGAAGTACCGAAGTGCAAATGCTGGTCCCTGCCTTGGCTTCCTTTGATCAGTACCATATTACATGTTGATGACCTTTTCAAAATGGAAAGTGTCATAGTTTTACTGAAGAATACTCACTGAGAAATTGAAGCAGCGTTGGTAGTTTTGACCATGTTGAATGTAATTTTGTTGTAGGGAGAGGGTACCTTCCCCTCTGAAAGAGGTGATGAAAAGGGACTTAACACTTAATAATTTGCAAAATTAATTTGCTTAGAAGTGTTTTAGAAAAGATCTGCTTGCAACTTATCAGAGCTTTTTCTATATCTTGATGAAAAGCATTTTCAAGGACAGCTATAGGGGAAGAAAAAGTATTGGTTGCTTGGTATTAATTTTAAATTATCAGGAAAAAAGGAAAAGCCAAGTGATTAGGAAGAGAAGCTTTTGTCTGATCATGCCTGCCTCTGTGAAGCGTGGGCACTGCTGCTTACAAGTGATCCTCTTCTGACAACCCCCTGCTGCCAAACCTGTCTGCAAGCACAATCTTTCTTGGAGCTTTTTCCCCAGATGTTGGATCTCCTCAGGTGTCCTCAGCCCACTTCCCAGCTGCCTAGTTATTCTGCAGCCATGCAAATCTCGTGAGCCAGGCCACATCCCTGCTGGCCTGGCATTAGCACTGAACTGGTGATGGGGGAACACTAGTTTTGTAATTGCATTATGGAATTCGGTGGGAACCCAGGGTGAATTTCTCTCCTATAAATCATGAGTGATGTAACCACTGGCTTGGTGCAGTCAGAATTTTAAGTTTATATTCTCAGTGTTTGTAGGGTGGTTTGTTAAAATGACTTGCTCTTTGTTAGGTCCTGGCCTTCAGCAGTAACTTGTGTAGAGCCCTGGAGGCAGGGACAGGTTTAGGAACTGGTGATGTAGGTGACAATCATAACAAGATGATCTACAACCTTTTTTTATTTCTTGGCAATCATTACACTTTGATGAAATAAAGCAAGAGGTTTGACGTACAAGAGGGAAGGGCTGAGAGAAAATTATTCTTGGATACACCAGAAAGTAGGCCAGTTTTGGCATTATTCATTGGTTTCATTCCTTTTTTGCATTTTATGGCTCTGGCCATGTCTACCTTACTTGCCAAGTGCAGGTCCAAGTCTGTTACAAAGTCCAGCTTAATTCACCCTGTTTATTTGCTTATGCACAAGCATAAAGTTGGGATGGGCCAGGGCTGAGCTCCTGTGCTCCCGGAAAGCAGAGAGGCAAGGGCTGTGTGAACGGGGACCTTGCTTTTCCCCTTCTCCTCCTCCGCTGGCCCTGATCTTCCTCTGCCAGACAGGGAAATCAGTCGCGCGGTGAGCTGGGAGACCGTCTGCAGAGGCACAGCCAGATCTGGCAGGCAGTTCTCTAGTTTCAAATAGTTGGATTTTGAATATGTTAAATTTAGGTGTTGCCTGCTGTCTTCCGTGCCCTTGCAGATAGGCGTTACAAATTTAAAGATACTCTTGTAGTTCTTGTCCCCTTTGGCAAAAAATAAGTGGGGAATTTCTTAGGGGGAATGACTGGGAAGGTGGACCAGGATTTCATGAAACTGGATTTCGTGCTAATCCTAAACTAAAACCTGATGAAGCAAACAGGAGCTTCCTACGGACTTCAGTGTGTCCAGTCAGGAAGTGCTAAGTGCATTTGCACATGGAGGAGCACAAAAAGAGGCGAGTAATCTGCTTGTGTCAGCTTTGCTCTTCCCGAAGATACAGGCATGGCTTTTGTTTATTGGCTTTTTCTTTCCTCCTTCCGCCCCCCCCCCCCCCCTCCCCCTTCTTTTCTCTTCAACAAGAATATAGGTACTGGGGGTGATAGAAAGAAAAAAGTATTTTATCTGGAATTTTTTTAGGGGTTCATTCTCCTGCTCATTAAAAAACCCACTGAAATGTGAAAATTTTCAGCCATCTCATTTCATTTATCTGTGAGCATCCAGGCTCCACGCTGAGGTCATTAATATCTCAGGTGTATTACCTCACCACAGTCTGTTGCTATGGAAATAGCTCCAAGCATCCTCAGTGCCTTGGTTGTGTACTGCCTGTGCATCTTGGCAAGAAGGCTGTGTGCAAGGGAGCAAACTTTAGTTTTAAACCATACTGACACAAATTTAAATTTTTACAGGTACTTCAAATTCTTTACCTGCCTGTAAATCCACCCATACTTGGTGGTGATTTTTTGCAGATCTTATGTATTTCCTTCTTACCTGCCTGAGTTTTGTCCCTTTCATTTGTGTGAAAGTGATTTCTGGAGAAAATAAATGTCCTATATATTAAAAAAGAATCGTAAAAAGGCTTTTCCTCATGTTTGCCCTTCCGATTTCTATGTATTTCTGTGCTTGGCACCCAGTGACATAGCTATGCAAGCACTGTATCTAATATACTACTGTATTTAATAATAGATCAAGCTGCAGATAGTGTCACGTTCTCCCTGAATTTACTGGTTTGACTTATTCTTTTCATGCTACACCCGTAATTATCGAATGGCTTAAACATAGTTACTGTTCCAGGCTGTTTTCCACTTTCATTTAAGGATCTTTAAGAGCTTTACACAAGTTAAGGCTGAATTAAGCTGCTCTTACCTCTCTGAGGGAATATGGAAGAATTATCACAGCATCTCTCTGCTCCAGCTGCAGGCTGTAGCTGCTGTCTCTATGGCTTACAGCAGTAAACCTTAGCTTAAAGGACAGCGGAGTGTTTTGTGTGCACGGGCTATCTGAGCAGTGCTGTGCCCCTGTGACAGCCAGGAAAGGTGGCAGACCGGGGCAGCCGATAATCCCAAGATGTCGGTGTCCCCCTGAGAACTATTTGCTGATACATTCGGATTAAAGGCAGCTGTGAGGGCTGGCCTGGATTTCTTGAAGACTGAAATGCTCTCCTTTCCTTCACAAACTTCAGGGTTGGGAAAGCCTAAATAAAGGTGAAATAAAACAGAGAGGGTTGGGGTTCTCCCCCCCCCCCCCCCCCCCCCTTCCTGAAGGTAGCATTCTTCTGATTCTATGAGGTAGCATTCTTCTGATTCTATGAGGTAGCATTCTTCTGATGAACCCAGTGGTGCAAGTTTTAGAGATTTTTACGAGAGAAAATCACCCAACTCTTGTACATAGGAAGGAAGCGAGGGCTTTAGCAGAAGTACCTCCTCTGTGGGAGATGGGGAAATGTGTGGTAAGTGTCCATCACTTGCGTACTGTCTGCCGTTCTGTTCCCATGCTGTTCCCTCTCGCCACTGAAACTTTGAAGCCTTTTTTTTCTTCTTCCTTTTAGAATGCCTTTCAGAAAGCCCCGATGTAGTGAGCAAGACTTATGTTTTTAATCTGCCTGGTTTGAGATGTGCAGTGAGCAGCCCCCCTGTCATTCCCTGCTCATTTGATTGTGCTGTAAGCTTATAAACTTCTGTTTGGTACAGTGCTCTGGAGACTTGCTAGCAGCCAGCTAATAATTTCTATAATCCTATCTCCCAGACTCAGGAGTGTGGTCTATATTCTGTTTCCACCTTTTTCTTAGAATATAATCACTTCCAGTGGGGTCAGACAGATGTAATAGAGACAAATTTCATCCACACAGCTTGACAGACCTCACAAGGTGGTTCTGTTATGAAACCTGCATATCATTGATCATCAGTGGGTTGAATTAGTACAACAGTTTCCTAGCACACCTGCCTGGCTGCCGTTACAGGTAGCTGGCCCACATAGATCAGCAGGCTGGCTCGAGCACCAGCCATGCAGCCTGAGACAATGTAAACCCCCCTAAAGCACAGGTTAGTTGGATACCGTAGCAGGTAGAGCGACAGAGTTTGCAGGATTTCTTTCTAACTTTTGTTAGTGATAGAATTAGGCTTTGAAGCTGTGAGATTTTGTTACCTTGTTTCCCCCCTCCCCATACCCCGCTTTATGCACACACATGTTTTTCCCTAATTCTCCTAGGCGTAGTTGGCTGGGAGAGAGGTGGTAAGCATGAAGGGGCAGCAGTAGCACTGAATATCTTTCCTTCTTAACATCTGAGTCCCAGTCTTGCTGTTATTCAAGCATACATTTTATGCTTGCACTTGAAAGGGAAGAATTTTTCAAGCTTTAAAAAATCCCTAGAGAAGGAAACGCTGGTTTTTTTTATTGCCTTCTCTTTCATTTATCATTTTTAAGACGTGCAGAAATTGGATTGTTGGTGAGATCCTTGTCTGATAGCAGCTGGCAGTACTGCTCTGACTTTGAAGAGTCTCTGCCAAGTTACACCCAATATGATCAGGCTCATTTTGGAAGGAACTGTGCAAACAAATTATCACGGAGTGAGATGTCGGAGTTCGTGATGATACAGAATGTTGCACTTAATATTTAGCAATGGAGTTTGGCTCAGGTTTTGGTGTTCTTGCTGAGTATGACATCTGGTATGATGGAAACTTGTACCTACTTTATAAAGTTTAAGAAAAATATTACGGTATTAATTCTCATGGCTGCTACCTTAAGTTCCTGATTTGGTTGGTGGGACGCAGAATTTTTACTGGGATTGTAAATGGAAGGCATTGGTATTGTGCTTACAGTAGTTACTTGAGCTATACGTGGCCTCAAGGGACAGTTAATCCATATCAGTTCCAAAAGGAGGAGTGGGGAGGAGCACACAAAAAAAATAATAATTAAGCACTGTCTGCTTCCAAAATACTGACTGTAAAACCCTTATTTGCAAGCATTTGTCATGGAATAGAACTGTACATTAATAGGAATTTCTTCTATGAAGAAGCATACCCTTCCTGCAGGATGTCTTTCACTGCCAGTATCTTGCAGTGAGTGAAAATGACAGGCAGCGATGGAGGAGAGAATTGCCAGGGCTGAAGGAGAGCTTTTGCTGCTTGATGAAATGCTGCTTGTGAGGACTTTGGTGCTAAAATGTGTGGGTGCTAGGGTGTCCTGACTTCTTCGACTAACTTTTCTGTTGATGTATGCATGCAACTCTGCCAAATATAAACTTTTTTTTTTTTTTAGGATTTTTGAGGGGAACTGCCGACTACTACCAGTCTCACTAATGTTGATTAGCAGCAGGAATAGAGACATGGAGGCCAAACAAAAAAGACCATCTTCCAGTACTTTCGCTTTTATGGTTGCTTCATAAATCTTTAAATGATTATATTAAGTACCTACTGGAGACTGTAATGCCAAGCTCCTGCTGATGCTGTTGTCAGTGGAGCTATGCCATTGTAGGAAATGGTGGGCAGTCCTTCTCAGCAAAAATCTCTTGTGTAGACATACACTATTTACAGACATTATTCAAAAATATTTACACTTAGAACAGACTAGAATGAAAAAGGTACAGAGTTTGCTAGCAGGGATTCATGAAGCACATGTGTTACTGATTTTATTGTCAAAGACATTAAGAACTGGCAACTGACTTTGGGCAAATTAATTTTAGATCCTCAGAGATGAATTAAAAGCTAGTTACATGCAAGGATTAGGCACTGAACACCTTATAATGATGTGCATATCAGTTTTTCTGTCTGTTTATAGCTTACTATATGCTTGCCACTTTCCAGTCATGTTGGTCTATCCCACGCAAAATTGTATCTGAGAAAAGCTGTGTGTGGCAGAGAAAATGGCAGGCTGAATACACTCTGCCCAGTGTCAAATGCCTTGGAAATGGATCTACCTGATTCTATATTTATTTCTGTGATTAAAATATGTCATATTTTCTTATAGAACAATACTGTATTTTCCTTCTTTTTTGGCACAGAAGAAAAGCCAAGCTCTAAGCAAGAATTTAAGGAAGGGAGAAAAAACCTCATCTCCCTTCTTTAGCAAACACTGTAAATTTCAGTTACGGAAGTGTAGTCAGATCAAGTGTGGGGCCATTTATTTCCTTCAACTGTCAGTTTTTGCAGTTTTTTGTTTATGCTTACTAGTGGTGAAGAATGCATCCATTTTTTAAGAACTCTGTGTAAACCAGTTGTGTATCAGTTCTGATCCTGTGGGGGCTTTTTACGTTAACATTTTCACTGAAGACATGAGGACAAAGACCTCAGAATCAGGCCCATAGCCAGAAATATGTGAGAACTTAAAAGCCAAGCAGAATAATTGGATCTTTGCTAACAAACTGACAGAAACTGTCATAGATAATCAGATTAACATGGCAGAAAGCCCTGGAAACAGTGACAAAGTAATGTTCGTTTCTTACCCACAGGAAACTTTGAATTTAACAAGCCAAAGAACAGGCTAGCTGTGCATAATGTCATTATCAAAGCCAAAGTGATGTTTGCTGTCACACCTATATCTCTCCCTTAAACCTTTTGAAGAAATGGAACACCTACAAGTGCTTTCCAGGGGAACCTCTTTATTTATCCCCCGGCCCAAGGTGTGTATCGCATGCCTTTCCCAGCGCCAGCTGTCACAGCCACATCTGCCTGCTCTGCCACCCCTCTCGTTTTGCAGAGGAGCTGGTGTGCTGTGGTCACAGCCAGAGCTGGACCGCAATGGGAGGTGATGGCCGTCTGAACCTCCTCTTGGAGTGACATGTTCTGAAAGAACTTCAAAAAGTGGTGTTTGTTCCATATTTTTAGGGTGGTGGAAAAGTGTTCTCCCAAAGCTGCTGTCTGCTGATAAGATACGTATGCAAAAGACTTGCGTGACCTATTTGATTGGCCCTTTCATAGTCAAAATTAAGAGATGCTAGGGAAAAAGAAAAGGGTAAAAAAGCAGTGAAAAGACAAACATAAGCCCATTTCAAAATCCTTCCCCTTTAGATATCCAAAATAGTGATAGCAAAATCCTAATTCTCTGAATGTGTATTTGGGGGCTTTTAATGTGTGAAGAGACTTCTTTTTAAGCCTGGGTTTTGTGCAAACCTGCATTCAATTTCTTCAAACTGCGTCTGTTGTCTTAGGCAAATCACTTTAATCTTCCCCTGCCTCAAATCTCTATGGTGTAGCACAGATAGATTAAGTTTACTGCAGATATCCAAATTATCAATGGCACAAACCCTCCAGGAAAAAACTCCTTTGATCTTTCAGTCAGAAGAGCCCTACTGAAGCTAATGAGACTGAACATGCAGGATAAGTGCTGCTGTAGGTATAATAAAGCTACTGGCGATGTGGGAGGGAGAGTAATTTTTCCTCTGCATCTGCATTGCATTTTGTTGGTGGAGGGAAGGTGGAGACCCAAGTGGATCCAGGTTTGTGTCTATGAAATGTCAGTACATTTTTGTCAGGCTGCTTACGTATGCATCCTGCTCTCCCTGCGTTCCTTGTGAGTATATAAGCCATCCTCCTCCAGTGACCCAGCAATGAGTAATTACCTCTCCTCCACATCATTTAATCATGCTGGTATTTTACATGGCACAGCTGTGTTGCACTTGCTGCTGCTGGAATTAAATATGTCTCATGGCTTTCACCTCAGAAAGGGCTGGTCCTGCAAGGTGCAGCCTGCCTGCTGTGCAGAGACGTGCTGGCTGGCACTCTGGGTGACACCTCCCAGCTCACGCGGGGCTTGGGGCCAGGTCCAAAAACGGCTTGGCTGAAACTTGTGTCCTGGGTGGTGCAGGAGGTTGGCTGAGGAGGTCAGGGCACCTCTAAGTTGATCAGTCTGTGGAGCCCTAGCACTGAGGTGTTCAGGATTGCCCAGACTGAAACTGGAGACCATTTGAGCAAATATTATTCCTGCAAAATGATACTTTGAGTGAGGAGCATCATCAAGTTGCAGGTGTTACTGGATGTATTTATTTTGCTGACTCTCTTAAGCCGTCTACATAATTTTAATGAGCATTTGTTAAGTGCCACTTTTCCGTCCTTTGGCATGCTTTCTTTAAATTCTGACTGCTATAGGAAAGATGTTATGCATATGGCCATATCCTTTTGTTAGGATAGGTTTGATAGGTTAGGCATGTTGTTCAGAAACGATCCCTGAGACCAGAGATGGTGTGAAATAATTTTATTTTCTGTTTTTTTTCTGTACAGTTACTTTTATTCTAGATTGATTGGGAGATTCCTCATTAGTGATCAGTGGAGTTACAGCACCATAGAATATTCTAAACTGGAAGGGCTCTCTGGTGGCCATCAGGCCAACCCTCCATTTAAAGCTGGGAATTTTATAGAAATAATGAACTTCTGGTTAAAAAGCAGAAATGAAACTTGGAAGATGTGCATTAACTTTTCTTCTCTGCCTTATGTTTTTTTCAATAATCTCACTCATATTGCTTAGAGTAAAAGACATAAAGATATTTTATTGTCTATGTCCTCCTGTATTGTGTTTGCTACTTTGCTCAGCTAACACTTTCTTTTCCCACGTTTTGCCTGTCTATTTTTTTGTAATAATCAAACTCCTTTAGGGAAAGGGCTAGTTGTTACTCTGTACAGCATGTAGTGCATTTCAGTCGTGATCATGGTTATGTTATAGTAACAATACTCTTCAAAAAAGATGACACCACCACCTGCAGACAGGTCTTTTGTAAGGATGCTAGATACTAATTTTCTATGACAGGACTGTAGTACAGCATGTCCGGCATCAATCATGAGATGTTCTTTATTTAAGCAATGAACTTTGGTAATAAATTAGTCACCACTCTTTTGTACATGAAAGAAAATTAATGATAATCATGGGAACAAATAATGACCTACAATGCATCTCATGGAAACAAGTATATGTTATTTTGTTTGCTTCAATAATGGTCATATTTGCCTCAATAACAAAATACAAAATTCTAGAAAATAGGACTGCTCTTAGTAGCTTGTCTGCTACCTATCAGTGGTTCATTACTGTGTGATGGTGGTATTATGTACAAAAGCATGTGTACAGCATATTGGATCCCTACCAGTGTTGAACACTTAAATGGAAAAACGTGTACCAAGGCAAATTATAGGCAGTTTGTCAGGCTGAGGTAAAACTCCCTTTGAACACGTACAGGTTCAAACAAGCGTTTTTTGTTAAGCAAGCTCTTGTAATTGTGATTTTTGTCAGCTACTGACCAGCTTCCTTTACAAAGCAGGGGCTCCCCTACAAATTGCTCTGTGGACCACAGATCCCTTGTTCTAGGCTTGTCTTCCCCACTGGAAAGGGAAAAGCATGTCAAGGCCCCTAAGTGCAAGAAGGAGTCATAGCATTGGTGCTGCAAGTCTGCCCATGCTTCAGCAAATACATTCCAAACTCTGCAGGACCTGTGGGTTGACCCTCATATCTTGAAGTTCAACTGGTCTGCTTACTAGGCTGATATGTCCTATTCATCCAAGGTTTACTGGATAAATAGACAATGCCAAAGGGCTTTTGAATGACCTTTTAAGCAATCTTAGCCTTCAGTACAGGCTGAAGGCTTACAGTCAAGGTGTATGGACAATTTCGGTTGGTTTTGACTAGCATGGATCATTAATGTAGTATGTCAACAGCTGTATATGAGCTGTTGGTATAGTTTCAGTTCTGTTGTCTGAGATTCCTTCTGCTTTGGACTAGTGTGTAGCACACAGATCAGAATATGAAGTAGCTAGGGATAGATCTTTTCAGGCTCTGCGTACAGCAGGAAAAATAGATTTTTACTTCCTAATTTAAAGAAAAATCACATGGAATTTATGTATATTTTCAGATTTTGTGAGTTATTTACATGTATGCAGTTTGGGAAATTAAATGGGTGAACTTGCACTGGGTGCTGTTCAAACACAAATACAGAGGCAAGTTCTGCCTCAAATCTAAGTAGGAAAGACAAAGCCAGGCTGCTTGATCAGCGGTATTGCAGCTGCAGGTGGTTGAAGATGGAGTGATGTCGTGATATGAGCTGACAGGACTAAGCAGATGTGCAGTGTAGCTTAACTATTGGATGCAGGGTGAGAACAGTATATGCCACCAACATAAACGTCTATTTTCAGAAAATCTGATTGGCAGCAAGAAAAGCTAGCAAAAATTAACAAATACAGAAGCAAGGAATACAGAGAACTGCTATGCAAGTGTGGGTATGGGGGTTTTTTTTGTTTCTTTTTTTTGTTGTTGTTTTGTTCAGATTCAAAGACATGGCATAATGCTTCATTTTCCTATGCAAACAGCTGTGTGTATATGTGCCTCAGATTTATCTTTATTTTAAGAATAATTTCTTGGGCTATTTTTTTGCTCCTTCATCAGAACTCTATACAGGCGTGTATCAATTTCAAGGAGACTTTCACTGAAAAAAAAATACTGGGTGTAAAATGAAATCCCTAGTTCTGAAGAGAGACTGATTCTGGAAGAGGTGGTATTTTAAGGACCTGAGCGTTCATCTGAGACGTGCAACCCTCAGGTCCTCCACCTATTTCAGCAGGTTGCAACTTTTACAAGCAAATGCCCTAAATTATTGATGGCTTCATGATGGTGCTGTCAGCCTTTCAGGTTGGAGCTGCCACAATCTGTGTTTATAATATGCATCGCTCCAACATAAGAGCGACTGAATTTGTAGACTAGGAATCAAGCCCCCTGTGTGGGATGCTGTGAGCAGAGGGACATGAACTCTAATTTTCTGCCACTCATCCGTATTCATTTGACTATAAACTGAGTTTCTTTTAGGCCCTGTTTAGCATGTGTATACACAGAAAGTGATGACTCCAGTAGAGAAAACATATGAAACCTACATCAAAATAACAAGTTCCTCCGCAGTTAAAATCAACAAGAACTTGTCAAATGGAAATGTCTTACCTTCCTACCTCCTTCCCTTTCTTTTAATCTGGCTTTTTCTCCTTTCCCTGCCACCCTCTTTCCTTCCTCCTACCTTGTGTTTCTTGTCTTCCATAGAAAATGTTGCAGGCTCTGTTTCATCTTGGTGAAGAAGAGGTGAAAAAAATTAATCTCAATTCCTTCCTGCAAGATGAAAGAACAATGTCTCATGACTTTTACTGATGTTCAAGTCAGGCAAAAACTAAAGAACCTACATATTTAGAAAGCAAAACAGATTGTAATTGGTACTCCCACTAGATGGAATAATCTTTGAATGTTGCCAAGCAGTGCTTAGAAAGGTGAGAAATTCTTTCCTAACACTTGCGGATGAGAATTGCAAGGACATAAAACAATTATTGCTGTGATTCTTTTGAAAATATCCAGCAATTTTAGTATGAGTGGAGAGAAAACGAGCATAAGGGAAGAAAAAGAGTGCAGAGAAAAAATAGCCTGTTAGAAAGGAAGATATGATTATGCCTTTTAGCAGTGTCAGTGCTGGCATAATTAAGCTGGTGTAGAGCCTGGTTTGTGAGCAGTTACTACAGAAGCAATGTTTTCTTTGTACCAAGTCTGATTCCTCACTGATGACTTAATGCTTCCACTCTTGCAGAGGTGGAAGCGGCTGCACAGAGCCTCCACCAGCAGAGGCAGGCAAAAAGCATGAAATGGAT
Source organism: Falco peregrinus (assembly GCF_023634155.1). Taxonomy (NCBI): domain Eukaryota; kingdom Metazoa; phylum Chordata; class Aves; order Falconiformes; family Falconidae; genus Falco; species Falco peregrinus. The sequence continues at coordinate 71,489,248 of NC_073726.1, forward strand.
GATGAGGAACAGTGAACAGAATTGCAGAAAGAGCGGCTTATTAAGTCAGCAAACTTTCAACGCCTCATTTTAAATTGGCTGGCAAGATTTAGATAGTTCAGGGGATGATTAATCTAGCAGACTGTCTGCAAAGCAGGGGCTTTGGCAGCCACGCAGGCTTTGTCTTTCCTTCACATCTCTTTCATTCCCATCCCAGTGTCACAGCGAGACCTGACCCCACTGACCCAGATCAGTTTAATGGTTGGGTTTGGAGCAGGACCCCGCAGCTGTCTGCCTCAGCAGGACTTTAGGGTGGAGGGGGAGTGATGCTGGGAGGAGGTCAGCAAGGACCAAAGGTCCCGCAGGAGCACCTTGGTCACAGCATCGTTGCCTTGGAGCTCCTCCACTGGCTGCTTTATAAAATATGGTGGTTTCACAGCTTTTCCTTTCGTGCTGTGCCAGGAAAGCAGCCCCTTTTTGCCCCCCCGCTGCCGTACCCTCCACCTGCTTACTGCTGCCCACCCTCCCCAGGCCATCCTGTGCCTGTGCCTTCATTTGCGTGGTTATGCAGAGAGGGAGAGTGGCGGCGAGTTTAAAGTTGGAAATAACCACTTTGAGTGATGCAATGTGATGTGTGAGTACTGTGCCTCCAGGCTATGGCACGGTCTCTCCTTGTTTATCATCATTGCTGTATAATTGTAATTTGTGCCACAAGAGAAAGGGCCTCCTTTACATCCAACCTCTGTCCTTCTCCAACTGGCTGAATAACACGTCCCTAGAGCTACCACCCAGCTGAGACTTCACAAGTCTTGTTATAAGCTTGTGGGACCCATTAACTGAACATTTCCTCAGAGAAAAATATTAGGATTGTTTCCAGGAGTATCTGGCTTTATCTTGGGCTTATCTTGCCATGAAACTTCAGATACATATCCAGTAACCAACTGTTCAGAGAGGAAACTCCCACTACTATGTGGCTTAAAGTTTCTGCTCTCCAAGGAGATGTCTCAGTGCAGAAGGGACGCCACGTGGGGAGGAAGAAGGTTAAAGAGGGCTTCTTTGGGTCTGAGGATGGCGAGAGCAGTGGGAGGGTTGACAGAGGGCAGCTTGGTCAGAGTTCCGGAGGAGTTTCCCTCTGGGGTAGATCAACCCAAATGAATAGCAAATAGGGCCCCTGAAACATCAGGAGACAAAGTCTCTCTCTTCTTTCTCCGAGCCATTGAAAAGCTGAAGTCCACATCTCCTTCTTGCTTCAGCACCTGCTCACAGTCACTTTCTCCTGCCTCACCGCACTGTGACACAGAGGTTGTGGGAGCAGCCGATGTTCTCTGCTTCCCTGCAGCATGAAATACAGCAGCCTAGAATGCAGGGTGATTGGGGCCAACTGCAGAAGCACTGAAATTAGTTTGCAAATGTGTCAGTTCATGCATTTTTTTTAACAGATGTCAGAAAGGGTGGCTGTTGTTTCAAAAGGCATTTAATTGGCATTCCAGTTTGTCTTTTTTTTTAATTTCACAAAAATGCGGTGGGAAGGAAAACTGAGTGGAAGATTAAATAGGACAGTCTGTCTGCAACAAAATGGATTTTCCTCAATTAAATCTGTTCAGAAGTTACTAAAATTTTGTCATTTGCTTTATCTCACCATGTAGTTTCTGAAAAGAGGGGAAAAAGGGTATGTTCACGTAAAAAATAATTTCGTAGTATCATTTTCCGTAGATGTCTAACAGGCTGATGTTATGGTAGAGTTCTTGGCGGAGAAATGGTTGGCTCAAAAAAGCTTTAAGTTTGCTTAGAACTTCTGCATAGTAAATTCAGGAATTCTCTGAATGCTCTGCATCATCTGCATGCACCGTATCTGAATCCGTGTGCTGACTTCCAAAGTGCACTTGTCATTTAACAGCATGAAGCAAAACTGTAAAAACGAAAGAACAGGAATCTAAACCCTGGCTATTATAGTGATATATTCCCTACTGTTTGCAAGGGAAATCCATAGATGTCCAACTCGCCAATTCAGAAAGTACACATGGACTTCTAGAGAGACAAATTTGTCATGGTACCCAAATATAGCTAGCTGCACTACAGGGTTGCTGCCTACAGTCCACATGTGTGTTAATGCCTAATTTTTAATCAGTGAAGTCATATTAGTTACCTCTGTTATGAGTTCCTGCTCATGTTTTATCTGAAAAGTTCTGCACAGCTTTTAATCAGCTTTATGGTTCAGATACTTTCAAAATTTGCGTTCTGCAAAATATTTTCTTGCATTGACTAAAAATCATTACTCTGCAAGCCACTTTCTGAGAAACTTTAGATATTTCCTGAAATACAAAATAGCTACAGTGACATATAAAGCACTTCCCCCCCATAAACTAAATACTCCCTGGGGAAAAATAGGGTGTTTGTCCCTCTGAAATTCACCCATTACTTTGCTGAGCAGTCATCTCAATTTCTTTCTACTAAAAGTTTGATATTAGCTACAACAAAGAAATTGTTAATGAGACATGCTTTGTTTTATGGAATTACCCAGCACACAGGACCCTGTGCAAATGTGCACTGAACCGCCCTTTCATAAAGGAAGATAAATAGAGAAGGTAAGCGCAGAGAAACGCAAAGAACCATAGCTCTGAGCAGATAGCGATGAGCTAGTTTTAAATTTTAGCTTTCAGTCAAGTTGTTTATAGCACTTAGTTTATCTTGCATGTATTTTTTTCCTCAGCTTCTTGGCAGAGGATGTTTGTTGGATGGAATATGAATTGAAAACTGGCTGACATTTTGCTCCAGGCACCCAGCCGGCTGTGGAAAGTTGCAGCCTTTTCGACCACCAGCATGTTTGCTGCTCAGGGTACTCCGGCAGCGTGTAGGAGCTGCTCTTGAACTGCTTGGTGCTATGCTACAGTTTGGGCCAAAGCCCATATCATGCCCGAGATGGGCCTGTCCCTTCGGGTGTCCCATCTCATACATGCAATATGACAAACTCTGACCCGTGCTGATAGAGAAAATAGTACTTCTCAGTATTAAGGGCTAAACCCTGAAATCCATCAGCAAGTTTTTCATGCCCAGTTTGGTTTTGGTGAGATTCTTGGCCTGGGTCAGCTTCATTGATTTTGTCCTTGGGGAGTGTTGTTGGGTTTTTTCAGTGTTTTATCCAGACCGTGGTGTTTACTTTTTCCATAGAAGGCAACCTATAAATGCAGGTGAAATTTCCATAGTCCTCACCTGACAAGCGGCACATAATGAGTTGGGTTAATGATACTGCCTCCTCGGGAGCAAATTGGACACTTTCACTGCTGCAGTTGGTAATTAGGATTTCAGCTGTTCTGTGTGGAATGAAGTTGAGCTGACAAAAAGGTAATTACATTGCAGTGCATTAAAAAGCAGGTACTGCCGTATAATTACCGGAGACTTTGTGTGTGCGTGTGTTGTTTTTCTTAAATTCATAGTCATCCCCTAACAACAGAACTGGGGACGGCTGGTGCAGGGTGCTTGCCAAGAAAAGCAAATTAGGAGGGTTATTACAAACCAATGTTTTCCTGCATTCAAAGCCAAATTTAACAAATGCTCACTCGTTCCTGAGATGGAAGAGTCAGGAATGGAAAGAGAACCAGTGTTAAATTCCTAAAAGAAATTGAAGTAGTTTGTCTGCACGCTTCTGTTCTGCCCCTGCTTTACCACTACTAAATAACACAGCAAAACTGCAGTATATGAAGGAGTCTTGGAAAGTCTTCAGTATTTATTTCCATGTGGTGTTTTCTGCCCTGCGGTGGCCATCTCTATGGAGCACCAGTAGCCACTGTGTTAGTGCTTCAAACGGCAGCAGCAAAACTGTGCAGAGGTGGGTGTCCCCTGCCTGGTGGCTGTGCCACCTCTTCACGATGCCCCTCTGCTGCGGGCCTCGTCCCACAGGGCAGGCTGGGGAACACCAGCATTTTAGTGATGGGTGTTGGTAGTTATCAGATACACTCTTGTCTCTCTTGTGGTCTTTTGGTTTTGGCATTTAGTCTGGATCTTCCTTTATCATTTTGTGTGTGCTGTCTGAGCAGCCCCTTCCCCAGCCCTTGTCCCGTTGTTTTTACATGGGCAGCTCTGCTCCCACAGCCAGGAGGGGTGATTCTCTTTTTCTTCTCTCCTCCTTTCCATCCCTATCTCTTGAAAGGCTCGAGAGTATGACAGCAGCTCTTTTCACCTCCAAGATCATTTATACGCAGGGCATCCTTGCCCATGCGGAGCTGCTGGTGCAGCCAAGAGGAAAGGCCATCTGTGTCAGCAGCGACAGTCATTTTCTATGAAGATTAATTTGGAAGTTCCCATTGACAGGACTCCTTTGGTGTGTCCTGCATGGCTGCCGGCAGCAAGGCGGATCGATGGCAGTCTGACAGCTTACCTCCTATGCAGCGAGTCCTGGGCCAGGGCACTGGGCTGGCATGCCACGCTGTCACCCTGCTTCCCTCCAGCTTGGCAGCTTATGCATAGCCTAACACTCTGGCGTTTAAATTGCTGGAGCTATCAAGGCAGAGATTGGTTTGATGGAGAAATTCAGGGTATTTGTGAGCGTGTTCGATGTAGATTAATTTTCTTGCAAAGCAGAGCAGTGTAGACTCTCAGACCATGTGGAAAGGCGAGGAGCTGTGGGCTGGGTCTCCTCACCAACTGTGGTCACTGACCTGAAGCTACCTACTTGATGTTTTGCATTAGAATTGTATAAATTCAGCAAGTTAAACACTGTTAAGGGAGCCCAACTGCTGGCAAAGGAGGGCTCAGCAGGACGCCATGCACTGATTTCTCTCTCCACCCCAGAAAGCACGTGCTGCATCTCTGAAGCAGGAAGGGAGGATGGAGAAACATCCCCTGTGTTTCCCCAGGCTTTCAGTGTGCATACAGAGATGATCAGGTGCGACTGCATCTAAATTAAAAGGGGAAGTGATGATAATGGGCCGGTATCATGACATGTACTTCATCCATACCTGGGTAGATCAAATTAGCCTTGCAAGACACCATGCAGCAAAAAAAATTCTAGGTAAAGTACATAGAACGTGGATTTGTAGTTGCCTTCTGTAGATAAGTTGAGGGCATTCGACTTTGGAGATCACAATTAGTATTGTTTATCCTTTTTTACTGTACAGGTATGTAAAGGTGAAAGAGAGGATTAGTCTTCAAAGATGCCAATATCTGACTGGGGAGAAATTCCTAGAGGTATTATACTTCTCAACCATGTGTTTGGGGTGGTTATCACTTCAAATATGAGCAAAGAATGGAGGTGCCAATGTTTGACGACTTTATCTGAAAAGCTGCTAAACGGTTTTTTCCTCATGTACTCAGGGAGAACAGGGAGAACATACTGGTGTGATGGCTCAGAAGGGAATTTCTGTCCCTATGCAATACACACTTGAATGCAGAGAAAATAATGGGCTCGTGAAATGCTTACTTGGCAGTGTCCATCAAACTTCACCAAAAACCTAAAAGCCAACACTGAAATTTTATAGCTTCAAACAAAATAATGCTGAGTGACATGCTGCAACATAAAAGTATGCAAAATGTTTTGATAGCTACAAGTGTAAAAAAAAAAATTGTTTTCTGTGTAGCCAAATACATCACAAAGAAGTAAATATAATAGTTTGTTGTTGATACACGAACCTCTCCCAGGGAGAGTAATTTCCACGTAAGGAAAAGCACTGCTCTATCATTAGCAAAACAAGAGTATCAGTGAATGTAAATGAGGTCATCTTTTTACCAGCGGTCCAAATTGTGAGTCCGTTGCTGTAGTCATGGCAGTAAGCATCCTGCCTGAGTGAGAAGCCCTGAACTGCATTCTGAGAAGGTGGCACTGAGAATAAGGGAAGTCTGCTCATGCTTCACATCCTAAATTATTAATTTAACTCCTCCTGCTATTTTAAAATGGTAACATTATTTCTGAGGTCTTAGGGCAGACAGGTTCGCACTGCCACCTGAAAAAACTCATTTTGCTCCATGTTCTTCTCTCTACTCCCCCTTACAAATAAAATGCCTCAAAACCCTGAATGTTTTTATGACCAACACTAGTAAGCCACTCCAAGTTGTGTTTTCTTGGTTACAAAGCAGTTACATAATAATTCCATGGATTTTTTTTGTCATAGGAAATCCTTTTTAAACTAGTCTGCATTTTCTCCATTGTTGAATCCAGTTCGCACATGCTCAGATACAACCTTGTCCAAAAGAAAGACTGCTAGAAATTGGTTCATAATAGAGCTTGCAACAGAATAACTTAAGATTGTATCTGCAGTTATCGCTGTAGACTTTACATCTTGATAATGGAGGAATCTTTGCTGATAAAACAAGAATGCAGTTCTATATTACATGATGTAAGGCTCGTGGAGATGCTGTTTACTGTATTGGCCATAGTTATCTGAAAACTATCAAATGTTTATTGCAGTATAACACGATGCTTCCTGTGGCATCCTGGCAGTGCTGTTGTCATACAGTGAGGATAGCAGTGTTGCGGGGGTAGGGAACACTTTGACTAGACAGGAGAGAACAAGGTGGTGCTGATGAAATTCCTCCGGATCAATAGGTCCTGGGTTAAATATTGCCAGGAGATTTGTCATTGCAGGGTCTCTGCAGACTGAGGTAGCTTGCGCTGGATCAATATTTTTTTTTTTCTCTAGACATGTTCTTAACTATTTCCTGATCCATGAGAGTTTATAAAATCCTCCCCCCCCCGCCCCCTCTTTTTAGCAAAAGCTTAATTTTTAGTGCAAGTATACAACCATAGCTGACATCATGATGTGTCCTGTGCCGTAACAGCTTTCCGTAGTCCATCAGCGGATTTAGCTCAGAAGGTTTAGGGCAGGGGTTCTCAAACTACGGCCTGCGGGCTGGATACGGCCCCCCAGGGTCCTCAATCCGGCCCCCGGTATTTACAGACCCCCCCGCCGGGGGTTGGGGGGGAAACCAAGCAGCTGCAGATGACTGCCTGCCACTGCATCCACGCGCCGGCCCCCTGGTTAAAAAGTTTGAGGACCCCTGGTTTAGGGGGTTGGGGGGAAGGCACAGAATTGTAAACATTGTAATAATGAAAAATTACTGGGTCCCTTTGTTTTCTCCTTTGCCACCTTGTTGCTATCACAATGTAACTAGAGCCTTGGTTCCTAGCACTCTGAGCCATGGCACTTTAAATCCTGTTTGCAGTCCAGGACATGAGGGTCACCAGGGTCTGATATCACGTTAAATGCATGGAGCCTGGGGAAAAGCTAAGAATGAGACATTCGTTTGTTTGCATGTAGTTCAAAGTGCTAGCTCCTTCCTTGCGTTGTGAGCACTGAAGTAGCAAAGGTGGGACAGTGCAGACCTGGACTTTGGGGGCAGGGTGGCAAGACACATTAGACTCATGTCGCAGACTGGCCACATTTTATGATGGTACTTGTGCCTGAGTACAAAACTTTCCCTTTCTCTTAATTTGTCCCTGATTTTCCCCCCAATGAGTTTAATCCCAGGAGCTTTCCCATGGCTTGTTTTATGTGGACTGTCTGAGGGAGAGCAGGAGATCAAATGAGGTTTTTCTGCTCTTTATTATAGATATGCTTCCAGCCAAGCAGCCTTGAATCTTCCCTATGAGCAAGACACATTTACGTTGCACACAGTTGTACAAAAAGAAATGAGGATTTATTGTACAAAAGAATGAGGTTTCCTCACCAAAGGCAGTATAGAAAGAGGCATTTTCCACTCAGTAAGAGGTATGTGGTTTAAGCGAACTGGTCCTTGCTAATTCTGAATATCTCTAGAGATGGATTTTCACCCTTCAGCAAATGTGGAAAAAGGAGAATATTACACAAAAGAAACTTCCTTTTCTTAATATCTCCAGTTCTTCCTAGATCTCTCTTCCTGCTGTCTCTGGGTAGTTTAGGTTCATTTCTAGCAGAGATATCCATTAAAGGTTATAGGGTTCCTTTGTTACAAACAAATGCAATTTCACCAATAATTTTAGCTCTGGGCTAACAAAAAACATCTTCTGCTGGATCCTATAATGACATCCAACTGCCTGGTCTTAACGACTCTGCAGGCTGTTTCTAAGCTGTGGTTTTTTATATATGTTCAAAAAAGTTACCACAAATTTGGAAAAGCCTTAGAGGAAAAGGTGTGAGAGTGATGCGAGGCTTGGGAAACATGCCTTATAGTGGGAGATGAAAGATAGCTCGGTCTGGTTAGTTCATCCATGGGAAGGGAAGGAGTCAATTTGATTATGGTCTAGAAGAACCAACGCAGAAGAGAGACTTCTGCTATTACGTAGTGTTTTGATCTCTGTATTTTTTATTCTATTAGATCAGAGGATTTGATGCTGAGTTTAACATGAAAAAAAATAGTTTGCATTATGGATACTTAATCTCTGTAGCAAGTAGTGTAGGCAAGTAGTGGATTCTTCCTCATTTGTAAGTCTTTAATTCAGTAATATCTACCTCTTTTATACAAGTTTTTCTTTAGTATATTATAAGGCAAAGAAAGATTGATACAGGGGATGCCAAGACTGGAAATCTGTGTAAAAGTGTGTTAAAGCTCAAGCAGATGTTTTAGGCTTAAGAGAAGTTGGTTGATGTTCCCTGGCCTGGGTTATGTGAAAGGCTTGAACAGACAACCAGAATGCTGCCTTCTTGTCCTGAAAAAATAAATCTGAGAATACGATCAGTTAGTAAAATAGGCTGTTATGGATCACAGGGTGCTACTAAGCAAACAAATGTGTACATTAGGAGAGAAGTGACCAAGTCAAGGATTTTCCTCAGGTGATATATCTCCCTCTTTGTTTCCTTCCATCTTAGCAAACCTTGGCAATTTGAACGACTACTGGTATTGAACCAATAATGGCCAGTTATGCTTTATTGGCTTCGTTAACATATGATGGTTTTGCAGAAGTAAAGCTTACAGGCTGGTGCTGGTTATCCTGTCGGTGAAAGGCCGGTTAGCCTGATGATTCTGCAGAGATTGATTAAGCAATGAGTCTTGACAAGGCTTGCAACATTGCTGCAAAATAATCAGACCTCTGGGAACTTTTAAGATTATCAGCGTGAGCCTTGGATTCCCGTGGGTGCATTTATCACATGGGATCCTCACCATAGAGTGGCTATTAATACACAGTTGTTTGCGTTAGAAATATTTTGTTGCTACTGATCTGGTCCCTTGGAAGATTCATCTGGTCGGTTTGACTTGCTATCAAAAAAGCCAGCAAAGCCACACTGCTGACTTTAAACGTCTGCTTCTTATGCTTAATATTGCTCCTTGTCTGCACCCAGGTACAAATAGAAATCCCGATGTTACCTATCTCATCAAATTTATACTGTCAAGTAAAAAAATCTGGCTCCAGCAGTAGGGCTGTCAGAGATAGGTGGTCTAGCACTGATGACCCATCTCTCCCTATAAAGTAGTCAGCAGGTGAGAAACTCTCCTATAAATGACCGAACTAAACTGATATACCCTGTCAGTGACAGCTTGTTTTCCATGCTCTGCCAGAGAAAAGAGTTTTCCATGACTTCATGGGGCAAATCTTTTTTATAAACTCAGTCTATTTCTTGCACGGTGGAAAGAAAAAGGAAACGGCCTTCTCTACGGATGGCAGGAGGCAGAGGCTTTCCTTTCCAGCAGCGTGCTACCCCTATGGCCTCTGCTTGCCAGAGCAGGACAAAGAAGGCTGCCTGCTTATACCCGCACGCAGATGGGTCGTTCATGCAGCAGCGTTGCCACTCGTGCTTTCTTTACCCTTTGCTCTCTGCCAGTGCTTGTTTACCTGGTCTGGCCTATACTATTGTCTGAGGGAAGATGAAGATGAACTTAGTTACTGAAAAGTTCACGTGCTGCTAGCCAGTTTCTCTGCTCATTTTTACACCTTTCTAGAGCAGAAGAAAATAGCAAAAGTGAAACCATCAGTCTTCACGTAAGCTGATAACATGATGCATGAGGAAGGTTCTTGGCAGAGCTTGATTAGCTTAAGCACAGGATCATGTTGATTTTATCTCTGTGGCTCTTGGATGAAGCTACGCTACACGCAGGCAGCCCAAAGCTGGGCAAACGAGTTTCCTCTCTCTCTGCAAAAAAACCTCTGTGGACGTACCTCAAGTGACTCAAGCTCTTTCAATTAAAAAAAATAATAATTGGGAATAGCAATTAGCTCTTTATTTCAGTGGGCTTTGGCTGTGGTTGGAGGCATGTCTGTATGTAGTACCTGGGAGATACTTGAAATAGACACAAACGAACCACTTCTCAGCAGCACGGATGATGCTCTGAAAGTGCCACTCTGACGTGGCTGCACTGCTGCGTTTGTCAAGTGCCCCGCTTTGTTCTGTCTTGGGATACGTGCAGGAGGTGAAAGCCCTATGTAAGCAGTCCTCATTCATGCAAATAAAGCTGTGGTCGTCACTGAAATTCTTTGCGTGGCATAAGGCTCAAAGTTTGATCAGTCTTTTCTATAAACTCAGGGTTTTTGGTGTCGAACTTCTAGGAGAGTTTCCAGATTACGCATTGGGAGGAATGGACAGGACAACAGACAGAGATCTGAATTTTCTAAAATCAGGAATGAGAGTTTTCTCAGCTTAATAGCTGCTTACCTCTGCATACTCAGTCTGCGTGGAATCTCCTTGGGTGCATCAGGCAATACCTTTAGACTCGGACTACAAACTTTTGGCTTGTGTAGACACATGTTTTTGCACACAAGAGGCAAAAGTCTTAAAAGAGTCAAATTTGAGAATCTTACTTAATTCATATACAGGGTTTGTGGGTGTGTTGTACTCCCCCTCCAAAAAAAAAAAAAAGAAAAAAGAAAAAAAAAGGTGCATAGTAAAGAAACTGAAATGATAACTGAGAAAACAGATTGTAGAATATATTATTAGTGGTGCCAGTTTAGTAACTTAATCTGATTTAAAAAAAAAAAAGAATTTAGCAGTATTTCAGTCACTATTGCTTTGACTGGATTTAGGATAGTTTTAGGAGTGAGGGAGGGAGGGAAGGAATGTTAAAGGCGGATTTTGTGTTCTGAAAGTGTGATAAAGTGTTAGTTCAGTAGCACCCCTTTATGAGAGTGGCTTTTCCAAAGCCATCTAAAATGTTATCGAATAATGATGCAGTGAGCGATGATTGCCTTGCTGTAGCATCCGTCAGATTAAATAACTTCTGTATCAGTCATTCTGCGTAATGCAAGATGTCATGTTAATAGAGCAGTGACATAGGATCAATAGTACCTGCTTTGAAAATTAACTATATTTCTTTTGAACTGCTTGCTGGATCTTGAGAAAATGACAAAGAAACCAGAAAGTATTCAGAGTAATGTAAAAAGTGAATAAAAATGTGTTTCTGTAGTAGTACTGAAGCATCCAGCATTAAGGAGTTTGCTGTCCTGAGAGAATATTTTAATCTTCTGAGACATGCTTAAGTCTGTCTAAATGAATCATTTACATGTTTGCTAGACACACATACACATGCATCTACATGCATATACATGTTCACACACACACTCACATACAGATTTCCATGAAGATATAAGGTGATGTGAAACTTATCACGTGTAGCAAAGTGTTTGTACCTATTAGCCTTGATCATGGTGGAACTTGATTGGACTCTGTATTTTTAAGGATGCTGTGAAGTAGTCTTCTAAGGAGATGTTCAGTGAAGTAGTGTCTTAAATAGTAAGATGTGGGACCTTGACCAAAAGTGCTCAGGCTTATTAGAGGTAAAGTTCAAAAATCTTTTAATGAATCCGAATTTAGATAGTAATATTAATTTCAAAATATGTCCCCTCTTGTTTTCATGGTCACTTCAACCTACATTAACAACATTTTGCCCTTTGAGCTAGTCTTACACTAGGTTGTAAGAGTTGTGATGGGACCATTTATTTGAACTGTATAGAAAACTGAGAAACAATTGTAGCTGGCTAAACAGAACAGGCATTATTCTGGCATAGTATCACATGGTGAATCTAAATACATTTAGAGGGTAAATCATATGTCTGCATATAGGTCTGATGGGTTTATCGATCAACTGATTGTTGCACAAACAGTAAAATGGTCTTTAGACATCCACCATCCAACACACTGCTACCAAAGAAGAGACTTCTTATGGTAGCCTGTCTTTTTATAGTTGTATTCCACATATCAGTATCTCACATAGGTGAAGCCAAAACTACTAATAATGTTAATTTCTGGGTTGGATGACTTAATAGGAAAAATGTGGGGAAGGATGACTTAGAAACTATTCAGTGGATACAAAACTATGGTAATTAAAAGAACATGCATTTTCCCTAAATTGCTCCAAATTTATAGCTCTGCAGGGTAAAGGGAACTGTAAGTAGACATGAAGCTTGGTGAAAGGGAGATTCAAGAAGCAGAGGAATAGCACAACATGGAGAAAAGAACCTGCAGGGGAAAGGGGTGAATTACTATTATTAAGGCATCATATATCCTATCTTTCATTGATTTTTTTTACTGATTTTCACAATGCATAAAATTTATTTGATTTTTATTGATTCAATTATATATCCTTAAAGACTTAAATATAGTCTTAAATATATCCTTATATCCTTACATTTCAGTAGTATTTTATCTTTTTCTTAGTGGCGGTGAACATTGGTCAAGTTCAGATAGGGCAATGTGTGTACTTTGACCCATGATAATATCTGTAAATGCTGCTTCATGTCATCGCTTTCTCATCAGAGCCCCTAACCTTCATCATCAACAGAGCAAATTGGTCCATTTTTTTGGAAATCACATACACGCACATACAAAAGGCATTGGTGGTTTGTGTCTTAATAAATGGATGGGAAGTCCGCAGCAATGTTAACCAATTGATAATAGTTCTTGAAAACTAGTAAATACTCCTGGCTATAATAACAGCCATAAGTTCAGCTGATATGTCAGGAACAGGTACGTACATTCAAGAACCTGATAAATGGTACTAATTAGTGGACAGTTAAGGGGTAACCTGTGCTCAAATTGAATCAGTCTAAACCACCGTCCCAGTCTGAGGCTGTACTTCGTGTGTGTGTGTGTATACACAGTATGTACATATACTATATACAGGTATATATATGTGCATATATGTATACAGTGACAGTTTGTGTAAGAGGTGGAAAACATGGACATTCCTCTGAAGTCAATGTAGAGTGAGAGATCCTAAAGTGCTGTTTCTGAGTGAAAGCACTTTTGAGTATTTCTTTCTTTCTCTAAAAATACAAAGTGTTCTGATGTTGCATTTATCTAGACATTGCATGCAAACCAGGAATGAACTTAACTGGAGCACAGTACTGGAGCCGTTTTGAACTTTGTATTTGTTGTGAGAATCTTAATGGAAGGTTTGTTTTGGTTGTTGGGATCATATCTGTGTGGGTTTTCTCATCTTTTTTGAGGACTAGAAATAGAATTAATGGCTGAAAACTACCTGAGCGAGCGGAGTGCACGGTGTGCACTCAGCTTTCAAACTCAGCTTTTCTCTGCTCTGAAACTCAGTTATAATTCCAGAAAAGCATGCCTGAAAAGCTTGTAATGTTATTTCTGTGCTCATCATTGCTCTCAACATGTCAGTGGGATGAAAGTCACTATAGAGATGTCAGATCATTATTATCATTCTTGTTTTCATCAGTATGGAGTGAAAAAGGGGTCATGGAGAATGATTCTAACAAAAATGACTGGAGAAAGGCAAATAAAATATAGAGGTATGACTTCTAATGAACATTTTGACAGATTAGATTGGAAACAAGATACCAAATATTTCCTTGCTTTGGCTGAAATCACTGTTGGCTGCAGCATCACGATTAGTAACAGAGAAACAGCAGTGCTGGGTCAGACGGGTGGACCTTGAAGCATTATTTTCCCTCATCTTGTTTGGCCACGTGGTAATAAAACACGTTTAAAACAAAAATCACCACCCTGCCCTATTTTGATTGCTTTTATATGGCTGTGGCTTCAGTGAGGTCCCCAGAGCATCATCTGCTCCCCGTTGCCGCCAGCACAGAGCCTGGCCAGGGATGCTGGCAGGAGGAGCTGCGGATACAGGCTCTGCCCCCTCCTTGGCTGCTGGCTGGAGCCGTGACCTTGGACTAGCTGATCCGCCTCCCTGTGCTGGTTTTCCTGGTTGTGAAAAATTGAGAGCAGAATAATTCTGAATTACCTTACAAGGCTGTTGAGGGGGTCTTAATGAACATTCGCAGAGCACTTTGAGACCCTTGAATGAAAGAAGCTATAAAAATGCAAGATGTTATTTATTTATGAAGGTCCTCTGGGTTTTGGCCAACAGCATGAATTGTTGACATTTAATTATTGAAACAGTATGCCTATCAGACCCCTTATGGTAGGAAGAGATAAATAATGCAGAAGACTTCAGAAAACCTGGTCAATACCCTCTCGAGATCTGAAGCAAATATACCAGACACGTAGCTCCAGCCTAAAAAGAACTGAATAATTAAACCAAGGAATGAGATCAGTTGTTCTGAATGCTCTTTATAGCTCATGCACAATGTTCTACAAATTATTTATTATTAGTCCATTACTTACAAGCAGCCTTTTCTAAATAAATACCATACAGCTTGCCTGCAATGGTCTCTTTATTGTGTGAATGTATTAAGGACCGGTGAAAATCTATCAGCATTTTAAGTTATTTGAGCAATTGCAACGTTTCTTCCTGATATCTTGACCCTTTAAGAGTTTTTTTAAAAAACCTTATCATAGAACCAATTAATACTTTTAAATATGTAATCAATCAACTTGATATGAAAAGAAAAAAAGATTTAGATGTTCAGAACGCTTTTGAAGAAGCTACTTAAAAAGAAGGAAAAGTCTGTGCAGTCACATTAATTATACAGTTCATTTTAGATGATGTTTTTCATCCAAGCATTGCAAAGTTTTTAAAACTGTTGAGGCTTAATGACACTGCAAGGCAAAGTACGTCATTTACAGTACTGATGGATAAAGTGAGACACTGAATGTGTTATAAGACAGTCTGTGACAGGGTCTTGGGCGCACAGCAAGGAAACAACAAGGAAGTTCTGTTCCTCCTCTTCAGGGCGTACTTCCTGCTCTCCAAACTCTTTAACTACAGAAAAGCAGTGTATTAGTATTTGCAGAGGGCTACTAGAAGGGAAAGACACTTCAGGAAAAGCTATCAGACCAACACCTTTTGCCCTTGTTCTCAATTGCTTACTTGTTTTAATGCCTGGATTTTGCTGGCACAAAGATTTATAATTAGAAGATAACTATTTTATGTTTATTATATTTTTATCTACATGTAATATATGCTGACCATTTCTACATAGGCTGACTCTAGCAAGTCCCTGTTTATTCAATGCCATGCTGCAGGCTGAGTAAATTTGAGATTAGAACTCCTCCATCTCTGTGACAATGCAGTGATGCGTGGACATGATGCTAAATGAAACCTGTGACTGAGCAGTGGGATTTTAGCAGTGATTTGAATGGAGATGTTTTTTGCCAGCTGTCTTGGAAGACTTTAATTCAGGAATTTATCCATTGCAATAATAGATCACAGTGATTTTGACTAATTTAGAGCTGTTCATTAAATTATTATATTCTGACTGTCATTTCAAGTAGAAACAGTATTTGTCTTCATTTCCAGCTCCACAACATTTATATCACAATGACGACGCTGAAGGAATGATGCTCCATGCAGAATCATGCAAAGTGTAATTTGCTGTCCATTGATTAGGTGGCATCATCTCCATAGCATCTCACCTCTTTCTGCATGTCTCTTGTTAAAGTACTGACCGTGTCTGACCCTGCTTCAGTTATCGGATATGACATGCTCACAGCCTTAGGTAGTGTGACTCTGAAATAGTTGGGGAAAGGGAGAACAGCCAATTTCTGTGATGGCTGTAGAAGAATATTAGTAAATTCCACAGATGTGAATGATTCCTTCAAGCAGTGTGGATACTGAGCTAGAGAATACTGAGGGAAGCTAATAATTCAGGCTGAAACTCCTCTGCCTGGGGCAAACAGTGCTGCTGGATGCTGCTTCTCATTTGAGTGGAAACTGAAAGGATGAAAAACCATATTCTCCTTCACTTTTCTTTTTGCTCTCTTTCTCTCTCTCTCTCCACCCTACCACCCACCCCCACCCCACCCCAGCTGGGTAGCTATTGTACATTTATGTTCAATATTTCTAATATATTTGTAAAGTTTGGAAACAGGACTGGAGGTTAATATTTCTTCTGATACACAAAAAAAAAAAAAAAAAAAGAAGGGATGGAAGAGATGGTTGTCCTCAAACTATTACTCTGAATTTACTCCAGCATAAGTTAAAGGGGTTTTCTTCGTTTCTTATTATATGATACAAAAAGCTACAAATGAATGAACAGATTTTTAAGTGCTTACTGATGTGTTTGGCTCAACTCTTGCAGCTGAGCTTTCAAAACATTTGCTATATTTATATTACAAGCATTTCACATATGCAAGTATATGGTATTTAGGAAAAGTCCAGCTATAGCACTGGTAGCATGGCTTCCATTTGGCTATGCAAGCAATAAGCACTATGGTTAGTGTGAAGTCCAGGAATTAAATTGTCTGTACCGTAAACCAGGATAGTGGAATATTGAAAACAGAAACAATACCCCAAAATACAACCAGTGCTTAAAAATCCAGTGTAGTCTGGGATCCCTGACAATGCAAAAATGTTCCTATGATCAGCGTCTTTCTCTAATGATTCTGGTTAATTGCCTTAAAGCTTAAAGACAATCTGAGATGGAAAAAACCCAACACATATATTTGGGGGGGGCTAAAAAATGAACAAGATGTAGAGTCAATCTGTGGCTCAGGCATCAACTTACCTTAGTGATGCTAAATAAATCTGATTGCCTTCCTCTGCCTTGCTTTATTCATTGAGAAGGAGGAACGAGAACCTCTGTGCTTGTCTAGTGAGAAGGTATACTGTCTGGGCCAGGGAGCCCGTGACTGTACAGCGCTCAGTACAGCAGTTCCTGTAGCTTGAATAATACCATGAATTTAAGACAGGCTTTAGGAATACTGTGGTATGGGGCATAGCAAAGTAGGCAGAAAAGGATTGGGATATTAAAACTACTGCAGGTTTTGAGAACCAAGGTCTTATATTAATTTCTTCCTGTCATTAACTTTCCTCGTCTTAGCAATATTTTCTGTAGGATGTGAAGTCATATCTGATATTGATTGCTGTGTAGTCTGAAGCACAGATAAGTGTCAGCTTGCATTAAGCTGGAGTTAGACCTCTCCTCTCCCCGCCAGCCCTCCCCCTCCCCCTTAGTGCTTTAATGCCGTAAGTAGGTCATTGCAGAACTGGAAGCTGTATTTTTTCCTTCTTCCCCATGTGGCTGCTGGAATACATTTAATTGCAAAGCAGAGCATCAAAGCTGGAGTAGCCAAGCTCACCTCCAAAAGATAATTAGCAAATCTCTGCTGGTGCAGTGCGCTGGAGGGTGAGCTACAATTGGAGATGGGTAAATACGCTGGTGTTTGGAGTCCTCACGTTTTTAAAAACAATTCCTGTTTGAGACTTCAATAGTTGCATGTTTTATTGGGCCAAAGCAGTGCTCAGATTCCCAGTTCAAATGCACTGGTGGGTATATACTCAGATAACGGGGACATGCATGGCTTCAGTGCTGTATTTTGGAGGCTTGGCTGAAACATAAACCAGAAGTAACAAACTAAAACTGGAGAGGGGGAGAGAAATGAGGTTTTTACTTGAAACTGTGTCAGGTGAAGTGCAAAGGGCCAGCTTCCAGCAGGCACGTGGTGCAGCTGTCATCCAGCCAGTGGTGGCTGGTGTGCTTTTGGGTGTTTTGGCACCAACCTCATTGCTGTGAATATATGAGAACAGCTGTTTGGAAACACTTGATTTCTGGATGTGTTTAACGTAACTATTTAAGCTTTTAGAAGACTGAGCTGGAGAATTGATTGGACTAAGGTTTGTTTATAAAAATTTAGAAAAGCTGCTAGGTTTAAGCGTAACATAAGAAATAAGTATATCTAGAGTCTCTTCCCAATTCTGCTAGGAATTTCCTAAATGAACACCCTGTAGGATCTTGTGCAGTAATGTAACCCCCAAAATAAGGATTATGGTATTATTTTAAAGGCTTTAGTACATCATTGCGCTCTAGCGATTATCAGATAAACTGATAAGCAGTGTCGCAAAAATTTTTATTAACAAACAAAATATAGACTCTCATATTGCCATTTTAAGCATTACACCAACATACTTTTGGGTTTTGGTTGGTTGGTTGGTTTGTTTTTTTGAAGTGTCATAAACTTCCTCATCTTGGTCATAAAAGTTGTCTTAGTAACTGGGCAGTTAAATAATGGAAGTTCTATCCAGAATTCTCTTGTGGCCATAAATATTCCTGTTGTCATTCATGACTGGGAAGGGCTAAATCAGCAAGGTCTGACTGTCACACTTTAACAATGCTACTTACGCTTAATTGGCAGGTATAGCCAGGAGATTTGAATCCAGATGGCTTCTTTTCAGGTCAGAAAAAAGTATACAGAGTCCTAAAATTCCGAAATTTAACTTTTATCTATACATAGTATGCTGAGACCTTGCATGGCCATTGAAAGAGTGTTTACTGAGGGTGTTCTTAGAGATAGCTGGGAAACTCTGAATGGGCTGTGACCTGTCCCAGAATGGGATGTTCAGAGGAGCTAAGGGCCCTGAGCACAGGAGACCCAGGGAAGGTTCAGCCACGTGGGACCCCTGCAGCCTGGGGCTTTGCTGTCATTCTGCATCTCGCCCTGCAGACTGGAGCAGAGAGTTTGGCAATGCATGTCAGAATTGAAATGGTGGGTCAAGTTCAGAGCTGAGGTGAGTCTCCCCTGAAGTTGTGCCAAGCTGGAAGCGACCCCACCTGTTGTACCACTTTGCAGCAATTACATTAAGGGTATTTTTATGGGTCTTTATCGAGCCTTGGAACAAATGTACCTGCTGGCACTGTGCTGCTGGCTCCTGACTGCTACACTTTACTCATTTTCTGAAATAGGGTAATAGAGCTAATTTAATATCCTTTTTTTATTTGGATTTGGGTTTTTTTGCGGGTTTTTTTGTGTGTCATGGACTGCCTTGTCAAAAGCAAGATTAATTTGTTCAGTTTCAGTTGAATCCAGGTTGGCAAATGCAGGGAAGATGTTAGCTCACATTAAAAGACACCCCTGATCCACTGGAAAATGTTTAGAAATGTGTGAACTCTTTGCTCTTTTTGCCATCAGATCATTCTAATCCCTTTGCTTTATTTGGATGTTAGGCCTCCAATTCCTGAATTTTCTGAATTGTTTTTCCTGTAGGTTTCTAATCTGTGCTAAATCCTTGTGAATATCTTTTCTTTCCTTTTATGAGAGCCTACCCCTGGATCTGCTACTAGCTCTGCTGGGTACGTGTCCCTTTTTGTGCCTTAATGTGTGGAACAGGATAATGCTACTTTCTTCCTTTGTAAAAACATCGAGGAGTTACAGCTGAAAAGAGAGCTTGGTATCATTATTTTTTCTTGCTGCATGGGGAGCTCCTTTTCTGTGGCAGAAATAACAACATTCATTCTTCATTAATTTAAATTACAAATTGAACATTGGTTGCTTCTCTGCAGAGATGGTGACAACACCGCAGCTCTAAAGTGCAGCATGCAGAGTCAGACCCTTGGCTGATATAGCTCAGCATTTTCCACTGAAGGTAATGAAGCTGTGATTTATAGCAGATAAACATCTACAATATCTCTAAAAGCCCTCTCCACAATCTGTCACCTGCTATTGTGGGCTCAGCAGCAGAATGAGATAATAGGAAAGATAAGGAATTACGGAAAGGCTCATTTTCTTCTCACACAGGAAAAAGAGCTTGGTCAGAAAAGCAAGGCATGACTTTAGTCCATCTGTTCTCCAAGGAGCACTCACTCCAGCCCCTGTCCAATACCTGTTGTCTTGGCCCTCCTACAGTTTGCCAAAACTACCTGGCCAAATTTTCAAGCCAGCATTTCAGGTGCTGGTTGACGGGAAGACAACATGTGACATAGTGCACTAAAATGAGTTCCCTGAGTCTGTCCTTAACTGGGGGATTAGGATAGCTCCAGCCTACGTTTTCCACCCATGGTGTTCAAAGACAACCGTCCCAGGGTGTGATGTTGCTGTGCCCCTTGCCCTGGCTCCATTGGGATGTGCGGGCAGCTGCAGGAAGGGCAGAGGAAGCTGCCTGTGTTGGCTTTGCACTACCTAGGAAAATCCTGCGATTTTCCATGCTCTTTGCCTGCTTGGAGCAATGCAAAAAGAGCAGATGGCATTAAATAATTTGGCCAATGCTGTTTTCATTATTTGCTCTGCTGTAGAGGTTTTGCATAAAATCTGTGGTTTGGCACTTGCTATAGATAGTTTTAAAGGAATAATACACACGTAGTTGCAAAAAGAAAATACTGATGAAACAATGTTTTTGTATTCTTGGTGTTCCTTGAAGCTGAGATGTACCACCTACTTTTAACTGAAATTTTCAAACTATTTTTGTGTTTATTTTTACATTTACCAAAAAAATTTTTATGAGAAAGTAAGTTCAACAATCAATAGCTTTTCAGTTTTCATCAATCATCTTTAGTTAAATAGCCTTAGAAACCTACAACTTTTGTATTTTTAAAGATTTTTTTTTTTTAAATCATATATGAAGTGGTTTACCCTTAAAAGCAAAATGTTTTTTCCCCCGAGGTGTGAAAAAGTGGTTTTCATTTCTGTTAAAATACAAAAAATGTTGAAGGACAGCTTTCAGCAACTATCTTCTGAAGCTGTGTTTCTTTGTTTTCTATTTTTGTTCAGTGACCATGAAAAGGTAATTATTGTTTGGTTATGGTGGCTGAAATGTGTAAGGTTTTGCTGACCAGAAAGTGATGTTCCCTTTTCAGTGGGCATCAAAGCCCACTTCATCAATCTACCACCTCATCTAACTAATCTCCTTCACAGTATTATATTTCTTTAATTCAAACTGCAAAAATACCACAATTTTTCCATGCACGTGTTCTTTTGGACATCTCTTACTCAGGTGACATATTTCTATTTCATATAATTAGAGATTATATAAAAAGCTGCAGGTTTCAGATCTTTCTCTTCAGGGAACTGTCTCCTGGGCAATGAAGAAAAAACCTGAAAATTATCTATTTCCTGTAAAGTACAATTAGACCACTTTAAAGAAATTCCATAATGAAATAGAATGTTCCGTTAGTGTACAAAACTACATCAGGTGTTTCCTTGAACTTGTTTGGAGAGCATGGGGAATTATTATTATGTGGTAGCTGATATAGTGCTGTCCTGTCATTGTCTTCTTTCAGAGTCCCATAACTGGGGCTGAGCTAAGCAGTTTAAAAAATTTAAAGATTTGTTCTTTATTTCTGCTAATAAACATTGTCTCCATACTGAACCTGAACATTTTCCAGCCATTGAATTTTTTCAGTATGTTATTTTTCATGCCTGATGTCCATTCAGGACAGGAGAGGGAGGTACCAGAAATGCAACAGGAAATTTGGATGAAGATCTGTAATAGCAGAAAGAATATCTCAGAGCACCAGATGAACGTTCATTATTCACCACCTTAAGTTCAAAGTGGCATAAATTTGAACCTGGCTTTTGGTCCTCAGCCTACTTAGATATGCAGAAATGTGTTTGAATAGTCAGAATCTTTAAGTGGTTGGCATACATATATATGTCACATTTAAATAAGACTGATGCATTTCCTTTCCTGAACTGGGAGCTCTAGGCCTTTTTTTTGTGATCTTGAGATAAAAAAAAAATAATAAAAAAATGAATATTTAAATTTTTATTCCTGAATCATATTGAGCTGTGCATCTAAGAAGTCCCTGTTTTATGGATATTAAACATGTTAACAGGCTCACACATTTTTTCCTTCACCACAGTCTAAGGAACGTAAGCCCTTGGGAAGTCAGCTTAAACACTGAAGGCCTGCCTTTGGTATGTGTAGTAGGAGAACAGCCGGACAGCTACTAGGATGTCTGTCGCTGACAACTTTAAGTATCACCCTTGACCCTTACAGGTGCATTGAGGTCCGCTCTGAGACACACAGAGCTATGTGTACCAAAACTCAATAGAAAATTCTGTCTGATTTTTGTACATGGTCAGGCTTTCCCACCAAAATAAACTTGATCTATTGTGGCTGTGTATATAAGGCTGACACAGGGACCTGAGGTTGAAGTAAGGAGTTTTATGATCATCTAGAGAAAGTTTATTCTAAAGTTTCCTACTTTGGGGGCATAAAACACTTCAGGACTGCACTGATGCTGCAAACATCTTTTTGCTGTCTGTTGACTCTACATCTGGATAGGGAGGTGGTATGGATTAGAAGAAATGTTCCCCACATATATGAAATGTAAAGCATAGAAAATGGAAATCCACATTGCTCCTTCCTCCTGCTGGAGGGTTGGTAAGGTACTGAGGGAGCAGGCAGTTTCTTGTTCCATTTCTGGAAATGTAACAGTTCTTCTGTATTAACTTTTCATCTTTGAAACCACCTTTTGTAATTTTTTGACTCTCTGTGAGAGAGGTACTGGGATCTGAGGTCTCAGTTATTGCCAGTCTCTAACTGACCCGTGGGGGCACTACCGACCTTTGATTCATTTGGTGCTGGGTGCTGAGCTTTCTTATCAAGCCAGTTTTGATTGCCTCCTTTTCTTACCCAGCAAAAAGCGAAATACTGGGCTACATTTGCTGCATCCTGGTGGTATCTGATCTCCATGATGGTTACAGAAATACGGTGTCTGCAAGAGCAGGTGGAATTGGTAGGGAGGTACTCCTGTTAGTCCTCTGAGGAGTACAAGAAGAATGCAGCAGTCCCTAGCAGCAGTGATTTATGCTAACCTCAATACAGGCACTTCATTTAGATCTTCCTATTTACTCCCTGCACAGAGTATCAGAGTATAAAATGCTATAGGCTCTGCAATCGGGTTGGCAGTTAGTGCCTTTAATCTGTATAATACATTCTTGTTCAAGTTACTTCATATTCTGTTGGGGTTTTTTGGATGCCCTCATGATCCTAAAGGGTTTGACTGAGTTGGGTCTGTGTTCTGGGGATTTACGTTCCCTTCTGAATACAGATTCCACTGCAGAGTATTTTTGTCTATAAATGTCTAATAAAAAATATAGTATTATAAAGTCTTGGTTAGCAAAGATGCTTATTTAGTTAACCACAAGGTAGGGGATCTAGAGTCATACTGCATTGTTTTTAAAGTTGTAGCATGAGGATGTGTAAGGATCAGGAACAAAAAGGTTCAGAAGGGCTGAGAGCAGTCACCAACGGTGGCAAAACTGACCTAGATTGTCAGTTTACTCTTTTTAGTCACAGAAGTTACCCTTTTAGCTGGTAAGACCTTCTTCTGTCAGGTTTTGGGGGTCTTAGAAGTTTGCATTTATTTTGAACTCGTCATCTGAATGTTCTGTGGGTTTTTGGGGGATGTATATGCACACATACGTATATATGACGGTTTTGATAGAATTGCTAGGTTATATAAAGTACTCTGTTTCATGTTTTTCTTTTGTGGTACGTGTTTTTTTGCACTGTGTCACGTAGGATAAATTGGAAATGACAGTAAACAATGTGCCTGATGTAGTATCTTGTACATGATCTGAGGGCAATGTTGATTCCACCCTTCAAGGATTTCCCTCAAGATCTGTACCTCAGCCTCGGATGTGGCAGGGTTAGAAAATGCTTCCTGTCAGAACTGAATCCTTTTGCACAGTAAAACTCATACATTTGCAGCAAACTCCATTAGAAATGAAAGTCTTAAGTAGAATAAATTTGATCAATTCAGTGCAAAATGCAAACCACACTTCTAGTTGCAGAAATGCATCCTCTCATCCCTCTTCAAAAGGGACTCTCTCCTTTCAGAAGTGAATGTTACTACCCTGATTTACTATTACCTTTCACCCTGTAATTATCACATGTGCAACGGGGATGTAGATGTATCTATTCTGATGCATCAGTAGACACCTTTTTCTCACTCTTTTTTGGTCGTACAAATGCCTAAGTGAGATGGAAAATGGAGAAATAGGTATAAGAAACAGCAAAAGATTCAGACTTTTTGTGATCTCATCAGTCCTCATGGTATGTCTTAATTACTGACGGTGTGTGGGTCATTGCAGAACTGTAGAGGGACCATTGAATCCTTAGTGTGCAGGGCATTAATGAACCACAGGGCTCACATGTCATATTTTTATTACCTTGGTGTCTCAGGGCACCATTCTCACTGAAATGAATATAGGTGAAATACATTGCTGTGAATTCACCTACAGGCAGGTAAGGTTCTCATGCTTTCTGAGATATTAGACCGCTCTACACTAGCAGTCGCCTATAAGCAACTGGTTCTGGTGCTGCTAGCAGCCTCAAGCGTGCTAAAGCCCTCTGCGAAGGCTGTGGAGTCGCTGTGGGAGTTAGTGCTCTCCTAAGACAGGTACTTATATGCCAGCTGGGGTGAACCTGCCTGTGCAGAGAGAGGGGAGCAGACCAAGGGGAGAGCATGGCAGCAGGCATTGCCCAGGCACTGCAGGGCCCCCCAAGCTGTCATCTGCTCCCAGCTTGCCTGTGGTTGGCACTGCACCCTGCCGCAACCCTCACTGCCGTGATAGAAAGGGACTATTTCAACTTTGAGGGGTCCAGAGGTGGGAGATAAGGCTTGGTGGTGCCAAGCACCTGGAGAAAGGTGCGTGCTTCTTTGTAGGGAGCTGGAGAAAGGTGCGTGCTTCTTTGTAGGGAGCTGTGGTCGCAGGGCTCCCCATGTCACGGGTTTTTTGTCCTCTTGTGTACCGAGCACCCCATCCCATGCCATGGTAGCACTTTAGTAATTGAATCAGGAGTCGCGTTTTAAGTTTTGTTGTAAAAACCTCATTGCTGTAGTTTTTTTAAAAAGGTGCTCACCTTACTATGGATCGAGCCCAGTTTCAATACAGTCTTATGTATGCAATAGCGTGAATGAATGAATATTAACTGAGACAGATGCATAACAATTATGTGAGGTTGACAGATAATTTCCATCAAGGAGCAGGACTGTGTGCAATTAACTTGCTGAAGGAATTATATGGACAATTATTGTATATTTTGGGTAATGAAGAAATGCCAACTTACTAAATGGATGTCTTCTGAGTAAACAGTTATGTTCATTTCAGTCCTTTTTTATATAATGAATAATATGCAAACTGCATTTGGACTGTAATAGATATAGCTCAGGTCATCAGCTAATTTAAAATACATATAAATAATACAACTCCCTTGCAGATATCATTAGTGGAAAGTACCACATTTGGAGCCTCTGGTTTTGACAGCGGGAGCCTGAAGTTCAGAAACTGCTAGACTCATTTGGCAGACTGCTGCACAGCTTCACCCACCCTTCTGCGGGCCAAAGGAACAGGTTACTGTTCCCACCACATGACATTTCCCACCTCCTTTCCATATCTCCTTAACCCAAAACTGTCTTTTTCTTTCCTCCTCTGAAATACAGTAGGGTCCTAAGGTAATTTCTTCCCCCCAGAAAGTTATTAACTCTTGAAAATAGGGGCCATTTCAATTTTAACTCCCATCAGGTGTTTTCCCAAATCGTACTACAAACAGCGGTAAATCCTTTGAGGATCCCTTTCAGCCTGCAGAAGCGGCCATCTCCCGGACATGCCCAGTGCACAGCAGCTGCTCTCAGGTTGTCTCCTGGTGATTGCACATGCTTTGTCATCAGGTTTTTTTCCTTAGCTTTTCATGAATTAATTGTCCCTAGCAAGTCAGTGGCTGACAGGGCAGGGGCTGTGCTGTGTTGCTGCAATGCACAAGCAGATGCGCTTGAATTCTCTGGTGTTTTCCCCACTGTTTCAACTGAAATTTTTGGAGATGTTGTAACATTTTTGTAGTGACAAAGAAACAGAACGCATCCATGCAGAGCATTTACAGTACATCAGACCAGACCAAGACAGACACATTTTAAATGGCAGAGTTCTTAATTCAGTATTTACTTAATACAGGAAAGGGTTAAATGTATTGCTTAACTTTGTCTAAGCTTCATTGTGTTTTGTGAATTATCAAAGGCAGAGAACAAACATTTTTCCATTTAAATCAAACTTTTCAGACTTCAATTCTTAGCAATCATAGCAACTTACAGAACAAGACCTGTAGGGATTATAGATGGCTTAGAGTTCAGAGGTAGATTCTAGCTGTAGAAGCCACTCTCAGATTTAAATATTGAGAAGTTTGGAGTCGTTTAGATTCAGATTTAGGAAGGAGCCATTCACAAAGACAAGTGCATGGTTTTCAGCGTGGGAAGAGTGGTATTCTCACTGATCTTTATTATCCACTAATTTAATATATTAGAAAGCTTTAATTAGTATTAACATCATCAAGCCACCAAAACATAAAAGAGGAACAATTTATTTACAATTTTATATTCTTATGTTACTGATAGCCAGTTAGGAGCTGAAACTCCTGGGGTTCCACTGAAGCCTAGTAAGATGCTGTCTCTGTCCTTCCCCTCATTTGGAGGATAGGAAGCATCTTCCCCTCCTCCTCCTCCTCCTCCTCCTTTCTTTGCTTTGGGAGGAGCACTGCAGTTACTGGAGGTTTCTCCTTTCCTTCCACCCTGTCTCAGTGCTCTCACTTCTGTGAATGTTGCAGCAAAATTTCCCTTCCTTGTTTTCGGCTCAATTCCACCATATCAATCATCCTGTATGCAGGGAAGAAAGAAATCGCTATGGAGTGGGTGGCTTGATCCAACTTTCTTGATTCCACTAAGACTGGGCTAAAGAAATCTAGTTACTGTGGTTTCAGCTCCGCTATTTACCCTCTGTGGGGCCTTTAAATAATCATTTGACTTAGGATAGTTCACAGGCAGGCATTAGCTCACCTACCCATCCTCTAACCTAGCCGGAAGCTACACTAGCCAGTGCTAGCCCTATGCTAACATTCCTGACCTCTCATCAACGTGTATGACCACAGTGTTTTATTTATCTCAATTAAATAGCGTCTGTCTGGCTCACAGTTCCTGTAAAGTACCATGAAAACAAATGCTTTCTGTGTCTTCATTATTACTCTGTCTGTAGAAACTCTTAAATGGATAATTACCACAGGAGTAGAGTGAACACTTCGAAATTACTAAGGGCTTTTCAGGAACTCAATATTAATAGTTAATTAAGCTAAGTTAAAATGTCTTTTAGTTAAGGGCATAGGTAAGTTTAAGAGATTGTATGTTTTTTCTCCTGCTTTATAATTAAAATCAAGTCCCACAGAGGATCTATACTTTTGGATCCATACCCATCCCCCAGCAAAGTTTCTTCTCTTCCTTACACCCTGCTATAGACCATTGGCGTTGTGTGGTACGTGTAGCATAGGAGTTGCGATACATTACTTTAGAGTTTGCTTTCTTGTTAGAAGGATTCTCTACATTTTTGGCGTGAGAACTGTATTGTTGTTGCTTTGCAAGGCAATCATGCAATGGGAGGGTTGTTGTAAGCAAGGAACATATCCCTCAGCCTGAATTTCTTTAACTAGAATCAGCCTTGAGGCAGATTGACCCCTGAAGACACGGGTATTGCTATTTTGGCTAAGTTCTCACAGAGGAATTTGCCTGAACGCTGCTCTGTCACTCTTTTTCAAACAGTGGTGTAGGTGATGTAAAATTAATAAGCTGCATGAGTCACATACACATGATATTGTATTTATAGCATACTTGGGAGGTCTCATTAACATGTATTAGAAAAATGCTTTGAAATCATTTCAAATCATTTCATATCAGTAAAAGATACCATTTATCACAAAAATACAGAGCATTTTCCAATCTTGACATCAGCCTTAATCAGCTCTTCAGTTTAAATTATCTACATTTGAACTCCAGTTTGAGACCCTGTCCCTCAGGATGGCAAGAAGGTTACAAGACTGAAGTACTCTCAAACTTCTTGGAAAACCGAAGCGACAATCCAAGGCATCTGTGGCTTGGGCACTTCCCACATTATATTTGTACCATAAACCATGCAGATTTTCTGTGGTCTTCCCCATCAGCTGCAGTATCAACAGCAGAGCCACATAATTAACCAAAAATATTCTTTCATTCCTATTTGATAAGATAGTAGCTGGGAATTTAGGCTCAGATAGTCAACCAAAACATACTCCTTTGCTACTGAATTTGGAGTGGGAGGAAGCGTGGTGAGAACATGAGTACAGGAGAGTACAAATTGCCTTTTCTTCTCTACTCTCATTTGTTTTCAGTACTGGGCTGGCTTCCTGCCTTCTGAAGGGGAAGGAGACAGAAGCAGGGAGTTAAGGGAGCTAATTAGGATTAGTCACTGCAGCGATCATGCATAGAGGAATATATGATTATTTCAGGCTGACCTTTCATGGTCCCTTGTCAAAAACCACAGTTTCTGTGCACAGAGTAAGTTAGCAGAAGGGTTTTCTGGGCCACCATGGCTGACATTAGAAAATAGTACACAACTGAAAAATTTTCAAACAAAATTATTTGTGGGGTGGTTGTGTTACTTCAGGTCAGGGTCTTGTGTGTTAAGGGTGATGTCCTTCTGCACAGAACAGAGGAGATGCAGAACCCTTATCCTCTTGAGGAGCAAAGAAAAGAAAATTAAAATAGATTCATTATTCCATAACTGTGTTCAATAGCTGCAATGCAGACTGAAGGAGCAGTGAGAGCTCCTGGTAGACTGGAAAACTATCGCACTGATTGCTGTCACTGCTGGATGAGGTAACCAGCTTGATAACCAAAGGTGTAGCATCAATCCATATCAGTCAGGAGCAAGAAAAAACCCAGGATATAGAAGAAAGAGAAAGACTGCAGAATGCAACACACAGATAAATCAGAGATACGAAACGCTTATGTTTCTAATCTGCTGGGTTTTAAAATTTATTTTAAAGGTGAGCAAACAGTGTGCAAGTTTTATATGAAATTTGTTTCTTATTTATATATTTTCTAAATATATACATGAAACAAATTGACAGAAGCTGTTGAGTTTTATTACAAACCTCTAAAAAAAGAAGGTGTTCTTGCTTATTTATGGCAAGACAGTGTTGTATACAGGAAGCAGCAAGGAAAGAAAAAGAAACGGGTACTTGTGTCTCTTGTTACTGGCAGAACAGAAGGCAGGTAAAACAATATTGAAAGACTAGCATCAAGTAACGGTTGCAAAAGTCTTCAGAGAACAGGGCAAAAGATAGGCCTGTGTGGGATAACCAGTGAAGGGATTCAATAAGCAAGCTCACATCATCAAAACACAAAGGAAACATATTTTAAATATTAAATTTTCAATTCAACCCTCAATTATCTAGGATAACAGGAGCTGGGATAAACCAAAGTCAGAGGTATTAAACATTTATAAACAGGGCTCTAAGAATATGAGCAATACATCCACCTTGAAAACTTATAAACAGATTTCTGTACCGTATGGGTGTAGAGCCAGCAGCGAAGGGAAGAGCCTGAATAACTTGTGCTGTGCATCTGTCCTTACATGACAGCCCAGGGCAGCCAGCTTAACCAGGGAAAAGCAAAGCTGAGGTTAACGAGAGCTTCAACATCTGCCCATACCCAGAGCTGACTGCACTGTGTGGATGGAGCCCCTGAATTTCATCACCCAACATGTATTAACAGTTCTGACTAGCAGTGGCTCTAGGGGGTTATTATTCAGAGCAAATAATGCTGTGTCAAGTCCCTTATGTTTCTCCGGTTTCTAACATGACACACAGTCACTAAAATAGTCCTTGCTTTTTTGAACCTTGTGCTGCTCCCACATCAGAACAAGCCCTCCTCTGTTAATTGAGACACAGAGAAATGTATTTAACTTCTCACATTTCTGAATCAATTTTTTTCCTCCTCCCCCAACTTCCTTGCTTTCTCCTTGTGCCAGTGATCACTGTAGCAGGGAAGAAGTCAAACAACACACTTAATGCAGATAACTACTTCCTGAATGGTATAATTTCTCTTTTGGATATGCTGCCTGACAGTTAAAGTCCCCAAGGAAAAAAAAATAAAAAGAGAGAGAGAGATCTGAGGGGGTATTTAACTAAATCACTCTTAAAAAAATACATATTTCTGTCTTACCATGGCAAAATCCTTCTTATCATCTTTTGTGTATGTAGAATCAATTAGTTATCACAGGTGTAACTTTATCTGCCCGTTGAAGAGTTTTGTTTGAATTATAATCATTATTCTATCTGTGTTCTTGGTCTTTCTCCCTAGATTCTCGTTCTGACCTGCTTTTGCAAAAACATGCTGGAATTTTTTGCAATAGCTAACATGAAATACTTAAAATGAAACAAAACCAAACCCACAATGTAAGATGTGCATATCAAATATGTTCTTAACAGTTTTTCAAAACATAAGTTTGAATAAAATAATGTGCAAGTTTTTCAGCTTCAGGTAAAATACTTGAGTTCTTTTAACAAACATAAATCAACACCGAAGTCACTGAGTAGGCTAGTCCTGCAGGAATCATCCTTTGGCCCATGGTATGGGTCATAAAGGCCAGATTTTTGGGTCAGTGAAGGTACAAATTGGTGCCAGTGGGATTTAAAAAAAATAAATGTATACTGGATCTGTAAATAACTTTTTAAAATCTCAAGGTGCGAAAACCTCTGACAGTACTTTGCCTAGTCACAAAGCCATATGAGAGTAACGTTGGGGTTAGCCACAGCAAGAGGTGGCACGCTTCTGAGACCACGTGTCGAGATCTGTTTCCCTAGGGTGAAATAAGGAAGGATGATCTTGCCATTAACCTGGCAGACTGGGATGCAAGGGGAACAGGATGGATTCACATTTGAATGGAGAAGGTGGCTTTGTTTCCGTCCTCATATCTACAGTTATCAAACTGTGCCGTAGCAGGTGATGATGAGAATTGTAGGCATTTGATTTCGAGCTACATTCGTGCCAGATTGTATGACTGTTTCTTTCTGACTGGTATCTGAATGATGGCTACTGGCTTTTCTAGGACAGCTTAATAAAACAGCAACTTCCTTTCCAACTTCTGTCCTACCATGTGTAGGCACAGACTGCTTTTTGCTGGCAGAGACGTGTTTTTGTGTTGTTTAGAATTATTTGCAATCTGAGTGTAGCTGGAGATTTCAACCAAAAATGGGGCCTCATTGTAGTACAATTTATAATTTTGTAAATTAATACAATTTTGTCTTTTTTTTATTATTTAATTTTATATGGGAGATGGGAGTAGCTCTGTTAGCCCTTAAAACTTGCAAAGTAACACAGTGGCTCATGGGCTGAACAGCACCAATGTGCTGTGCTGCACCAGGTGCAATACTGGACCTAGTTGTGTTTTGTTTTTTCCTTTGAGCTGCAGAAGTAGAAAACACTGATTATTAAGCGAAATAGTTATGATCTTGAATCTTTCTTTAGATCTCAAAATCTTCTGTTCCTCCACAAGCATCTTGTCAGGTCAGGGAACGAGCAATGGGGAGAGTCTGGGATAGCAGCACCTTGTATCTCCTAGTGGTGTGAAGAGGAAAATTTTGAGGATCTCAGATGTGTCAGAGCCTCATCTTAGGGAATTAAATCGTTATGTGCTCATAAAGATCTCTCTGAATTGCAAAGCTGTCCAGGACTATAAAGATGTAGCTCTTTCATTTTATTTTTGCTTCCGTGTACCTTGTTAACAATTGGTGTGGTGTGATTTTTTGATTTCACACTTGCTAATTGCTGTATGTTTCAGGAGCACGTGTCAGTTTTGTTTCACAGCAAGAGCCCTAATCATGAATGACTCCTCGTTGCTGCTGTGTGCTTTCAAATCTATTCTAGGTTAGTTGAAAAAGTCACACATTATGACAGTATGAAGCACTCGGAAAGAAGCCTATTTTTATGATAGAGGTGAAGACAAGTTACACTGAGACAGTGTATTGAGAGAATAATAGATCTCCCAAATCTGTATTCATCTGCACATGTTACTTTGTACATAATGGGACTTTCATCTGGCTCAAGGAATACAGGACAAATTATTTCACAAGGATGATATGTCCTTGTACTGTTTCTCAAGTGAATTGGACACAAATAGGTCTTCCATTACCATCAGTCATGCATGTCTTCCCCCGCTCCCTTTTCAAGTAGAGACAAACTGGGGCGGAGGGGGGGAAATCCAAGATTTCTCCAGCTTCTGTTTTTACTGTGGTTGATACTAAGGCATTCCTGCTCTCTGGAGCATGGTCTCTAGTGTTTGAGTCTAGTTTTTCTTATTTATGCAGGCTATCTGCACTTGTGTGCCACTTTATAAGGACATTGATTTTTTCTTTTTCTGCCTTTTTGGTATGCAAAGCGTGAGAACTGAATGAAGAGCTTACAAGGCTAATAAGACAAGAAACAAGAATGCTGTCAAATGGATTATAGTTAATTCATAAACATGCGAACACTTAATGCAAGTATGAATGTTCACTTTCACACGCATACTAGGAGATGTACATGCAACAGCAGACATAAGCAGAGCATGGCTAATTTTGCTACCATAGATGATACATTTTTGCTTATAGGCTGAGCTGTGGTAACTGATTGTGTTTATGATGCAAATAAATCTTTGGGTTAATTTAAACCGATCATTTTTACCTGGCACATGAAGCAAACTCAGAGTATGCACCCAGTCTGTTACTGCTGGTGTTTCATTAAGCTGTGGAGAAGCTGTTGCTTGCAAATGACTTTGGGGGCTGTGAGATGTAGGGAGCTCACGGTGCTGCTGTGTGGCGAGTTTCTCCTCTGAAGTCTCGGGGGTGGGCAGAAAGCACAATGACAGCACTGAGCCATAACTTTCTTCTGTGTGCTCTCAGCACTCTTGGTATCACTTGAGAAATCATTACAAGAACATGTCTGGAGTTGCAATACTTAATATAACCTCTTGTCAGTTAGCCACAAAAAAAACCCCAAACAACCAAACAGCAAACCTTCTCCCTTCTCTGTTGCTTTAAATTTCTTAAGGCTGATGGGAAACAGCTTGGTCAGAAGCATCCTTCTGTTCATTAGCTCTGCTAGCACCTGAGTTAGGTGGAAAAAATTATATCAGGAATAAACCTGAGCTCAGAAACAACTGTAGTCTGATGTTGATAGTAAAAGGGTTTCACTGCTCTATGTGCACACTGGAGTGGAAGTGGAGGAAAAGCTGAATGATGTCAGTAAGGACCTGGTGGAGAATAAATCAACAATGTATTTAAAATTTTAAAAAGCTATAAATAACTAAGAGAAACCATTCGTTTGGCTTGGTTACCAAATAGCTGCCATTGCCATGGGGCCTCAGTGCTGTCAATGTGCATGTTGTTGCATCTTTGATGGATAGGTTGTGTATGTACACGTACATAAAGGACCATGCTCTGCAAATGGAGAGATTAAAAGGCGCACACTTGACTTTTTTTTTAAAAAAAACTCGTTGCCCAGCTCATATTTTTTTAAAGATCTTGTAGATAATTATCTGCATTTTAAGATACCTATCTACATAAACAAAACTGATCATAGTCACATTCCTTTGTCTTTGGAAAAAGAAGAACCTGAATTTTGGTATTCTGAAGTACAGGCAGGTGTGCTCACAGGAGGATCATGAAAAATGTTTTGGTTTAGTCAAAAGGTTGGGCAAGAGCTTAGGCAATATTTAAAGTTTGATTGCTGGAATTGATGAGATAACAGAGATTTTATGTTTCCATTGCAGTTACTGAGAAACGACCATACTGAGACTGGCAAATGGCAGTCAGCCAACTAGACTAATACATTTTTTGTGTGGATTAGTGTAATGCAAAATGACCAGTGCTTATGTATGGAAGCACCACTTGCTGTCAGTTAAAGAAAAGGCAAAAATATCCATGTTGTTATCTCCATCCTTCTCTTTCACTGGCAACAAAAATACTTCATACAATGGAATAAGAAAACAATGATGTAAACCAATACACAGTAAACTCATATCCAGAAGTTAACTAGAAAAGAGAATAATGATCACTTTTAAACTCTGCGTATTTTTATATGTCATGATGATAATATATATTGCACTGTCTAGTGACCTGAAAGCTTTTTATATTGCCAGTGAGTTAATGCCTATGAAATAAAGCTCAGTAAATATTTACTGTGGGGTACGTCTAGGGAAGGTCATGTTGACTCATTTAAGGTCACGCTGTTTATAAAATCATCTTTTTCAGAACAGACAACAAAGGATTAGCATCTTGAGCTAAAGTGAGGAAACAGTGTCCTAAAATTATATATTTTTGTTTTACAGTCAATTCTACTTTAGGGAACAGACTTCTTATTGATGATTTCCACACACCCTTTTCTCAAGTGACTTTCATCTCTCAGTGTATTAAACCTTCTCTTGCCTGGCTAGCCATTGTCATGCCTGGGGAAAAGCTCTGTCAGGTGTTAAAAGAGAAATATATAAAAGAAAGCTAATAGCTAAGGTTTAATTCTATAAATTCGGCATTCAAAGGGTTTATAACTGCCAAACCAGCTAGAAATTTAATCTGTATGCTCTTCATACTATTAACGCTGAGCTACCTCAACCTAAGATACTAGGCTGATGAATGTATTTATAAAGGTTTGTCTGAATCCCTGTTGGCCACAGAATAACTGCCAAGTGTAAAAACCACATGACAGCAGCAAGGAATAATAATTTCTGTGAAAAGGACACCAGACATGCAGAACAGGGTTCTCAGCATCACCTAATGAACCAAGACTGTTATTGTCCTTTGAATGACTTTTTAGCAACCTCACTTCATAAAAGGCCCAAAACAAATTAGAAGGAAGTTTCAGGGGTTTATTACTCTTTGACAACTCGGGAAGAGAGACCTTGATCTCCTGATTGATTCTTGTATGCAGAGCTAGCCTTTGTCACACAGGCAAAGGATTTATGAACATGCTTACGTCTTTTGCTGAGTAGGACCTTTTGTATCCTTAAGGCTATATACCTTGCTCAGCCATGGCCATCATGTACTTTTATACTACTGAAAAAAAGAATAGCTAAACAAAATTTAAACCATATAGTATCAATTTAGACAAAAAAATATTAGAAGCCGTAGTAGGTAGAGGTGGCAATACAAATCTGAGTTGCATCTGCCATCATACCATACAGAGCTGATATTTCTGGTCTTATCTGACTCTTGATGTTTAAAAGGAAGGTGCACAGAGAGAGAAAAGCATCTGCAGAAGGCAGTTTGTTTACTGTTAAGTGGATAAATCAAATTCTTCAGAATAGTCTTTCCCTACAGAGTACAGAGGGAGCCTAGATGATGAGATTTGACCATATGCCCAGTTTTTCTTTTGATAAAATTAAGCCAGATGAATCCCACAGCAAGTACAGAAGTCTCAGCATAAAAGTTCTGACCAACATGTCATTAAGGTCTCCTCACTTTGAAGGTAACAGATTATTCAGTATTTTAGTTGTGCACACAGAAGTCTGATGCCAGTGAAGGATAAAATGGTGATGACTGTGTATTAAGAGTAGAAGTAGAAGGAATTATTTTCCTGACCTAGTAAACACAGATGCAGAAGGTTCTGCTTTGTGACTTGAAGCCATTAAGCTGCTAGGAGAGGACATTGTGGCAGAATTGTATCTTGTGAAAGCCATGTAATGCTCAGTAACTTGGACTGTCACCCTTCTGACAGGTAGCCAGTCTCCCTTGGCTAGTCTTTTCCTCTGGGCAAGTGGGGTGACATGTCTTACATCTGAAGGCACTTTACCCTACAGCTGAGCATTGTGACTCCGTTTCTGAAGCTCTTTGTGTTCGCTTCTCCCATTCACTTCCTTCAAGTCAACCTGTGGCAGCTGAACTGAAAAAACTCATTTTGCTTCATGTTCTTCTCTCTACTTCCCCTTACAAATAAAACTAAACGCTTGATACACTATGGCCAAATAAATCCTGCTGGAGTTATCCCTGCAGGGGAAGGTGGCAGTGACAAGCTATGAGTTTTTTCAGCATTAGAGAGTTTGGTAGGGTTCATGACTACTGAGCAGCATGCTGCCAGCAGTAGTGTGATGGAGAGCTCTTCCGTGGGCAGGAATTTATCAAATCAGTACAAATGGCTGAGCTGAGCCTGAAGCCACGCTAGAAATGAATTGAAAATCAGGCTGTAGCAACTACTGAAATGTTCTGTGTGGATCTGCAATTGACCCTGCGCTGTACAGAGAATTACAGAGCTCATCTCTTACTAGTAATCAGCGAAATGGCACTGGCAGCTTGCCTCTCTTTGAGCACAGGTTGGGAAAAAATAAACTCCCCCAACCACCAAGCAAAACAACCAGCCCCGCAAAAACCTGCACAGCAAATACTTTACCAAGAAAAAAACCATTCAGCCACAGGAACTACTTATAAGTAACAGCAGATTGTCTGGTCAGCTCTTGCCAACTTAGAGGACACATGAACACAATAGGGTAATGAAAGGGCAGAATATCAGGTTCCACTTGGATCTGAAAACAAAATAAACCCATGCTTGAACCTGAGTAAGCAAGCAGTCTTTCAGGGGCTAGCCATAGCCACATCGTGGTTATAGCTTGGAGCTGAAAGGCAGTATTTTAGAGCACAGAATAGGAAGACAGGTAATCTGGATTTAGACTTTCTGTTTCCTGACGATGCCATGGCTCCTGTGGTCTTCGAAGAAAGGGTGGTGAATGTTGAGGGCTTTTTTTGGGTGGAGGTTGAGGGGCAGGAGTGATATAAGAATGAGTGGCAATAAGGCAGACCACGTGTGTAAGGTGAACTCAGGACCAAACTGAAGTCAGCAGGTTATATGGGGACAAAATGTACCCCACACCTGCTTCTGAATTTTTCATGTCAGAAAAACGTATTTGAAACAGAATTATTTTTTTCTATTAATGGCTCCTTATTTCAAATCTCTAAACCTCTCTAGTAGTCTCAGAACATATTTGGAAAAACAGAGTTATTGAAAATACTTAAGAACACTTAGATGCCTAATTCCCTTTAAAATTACTTGCAGTGATGGAACAAGGAGCCAGGCTTCCAGCAGAGCCCCTCTCTGTAAGTTTATTCATTGCTCCTAGGCTGTTCTGTTATTATAGATTAACATGGGGTGGGATGGGCGGGGGGAACAGAAAGTCTTGTTCTCTTCCACCGTTTTCCACTAAATTGCTTTGTGATTTCTAATGAATTAGATAACCACCTTAGTCTCCAGCTTCTCAGATATATGAAAACTCTAACTTTCTCCCAGCTGTGCTCTTTGTAGATAATGTAAATAGCAAAGCATCACATTCCGTCTTTAAGAACTGGTTCACTTGTGCACGTATGTAGGGTATATATACACTCTATCAATCAAAACAAAGGCATTTTCACTTCTGTAGTGCCCATAAGGCTCAGTCTACTCTCTAGCAGGGCATGTAAGACGAAGTTCAGCTGACACCAATCCAGCCCAGTTCCTCTTAGCTGCACAGCAGTAATGGAGCATGTCATGGTCACAGTTTTATCATGGTGCAACACCAGTCTTCACGTTCTGTTAAACATCAGGAATATTCTGTGTGGCTTTCTAATGTCACCTTTCAGCATCAGTAGCTGTTCAGAAGCTGTTTCAGCATCAGAAGCTTTTATTACACGCTTCTGTCACTTGCACAGGTGAATCCACAACTTTGGAGCTGAAGCCCTAAACAGCATGAATGAATTTGTCCTTCATCATCCAGAAAACACATCTCCTCAAGTATGCCTTCTCATGTCCCATAATGTAAGAGACACCTCAAATATCATTTGACACCATGGAAAGAGAGATTTCATTATAATAAGCCAAGTTCTTAAAAATCCACATTAATGTCTCTCTCACTCTGCCTTCTTCAGCATTTTCCTGGCGTCATCTGTTCCTCCTTTCCTCTATGATGAGGAGGGAACTGAGGTATAGTTGGATGTGTTTTCACCTGTAGACACTGTGCTGTGAAAACACCTACTCTCAGTTGATGGAGAATACATACATTTGTAGGATAATGTATATGTGGAACATGCTGTTCAATTAACTCCTGTTCCTAGGAAGTAATCTTTCTTTTCCTTTCTCCCTAACTTCTCCTTTTTGGAATTTTAACAAAGGAACCACCTACTATGACCT
This sequence comes from Falco peregrinus, assembly GCF_023634155.1. Classification (NCBI taxonomy): domain Eukaryota; kingdom Metazoa; phylum Chordata; class Aves; order Falconiformes; family Falconidae; genus Falco; species Falco peregrinus. The sequence continues at coordinate 71,527,196 of NC_073726.1, forward strand.
CACCTTCCCACCTGGCCTATGTACAACTGATCATTTTACATTTGTTCAGGTAGAAATTTGCTTTCACTGTTTTCCCAAAGGCAGAGAAAAAGTGTTGGATGGAGAAGACCAGTACAAGGGCCAGTTTGGTGGAGTTAAGGGAATTGATGAGGCAGTGTAATATGTTGTGCCCTTTTTTGTTTTCTGTTATTCATATAAAGGCCCAAGAGGGAAGATGCATTTTAATTAAAGCACATGGTTCATCTGCCATGTGTATGTGTTTGGGTACCTCCACAAGGGATGGCTAATTATAGAGGCTTAAAAAGGCCTGAGTTGGAGAATGAGACCAAATTCGTATTTTCCTTCAGAAGAATTATCTGTTTTGATGTAATTTTAGTATTAGAGAGAAGCTACAAATTTAAAGCAGAGAGAATCCACACTATATCTGCCTGAGTGTGAATTCCTGTCTTTTTTGGGGTGTATATGTCAGTCAGGATCAAGAACAGGGAGAGATACCATCAGGGAAGTTCTAACCTAGCTTTAAACTTTGTCAACATCAAGGTCTCTGAATCACTGTGCTTGGGTTTTACTCTCTCCAGTTTGCACTAGAGAGTTGGGATAGAAGTACATATTTAGCAATAATTTATTAAATATTGGACATGCTAACAAGGCGATACATAAAAGATATTGGTCTTACTGAATGCAAACATTTCCTTTTTGCATATTCTGGCATTTACTTAATGCTATTGTAATAGCAATTGACAGTGTCAAGAAAGGTTTCCTTCCAGATTATTAACTTCAGAAAGGTAGCAAAATGTTGTGAACTGTATATACCATATTGACGTTTGCTTAAAAAACACACTTATATTCTGCATTCATGTGCAGACAGGGGAAAAAATACCTGTCCCTTTAAAACTTTCTCCTAGAGCAAAGAAATTTTGAAGCTCATTTATAAAATATGACCAGCAGAATGTTATTACTGGCTTTTTGAGACAGAATAGCAACAGTGCTGAGGATGCTATTCATAGAGCAGAATGCCAGAAATGGTGTGTTAACCTGAATCAAACATTATAAATTATTGAGAACTGTTGCTTTTGCTATCTTTTCACTTCTTAAAATATTCTTTTTTGCATGGAAAATCTTGAAGATAAGGGTTTCCATTTCTCCCATAGAGTATTTCTTCCAAAGGATATTTATTAAGGGAAGTTCTCTGCACAACCTGTGAAGTGTAGATAAAAACAAAGGCCCTAGGAAAAAAAATATCCTTATTTCAAGGAGTCTTTACGTTTTTGTTAGAAGTCTGTAACATTTTTGTTCAGTCTTGAAAGCCATTTCAAACTAACCTTTCCTGTTGCAGTCAACACTCATTCTGCGCCTGTTCCAGAATTCACTGTAACACATGGAACGTTTGGGATGCACTTCCTTCCCTAAATTCTGTAAGGATGAGTTTGCCTTTTTTAAAAAAAAACACACTATAGGATCTAATAACAACAGCTAGCAATTCCAAAGAAGCCTTGGTGTGGGGCAATTTCCACTCAGACCTTACCTATGCTCAGACAGGATCTTTCTCAGGCCACAGCTGTGAGAACTGCTTCCTCTGAGATTGCTTGTGTCTTTTGTGAAACCATATCCGTTTCAGTCATATGAAATTTTTTTACAGACAACCTTTGAAACAAGCGTAGAGACTGGGTATGATGGAACATAAACAGTGTAAGGTTTGATGTTGCAACATTTAGCAGAAAATACTCTGAGAAGAGTAAGCAAGGAACTGTGAAAATGAGAAAGATCAGGTATTGGGCTGAGCCAGGTGATGCAGTAATGTTGGAAGCAAGGTGGGAAACTGAAGGGTGGGAACCTGAAGGGTCATCTTCATACTTCAAAACACAGCTAAGCTGTGTGAAACCAGAATCTGTTGCCTGCACTGGCTGGTGACTTCACATTGCAACAGAAGGAAGTTTCATGGACCCCTCTTTTTTTCTAGCTATAAAGGTTTTGAAGGTGGCTGGGTTCATCCCAAAACTGTGAAGTCTCTAGCCTGCAGAGAGAGAGAGAGGGTATTTTATAAAATACATTAGTAAACCACTTTAAAAAGGCCAGAATTTGACTCTGTTCCCTGAGCATTGACTTACATGAAACAATAAATTTTCAACAAGTGCATAGTAGATTTATTTGAGGTAAGATTCCAATTTCTGAATAAAATTAATGTTTACCATTTTTATTGTAATTGTTCTTCAGTATAGTTTGTTACTGTTGGAGGAAAAACATACATTAGGAATCTGGTGCAAAAATACCATGACATGATTTTTTTGCATGTTTTGCAATATCATTTATTTTATGAAATTTCTTACGTGCTTTCTGTGGAGGTACCACTGCAAGAATAAAGCAGAGGACAAGATCCTGAAATGTGGATCCCGGTCCTGTCTTTGTTATAAGGCTTGGACTCACTGCAGCCAGTGACAGAGAGCTGCAGGAATTTTCCTGAGCCAGGAGCGTGGGCCCCTTGGCTGTTCAGTGCACTTGCAGAAGTGATTCAGATCTCAGATGAATCCACAGGTACTCTGTCTGAAAAGGTCACCCTGGCTCTTGGTCATTCCATTTAAGCACCTAAAATTAAGTAAAATAAGTCTTGGTGAGAATGAGTCATCCTGTGATTTAATAAGAAGTTAGCATTATTGGCCACTGGAACAAAATATATCTGAGTATAGCAGAATCATTCACAAAAATAGCCAGTATTTCATGCAAGAGCTCCGTTCAATATTGTCTTGTAATACTTGCATTGATGTTATTTTTGACCACCATTATACAGTAGGTGATCATAACTATAGATCATAAAAATAGATCCTCATGGCTTTAAACTTTACTGGTGCATTGGGATTTCATATGCCCACTTTGAAAACTCTGTGATACTTCAGGATTTACTCTATAAGAGCTGACAGAAGTCAGATCTGTTCAGGGTCTTAGTTCCACTTGTCTAGCATTAGATAACGCGATGCAGTTACCAGTACTTTAATTTTGCAGAGCCAATGAGCATCCACAGCTCCTCTTAAAGTCAGCAGAACATGTAACTATTAGCACTTCTGAGAATTGAGTTCTGGCCCAATGTGTTTCAGTGAGACATTCAAAAGCTAAAGTACATAAAATTAGTAGCTGTTTTGAAACTTTGAATTCTTCCTCACGTATAAAACTCATACTGTTATAAGGAAATAAACTGAGGATACAGTCTTCTGAACAGAGAAGTTTGAGCTCTGCTGCACACTATTTATTTTACTCTTTTATATTCATTTATATACTCTGAATATTTTTTATTTGACATGTTGTATATCTCCTTGCCTCCTCCTCCTTTTTATTTTAATTGGGATCTGGTTATTGGCTGGAAATTGCACCAGCATGACTCATCTCTGAGCTGGAAATTACTGTGAACAGGCATCACATTGTGCGATTTACCCCGCGCCCCCCACCCTTTTTTTTTTTTTTTTTTCTTCCTAAGTGCTTTATCGTGGCACGAGCTTGTAATAATAAACTAGGAAGGAAGTTGGAGCTAATCATTTGGTTCTGAATGCGCAAGCCCTGCCAAATTTCCCCACAGGCATGAAACAGCCGCTCAAGCTGTGACACCAGCAAATTAAATCCTGGAGGTAGCTGACCAGAAGTAATGAAATGTGTATTTACCATACTGATGCTGTCAGTCCTAAGACACACTGGCTTTACAATCTAGTTAAGTGGGGCATGTTTGTCACTTCCAGCGGTGCTCAGGAAAATACTCAGGTTTTTCCCTAGCTTCCTTCTCAAAATCACAAGCCCAATGCTGGCTGGTAACCCTCACCTCATACAACACAGAGAACAGGATGCCCAGAATGGTCTGTTCTTTTAAAACACTGCCAAAGTGAAATCCATATCCCAAAGGAGGTAAGTGATCGCATCTTATGACATGTTAATTGCCAAGCCTTTTTATTCATCCTTTATCTGCCACTTCATTGTATAAACCAAACCTTAAAGCTAAAATGAAAGGATAAAAATTATTTCAGGAGTCAGTAGATAATAAACAGGTGCCTCTCACAAAGCATGTGTCCCGTGCTTGCAGCAGTTTAAAAGCCTGGGTGTGTACAGGTGTGTGGAAGAGGGCTGCTTAATCACTGGAAAGAATAGGTACCACTCAAGAGAGGGATGCATTATGCAGGTGGGTGCAGGCATGGGATAAGCCACACAACTGCTAAAGAGATGTCACTCAAAAAATGACTGTGCATCATGGCAGCAGTGTTTCAAAAGCATCTGGACACAGGCATGTGAAGGAGGGAGGCTACCATTTCACAATCCCCACATGCTTAGGAGATAAGGGACCCTGAAAAAGTTATTTTCCCCAGTTAGGTTTTGGCATAGGTAACAACAGCATATGTCTGAGAGGTTTCCATGTGTTTTGCTAGCAGAGACATGTTATGCTAATTGTGTGGGAACTATTGAAGAAGGTTAGTGGATCATGTGCTGAATGGTACTTGCTGTGAATTCAACAAAACATTGCGAGGGGAAAAATGAAATTATGGTCTTCAACATGGTTAATACAATACCCATGCAAGAAATCACACCCCATATGAGCAGTCTCTGAAAGCATCTAATTATATGCTAGGAATGTCTATAACTCTGCAATTATATGCTTAATTTCCAGCTGTACTTGATTAACATCACAAATGATTTATCATACCACCAGACACAAGGAATTTGCTTTGAACTGTTTGTTGGCACATATAAATTTGTTGGGCTTTTTCATCTATCTCTTCATAGCAAGGTAGGCACGTTGGCTTAGTACTACACAATTTAGTGGCAAAGCTGAGGGAAGGCTAGAGTAATTTTAGAGTTAACACCATTCTTTTTCCTCTAGTGAATCATTCAGATGCAAGTCTATGGAAGGTCAAAACCCACTGACTTTACAGGATTGTATGTGCTCTTCAAGCTTAATATGTAGAAACAACCTTGCTGAAGCAGGTCTGTCTTTCCTTGCTTGGTCCTGGAAGACAGCCACGCTTTCTGTGATAAAGTAATGCACATGCCTTCTGGAAAGCCAGTCTGTGGGTACATTCCTTCTCCCGCCTTCCCATGCCAGGGGACCTGAAGTAGGAATCATTCCACATGTTCTTAGTGCAGGGAGAATGGAGAGGAAGAAGGATATGAGAAGTTCTTCTTGGGTTTGACCAGATCTAAACGTTAATCCCCAGTTAAAGATTTGAATCTATGTGGATCCAAATTCTGGATCAGGATTTAAGGCAAAATACAAATACTTGAAATGCGGTATTTTGATCTACTCAGGGGTAAGCCTGTTGAATTTAGCTGAGGCTAAGGAAAACACACGGAAGCTTTTGCATAATTGTAGTCTTACATTGTAAACCTTTTGGAGAAATCACTCTGCCATCTGTGAAAAATTACCCAGACTTCCACACCAAAGTATTCATCCATTGATAACATTGGCTTGTATCGTTTTAGCAATGTAGAAGTCACTTTTAAAAAGACTAATCAAAGCAAACCTCAAACCAGCAGTTGAAGTTGCACTGCCTCTATTAGTAATCTCAGACTTGAAGCTGTCTAGACTGGTTATCCTATTTGGGCTGGACTTATTAGACATTTGTTATCTTGTTCTCAGGTTGGGTTAGATGAGTGGGTTTGCTTAGGTCCTTTCTTCTCAAGCCTATAGTTTTGCCAGTTGGCTGATATGACCTTAAGTACACTATGAAATCTCAAAGCCCAAAGATAAAAGAATAAGTATATGCAAAGGCAAACTGTTACTTAATATCTGACGCTCCTAGAACCAGTTCTTTGTCCTTGGGTTGGTTTTTGGGGTTTTTTTTTTTTGTTTGTTTGTTTGTTTGGTTTGGTTTTGGGTTTTTTTGAATGCCAGGAGTTGGCAACACCATATGTATGAATTCCAAAATAGGAGCCTGGCTCCTGCAGCATAAATCCAAAAAAGATTATTCTCATAGATGAATCCCCACTAAGCAAAACTACAAGTAAACAGACAGGAGGTAGCCAAGCTGCTAGAATTAATCTCTGAAGGAGGTGCTTAGCTCTTTGGTACATAAACAACTTGACTGAGTAAATTGCAGACTATCTGCGGTTGTCCACCCTGCACTCCAAATAGAGCTCTCAGCCTGTAAAATATGAAGGAGAAAAAAGTACTGTAGAGGTGGAAACTGAAAATATCAGATATTACAGTTTTCACTGGGGTAAAAAAATTCTAAGCAGCTATGTGGCCTAATAAACAAAAAGGCAACTCTTAATGTAAGCTTGAACTTTTCCTTCTCATTAATTACCATGAATCTGTTTTGAAATTCCTGTAGAGAACAAGTGCTTCTTGCTGACAGCTCGTTTGCAATTAATAAAAAGGAAAGTGTTTTCAGCTGGCAGTGACTTAACATGCTCATGATATATGAAAACAAGGTTAAATTGCTCCTTTCTCTCTACCACTAATAAAAGAAATATTGAAAATGAAATGGTGTAGCTTAGGAAATAAAAGTGCCAAGCGAAGCCATGGATGTAGTGTTGAGAACTGCTTATCACCTGGTACTTGCTGGAATAGGCATATTTGGAAAAGCTTAGTCAACGCCAAAAATTATTCTTCAGTTGTAGTCTTTCAAAATATATTGCATTGAAGAACATATGATCCTGTTTCTGCAAGATAAAGGAGTTTTGATTGAATCATCTCTTTTTGGGGATTTAAATTACTTATGCTTTGTGGCTTTATTGGAAATCCTCTTGCCCCCGATACCCTTTTTAATCTCATCCTTCTTCTGCTCCACTTCACCTTCCATCAGGAAAGAATGGTGGAGGCTTTGTTCCTAAGGATATAAGGGATGGAACAGCCAGAGCATCAGAAAGCACATGGCAGGAACCAGCCTCTGCTGCAAAGAGACTGGCCTGATAATCAGATGCCTGTGGATTTTGGCTGACTGTGAATTGTATTCTGGAATAATTGCTGTGATTTGATGTTAACTCTCTTGCAGAATATGAAACGTAACTTTATTGCAAATGCAATGTGAGTATCCTATGAATACCAAGGGTAATAGGTAGAAATGAAATAACAGATTTTACTTCAGCAAAGTCTTTATTTTTGTCTTGTAGAATGCAGAACCTTTCCAAGTTACTGTCCGAGAAGACAATTGTATAATTGTCTCCCTGGAAGCATCTGATGTGGTGAGCTCATCCTCTGTATATGTTGTGAAGATAGCTGGAGAATCCAAGAACTACTTTTTCCAGTTCGAAGAATTCAATAGCACTTTACCTGCCCCAGTGGTTTTTAATGCCAAATACCATGGCCTATATTACATAGTAACTCTGTTGGTAGTGAACTCAAATATGGTTTCCAAGTCAGCAAGATCAATCACTGTGCTAACCAGTAAGTAGCAACTTACTCTTTTTTAATTCTTTTCCTTCTCTTTGTGTGTGGTCTTTTTTTTTTTTTTCCCCTAGAAGTTCTTGTGGAGGAGGTTGGGTGGGTTTTTTTTGTTTTCAATGTCCTCCTTATGTGTATGATGAATCCCTGTGTGAGAACAGTGGGGAAGATGTGTTGAGAAGTCTTGTGAATGAAATTCACATCTGGGCAAGAAGAAGGGGACAGCTGTGGGATTCCCCGAGCTGTCCCTTCCTGAACACTGACTGGAGAAGTTTAACATACAGAAATAAGTGTGATGGATGAATCTCCTTTCCAGATGTTCATTGTAAACCCTTTGAACCAGGAGTTCCAAAAATGTAGTAAAAGCTATAGAGAATGTTGAGCGACATTTCAGTGTAAGCATTCCTGTTACCTGGTGGGGTGTATTCTGTTTTAAATGCTATACCAAAGTTCTTTGATTGCTAATGTATTGAAGCAGTACAAAACTTGGAAAGCAGATAGTAGTCACCAAACCCGTGTGTTTCAGCCAGTACAGCTCAAGGTTTTTGTGATGGAGGCTGTATTTGTAGTATTCTGTCTCTTACTACCTCCAGGCGCCTTGACCTGGGGGAGAGGTCTGATTTTGTTTGCTCTGTCATCACGCAAAACACCACAGATTTCTATGTGATTCCTGCCGTATTTTTGGCTCTGCCGTCACTCCAGAGCTGTTTCCATGTGCCAACTCGAAAACAATTTGTAGTATATAAAATGATTTCTTCATCTGGAAGACAGATTCAAGAAAAGACAGACAAAAAAATTATTTGGATGCAGTAAAACTGATTGCCAGGGTTTGGTGGGCTTTTTGTGGCTTTGTTTGTTTGTTTGTTTGTTTGTTTGTTTCGGTCTAAATGGCCGTTTGGAATCTATGGACGGTTTTAGTTGACTTGCAGATGAGGAATGATTATGATTTTGTGTACTTTATTTTATCAATGAGGAAATACCGTCCATTGTAATGACATTCAAAGCATGTTACAGCAGCCTCATATGTTACTGAGCGAGGTGCCTGTACGTTAAGAGTGACCAGATTTTGCATGATCTATACCGGGTGTCCTCAAACTTTTTAATCAGGGGGCCGGCGCGCGGATGCAGTGGCAGGCAGTCATCTGCGGCTGCTTGGTTTCCCCCCCAACCCCCGGCGGGGGGGTGTGTCTGTAAATACCGGGGGCCGGATTGAGGACCCTGGGGGGCTGTATCCAGCCTGCAGGCCATAGTTTGAGGACCCCTGATCTATACATTCTTCAGCCTTCCCTTGCGTGCTCAAGTTGTGCCCTGATAAGGACAACCATGACAGGTCCCATGGGAAAGGTATCATGTTGTTGGGTAATGCAAGTTTTTATGAGGCATATGTGCAACATCTATGTGTAGTGAACAGTTTAAGGGTTCATGAGCAGCCTGAATTTTCTTTTCTTTGACTGCTTTAACCTTGCAGGCAAAGTAGTAATGCTAATCCAATTTCCTATTTTATGGTTTGTTTGTTTTCTTAAAAGAAAATAATGGAAGCACTGCGTGTTATATACAACAGAAAAAAAATGCCTCACTGTGCATTTCCAATGGGTTTTGAATGCTGCACTTGTGGCTGTGCAGCAGGGCTCATTGCTGGTTTGAGTTTTAGAGCCCAGAAGGGTCATTGGTAGCAGGGCAAGGTGTGATCCAGGATGGCAGATGGAGCACACGCTCCTGCAGGAGGGGTCTCTGAAGGAAGAAGGGAGCCAGTGTTGCTCAGTCCATCAAAGCCAGGCCCAGGCTTCCCGTTTTTGGCTCAGGGGGTTTCCACAAGGTGTTGCCAGAAAAGCGTGAGGCTGACGGCTCCAAGGGGCACATCCCATGTCACTCCACCTCCTCCAGGGCTTGATGGTGTTCTTTCTGATGGAAAGGAACCCACCCCTTTTCACCACCCATCTTATCTGGGTGCACCGGCAGTACTCCAGGGTTTCCTGCTGTGGCCCCTGTTGCTCATTTGGACCTTGGAAGGACCCATGATTCTGGCAGTCGGCCAGCACTGCCTGGGGAGCTCGTGGAACAAAAAGGGAACAGAGAACATCACTGGTTTTGCCTCAACAGAAAGAGATCCGGGTTCATGGGAAAGGAAGGGCATTCTCGCATGCAGTGCTGAGGGATGCTGTACTGAGGACTAGAAGGATGCTCTAAACTGGGAGCTTCACAAGGGAGAGTCCCAGCCCCCTTCCCAGCACTTTCTGTCAGGCAGCCCGAGGAGTGCTGGCTCTCCTGTAGCAGCCTCAGCTGCTGCTAACATAGCTCGTCCTTTGGAGCACAAGGCTACAGGACTGAAAGTAAATTTTGAATGAAAAGACAGCGTGGCAGGCTGGGCTTTTTGAGGTATATTTCAGTACAGTGCTTTTGAGAAGAGATCTTAAAACTCGTGTAGTGACCACTGGCTTCCCCACAAAACTGCATGAGGTGATAATTGGTTTTCCTCTTCCTTTTTTTTTCTTTCCTTTTTTTTTTTCTTTGTTTCTCCTTTCATTGGTATTGCCCACTGCCTGTTTTACATTATTTTCTGGCTATTAATTAACATGATGTTTTTGGCAGACAATAATTAGGATAGATCCGTGTTTTTCTTCATGCCATATGGTCTCTCTGCCTGTTTAACATTCTTAGTTTATTTTAACCATGCAAAGACATATAACTATCTAATTTATTCCATCTAAATCTTAGACATGAAAAAATGGCACATTACAACTAGCTTCCAGGACCAAATTAATTCCTGTTCTAATTTCATTGGTATCAGGAGAGCTTTACCGGTGGCAGATTGGCCCCATTCATTAGGCTGCCACAAGATAAATTAAGGGGGATATAGCCAGTGATGCCAATGTGGTTATTCCCAAGGCTGTACTTTGATATTTCACAATAGTTTTCTGGGATCTCCTGATGTCTGCAAAGGAGCCTGGGCAGGAAGATGCAGTCTTTCTGCTTGGCCATATGCTAGAGATCTGAGTTTCACACAGAGCAATGTGTATCCAAATTGTGCATGTCAAAGCGAGAGCAAGGTCCTTCAAAGAGATTGCCTACTTAGAAATTCAGTGAGAGTCATGAAAGACCTCTGCTTTCTGATGGTATATCTTGATGACATTTCCTTTCCTCTCTTCACATCCCTCAGTGATGTGCTGCTTCTCAGCATATTGGCAAGAAAAAGGTATGTCTAATCATGGGTTTGGACTTCATCCCATTTAAGTCAGAGAAGATTTTTGGTTTGCTCCTCAAAGGTTTCTGTCCAGAAAAAAAAGATTCCTCAACAGGAATTAAGATGATTTAAAAGCTAACCAAATTACATCTTATACATTACATATTTATGCATATATAATTATATATGTGTAAATAGAAATACATATTGATATATGTGTGCATAAATATGTACATAAAATATAAAATATCTTAACATTATATGTGTGCATGTATGTACACTACCGTTTGAGGTTTCCATTGTCAATTTGGGCTTCTCTGCCAGACTGAACAGTTTATTTTCTCCTTGTCTCTGACTGGAACATTTTCAGAGCTTTCTCATGTTAATCAAAACACCACAAACTATAGAGTTTCCTTGTTTAGGTTCTGTAGTCCAGACTGTTGTAATAATGCAAAGTATGAGATGTTTGTTGCAATATGCTTTTCAAGAGGAGTGAAGACTCCAGAATTTATATAATTTAGTGTTTTGCAATATTTGCAAGAAAGTTCCACCTCATTACTAATTGGTTTTAAAGTACTTAATGAGAGAAATAAAGAGCACAGATGTAAAATCAGTGACTGAAGTTTTCACTCATCCTCCATTTTCCCAGCTTGAAGCCTAGTTTTATTCTTCCCAGGGTGACTCATACCCATATAGCCTTCTTTTTTTTTCAAAGTCACCGTCAATTTTTCTTTTTGTTGTGAAGGAAAAATTGTTTGTACATTTGAAGGAATGAGGAAAGCAGTACATTGAAAAGCTATTGTGTGCTGTAGGAAGAATGTATCTCTGCTGGGAATTGGAGAAATCAGGATCTCTGAGGGTAATTAAGAGCAGCTCTGCCTGACTTTTATTTTAGCTTATGATTACTAAGAGTTTTGACTGGTAAATGCCTCATTGTTTCGAAAGCTCATGATTCCTTACATAAATCACTGTAAGATGTATTCCCTTTAGGGAGAGTTCTGCCTCTGTGTCTTCCACAAAAAAATACTCTTCTCAAGAGACCACTGGGCCTGCTGCCTGGGACTCTGATCTCTTCAGCTCCCAGAACGTGATTGGCGTTAGAGACCTGGTTAGTGCTTGGCTGTCATTGTGCCAGATGCTGCGGGAAGTGATTCAGCAGGTCAGGTCCTTTCCTCTGGCTCATTAACAGATCAGAGCTGTTGAAGCAGGCGCTTCAGAGTTTTTTCTCCGATGAAATGTAAAACTTAAGCCCTTTGTGGTGTTCTTCCTTAAAGGATGACATGGCACATCTTTAAAAAGGCGGGTTATCCATGGCAGCCCTAATTTTGAAACATAACTCAGAAGAAGTTGGAGATCCATTAGTGCTCAGCTTTCCCCAGCAAACAAATCATGTTACCCCCTTTTTAAGGGAACACCACCCCCTCCTCCCCACCCCCGTCAGAATCAAAGAAACAAAAAGAACTGCAATCATATGATTTCCTGCTATAATTTCCATTAGAAGACTGGTCTAAAATATTGGCCTAAATCTGTTCAAGAACAATAGATAGGCCTTTGTTCTTGTGACATGATTTTTCAGTTTGTTGTCTTTTAGTGTAGTGTATCGTCTTTTTATTTGTCATCTTGTGTGGACATCTAGAAATTGCATTATATACCATCATTGCTCAGATACTACTTTCACTTACATTCCCCTTTCTTAGGCAATAGCACATGGTGTCTCTATTACCTGACATAAACGTTATCATTATGTACCTGAAGTATTAAATAGCAGCTTTTTAATCACAGAAATGGTTGCTTTTTAGCAAGCGATAAAACAATCCCTAAAGTTCATAGCATAGTGGCAGCTTTATCCTGGCTGTGACTTACTCTCAGTAAATACGTAGATATGTAAATAGAGTCATCCTGGGAAGAAAATGACATAATTCACAACATCTTCATATGAATCAAGGGAATTACCCATGGGAGTTAAGTCACTCTGTTTATGGGCCTTCTTTTTTATAAAAGTCACGATATGAAGTTAAATCATGATTAATTTGGGTTTGAGCGTGGGAAGTGAGGGTTGATCTCAGTCCCATTTCAGCCACCCACGTGTAATACTACATCTAACCTACCACATTAATCAATCATTAATTCAATCTGTAGAGTGACTTGATCTGCAAATATTAAAAACAAATTGATTTGGACTGGAATATGATACTTATTTTCAATGTACTTCCCCCCCTCCCCTCCCCGAATTGCAAATGTTAATGTGTCTGTCACAAATTGGATGCATTAATGGAGGATTTAGCATCCATTTGAGGAAGAGGTTAGCTGCATTCATTATGCTATATCTTGATATTTTATAATGCAAGCTATGTGCTAAATGCAAAATGCTCTACATCCAGGAGTCACACAGAAGTTTCCCATAAACAGCTATAATGGGAAAGCCGTTGCTATAGGAGCAGCAAATTCTGAGACTCTTAAGAAAAAAGGCAAATTTAGGTCTTGATCCTGCAAGCTTGTGCATTTAATATAATCTGCAAGTCTAAAAAGAAAAGATTGTACATGAATAAGCACCTTAAACATGCTATTAGAGAGACACTGAAATGCTCTAAGTCTTTTCTGTAATATGACTTCAGACATCAATGTAGTGCAGTGTTTATAACGCTTTAAGTTTTCTGAAGTATTATATTACACTTTATTTAGGCTATTTCTTTAGAAACAGTGAAATCTGTGAAAAGCTGGATCCTAAGTACTGAACACTGTAATATAAAAAGGCCAGACTGTTTATGCTCTGAATTATAGATACAGATAGTGAAGAGTGACATTTTACTCTGTATTCTGTAAGTTTAATAACCCTAGGAGCAGTTAGTAAGTGAAAAACGGAACATGATTTTTATCTGCTGAGTGTCCTTTTAATTTCACAGTGTGCAAACAGCTTTTGATGTGAAGCTTTGGTGCCGAAGGAAGTAAGATAATGGACGAATCTTTAAAATGCATTATATCACTCATGCTACTCTGCTAACATCAGCCGTGAGCAAGGAGAGGATAGTAAGCGGAAGATAACAACAAGAAGGAGAGTCTGTGGTGGCTGCTGCTTAATTCAATTATTAGTTAATTAAATCAAAGCATCAGGAGGAAAAATCATTTGGATTAAAAATGAATATAACTTCCATCCTTTATTTGATTTGGTGTAGGAAGGAATAAATGGGGTAATTTAATCATTGGCATAAGGAAGTTTCAGTAATTCTTTCAGAAATAAGGAGACCTCAGATGTGAATGAGATAGCAGAAGAAAGCCCAGGGCACACCCGCTAACATGAAAGATGACTGCATGTAAGCGTTGTGCTGTTTGGAGATTGTTATTGACATTTAAACTACTATTGTGTGCTGTGTCAGCTATGATATGATCCGTCTGGTCATGTGGATAGTCAGATCAAGTATTTATTTCAGAATAAGTGATAGGAAAAGCCTCAGCAGAAAGAAGAGGGTAGGCTTTGTTCCCCATGTTCTGCGTTACTCTGATTTATTTCTAGGCTATCATGAATTGTCAACAAAATTTTCACAGATCCCATCACTGAAGTTATTACTGTTAGTGTCTGTGAGATTGCAAGTTTCTATTTGTAAATGGTTAGCATACAAATAAACTGATATTTATCTAATAAAGCATCTTTGACATGAGAAGTAGTTTAATAACCCTGCACCTTTGCATTCCCATGCTCTGGCAAAGTTAAGAATGACAATATGAATTTTTCTTAAGACTTTGGGAAAGATTCTGTTTGCATCTGTGGCTTTTGTTCTTAGTTGTTTTTAATTCTCCCCTTCTCATCACATCTGGAAACTTAATACTGTGGTGAAAATACCATGCTTACTGAAAATACTAATTGGGACTTAATTTTCACTTCCACTACGGTCTTGCTTTTCTATCTTTGAATAACTTATTCCACCTTCTGTGGGATAATTCCACTTTTGAAACTGACACTGCTCTTCCCTTTCATCTACAATTTCTCTTGCCCATTGTGATTATATGCTCTTTGGGGAAAAATACTTTATTAGTTTTTCTCCAGGGCCTACTGCAGCAGAACTTTGAACTCAAATGTGTCCTCTAAAGCCGTGCTAATCAACAGCCTGCATTTTTCAGTCTGTTCCCTACAGTGTGCAGAACTAAATTAACATGATAATACTTATAAGGATGTAGGCTTAACTATAGCTATTAAAATATGTTTAGTATAACAAATTTCATCTAACGCTATAACCGTGCTTTCAGTATCCGCTTGGCCCTCTTAACCCCGATGTATATTTGGGTTGCTATAATTTTTTTCTTGCTCAGGAGAGCATCAAGCAAAAGACAATTTTTTTCATTTTCCTTTGTGTGTGTGTGGATAAAGGAGGCTGAATAAAACTGACTCTCTTATTGTTAGCAACTATCTAGACTCCTGGCTGCAGTGAATTAACACAGCTTTCCTTAGCTGATGGAGCTGCACTGATCTAGATGCCACATCACAGGACACAGTGTATTTTTCTTAATTTTTGTAGCCCACTCAGCTCAGAGTTCAGAGCACTAGATTGGCAGTGCCTCACTTACCTCCTTTCTGTGCACAGGCTTCCCCTGTGCTCTCCAGTAAACCACTTTACTTCTCTGTACCTCAGTTCCACATCTGTAAAATAAGGGTAATGGTACTGCTGTATTTTGTAGAAGTTTGATGTAAATAAATATGTTGAGGAGGGTGGCCCTCAGATGTAGGAATGGGGAGTGTGTAATTACCCATGAAATAAAGAAATGAATGCATATCAAAATAGAAAATCTTCATTCGGGTAACTTTCTTTGGCCATTACATGGATAAGCTTCTCAGCTAATCTTAAAAGTTCACGTTTATGCCAAGGTTACGAGCAATTTCAAGTGTTTTGTTGGTTTTGTCGGGGCACTTCTACATGATTGGCAAGTATTAAAAATGAAAATCTTTCTGGGGTGATGACTGTGAATGCTTAAATAATAACTGCTATATCAACCTTAATTTTTATGGCAAGTAAGGAATTTTTTCATTTAAAGTTTAAGTGTCAAGAACATAAATTACTCTGGGGGGAAACACAGGAATCCTGGCTTTGACAACATCTCAGGCGTCTTTTCCCCAGATCTCTGTGAAGCCCCAAATATCATCTGGTAGATTTGAGAGTGCCTGTGCTATACCTAGCAAAACAGTTCGTTTCATTGATGGTGTATATGTGTGAAGAACTCAGTTTGCCTATTAATCTGCTCCTTCCTTTCCTTTTTCCTTTTATTTGTATATCCTTTAGAACCCCTTCCTGTGAGCAGTGTTTCTATCTATGATTACAAACCATCTCCAGAAACAGGAGTGTTGTTTGAAATTCAGTACCCAGAGAAGTACAATGTTTTTACCAGGGTAAATATAAGCTATTGGGAAGGAAAAGACTACCGAACAATGCTGTACAAAGGTAGGAGGAAACTCTTCCACTAAAACTTATTGTTAACTCTGCTGGAAACATTTTAAACAGTGTTCTTAGGTGTGGGTTTGACATGCATTCGTTATCATGATTTATATTTCTGGTAATGTGTCTCTTTATATAATGACTTTTATATCGTGAAGTAAGAGGTGGGTCTTCAAATTGAGCTGTTGGTTCACTTTGGATTTAAACCTGCTTCCCATCCTAGTTCTAGTGATGCCTCCTTTCTTTTGGATTTTAGAGAAAGACTAGGTGGTCTGGATTTTTTTAATCAGTTCTGAAATCAACCTGGGAAGGGATCCCCAATTTCTGGTGATTCCAAATAAGCATGTATACTAAAATCCAAAAGACTTTCCACCATTTTTTCATCTTCCCTGCTGCTATACAATCCAAAACAAAGGAAGAAAGAAAGAGACCCAGAACTCAGTGGGAAGGATGGAGATATGTTTTTGCTTTTTAGATGCTTGCTGAAATCCCTGGATGACAGTCTGTGTCAGTTAAAAACATTAAAAAGTTTCCAGTCTCTACCCTCTAGCCAAGGTTTTCCCCTTTGGTGAATAGCTGATAGGAGAGCTCTGGGGTGCCCCAGAGCTGGGAAAGCCATTCAGTGTGCTTGATTCCTGGTGCAGGGTTTTAACCTGGTACTTCTGTATCACCATACAGTGACACAATACTAATAGTACCGTGCTGTACAGTACTTTATGTGCATTACTGTAGCATTCAGTATTGTCCCTGAGCTAATAAACCCTGCTGCATATTATAAATTTCTATTTTCTTAGAATAATCTAATCAAGGGCAATCAATTTAACAATCTAGACAGTCTAAACAATTTAAAAAACCAATCTACCCATCTAAATAATTTAACGAACAAATTCTGTTTTCTTTTTTATTTACTTTATAACTGAACTCCCTTTTGCCCTGCAGTATAGCTTAAGCATAGCATCTGTCTCAGAGATTTAAATGGGACTGTCCTATGGAAAGCATCCTAAGAGGTGAGAAAGGCACCTGTATACTCTCCGAGCCCTGAAACCCCAATGGTTTAACATTCCAAAGTGGTAGGAAAATGCCTTTGAGCAATCCAGTAGGTGCTGGAATGAATTTTAGGCACTGGATTAAGGCTCCTGAAGTAGAAGTTTGGTTGCTGTAAGCTCTCTAAAGGCAACAAAGGGACATACACACCTCCAGTAGGAGGTGAGAAAATTTTGGAGTCTCTCTGCTTCAATACAGAGTGGGGCTAGGTATCACATTTGCGATGCTGTGAAATGCCAGAAGTTAGGAGGGGTGATTCTGGATCATAGCACAAAATATAGGTCACCTCCTTCCAGAGAACAAAAGGGATACCAGCAGCGATTTTTGTCTTCTACAGCTAATGCATGGTTCCAGGGCCTGTAATGTTGCAACTGCTAATAAATAAAGAAGTCATCCTGAATTAAGAGATTCACTAATACTCTTGCACACTCCTTCCTGTAGCCAAAATGCCCTAAGCAACTTCTTGCAGCCCACACGTGTACTTATGGTGGATGTGAGCTCAGTCTCAGTACTGCAGCTTGTGCTCATTTGTGTGGTGGATGGCCCTTTGAGCATCTACCCCAAACATTATGCCTCAGTCAGCAGAAGGCCAAGGAGGCTTCATGCAGCAGTTAAAAGTCTGCAGAAACTGTCAGATGCTCTTTGAGATACTGTGTGTCACACGGAACAGGTTGCCAGATTCAGTTCCCTTTCCTGTGAAAAGTAGTTCATGTTTCTTGTAGTGGGCGCTTTTTTTTTCCTCTTTTTTCCTTTTTTTTTTTTTTTTTTTTTTTTTTTTTTTGTAGCAAAGTGGCTTTGACAGCCAGGAGAGATGTTGGCAAACTGAATTATTAGAATGTTGTGTCTCAGACCAGGCTGAGCAATGTTTAAACATCTGAAATACTGCCAGTTCAGCATTTGCAGATTATCAGGAAGTGAACATTTGATGGATTTTTCTCTTTTTTTTTTTTTTTTTTCTTTCTTCTTTTCTTTTTAAACCTTCTTCAGATTTCTTTAAAGGGAAAACAGTTTTCAATCACTGGCTACCAGGTATATGCTACAGTAACATCACATTTCAGTTGGTATCGGAAGCAACCTTCAACAAAAGCACGCTAGTGGAATACAGCGGGGTCCAACATGAGCCCAAACAGCACAGAACAGGTGAAGAAAACCGTTAAGTACCATTTGCTCCAAGTCTGTATGGGTCCCTTGCTTTCTGCTGTGGGGAGGGGATTGATCCCACAGAGAGGAGGGTCTGTGTGGAAGCACTCCTGGGAGCTGCTCCTGGCCAGGAGAATGGGAGCAGGATGCTGCGGCTAGTGCATAGGGGTATGTGTACAACAGAGTGTGAAGGGAAATTTGTATGAGAGTTTCTGTTACAAAGCTTGCTTCTTAGTAAATAAATTCTGCTTCACATGAGATATCCTAGGCCTTGTGCTAGGAGTTCATTTTTAAGCCACAGGAATAGCTGCACTGAGCATACTATTGATCTATCTATATTGGTTTGTCTCCTTGCCCAGTGAATCATAGCTGAACTGTTGGAGAAGGCCTTCGTCTTGTGCAGTTTTCTATCACAGAGAAGAATGTCATAGTTACCCCACTTGACAGCCAGTTTATGCCCTGAAGCATGAACTGTTAATTTCCAAGAGAGAAATGGTGCAAAGACTGAAAACTGCATTTATTCAGGATCCAGAACTAATTTAATTTGGTCCTGGGATGGTGCCCAGAACTTTTCTGTTAATCTGTTGGACCACAGACATTTCTGGGGTCCGAAGTGAAATGAGCCAGTGGTAAAATCAAAAGGCCAAATCTTCAGATGAATACACTGATGTTGGCCCATTGCCTTGGACAGAGCCAAGCCAACTGATGCCAGCTGAGTTCTGTATGATCCTAAATATAGTTATTGGGGATTTGACCCATAAGAAAGCAACTAACAAGATTGCATTTTTCTTTCCTGCTGCACTCCCATGCCTCGTTCTTCACGCAAACTTCAATGAGACTGTAGTGTCTGGTTTTGTATCAGTGGCCATGGCTTGGACAGGGGAGGTGAACGAACCAGTGTGTTGGAATGTGCCAGTCAAAAGTGTTTGCACTTACTGTGTGTAAGGGCAGACAGACAGTTACAGTGAGACTGACAAAATGCTGTGTGTTCACCTCCTGGCATAAGTTGAAGTAACTTCTTTGCATGCCAGAAGCTTGTCTTCTGGAGACCCAGATTTTAAGATCAGGCTTTCACAAATATTAAAATCTAAACTGATGTTTGATGCTTATGAAAAGTTGACTGCTGAAAGCATATGAAAACCCCTACAGCAACGTGAAGGTCATAATTCTTAAATATGAGCTATGCCATATATTAGTTTTGCATATATTTTTCAATTCATTTCTACAGAAGTACTTTCTGGAAGACACAATAAAATAAATGAAGATACTCTGTTACAAATTTACACTCACATTGCCTTGCTGCTGTAATAGCACTGAAGTCTGATTTACTGTGACTTCACATCTGCTTTTCTTCCTGGTGTTCCTGAATCGTGATTCTTCTCTGAATTTACACTCACCTTAATCCCACTAGACTCACTTCTCCTATAAGTATACATAAGGGATGGGAGAATCTTAACAAGTTAGTTCAAAATGTCCCTATATGCATTTTTTTCTACAAACGATATTTCTCTGAGGAATTAACACATCATAAAGGCGCACAGAACATACCTATTAAAAGACTAATGCTTGCTTCTCTTTTAGTTCCTTACCCACCTCGAAACATTTCTGTTCAGATTGTACCAATCAACAGAAACAACTGGGAAGAGCACAGTGGGAATTTTGCAGAAGAATCATTCATGGGACCACAAGAAATCATAAGGAAAGAAAAACTTAGTCATTTTTCTGACAACCCAGCTGAAATTCCAGCAGCGAACACATCTACAGCCTGGCCAGACTACCGCTATAACAGCACTGAGTATGAAACCACATCGCAGCCATACTGGTGGTCTAACGAAGCTGAGTCATCAGAGGGTGAAGAGGAGTTTGTCAATGCAGTTTCCAGTGATTACGAAGCCAATGAGCTCAACACGTCGGGAAAACTCATGCCTGAGCCCCCTTCCTTCCTTCCTGTACAAATGGTGCTGACCTGGTTGCCACCAAAGCCACCTACTGCATTTGATGGTTTCCATATCAATATTGAAAGGGAAGGTAAAACAGAGCCTTATACCCTTTTCATAACTCTTTTCTGTAATTACATTGGTGGGTCGCCTCCTCTACAAATTATTAATAACCTAGAACTGTGCTTCAGAGGGCTTTGTTAGTTCTGCTGTAGTTCTTGAGAAGTTTCTTGCATTGAACAGTATCTAATTCTGGCTGGGTGTCATAAAATTAGGGGAGGAGGGGTAAGTCGCAGTTTGCAATTCTCTTTTGTTAAACAAGATTTATACTGTTGTACCTATTGCCACACTCTTTATGCTGCAGTTATCGTAAATCCATTCTGATATTGGAGAAAGGAGAAATAAGCTGATAGAAATTTGAGACAAAGAAGGTACGTTATGCCATGTAATTTTGCCTGCCACTGAGAAAGGTTTTCAGGGGCACCTCGACTGGAAAGGGCATACAAAAAGCATAGTCTAGATTCAGACTGACAGTTGTCTCGGAGGACAACTACCAAACATATTCCTTAAGCCACAAGGAGGCTGTGGTGGAGAATGAGGACACTTTTCAAGTGATGGAGCTACAAGAAAGTTGCCATGTTGCTTAAAGATTCTCTGTTTTAAAATTTGTTTTGTCCAGATGAATTTTAGTTCCTGACAGGCAGTTTTTATAAGCCTTCTCACACTGAGAGCAAATAGTATTTTTTTTCTTTTTCTTTCAGAATAAGAATGCAACAGATAGAAAATTGGAAGCTCTGTTTCTTCCACTCCATGCTGTTTTTCACTTGCACATTCATGGCAACCCTATTTTATCATCCCTTCTACAGAATGAAAATTTGTCCTGGGTTTATTGTTCCTCTACACCTATACTGCAGCCTTGGTCATTAATTATTCTTGTGCTGATGGCAAGAAATAAAACTACCCACATAAATCCAATCCTTTTGGATACCTTTTAATCCAACAGCAGAAACAGTATTAGCATTTCTGGTATAAATCATTTTCTCAGTGTCTGGAGCCTTGCAAATTTCAATTAATCCATACTTTTTCTTCCCCCGATTTAGAGAACTCTACGGAATTTTTGACAGTAAGTGAGGACACTCACAAATTTGTTGCTGAACTGAAAGAACCAGGAAAATATAAGTTGTCTGTAACGACGTTTAGCTCCTCTGGCTCTTGTGAAGTTCGGGGAAGTCAATCAGCAAAAACACTTAGCTTTTACATCAGTAAGTATCTCAACAAATCTGCCTTTTTCTCCCAAACTGATATAACTCTAATGTGCTGCAGAGTTTGACCACTGTGGCAGCTGTGACATCTGCTGCAGGATCAGAAGAGTGTTGTCTTCCGGAATTCCGTGTGCTAGAGAAGGAAATACAGCGCAAATATGTTACATATTATATCCTGCCTGGATGAACCTTCATCCTGCCATTTTGGCAGAGCTAAGAACCGAAAGCAGGTGACTATCTGATAGAGTTGTCGCCCAGTGTTCAGGAGTGTCTCACTGGAACAGGTTCCCCTCTTGCATCATTCAAAGAGAGGATTTCATTCAGAGAATTGAATTGGTGATTATAGAGATTCCTGAACTTCCTTACTCCTGGAGGCTGTATGTACCACGTTAGGGATGAAGGGCATCTCAGGCTGAGAGTGTGGGAATTGCACAATTAAACACTGAACTCTGAAATTACATGGTCTCTGAGAGTACACGGGGCAAATTACAGTAGATGAAATAGTTCAGCCTGCTAAATTCAGAGGGGAAAAAGTAATTTATTATTTCCCTGTAGAACCCAAGGGTTTCTTAACTGAAGATTTAGTAAAAAAAGTAATAACTATTGTGTAAAATAACATCACAACTCATGATTAGATTAGCAAGTGAGACGTGTTGCTGAATTCAGATTACTATCCCTCTGATGGCTATGGTCACTTTTGCACCTTTTTCTACAAAAGGAAAGAGGTATAGCCTACAAGATGCCCATACAGTGAGAACAGGCGAATACTTGCAGCAGTACACAATTCTACATGTGGGAGGATAGTGAATGCCGCCACAAGACAGGGTAGCTAAGGCTGGTAGAAAGATTCCTATTAAAAGGAAATGTAGTCAAGTACTTAAGTAAATTCTTAATAAAAATTGTGTCTTTAGTAGCTCATAATACTTACAAATACTAACTACTTAGGCTTAAATTCATCATAATACTTGACTGCATGTAACTGAATTCCACTATCCTCCTGTGTTTTTGAAAACTTTGGAGTTGAAAGAAACAATACTTGGAAAACAAAGAGAAAAAAGGAAAGAGCACATGTGAGAAAGTGTCTTTGCTGTTGTACTTTCACTGTCTTCTGGTTTTCTTTAGGAATAGTTATTAGGAAGCTTCGTTATATGGAAAGCATTAGAGTATATACAAATATACAAGTATGTTAAATAAATTATGTAGCATTGCTATTAGTACCAAATTTTATTCTATTTACAAGATACGACTTATAGCCATTAAAAAATATGCAATACAGTGTCCTCCATGAAGTCTGCTACCTGGAGACAGAGACCTGAGAGAAAAGAGAAAATGTTAATCCCAAGTATAGGTGTATGGATTGCTAGATTAATGATGAACTTGAATCTCATTGGGTATAAAGTATTAAAGTGTTGCAGGAATGTAACAAGTATTTTCATTTTACATTTAATACATGAAATTATTTGGGGTTTTGGGTTTTGTCTGTTAGTTTTGCCGGCATTTAGAACGAGATGAGGATTCTTGGCAGTTCTCTTTATTTATTCTGTCAAACACAGATCCTTAGTATTTTACATAGATTTTATATGTATATGTATGCCAAATCTGAGATGTGCACAAGTAATATTAAGGTGAAATTGCTTTTCCATTTCTCTTTATGAGTCTCATCAAGTAGGCTTTTTGTGTGGGGACTACAACTTTGGACTGTGACATGAGGTAGCTCAGTTCCCTTAACGCTGATGCTGAAACGATTTCTGAATAGTAAGAGCTACGCAGACATCCACTGGCTCCAGACATTAATGTAATGATTGACTTCCTCTTTTTACCCGAGTAGGTGTGGGTCTGCTGGTGTGAATGAATTTTGCTCGTAGCTTCAGCCTTATCTTATCCTTGTAGCACTCAGTCAGTGATTCATCCTGTCAAATTCACTTTGTATTAGACAACATTTTTCTTGCACCCAGATAGAAGTATGGATTGTCAAATCTTACAGGCTCATCTTACACCAAATTCTTGCTCTGGCATTTTTTTATTTTTTCAATAAACATAAAGTACCATTAGAATTGCATGGAGGAAGGAAAGAGCTGTCACAAACGTCACTTAAAAGTGACAAGAAAAGCTGATTTTTTCATGACATCTGAAATTTTGACCAAGTCTAACTGAAGTTATTTTCAAAATTGTTATTTTATCTACACTTAAACCTGTATTCTCTACCAATTGCTTCAAAATGTCTGATGGAGAATGAGATTCTTCACTGTGGTACCCTCTGTGAACTTGTTTTTCACGCTTCAAGGCTGTAGTACACTTCGAGGGTATGTTAGTTTGTGAAAAGGTGAAAAAAATTGGGTGTTTATCCTTTAATATTTGTCCATGATCTGTGCTTTATTGGATGTCACTTCTTCTAAACATTGCCTTGGAGCAAAGCAGATACTGCTGGGTGGTTTCTGGTAAGCCACAGAGAATACTGCCATCTGGATTGCCGAACAGTGATGTTTCTCTCATCATCTGCTCTGCTACAGGTGAAATAGCACCAGCCACAGTCGGTTTCCCAGGGGCTGCCATCTTCACAGCCCCAGGGCTGCGGAGATGGACACTGTCAGTCCAGCCTTTTTCACTTGTCGTAGTAAATAGTCCAGTAAAAGAAGGACGATTTGACATATGTCCCTCAAATGCAGTGGTTTGTTTACATGTGCTTCTGGGGCATGTCCCAGGCCCCACAGGTGAATGGATAGAAGAGCTCACTGAAAAGCCCCAGCATGTGACCGTGACGGTGTTAAGCTCCACTACTGCCCTGACATCCTGGACAGCATCACAAGAGAGCGGCAGCAACAGCACCATCGTGTCTGTGGTCTCCCTGACCTGTCAGAAGCAAAAGGAAAGTCAAAGGCTTGAAAAACACTACTGCAATGAGGTAAGGGGCAGAAGCAGGAGTTTTTCAAATCCAGGGCAAAAATGCTGATCATCCTGCTGTTTGGGGTCGCCGTGCCCGAGGGCCCTGCCAGGTCTGGGCTGCAGGGCACAGCGGTAGGTGCGCCCTTCTGCAATCTAAAGGGACGTGGCTGATGCAGAGTGGGGTGACAGCACAGAGTTCAGGAATGAAAGTATGCAGTAAACCACAATAGTGTTGAAATTGTATTTTTCTTGGACTGACTGTCCCATTCTTTGTTCCAGCTTCTAAGTTATGCTGTACCCTTTTGAGACCTTTTTTGTGCCAGGAGGCAAAATGGTGCCATATCACGATAACATTTAGGCACATGCTGTAATCCATTTGTGTTAAGCAAAGTGCTCACACACATGATTATCATCAAACTAGCATAAATTCTTCCTTAGATTCCTGCATATGAATGCAGAAACTGACTCTAAACTTTCTGGAAGCTTAGAGACAATCAGAAGTTAGCTTTTCATCCATAAAAAAAGATAGCACGGGGAAGTAAACAGTAATTTAGACCATCTGTGATTTGGATGGACAACAGTTCTTTAGGGCTGCTGCATGGGACATGTTTATAATGATCAAGAATCCTGAACCCCAAAATATGGCAGTTTTCTGTTACTTGAAACCCTTAGTGAGTGTGATCCCACATCACATCCTGTGCTATAATGGATCAGCGGCATGTGGCTTCAGTTAGAGGGTTTAGCCCACACCTCAGTTACCAAGATGCTGATAAGGCCGTTTTCTGAGCAGTGCTACAGCTTCTGTCTGACCCTCTAAATGTGTGTGATGGAGGAGCCTGCAAAGGTCTGCAGCTCTGCCCTGCTGCACGCTCACCTTGCCCATGGGAATGGAAGGAGACCTCCAGCAGTCCCAGTAAATCTTCATCTCCTTCAGCTTTGTGATTAGCCCTGCAAGTTAATTAATACAGGGAGTCTACATCCTTTAAAAATGTATTTTAAAATGAATCTTTGTCAAAATGTTTTGAGTTTTATTCCAAGAGTGGCTATGAACTTAAACGCTTCAAAGTGTCTTTCCATGACAGTTTGAGAAATGTTTTTCAGAATCAGTTTGTAATCTCACTGAGTTATTTTCCTTCCATTTATTAAAAGTGTAGTCATTTAATCAGGGAGCAAAATAATACAGTAGGTGGTTATAAACCACAGATCACAAGTATACACAGATGTGATTAAAGTATAGAATTCATCTACAAACTCAAAAACAAGTACCTAAAGCTAATCCGTGAATAAGCAAGACATCTGTACAACATGTTTATTACAAGTAGGTATAAAGGTCTAAATATAGTTACTTGTTTCTTTCTGTCACTACAAATATTCATACCACCTCTAATCATCAAATATTATCAGCTTATTATGCCTAGAATTATTAATGGCTGTTGGTTTGAATTCTCCTTGATGAGCTGAAAAGGGCAAAATTCAGTGCAGCGTTCTATCAATTTCTATCATTGTGCATGATTTAAAAGTGATTTATCTTTCCAAAGCATCTGTTAAAGAGAAATTCTGTTCCTCCTAAGTCTATGCTGGCACTGATATATTCATGTGCATTGCAGTAAACCATCAATGCAAAGGTGGCTGTGATACAGACTTTGGAAAGATTGCAAAAAAAATTAGTAGGAAACATCAGCCTGCAATTCTAGAACAGGTGCATAAAGTCCTTTCCTCAAAGCTGCTCTGTGCATTTGCTGTTAGCTGGCTTTTCAGGAGATAAGACATTTCATAATGTATCAGACCAGGAATCACTTGGTCAGGCATTTTGCCCCTGGCTCTGACTGAAAGCTGGAGTGGCACAGCAGGAATTTTAATGATGATGCTTCAAACCGAAAAGAAAAATCACAATGTCCCTTAGTCAGGTTATGTAGTGCTGTGCAGGGGAGGTGAAAGAGAGTAATTCCTTTCTGGTTTCACCATGAAGTCACTTAACAAATGCATTCACAAAACAGCTTTCCCATAACGCTGCCTTCAGCTCACATAGCTGCAGATGAATCAGATGGCCGATGAAAAGCCTTCAGGGTTTTATTGAAAACACACGGTCTAAATATTCCAGCCTGAATAATATCACCTGAATATGAATAATGTAGCCTGACTATTTCAATAAACTTTGACAGTAGGAGGGAATGGGTCTGCAGGGTGACAGCTGACCTTATGCAGCAAGGCAAGTGTGATTCTGTGAGTCAGATCATTTGTCAAGTCAGTCCCGACCACTTTCACAGTTTTGCCATTTTGGACTTAACGAATGGAGTTTTAGCTGCTGATGCCAGTGTGTTCAGAATCATACCTTCTATAACTGGAGTAGTTCAAGTACAGCCTTATTATTCTTTTAATTAGCCAAGTAAATACTTCATAACCAATGTGTTCTCCTCCTGTTAGGTGAATTCAAGCAGCAGCCTCATTGAAAATCTTGTTCCTGGTGCCCAGTACCAAGTTGTGGTTTACTTGCGGAAAGGACCGTTGGTCGGACCGCCTTCTGATCCTGTTACATTTTCCATTGGTAACCCCTGCATCTACTGTTTGAAAAGTGTTTGTTTTGTTCTTAAATATATCTAGTATATTTATTAAGTCCTAAAGCCTATAATGTAATGAACACTTATTGAGAATATTTTTCTTGTATTGTCTAGCCCATTACTGAGGTGGGGAAAATACTCCTTCTGTGGGAGATAGATATTTCACATTTAAATGTTAAGTTATTGCCAAACCTAAATAGAGAGCAGTTGTGGCCAGGATTCGGACACAGAGTGCCCTGTGAAAGGAACCGTCTTGGACACCTGAGTATATGTTTGTCTCTAGCAGTGCTCGTAGTCATTTAGGGTGGGAGTCACCTCACTTAGGTGTAGCCAGCCTGAGCTGCAGGGGGTCTGTGGTGCGTGGAGAGGTGTGGGCATTTCCTAGAGGTGATTCATTCCCACTGGCTCATGAAGTGCGTAGAACTGCTGTTAGGACATGTGTTGCAAATGTGCTTTATGATGGATGTAGTGTGGCACAGTCCGAGGGCCACAGTGCTAAGAGTCAGAAGAGCTGGCTTATCTCCTGCAGTACTACATGACCATCATCAGCTTCAGTTTATGCCTTGTTTTTCTGGAGTTGTCTGCTTTAAGATTTGAAGATAAGAAGAACCCTCGGAGACAGAGAGTGACCTTTTCAAGAACGTGGTTTTACGGCCAAGAGGCAGAGCTGCTGCCCCCATGACCATAATTCAGGATTCCACCAAGCAGCTAAATAGTCACTTAAGATAAAATTCGGTATCTTTTAGTTTCACTATCATTTATTTTGTTAAGGTTACCACTTTAAAAAAAAAAGTATTAAAAAGAGAAAGGGCAAAGAGGAAGATTCAGTGTGTAGAGTTACATTTGCAGAGAAATATTTAACGTGAGTCACCCAGCTTCTCCTTTTGACAAATAGTCTGCCTTGTGGGAAAGCAGGTAGCTGAAAAATAGAGATCTTCAGTATTTTTCATTCTGCTTCCTCTCTGATGTAGGGGAAAAAGTGAAACAGGAAAACCCCAAAGTTAATCTGTAAAGAGCTGAATCCTTAAAAGAAAGCGAATATGTAGACTAGTGAATATGGTGATAGCCTTTTCATTCTAGGCAATGTCCTTATATATTTTCATAAATCAGTTCTGAATAAAAGAGTATGGTATGTTTTGTAAAGGAAAAGTAGTAAGTAGAAATATATATAGTTTATTAAACTCTATTAATGGACAATTTTTACAAATGCTTTTGATTTTCATTCTCAGTGTAGTTAGTTCAGAAATCTGCAAAATTCTGTTTTCACTTGAGAAAGTAAAATCATGTATTTCCAAAGCAAATAAGTTCCTTTGTTTTCTCCACTTTGTGTGGCCTCACAACCATAAAAGTTTTTTACCAAACCCAAAATGGCAACCAGTTTCTAAGCAAAACATATCATAGGTTTGTTGTTATAAAGAGGATGTTTTTATGCAGTAAAACAACAGTTGTATGAGTTTTCATTTCAGAACAAGATACTGAACTTTATATTAAAGTAGTAGAACTGCAAAGCAAACTGTTCTGTAGAACTATCAGTGGTGCTTAATGAATGAAACGGAAATAAGATAAAATATACTTTTAAAAAGTATTCAATTCTCCCCATATTTATCCTAAGCCTCACTTTCACTGGGTATTAACACTTTAGAGAAAGCAAAGAAAAGATGTGGTAAATGATTTATGAAGGCAAAGACAATCATGTGCTAACATGGGCTGAAGTAATCTGGGTGCCGGTCTTGGCTCTGACCCAGTGTGCAATAGCTGGGGCTCTGCAACTCTTGCAAATGTTAGCAAAGTACTTATTTAAGTAGCCTTAGTTAAGTCATGAGGAATAATTGCTTTCCAGACTAGTAAGGGATGCAGAAGTTGACCCTTATGTGACATTTTTCAAATCACTTGACGACTTCATCATCTGCGAGACAAGAATAGCAATACACGACAGCACCTTTAGGTTCCCCAGGGAAGGAGGGCTAGACATAAGAACTGTTCTTTCTCATAGTCTTCATCTTCCAAAGTGTTATGGCTTTTGATGCTTTGTTTTTGAGCCACTTGTAATAACTCCTAAACATCCTGATTTTCAGAGTAGAATGGAGCCCTCCATTTATGAAAAAGCAAGCCCTGTACTTTATCTCAAGCTAAGCAGCCAACACCAGTAGCCTGTAGTCATTTCTGAAAAAGTAGACTTAACAAACTGGAGAACAAATGGTGAAAAAATGGTATTCAACTGCTTGTGACAAGAAAACTCTTGGGAATTAAAGTCGGGAACAAACCAGAAACAGGTAGAACTTGTTTCAGGAAAGGTGGTGTTTTAAAATGAAGTGTAACTGATAACCCACACATTGCTAACCACAATTTCTGGTTTATAGTGCCCACTGGAATAAAGGATCTGACGCTTTACCCTTTGGGACCTACTGCTGTTGTTTTGAGCTGGAACAGACCTTTCCTTGGGGTGTTCAGGAAATACGTTGTAGAAATGTTTTACTTCAACCCATCAACGATGACCTCCGAGTGGACAACCTACTATGAAATAGCAGCAACTGTCTCCTTAACTGCCTCTGTGGTAAAGTGACCATTGCTGACTATTGCTTTCCCAAGCCTGTGTGGCCCTGGCACCTTGTGACATTTCTTTGCCCAGCTTTTCCCCCATGAATGTGTATATATGCCTTTAAGCCTGGCACATTTTTTCAGGCAAAGTAGAGAAGATGGCCAGGATGCTAGAGGCATTTTCTGTTCTAAAGTAAGGGAATGCCAGCTGAACCATGCTAAATTTTAAGCAGAGCAATGAGATAGATAGGAGATGAGCCTCTTTTTTTGATGACAAATGGGCATGTTCAGCAAGTCCAGAGGCAGCTTCAGTTTGTGGGTCAGTTTGTCAGTCAAGGCTTTAAAAATGCCATCATCTCCTCAGGGGGAGTAGTCTAAAGCCTTATCTACATAATTAATACTGATAATATGCATTTGGGGCTTGCAGGCTAGTCTTGCAGTGTGCCATCTGGAAGGCTTAGCTGCAGAGATGCTTTTGTGACTTATGCCAAGATTTCAACTGGGTGGAGACTGGTCTTTAGAAGAACACACTTACATGTGTACGCTCGTGCATGTTGCAGAAATCAAGTGAAATTCTCCTCCTCTTTTCCCTTAGTTCCTAGAGGAGGTGAGCAGATTTTATTCAGGCTTCACTGTAGCACAAGACAGCAAGCAATTTTAGAGGAAATTAGTTGTTCAGAAAGTTGTGAGTATGCAAAAAGGATAGCAATAACTTTTGCTGCTTATGATAGCCACAGTGATTTACCGTAATTGATTTGCATAATACCATTTGTGGAGTCATTTTGGCTACAGCAGCTTAACTGTAATTGGGTACGTGACTGTAAATCTAGCATATAAATCTCCAGGGAAATTAAAACCAAAAAAATAACTTAGCAAATGAGTAATTAATAACTTGTAATCATGACTCAGCACAATTAGATTAATACCCGAGTTAATGTGGTTCAGTAGAAAATGAGATGATATCGTCCCTTAAGGTTGCAAATCCTGCTCAAGGAAGCCAAGTTGGAATTTCTGTGTCTGAATTTCAGTCTGAAATGTGACACTGCTATATCACAGCTAAAATGGACATTTCTTAAAGAATAATTTCAAAAAGTAAGCCTGAATTAGAATGAGTCTCTACCTGTTCTTCTGTTACAGCATTTAACATACAGGTAGGTAAGGGTGGACTTTTGTTTGGGTTCCCTAGCGGTGCTCCAGAATCCCACCGAGTGCCGCAGATTTCCCTATGATCTACTGACACCTGTGAGTGGTGTATTCTGGGGCAACAGTGTCAAACCCAGTGAGAACACAAGGGAATAAAAAAATCAAGCTATCTGACAGCTTAGATAAAAAATTACTTCCTGAAGAGTTATCACTTGGTAAGAAACTTTGGCACTGAATTTGCCCTTTAACACTGTTTAGTTACTTCATGCTTTTTGTGCTCTGTATCTTATTTTAAAATTGTCAAAGCAATGTTGGTATAATGTTATACCAAGTGCGTGTCAGAAGAAGCCCAAGCATCTTCAAGGTTTTGGTGTTAATTGGATACAATTTTTTCTAAAAAGCATAAAAAGTATAGTTCACAAACCCTATATTTGGATTGCCTTGAAGTATCTGTGGGGGAAAAAGGCCACTGCAAACAGCAGAGATACATAAACCCAGCAGTTTCTAATTTGTTGAAAATTTTCATTATTTCTAATTTGTTTTTATTTTGAATTTTAAAAATATCATGAAGCTTTTCATTTAATCACGAAATGAAACATTTGAAGCTTTTGGTGCTGGCAGTTTGAATTTAACTTAAGTATTACGTATGATATTATAATATAAAATGTATTCCATTTTATACTTCATTTGTATCTCATTTTTATTTATATATATAATTTATGTCTCATAAGTCATTTATGTTTCATTCATATTTCATTTATAATAAATGATAATACCAAATGAAATACACTTTGAAAATTGGAAAAAAATAAGTCTTTTGAAGTGACAATATCCGAGTCAAAAGCATTTCTAATTTATCCTCAAACCCTGTTTAATTGAGATAGGAAAGCCTACATTTTCCAGTTAAATATTCTGCCTTCATCAAATCAGAATTTTGTGATGAAAGATTGCTCTGGGGGAATCGTTCTCACTGCTGTGGAAGTCACTGGGTGGTTCCTGTGGCGGGTGAGACCTGGGACCACCTAGATGTGGCTGTGAGCAGCAGAGCCATCACAACCGTGTTCGCTCCCACGGCATGGAGTTTTGAATCAATTCAAACACCAAATTTCAGAGATTTCCACTGGAGTGAGAAATGGGAGCTCAGTAAGATGAGTGTGGACACTAGATTTTGCAAATATTGTTGGGACGGTGAATTTTCTCCTGAGCTGCTGTTTGTTTTTTGTCGCTTTACAGAGAGTCGCTAACCTGCTGCCTGCTTGGTATTACAATTTCCGGGTCACCATGGTGACTTGGGGGGACCCAGAGCTGAGCTGCTGTGACAGTTCCACCATCAGCTTCATAACAGGTAAGCAGCCATCTGAAAAGACTGTGGAAATGTTCCCAGGAGCAGATGCGCTGAGAAAGTCTGACTTGGGTGTTGTGTTTCACCAGCAGATACTTGCAAGTTAGGATATGTAACAGCTAACTGGGGGGGTGGGGGGATTAATTTTTAATTTATTTTTTTTTTAAGGAAAGCTCTGAGGACAGCTTTTAATAAATATATATAATTTTCCGATGCAAAGCACAGTTCTTGATTTCCTTGTTCCAGTCCTCCATCAGCTGAGTGCATGGCTCCAGTGTGGGCCGGTGATCCTGCTCATCTTCTACAACACCATATGATTTACACATTGAGAAATGAATGTGTAGCTAAGTAAACCTAAATTCTTAGGTTTGCTAGTATTAAGAAACATTTTTCCTTATATTTGCAATATTTCCAAATGCTTTTTCCTCCTCCGTCCCCCTCCCAGTAATCCACAGATCAGAGCATGGCTTGTGTGGCACCCTAACAGGGAGTTATGCACTGCTAGGCAGACTGAGGCAGGTACTATGCTCGGGAGCACGTTATTCTTGCCCTCCAGCTTTTCTTTTTCTGCTGGGTGTTTTTCACTTGCAAGGAGAGAAGGGTGCTCCTGTGATCAAGGCATTGCACCCATGCTGGCTAAATTAGCCTTGGGAAACTGTGGCGTTGGCAAGTCATTTGTAATCTGGATTCTAAAACTGCAGCAAATTGATATAACCATGTGGATTGCCCTCTTGCAGTTGGCACGAGCCGTGCATTTAACACACTCCATTGTCTCGTGTCAGATTCTTTGGTTTTGAATCTTCAGTATGTCAAACAGATCAGCCATAGAGGGATTAGCATATAAGAGGTCCTGTTAGGGCCTTGCCATGTTTTCCTAGCATCCATGAGGGTTGAGTCAAAGTTCCCTATTGCATCATTTTGCTTTTGTGCACCACTGTTTAGTTCATCTTGCAGAAGTATAGGTGATATAATTCAGATGCGCCATGAGAGGAATTAAAGTATGAGTTGCTCTTCTTTTCCATCTGTAGAAAACAAATTATGAGGAAAATCAGCCTACAAGGTCCCAGCCACTCCCTCCAAAGGAGATACTAGCTTAGTTCCAGATTTTGTGTTTGGTGAGAGGCTAAGAGGATGTAACTGAGGAAGAAACTGAATAAGACCCATTTGTAATGATGACGAATAGTGCCTGTGCCTGACAGGGCCACAACAGAGTAGTTATCAGTCAGTTAAGTCCTAGCTCCACTGAAGTCTCCAGAAACCCTCCTATCCTGAGATAATCTGATACCAAGTTTAACTGCTGACAAACCCTGGCACTTCTGTAGTGTATCAGAAACCCATAGCACCCACCGGAGTCCCATGAAGGGTCTTCAGGGATATTCATTGTCCTTTGGCATCAACATTTCTGTAGCACTATAAGGAAGCAATTTTCCAGCTGGTTGGTTGCTATATCAGGGGAAAAATGTCTTTTTCAGCTGATTTGGGTACCTGATTCAGCGTTTTAGAGTGGAATGTTCCAGTGGGACCATCACACTTCAATATTGTCTCTCCAGAAACCTTCAGCAGAAATGCAGGAGATTAAGGCTGTTCTAAAGTATTAGCTGTAATAGGGATAAGTCTGGATCTCTGTGTGGTGAAAGTAAACACTGTTACTGCTATTAGATGAAAAGTGGATCAGCTCCTTAACTAGCAGATGCAAACAAAATCAGAAATGGATGGATCCCTTAGACAACATCATCCATTTATGACTGGAAAAACCTCCCTTCAAAATGATCTTAGGTGAAAATATCCAGAAAATATCCAATGGGAAAATTGTGTCAGTGCTTAATTCCTCATTCCTCATATTGTCAATGGTTTATCTTTTGCTTTTGATCTGAATTTTTCTAGTTTTAATATCCAGTCCGTAATTCTTGTTAACTTTTCTCTTATTGATTGAAGAGACACCAAGCTTTTTTAATTTCACTCTTTTCTGTTAATAAGTTGCTTCCATTGAATGCTTCAGGTGCTCTCACTGTAAGCCATTTTCTCATGTTATTTTTCCCCCAACTCTGCCTCTCTTATTTTTACTGTCTTTACCAAAGTATGTGGTAACTGAAAGTGTAATACCAGCCTGCTGAATACTCCTACAGAGGCAAAATCAGCTCCCTATTCAGTGCTCTTCTGTTTGTGCATCTAGATGATTGCATTTGCTATGGCATCACAATGGAGATCTGTGTTCATTTGTGTTAGAAGCCATGGAATAGACATAATTTATCATTTGAGAAGTGTTGTCTACGTTTTTTTTCCTAAAGACTCAACTTGCACCTGGTACTTTGAAATATATTTTGCTTGAGCAAGCCCAGCGTAGGGACCAATAATTCAAATCACAACCCTGTCCAAATCTTCCACCTCTCTGCCGTTTGCCATGTTACTTGCATGGTTTGTCAGCAGTGCTTTTACTTCCAGAGTATTGATGAAAATGTTGAATAGCAGTGAGCCAGATCACAGCATTTTGAGGGAAGAGACCTAACAAAGAAATCTGATTGGATCGAATTACAAGCACTTATCAATAGATGGTCACCACTGCATGTGAGCATTAAATACACTCTGGTCTTCTGATTGCCTTATTAGTTGCAATCTCTTCAGCTCTGTCCAGGGACAGCTCTTGGGCTAACTTGCTAGAAAGTGGCATGCCAATTTTTCATGTCTGCAGGTTTGAAATGTTTGTCCCCAGTAGATGATGCCTTTTCACTCTTTCAAGTTACCAGGGGACTGCAGAGTTCTTTATCACCCTCAGCCTCTTTCTTTCCAGAGAGGAAACAGATGGTTTTATGAAGCACTCGGTCCCATTTTGCATCACTCTGAACAATGTTACCTCCCTTGCATAGGTTGCCAGGAAATAAAACAAACAAACAAACAAAAAACCCACACCAAAAAGCCCTAAATTTTGAAGTACTAGAACGAAGGTATTGTAGTCTTCTTGACAGTGCACCATCTGTCAGTTCTTCTGTGTATAAGTGGAAAGCTAACCTCTGCACCTGGAACATAAGCCCGATTTTTTAAAAACAAAGCAGAAGGATCATCTGGGAGTTCGGGACCGCACCTTGCAGAAAGCTCAGAGCAGACAAGCCATTTCCCTAATGCAGGATTCCATGCTCATGGGGAGTCTATAGCAAGGCTGGGGCTTTACTGACCTGCAGTACCTGGAATTAAAAAGGTATTACAAGAGACCAGATGATGTACAGCTCTCTCCCTTAACAGCTGGTCGGATGTTCCCAGGAGAGTGGGGGAGATTTGGGAGATCCCAGAGACTTATCAGAAACAGCATTTCTTCTCTCAGACTCTTGCATCAACAGTTGCATGCTGTTGTTATAACGCAGAGAGATTGTGGCCCTGCCAGTGTTGCTGTGGTGACTAATGGGTTTTTAATGCCATCTGCTGTAAACAGCTGGATTTAAAGCAATCATAAGCAAGGGCACTTTAGACCACCAACATTTTATTTTTCAATGAGAATTCTTTTAGCTTTAGAGAAGCAAAAAGAGTAAGAAAGACAGACTCTTGGTGTTGGAGAGCACTGCCACATCTGTCTGTTGGTCCCGTGGATGCCTTCAGCTGTTACTTTGGGCCAGGTCAGCAACGGGATGCCATTTCTTACAGTCTCTCTGTGACACTCAGTTCCCCGTGGAACATGTGGTGCTGGGGGAGTGGGTCACACGAGCCCTGGCCTCGTAGTCTTGTTTCATACATCCTGGACATTCATTGCCAGATACCTAAAGCAAACGGGTGTATGAAAGTTAAGAGGGAAAAGCATGTCATCAATAATTAAGTATAGGAGGAAATTATTATTATTATTGCATAAGATTCATGCCAGTTGTGACATTAAATTGGAAGGAATACACAGTCCTTGTGCAGGGATGGACTGGGAACTATAGAAATTAAAAGAAGCATTATTTGAAAGATTTTATATTAAATAAGGTTGCTTCCTCTCAACAACATAAAAGGACATTTTCAAGATAAATTTGAGAGAATAGTCGCACTAAACTTTTCTAGATGGCTCTAAACTGTCTGTGCATTGTATCCACCGCCTTCCTCAGTGATTGCTTCAGCAAATCTCTTCCTTAATCCAGAATGTGTCTTAGAATCTTTCGTGAAAGCAGCAGTGACATCTTGTGGCCCTTTCCAACAGACCCGAGCTCCTGCTCCCGCCTGCGTTTGTCGGGGCTGCTGGCGCCCCTGGGTGCGCAGGGCGCCCGGGCTGTGCTGGGAAGGGGCCTCCGGCCAGGCAGCATTTGCACGGACTCGCTGGACCCAGCGGGGCTTGTGCAAGGGTAGACCAGTCAGTCCACGTTATTTTTTTTCCCTGCAGTACTCCTAAAGAATCTGCCAAGCACGCAGATTTGTACACTTCCCCGTTTTATCCGGGTTATCCCACTGATACCGGTTTGAAGGGATTATGATCTCTGCCTATCACTGACTTTCACTTTTGGGTCTCCATCAGTTTTAACTTAGATCCTAACGGGGGACCTGCACGTCCGAATTAGGCAATCGAGGTAAGCTGAGCAGCTCTACTGCCTCTGCAGTTAACAGAGAGGCACCTCCAAGAGGTAATTCTCATCTTAAATTGCTATTTTAGGAGGAGATGAGTTGCTTTGGAGGTTGCTCTCTTTCTTCTTGGCTGCACAGAGAGCCAAGGACTTGGTGGCAGCTCCAGCATGAGACAAGCCGTCAAACAGGCTGATGGGGCTGCGGTGGGACAGCGAGCTGTGCAGCGCAGGGCACAGTGCTAGGCAGGAGCTGGGTATGTGGAGGAAGAGGAGGGACAACAGCTGCTTCACCTAATACCTAATAGTGTAGCTATCATATGCCTGTAGATGAGACATTTGTTGTTTAGGGTGCAGTCAGCTGATGGCTGCCTTCTGCAGGGGTGGGACTTTCACCCTGGGAACAAAGGTGGCCATAACTTTTCATGCAAAAAGATGTTCTTTGGAAAACTGCAGGCTTGGGGGCTTTTCCTCCTAGGAAGATGCAAGCTCAGTGAAGAGAAGATACTTTTTTCCTGTGGAAAAGCCATCCAAATTATTCAGTGTGGAAATTCTTGATTTCTCACTGATTGTCATTTCTTTTCAGCGCTATAACACGGTGAAGCAATATCTGAGGCTTTTAACTTGACTTGTTAATTCCATTTGTAAATGTTGACTCAAAAATTATTTGTATCAGCCAGTAGCTTTGTGATAATTTAAAAGAAACCCATACAACTAAAATATTGAAAACAAAAATGTATTTTTCTTCTGCGTATCTCCCAGGTTAAATGCTGGTTTTCATTTCTTTCAGCTAGCACTCAGGTGCAGACACTTGTACTAATATTTTTCTGCTATCTTTGTGATGCTTTCTTCCAAATAGTATCCTTTGAAAGACATGTATTACTGGATTTGGTAATCAACTGTGTTAGGCAAGTCTGTAATACACTTTCCTTCTTCCTTCAGCACCAGTGGCACCCGAGATTACCTCTGTAGAATATTATAACCACCTTTTGTATGTCACCTGGACCTATGGAGGAGATGGTACTGACCTTTCTCATTCCAGGATGTTACATTGGATGGTCATTGCAGAAGGAAAGAAAAAAATCAAGAAGAGTGTAAGTATGAGTGAGGAAGGTGTTACTCTTGTTAGGTTGGATTTTTTTGCTGAGTTGATAAATTTGTACTACAAAGTTTAAGCAAGTTCATTAAGACTGACAGAAGCCTGATGAGGTAAAGTTGCTTCACAGTGTTAGCGGGCATTTCTAATGCTCAGGCTCTCAAAACAGCCCATGGACAAAATGATTCTGTGGTGATCCAGCACAAGTGTAAGAAGTTAGAAGTAGCTTACAAAGTTCTGAGCTGCAGACAGTAAAACATGAGTATTTTTTAGTGAACAATTTCCAATTGGTCTTTTCAATTTCTATCTATTAATAGGCAGACTAATGGCTGCATTATTTTAGGTCATTCAGACCATTCTATTTCCTGACTTTATCTAACAGACTTCCCTACAAATTACATTGTTTTCATTTTCTGTTAGAGTACAAGTTCCACTGTAACTGATGGGTTGAGTACTTCACCCAGAATGTGTGCACTTAGAAAACTTGCCAGATGTTAAGATGCATTCCTAGCACATTCTCTTGAACTTTTCCAGCATATTTAAAAATCACTTAGAAAAAGAAATCTGGGGTTTCCAGTTATGGATTAAAGTCATGCTGCTGCAGGATACTGAGATGCATGTTTAATCTGAAGCAAAAGAGCAGCCCCTGGACATCCAGTGAATAGTGGTTGAACTAGCAGTGGAGCACTGCAGGGCAGGAACATATATGGCCAGCGGTGTAGCTTCATACAACTTGTGGCCTGTGACTGTCTTCTACACCACTACTGATCTTTCGATCCTTGACAGGGAGAAAGTGTCTGATCTTTTTCAAGGGAAAGGTTTCCCTTCTACAACTGAAGGCTCAGCAGGTGCTGAACGGGAATTGTTTTTTCAGCATAAGTGCAAATTCTTCAGCAGTTTCCATTTGGATTTATATGGAGCACACTGGCTTTCATTGGATTCCTAGCGGCTGCAGGAGTGCACCCATCTGGAGCTTGTAGCAGCATGAATCTAATTACATGATTAGTAAAACTGTTCAAAAACATGACCTTTCTGAACAGCAGGAACTTCCAATATTTGGATCTTTGTTTCAAATGAGGAAGAAAACTCCACATTTTAATTTTTTTAATTATTACAAATAAAATATTCTAACAATTGAATTCTTAAAAAATTGCGCTGTGATATCCCTCTCCTCTCTTTCTTCCAAAAGTCATGTTCTGTGTAAGGTTATTATTCTTCCAGGGAAAATCTGATTTGTGTGCCATTCAACTTCACTGAATGTGAAAATCTCAAATTAAATAAATATAAAATAGACATTGAATAGGAAACTAAGTTAAAAAGAATATTGCATATGTAATTTTAGATTACTCAAAAAATTAAAATAGAGACTATTCACAGTAGAGTATATTACTATATTATATTATTATAGAGAGTATTCACAGTAGAGCAAATAAAACTTCAAAGCTTTAGGAATGTTCTTAGAAATGTTTGTCTTTATATTATTTTCAGGACAAGGGAACCCAGAAAGTATTCTTTAGGAAATTCCTGCAACAACCTACTTCTGGCTTTTATGGTCCTTCTCACATTTGTAAATATGGGTACACACTTGCAGGCATCAGGGTATATCTGTTCTTCTAAGCTCTGTTAGTCACTTCCAGAAATTGTTTCCTTTAAAAATCTTACTATATTGTAATGTCTTTATCTGATTTATTAAGATTGCTATTATGGTTGTTTTTCTTGAGCAATTATTACAATAAATAGGTAACACTATCAGGCAATGATGACTTTTTCTTCCTGCTATGTGTGTACTTCCCAAGACTCTGTAGAAGTTGGTCAGTTTGTAGAGAAGCGATGAAAATAACGTGCATAGTCCTGTTAGTCTTTATTCAGAACTGTCTGTTTCTCTTGGAACCAAAAACTTCAGCCTGAAAATTAAGTGACTATGAAAACCAGCATGCGATTCCTGAATGTGCCCTTTGTAGATAGTCTACAAGTGCTCTGAAAGCAGTCTGTTGCAGTATCTGAGTTCTGCGTCCTTCTCCATGACCCTGGAGAAATGGGGAGCTTACTTCCAAAATAACAGGAAGAATTTATTCAGTCATTTGAAGCTCAGCTCAGTTTTGGATCATATCTGGTTTCAAACTCGCAGATGACAGAAGTCAGGCCCTGAGATCTATTGTCAAGTCGACAGGTACCCAGGTAGGTGTTAGATTTGCCCAGCTGGATTCAATATGCAGGTTCTTAGGACATGTGAAGGCTTGCCTATATGTGTCTTGTGTACTCTTCTTAGAGATATCTGACCTGATTTAAATTCCTATAAAATTGCAATGGACTCAAATCCATGGCTTGTTCAGCATTTTGCACAACTTGAAAAATCTAGATGCAAGAGTATTCTCATTCATGTGAGGGAGATTTTAGTTTCTCCTTAATTTTTCACTGCTGGCATAGAAAATACAGCCTAAGACTGTCTTCTTTTTACATTGTGATATTCTGCCGAGTGTTATGGCTTTCTACAGTTGGTGTCAGTGTGAACTGGTTCATGTAACAAGTCTACAGTATGCAGAAGACATCTGCTGTGATGCACAGAACTTTCTTTGTAGTATATTATGTGACCTGATTGATTTTACAAGAAAGATGTATGGTTTGCATCATATTTTTAACAGTTGGTGTCTAATTACTGTAGGTAACACGCAATGTGATGACTGCAGTGTTGAGCTTGCCTCCGGGGGACATTTACAACCTTTCAGTGACTGCTTGTACTGAAAGAGGCAGCAATACTTCCCTGCCTCAGCTTGTGAAATTGGGTAAGAAGTGCTTGTAAATTATAAAGTCATTCCTTCTCTCATTTGACTGTAAGAGTAACTCTCTCAGCAGATTCAGCATCTTATTTCAGAGCTATGTACCTGTGAACACATTTCTTTTGCAAAGCTGTAATTTTCAACTCACCTCGCTGTGAAGATTGTCTCATTCCTGTATGTGAAGCTGATCTCCTAGAATAGTATTATTCAAGAAGAGCAAGAGTGGCAGAATTTGACTGTGAGTGGAAGCAGAAGAGTGGAAATTGCTTAGTGCCTCACTGGGAGAACAACTCTGCTTCCATAGTTACTTCCCTAAGGTCTTGAACACAGATGGGTTTTGGGAACAGAGACTCAAGCTCCACAGATAAACTTTTCAGTACAAAGCAGAGCCTTCCTTGCTTCTGACAAGCCTATTTCTGGGTCTGCGCTCTGCCACCTGGTCTGGTCTCCTGTCGTCCATCCTCTCTCCCTGGATATCTCTATAATCTTCCAACACCAAAAATGTATCCTTAAATACATACCAATGACAGTGCTCTTTATGAAAACAGTCAGATTCATGGCTGTGAAACCCAGCATCATTCTGAAATAAACGTGTGTAATGTACTTAAAGGAAGACTTGAGAACCTAGTCCTTAAGGTATAACATAGAAGTTTCTGTGTGATTTCTTCCTTTACCTGTGAGAAAGACTGGATGCTACACCATTGTACCTGAAGAGATTTTACTCTGCTTTTGCACACATATAGTATTGTGGAGCCACAGGTACCTAAAGCTATGAAGTTCTGAAGTGTGCCTTACTGCTTTTGCAGACATTAACTCTGCTCTGAAGGTGGCTATGGAAGAGTTAGTAATTTCAAACTGGATTATCTTCTCTACACGCATAATAAACCTTTTGTGAATGACAGTGAAAGAAGTGAATTTAAAGGATTCCACGATTTCTAATTGAATTAGAGGCCTTGAAGCAATCACTGTCTATTTGTCTTTCTCAATAGCTCTTACATCTTTTAAACAGTGCTGGGGCAAGCAGTACAGCCATAAGAATCTGAAGTTCTTCCAGGTTTTTTTACCAAAGGGAATATTTGAAAGATGTAGACAAGTTCCATGGGTATTCCCTTCCCTATGCAAGTCCTGTCCATTGTTTTCCCCGCGCCTTGTGCCTGTGCACAGTCTGTCTGTTCCCAGGACTGAGTGAGTGGATGTGTGAGTGCGGGTGTATCTCTTCACTCCCATTAACCAAATATTTTAGGGGGTATTTCAAAGTATCAGGTAGCTTTATCTTTCAGACAGGTCCACAAGTGCCGCATACCATTCAGGTTGTACACCGTACAGACTAATTGTACCTTCCTGTTCTTTGCTTGTGGACAGGCAGACTCTTACTGAACTGACATAGGTATTCTGCTCTTTCTCTTTCATTGACAACAAAGAGAAGGTGGAATGAATTCCATTTTAATAGGTCACTTTTAGATTCTTGGGTGCGGTTTTTTTGTAGTGGTTTGTTTTTTCTTTATGCTGTTTGCACTTTGAATAGACCACGGTAAAGATGTTTTACCAGAGGTTTTCCTTCTCTCTGTTTCTGAAGGAGCAATGGGAGTTGTAATTAGCAGTAGTGAGAACTGACTCTTAAGTGATAGACGACTCAGCACTTGGCAGTCACTTAAGCATTCCTGCCAAATGTTCTTCCCTTCATGATGTTTGCTTCATCCTGGCAACTTTCCACTTACAGAAAAATCAAGCCATTTGCTGGAGGCAAAAGGAGGTTTTGATTGGGGTGATGCCCAAATGCAAAACTCATATTTGAATTGAGGAAATTTTTTACCTGGAGTGAGGGATGGAATGTGTTTCTGAATCCAAGAGCTGATATATGGGTGTAATTAAGTGAGAGGAACGCTTTCCTATGTGGCGCTGGGACAACATGTACACTGCCATCCCCATGACACAGAAGCAGCCACGTGAACATGCCTCAGTCCCTACCCAACTCTCTCCTTCATGCCAATATAATCTTGGCAGCATCCAACCCTAGAACACTGATCTTATTGTCTGAGGATCAGATACGTCTCCAAAATGTCTATAACCACTTGAGCAAGGCATTTGTGCCAAGTTTTTTGTGGCAGATCTTACACATCACATCCAGGCTCCTGTGACAGCATCTCACAGAATGAGAATAACAAATCATTTGTGAAGGGGAAAAATAATGTTGTTGTACATAGCACGCTGTATGTAGTGTGTCAGGATCCTGGAATCAGGTCATTGTTTGACGATGATAATTTTCATTAAACATCTGTAGATTAGGAAATCTGAAAACTCTGGAGAAAAACTCGGAAATGTACAACCCAAACTTTGCACTCTCTGAAGGCAAACCAAAGAGCCCAGGGTGTCGGAGGCATTGAAAGCTAAGAAGTTCCAGTACCCATTCTGTGAAATCATCAGGATGAAAATTGGGATCAAGCCTGGGTCTTTAAATAATCCTGGGGAAAAAAAGTGTCTCTCATTTTAACACCATGCCTAGGCTGTTTGCTTCTCCCCCTGCTCCTCCCTTAAGGTTTCCCCTCCTGTTCTCCCGTGCTTTCCGTACTCCACATTGGTTCAAGTTGGTTCAAAAAACAAAGGTGGGGTTGCAGTGATGGGTGGCCTCCACTGAGGTCAGCATGACCTCCCAGGGGCTACTGCCCGCCTAGCCACAGGGGTCAGTGGGCAGGAAGGTGGCACTGGAGGCAGCAGCCAAGG
This sequence comes from Falco peregrinus, assembly GCF_023634155.1. Lineage (NCBI taxonomy): Eukaryota > Metazoa > Chordata > Aves > Falconiformes > Falconidae > Falco > Falco peregrinus. Next base: position 71,570,112 of record NC_073726.1, read on the forward strand.
TCACCCTCTGCGGGGCTGGGGGCACTGGGTGTAGACCCCCATCCATGTGCCACAGAATCTCTGATGCCACCACTCCCAGGAGACCCTCCATATCCCTCCTGTCACAGGGTTGTCTCCTCCTCACCAGACCCCTGTGTATGTTTGCCCGCTGCCAGTTCATCCGACACAACAGCAATGAAAATCAAAGCAATAAATTGAAGACCCCTGAGATCTGGACCCCTGTATTCAGTGAGGAGAGAAAATTCCTGTAGCTAACTGAAAGGAGCACAGATCTAATGGCCCTCAAATGTTAGCCCAGAAAAAAAAAAAAAAAAAAAAGATTACAAGATATTTTTTTTTTTAAACCTGCTAATTGACTAAGTATTTTCTCTGCTACAATTAAATGAACCTAGACAGCCTTTGCGTGTGGGAAGCTGCTTCTTTACGATCTCCTGGGCAGGCCTTGTGAAGAAAATCTTTCTCAGGCCAATTGTGTTACTAACAGGTAGACGGCCCTCTTCTCCCAAAAGAGTTTCTGCTAACATCATTCCATTAATAGAATATGCTGATCATCCTCAAACAAGGGCTCTGCTGAAAAGGGAAGTAATTATCCAACTGCCCAAATAAAGAACAGTTTAAATGGAGAAGAAAAACCAAGACACTTCATCATCTTCCCATTTTACAGTGGTAGTTTATCATCATGAGAGGCAGGGCTTTACACTGGCAGGCTTTATCTGAAGGAAATGAAAGACAGAAGGGCATCAGGCATTGCTTTCATTTTTGTTTGAGGCTTCCTTTTCTCAGTTGTCTGGAAACTTAAAGATAAGCTTAATTAAAGGAGATTTTTCTCTTAATCAGAACCAGCCCCTCCAAAATCACTGTTTGCTGTCAACAAGACCCAGACCTCTGTGACTCTGCTGTGGGTAGAAGAAGGAGTAGCTGATTTCTTTGAAGTCTACTGCCAGCAGGCTGGAGCTGTTCAGGAAACAAAAGTCCAGGTATGTGTTTCTTCTTTGGTTTCTGCTCTTCATCTCTGAAAATGAGACCGGTCCTTGCATCTTTTGGTGTCTGCTCCTTAGCATTTGTGTGTAAAGCCCAATGGCATTTTGTGCTCAGTACACAGGTTAGATCATTAAGCCAAAGGTGGTAAGGTGGTTCAGAATTAAATCTTTAAAAGCGAAACTACTAAAGCATTTCAAATGCTAAATTATTTCATTATTCTGCAATATTAAAATCGGCTTCTGTCTTACTGACTAGATTATGACTACTTGGACAGAAGCTATGTGCATCCAACAGGCTGTCAGTCTTTGGCTACTTAGGAAAATGGCTCGGATATACTGTGCGATACCTAGAAGGCCACAAAACTAAGGGAATGTCAATGGGCAGGAAGGGAAAAAGGGTCAGATGACTTGATAAGGAATGGGGAAAATAGACATATTTAGATGCTGTGAGATCTTTTATGCAGCATTTTATTATTTCTGACTGGCTTTATTCCTGACTTTGAGAACTGTTGCCTGAAGTTCAGTAGGACCTTCACTCCTATTCAGAGTACCTTTATGTTAACAAATAAGGCTGCTTCTCGTGTGTTTTGTCTCTTAGGGTATTTCCTTCGAGACCTACCTTCTCAGCCTCACAAATGAGCATCCTTTTCTGTCTATCCAGTTAGGTACTGCTCTCAGAGGCCACCTGAATATTGGAGTGTTTAGGCTGGTAATATTGTTCAGTGAAGAACAGAGCAGTAGTAGTTTTAATTGCTTGATGTTCAGTGCTGTGCAACATATGAGGCTTACTTTTTGATTTAGTTGATGGTGTAGTGAATCACTATGATTACATGTCGTGAAATATCGTTTTTTCATGTGGACTTTTGCACATAATGGGGAATCATTCAGAAAAAAAGGCAAAAATAACCCACTCAGTCCACTGTTTATGACAAGAGAGACATACATATCCTTTAATCCTATGGAAGACTAGTCTGAATTATTTAATATTCTTTTTAAATTGAGAAAGGCACTGACTAAAGAGGGAAAAAAAAGTTTAAATGCACTTTAATGTTTTGGGTAGTTTGGATTCCACATCTAGATTCCTGCTTTTTCACAATTAATAGACTGTGAAGTCTATCCACTTAACAGAGATTCAAAATAATGACATGGTCAGGTATAGAAAGTAGCACAGGATTTGCAGCTGTAGTGCAGAGCAGGTCTGGTTTAAGAATGTCAGGAAAAGACTGCTCCATTTGGCAGGAGCTTCAGTGGGTGTCTTGTTTGTTGACATGAACACCTGGCAGTGGGAAATGCACAGAGATTGCCAGCTCACTTCTCATTAGGTTTGTCACCCTCTTTTCTGCCTCTCTGAAGAAATGGGAAAGGCTCCTTTTTCAACTGCAAAAAGGGATCCTTTCTCATTAGACTGGTGAAAATTGTTTGTGATTTTCCATGCTAATTACATGAACATTTGTGTCCCTTTCCTGCATTTCTAATCAGTAGAATGAAAAGCAACAGCTTTCCAAGTTTGAACATCTTAGATTTTGGTTGACTAATTTAAATTTCCCAGAGGGAAAAATGGAAAACATCCAACCAAGTCCAACTGCCAAACTGCGGCCCCTCCTTTCATCTCAGGGAATAAAAGCCTCCTCCCTTACACTCATGTACATGTGATTTCATCTGCGTAACGTACCTCAGAATTGCACTGCAACAGGAACCCTTGCTAGCCTGGAAGGGGCCCATGACTGACAACAGGTCACTGCAAAAATCCAATGCTTGGGACTTGTTACAGCATCTCATGGCCCCCATCCAGCGTGAGTTCATTCATAAAACTTCTCCTTGTTCCCTTTCTAAATCACTGGCTCAATGTCCCTATTTTCTCATGTGCAACCCACCCTTGGTTCTGCTGGAGAGCACAGAAAAGCCTCTAATGACCTTAAGGAACTATATCTTTAAGTCAGTGCATATGTTATATATGTTGTCTTTTGTTATATCAGCATTTAAAAAACACAAAAGTGTTTACCAGGGACGTAGTAATTAAAACATTGTATAAATATGTTCTGTATAGAGTTTCTACTAGCTAGAAAAACTGAAGTGTGGGACATCTGAATGTAGTTATTACCCAAAGGCTTTGCTCTACCTTTATTTTTCACCTTGGCCACTCGAAAGGCTCACAGCTCTTCACATCCAGGGGAGTTGCTTCAGAGGCAGAGGTGACACATATTCATACAAGGGTGTGGAGATTGTGACTGCCTTGGCTGCGCTTTGCATAAAAATAATTTTGTTTTCCTCCCGCCTGTATGGCTTAGTAACCAGAGCTCATGAACTCTGCCCACCTCTGGGGATGGCACAGAGGTCACAGCGCTTTCCCCCACCCAGCGTGTGCCTGACCAGCCTCCTGTGAGGCACCCTCCTGCCCTCCCCAAGGAGCCCTTGGGTGCTCTGGGATGTTCCTGCAGCTGTTTTCACCCCTGTTCCTCTCCCCTCGTCTGCCAGACTACTGGGCTACCTGCCTGTTTTCAAGGGCAGGCCCTGGTTACCTTCCCTGGGTTTTGAAGTGCTGGTTTCTTTGACCAGATCTGACTTTTGCCTGCTCACGTATATGGTCAAAATTGTATTTACCAGAGCAACAAACTTCTGTGTGTTTTTCCCTGTATCTGTAGGAACCTGTCACTGTCTCTTCACATGTCGTGACCATTTCCAGCCTAACCCCTGCCACCTCCTACAACTGCAGCGTGACCACCTTCAGCCACGATAGCCCCAGCGTCCCCACTTTCATTGCGGTTTCCACCATGGGTAAGCAGCGCTTCCCTGCTTTCTTCTTCCTCCTCCAGCTGCAACATCTGTTTCTCCTTGCTTTCTAAAGCTGCTCTTGGTAATGCTGGCCCCAGGGGTTGGAAGGGTTGCCAGATGTGAATGGGATGGGGAAGCAGCTTTAAAAAGCCCTTAGAAAAATCCCCGCTGGGTGGTTGACTTGGAAAAATACAAACTAGAGGCTCAGTTCTCTATTGGGTTTTAGAAATCAGGGACCTAGTTTGTGGTGTCAAGGCTGAACATCAGGGTACTGCCTGATGACATTTGTGGTGAAAAATGTCTTCTCAGTCAAGTCCAGACAAGAGGAAATTCCCATTTATAAGTTGCTAAAGCAAAACACTGCTCTCTGCTTTCAGTGAAGAAGTGGAGATAGAGCGAGAGGGAAGGAGAAGGGCCACTGCAGGATCTGGAGCAGTCACAGCTCGAAGGGATAGCTCCTGGTGGAGGCTCCCTGGGCATGCCATGAAGCTTGGCTCTATACTGACTCTGAAGAAAGAATATCGGTGTTGAACTGCCCAGAGCACTGGACTTTTCTTTAAAATCTCCCCTTCAGAATGATCAGTGTAATCTCTGCTTAGTTAGGGAGTTGTGAACTCTGTGCTGGAGTTCAGTGTCTGATACTTAGCTTAAAAATATCCATGGATTTTAATCTAAAAAGATGCTTCCCTAGAAACTGTGGATGTTAAATTATTCTGAGCAAGTAAAATAAAGAGGGTTTCTTTTATAATGAGCAGAACAGGGTATCTGGTCTCATATTAGTACAGTCGATAAGCATGTAACATGGAACAAAAGTAAATCAAGGTTTTGTTATTCCAGTTGATTCCAGCTCTTATTTATAACAGAATATTTTGTTAAAATTTATTTTCCAAGGTAATTTGATTGATTTCAATCCACTATATTACAGACCCTCAGCTCGTAATTTTGCTTTTGGATCAGAAAAGGTATTGATTATTGTTGAAGAACAACTTCAGAGTTGAAATGTGCTTTGGAGAGGTAGATGCTGAATATCTGTATTTTTTTATTTACTTCACCCTTTTCTCTTGTGTTATCAATGTCAGTCAAAAGCAAAAAAAATCAGAACATGCCAAAGTTTAACAAAAATGCCAGAGTGAAGTAATTTCCCCACAGAAATTTTATAAGAGCAACAACTAGTCAAAACCTCCCTTTATTTCTGGGGGTAGATTTTTCTCTTTGTAACACCAGGCTGAATGAGATCAGTTCAGAAAAATAACACCATCTACATTCAGGAGAAAAAAAAATCCAAAACTGTTAGTGCTTCGGAATTGAATAACCAAATACTTGTTTGTATGTGCAGTCACCGAGATGAATCCCAACGTCGTGGTAATCTCTGTGTTAGCCATCCTAAGTATCCTTCTGATTGGACTGTTGCTCGTGACTCTTGTTGTACTGAGGAGAAAACATCTGCAGATGGCCAGGTAAGTCCAGATTTATGCTAATTCAAAAAATATCAGACAACAACAAACACAACATGGCAATAGTTGCAACTAAGGACGCTTGTGTGCAGGATACCTTCAAAATAGTTGTCTTGCTGCTGTTTAGGAGCAGCATGTCTTCTCCCTCTATCTACTTTCATTCTTGACCTGAGTAATAAGCCTCAACCTTTGTCTCATTTTGAACTTTGCAAGGTTAGATCTGTAAGAAGTGCGATCACTTATTACAAAAGGGTTGTGTCAGGATCCTGAAAGATAATAAGAGTCCAAGGCAACTGGGCATGAACAGGACATCAAGATGCTTTGCAAAGTCTTTCATATGGTTTGGAACAGATTTTCCATATCAACAAATAAGATGGTTTTTGCATCAGGTCCAGGATACAGCGTTTCAGAGGCCATGTAAGGCCTGAGCCCTGGCATCCCTGGGATGAGGGAGGATGTGCCCAGGGCCCCAGGAGTGTCTCGCTAGAGCATTTGCCAGTCTGACTTCAAATCCTGGTCTTCCAGTTGTCCACGTTCTGCACTCATATGGGCATCCTTCCTGTGGGAACTGCAGCATAAGAAAGAGCATACGGGCTCACCTAGATCTTGTCTTTTTGTGCAATCAGGATGCAGCCAAATATACAGAGACCCACAGATCCAGAAGTGACCTCAGGTCCTGCTGTTCACCTATAACGTTAATGATCCCAATTTGTTATGTCATACAGATGAAGGGGAAAATTATCTTATAAGAGTAAACCTTTTTTTTTACAGAACCTGGGGTTCCTTCAGCTATCTGCAGCAATCATTTGTACCTGAATATTGAAATTCAGTTTTCTTTTCCTGGTGGTCTTACCTGTAACAGTTCACTTTAATGCAGGTTATGTTATGGTCTGAGTGAACTGTGAAAGTTTCTCCAAACCTTTGATGTGTGGTTCATTTCCTGGTTTGGATGTATCCTGGAGTCTTCATCCTTTCATAATCTATGTAATGTATTTTATATTAATTTACTGTCTTGTGTCAAGAAAGGAAATGATTTCATGTGAAAAAGCATATGTGAAGAATCTTGCACCTAGCGGACACTGCATTTTGTGTGTCATATCTTGGCCATGTATTCCATGTAAGAGATGACCGCATCATGCATATTTTGCCAGCTGTCTCTTTCAGTGAACGTCATGTGGTTTGTTCCTTTTGCATGTAACTGGCTCTGTGAAAATCCCAGCTAAATTAATTACCTTTTCTATTTAATTACTGTGTCGGCAGCACAAATATTTTTCTTTTTCTCTTCATCACTGTCTCTAGCCAAAGAAGATAAAAACTGCAGAAGGAAATTTAAAAAGTAAATCCAGTAAGAAGCTGCAAGTAATCGTTTACTTAAAACAAGGAATCAAAAATAGTCAAGTCAGTTTATAATTTCTAGCTGAAAATAATGGACCTGTGATAAACTCACCAGAATGTTATTCAGGAAATTCAGGTTTTTTCCACAATTATTTTGTGAACTCAAAATTACCATGATCCTATCAAATGCAGACAATTATACATCTTCTCCTTAGAGCTGGGACAGTAAATATTTAGTATAGGAAGGTAAACATTTACCATGTGTACAGAGGCCAGCAACTAGTGCTAGTGCCAGACTACAGAAAGCCCAAATCTGGACAGAAGATCTGTGATCTTTATTAGCAACTTCTCCTTTGTTTCACTCTTTTAAGGCATTATTAGGAAACCTGATCTCAGGTGGTGTTGAACATTTATTGGGTTTGGATAACTCTGTTAAAGGGTTTCAGTTACACCTGAGATTACATAGGTTACATAGATTGTCTCAGACTTAATCACAGATGTGAGTGTTCAGCACTTCTCCGCAACTCTGAGTTCTCCGTTAAATCAATGTCATTGCAAGCATTGTGAATCCAAAAATGGTAACTTTGCACCCAATGGTCTTCCTGAAACAGGGAGTGTGGGGCTGGAACCTTTGTCAATTTTGCATCTTTAGAGAGAGATGGAAAGCTTCCCTACAATTGGTAAGTGTTTGAAGCAAAGCTTTTAATTATGTTTTTCCACATCTCTGCTTTTTGGCAAATACTATCTTTAATCTTAAGTACTTATTTTTTATGCCATCCTGTCCCTTTTTAAGATAAAACTACTATAGCTGTTATTTTAGTATTTTATTTCTTTAATGTTGACTCAAGACTAAGTATTGTCACCTGCTATTTTTAGTAGGGAGTGATGTATATACATGTCAACTAAGTTGCATAGATATGTTTTGGAAGGATATGGGGCTTTTTTCCTTTCTCTTGCAGACATATTTCCTGAAATAACATAAGTGTAGAAACTTGATCTATAAATCCATTAGCACTTCCATAGATATATATTTATATTGAGGAGTAAGCTTGCCCATAGATGACCAATTAGCAACTGTCTTTATGCAGTACCATCAATTAATTTTTTCTTATGTTGCAAGACAAGGACAAGACAACTCAAATATTTACTATAACTTGATGTTCAGTGCTGTTGAAAAGACTCAACACCCAACACCCCCTACTCCCATATTCTTGCTAGTCTAGAAAACTACCTACAAGAGTTGCAAGCACTGACTATGGACTCCAGACCATCACTGACACCATCAGCTGAAGAGAAGTATTTGAACAAAAAAGATCTGTAGCTTTTATAGAAGCAAAAGGGCTCTGAGAGCTACTTGACTGGCACCAGTGCGGTCATTTCCATTCCTATTTTAATAATCAAATAGGCACTAATGACCGACCCAAGGTTTACCATTTTGTTATTAGTAACGTCTGCAAAAATGTCCTATCTTTCAAGGCAATTCTGAACACAGATATTTAAAAGCATACTGTCAGATTCATTCCAGTATGTAGGAAGAAGCAAATACACACCTTGGGTTTACACCCGTGGTCAGCTTTGTTGTGAGCCAAGAAGTTGGGAAGAGGAGTCGGTGCGCAGGGAACTGCCAGCAAGGACAGGATTAAATGGATTGACACTGCATCACAACAAGCCCTTTGCTAATAAGCGTGCAAACCGAACTAACAGGCCCAGCAGATCTTGTCAGTACCTCACTGTGTTGCTAATTAACTGGATATTAAACAAGCTTCACTTGCTTGGTTTAGCTTTAATAGCAGCCAGCTGTATGCAGTACAAACTAATCTCTCAGTTTCTCTTGCTTGGACTATATTAATGGCAAAGAAGGCAGAAGATCAAACAGTCACGTTAATTAAATATCCAAGCTTGAAACAAATGATTAAACTAGCAACAGATGTTATTAAAACCATAAAAGGCTTTTTTTATGGGAAGGAGAATTAATTAGTAAGTTTGGATGTGAAAGTGAAGATTCTTGTTGCTTAATTTAGTATATGTGTATGTATGTGTGTATATATGCATATATGTATACATACATAAATTATGTTATAAAAATATAAATTGGGGAAAATATTCCTGCTTAGTATCTCCATAAATTTTTGGTAACTGAAGGCAGTATGCCGATGTCTTACATTCCTGACTTCTCTGAGAGTTTGTGAAGATATCTTGTTTTGTGTGCCTCTGTTTAATGTCAAGACCAGATTCACTGTCCAACCAGTCAGCCAAATGGAAAATCTGGCCCTAAAGACAGGTAGAAGGATTAAGAAACCCATTTTGCTTGGGGTCATTCCAGGGATATAGTAAGGGAGCTATGGGCATATCCACTGATTCCAAAGGAAAGCTCAGTTCAGCAGTTCTCAGGATTTGAGCACTCTCTGCGTCTCTTTCTCTTAATTAAATAAAATTGTTCAGTAGGTGAAAGACTATATAATTCCAGGAAAACAATATTGTATTTACTGAGAAATTACATATTTTTTTAAAGTTAAATGAAATCAGTTGTTTTAGATGTTGGATGTTAGATGTTGTTAGATGGATTTCCTAATCTGTGAACAATATAGGTAGGGTCTGTAAGCACGTTAGCCTGTGGAAATGCCTCATGATGATTTGATGATGAAGGACAACCCAGGCTTGAATAATTCCTTCTGCCTCTGTAGGCAAGAGGAAGTAAAAGCTTCACTTGGAATTTTCCAAAGGAAAAAGGAGTATTCCAGCCACATCATCACTTCTCTCTTCTAAGCCTAATGAAAACCTCTCTGTGGCACCAGCGATCTGCTTATGGAAAACCAGATTGCATCTTCAGTCCACTCCCATAGAAACTCCAACAACAGATAAGCCCTGAGGCCCTGATGCCACAGCAACTGTGGCATATGATTAACTAGAAAGAGCTCTCGCTTCTGGCTGACCCACACAATCCCTACCAACGCCTGGGGACGGTGCCCTGCAGAAACTGCGCTGCCCGTCTTCTCTTCAGCAGCAAAACTCGTTAAAGCATAACTTGGAGTTTCACTGCATGGGAAGAAGTTTTCCACCACTGGTTGGAAAATTAACATTAGAGATGATTACATTTGACATGACTTGCTTATCAGGCAAAACACAGTATCATAAGAGCCAAGAGTACTGAAAAATGAAATTTCACTTTGTGGTTCCTCTTTAGAACAGCTGTAGCAGGATGGTATTGCTTTTAGGACAGCACATTTTCTGATGGGGAAAAAAAGTGCTGAGGGTGTATTTGGCAAAAAACCCCTCCTACTGGGGCAATTTTTGTTTACGTTTCATGGGGTTTTCATATTTGAGAAGTACCCATAGCCGAGTCCACCAATAGGTGGAACAGGACTGAGTGGGTTTCCTGAATTAACGCATAACAGAATCTGGTAAACAGGCTGCAAATACAGAAATTTATAGTGATTTTGTACTGAAATTTCCTTTAGTCACAATGAAACCTGCTGTGAATAATTATTCATAGAAACCACAGTTAGAAGAATTTAAAATAATGTTTTTCTGAAAACCTAGGAGAGAATTTAAAGCATTTAAAAATGGGTCTCTACAAAATGTTACGTGGAAGTTTTCAGATGTCTGACTCAATAGAGAGTATTAAGATATAGGTTTGATTTAAATTTATCTGTCACACAGATGTTCTGATAGCCACAAAATCACTTGCAGGAGCAAACGTCTGAGATTATTGTAGTTGTACATGCTAAAAAACCCCAGCGATATCTGTCCTGAAATATTTCAAAGCATCAGGAAATAAGACTTAGCACCACCTACGTAATGGCAATAAATGTGGCTGAAATTTTCAAACAGATTTTACTCTCTGAAAATCTGCCAGTTTATTGATTAACGTTGATTTAGAATAACAGGCCTGAATCAATACCGTAAAACACATTTCTTTTGATCATATGGAAATTTATGTTGGATAGCTGAAAATCCTGTATAGGGTGTCAGGTTGAGGACTGAAAATTCTATGGATGCTAATAATACTCTTATGAAGTAAATAAGAGGAAGCCTTTTTAAGTTTAGCTGGTTTTATAATAGAATTTGCTGATCTCCTGATTTCTGTTTGTCTTACTAACTCTCCTCACTTTTTCATCTTTATGTATGTTATTTATTAATGCTCACAGGCGTAGAAGTGTATTTGCTTTCCTAACTCTGCTACCCTCATGCCTTTGGACTGATTATCTTTTGGCATTTTATATTAATCCTTGGTAAGTGATTTACTTGTTTTTCCATATGCAATGTGTAAACAATGTTAATTTCTATTACATGAAAAATGTCTGATACCTTTGTTTTTAAATGGGTCAAAGCTTTTAAAGATATGATTTTCTTGTACTAGAACATGGATTGGAGAGGATGTGGGTATCAAAGTATTTGCTACCCTGCTTCATCTAGTTTGTCTGTTTATGCTCCAAACCAGTTTGATATTAAAAAGCTAATCTTATGGTGGTCATCATATTCATCTCATTGCGCTCTCTGCGATTTTTGCCACTTTGTTATAAGTCCTGGCTTCTTCTATACCAGTTATTCATCTGTTTGTTGTCTGGCATTGCCACCTGCTGCTGCTGCTGCTTTTCTGTTACTAAAATTGCTTGATTGTGCCCTACCTGTTTGGTGTGTGGTGTCAAATCCCTTAGGTTTCAAAGGTGTGGTTACGCTCTCCTGACATCAGTAAAAGTTTTGCTTTTGGAAACAACAGTTCACTGAGAGTCGATACGTACTCACAGTCCCAAGGTGTTAAATTGGGTCACCATGTACGCATCTTTGTATGCGTGTGTATTTAATAGTTTAGTCTGTAAAAAGGTGTAGTAAACAACTAACTGTTTTTTTCTGAAAATACCTAACCAACAAAGTCACAGGGTCCATTTAGAACCAGAACGGTTTTACAATACATATAACAAAAAAATCCAAAGATCTAAAAATGCTTAATCTATATAAAAGAAACTGATGGTCTTGAGTCCAAGGTATAGTGATTTACAAAACATGGTACCAAAATTAATATTTACTGTTGACTAAACATTTTCCCTGGTGTTAAAATATGGCACCAAAGCCCTGGCAGGCAGTCGTCAGCATCTTCAGTACAGGGATTTCTGAGACTGGTTTTCCTTGGGTCACATCAGTCTGTAGAAAAACTCATCTAAATTTTCAGTGGGCCCAGAAACGACCAGGTTTATGTAACTGAAGAAAGGTCCATTTCTTCTCCCATGAAAATAAAAGCGTGTTCTCCCCACACGCACAGAGCTGAAGAGCCTTCTGCATCTCTCCAAGTCTAATGTTCTCTTGACTTGTAAATTGTCTGACGAAAACTCAACTATCAGAGCTGCAGTGACGGAGGGTCAGGCAAGCAGGTTATTATTGTGGAGGTCAGGATGATCTCTCTTAACTCTTTAATGGTCAAGAAGCCCAAGGTGGCCGCTGCCAATGGCACTGCTGCAAAAAGACTTGTAATCTTCTCTTGTCCCTTTGCCTTTTTTGTTTAATATGCATTAAGATGCATTAACTCACCTTTCCAGACTTGTGTCCTTCTTCAGAGGTTTCCTCTTCAGTCAAGCTACCTAGTTTAGTCTAGAAGACCAAATTTAAGGGAGCTGAGGCTGAATGAAATGAGATTATCCGTCTCTTTGTATTTTAATCTGTAGGGTAAATGGAAGGAACAGGTGGAAGAACCAGCCATTTTTTCAAATGTCTTTGCTTTGCACACAAGTTGGTTTAAAACATTTATGAGCATTCAGGAAACAGTTGCAATGCTAAGAAATGAGGGCCTCTTGAGACTATCAAAGCACAAGAAAATGTTGCTGAGAAATGGATGTCAATCATTTGGTTTATTGCCTCTTGAAGTATTCCTTGGAGAAGCATTCTTAGAAGCATTCCCATCATAAACAGCATTTAGAAATTTCTTTTCTTTTGAAATTAATTCCAATGTGCCCAACATTAAAAGGTTTACCACAATCACAGGGGACAGAAATGTGTTGAATAATTTACAGAAATTAATTTTAAGTTTTCATTGGAAAAAATCTTTGAAGTTGTAGAATAAATACTACTAGGCTATGTGTACAGTACACATGAATGTACATATAGTATACAAATAGTATCTGTATAGATAATATGGTGGGCTAAAGAGGTTTATCGTATTTGCAAAGTAAAGCTCCACGTTAGTGTAAAGCTGGTGTTTGCTATAGCTGTTAGGTCTGCAGGCAAAGCTCTATATCTAAATGGAAATGTACCTTGACAAAATAGGAAAATTATACAGGTTGTGGCTGCTCCAAAAACTGAATAATTTTTAAAACTTCATTTTGAAATGAAGTTTTTTTATTATTATTTCACTTCTAAACTTATCAGGGTAGAGAAGTAAAAATATTCCACTTTTAAATATTTCTTTCTGTATATTTTCATTGTTTTGAAATTAAAGCTTCACCTTTAATTTACTAATTGAAGCTGTGACCCAAGTTATTTAGAAATCATTTTAATATAGTGAAATTAAAAATAACATCATTATAATGTGACGAATTAACAGATATTGTTGAATGCCTGGGAAGAAAAAAATGACACTACTAAAATCCTTTCTGAGTAAGAAAGAATCTATGTGTAGTCTGTGGCTGGTTTAACAGAGAGGATGAGTGTTTTCAGACCTCTAGCTAAATTATTCCAGGGTGACAACTTTGTGCATTTAACTTGATCGATTGCCTAACTTTTTTGTGGCGGCAACAAAATGAATACACCCCCGATCCAAAAAAACACATAGTGGTAGGTAGCATAGTCCAGTTCTGAAGCCCATATCTTAATGGGTTATACTGCTTAACACGCTCATAAGCTCGCTCACAACTGTCACTAGTGAATTATATCGCTTATAAATCATGTGAAGACAGTGTATTGCATGACTGGCATAATTATCTCTGGCTGTTAAAAGTCAATTAAAATTATCTAAGGTTTAAGCTTGACTCCTGCTGAAGTCAGTAGGGTATTTGCCACTGTCTTCATTGATCTTCATAAGCAGGTTATGAAACGGGTGAGAAATAGTGTTCAGGCCCTTTCTTTTTTTCTTCACCCTTGCTTGAATTTTCAAATTGTGGTCTTCTCCTTTTATCCAGCAGATGCTTCTCATTCCCAGTTGCTCTCTAGTGTTGGCACCTGGTTTCCCAGCCCACTAGAGCTGGAGCGGAGCAGCCCTGGGGACAGTGTGGTGCCCCATCCCATCCCTTGCAGCAGCACAGCCCCCTGCCGGGCTCGGGCCCTGGGGACTCAGCCCCAGCGCACCTGAAGCCAACGGCATGGTTGGGTCAGGATTTGTAAAGGCCCCATTGCTTGTGCTGGGCACAGGTTTTTCCTTTCACAGGCAGGTTGTTCTCAGAGCTGCAGAATGTAAAATGCATCCCATGGGTGTCAATTTAAAAATGTCCAAGATGCTGTCACCAATCTCATCCTGGGTATGATGGTGACCAGAAAACAATACGTTCTTAAATCAGTGCTAACTTTGAGTAAAGACTATGCAATAGTTTAATGAATGAAAAACACATCTTTCTTTTTTTTTTTTTTTTAACAGGAGTAAAAATGGGTTAAAGAAGAGAAAGCTGACCAAGTATGTAACTTCTTTGATGCCTAAAAATATATATATCACCTTAGCCTAAACATGCACTATGGAGTACATGATATAGTGATATCGCAGTTACAGATGTAGAAAACTTGTTGATAAACACATCCTGAGAGAGATATCTGAAGGCAGAAAACAAACAATAATTGGACAAAAGCAATTCTTCTCAGCAGATAGGTTGTGGTAAAACAGCTCCTTACTGATGGAGAATTAGTCATTGGGGAAATGATCAATTATCCAACTTAGTGATTCCAACAACGCTTATCCTTAGTTAAAAATGACAAATGGTGAAAAACTGGGATGCATTTGTTTCTAGTGATATTTCCCTCTTGATATGAGGCTCTCATTATGGTTGTTGCTAGAACATTAGATCATTAATGCTAACGTGTAAACAGGAGTAATTAAGCAGTGATAAGACAGATTCCTTTGGGCATATTGCCTCAAAGTAAATTAAAAGATTACTGTGTACATGCTTCAGTAGCTTGTAAATTAGAGCATGATAATTAGGTGAGGGAAGTTGTTTACCTGTGTTTCGTTATTCAGAGTGTTAGTCTAATTATTTCTCTGTTGTGTTGCGAGACGGTGCCTGTACTAATAGACAGACTCTTGTCTGGTGACATGGTGTGTAGAATGATGGGAGTCGCTAAATCAAGGCTGCTGTATACCTGCTGAAGCTCTCTGCGTGGTTTTGTATAGTTATATGCCATTTTTTTTAGACACCATCTGGGAGGAGAATTTGACCTCTAATGACAAATGTGTGTAGTTCTCAAAGCCAGCAGAGAAGCAGTCACAGCAGTGGCATCCAAAATGCTGGTTTAGGGGACTTTTTTCAGTGGGCCTTCTAGCAAAAATCAAAACCTAAATAAGAAATCTTTTTTCCTGCATGAGCAAAGCTCAGATGAGTTTTAAAAGTCTCTGCCAGATGTGAAAATGCCTGTAAGCAACACTTCACATGGCACAAGAGGCAACTCAAATGAAGCAGCCAGCTGCGCTGGCACCAGAAACAGGCTGGTGGAACGGTACTGGGAGTGGGTCTGTGACAGCATGCTGGATCACCACTTACCGCAGTGCCACCTGTGCCTTGGGGGTGTACCCACCTGCAAAAGCAGTTCAGGGGCCAGGGAATCGTAGGAAGGGTGCATGGGCCACTCCCCTTGCCTCAGGCCAGTGGTTTCCCTCAGGCAGGACAACTCCAGCCCCCCCAAACCAGGGCGCTTATGATCATCAGCACCAGCAGCTGCAGCACTGAGCTCACCCAGAGGGGTCGGCGCTCTCAGCTGTTCTGGTGCTTTTTTTTGGTATGATGCAGGTAATGAGCAATGTGCCCACCATTTGGTGGCACTGAACCACAAGAATTTTTTTTCCTCTTTATTGTTGCTTTCTAGCATTAACAGTTGCAAATACATATTCATGACTTGATAGTATTCTGGGGGAAATTAGAAATAAAATGTACTGAAAACGTTGTTATTAATTTCTGTGTGTTTTTCTTTTAAAGCCCCGTCCAGTTGGATGATTTTGATGGATACATCAAGGATATGGCCAAAGATTCAGATTATAAATTTTCTCTGCAATTTGAGGTATATCTGTGGGGATTCTGTCCTCTCCTAGCTGCCATCAGCTTTTTCCAGATGTTAGATTTGCGTGTGTTCCTGTGCTCTCTGTTGTTTAATGTGTGCTGTTGCTAGGCGGGTCAGCTTCACTTCCAGTTCTGCAGCATTTGAAAGTGGACCTTGGTGGTGTTGAAGAGTGCATTTAGTAAGCTGATTGGAGTGGCTCATCACATTTGGTCCAAGATAATTGTGAGGCCAACACATTTCCTTTAGGACACGTTGGCAGCCTGAATAGAATTCAGGATTTTAATGTCTTTATTTATTTAGTGCCCTTAATTTGAAGGGAAGCACTGGAATGAGAAAGTAATGTCAGAAATCTCTTTAAGAGCAAGGAGGTCTCTCTAAGACCAGTTCAGGTACATTCTCTTAATTACCCAGAATTTAAAGTCAGTTTAGTAGCATAAAAATAAAAAGCTCCTGTCCTAGGGCTAACTCCCAAAGATTTAAACGTGAAAAGGGAGTGGGGAGGACTGTCAGGGTGTTACCACCATTTTGGGTGGCTGACAAGTTCCCTTCCTGCCAGTGACAAGTCCTCGATGCGTCCTATATTAGATGTAGCTACTGAAGTTGATGAAGCTACTGAAGATCTTCCAAGCATTCCCTGGTATCAAGTTAAAAAGCCACTTGAGGACTTGAAGAAAACACTTTAAGTGGGGTGGATGACCACTGCAGAAATAACTTCTCAACCCCCTAGTCTGACACCATTAATGGCTAATTAAGTGCAGGTAGAGAGGAGCAGTCTGCAGTCACAGCCTGGGATGGCAGCAGTGCGTTGGCAGCACCTCTAGCTGTTTGGAGCCAGACTCAGAGGCATCAGATAAGGAAAGTCAGTGTAATCCTGCTGTCAGTTTACAACATGATTTATGAACATTTTCAGTCTGGTACCTGCCACAAATAATCACTTCACAAAGAATTATTTTTTGAGTGTTTGTGAGTTTGACCTTGGTGTCTTTCTTTCCGTTACCCTAGGAGTTAAAACTGATTGGGCTTGACATACCCCACTTTGCTGCTGATCTTCCCATGAATCGCTGTAAAAATCGCTACACAAATATCCTGCCATGTAAGTACAATACATCCAGGCTCCTGCTAGTCCCTCGAGAGGGGATGAAGAGTTTTAATAAGAGAACTGGAGAATCAGGACATTTTTTGAGTGACAAAAGCCTGTTCTAAAACTTGCCCTTAGAGAGAACCAGGCAATAGATGGGCTTTGTTAGCTTTGAAGAGACGTAGCTTTCTGGGGATGTTTATCAAGACAGGAGTTTGGAGATGTGAAACACAAGGTCATTTCTACTACTGAGTAGTGTTACTATATTTCTCTTATGATTTTAATGAAACCTCGGGGAGCCCAAAGGGATGGCAGTTGGAGACTGTATTTTGCAGAACAGTAATGATAGTGCATCCCTGTAGTATTTACTGAAGCAGACATCGCTCTGTGTTAGTAAATGTGAGCATTTTCTGGTTTTTTTTTAATAGATTTTTTTTCCAGGTTTTATAAGATTAATTTTAATTTTGCCTAGTTGGAGAAGAATGCATTGTTTGAGAGACAATTCTTTTTTTTTTCTTTTACAGATGATTTTAGTCGTGTCCGGTTAGTTTCAATGAATGAAGAAGAGGGATCTGACTACATTAACGCCAACTACATCCCTGTGAGTACAGGGACTCAGTCAGTGTAAAGAACAGGGTCCTGCACAGGAGTTAGAGAGTGTCACCTCCAAATAGCACAACATCTTCAGGAAGCTCAGTCAGATTCTCAGCATCTCCTTCAACTTCCAGTATTTTGCCTACAGTGAACCATGCTTTTCAGCAGCCACCCAAAAGAAAAAAAGAAAAGGGAGCAGAGAGGGACAATTATTGGCAAATTTTGCTGCAGTAACACTGGGTGAGCTGTGAAACTTCGTGAAACTTAGGTTGGACTCGTAGGGAAGTGGTGAGGAAATGTTAAGTGGTTCAGTGGCTTTTTAAGACCGCTAGGAAAAACATAAACTTTTAAATAAGAAACTTTCTAGGTTTCTACAGCACATGGAAAAAGGACAGACGCTCCACAACTGACAAAATGCACACAGCCCAGATGGTGCGTGGAGAGAGCTTCTGCTTTCTGCCTCGTCTCCCGTGCTCCCGGTGTGCCTCCCTCTGCCTGGCATGGAGCAGCCGTTCACCAGGGAGTAGCACTCAGAGTTTTAGGATAATTAATGTATACACAGAGCTGCAGTCAGTCTGAAGCTGGGGGTGGGCTAAAACCTTGTCAGCTCTTTCCAGTCTCGCCTTAGCTTGTGCAATCACTTAGGCTTATCCCTGCCACTGCCACAAAGGCTTGCCCCTCTGTTATCCCCCCTTGCTGTGGCTTGGTGTAAAGCTGTGTTAGGGAGAGCAAGGTCCACGGGGTCACTCTGGATGGACGGCTGGACCGCTCATTTAGAAAAACACCTTTCACTTGGGCACCACAGTCAGATGAGCATTTCTGCACCCTTGCCGTGAACAGAAGACAGAGCCAGTCCCAGCTGTGCTGGAGAGAGCTGAATCGGCATTATGGAAAAGGGAGGAGCCCTCAGATGAGTCAGCGAAACCACTTCTTTGTCACTGTGGCACTGCCCGTGCACGTACTGCTGAGCATGTTGCCTCTTCTTAGTTTCTACGTGTCAAGAGCATGAACCTAAATGCTCAAGCTGCAAGTGCCTGAGCTTGCAGCAAATCACGAAAGACAAATGCTCCAGCATTCAAAAGCACCATTCACAACCCAAGAAACTTTTATGACAAACTTCTATGACATGGGATTATGGATAATAGGATTTTATGTAGCAGTCCTTTTTGGATTGCTCAGTTCTGCTTTTTATAGTTTACATCTCTTTAGTTGTACTTACAGCGTAATGCTGGCCATAGAAACTGGGACAGACGTGTCATCTTAATGCTTGGCTTTTCTTGACAGTTGCTTCTCCGCTGAGTACCTGCCTCCTAACACAGATACTCGTGGTGATCTGTGTCTCTGTGATCATCAAGATTTGACACTTAGGTCAGGCATAGCCCATGCAGAAAAACAAACAGCAAATTCTGTCTAGTGCGAAAACTCAGCTTGAGCTGACTTTTAGAGATGTCTGAGGAGGTCATTTATGGAAAGTGCTCCCAAATCACAAATAGTTTTACAATCCACATACTGTAGTGGCACAGGAATCGCCCAGTTTACATGGGATCATGCTGTGTGTTGGATGCGTCTTTTGCTCTTATTAGGAATATCAAATAACTTTCCAAATGTGGTTTTGATTGTACATTCTCAGCAAATATGGTTGTAGCAGATGCCAAAATGGACATTCTGGGCAATCTGTGGATCTGTTATTATAGTCTTTATATAATGGTCTTTTGGTTTTGGAGAGGGAAAGGAGTCTTTGGACATGGATAGGAGAAGGAATACATGGATATAAAGCATCTGATCTTCAACAAAACATAGCAATGATAATCTGCTAAGGGCATTGGCTCAGCATATTCTCTATTATTTTAAGCAGACTTCTAATTAATATTTTACTAATACATGTTCTTATGAAAAACACATGCAAATAATACTGTTCATTGCTACCTTTCATTTACATCAGTGACTGAAAATCACCACAGGCACTGCTTGGGATGAGCAGTCTAAGCATCTGCAATTGGTTTTATGTCTATAACTAAAGAAACCCTTAAATTATGAAATCTGGAAGAAGCTGGAACTTTGATTTAGGATTCTCATTACTTGTTTTTCTAATGTTGCCTTTCCTGCTCTCTGGGCAGAAGATTTGTATAGTAACAGCTTCATTTTCTGTCCTTCTAGATTGCTTACACTTTGGGAGCATCAAAAACTGGCAAAGGTTGTAATCTCAAAATAAATACAAAAAATCATGAAGTCATTTCTTTGTATTAGGAATCTCTTTTAGAAGTACAAATTGAACTTGAGCAAGCTAGACAATATGTATGTCAGAGAAAACCATGTGTTCTGAAGCAGTAATTGTGTTGGTAAACAGCACCTGTCTGTTTATTTCCTAGGGATATAATTCACCCCAGGAGTACATTGCAACTCAAGGACCACTGCCAGAAACTAGGAATGATTTTTGGAAGATGGTTCTCCAGCAAAAATCGCAGATTATTGTTATGCTTACTCAGTGTAATGAGAAAAGAAGGGTATGTAGCAAAGTCTTGCACATAGTATAAAAGAAACTACTCTGAGAACATCTATTTTCTTATGAGTGAATTTCTTTATATTGTTTGCTGATCACAAGGCAGCATCATAACCAGACCTGGAATGGCACTTCCTTTACTTAATGGCAGGCATTTTGGGATGATTAGGGGACTGGAGCATCTTTCACATGGGAAGAGGCTGAGAGTTGGGACTCTTCAGCCTGAAAAAGAGAAGGCTCACAGGATCTTGTCACTGTGTATAAATACCTGATGGGAGGGAATGGAGACAAGGGCCTCCTCAGTGGTGCCCAGTGACAGGACAGGAGGTAATAGGTACAAACTGAACCACAGTAAATTCCATCTGAAGTCAGAAAACCCTTGTTTTACTGTGAGGGTGACAGCACTGGCACAAGGTGCCCAGAGGTTGTGGAGTCTCCAGCCTTGGAGATAACTCAAAAGCCGTCTGGACACGGTTCTGGGCAGCCTGCTCTAGGTAGCCTTGCTTGAGCAGGGGGAGTTGGAGAAGATGACATCCAGAAGTCCTTTCCAACCTCAACCATTCTGTGATTCTGTGCTTTTAGGTTTAAATAATAATAAAACACAAGTGTTACACTTTACATTTTCCTTGACGTTATAATAGAAATCTTTGGAATATTTTTTTTTCATGCATATATTCTTGTTCCCCATGTTTTGTTCCTTTTAGGCCTATTCTATTAGGAAAAGCAACAATCTCCAAAGACATTATGTGTTTCCATTCTTCACTATACTAATGTTACCCTTCAGAAAACCAATGTATAGTTTATGTACACAGTTACACAAGTAGGGATGAAAAAAGGGCTGAAAGTCACTGCAGGATATATTACCTCTTATTGCAGTATCAAGTAAATAGTGTTGTAGACATTTCCAAAACTGACGGTCAGTATACTTTTGATTGTGCTTTTTTTGTATATGCACACGTATATGTATTTATATAAATACCAATATGTATGTATTTATTTCCCTTTCAGGTGAAATGTGATCATTACTGGCCATTTACGGAAGATCCTATTGCATATGGGGACATCACAGTGGAGATGCTGTCCGAGGAGGAGCACACAGACTGGGTTTATAGGAATTTCCGAATTAGCTATGTAAGTGAAACATTTTGCATGGCCCTACTAAAAGGGTGGAAGTAATTTTGGTCCAAACTTTTGTGCATTTCTGGCATTCAGTGGAAAACACCGAAGAGAGAGATTGATTACCTTAACCTAACTCCACACAGGCAAATGAATAAATCACAACTTTCCCCTAAAATTGCTTGCTGTATCTGGGAATTTCTCAGCAAAGTGCAAGACTGAAACAAAAGTACTACCAGAACTCTGGACGTATCTGTGGTTCCAATGGTGACAATAAATGTGTAAACTTCTTTTCTTCATCTCAGGCTTATCTTCTTCCTATAAGTTATTAAAACCTTGAAAGTACCAATGTAGAAATGGAAAACATTTTTCAAATGGGCCATTTTGCAGTAATCAGATATTCTTATAGTATATTGAAACACACGTGAGAGCATGCAATTTCCAAATTAAAGCTGTTCAGATTTTTAGGCATTTCTTTCCAGCTTTATTTCCTGCACCGAATTGTTGTCAGCACCAGCTCAGGAAGGAAAGGTTAGCGATATTGAGGGGACAGGTAAAATGCTGTGTGCTAAGCCCACGGACATTGGCCCAGGACCTTAGCCCTGCCCCGCCGTGCCTCACTGTGTTGCAAAGTGTGCACAAGGTGCAGGCAGGGGGATAAACACATAAAAAACAAAGTGTTGGGCTCTTGGTGTCTATTGAAAATAATGACAAGACTGCAGTTCAGGTACGCTGTCCTTTACCAAAGCCAGGGCAGCTGCTTCAGGGTCTTTTGTACTGATCTCATTTTTTTATATCCTTTGCCTAAGGATATGCTGTTGTCTGTGACTCGTGAAAGGTTACTGCAGCAGGGGTGTTTGGCCTGACCAAGAATGGCAAAACTGAAGGCATTGCTTGCCATGGGGTTTGGTGATGACAGCCCCCACCCCTCCCTATGTTTTGAATTTCTTTCAGTCTCAAAAGCAAAATGTGTTGTGTTGAGGATCTTATTTCACCTGAAGCCGCTAGAGTTTTTAGCATTATAAATGCTTTTCATAAAAGTGGGTATTTTTCTAAATATTTGCCCCTGTAATGATTTTTTCTTCCCTTTTGGTATTTTTTTCCTTTGAAACTTGAAAAGAAAAACTCTCAAGAGTCCTGTCTTGGTTGGTTGTTTGTCAGCAGTGTTGTTATTTATCTGTAGCAAAATGAGGAAAAGGGGAATGGAATAGAAAGAGGAAGAAAGCCTAAACGTGAAAAAGGCAACAGTTCTTGATTTAAAAGGAAAGTAAAATTGAACCACCATGAGGAAAAAAGGCAAAAAACCAAATCCTGAACCCAGAAACAAGAATTCATGCTCTTTTGATAATGACGGCTTGGTACCACCTCCTCTTTTTAATCAACTGGCATGTAAATTCTTTGCTACGTTTTTGGCTGACTTTACTTTCTTAGGCTGTATGTGGGGAGAAAAAACACACTACAAAATGACAGAAAAAATTCTGAGCGTTAACTGCACTGTTAAACCCCTGTGAACATGTTGCTGTTCTGCTTCTCCTGTTAGGCTGATGAGGTGCAAGACGTGATGCATTTTAACTACACTGCCTGGCCAGATCATGGTGTCCCCACAACCAACGCTGCCGAAAGCATCCTTCAGTTTGTACAGATGGCCAGGCAGAAATCAGCAAAGAGTAAAGGCCCCATGATCATACACTGCAGGTAAATGGTTCGAGGAAATGGGGAATGAAAGGATGTAACTTACTAAATATGTTGGAAAACTGTTCGAAGGTGAGATGTTGAGGTTCTGCTTACCTGTTAGCTGGAGATGGTTCTTTCTGGTGTTAAGGGTAAAGGATTGGTCCCCCACTTTGAGTACCATGGGGCTGGGATTTCAGCCTGCATCCACAGACACCAAGACATTTCTTTCCAGAGGAGGGTCATCTCTTTGGATGTTATCAAGAAAAGGCTTCAGAAGGTGAAGCAGGCAACCCTGATTTACACCGGCTGAGAGCCTGCCCCTGCTCTCTCATTTCCACCCCTTTGTGATACGGATGGTGCAGCCGGGCCAGCAGCCTGCCACAGCGTGCTGCTTCCTGCAGATCTGTGTGGCTGTGCAGATCCTCCCCCTCTGGTTATTTGGCTTTTTGACTTTCTGTACATTCAGAAGGTGATGTGAAGAGCACTATCCTGTGCTAAGAGTAGTACCTGTATCCCCTGCTAACAGTTATATGGCTTTCTCTTTCTCTTTTTCTCTTTTTTTTTTCTTTTTCTTTTTTTTTTTCCTTGAGAAAGGTTGTTTTATATACTGTCAGATTTATCTCTTGTGCATCATCTGGCCTTTTATTAAGACGATCACTTACTTGGCCTCTCTGGGGACAGCTGCCATGTTAGTGATGACATCATAGCAGTTTGGTTTCTGATGCAATTCTCCCAACTGACTTCAAACCTCCTTATGACTCCATGTGCAAGAACTACTCACAACAGATTTCTCAGAAATACATAAGTAGCTGCTTTGCAATGGATGAATACATGTACGTTATGGTGACTTACTCCTTATAGAAGTCAAGGCTTCATAAAATTAATCTCAGCCAACCCTGCATCACCCACCCTAGAGGCAGCAGTTACGCTGCTGCACAATGTGTCAGCACCCTCCAGCTCTGTCTTTCTTGGTGCTGATGTGATGGTCAGCACGGACTGTCTCTTGCCACCACTTGGCACACTTCTGAGAGCTCCTTCCCAGAAGACAGTCCTTTACAGCAATATCATTTCTAGTTTCCAGATATGGCACTTAATGTTCTATCAGAATGCAAAACAACAACAGTATTTGTAAATGCAGCAAATCCTGTAGCCCTCCCCCGTAACTTCATGGAGAAATTCATAGGGCATATTGTTGTGGGAGTCCTAATATCATGAAAGGTGCTATTAAGCCAGGGAAGAGATATGCAGTGTTGTGAAATCAAAACCTTATATAGCATTTAATTGTTCTGGGAAGGAATGGGACCAAGTAGCAGAGAGTTGAGTAACAACTGTAGTATTTTCTTTTTAATTAGGATGCTTCTAGCAGCAGAGAGATATTTTCAGATGGTATTTTTAGAGTATACTGTATGTCTTAGACCACATAGATTAAAAGTAGCAACACTGTAAAATTAGCGGAAAGGGGAGAGAAAGAATGTATTGATAATTCCTACAGCAATTGTTCTCAAATATTAAAGAAGGCACAGAATGAATTTATCAGTTAATCAATCTGTCAAATAAATAGATCAGATTGTATTAATCTCATTTGAGATATTGACAGTTCTGTTAAACAAGCAGAAACTGTTTCATGACAGTTATGTTGAACTGTGTTGAGATGAACTGTTGAACTCTATTGCAAGTAGTTTTAAGGCTTTTCTGAAAAATATGACAATACAGCAGAATGAACTTTTGCTGACACGTACTTCTATCCTTAGTGGTAGGTATGGTGTTGGGACGCTATATGAAACTCTATAAAAAACCTCTAAAATCACAATCATAATGAAAGCAGACTTAAACTTTACATGTGAAATCACAATGCAAAGGATCATACACGTGTAAGAATCTCTAAATCAAAACAGTGTGTCTTTTTCTCTAGTCACTAAGCTTCCCTTTGTGGGGGGATGAAGATTTGTAAACTGAGTGGTTGCTGACTATTTCTGTCTCATGCTCCCAAGGTAGAAGTCCTGGTGTGTGGACTTTCCTGGGTGGTTTGTTCTTTGAGGATGAGCTGCAGTAGCACAGTGCCTTTGCAAAGCCAAGAGCTTTGCAGAGTGGAGAGCTGTGGAGCTGAGTTGTTCAAGTTCAACCCCAGCTGCCTGTGTGCAGGAATCATTGCCAAGCAGGTCTCTGCAGTTACAGACCCGGCGGTTAGAGATGTCTCAGAAGCCTTTGGGGAGTGCAGTGAAATTGGAAGAGCTGACAGCTAGGGGCGGATAGGGGTGTGCATGCACACTCTGCATGCGAGTGAATGAAGAGAGTATAGGAAAGTGAAATAATTGCAGAGCCATCCACTCCACACATTCTGCTGAAGCAATGGATGAATGGTTGTGCAGCATTAAATACTACAGATGAACCAACCTGCCTGACCTCAGATTAGCTGCATCTGATTATCACAGCTGCAGGACTGCTTTTTGCAGTACCACTGATACTCCTGTGTGTCCCCATCAGAAAAGCTCGAAATGAGGTGCACGTCTCTGTGTCTTGCAGTGCTGGAGTAGGACGAACAGGAACCTTCATAGCCCTGGATCGGCTCTTACAGCACATTCGTGATCATGAGTTCGTAGATATATTGGGCCTGGTGTCTGACATGCGGTCCTACAGAATGTCCATGGTGCAGACAGAGGTAAGATCTGCTCACTCCAACTTTGCCAATGTATCACTGGATCTATTTCATACCCCTCTGTAGCGTGTTCATGTCCAATGACTGTTGCTCCCCCAAACATTTAACAAAATAGCTATGAATAGACACAATTACATTTTCATCTTCACTGTAATATTGTCACGTTATTCATCTGCTGCTTAGGTGGGTCTGATAATGTATCTACAATCTGACTGATGTCTTCCAGAGGGGATGAGTTATCCTCCCCTTCTGTGAAATTAATATGCAAAAAATGCATTAGAAGAGATTAACATATGAAATTCTCAAACCATTTTGAAAAGAATTGAGCTTGCGAGGGGATTAATGGCTCATGAAATGATATCAGTATTGGACAGCCATTCAGGCTTGTTCAAGAGAGTATCATCTGGCCAAGCGCACAAACTCAGTTACACAATGGTAATACAAATAACAAGCAAAACAAACAAAAGGATTGTGAGTCTGCCAGATACCCTCCTTGCCCTTCTCCCTGCCCAGATGTCTACTGGTTAGTTCTTCTTCTGTTTTTAAGGCAAATATCAGAACAATAGTCATGATGTCAGTGTATATATAATGGGAAAAAATGGCAAACTCTTTTTCCAAAGCAGAAGCTTTTATGCATCTGAAACCTTCCCAGTTTCCTTTATTAATTGAGATAAAGATTTCACACCTATTGTACTCTTCCCTGGTTAGACACAGTATAAGCTGGTAACCTCCATACAGTTGGAAGTGCTACCATCACTTTGCAGGCTAGGTCTGGCAGATAATTTGTTGCCAAGGATTGCTGAATCTAGAGCAAAGCAGAGAAGATTTAGCAGGGAGAAGAGAGGAGAAAGAAAACCTGCAGTGAGAACAGCTAGCATCTGGAAAGGAAATAAAGTCATTATTCTCAGACCACTTCGGTTCATTCCTATCAAACTTGTCACTTTCCATCACAATTTGCTATATTTATCCAAAGGCAGATCATTATGTAAACACCAGATAAACAAATATTGATGGTCATTTTCAGCTGCAACTGCATTACTACTCCAGACGTGATGTGATTTTTATTTTTTAATGTTTGGGTTTTTTTCACATACAAACTCATTGCCTGCCAGGGGCTGATGCCAAGGGCTGGACTTTGGTGGTGGCTGAGCTGCTGCTCCAGGCAATGGCCAAGCCTGGCTGCAGAGGTCACCAGGTTGCACTGACACTCGGGCACAAAGGCCACCGAAAAGGCTTTGCTTACAAAACCTGAAACCACACACAGCAAACCTGTGTTCATGTTGCCTCGTACATTGGAAACTTGGCAGTCTTGTTGAGCCATTTAAAAAAACAAATGGCACAAGCCCAAAAAGGGGGCTAGATTGGAGAATACCCTGATTTGAAACCAGTTGCTCTAGATTAGTGGGTGTGAGGAAATCCAGGCATTTCTGTGGTCTGAAGCATGCTTCAAACTCATATTGATATCTCCTGGCATCAGCAGACCACTGGGGGACCACTGGGCTGAAATCCACACTCAGGTTTTGGGACAGTTGTTTTGGGACAGTTGTTTTTGCCCGAGATCCAGTTGCTTCCTGTGCTTACTGCACATAAAGCTTAGTGTAAGGAGTCACCAGGGTTTGCCTGTTTGCCTTCTGTCTTTGAAATCTAAAAGTCATCAGTTAAGGTTATTATTAAATTACAGTGTTTAATCTGTATATTGAGAATGCTTGGAAAAGCCAGTCTATAACCAAAAGCTACCCCAAAGGTAACCTCAGTCTTGTTGCACAAAAACCTGTCCACAAAGAGAATGGTGCATGTGATTGACCCGACTGACTAACAGTGTCCTTTGCACAGAGGGTAATAACTCCCCAAATAATTAGCTGCTCTGTGAACAAAATCAGGTTTCAGCTTTTTATTGGTAAAGAAGTCAAGCGCTAAGGAACAGGAGGTTCATTAAATAGTTCAGATGCATATGTGGCACGGATGCAAGTTGTTGCACATAAAGCATTCAGGTACCTTTCTGGGAATTAATTCTTTTTCAGGCAATATATAATAGACCCGCTTAAGCTCAGATCCAACAGAACTATCCTATGCTATCCCATGCTGTCCTATCCTATTTTTATCTCCCTGTGTCATTCAGGTTATTAATAAGTGATTATGATGTCAGGGCAGCTCAGGTGGATTTCATGCTTCCCCAGCTGCTCTCTGTAACAATTGCAGGCTCTTACTTTGGGCACTGACAACTCACTGTACATTGTGATGGGCTGAGGAGGGAGAGATGGAGAAGCTGCGCAGGCTGTTACTGTGACCTATCAAACTGCTTCGCTGTGTGGGTTTTTGTCATGCTTTCTGAGGTGTAAAAATGCCCACTCCTTTCATCTTTTCTTCCAGGAACAATACATTTTTATTCACCAGTGTGTGCAACTGATGTGGCAGAAGAAGAAGCAGCAGTTCTGCATCAGTGATGTCATATATGAGAACGTCAGCAAGTCCTAGTTCAGAGTCACAGGTGGTAAGTCAGGCAAGCCCAGCCCTGCAGCATGCCCACAGCCGCGCATCCCGGCTGCTTTGCAGCAACCATCATCATGGGTATTTGCACCAGGAGCTTTGCTGGCAGTTTGGAGCTTTCCAGGCTTTTCCTCATCCCCTCTGAGGTGATGTTCATACGGAAAGTGAGGAAAATCCCTCTAGCCTCTCACAGTAAATAATCTGCTATACTTCCCACGGCACTGTAAGAGTATATTGGCTCACTCATCATTTGAAGAGAATCTGGAAATACTGTGTGAGCCACCTAACCATTCCCTGCGCCTTGTCCTAATGCTCCTTAAAAAGCTTAAAGGAAGGGAGAATTTTAATTTCTTAAGTCATTTTCAGGTTACTTAAACTGCCAGGTTACCAAGGCCAGCAGAGGTCTGGGGATGCACTGCTGTGGTGGCAACAGAGCCTGCTGGAGGGTGAGATGGTAACCAAAAAGCTTTGACATGAAACAGCGGGGTATTTTTTTCATAAATCTAGAACCAGGGAACGGGAGGGGTCTCAAACTGGTACTACCAGCATAAGCGAAGCGACCATCTTGCCTTTCCATCGAGCCCCAGTGCCTGACCTCTTGCATGCAGCTAACCCAGCCTGGTCCCCAGCTGCAGAGTAAAACACATGGTTCTGACCTACCAAGAGGTTTGCTGGTGAGGGCGAGCTGTGAGGATGTATGTCACCACTATTTAAGCTAATGAATGTTAGTTCATTAGGTGGCAGTAAGAACGCAGCCATAACCTCAACATTTGCTTTTGGGTGAAGCAGGAAGCTACAGGCTTTCAACGCAAACTGCCTTCTCAAATGGAGAGCTGGGCTGTGGGCACCACCACCAGCCATCTCTGCTGTGTAGCTCTGGTGTTGCACATGCACCTTTATTAGCCTCTGTGCACGTCATTCCCCTGCCTGTAAAGTGAACCCCAAGTAGCCTCACTTTTCCTAATGTTCAGGTAATTTACCATCTAAGCTGAGTCCCAGAGCCCAGCTGCTTGTACTGGTAGGCTGCAGTCCCAGCATGCATGGAGGGCTGGTCAAAATAAATGCCAAAAACTGTCTTTATTTCCTTTTTTATTTCTAAAGCAGTCTGTTTGTTTGGTTCCAGGTGAGACCATGAAGCACACCCATCTTCCCTTGCTTCTGATTTTTTTCTTTTGATGGTTTGAATAGCCAGTTGTTCTGCCACAAGAGACCGCTGCTTTGCAGTACACAGACAATGAAAGAGACTTTTAACTTTCTGAAGCACTGGGGAGACAAAGCCTTAACAAGCCTGCGGTGTCCTTTGAACTGTTTAATTTCTGGACATTTTTTTAAAATACCGGACCAAATTCAACTAAGCAACATGAAGGAAAAGACACTACATGTGCATAAAATAGATTGCTCCAGAGTGTTGGGTTTTTGGTTGGTACTTTTGGTTAAGTTTCTTAATTTTATTTTTTTTTTCTGTGCAGGTTGGGCTTAAGGTTAAAGTAAGTGCAATATTTTTTTAATGGTTGACTGAAGAGCCTTCTTCATGTGTCACTGGTCTGTGCTAACGTCCATAGGAGAGCAGGCATTGTTAGTATCTAATAATACCTCATTAGTGAATAGCGAGGCATGAACATACATGAAGAAATCTGGAGATTGTGAAGAGAAAAGGGGGGGTGGGGGTGGGGGGTTGCTGGGTTCATAGATTTGACTGTTTCCTACAGCACTGATGTACATGGGGTCTGGGGGGAGCACAAGACCTGAGGAACAGACTGATGAGCAGAAATCCAAACCATGGAGGCTGAAGATGAAGCAGGCAGCCAACACTGAGAGATGGGACGGTTTCAGTTCTTGACTGTGCTACTACTAATTAAGCAGAGGGATTGCTCTTTTTGCCAACCTTTTCAGTAACACCACTGATGAGGCTCTTGTTTTATATGAATCTAATCAAAGGGCAGCTGAATTTCAAGCTGAGATATCTTAGACTCCATTACTTATAGCATTTAACTGTCTGAGCAGTCTATGGTGCCTATACCCCTCATTTGTTTATTATTTTTGGTATTAACCCTCTGTAAAAACATGAAGCTGATTCAGGTTGAGGGGGTGGATAGAAAAGAAAAGAAAAGAGAAAAAAAAAAAAAAAGAATGCTTTAGTGGATGTAACTATTTATCTGAGCCAGGAATTCATGAGGTTCCAAGAACAAGGTTTTGGCATGTGAAGGGCTGGTTATCACTTTATTGCTGTTGAGGCTGCCAAAGGGTCGGTATGGATTCCTGCAGGGGTTTGGGGGTCAGGGCGGGGGGCTCTTTTCTTTTTCTCTGTCAGTTTCAGTTCTAGTCAGAATAATTAGCTATATATATATTTTTTTTGTCTTTGTATAATTCCGATACATCGTGTATTGTGACATGGATGCTGTCAGAATGGATGTTGATGGCATTTTTGTAACCTGTTGCTTTGTGTCACTTCATTGAAAGTTAGCAGCAATGGTACTCAATGTAAACAAAACAAACTTGAACTGAAAGTAAACACACTGGATTGCTTTACTTACCTGTGAAGAAGTCACTATCGACAAAACAGCAAATGCACCCGCATATGCTTTTTAGTCATTCACCCTGGGGCCTGCTATCCCCTGTCATGGTACCAGGGTGTAGTTTGGTAGCTCAGCTACTTCCAGGAGCCTGATAACCTTCTTCAGACATTATTTTTTTTCTTCCAAGGAGTTATTCCACTACCTGGTAAATAGGTGTATACTCTAATAGCTGCATCGTTGTATGGGTTACAGTGGAAAACTTCCTTCAAACTATCCCATATATATTATGTAAAACTGCACAGAATTAACATAACCCCCCAGATAAAACAGGTGCTTGTGCAGGGTACTGAAGAAACAGGACTCTACCTCTGATTATTAAAGAGTATGATTATGACTTGCCCCCACCCCTTCCCATACATCTAATACTACTTCCAGTTTCCATTAAGCCCAGTCCTAAAGCAGAGATCCAATTTTTCTACAAAAGATGCATAGAGATGGATGCAAAAGGGGCAGAGCGCCCTGTCATCAGGGAACAGATGGCTAACAAGAACGGCTTCAACGCTACACATTTCCCTTTTCTTTCACCAGTGCACCCCAGCTGGAGGGCTCACCATTTCAGTAGGAAAAGCAAAGATTTGTCTGGCCTAATTTGAACAGAAGACAGAATTATAAATGAGCACTTGCCTGTTCAGACCTTGCCTCCATACTTTTTTAAAAAATATATTTCAGAGTTTCATTATATGTTTACTCAGGAAATATGTTCACATCCCTCTAAAGACCTAGCAGGGGAAAACAAAAAACAACCCACAGATGTTCTTGGTTTCTCATCTACTGCCTCCTCCCTCCTGTTGGCCACTGCCCATTAAGTCTACATTTACTCTGTACCATACACCAAAGTAAGCAGGTTACTTTTAAAACATTCATGGGCACACAAAATATCACGGTGTGAGCTGGCTGTAACAGAAGCTTGGCTGAACATGACAGGGTACAAGATTGCTGCAGAGATGCCAAAATCACATTGTTGCAAATGATGCTGCCTGAATAGCCTGAATTTACTAGACAGTTTTTGAATGCATGTCAAAAAATTATGCCATTTGCACAGTAACAGGTGTGTATTTTTCTTTTAATAGCTACTTAATCACAAAATCAATTACAATGAAAGCTCCTTCAGAAAAATACTTTTTCCTACCCCACAGAGTATGAAAACCTGTGTAAACGGTTGTGTTGGGAGGGCGGTGGAAACCACCTCTCCCAGAGTTCAAGATATAAGTAAAGCAATGACAAAGTCTGGGAGACACTGTGGTTCAGAAAATTTGTATGCGGAGTCTTTTAGCCTGAATCAACGTGTCATACTTTTGGGTTTACTTTGTCATGCTCCTTGAAAGCAAGTCCAGAAGAACAATGTTTTGGACTTGTGCTGCATGTTGATATGATTTCCAGCATCTGTCAAAATAAAACTTGCAAGTCATCACAGCTGTAAAGGTGACTGAAGCTTCAGGTTTTGTAGTAAGTTTTTTTGAATTGTGGGTTTCATGCCTATAGCTCTGCTGACACCATAGATGCTCTATATATTGATCTGCTGCTCTTACAGCATCTACTGACCCAGACGTATGAAAAAGCAGCTCTGAACAGTGACTGACCATTAATCAAAACCAGGACAGGTTTCCACCTTGTTGCCTCATGCCATGCATGCTGCCATGGAAGGATCAAACAAGTAAACCTAAGGACATGCTTTAGAAGAGCTAAGAAGTTTAGAAAGGCATGTGTGAAAGTGCTGTGCTCCTAGCGTGCCCTGTGCAGTGAGCCCTGACACACTTGAGTCTTCAGAACTGTTTCCTTCCACCCTCACACAAGGATTAAGAAGAGGTTGAGAAGCCTTACTTGTGCTTTACTTCATTTTCAGGTGTGGTTTTTTTCTCCTGCACCTAAAGACAATAAATATTCAACATTATAGTCTTAAACACCAAAATGGCCCTTCCCTCCCTCAGGTCATTAACCACAAACTACCACCTTTCCACTTTTAACTTTTTAGAGGACTTGTATGAAAAAATAGTTTCATTCAGGCAGGCAAAAGCTGTTGCTTTTAGCTATTTCTTACGAGAGGATAACATGGTTAGTGCTGTCGACATGGATGGGACTTGGGGGGTTTGCACTCTGCTGCTGCTGCTGTGACAGGCAACAGTGGTGGCTAGGAAGCATCTAGGAAGTCTCCCTATTTTCTTTCATCTCCTCCTCTAATCTATGAATACTATTAAGAAGTAGAAGCTCAGACTAATGTGCTGATACTGTTTTTGGTCTGGATGCTGAGGAAGTAGTAAAAGGCCAAAGTTGCAACCTAAGCATGCAACTACAGAGAAACTGGGGGGGGGGGGGGGGGGGGGGGGGGGGCGGGGAAAGATAGTGGAGAGTCAAAGACAGTTAAACAGGCACTTATCAGCAAAAAATTAACGCAGCCACGGTAAAAATTAAACATGTTTGTAAAATATTTAAACACAGAACCCAATGCACGCTTACAAATTCCCTCATTTGCACTTCCTATACATAAATGCTGTTGCTTGTATGTGAAGGTGGGAGGCTGAGCACAGACTTATTCCCTCAAATACTCCTGATGAATCAGGCTCAATCCTTAGACAGGGCTGCATGTTTCACATTTCAGACACTACACAGACTTTACAATTGAGGAAAAACATCATAGAAAACAGACTCCTATGAAACGGTAGCTTGGCCAGAAACATGGGTTCCCATTTATATTATGCATGAGATGAAGCCTAAAAACATGAGTGGAGATACCTGCTTGAACAAGGGTCTGGTATTCAAGCTATAGCCTGCTTCTGTGTATGTCCTAAAAAACCTGAAAACAAAATGCCTTCACTTCCCACAATAAAAATAAAATAAAAATTCTGGTAGTTACAGGTTTCTGAATTAGAAATACTTAATCCGCATCACATGTGTTTCTGTCTGTTCCCTTAGGTAAATTAGCAAAGTACTGATGTTACTGTCCAACAAAGCACTTCCAGGGAAACTCAAGTTTCCATAACACTGATGAATACACTCACAGTCACTGGGAGCTCTGCACATTTCAGAACATCCTACCATTTTGGGCATCTACTTCGCCATAAACCATTGATTTCTGCACACGTCAGTAATGTGGAAGTCTGCAGTTATTTTCAGCTCACCTCCCACCCAATTTTTATATAGCTCAGTGTGGACCAATAGAAGTATGTATAAAAGTCTCACAATTCCAGATCACAATTTGTCTGAGCAAAGCACTGGTTTACATTTGAATTGCTAAAAAGTAAGTAAACTGTTCCATGCATCAATATTGGTTAGAAGTGTTCTTTCTGAATTAAATGTGAGATTTCACAGTGGGTTTCTCTCCCCTTCACATCCCAAGGGAACAAGCCAGCTAAATGAGTGGGAAGAAGTGCCTTGATGATGTTAAAAGGTATGTACTCACAAAGCATAAAACTGCTGAGTGAACATATACACTGATAAAACTCTCTGCCTCTACCCAGTTGAAAAGTTAAACTCAATGACAGCGAAATAGTAAAGTAGTTCCTATGTTACCAAACATGACTCCTTTTTCCACATCAAATATGGTGCTTTTTCGACATTTAAAAAACTGTTTTGTTTCCTTTTCAAAGACACTATTCATGTATCACACCTTTCTAAAATATTAGTGTAAAAAAATAAAATCCTTCTCAATTCCTAAAGAAAACATTTTGAATGGAACACTGCATTTAACCACTGTTTTCATTTAAGATACTAAAAATTTTGAAGAACACATTTTATTTTTGTTTGGAGAACCCCAAATAAGATCTGTATTTGATTTTTCATAACTGCCAACAAGCTGAAAATGCAAAAACTGTGCAGCAGAGGGGTGAAGCTCCCTGCAGTGCTTTAAACAATCAAGGAAATTTCAGCAAAAAGGGAAATATCTGCCTTAATGCCATTCAGATTTCACAGACTGTAATACAGAAATCATAAAGTCTAGTTCAGCAAAGTTAAAGGGTTAAACACAACTTGAGTTGTACTGGGTTGTGAAGTCATTAGTAGTTAATCTAAAAATTATGAAAAAAAACCAGAAGCAAACAAACCAACCAACCCTCAAACCTCAGATTATGCTGCTTATCCCTTAAGTATATGGAGTGGGTTTCCTGTTTTCCTCCCAAGCATCTCCAAATATACCTCTGAGCACAATGACCACATTCAAACTTGTCTGGCTCCTTCTGTACAACTTAACAGCTACACAGAATCCCAGCTTCAAAAAAACACTTGTGAAGCCACCTCTTTTCTCTCAGAGATGAAACATGGGTGCTTCCTCCAAGACATGCCAACCTCCACAAAGTCTGAAGAGTCTCAGAACTAATGCCACCTTCCAGGCAAACCATATGCTGAATGCCAGAATAAGCTTCCAGATTATGAATATTGATTTCATATTTTGGTAATTAACAAGGGAACAGAGCTGCAGATAATCACCACAGTGCCTTTTATGGAAGATATACCTTCCATGAGAAAAGACTATGGCTCTAATTTTAAATACAAGTATAAAAGCCCTTTTTAAAATTTTTCCTACTCCTGTACTTACAAGTAATGAAGCATCTTTGCAAGAGTACCTTCAGATCTTCCTTTGGTTTCTTAGTCATTCACCACCCAGCATAGGGGCCTTTGCTGTACAATGAACGTTCTTCGGGCTAGGTATGGACACTTACTAGAGAGGGTAGGAAAGAGGAAATTTCAAGTGTGAATCAGAGAATACATCAAGCCTTTGGAAGTCTGGGATTGACCTTTAGTGATAGGACAGGCAGAGACAGGCAGTTTTCCCCCCCTAAAGCTAGGTATATAGTTGAATGGATGCAGTTAACATGCAGGTGTGCTGGTTCAAGAGTTTCCTATAGGGTGAAAGCAATCGAGAATCATCACTTCTTTCACTGGGATCCATTTCTTCATGATTGCTATGGCAGTTGGAGTCTTCAGTTTGGGATCTGTCACTTCTTGACACATTTCTGGATAAGACTACAGGTGTAGAACCTACATACTTTTCACAGGCATAAAGAATATATATTAAATTTAAAAATATACATAGACACATAACCAACACACAGAAGTAGTATTTGTAAGGACATGTTCAATAAATGGCACTAAACACCTTTATTAAGATTTTTTTTTTTTTTTTTATGAAAAATGAATAGGATCCTTTTTTGCCTTGTACGCAGAGGAAGAGTAAACTAATGGCAGAAATCAAGAACACTTTCTTATTTCATTACCATCTTTGTAGCTACAAAGATACAACTATTTAACAGACAAGAAATACCGTTTATTGCAGACTTTAAGCTGATTCATGTGAAAGGCACTATGAAACGTAATCAAACTAGATGATTAAATTTGTCTAAATTAAGTGATATTATATATAATGCATGTATTATATATAAAATCACACAACCATGTGAAAGAACAGAACATTTTGTGACAAAAATCATTGCATCTTCAAAAATAATATTTCCTGGAAGGGATGTTTTCTTTTCTCCCGCTTTTGCCTCCAGGAATCACTTTTCCAAAAGATTACATTTATAAAGGAACACTAGCTTTTTTACATACGGAAAAACTGACATTGGGGATCAACACACAGAGAAGTCTAGATTATACGCCGTTCTTCTGACAGGTTAAGTTACAGACAAAAAAATGCAAGTTTATTAAAAAAAAAAATGTACTGTGAATTATTTCATGGCTACCTACAGCAGATCTGATCACCTGTTTGAGCTGAGTTGCATTATTATTTGCTAGTTATTCCTTCTTGTCCAATATTATAGTTCAAGGGTGAAGTATTGATAAAATCAATGTACAGAGTATTATTTTGCTATAAACAGCATCATTAGTAATAAAACACCTTGGGAGCGATGCAAGAAAGATTCAGTCTATGTTGGGCTGCTGTTCATTCCCTAAACATTTCCTCTCTGATCGCTGGCATCAACAACTCGAGTAAACATCCTGCAGCCAAATGCATGACAAGAAAGACTGAGTCAAAAAGACATAATTGCACACTACAGCAAGAGGAGGGATTCAAAATCTTATTATTACTGAAGGGTTCAAATGCTTTTTTATTGCTCGCTCAGCTTCCCTCAGATGAATCACAAAGATGTGTTGCCGTTTATCTGTTATGTTAATTCCATAAAGCCAAGACTCATCTTTGGGTGTAAATGAATCACGTGCCAATATCTTCCCATGTCAGGAACCTCCTTTGAATTTCTCATCCGTTCATTTGTAATGATGAGAAGCAAGCAGCAGGTACTTCTGTGGAGACTACTGTAAATTTTCTTTATGGTGGCTAGTTACATTTACAATATAGTAAGACATTCCCCTTCACTCCTTCCTAAAGCAAAGATGGATGGTATAATGCTATGGACAATGGAATTACAGAAAGGAGGAAAACGCATTTAGTGGCTGCTTCCTTCATCAAAGGACTCCACACCTGAATCTGTGGCAGCTGCACTGATTTTTTCTTGTCGTCTTCTCATAATTTCTTGCAATTCTGAACTACCACTGTTAGCCTATAAACAAAGAAAAAGAGTTTACTTATGGTTTTGACATGTGATGAAGTTCCTCTGCTAGTATTTTGTTAAGACAGGCGTCTGAACAAATTAAACTCACCGAACAGCTCCAGAACTAAAAATGATCTAAGACTCTGATTAAATAACATTTCAAATAGGTAATTATTTATACTATTCTTAAAGATGGACCAGAAAAGAACCTACAGATTATTAAAAGTGTCAGCCTGACTTCGAACACTGCTGAGCATCTTTAATTCTTACAGAAGCCCCTGGAAGCGTTGGAGATTATGAGGTGAAATACGGCTTAGGTAAAAGCAGTGTTGAAACTCAGCAAGTTTCTTAGGATTCCACCCTTGAGCACTTAAAAATCATAGCAATCGTATTTAGAGACTAAAGCACATAAACCCTTGGTGGTTTTAGATTTATGCCAACACAAAATGCATGCATGCACACGGGTTTGCCTAGCCAAGGCCTAAGTAAGGATTGAATCTTAGTATCTCACGTTACACAATACACCCTCATGCATTTGCTGTTGTTCAGGGACACAGGTTTCAAACTTAGAGCACAGGAATAAGAATTGAATCATATTACTGTATTAGCAACAGAGAAGTATTTCACCTTTAGGGTGAAAAAACGGTCTGCTGAGCTAGCTGCAAACAGATTGCTCTGACAACGTAAATGAAGTTATTAGCAAGGCCGGGACACATATCCACTGGAGGAGAACTTTCCAAAGTGCATGACTTTGAATAAAACCAGAGTATTATAAAGCAAGAGCTGTATCTGCTGCTGTGTTATTTGCCTACAACATGACCTTCCAAGCCTCAAAACTAGCTTTCAAAATAGCCTCTGAATAAGGAAGCAGAAACTGATTTTGAAATTTGTAAAACAAATCTCAAGACTGTTAAGAGGGAAATCCTTCAATTGATTCTGAATTCTGAAAATTTATCCCATTATATAAAATTTATTTAAATGTATCCCATTAGATCCATTACTATGCGTCATCTCCTGCCATTACCTAGCAGACAGGTTAGGTGTCCACAGGGAAGGAGGCTAGGATGCTTCTCCTATGTAAATTACCATAGGTCTCTTCTCCCGGAGTGGAAGGGCAAAGCAGGGGGCTTATAATTGACTCTCTGAAGGTGAGAGAGCAATTTTATTTGCCTTAATTCATCTTGTCCTTGCGCACTTGGTTTCAGATACTGAGCAAGTGCAGCAGTCACCCATTACTGAAGTCATGCATAAAAAACATCAGCAGATACTTGACAACGTGCTTTATCAGAGGTCACGTAGAAATATTTTTCTGAAAATGGCTGAGCAGCTGAGGTTAAAACAGTTTACCTTCCTGATAACATCAATAACAACATGACTGATGAGTTTGAAATGCTGCTCAACTAAACCAACTGCAATACATCATGTGACACAGGACAACAGGCACATCCTACTCAGAGGTGGGGTACAACGTGGCTAAGTAGCCTAGGGCTGTTGTTAGGAATACAATTTTTGGAAAAGATTGCTAGACCTTGGCCTTAGTGATTTACCCAGCTTAGCCACCAACCGTATCATGAGGTTTCAGTAAATTCCACCATTCAATCCCACTTTTGTGCCTGGGTCATTCCTTTCACTGAGGTGTCAAAGAGAATAAGCTGTTCTTCCAGGCAATTTGACACATATATTGGACAGAAACCATTTTCAGTTTTGGAAGTGATGTGTGCCCACGCTTCCCATTGATGGGGTAGGAAGACAACGAGAACACAGACCTGAAGTGATCACACCTGGAGATGACAAATGTGGCATTCAGCATATTGTGTGTCTACTCATCTTCTGTAACGCTTTTCAACACCAGAGCTTGAAATGCTCAATGGAAGTTAACGAAATGGACACATAAACACTCATAAGCGTGGAGACTATTAATATTTTTACTTTGCAATGAAGAAGTAAATCCATATATATGACCAGCCAAGATGCTGTAACACACCGTACTTGGCATACAAGGTGAACTTCAGGTCTCTGAAGCAGCCCCAGAAAACAGTTCCCTAGAGGGATACTCTGATCAGCACAAAGAGCGCAGAGCATCCTGCCTCCTCCTGAGGAGCCCCTGCTTGCCACCACCGCTGCCTCGGGCAGAAAGGAGGTGTTTAGCCCTGGCTATGGCCAGCGCTTTGCTGTCTTAACACACTGGTCTCACACAGTTGTCTTTCTGCTTTTGCTTGCCCAGGTCCAGAAAGCTGTTAAGCCCCAAAGACCTTCCTTGCACTTGCAGTCTATTACTTGGTCATGTTTATATACAGAGGCCACAAAACTCCATTAGGAGGAGCCTTGCTTCCTTGGATGTTTTAAACTCTAGTGTGGATTGAAAGTGTGGTACCTATTCATTTTTTTTCCTCATAAGGGTAAAATAACTAAATTCCAGCAGCAATTGGAATTCCAATTACAAAACACTGAATTCCTCTGCCTGAGGTAGAAGAACACTAAAAAGAAAATTGCAGCTGCACAACGACGAAGATCTGGTTGTCTGTATTCGGAGCATCCAAATGTATCCAAGATGCAGGCCTTGCACTAGCTTGCAGAAACGGTATGAATCCAGAAACACTTGTGGAAGATCCCGAGTGGAAATAAACAAAGACGATGCACGGAGTTCTGTAATGCTAGAAAGTGTGTGCAATTGCTCTGTTTCTGGCTATTTGCACTTAACACCCAGGCCATGTACTGCAATATGACACCACGAGAACTACACGAGGGATGCCAGAGAACTTCATGAAAATTTATCACTGATTAATCATGTAGGACAAACCCATCACCCAGTAAGTGCTTCTAAGTATTCAATGGTAAAATAGGCCTGACAGAGGCACAAGTATTTGCGTGCTTAAATGCTTCTGTTATTAGAAGCATTTGTAGTTTGAGCAGTAAGAACACAGGCCTGTTTGGAATGTGCAAGCTCATCTTTGCTAGGTCACACAGACATTTTGGCTGTGATACTCATCCCTATAGCTTCTCTTACACAAGTACAGTCTTCCTGAACTCTGTGACTAGAAATACTATAAGGACAGAAAGGAAGATGCAACTTAAATGTTTTGGGTAATTCAGCAAACAGGCTAAAGCACTCATGAATTGCATAAATTCTGAAATTCATGAGCTATTTAACTGAAGCACAAATAAATATTTCAATTACCTTTTCACTAACAAAAGCCAATGACCTTGTTAAACACTCAGTACCTGTTTTATTAACACTTGTAAAGTGTTTATTAGACAAGTTTTAACTGCTCATTTTCCTGCAGAATGGGACCTAAGAGAGGCAAGCAGAGCATCAGTCCAAAGGAAAAAACTGGACAGACTTCTACAATTCAGTGCATCTCTGCTTTTCAAGCTGACTTCCACCATAAAGACACTTCCATCTTAGTACACAGAAGCCTAACGAAACTGAAATAAGATTGCTGACATTCCAGAAAAGCTGGAGAATACACATGTATCTTCATGAGAAAACGATGGATTGCTTTCGACTGTAGTGACATATACTCCTAAGAATAAAAGTGAAATATTTCTCCTTTCCTCTCACAGGAAAACAGGGCTTGAAGAAGGGAATAAAGCATTTTTAACCGTGTTAGAAAGCAATGCTCTCTGAACAACACTGATCAGGTAAATCGTAAAATATACATCCATCATAAACTTGTCTTTAAAAATATGCCTGGTAGTCAAAGCTTAAAATCATTCAAGCAAGGCAGTCCCTGCTTCATGAGGGGATAGAAATGCATTTTAAACTTCTTCAAGATTTTATTTTACACAGAATGTAAAGAATATAGCTTCTCATTTGGGTTAGTCTCACCTCTAGACAGTATCAAGTCCCTATCTCCACTTCCCACAGCAGGTTTTTAAAAAAAGATGTAGACCCACTTGCAATTCTCCTGGTTTAAAATGGGTAAACATTCTCCCTAGCACAACTCTGTATACAAGCTTCTAAGTTGCTTAAGGAACAATAGTGCTATAATTAAAGCAAACTGCCACAGAGCAATGAATACAGAGATACAAAATTTTTATCTTAAGCTCAGCAATCCTGCTAGCACAGTGTCAAACATGCAAACATGTTTTCCCATACTTGGGAACCCACCAGTACAGATGCCCCAGCATTTTATATGAAAGGCCTTGAGATACAACAGTGAACTCACTCTACCACTTTCTCACATCTAATAAATCAAATCTCCTCTACAAAGATAAAGCAAAACTAACTCATCACCACCAAAAGTACCAGGACTACTTGTTTGTCCCAGGAAGAGCAAGAAGCAAGAAAAAGTGCATTGTACTCTCTCCTACTATTTTCCCCAAAGCCCTTTTTGGCTCATTTTGTCTTCTTGCAGTCTGATTACAGCACACAATGTCTTAAAACTTGAGTACTACCATGTACTTTTTCTAACACTTTGTGGACCTCTTTAGAAGTGGGGAGGGAGCCCACCTGGTGTTTTGACGGATGCTGTTTCAAAGGATTCATACCAAATAACTCAGGTACAAATAATGCTTATCAACATGATGGGAACTGAGGAAAAAACAGCTGCTGCAGAGAAAGAGCTATTTACTTCTATATATAGTATAAAAGTGGTGAGCCAGCATTAGGTTAGTAAGAAGGGTTATACATACCTCCAAAGCAGATTTCTGTACCGTAATTTGGCTGTAGACTCTAGACCCTTCTGGGCAAACAGTCTTCAGTTCCTCTTTATTGAGGGAGAAAAGCTGAGCACCTGTCAGCACACCAAGGCTGTTGACAGTCCTGAGATCACACCAAGGGAACAAAAAGAAATAAGCAAAAATACACTAGCCAAGGGAGAGAAGTAGGTTGTCTTCATCCTACATTGTCTCAGGTAGGGCTACTAAATCAAGACAAAACTTTATGCAAAAGGAGTCTTGAAATCCATTAAATGCCTGTTAAAACAAGTACCTTTTCGTGGAAGCTAATACACAGAATTTTTTTTCCTAAATATATCTACATCTCTATAGATCTAAAACCATATATATATATATATATAGGTGTATATATAAATCATATATATGTACATAAATATACATGTGACTATATATGTAAAACCAAATTCTTTTTTCCAAGGGGGTGCAGCTGACGTGTCTTGATTTTCAGAAGGCAGCTTAATTTTAAAAAGCAGGCAGAACACATCCTAATTATTGACAAGAAAATAATTTTAAGAAGTTTTTTTACATTTGCCCTTAAACTTACACAGGATTGAATCCTTTGGACTGCAGCCACGCCTTCACATCCTCAGGTGAAGAGTCGTAAGTGATGTTCACTACCGGGATGTTTGGTCGTGGCACATGGAACTTCCTCTGGGCAGCGCTCCGGCCGATGGTGAGCCGGTGAACAAGTTCATCCTGCACCTCCTCCATCTGTGATTTCCTGCCTAGAGAGAGAGATGACCCACAGGAGTTATTCTCAAGGTTGCTTTATCAAAGCCAGGCAATTTCTTATGAAAATGAAATTCTTCAAATCTTAATGGAAAAAAAAAGTTTAAAGACTCATGCACTAGATCTGACCAAATTAGTATTCTTCTTTTTCCCCAGGGAAGATTTCAATATTCCCACTCCTCTCTTTGCAAAACCAAAGAAAAAACCTGACCAAAACGACCCCAAATTCAACTGAGACCCTACAAAGAGGAGATGAGCTTGATGTTGCACAGAGGTGTAGATCAGTCTGACAGCACTCAAGCTGCAGAAGAAAGTGGGTACAGAGGGTTATTCTATTGTCACGGTCAGTTTTTCTTCAAATAGAATTCTGCCGTTTTGAAAATGAAAACAAAAATGATGAGGAAGAATATAATATTGCTTACACTGTGGAAAGGCAGCACTTTCCACAAACATTTTTTAATTGAAAGCTCATTTGCACTAAAAAGTTGAATGTAAGCAAAAAAAATTTCACTGCTGCTGACACGTATCACCTTACATCTAATAAGCTATTATGGTAATCACATTTTTGAAGGGGTTTTAAGAAATTTGAACTCATTCCAAGCCTGAAGTGACAGGTTAGCTGAAACAATGTCACACTTTCCATTAAAAAAGGGAGTAGGAAAAAAAAAAAAAAAAAGTTTCTTTCACCAGAGACACAGGAATTGGGAAAGACTTTTTTTTTTTTTTTTTAAACCTGTAAATTTGCTATCCCACAGAACCCATTTGTCTGAAACATTTAGTTCAGTTGCTGGTCATTAACAGGCAACACACTGAAATGCTTTTCACGCATTTCAAAAAAATCAATTATAAGACACTGAAAATTGTTTAAAATGCACATGAAAAGTTCTATGGATAATTTCACAAAAATAGGTAGAATCCAAAAGGGTATAAATCTATTTTTGGTCACAGAGAAGATACTGATTTCACACAATTAAACTCTCCACACAGTAACTCTGGAATAGCTATAAAAATCCTTTGACACACAACTTTAAATGATCTCAAAAATTCTCAGGATTTCCTTACCAAGATATTTTTAGTCATCTTTATTGAACCTTCTCACTTTGATACACAAACAGTAACTACAGCACCTCCTCTGATGCACTCAGATGGCAAAAGCTATTCCCTTTACCCCATCACACTGACAGCAACAGAAGGAAACACCACAACTTCAATACGAAAAAAATGGTAAGATAGCAAAAATGTTTCTTCCTCTACTTTTTTTTTTTTATATTCTCACAAAGCCTCTGCATTGATCAACATCTCTAGCCAGTTAGACAAATAGAAACAAGCTTTATGTAAGCTTTTAGGATTTTTTATTTGTTAACCACAACAAAAAAGAACCAACTGTGTTTAACCATTTTCTTTTTTCTTTAACAAAAGAGCCCCAGGTTAAGAGTGGACAAAATCTCTAGTAAAATATTTGAGGCATTCAGGCCCTATTGTGTTGAGGTTTTTTTTCCCCTGGAGTGTGAATCTGAAGCCAAAATGACATGTGTTCAGTGATATGTGAAGGTCTGAGATGTGATATATAAGTAAAGCCTTTAGACAATGTAATCAAAGCATGTACCAGTTGTTTTCCCAAACAGGAAGAGAGCGAGAAAAATGCTATCTTCCTTCTATTTACACAGATTTTGAAAGACTTACATTTTATCTAGACCAAGACTATATGAAAAGATAAATATTTAGCTGTTAGATAACAGATTCTTACTGTTGTTAGATGCATTATCATAAACAAACAAGGTACCCTCAGTGTGAAGCAGGTACTATGTGGTGTGTTCTCTGCAGCGTTCAGGTGGGTACCTGGGCAGCAGGTGTACGGGTAGGGCTGCCCATACCAGAGGCAGCTATTCTGCAAGGACTGTGGTACCCAAAGCCCGTTAACTGGCCTTGAGTGACAGCTCCTGGGAGCTCTCGTGCATGGCCCAAGGCCTCAGCGGAGGCTGAGAGGGCAAGAGATGTCTTGTCACCACTTAGTCTATTATCAGCCCTTCACATCTCACACCCTGCACCTGGAGCCAGGATGGTCTTCACATATTCCATCTGTAATGGATACAGAAGGCCATCATGAATTCAATGAAACATACTTGCTACAGCACACAATGTCCTTCTCGTGTGGAAATAAAATGATAATTTGTGTGTGACATTCATCCTCACTTTCTGCATCTTTTATA
Source organism: Falco peregrinus (assembly GCF_023634155.1). NCBI lineage: Eukaryota > Metazoa > Chordata > Aves > Falconiformes > Falconidae > Falco > Falco peregrinus. The sequence goes on from NC_073726.1 coordinate 71,614,618, forward strand.
ACTGCTCAGGTTTCTGTTTTGATTTAAGTAACAAACTGCCCCAAACAGGACACAGGCAGAAGCTGGCCCTACTGCTGCTTTGGGAAATGGCAGTGAAGCCTGTTCCTCCTACCAGGCTGTTCTCCATTTATAATTTCCAGCCGGCCAGTCTATTGGGGAAGGTATTAGAAAGATCCCAGAGCCTTCCTGAGTTCAGAGCTTAGGTGAGAGCTTGTCTGCCACTAGGCAATGTCAACGCAGGCTCCACCGAGTGTGGTTATCCCAGCAGGCATGCTTGCCATCCACTGGGGACAGGGGGTTCAAGCAGCCCTTCTGCAGAAAGGATTGCCCTTGGTGCTAGTTTTCACCTCAGATGGAAGAGTGGGTGATGAAAAACTCAGACGGTTTTTCTGATAAGGCTGGGAGGCAAAGGATGGGAAATGCTGTCAACTCTTGAACTGCAAGAGGCTCATTATTTTAACAGCTATTATTTTAAAAGCTATAGCAAATGCTTGCCTACAAGTTTCAGTTATTTTTAAGCCAAGCAATCACATTGCTTAAAGTGCATTTAGGACAGAAATTATTGACTAAATACGTTCTCCTAACCTAACCTGGTTTTCAGTTGATAAAGAGTAGAAGCATCAGCTAGGTTTCATATTCACAAGGTGGTCTTAATCAGAATTTTTCATGACTGCCAGACACTGCTGGATGCAGGCTACCACTTTTTCCAGCTAAAGGGCTATGGAGTACATTCTCTCATCCTCCTAAAACAAGGACACGAAAGTTTACTCAATGACCTGCCAGTTGCTGTTGCTTTGACCAAGCTAAGGGGACCTGATTAAAAGATGTCTCCTTCAACAGCATCATAACATGGTTCCTATGCATCAGCCAGACCTGTAAATCTTCTTGCAAGCCTTGGATACAGGTTTCAGATTGATGCAAATGCCCTAGAAATATGGATGACCATGGAGAGAAATGTAAAAACAGCATAACTGATTTGAAAAGCAATTTAGATTGTAATGTGGCAGTGAGTTCAGGTGGAAAATATACTTCAGCCAGAATACTAGCATAGACATTTACAGTGTTGAAAATTGTTGAAAATCACTGACTGAAGATCCCAGACAGTCATAAAAGGAGAGGATTTAGGACTGGAACAAGCGCTGAAATGTTTTCTCCCTACTTACCATTGTGATTAGCGAGGGTCAGAACATGCATACATAGAAAATGTGTATTTTAAACATAGGGTTAAAGCTAAACATTTCATAAACATTTATCTGAAACACAAGGTTTTAAGGAATTTAAGGATTAAGCAAAACAGAGGAATGGGAGAACTACTTTTTTTTTCTTGCTTCTTGGACAAACTTACGATCCACAGGAACTTGCTTCTGCTTCTGACTGTCTCGCACTGCACTACCACCACTGTCGCTAGACGTGCTGCTTTGGCGGCTGATGGCTGATGGCGCTTTGGGCACGGGAACCGGTATAGGTGCTGGGGCACTGGGAGGGAGGGGGACAGCCACAGGGACGGGAGCAGGTGTTGGAGGTGGTGAAGGAGTAGCAGGAACTGGACTGGGTTGTTTTGCAACATAGTCCATCCTTTGTTTCTGAAAAGATGCAGAGACACCCAGTTTGACACCAAAACATGGACAAGACATCAGATAAACTCAGGTTTCTGCAGAAAATGCTGGGATGCTTTGCACCAACTGATTTCATTTCTTACACAGACACACCTTAATTGCCACATATAGTTATAAAATTTGCCAAAACTTGATTTGGCATCAATTCCCTTCTCTGTCAGACACAAAATCCACAGCAATGGCATCATCTGAAACACGCTTCTTTCTTTCAAACAGATGAGTTCTGTAAGTGAAATTGGTTTTAAATCCCAAACTTCTATTACCTGGCACTTTTAAACAGCTTCCAAAATTTTGGAATTGCTGGACTTTATCAGTGTAAAAATGTGTATTTTAGAGATGTAATGTAAAACAAGTGAAAAATGAATGTATCCAGCCACACCTAAGCCTGACTAATAGTTTAATTTACAAACGTCACTGAGGTTGGGATAACACATTGTTTCTTGAACTGCAGACACCATTTAAAAGGTTCCTGCTCCTCCTGCCCACTCAGTTGTGCCTTTTCATCTATTTGCGTGATCACTACATGCCACCTCAGTGCAATAATCCAATTACAAAAACTCAAACTCCAAATCCCACAATTCTTGGAATAGGGCTATAGTTTCTTTCCCGCTCGCTTTACACAATGTTCTAACAACATGTAAATCATCTTGCTGCAAATAACCCACTAGCAGGTGTCTCAAGAATAATTTTGGGGAATGATTTCTTTTCTTCTTTGCCTCTAGAATGGCACCAGTTACAGGGAGATGATGTATTTCCCCAAAGCAATCCCAATGACAGACAAGCCCAGAAAGTCATAAGCAACCTATGCTACCCTTTTCTTTCAAACAGTTGAAACTCCACATCTCACAGTTTTAACAGTGCTCCCTCTCCGCAGTTTTGGACTAACACAGCTTGAAAGTTTAATATTAAAGTTTGTTTGCTCAATAGGGTTGCCTCATATTTGGTTATAAAAAGTCTGCTTACTTTGGTATGAAAATAGATGAGTACATTCCCCAGATTCATTGCTCTTTCCTGAAATACCTTTCCCTATTTCCTTGGAGGCAGAGGGTTTATGGCAGATGAAGTCAGGAAATATTTGTAGGAGCTGTATGTTAGAATCTGAGCAGCAGCTCACCGCCCTGACAACATTCAAACTTTCATTAAACATCAGCAACTGCCCTTATACCGGAATCCCCAACTCAGTAACTGATGGACAAGGCATTTTGTAGGGAATATAAACTGGGACCATTACAGCTAAGCTACACTGTGTTACACCAGCAGAAAATTTATCCCATCAGCTTCTATGGCCAGTCAATTGAGCATAGGAAAAAAGTCTTCTGTTTCCCTTAGATAATTTTTTCACTTAAACCGTAGCAGTCAGCTACTGAAGCAAACGTATAGTCTTACAATACATCCTCCATTAAACCGTTTTGGTTTGGGGTTATTTTTTTCCTTAGTATTTAGCTGTTCAAGGGCATTAATCTCAATTATTTTGTGTCCACCTTGTGAAGTGCATTGTAGGGAGATTAAAAAAAAAAAAAAAAACAAAACAAACCAAAAAACAAAACATACGATTGACTTTTCTGTATTCTACTACTTCAATATTAAGACAATAAATGCTTTTTCAAATGCCAAATGCCAAGAAAAGTGAAATGTATAATATAGAAGAGAACAAGCAGAATAATGTGTATTACAGAAACCTGTCCTTTGGTGGAAAGAGTGTCCTACTAGTTATTATAGTACATAAATAATTAATTGTGATACCCAAAATCTTGTTATTGAATTTAAAAATTTCACAGATATTAACATGTTCTAATGATAGTCCAATAGTTTTTGAATCTTGTTCACAGATTCCATTTGCTAGACTGTTATCCCCACAACTTACCTTCATGTGTGCCCTGACCTTGTTGAACAACATGCAAGGAAAAAGCAGGGCTTTTTTTTATGGTAGAGAGGATTCATTACAAACCAAGGCATCAACTGCACATCACCACAAACATAATACAGAAAAAGCAACACCTCAACACTACACATAGCTGTCAATTGACGCTACTGATGCAGTTTCAAAACCATGTTCTACTGCAATCACAAGCCTCATCAAAACAACTTGCTGGAGTGAAAATAAAAATTAAACTGGAAGCATCACTCAAATTCTAAATTTAGAGATGAAACCACATTGAAATACACTTCACATTTTGTTGAATTGTGCCCAAAAGCCAATTATACATTTGAATCACATTTAACATTTCTTTTTTTAAGACTTTTTTTTTTTTTTTTAACTCCAGATCTTTTGAGGACATCCACAAATTCATCCCATCATTTCTATTCATTGCTACAAATAAAGCTAGCATGCGCTCTGGAATTTGGTGACTAGATAGTCCAAAAGAGTCAGGTTTGAGTTTCAGTACCAGAAGAGTAATTTTGTTACCTCTGAAAGCTCTCCCAGCAATTGCTGTCAGGAAAATGGAGTAAATCACATCAAATAGTATTGTTAGAAAGGTAAAAAGTAACTGCCTCACACATCACTCTGAAATTTCATATACATCAGCAACTTAAAACAAAGGAAAACCAGTGCTAATAATTACCTCTTCTTACTCACTAAGGAACTCACATAGTGATTTATTCTTATTTTCTTATTTCGAATAATGAACAGAGTGCTGGCTACAAAATATACGATGTGACACCACATAAGCAATGAGCTCTTTTCAAAGCAGCTATCCAGACAGAAACTTAGAAAGACGTTTAATAAAAAACAAAACCCAAACAAAAAACTGACAATGGATTGAAGCTCATAAGGTGAATGCAGAGAACACTTGCCACTGTAGAACAATAAGAATTAAATCATGGCAGGTATTAAAAAAGGAACTTACTTATTTTAGCTTAAGAAATGTTGGCTAGCTTAGAAAAGAAGGTAAAGGTCACTGCTGACACATGTACTCATTAATTTGTTGACAGCTATCAGAACAGTGAACAATTCTGGATTTTGTTTTTCCTTCTTCCTCGTATTTTTTTCTTTTAAGAATAAACTTGCAATACTCAACTCACATAAATTGGAACAAATCCTTCAAATTATTTGAAGCAATGATGATACACACTTACTAAGAATCTGGATATATCAGAAAAGCTTGCTGGGACTAGATTTCTTTTTCTTATTTTTTCCCAGAAAATCTTTGTTTTTAAAGAAAAAAAACCAGAGGTCCCAAAGCTCTTTTTTCAACACACTAAGGCTGCATGATGTAAAAACACCTAGATTCTGTATGATCTGATCTATTTTTAATGTAAGTAAAATACTATGTTTGAGTAGAAGTGCTAACAGTATCAACCCTAATTCCTGATCACTGTAAAAAACCTGGGAACAACGTATTTTCAAATACATTTCAGCATCAAAAAAAGGGAATATGTGTATTCAAACTATGGCAGGTAGGTAGCATTAAAGAGACATTGGGTACAACCATAACCAGCATTAATGCTGGGAAATGCTCTCATTACGCTAAAACAGACACCGAGCTTCCTGTTTACCCTCTTTCCGAACATTTTAGCACCACATTCCTGTTTGTACAGTGACAGGAGTTCACCAAGAGGGCTGCAGAGCATTCAGGTTCAATTTTGTCAACAGCATTGTGGTTTGGATGTTTTCTGGAGACTCATTTTAAGAGAGAAGAGAGAACCAACTAATAGTTTTCACCCAAAAGGGAGAATGAGGTATCCAAGACTGGAAAAGCAAATTTCAAGCAGGTCTTTTGCCAGTTTCCTTTCATGAGCTCAGCTATTACACAGAGTCAAACAGCTGCCTATTAAAATCCCATTACAAGTCATCTAACTAGCTCTTTCTAGGCAGTAAAGAATTTATATTTTTATTGGATTTATAAAGCCACCTTGCTAGAATCTTGCCAGAAAGCAAGAAGTACATTAGGATGGAAGAGGGAGAAATTTACAGACAGAATTTACTTATTTAAATTGGTATTAGCAAGAATTAGTCCCCATTTCTTAAAAAAAAAAAAAAAAATCATGGGGAAACTGGGGTCTTTTAATTCCTATCATCCTTTGACAACTATTCAGTACGGTTTTGTATAATAAATGGCATCCCATAATTTGGGATTGGATCAGTGTTGGATTGGACAGGAAACAACTTTTTTTTTTTTAAAGCCATCAAAAAGTCTTGGTCTGATGACAACTTTAAAGAGCATTTGATATGAAATGAGGTAGAAGAGATACTGGCTCTTGGTCAAAAATTATGACATCTCTTTGGCCACTGCAAAATGAACACCTGGCAACTGCATCTCTTCATTATCAAACTCTTCATGATCTGCAGGAAAGATACCAGTTGGCAAAAGATAAATACGACACTAACTTGGAGCACAAACGCTGTGCTTGAGGGGAAACAACTTCCCACAGAGATATTTTAAGTGAGCTGCTAAACAAAGAGACTTGAAAGAAAGGTTTTGATGGTCCTTTGCATTTCATGGCAATCTACATTTCTCCCAAGTGAGGTGGTGACTTTTGTCTTGGTGTTTACATACCATAAACATACCTCTTACATAAACTGTCACACTTCCATGGACACTCATGTTTTTTTTAAAGTAAGACTACAAGACTGCATTTGGCTTTACATTTACTCTCCATGCTGCAGGATTTCATACGCATCACTGATAATGTAACTGTCTCAGCTTACATAGGTTGTCGTGAGCTTAATGAACAAGCCCACTGAGATACACACCTCTATCCCAATTATTTTCCTCAAATTTCTTTTTCAAGAGCATTTAAAAAAGTGAATAAAAAGCACAGTAAATAGGAAATATTATGATTATTTCCTATGTTCACCAGCAATACTAGTAAGAAAGAAGAAATCAGTGTCCCTAGGAAAATGTTTATGTTCATATAAAATGGGAAGGTGAAGTACCACTATTGGTTCACAATAAAATAGCAGACCAAACTACCAACATTACGGGAAACTCTGATAAACAATAACTACAGCAGAAAACATAAATGATCAGCAAACCACGTTCCTAAATGTACAAAGGTACCAAACAAGCAAAAATATGGTTCTCCTGGAACTAATTCAACTGACCAGAAGACAATGTTAGAGCCTTTGACTCACAAAGGTGATGAAATAACTTGCAGTGTTCCTGCAAGTATCACTATAGACAATTCAGTGCTTTCAAGTAACTACCTGGGTCCTGGATCTTAAAAAGGACTGAGAGAAAAATCAGGATCTAATCTAGTGCATAGACTCAGAGGTCACTAGGAGAGGGCAGAGTGAGAGTAAAATAAACTTTGCAGCTCTGACAATAATTGTGATAACGAGGCATCCATCTCTCAGAGAAAGTGTCCATCTGCAGAATAACTGAATGAAAAAAATATCTCTTTCAATGGAATCCTTACCCCTTCCTAATAATCTAGAAACATCCCTTGGTCAGATATGCTTTGAAGGCCATTAGTCTGTAAAGAAATACACTAACCTTGTACATAACATTTATCTGCGGCTCACCACAGCAGATAGACTACTTTGAAAGCAGTCTTTCAAAAACCAAAGATGACTTAGGAGACTGGCAAAACTGCACAGCACCAGACGCTGAGCCTGCTTGTGTTCAGGGTCTGGCAAAGGCACTGATAGGAACGACTTCAATTTCCTCCTCTACCCACAAGTTCTCCTGTTTGACCTCAGGCAAGGCAGTCATCCCTTCAATGCCTCATTTCTTTCTGAAATAGCAGCAATGTCTCATAGCACTGTTATGAAAATAAATAGGGTTATGCAAACAGATCCCAAATGATCCATGTATCTATCACAGGAAAATAGACAAATGAGCCTGCTCAGGAGTGCTAAAATTATAATAACCACCATAAAGTTAAGAACAACATTACTGACGTCTTGGTAAAAACTCCATTTATCCTGTGTAATTCATTATATTCCTAAATAATTCCATAGTATTTCAAGCTCACATTTGAATATGATAAATCTGTAGGGAACAATCTGCCGGAGGGCAAAGAAACAAAATTATCTTAAATGCTGTTCTCTGAACCCGATTTTCATAAATCATGAAGAATGCTTTGTGAAAATGATTATGTTATTATTTCCTATATCATGTCGTTAAATCAAACACAAAACTTCAAAACCTGAAGTGCATCACAGAGAACAGTGTAAGAACCCCTACTCAAAACTGTACTCAGTCTGCTCAGGATTTCTTTACAAATTCCAAACACACAAAATGACATGCAACAGAAGAAAAAGAAGTCAGATCTTTAAATCAGGATTTGAAAAGCACTCTAGATGCATGCTTCATTTCACAGACAGACAAAAACCATAATCAATTTAGAATGATCTCATACATTATAGGCAAACAATTAGGGACAGGAAAAACTCAGAAATGGTCTGATTCAAGCCCACCACACTCAGGACAGATCTACCGCACTGTTGTGCCAGGAATAGCACAGGACCTGTTTCTCAAGAGATTTTCCATATCCAAGGCAAAACTGGAAATACTGCAAAAGCTGCAGCTTTCACGGTAGCTGTGCAAACAGAATCTGGCACAGCGACACCTTCAACTGTGACTTTTAGATGAGTCTGCAGCAGAGATAGTCAAAGTAACATTATGGCATTTCATGTTTTCAGTCATCAGCTAAAAGTGTAGGCACAAGGAATGAATATTAGGTTAAAATAAATAAAATTTAACTTCAAGTTTCAACAGAAGTTTGATTTGTATTTGGACTGAAAAAGTCCGATTCAGAGGTAGGCCTAGAATTTTTGCTTAATCCACACTTGTTTGCCTAACCTTTCAAAATCATCAAAAACAAAAGGCAAGAAACGAGTCTTAGAAAATATAATGTCTTATTTTATGAGCTTCCAGCCCACTTCAAAGTTGTCTAAAAATACACAATACAACTTTGTCCTGTATATCCTTACTCAGGTGGACAGCTGCACTGATGTAAGATTTTGTTGGTGGGTTTTTTTGGTGGTTTTTTTTTTTAAATACTTTACCCTCTCATTCTGTTCAACATATAAAAGACACAACAAAACCAAAAATCTTAATTCCACACCACAACATGGAAGAAAACCAAGATTAGGTCAGGAGAATACAGTGCTATTGATGCACAGGCACAGCAATTGAAAAATACCTGCTTTGTGAATTCAAAAGCAAAGACACCTACTTTTTTATTACTCCAAAATTACAGTAATTAAATAGATTCAAGACTAAGGTAGAGTCACACAAAGACAGAAAACAAAAAGAAAAGCTAGTGTTCACTCTCCTAGGAGAAACAAAGATGACCCTACCTTAAATAATTCAAACTCCTTTTTTGGCATGAACAGCTACCAATCCACAAGAGATATTTGCAGTTAGAATAAATGCATACACATCGATTAAGACTGAAATTACCACCTCTAAGCAAATAAGTAGGAAAAAAAAACACCTTAAGGGGAAACATTTTGCTGTATCTCTATCAGCTTTATTCTCACATTAGACTATACAATACAGAAAAATCAACCTCAGCCTGTATAAGAAATACAAATCTTTTCACCCATCAGTGAAACACACAGATATTTCAGCCTTGCTGTGAATCACACACATGCACGCTTCAAAAGAAAGTTTTGCTCCCAGGGAGCAGATGGTACCTGGATGGTGCGGGTATACGCAGGTTCTGACCATCCTAGACCACCTTCTTGATTCCTTAGAGGGTCCAAAATGTTGTTTGGCACAAAACCTGTGCTGCCACTTTTATTCTGAACCTTCCACCACTGCTTTCTGTCATCCAGAATCTGAAATAATTTGGTAAATTGGTTACATATTTTTCCTGACTTTCCTCCTGCCAGTACTTAGACTGTGCATCATTTCAAAACAAAACCAAAACTTTGCCAGGTTCTGTGATTGCCAACAGATCTTACACAGACATCCCTAAGAAACCCCTGTAGGCTTCCTTGATTATGACCATCATTAATTCTACATGGTTGTACTGCACTTTTCAAAACAAGGCTCTCAAGAAAGGATATGGAAGAAAAGTGTGTAACGAATCTCTGTAAACTCAGACATGTGCTGGACCAGACCGCAGAATGAAAATCAAACACTTGTGCAGAGAGGCTGGCTTCTCTACAACTTACATGCTGTTGACAAAAGAAATAAGGAACTACTAATAACCCAAAGAAAAGTGCATCATTCTAGGACAGCACACATTTGGAGAGAAAGCACTTCTGAGTAAATAGGGAACTGGAGCAGGAACAGTCCCAAAATCTGATTACCTGCCGTGCAATCTCATACACAACATTTTCTCTCTGTTGCTCCCTCCCTTCCTATGTCTAGCTTTCAGGGTACCAGCTCTTCCAGGAAAGGGGAGTCTCTCACTATGCTCTATGCGCACACAGATAGTGTTTGCCAGAGCCAGTTATTTAAATACTACTAAATGTGACTTTTAAAAGCAACACCAGAGAAGACAGAAGAAACACACAAATATATTTCTAGCATGGATCTCTATAGCATCACTTCATAAGTCAGCACAGAATCTCTGTTTATCTTGCCAACAAGGCAAAACAAATTAATTGAACCTTCAATATTAAGGAAATTAAAACAAATACATTAAAGCAATCATTAACAGCCACACTGTCCACAGGAAAGGTACCCTAAGCTCTGAGTAGTACCAGAAATCCATGTTTTCTCTTTGCAAAAGAAATTACCTCTACAATCTCTTCCTTCATGACAGAAAGTTCACTGTTGTTTCTTGCCATAAATTCGTACTTGCATTTGGCATATTTCTTGGTATGTGCTTTACTGTGTGCTTCATAGTTTCTGCAAAACAAAGGTCAGACTACTATTCAGTGAGACATTCAAGCAACCAAAAACACAGACAAAATGCCCTCTTCCAGCAACATGCAAAACATTTAATGCTACCTATTAAAACTACCTATTCATAACACACCAATTTAAGGGTGGAGTGGGTGGGGTGGGGGGGAAGCAACAAACAAAAGAAAGAGGCAGTTGAGCTGGTTGAGCTACACGGACCTCTTGAACTGCTAATCTTATCGGCTCACTGCTTGCAAGATGTATGATAACAACTTAGATTAGCAGGTGACATTGTTTCAAAATAACCATGTACACTATATTTAGTCTGTTTTCCTACAGTAGGTTAAACAATCATTTGCCATATAAACAAATGACTATACTTAGCATATAATTGATATCTGGTGCTTTGTATGAAATTGTATTTCTAGCATTCATCATAAATTGCTTCAAGTATGTAATAGACAAGTAAATTTTTCCCATCATCACTGATGGAATTAAACTCTAAAAAAAATGGTCACCTACTGTAGATCAGTTTTCTTAATTGACTATAAGATACCATCAACTAACAACCTCAAGTTACTGTATCAATTGAAAATGAACAATAACTTCTTGGCAGTTACAGACTTCATTGTAGAACACAGCATACCACAGTTTAACTCGGTGCTTTTCCATTTCCAGGAGGAAAGACCTGTTCAGAATGCCTTTGGCGAAACAGGTACTAGCTTCTTTGATGTAGTTAGTACCTCTTCAAGTTGAGAAGCCCCCCAGCCCCCTCAAAACAGGTCCAAAAGAAACAACACGATTCACTTACTGACAATTACACCCAACAACCTCAAACCATACCAGGTAGTAAAGTTGAAAAAAAATAAATCCAAACAGATAATGAAAACATGTGGCAATCAGTGGCTTGAAATGCTGCATACAACATCACAGCACAGGGATACGAATGAGGACTGTTGCCGATGTTGGTGCTGTGTAACCGTGAGTCCCAGGTGTGCCTCAGCAATCCAGCAGTTACCTAGCTATTGCACGGCTGTGGAGAACTGTCTCACTTGACTTGAAGAACAGAACAAAGGAAGAGTAATATTTAGATTGATAGATTATTTCAAAAGAAAGACAAAACACTAGAAGTGTTTAAGGAGAGAGTGAAACATGGGATGAACCCTAGACTGCAGAATAGCTGTCGTGAGGCTGAAAGATGTGTGAGTAATCCCAATGTTTTCTGCCACCCACTCAAAATTCAATTGATTTTGAACTCCTTCCTTACTATCTCAGCGATATGACTAATCTACCTCTGAAGGCACTTTTAGCCTGCCTTTCCAAACTCATTTCACTAACTGGGTCTTCCTACCTTGTCCACACATAACTACCCTGATCCCTTCAAAAAACTTAACTCAGGAAGAATTTTTTAAAATGCTTACATTTCAGTTTTACTCCACTCTGTGGCTATCAACAGCAACATCCCCACAACATGGGCTGGGCAATGGCTGTGAGTGTCTGAACAGACCACAATTCTTCAAGCCCAGCTTAATGAGTCAAACAGTTTACTCGGGGCACAAATCTTCTCAGTAGTCCCCCTACATCCATCCTCCACTGCGTTTTCTTACTGCCTATCAGATAAACCATAACTGAATCCCTCTGCTCTCCAGTGCATTGTTGCTCAAAGCCTAGTGGATTGCACAGACTTTCAGGGTGATTTTCTTCAAATAACAGTGCAAACCCAAGCTACAAAGCATATCACTTTCAAGCACCACATAACTTGCTGAAAAACTATTCAGTACTCTTTCAGTATCAGAGGGAGTCCTTGATATACCTAATATCACACTGAAAGTTTAAGATCCTGATACTTGTTTTACATCACCCAAGGAAAATCCACCTTACTGGATATCCTGGCATGTTGGAATAAGGGTCACTAAAGTTCTCTGTAATTAAAATTTCCCTGGACATTTCTCTGTAACCTACCAGTTCCTCTGAAGGTAGTGGGTGAGTTGGTCACTGCCTTTGGCCCACTCGTTAGGAATGTCAGCTTTGAACAAGAACCAGAATTTGATGGTTGAAAGGGTCAACTTGAATTTCTCACTCCCTCCCCCAAACCTACTCCGCCACCTTCTTCACAGATACTTTACAATTTATCTTTAAATGGAAGCTACGTGGGGTAATACACGTTAACAGCTTTCCCTCAGTAATAAGCTCCTACCAGGCATGTATCGTATGTCTTGAGAGCCAATTAACAAATGGAAGTTTGTGTCATGTTGAACAGACTGGAAGATAGGGGCATGCTGTGGATGTCTGCTGGCAGTACCAGCCATCTAGACTCACTCCTACAACCAGCGGTGAGAAACAGGCACCACTACAGCATGTCTCATTTCATATCTTTCAAAAGACTAATTTCACTTTACATTAACTGCTTCTTAGAAACACCCATTTCTCTTTACCCGCCACAAAGGAGGCTTGGATGACTCTTTCAGTTGCAGCCAGATACTATTGATGATATCACTATTCAATGCCATAAAACTCACTCTCTGGACCTGAAATTGAGGCAACAACATTTGCATGGAATAATCTTACTCTGAAAGAACAAAATAGGTCTTATCACGTTACAAGTAAGAGAGAAAGGAATTTAGAGTACAGATCACCTAGATTGCAAGCTAACTGGTCCTGAGACAAGAACTCAAAAAGTAACTAAGTTTCAGAAAAATTTAAGAGCTGATTAATACTGCTGTTGTTATGAAGAATACATCCAAAGTTCAGGAAAAAAAAATCAAGACTTCAACTAGCACAACACACAGGAACATGTTTGCACGCAAATTAACAACAGGATCTTTAGCACGTAGCTCAAAACTAGGGATTATGCAAAGGTTTTCATCCAAAAAAATTATATCAATGCTGTTTTAACCTGCAGTCTGATCCCAAAAAACTTAGCTTAAACATCTTCCATGGCACATAAGCAAAAATACTGTTCATATGGTGTGCATGGAATATGTTTTGGCATGGGGTAGCAATTCCAACACTGTTTTACCAATTTACTTTCACAGCTAGTGGTGGTATAAATTCTCCCCACAGACAAGGCCAAGACTCCAAGGATCCTTGCATTTGATCTTGTCAAGCTATTTCGACTTAGGCTAAAATGAAGGGGATGAAAGAGTATGTGCAAAAAGACACTGGTTGCTATGCAAACACTTCCGAGCATTTTCTGTAACATTTAAAAAAGAATGGAAGAAATGAGGAGTTACTATTCTGAAAGTGGATATTTATGCACCAGCCCAGAAAACGAAAAGCAGGAGGCTAGAGAGTGCTAAGTGAGCAGCTAAGTAAATCAAAACAAGTACAGGTGAATCTCCGAGAAAACGTGTCATTCTTTGTAGTTCTGAAAAGAGTAAAGATTATATTTAAAAACATGAAACAAAGCAGAAATAAAATTTTAACCCAAATAGAAGGATTCTGTGTTCTCAATTGGGTTGGAATTCCACTATATAATTTTTGACAAAAGCATCAATTTAACAGCATACATAAATAAACAGGGTAGTTTCATAGAAACCATACCAAAAAAGTCTTAATCATGTGCCTTAGCGAAGCAAAAGCAGAATACCCACTGCTAGCCAGAATCGCTTCCTCATAGAAATAAGACACAACTCCAGACACAACCAGAAGTAATTACAGACACCGCCACCCCAACAGCAGTAAGTCGGGACAGTTATCCACAGCACCACGTACGCCATTGATTCAGTGTTACCTATCTACATGTCGGCTAACAGTTTGCTTAAAGGCAGCAACAGCCGCCCCCTGGTCCAGCAGAGGCCCTCTTTTGTAAACTGTGTTACTGAATGCATACCCATCGGACGGAGGGTAGTCAGGAACGCTGGGAGGCTGGAAGACAAAAAAGAAACAAAGCCACAAAGTGGATTAGTGTCATCAGTGGCACTGCCTAGTTCACGTAATCCAGCACCCTGAGGGTCTCTGTCAGCACTCACGCATCCTCGGGTGCTCATGATTCTTCTATGAAAAGTTAATAACTTCTGCATTTCAAATACATAAACAGGGAGATCAAAAGGATAAGGATAAAAGATTTGTGATCCTAAGTCATCCCACTGCATTAATATTGCAGTGGATACTCTTTAGAAAAATAGTTCTCTGGGGCAAGGTCCATGTCATCTTTCAGATATCACTACAGCAACACAACTTATGAACAATGGCTGAATGGCTTTAAAATAAACCACACCAAGAAACCATGTTGAGCTTTTGTTCTAGATGCATGCTTAAAGCCAGAAACCTCTAGCTAGCTAACAGTAGCTCTGTTTAAGAAATAAAACCTCCCAAGTAAAACTATCACTCTGTTGCAGGATATGAAGTGGCTCATTCATTTCCACCCTCTCAATGAACATGACTATAGTCAAAGAAATGCAAAAGGGAATGTGACAGTATAATTAAGGAAAATAATCAGGAAAATAATAAGGAAATTATTCTTAAACAGCAGTCTTTTAAAAAAACACCTTACATTCAGCAATGATACTCTGCTTCTAAGTAAGAATTATTTTAACCACCATTCCCCAAAACAAAAACAAAGCAGTTCATTTCTGGAGATTATGACATTGAAATTGCTCATTCTAGATCTTTTCCTTATACCACCATCCAGTTGCACAAGTTAGAACAGCTGAGATTCATCAGAAATTGCCAAATCTCTACACCTGGTTTCCTGGTCTTATTGGTGTTCTGTGAGGTTTTTTCGGTTTGTTGGTGGGTTTGGGGCAGGGGGGGAGGGGGTTGTTTGCTTTGGTTTTTTGGTTGTTGTTTTTTTTAATTTTTTTGTGTGGCTACAGAAAAGTCACTCACCTAATTTCTGCCTCCAAGTATCTGACCTGGCACCAAAAGACACTTGCCTATGCAGCTGAGGGTTGGTTTATGAAATGAAATTAAAACTGCATAAAAACTCCCATAGACATAGAATTTTCTTTAAAACTATACTATTAAGACCACTTTGAAAAAAATCTCAAGCGTCACCTAGCTTACACTTTACATCAAAATTCACCCAGGAAGCAGGAATTCATTTTACTTCACACACAGATTATTTGCATCACCTCAGCCTCACTGGACTCTCTTCCACCAGTTCCCCACTGTTTCACTGCCATTTGAAGCCCTCCTCACTGAACAGATTCCACTTTGAAACCCCTCTGGTGGGAGCTGTGTGTGTAGCTAGATCTTAAGATTCAGGAACGGAAAGAAAAAGGAAAATAAAATGGTTCTCATGAGCAGGAACCTCCAATGCACTTTTCCAGCCAGATGCCAGAGCAGTCCCTGCCCAGCAGGGAGGGCAGCCACACGCACTCATCCCCTCTCCACTCCTGGGGCAGCACAGCTCTCGACATGCAGCCATGGTCCTCGGGAGAGCAATGTCACACCAAGACAGGAGGCAAATCAGTGGCAAGAGACAAACACTTAAATCCTCATCTTATTTTTCCAGCCAGCGCTCTTCATTAAATAAGCTGTTATGGCAGACTTACAAAAGAATAATTATTCTGGTCATCACCCACTCCAGGGTGGTCCTTTTGCTGCAGACAAACAGCATTTTGCACTAGCACAGCTTTTTCCAGCTGAGCACCTACAGCATTTCACAGCTATTAAGCAGCTCAAGGCTTTTTCCCCCTAGGGATGTGCTGAGGAGGCACTGGTGCAGGCAGCCAAGGTACCAAGGTTATAGTGCTTGCCCAAGACCACGTGGGAATCAGTGACAGTCATGAAACTAAGCCCTGACATCACAGGTGCCGCGCACTCAGGGAACTGCGATACATATTATTTATTTTTGGTCTTTCTAAGATTAAGACAAAGAAGCTAAGTTGGCACAAACAATTATCAATCCAACCGTTGCCACCATGAAAAAGAATGAAACTAACTCTCTGAAACACAAGCAAGTAAAATACCTCAATATATTTATCTGCCTCCAAAACTGTTTTAACTTATTATATATAAAATAACATGAACTTCTTATAATCATTAGAAGAGAAAAAATAATGCACTTCTTTTTTTGAACACTATTTTGTCTTTTTTTTTTCTTTAAATTATTTAGAAGGAGCACAGGGTAAACAAAAAAATCTGCATGGAAATGTAAAGCTGCAGAGAAATACTGAGACAGCGATTGATAAGACATTTTTGGAAGATGACTAGGGAAGGGGGTGACAGCAATGGCAACAGCTACATTTCACATTATTGTGTCCGTTAACTTTACTAAAAATGCTTTTTTGCTCAAAATGAATCACTGGCAACAACTAAGTTTTTGGCGCACTTTTTCTTGTATATCTTGTTAGGTATAAAGCCAAACTGTTTTAATTAATCAAATATCTACCACATTAACCTCCTTTGCTTGGCAGACTTTTTATCCAATTTGTCTCTATAGCTGAGTAGATTTTTTTTTTTTTCTGGACTGATGGAGATTGTCATGAAAACAAAGTTTTATTATGACAAGCTTTCCACGGGCAGTTTTCATAAACTTTTGCTGGGGAAGGTTTGTTGTCTCCGATAGGGAATTGCTCTGCAAAAAACCACCATGCCCTAAAAGCCAAAAAACCTTCCCTCGAACCTTCTTTCATATGTGCATTTTTTCACTAACAGATTAAAACCCCAAATATTATAAAATTAAGATAAAATGCAGTGTCCTTGGGTTAAGATATACTCCAAATATTGTGCAGATTGCTCAAGGAAGACAGGAAAGACTATGGACTAAACCTAGAAAATTCTTAGGTGCACTTCATATCACAGCTGCTAACAGGGGACCTCGGACTAAATAACAATTGATTTAAAGTAAAACTAGCATAGCAAAAGAATTCAAAATTTTGAATTGGAACTTATGTCCTGCCAAAAACAAAAAGCTCCCAAAATGAAAACTTTTATATGTTTAAAAATGCAATAGGGGTTTTTTTTGTGAATTAAAAAGAAACAAAATCCATATATATTCTTAGAATTGTGAGAAAAATGAAAGTACATTTTCTGACCAACTCTACTGAAAAAGTAGGGAGAAGAATCTCTGTTAAGAACCAAAGGAGCAGACTATAAAGTTGGTCCAAAAGCACACTCTGGTTTCTCTGAAGGCTTCAGATGATGGTGCCTGTTTCCATTCTCTAAATAGAATAACCTGTCTTTTGCTAAATTCATCACATTTCTTGGAAGAAAAGGATGGGAAAATGTTCCTGTATAAGAATTCTAATGGGCAGCTGTTTTTCACAAGTAGGTCTAAATTACCTGACATGGCATTTTTCTGATACCACCTCTGAATACATTCTTGCAATACAGTGAAAGCATCAAGAAATTAATGAAAGGAATATTAAACTCCACATTTGTGAAGCAGTAGCTTAAATCCAAAATTGCCTGAACAGTGGTGCTTTTTCCCCCTAGCATCCCATCCAGCCTTGCATGGATGCACATTTAAGAGCATTTTGGTTCAAATTCTGCCTAAATATATGGTCAAAAAAACCAGCATCTGAAAGCACAGGTCAAAAATCAAATTGAACCTCAGGGGCCTGGACTACCATCCCAATTGAGGTGGGAAAGTGCACCAAGTTCAAGGAGAGCAGCAGGCAAAAGCCTTCTATTTCTCCTAATCACATTTTTGGTGGCTGAACAGGTATTTGTTTTTTTATAACTTTAATGTAAGTGTAATGAACTTGCACTGATATAGCAGACATCAGACCATGGTTATTCCAACAACATCACAGATTATTTTCATCATGAAGTAAACAGTTGGCGTTGCCTTCAGCTAATTTACAAAACACTGTTGCAGGTAACCTACCTCAGCTGACAACCTTTTCATTTCTTGCTTCCGCTGTTGCTCTGCAACATTTGCCACAGACTCAGCCAAATGATTGAGTTCTTGCTCCTTTGGAGCTCCCATGAAGTTCAGCAAAGGAGGCTCCCAACCATTTCGGAAACGGGGGACATAAGGTGGAATAAAATGGTCTTTGGGCCAATCCGCTCTGTATGAAAAGTAAATTACAGATCTGTATCAAGGGCCATACAAATATTGGTTTAATAGATTTCCTAAAAATTGAAATGCTTTAGAATTTTTATTAGTATAGAGGAGATATTGGGATTACAATAAGGCAGAATTGCACAGGAACACAAAATTGGCAGAAAACATTGCTTGACCACAGCCATGCTCCCTACTGTACCCTGCAGAAGGAAGCTGCTCCTGCCGTAAGGACATGTCAGTGGTAAAACACAACAAATTTCTGTCTTCTCTCACAGGATGAATAATAGAAAAATCAATCATAAACAAATCTAGGATTTAACTATTTGATGGGGAAAGATATTGCAATGCAGCATTTATGTGCAAGCACCAGACAAAAGACTCCAAAGAGACAAAGTCTTCAAAGAGAAAGTCTGAAAGCAGGTATGAAGTATGGAAGCTTAGGGGGCCTAGCTACACCTAAGCCCAAAAGTTAAACAATAGCTTTTACTGACAAAACCCCCACGACTGGAAGTGCTCCAAGACACAAGAATTAGTATCATACTTGCTGTTTCATGGTCCAGATAGCTCTTTTTAAAATGCTGTATTACTTTTCAGAGCTCCATTAGCATTCCCTATTGTGATACAAAATACCCAAACTAATACTTGCACACTCTGTCACTGCACTATACATAACACACTGTCCCACAATATACATTACTGTATCTTAACAGTGAAAGCAGAAACAGGAACATACATAACATCCTTTTAAAAGTCTTCTTGTTGACACTGCTCAAAACTAAGGGGCAAATGCTGCCAGTTACACAAGTTGCAGGAGCAGTCAGAAATTACTGGCCCATTAGCAGCCCTGAGCTAGGTCAGTAACCCGTGAGTTTCATCATTCCTGTCTCCTGCTACACCACACCAGAGCGTACCTCTGGATACCGAGATCAATCAGATCATTTCTAATCTGCACAGGTCAAACAACTGTATTCCAGGTGCTTCATTCTTCACTGCCCAACATGAGCTGCTTCTCTTTCCATTAAGCTTTTTTCAGGACAGATTAAACAAATGATGGTGGCAGTTCCCAACGCAAAGAGCCCATTATTTTACCCAGTGATTCATTTTCCCTGCACAAGGCTCCAATGCTATGAAGCAATTTCCACTGCCAGTCCCTCCACAAGCTGCTACGAAGACAGCAGAGCTTGAAGCAGGTAAAGGCAAGAGAATGGTGCTTTGCTGGGGTAAGCTCTCAGGCAGTATCAAGGAGCTGCAATTCCTGTTCCCAGTGCATTTTATAGTAGCAGACTGAACCATAAGCCTAAAGGATGAACAACATTCAACATTCCAAAGGATGATAACATTCCTAGTCTGGCAGGAGAGTGAGATCAAGAAAGGGAAAGACTTGTATATCACTCTCCCTACTCCGAGGATGTTTGTCACTCCATGCTCTAGGGCTTTCTGTGCAGCCTTTCTTACCAGCAAAACACTCAACTACTTTTTAATCAATCAATCAATTAAAGAAATCCACTTGGTAGATGTTTATGTTCCAATTTAAAATCTAAAAGCAAGGATGAATGAACACAAAATACATGATGCATTTCCAGCCCAAGTGATTGCATACTTAATCATCATCAAATGTGCTTTACTGCAGATTAGAGTTAAAACACACTTTGCTAATTTAAGCTTTTTCTTTTGAGTGTTCTATTTACCTAAGTAACTTGGAACCACATACTTACCTCAAAAAGAACAAATGCATAAAATAGTTCATTTTTAGCTAAGTCTGACCATAACAGTGCAACGTGTAGGATATGCACATGTAACATTGTTCAGCCAACACACATCCAAAAATTATAAGCATTTTCTTTACAGCATTATGATGCTTTTGAAGTAGTAAAGACATAGATTTTCAGCTTTGATAATTACTGGAAATTGAAAATAGAAATCTCTATCTTGTTCTTCAATATTTGGCCAATTTTTATTGCGTCTTCTTCAAATTGATTTTTAGTGAAGTCCAGATAGCTGGGTTTGAAAAATAATAGTGAAAAACAACTGGAAACATGTAAGAGAGAGTTCAGAAAAAATTACTGCAAGAGATTATGTCAAGAGGTTCTTGATACTATGGAGAAAACAAAAATTTCTGTCTGCATTTTCTCCCTCCTTGAGACCCCTAAAAATCAAACCACTCCCAAATTCCACTGGGGCTAAAGAGCTCCTTTCCAAAAACTTTGAAGAACAGCTCTGAAGAGTCCAAAGTCTAAGAAATTAATATTGAGTTTATTGGGGGGGTGGATAACGTCAATAAACTTGACTTTAAAGCTTATCAATAAAATATGCAAAGGCTTTTTCTCACCTGGCTTTGGTCCATGTGTCACCCAATGACATCCATAATTGGCCTTCCTCACTGGTGACAGTATATCGCAGGAAGTCTATAGTATCTTTTGTTAAGAGGGGACTGAGAACTGTACCAGCAAGCTCTGGCCCTCCTGTTGTCTGTACCACCTAAATCCCAGTATTGAAATAATACAAAGAACGTTGTCAGTAAGGAAGTTACAGTGAATGCAAGTTAACTACAGTGCTGCTAGTAAACATTTATTACTCATGAAAACAACCCCTCCAAAAAAACTCTGAGAAGCTAACGATGTGTCTTAATGTCCTACAGATTACTTAAACCATTTATTGCAGAAGAACTGCTGTTTTGGTCACCAACCATTTTATATTTAGCCTCACTTTTGGCAATGTTATTTTTGCTCCACTGATCAAAACCACACATCCTTCCATTAAATAGACATACGGCTATGCTTTCAACTCTCCTCTTGCATTATGTAAAGTATCTCAATTTTTTATCAGTAATTAAAAATTATAATGGCTAACTGTAACACACAAAGTTAAGATGATTTAAATAAATATATTTAATAGATAGGAATATACAAAGAAAAGGATAAAAATTATTTTCTAAAAAGATCCTGAGACACACACATTTCTCCTTAGCTATTGTCCAGGGACATATTTCAAACTTGTTATCCTTGAAAAGGTTACAGAGCATATAAACACAAAGAGTGCTGAAGGAAAACACTGAGAAAATTATAAACCTTACCATATGTAGTGGGGTAAAGAGAAAATGAACCAGTTCAGCTGCACTAGGATTCTGGATATGGAACTTTAATTTGGCCTGAAAGAATGGGAAAATGATACATTTTAAGAAACATTTAGCTTTTATGACAATAAATACTTCACATAAGAATGGGCATCCCTGATCAGGCCACAGGTCTGCCTAAGCCCAGTGTTTCATCTGCAACAGCCACTAAGTGCAAATGCTCATTCACCCAAATGCTTTTGAACCCACGTGTATCTTTAGCACCTATCATGCAAAACCAGCAGTTCCACAACTGAATTATATGCTTCGTAGAGAAGCATCTCCTTTGGAAATTCACCACCTCTTAGTTTCACTAGTGTTCTGTAGTTCTCTTCCAAAAGAAAACTGAGCAATCCTCTACTCGCTTTTTCCAGTGATGCTCATAACCATTTACAGCTTTATTACATTCTTTCTCTGTTTGGTTTTTTCCAGGCTAAAGTAATTTCTTTGAGCATTCTTGTCCTCCCTCAATTTTATTACACTGGGATCATAACAGCATACTGATGTTTTTTATTTGTTAATTATTTTCTTTCTCCAAATGGTTCTTAACATTTGTTTGGTTGATCACCGTTGAACATGAATGACATTCTCACAGGAATCTGTATTGCATCAACATTTGTTCTGGTTTAATATAGAGATTTTCCCCCACCTGTCCATGACTACCATATCTATCAATGTTGAATTGCATCTGTCACTTTATCTGCTATCATGAGATATTTCTACATTTGTAGACTCTATAATCCCCATTTGCCTAGACACCTGTAAACATGCTGGACAGCAAAGGTATCTGCAAAGGCATGTGGGATGCCACTGCTGAATTTACCGCACTTTGTGAACTGGCATTTTAGTCCCATAATTTGTTTTCTATTTCACACAACAATCTAAGCAGCTACATTCAACCCCACAGCAGCTCAGTTTCTTTAAGAACTTTGCGGTATGCAACCTTGCTGGATGTGTTTTTGAAATCCAAAGAAATAAAATCCAAGGAACTTATGGATTTATAGACATTATTTTGTTTTGCAAGACGCACGTTTGCTTCTTACTCAACTTAATATACCTGCCTACAAACTGCATCCCATGTGCGGGTACCTGGTTGTCTCAGATCCTTGGAATGACTTTAAAGATTATCAGCATTACCTTAATGACTTCTCTTCCTCTGCAAGAAAGGCAGTTTGAGAGAGGTTACACACTGTACTGTGTGGTTTGCTGACTTAGTTTTTGGAATAGATTGATTAACGGTGCCCATTCAAACAGGGCTTCTATTCACCTGTCTGTAACTTGTCATTTTGATTTGCTGTTCTTTAACCCATTATCAGTTCTTCAAATCTGAAACAGAATATCTCGTATCTCCCATAAAAAATGATTTTCATGAACATACTGTCCACTACCAAGGATTTCCGAGTAAACACACATATTAAATCATATAGTTTCTCTGATACAGCTTTTTGGAGGAATTCTTTTATTTACTGATGACCTGTTGGCCCTGCAGGCTCCAGAAGTTAACCAGCATGCCAGAATGTGTTCTTAAAAGTTATAGCAGTTTTTACTGCATCTTGCAGTCTGTTCCTCAAACTGCTTTTGGCTAGCCTCATTCTACTTTCACATCCAGACTTTCCAAAGTGTGCCTCCAAATGAAGAAAGGAGGAGGATGTGTTTTTACTTGTAATAACTTCCTATATATTGTTCTTCAGTCATAACAACTTACTTTCAGTCTTTCTAAAGGTTTTTTTGACAAATGGTAGGCATTTTCTAGAAGCTTCCAGCATGGTGTTTTAAAACAGTTTCCATTCTACTGGCAAAGATTTTATTCTTCTAGCTACTCCTTTTTAATTTCAAATTTTCTAACTAGATTTTTCATTTTATAGAGTCCTCCATGCTTGACATAAAGCCCCAGGAAGTGAAATTTTAGACTGTCATGGTTTAATCCCAGCCAGCAATTAAGTAACATGCAGCCCTTTCTCATTCCCCCCTCTTCTCCTGCTGGTGGGATGGGAAGGAAAATCAGAAAAAGGTAAAACCTGCGGCTGAGGTAAGAACAGTTTCATAATTTAAATAAAGTTAAAATAATAGTAATAATAACAACAACAACCATCACCACCACCACCACAATTGTAAAGATCAGAAGAGGGAAAGACAGGAGTAAAACCTAAGGGAAAAAAGCCAAATGATGCACAATAGAATTTCTCACCACCCACTGACCCAGACAGTCCCTCAGTAGCAATCGGTGGCCCCCAGTCAACTCGCCCAATATGTATGCTGAGCACGATGTTTTATGGGATGGAATGCACCTTTGGCTAGTTTGGATCAGCTGTGCTGGCCATGCTGCCTCTCCCAGCCTCTTGTGCTCACTGACAGAGCATGGGCAACTGAAAAGTCCTTGACTTAGAGTAAGCACTACTTAGCAACAACTAAAAAGTCAGTGTGTTATCAACATTATTCTCATACTGAAACCAAAACACAAGACTAGATCATCTACTAAGAAGAAAACTAATTCTATTCCAGCTGGAACCAGGACACAGGCTTTTGTGGCTCCTGCAACAATGCAGAAGTAAAGCACTGTTACAAGCACAGCTCCTCACAAGCACCAAGTCCTAGATGCTGTTGAACATCAGAACAAGAACTGCTTCTTCTCCTGCACAGAAAATAAAAGACGCAAAAGTGCACATGTTGTTCTTGGGTGAAAAACATTTAAATGCAGAATGAGATAAGAAGTAAGAATGGAAAAAAAATGAACACTACAAGCACTATTACTGAGAAGGATCAGTATGTTCTAAGACTTCCATCTTCCACAAAACAGCAATCCTTTAAGGTCAGAATCACAGCATTCAATACAGAGTTTTGTTAAAAAAAGTTATTCTTAATAGATACATCTAAGAAATATCCATTTCTTAAAAACAGATACTTCCAAATAGCTCCTACAGTTCTGCAATCAGAATTCATTCCCTAAGAAGAAGAAAAAAGCTGATTTTACTCAGTGAATGCAAGAACAATTTTCTGTGTTGGCATAGCTTCCACAGCAATTGGAAGGGACAGTCAGTATCTGAAAGTAAATGCTTTGAAGGTGTCCCACTTGCTGCCTGCCTTTAATAGCACTTGCAGAAGAGGAGATGCCAGGACAAGGCTCTTGATTTAGCATCTCTGCTTGTCGAGAACTTATAAAGCAACAGCAATTTGTCGGATGGAGAGTTCTGAGGCCAGAAAGGTCCCACGTAATGATGGCAAACAAGCACAGAGAGTCTGATGGGCACAGTTGCATAAAACTAAATTAAGGCCACAGCTGGTGAGGCTGGCAAGCATGCAACAGAGCCATGATCCCCACAGATGTTCCTAGAGATTCTTTTATGATTTAAACTCAAATTTTCCAAGTAAAAGGCTTTAAAGAACCAGGAAAAGAAACAATGCTGAAAAAGAACTACACTCATCTAGTCACTGTGTAGAGAACTTGAGGAGCAGCATCCCAAACCTCAAAGGCCAACCTAGGTGGCCAGGCCTGCTCTTGCCTCAGTTCAGCCTTGGATGGAGAAGGAAAAGGTGAAAGTCCAAGACCAGCCAAGTATCAGCTGAGCTATCTTCCTGTGTGCCAGCCAAGGACCAAATAACATTACATTTCCAGGTACGTTAGCATTCTTGAGGAGGATATTTGTGGGTTTGCTCCTTCTGAAAGTGCAGTGGAGATCAGGACAGCAGACTCAGGCTCACGATTCCCTGGATGACATGACCACCTCTGCACAGCTGGTAGCAGTAGGGCATTTAAGACCCACAAGTTTTTCATACATGGACAAGGCACCAGGCAAGTTAGGCAGAAGGCAGAAAACTTGATTAATGCATTCCCAAAGCCAAGATGACCTGCAGCTCCCTCAGGGGTGTAAACAGTAAAGCATCCACCCCCTCTGGAATAGCTGGAATGGCCAAGAAACCCAACTTAATAACTACAAAGCAAATCCATCATGTTACTGATTCTTCCTTCTCCTCTTCATCTTTCACCACAATTTTAGTTCTTCACTTCACCCTAGTGGAATCGGACATAGGAAAACCAATGCAGCAAAACTGACACCCAAATTAAATTTGTAGTGGTAGGGAAAACAAAGACTGTGTTATACTTAGCATCACCTATCCCAGAAAAAACTGTTACCTCGTGCCTCACACCACCATACCCACTAGCAGTCACTTACCAGAAGATTGAAGCCATGTTTGAATTTTTGGAAGCAGTCAACAAATTCATCTGGAGGTGGTGGTTTTGCACGGAGAGTAAGAACCCCCTCTGGTGAACAAAAAAAGATTTTTATATATCCATTTATATTGTATGTAACTTCTATAAATGTTACAGATATAGTAAACACATAAATACATAATAGATTTACCAACTTACAGAATTTTATGGTCAATATAGAACCACAAAATGAGCATTTTCTGCAACCACATCTCTAGTTAGTCACACCCCACACATTTCAAGCAAATGATTTTCATAGGTTTCCCTCTAAAAATATACTGGGTAGGATTTTTTGTGCTCAAAGTGAAAGAAACTGTGTTCACGAAAAAATACCACAAAAAGATACATTTGCTAGCTACTTCAATGATTCTTAGAGAAGCAAATTGTGTGCAGTAAGAACCCCTACCTCCAGGTCCTTTCTTTTTACTTTTCTTAGTTTTCTTCCTCTTTGAAAGTTCAGCAAAAGCTTCAGCAGCTTTTTGAAGTTTGGTAACAAAATATTCAATGTCATCCAAAATATGGTTCAGAATTTGCTATGGGAGAAAAGAAAAGTAACAGTTTCTCTACAGACTCTCAAGCAGAAATACTCCAGAAATCAGAATGACCACGCTTTCAGACACCAACAGCTTCCTCGTAACAAAGTTCATGCTAGAACATTCCATATTTAGATTCATTATGTTTTTAACTTTACACACCTGAAAAGTATTTTTAATCTTAGGTTTTCAAAAACTTAGGACCACCAAAGCTTTTAAAATGTGAGCAACAAGTTTACTAAATTCAGATTGCAGTTACACAATTTGTGCACACATTACATTTTCTCTCACAGCACATGAAAAAATTCTAATTATTTGAATGGACAGCATTTTCCTAAACAGTGTAACTTCATAATCTCCTTTAGTACACAAAGTATTAAGCTAGTGGTTGAATGTCAAAATGTAGTTTTACAAAGAAGTGCTCTTTGAAGAACTGTTTTCAAAAGCAAGTGGAGGAGAATGAATGACCCCCTGGGGAACACACAAATTCAACAGGCCCCAACATGCTTTCCTCAAGACCCTCTGATGTTGCTCAGGGCAACAGCAGAGTAGAAAAGTAGAAAGTTACAAATGACAAATGGGGCAAAATATTTGTTATTGCATACATCGTAGGACCTGGCCAATGTTATTGCTTACAGGCAAGGAAAGTTTAGGTTATACATATACACGGTCCACCTGTCTTTAGAAATGACCATATGTTTATTTTCCAGATACTGGACATATCTGAGTCCCACAAAACGGATGGAATTTTTTATCCTTACATAGTTTGTTGAATTTGGTCTACCACACAAAATTACTGTTTATATTTCTACCTCTTCAAAGCATAAAACTTCACATCAACATTCAGTCCCTTTTTTTCTTTTTTATTTATCCTGTCTTTTTTTTATTTTAAGGAAAAAGAAAAAGAGCTACCACCTATTTATTTTTAGGTCTACCTAAATTTCAGAGACATTAAGCAGTATCACTTGTAGCTTCTCACTTACAACATCTCTGTCAATCCTGGCTGCTATCATCTCTGCTGTTTCTTCATGATCATGGTATTGCCTATGTTTTTCAACTGTAGAAAAGGGAAGAAGAGAATAAGATATCCATATACACAGAATTAGCAACCAACACTTACTATACAGCTTATGCTTTAAAAGATACTAGTGTAGGAAAAAGATGGACAGAATTGTTTGTACCATTCCCTTTGCTCCACACAATCTGACTATCTTGCAACCTAATTCCTGAGCCTGCCAAGTCTCACAAAAAAAGCTTAGGTGTGTGCTTGCCTTAGCTTAGCTGCATAAATGAAATTAACCACAGAAATGTGGTACTGGGGTCTGAATCAAAAAATTACAGCAGAAAGTGGCAGATCATAAATACAGCATAATGAGAAATCATTCCATTTTGCAAAACATGCTGAAAGCTACTCCAGCAAAAGGAAGCAAGAAAGAGTGTTGCCATGACTTCGAAGACAATTTTGATATAAAAGGTAGTTAGCAAAAAGGGATACAAAGTCTGGCAGCATAGAAATGGGAGGTAATGATGTGACAGAACTGGTACTTCCAAATAACAATGGAAGAGTCAGTGACTTTTATTCAAAAACAAGGGTTAACATTTTGAGAAACAGTAAATGTTGCATTTTTAAGTCACACTAAGTACTGCATTGCGTTTGTTAACGGGTGGAATTTTAGTAAAAACATTTCAGAAAAGATCCACATGAGTGGAATAAAAGAAACTGCAGGGACTGCCACATTGCCCAAGTTACAGAAGACAAAGGCAGGGAATGGGAGTATAAAGAAGATGAGGAGAAGATGCAGGAGAAAATCAGCTTCATGACCATCTAAGGAACTTGAAGGTGCACAGGTCCATGGGACCTGACAGAATGCACCCATGGGTCCTGAGGGAACTGGCGAATGAAAGAGTCATGCCACTGTCCATCGTATCTGAGAAGTCGTGTCAGTCCAGTGAAGATCCCACTGACTGGAAAAGGGGAAACATAACCCCCATTTTTAGAAACGGAAAAAAAAGAAGACCCGGGGGACCACAGGCCAGTCAGTCTCACCTCTGTGCCCAGCAAGATCATGGAGCAGATCTTCCTGGAAACTATGCTAAGGCACATGGAAAACAAAGAGGTGACTGGTGACAGCTAACATAGCTTCACTAAGGGTAAATCATGACTGAAAAATTTGGTATCCTTGTACAACAGGGTTATAGTGTTGATGTATGGGGGAAGAACAATTGACATCATCTACCTGGACTTGTACAAAGTATCTGACATTGTCCCACACAACATCCTTGTTGCTAAATTGGAGGACAGGGATTTGACAAATGGACCACTTGGCAGATGAGAAATTGGCTGGATGGTCATATGTTGCAGTCAACAGCTTGATGTCCGAGTGGAGATGACAAGTGGCTTTCCTCAGGGGTCAGTATTTGGATTGGTGCTGTTTAACACCTTTGTCTGTGACATGGACAGTGTGATCGAGACGTCCTCAGCAAGTTTGCCAACAACACCAAGCTGTGTGGTGTGGTCAACATGCTGGAGGGAATGGAAGCCGTCCACAGGGACTTTGAGAGGCCTGAGAGGTGGGTCTGCATGAACCTCATGAAGTTCAACAAGACCAAGTACAAGGTCCTGCACATGTGTCGGGGCAATCCCAAGTACAAACACAGGCTGGGAGGAGAAAGGATTGAGAGCAGCCCCAAGGAGAAAGATTTGGGGGTGTTGGTGAATGAGAAGTTCAGCATGAGATGGCAATGTACACTTGCAGCCCAGAAAGCCAGCTGCACCCTGGGCTGCATCAAAAGAAGCGTGGCCAGCAGGCTGAGGGAGGGGATCATTCCCCTCTACTGCACTTTTGTGAGACCCCACCTGGAGTACTGCATTCAGCTTTGAAGCCCCCAGCATAAGGAGGACATGGACCTGTTGGAACAAGTCCAGAGGAGAGCCACAAAGATGATCAGGGGGCTAGAGCACCTCTCCTATGAAGACAGGCTGAGAGAGTTGGGGTTGTTCAGCCTGGAGAAGAGAAGGCTCCGGGGAGACCTTATAGCACCTTCCAGTGCCTAAAGGGGGCCTACAAAAAAGCCAGAGAGGGATTTTTTACAAGGGCATGTAGTGATAGGACAAGGGGGAATAGCTTTAAGTTGAAAGAGGGTAGATTTAGATTAAATACAAGGAAGAAATTCTTTACTGTGGAGGTGCTGAGGCACTGGAACAGGTTGCCCAGAGAAGCTGTGGGTGCCCCATCCCTGGAAGCGCTCAAGGCCAGGTTGGATGGGGCTTTGAGCAACCTGGTCTAGTGGAAGGTGTCCCTGCCCATGGCAGGGGGGGTGGAACTAGATGATCTTTAAGGTCTCTTCCAAACCAAATCATTCTATGATTCCAACTCCGATCCACATGTGGTGTGGCAAGACACTCAACAAACTAGTGAACCTTTCGTGAAGTAAGAAGACAAGCAGAAGAACAAACTAGCCTTTATTCAAGATAAATGTAATACTGTAGGTAAAAAGACGAAATAGTTCTTAACATTACAGATTTCTCTGAACATTTTTAGTTGTTTTCTTTGCATAGTTGTATATTTTGTTGAGTGATATAGATAATAGTTTAATAAACCAAAAACAATAAAGACTCCATGGTTAATGACTTCTAAAACTAAAATTTTAGTGTCTATTATTAAAAAAACAACTAAACAAACCAACCAAAAAAGGCCTCTGTCTAACCTTAATACAGGCTGTTTTACAGAAGGAGCTTTACTGTTTCTAAAAAATATTTTTTCAAAGATATTTGATCAAAATAAAAATTTTTCCATTAGATTTAAAAAAAAAACAAAACAAACAAACCACCAAACAAAAAAAAATATCCAAACCTATTAGAAATGCTACAGCATTCCTTGGTTAAAGTTTTTTTTTTAAAAAAAAAAGAAGGTAGTTTAACCATACAGGCCATTATAAAGATAAATATAAAATAAATAAATAATGCTGATCTCTAGTCACTTTTTCATCCATGATTATATTTTTTAATTGTCTGAAATATCTGGCCTACGCTCTCCCTATTACTGAGGACAGCATCATTAAATTACTAGAGTTAGGGCAGTACTGGTTACTATGAATGTTACTATGTTCACAAAAAAGCCCAAGTTACAATTGGTAGCCCACACCCCCACTCAATTAAGCACAAGTAAAAGCAGCTCTGAACAGAAATTCAGAAAATGGGTAAGTGCAAGTAAATGACAAGTCTGATTATGACAGTCAGGTCATATTCCCCAGATCAGGCACTGGTGGCTTGGGGCATTTCAGACTAGGCTGGGAGAATGATCCTGTCTGCTCTCAGCGAGGACAGAGGGGTGACCTTGTACAACCATTTCTGTATCTGGATGCAATTACCGTAATTTTTATGAAACTAGCCTACTTTTGTTATTACCAAGCATCACAAAAATGCACTGCCCAGAACAACTGTTTGCCACCATGCTGCGCAGCAGTGGGCTCCCAGAAATACTCACACTCCCCCTGCTCAGCAGCCCATGCAGACCATGCTGCCACACGGCTTCTCACATCCACTTGGGTGATGGTCCCTGGTGGCACAGGGGCCGGTGCCTGTGGTGGTGGTGGGATGGCGCTGTCAGCTTTGGATATCATTCTAGAGGAAGAGAAGCCCACAAGTGATACTTGAAGGGGAAAACGTTCTCTTTTCTAGTGCTTAATCAGAGAAGTCAAGGAGGCCTCACAAGGACCTCTTCTACTGTTGAACGTACTGTGGATTTCCCAAATAAGCAGTACTCAAGACCATGATATGTAAATATGTTAAACACAGTAGGAAACCCACTCCATGATGGTGTTAGCAAATCTTCTTCAGCTGGCTACATGGGAAATGCCCAAGCAGTGCCACATAACTTGATGTCTACAGGCCTGCCAGTTTACACAGGTAAATTCAGTAGCTTGGGTTTTAGTGGGTGGCACTTTTACCACCATACACATTTTACTGGCTGGACTTCCACTTTATGTGAAAGTTTTCTTTAGAAGTTACCTTTCAACCATCACAAGTTGAGTATCTATCCCTAAATTTGACAGGTTGTCAACCACCTGTTTCTTAAAACCCTATCAACAAACCCAATTAAACTTACTGGCTGATTCTCCTTTTTATAACAGTGCCCTGTTCATCCTGTCTTGATACAAATGTATCAATGTTCCCACCGGCAATTTTCCAGTTTTCCAGTTCTTAGCATAGTTCTAAATACCATAAGAAAAGATGTGTTTGAAGTTACTCTGCAGTTTGATACCAACCAACAAGGACATCTCAACTCCTCCTGTCATAAACATACCCCACCTCTTCCCCACACCCCTGTTTAAATGCCAGATCTTCACCTTAAATTCATCTCTTTATAATCGAATCTCATTGATAGCATGCAACACCACCACAAATGCAAAGTGTTACTTGTTCTTTGAACACTGAAAAAAAAGATGTTTCCTTCACTTTTCCTTCCTCCAGTCTCCTGGGCACTCACCGCCACATGTCCCACACTTCTGTGTGTCAATAACCTTGTAGCAACTCGAGAAGGCAATGCCAGGCAGGAGGGTCTTCCCCCGTGATCCGATGCCAGCATGTACATGATACAACTGCTAGTAACCAGCACTAAGCTGCCATGCGCTCATGACCTCTTGGCCTCACGGCTCTCAGAGACTGATATCTTGGATTATTTTTCCCAGCAGATGTACTGACCTACATTCTTCTCCCAATTAAATCTCATTAGTTTCTCAGCATATCCAATGCATTTGAGTTCCTCTGGGTTGCCTCTTTGTGCTTATACCTGTTTGTTACAGTCCCACAGCCAGTAAAGTCTACTAATTTATTTTTAAACCTGCAGATAAAGTTAGACATAATTCAGTTTTTGTTTTGTTCTTATAGGAACATTACTCTAGGAAAACTTGAAAAGCTGTGCATCAGAATTTAACAGGTAGCTAAGACTAATATAAATTCATTCATATAATGGTGACATTTTAAGTTAATGATTTTTCTCCAGCAGAGACTTCTCTATCTGAACCACAAAACTAAGTGTTACCGAGAGATCCTATCAGGATGCAGTTACATACTAATTTTTCAACAAACTATCACCATTACCATTCAGTATCTAAAATATTTGTGGCCTTGTTTCTACACCTCTGTTGGCTACCTCTAATTTCTGTATTGATCTTCTCTGAACCCAACTGACTCTTTTCCCTCACATTTTCCAACTGGCAGAGAAGCTTTCACTACCAGGGAAACAAGAAGTCTTCCGCATCGTTAAACAGGCAGGCAGGAAGATTATTGAATCTTCACTTGCTGTTTTACTTAATATCATTAGATCCCAAAACCTTTTATCATAATCTTATTTACTTTATGGGGCATATATGTTTTTAATTTAAATTCTGAACTACTTGACTCATATGTAGAATTGAGGCATGCAACGCTATTCCCTGGCAAGTGGTATTGATGTCAGCTGTTCCCATCACTAAGCGAGGATTGGGAAAGGTAAGTGTGATGCCATAAATCAAGAGAGTATGAGATAATTGTTAAAGCAAGGCATGTTAAATGTTAAAACATTCGGGTTTGGAAGTACATTGTCAACTAGCAAATTGAATTGAGCTTCTGAATGCTGTAACACTATTTGATGATCCCATATACTACCAAGAAATTATGGTTTTACCTCAGTGTTTCAAGCCTCTTCTTTTGTTTTCCACTTTTGCTGTCACTGATTGCACTTTCAATATCTTCATGAATAAAGCTAGCCTAAGGAGCCAAAAGCAGAATCCATCAGTTATCAGCTAGACTATCCAGGTATATGAAATAAACATCTCCACATGCTCTTTTTTTAGGACATCTTAAGATTCCAGAATACTCTATCAAATCCCATTTATTTAAAAGTTCTGGGATAAACTATTTTAGACAAACAAAACAAAAAAACACACAATGCTATTGTATGGGACTTGGTATTTTTGCCACTGTTCCAAACTCCAGCATTATCATCAGATGAGCATATAATCTAGATACCAAATTTGTCTGAACAGCTGTAATTATCTCAAGTCAACCATTACTACATAAGCTATTTTTTCCCTCTGCGTACATAATTTTTTTCTCTCAAGTATGTTAGGGAAAAGAAACAGTATTAAAAAAAAAATTCTACTATGGATAGTAGCAGCAAAACTACTACAGACGGTAGCAGCATAAAGCATTAGGAGAGTAACTTAGTGATACAGTTTCCTTTAAGATATAACAATAGCCTCCAATTTCTCTTTGATGTAACAGAAGACTAATTTTTCAGAACATTTCCTAATCTGTATGTTCCTGCCTCTCCATAACTGCAGCCTGCTTCCACCAGTGGCCCACAAGTGAAATTTTGATGCAGGTCTAAGGCATTATTTTAATTGCTCTTGCGTTAAATAGGTCACGGATTCTCATAGGATTTAGAATGCTCTGTTACATGTCTTCAGCTGACAAATTCATTTCCTACACAAGTTGTCAAAGATCAAATCTGTCAGTGTCTGGCTCACTCTAAATGGTCCACGTCTTTCTTGGTACCCTTACCATGGAGAGGTATGTAAGTTTTTGGGATAAGCATGTATCTTCTGATGGGACCAGAAGACTGTTGAATTTAGGATCCAAGGGGATTTAAGGGACTTCCCAGGCTATAATGAATTGCACTACAGAATATGGACAAGGGATACATGAAGGTTAAAAGATTAATAGAAAAACTTAAGGGGATTTGAGAAACTTACACCCATAAGAACTCTATTAATCATACTCTTGATATTTATTATTTAACAATTTTTTTAAAACCACTGACTGCCCCAAGTATTATTGATTTTGACTAAACTTTTTATTGCAGAGGCTCCTGAGGTTCATAGTAACTTAAAAGCAGGAAAAAGACAAGAGCTAACTACGGGTAAGGAACAAAACCTAGGGTATGGTCACAGACTCAAACAATAACTCTGAAGAAAAGGAGGATCCTGGACTTCCAAGTTATGCTCTGTATATTTGTACACAGAGGAACAACTTCAAAAGATGAAACTCTGAAGTACAGAGACCACCTCTACACTTTGGAGAGCTGGGTCCAACCAGACCTCAAAAAAGATCCCTGCATTATTTAACATAATGCCACCTGAACTACTCTCAGGATCCCCATTTCCATTGCAACAGCAAACTCTGTGCAATGAATTACACAACTAGCCAGTCATCTTCACACCACTCACTATATTAATTTCAAAATGGTTGCACAGTGTGATTAGCAATCTGTTGTTTTAAGACAATGATGTAAACCACTACAAAGGAATTTAAAAATCCCTGTGAAAATATCAATTAGAGTTAAAGCAATACCAATTACATAGAGTAAAAGAAATTAAAATTTGAAACCCTGGAAATAAAGAAGTGTTGCAGGATACATTAAAAAAATATTTATACTTGAAGGACATATCTTAATGATAGATAAAAAATTTCTTTCCTTGTTTTGTCCCTCCTGCAAATAGTATTTTCCTTTTCATTACCTCTCCAGCAGAGCAGAGGTGCAGAGAGGTGAGAATATAGACAAGGTCTAATTGTTCAGTGACAAAAAGAACAGAAAAAAGGGGAAAGACTAGGTAAGACTCAGAGCTTGGATGAGTTATCTGCAGAGTATAAAATAAATTTGAGATTATTCAAACTGCTTTACACCATTTTCTTCAGAAGTGTGAATGCAAACCATATTCTAGAGCTTTACACAATTGCAAGACTAAATGAACAGCTACAGAGCCCAAGAATCAGTATTTACAGTAATGACATATCTGAACATGCATTGAAGGATTCAGCTTACACACTGGACTACTCTCTTGCAAGACATACTACAGTACATTTACTAACATATTATAAGTAGTGTCAATATCATAAGTGCATTAAACTTAAAGAATATTTATAAGAATAAAAGAACAGAATTATTTTCTATGAATCAGCTCATTTGATTTTATCCACTGTATTTGCCAATTCATAAAATTCCCCTATTCAAATAAGTCATAGCAGATCTCCATTACTATCTTACCTTAATCTCATCACACTGGAAAAGATGCAAATCGGGCTTGGCTTGGGTCGGTTCTTTACATATTAATGCAAGAATCGAATTGTAATTGCATGCATTCATCACAGCTTGGCAATGCTGAATTGTGCTTAAAGGAAAATTCTCCAGTTCATTCTGCCGGAAGAGAAAATAAAAACAAACACAAAACACCACCTTATCATACAGTGTCCTGATCTTAGAAAAGCTGCAAAGCTGCATGAGTTAAAAAGGAAAAGTGATAATAAGCTAATTAAAATACTGAATCTCACACACATCATTTTTCTGCCTGTTCCCTTTTTCTCTCTCTCTCTGAAAATGAGACTGCCACTCACAGATCTTACCTTTGATTCCAAGTCCACCAAACTGACAGCTTTGTCATCCACTTGAAGAATCATGTCTTGAGTCCAGACTTTGCCTTTGGCATCCAGCAATTTCAGCTTCCTTATTCCATCATCTACTGTAATCATTGCCTCTTTTCGGTCCAGAACAAAGGTGGTCAAGTGCTAGTGAATGGGATGTACATTTAAAAATAAAAAATTGCAGTTTTCCCCATTGCTTGGCAGTGTCAATATTCAAATAGCCAGGAAACAGCAATACAAATTATTTGTGAATAAAAGTGCCTTTGTATATGACAGATCCTACCAACAAGCCACAAGAGATGTTGTTTAGTCCATAATGTCATTTCAAATGAACTGATTTTTGTAACTCACTGTTTGTCATTCTCTGTCATTTCCTCACTACAGTAGATGGTTAGCCTTGAAGGCACACTCTGACATCTTTCAGGTATCAAAGCTAGAATTAACCCTTGAGTATTTAATTAGCTTTCTTGAGGAGTGAAAACCTGTCTCTCTTGGCAAGCTGCATCCAGAAAGTGTAAGCAGAAGCATCACAGAAACACCCTGCCAATGTACCACCACTCTGACCTGGAGTGTCCTCACCTCTTCCAGAGCTGCCAGCTAGCATGCTGGTGGCAGCCATAATGGGCTTGCATCTGACTGGGATACCTTATGGACAGGCTAGTCGCTTCTTTTATGTGGCTCACTGTAAAAATGTAGTATACTAACTACTTCTGCTCCCCACCAACTTGGAATATTCTCCAGATTCAATTAATGGTCTAGAAATTAAATACTACCTCACAGATATCACGTCAACTGGCTTTCCTGTCATGGTTCTGACAATTTCTCCTTCAACATGCCAACCATGCAAGGAAATCCATAGAATTATTTCATTTTGTCCAGGCATAAATCCAGCTTCACATGCTTAGTGAAGAACCAATTTTAATATATGCCTGCATATCTATCTTTTAAATAACTTTTAAAAATGAAGAAAAAAGATAATTAAGTGTGCTTTCTTCTCTTACAGGATAACACCACTTAGTAATGACAGATGAGAGTAGATATAAGCTGCATATAATCAAAGTATATAAAAGAAGTGAAACAAACTCTCTACTGGCTGCTCACAGGGATGCTTGGACTCCACATACAAGTACTAATTTTTATGCCAGTACAGTACCAAAGCCGTTAAGAAGAAACCAAAGAAAAACAGACAGACAATTAGAAGCAACACAATATTCATTTGCAAGCTGATCATAGGATAGAAGCCCTTGAAATTGAGACTTCTCTGCATATGATCTCATATTTAACAGCCAATTTAAAACCCAGCAAAAAGGAGCTGAGAATCTATGGCATTTGTAAGACTGCACTTAACCCATGACAGTGGTTAGAAATAAGTGGAAGAAAGTTTGTGCCAAAGCAAGACTAGAGAATGAAGCATTGCATCCAAAAGTGCTTAACAGGCTCCATATGGGCACGCAGGCTTACTTTGCTGAATATTTGAAATATAACACTCCTGGATAAAATATGACAGCAGCACGCAGTAATTCTGCAAAGCAGCTTAAGACAGGAAGTAACATACTTTGGACTTCACACTGGGGGAAGAATTTGTGCAGACAGAATATATTTGTTTAATTACTACACAGTAGACTAACCGGGGTTTTTAGGGGTTAATGCTCAGCTCCTTCTGAATATTCTGTCACTTCTGCTGATTATAACTGATCAAAGTATTTATTTTAAATATCATCCAGTGTGCTTCGCCAACAGCACAGGGTTTTTCAGCTCTGCCTCATCCTTGCAACAAGCCAGGTTCAGAGACAGGGTAGCATAACACATTGAACTGATATCCCATTGAGAAGTCCTGTCCGTTTGCCAAACTACACACAACTTTGCTTACATTCTTCTACATCAAAATTTCAGCTCATTATGGCAAAGCTATAGAATCTGAGACATTTCAGTGTAATCTATTCTGAAGTGACCTCAGGCTGGTAGGATGTTTGGGAAGATGTATATGCCTTCAAGCATTATGTATCCTCAATAATCATGTAGGCAAAAATAACTGCATGTAACCGAAAGTTATAATTGGTATATCACTCTTCATCTCACCTCTACATGATACTGCGAAGTTTCAGATATGCTGCTGGCACTGTCTCGTGCATAATTCTTCCTTTGTTCTAGATGGGAGGAAACGGAAGAATAATTATTCATTGAACTTCTTATCCTGCTGTTTTGAATACTTCTCAGAGACACTTAAGACTAGTTGTATATATCAAAACAAAAGGTGAGCTGCTGTTAATTTCTCTATTTCGACACAAAAAACCTTCACCCCCACACAGCCCAGCAAAAGGATCATACTTCTGTCAACGATATTAACAGATCGGTTACCAGTGAGTGCAAACCAAATCCACTTATCTCATCACAGTGAGTCAGGACACCGGAGGGAGCAGTGTTCTGACTGAAAAAGCTTCACTGGGAAGCCTGATTATTAAAATCACAGGCTTGCCACTTTGGTAGCAATATGATAACTAGCATCAGGCTCGCTGTATTTGTATGAATGCTTTTGAAAGCAAAAGTATTTTTTGATATATATAAAATTCCCATGTTAAATCTGCAAAACAACAAAGCCACACACAAAACAGACCTGACTTAGCCTTTATTTTTCCTTAAATTATTCAATTTGATGAATTACTAATGTAGAAATATGGATGGAAAGGAGTTTAAAAAAAAGACAGACACACCAACTATCTCTAAACAGAAATATTTTTCAGCTAACAAAACACAACGCTGCAAAATCAGAACTGTAATTTGCCTTTTACTCTGCACAATAGGTTAATATTAAAACAGGTGAGGAGGGAAGGGGAAAAGCAAGATGAAGACACGACACACATCCACATCACAAATTAACGAATTTAGATTAATACTGAAGAAAACTTTTCAACTTCTTTGGAAAAAAAATTGAATGCAACATTTGGCAGGTTCTTCTTTTTTTTTCACTATACTCCCCTTAAGTGCCTGATCCAGAACACCAGGAGCTTTGTCTAAGGAAGAAAGTCACTAGGTGACACGGCCAAGAGAGGTCCAAGGAAACTCCGCAAGTAGGCAAGTCTTTTCTCTCCATTTCATTAAGTAACCTGATTTCTGATCTTAAGTAAAATAGGCAGTTTGATTTTGTTTGGAAGGAAAGTACCTGATGTATATACAAAATACATCAGTTTCATCATACTTGGTGGTAAACATGTGTGATTCTGTTGACAGGAAAGTTAAGTTACTTTTTGCAAAATAAAAAGATGCTAACTACTACCAAGCACATATGGAGATCTCCAGTGAGGACACCATAAAAGACACACTGTAAAGGTCTCTTCTGTGACCAGGGTTCCTTCATACAGGGATTTCAGGTGCTGACAAAGACAGCAGTGCCCTCATTTTCAGATGTCACCTGTAGAAGTATTTGTCACCTTTTATTATAATCACACTATTATCTCTCCAGTTC
Source organism: Falco peregrinus (assembly GCF_023634155.1). Taxonomy (NCBI): domain Eukaryota; kingdom Metazoa; phylum Chordata; class Aves; order Falconiformes; family Falconidae; genus Falco; species Falco peregrinus. The sequence goes on from NC_073726.1 coordinate 71,653,659, forward strand.
TCGGTGACTTTCATGAAAGGCAGTACAGTTTCTGAAATATCTCACTGGCTCAAATCTCCCCTCCCATGATGACAAACGTCACTCATGCAACAAAGCCATCCTGCTCCTGTACAGCAGCTACTCAGCTTGCTTTAGCAAGAGAAGTGTGCAGCACAATCAGACAAATTCAAGAACACCATGAATTATAAGAATTCTTAACTAGGTGCATGCATATTTCAAAATAGATGTCTTACTTTCATTATCCACTATTCTGAAATCCCAGGGCAGGGGACCTGCATTGATTTCAACTGTAACTACCATTTCTGCTTTTGCAGCATGTTACTTGAAGTTTTTTCTTGTTTTCTTTTTAACGACTATGGACACACACATGCACACCCCAACAAAACAGTCAGTAAAGCAGTACTGTCTGATTTGCTACCTTTCTTTTTTTGTTTGGATGATGATCTGAAGAAGTAAAGTCCATCTGTTCCTAACAAAACAAGGGAATTAAAAAGCAGTATCTAGTTAAACCCCATATAATTATTTGCATCTCCAAGAGGATCAGTTAACAGTTTTCTGTTATGGACTGTAAATGATAGTTAAAACATTGTCCAGTAAGAAAGAATATATGCTTTTTTAAAAGAGAGAGAGAGAGAGACACACACAGAAAGGAAAAGTCACTTGTTTCAATTAACAATGCCTCAGATATTCAGTTTTGACTGTTATTATTTTCTTTTAGGTGAAAAAAAGATATGGTTTTTTAACGATATCAAATTAAACAAGGATAAGAAACTTTAAATCCACTAATCCACTGTAAGACTTATAAATCCTGCAAACAGTAACAGTTGGAGTTGTTTTAAATAAACAAAAGAAATCCTGGCATATGTACAGGCTCTAAAGGAATTAAAAAACTGAGAGTAAGTTTTGCAAGAGATTCCTTGCTCTGCTTCACAGAAATTGTCCTCTGTTAAGACAGGATATCCAAAACTATTTGTACACTGATTAACACATCCTCTTCCAGAGAGCAGCACAACACTCACAATAGACATGATAGCAAGGTTTTCAACACACTACGCCATGGTGAGAACAATAGTGTTTATGTAAGACACAGCTTTCTGAGTGCTAATAAAATCTGTGGTTGCCTGCACTTGAGAGCCAAGGAGAACACCTCAAGTTCTGTGTTCTTAATTACAACAGAATAGCAAGAAGAACATAAAAAAAAATTCCAATTAGCAAAAGTTTGTTTGTGTTACTAAACAATAAGATAGGTCACCACAACTGACAGTCCATACTGAGTTCAGCAACAATTCCTGTTTACCTATTTATATCTTTAATGCAGGCAGAATGATTGTTAGAACCTGCTAGAGATTGAAATTATCATTTAGGACAGGACGTTTCTGTTGGAAGGGACCTACAATGATCATCTATTCCAACTGCCTGACCACAAGTTAAAGCACATTATTAAGGGCATTGTCCAAGTGCCTCAAATACTGACAGGCCTGGGGCATCGACCACCTCTTCTTGTTATCCTACAGGTCCTTCTGCCAAAAACCACCATGTAATGTATGTCACTTATGCAGACTTGGAAACTCCCTTTTCTGGAAGTTCAAGCAACTGATGCAATCTAAACTCTGCAGTAAAGCATGCAAACTAAAACTGGGGAGGCTTCCAAGTCTTGTTGCAGTTACAAACCAAACCAAACGAAAAAAAAAAAAAAGAGGGCACCTACAGGCTCTTATTACTGCTCAGTGCTGCAACTTCTACGTGGTTTTGGATGAGCTAAGCAGCAGCCTATAGCTGCTGTGAATGTTAACACTGCTATAGAGAAGCTTAAGGTAGATACTACGGGTAACCGCTCCATCCTGAAAGTATTCACCTTTCAGAATATATCTTCTAATAAGTACCTTAGCATCAGGCAAAATTCTTCCCTTGCTTCTGGAAGGGTTTTTCCTCAACCTTTGTTTTTCACTCTTTTACAATGCAATGGTTAGAAAGTACATACTCTTTCTCATACAGGGTCAATCCAGCTGCTAAGCACCCAGGCTCCCCGGGAGATGGAGTTTTTGGCTGCCTGGTATAAATTGCAATGAAGGAAGAACAAATAAAGTCCCCCCATGATAACATGAACATAACACAAAGGAAAGAAGGAAAAAAATTAAAATAATTTAAAAAAAGGGTGGTATCTAGAACACATCCTCTTTCCCATGTTTTTTGCCAGTTAGCTCAAAACTAAATCTCAGCCTCTGCTTTCTCCTAGTGCCTGGCTCATGTCCTAGATTCTGCCTACAAACCTCCACAAGTTCTCACCTTGACCTCAGGAAGGAGGACCCAAATCCTTTTGCACCCACTTCTGCTGATGTGCTCCACTGCCTTGAACTTCTAGCAAAATTGATACAAGCCTGCAAACCTGTTCTTGATCTTTCTCTACCCAGATGACACAAGGGTTTGCTGCTTCTTCCTACAACATTTCCACATTTCCGCTTCCAAGTCAGCTATATCTGGGCATATGACTCTCAGTCTTTTTTCATCCATATACAGCTCCTTATTTTTCTTCTTTTCCTACTGAGTTGCCCACTACCATTCTTCTGGAAATGTAGCTTCCATCTCCTCAACTCTTCCACATATCAACGTAGTTGATTATTATTCATCAATATTAATCTGACTGCTTTTACAGAAACACTGAAAATTCCTCTTGACTTATTACATGTTCTTCAAATGCAAGTAACTCATACCCTACTGAAAACACACAACAGAATTTGCTGACTTACTGAATGTACCAGGTCTGGCTGGGATGGAGTTAATTTTCTTCACAGCAGCCTGAATGCCATGTTTTGAATTTGTGACCAAAACAGTGCAGATAACATAGAGATGTTTTAGCTGTTGCTGAACAGTCAAGGCCTTCTCTATTTCTCACTCTGCTGCCCCAGTGAGTGGGCTGGGGGTGCACAAGAGGCTGGGAGGGGACACAGCTGGGACAGCTGACCCTAACTGACCAAAGGGATATTCCATATGGTATAATGTCATGCTCAGCAATAAAAGTAGCAGGTACTCTTTCCAAAGTAGCCCTCACTCAGAGACTGCCTGGGCATTGGTCTGCTTGTGGCAGGTGGTGAGTGACTGCCTTTGCACTACTCGGAACCTTTTGCTCCTCTCTCTTTGCTTCACTTAAGCTGTATTTATCTTGATCCATCAGTTTTTTCTTGCTTTTGCTCTTCTAATTCTCTTCTCTATCCTGCTGCAGGGAGGAGACAGGGGGAATGAGCAAGCATCTAGGTAGGCCCTTAGTTGCTGGCTGGGGTCAATCCCTGACACCAAGGGAAAAAAAAAAAAATTCGGTATGCTCCATTTCACTCTCCTAATCTTCCCAGTCAGTATCAGCCTCTCACAGGTCCCTTCATGCATGAAGAGAGTTATTGAAGCTACAGTGAAATTCTGCAACAGAGACTTCCAGATAGGATGTATAAAACTATCAAAGGATGAACAGAACTATCAGAACTAATGAGGTTTTTTTCTATTTATTCTACTTACTGCAGCTCTTACGTCCAACATGTAAAATACAGTGCAGCCTTAATATCGCAGTTTGCTCAAACCGTGCTGATATGCTGCACAAAATTTACCTAAAGTATTTTCTCTCTGATAAAGGGGAAAAAAATAAAAAGGATCATGGCAGAAGACATTTAAATTAAATTCTTAATCACAATCTATAGCAAATGTAACGCAGAAGAATTTGAGCAAAATAAAATCTCTCACAACGCAAGGGTAATTAACTTAAAAGCAGCACAGCATTTCACTCCTAGGTCCTGACTGTAAGATCTACCAGCTAGTAAACCTTCAAAGGAATAGAAACATTGATCCACAGAAACTAATACTCTTCCCACTGTCTGTTGTAGACAGATGCTACTGCTATTCATGTCTTTGCGAATTTACTGAATTTCCCAGTCATCCAGAATGGACCATGTTTCTGGTTTCTAAAAGATGTTAAAAGGTACTGATTTCATACTATTTTTGGAAGCATCCAAACCACCAGAACACCAAACCCAACCTCTTGACCAAAGACTTTTAGCAGAGTCAAAAATACTACTAGAAAAACAGGACTCAAGATTGCCATCATTCATTCTCTTCCTTGCCCTCAGTACACTAAGAAATCTGCGCTATCCCCAGTTATTTCTGGAAAGGACCATTTCATACTTTGGAAAGGGTAACTATTGCACAGTTTCAGACAAAAACGCCAGTGCTGCCCAAGGTACGTTGAGGCAGAGCTATGAACAGAACCTGACATAGCTAGAGTCCTGTCTCACCCATTTTCCAACTGGACGAGGATGCAGCAGTATGGCAAATTAGAAAGCTGCTTTACAAACTCAGCCATAGCTTGGCTCTGTGCCACTGTCCAGATCACACAGAGAAATGTATCACAGCAGAGGAAATCTAACTCTTTATCTAGGTAGGTGAAACTCTTACCAAAAGCAAAAGATCTCAAGCTGGGTCTTAACAGATGACCTGAAGCACAGGTGGTGCTGGTTAGAGCTGCAATACCTTTAGACACAATAAATATTCAGTTCCTAAATGCCTAAAACAGAAATGAGGCATCTCTATGCCTACACTTACACCAGTGTCTTACAAATAATTGCATACGCCAGACGTAATAAATGTTATCAGTGCTATGGCTATGATAACACAAAGAAGGGTCATGGTGGATCCCATCTTCCCCTTCCATAGTCAAATTGGAAAATGCCTGTACAGTGTACAAAGAGGCAAAGCTCTGAAATCTGATGGCAATCCATGTGGCCATAAATCTTCCTCACAAGCTGTCCTAAGAATCCTGGAGTGCCAGTATAAATTATTACCACACATCATCAAGCAGAAAAGCCCAATACTTAGTTTACTACCATACATTTCTGGTTTACATTGGACTGATTGTTGATGCCCCTTTAAGAACGAATTGCAGCAGCTGGAAAAACTCAACTTGATACTGAGAGCAAAGTGCAGGAGACAGAACCTACACATCCAGGGAGAAAGGTCAAAATTGAGTCCAAAACAAATCTCATTTTCAGAGAGGCAAATGCTACCACTTTCAGAAACTTATGCTACAAGCTTCTCCCTGATGGCTATATGGAACTAACTAACAAAGAAAGTGTATTGTTTAGGAGTCAGTTTAATTCATGTGAGTATTAAATAATACAAGCATGTGACATGGATGGCTTCTTTCAACGGACTCGTTTACCTAGTCTATGATGTGCTTGTGATTTCCTTAAATATATTACACTACAGTTCTTGCTTTGAACGAGGTATTGGAGCAATGCAAAAATACACATGCAATTTCACTGCTAGCACATAATCACAGCCATGAGAAGATAAACACCAAAAAAATGCCTAGTCTTTTCTCATGCAGTGTAAAGACAATTTTAGCAACATCTTTCAATCCTGTGTCGTATAATAATCTAACAATTTGGAGTGAACCATTGGCTCACTACTCCTGGAGAACGGGGCTGCTCCACACTGTCACTTGCCGGCAAACCCCCAGCGCAACCCTGGCTATTGGTGCTGACTGATGCCACCCATCTCTCCACAAGCAGAGCTGCAGAAGACAGATGGAGAAGCTAATGTCAGAACAATAGATGACAGTAGGAGCCAAAACCCACTTCAGATTGAAAGATCAGGAAGTAAACAATTAAATAAACCCCATAAGAATGTGCAGAGCGCATCTTCCCTCCCAGTTCAGCAAGAGATTTATCATGCAAATAGAAAACAGTTCATTTCAGGAAGGAAACGATGGATAACAAAAGGGATTATTTGACACAGGAAAAAAAGCAGTCGCAAGGAAGTTTTTTCTATCAGATAACCACACCAGAGATAATGACGACTCTGGTCTAGTTTTTAACGGAACTGTCTGTAATACCAGTAAAACTTTAGCCTCCTTTCCCACTGGCACTGAAGGCAACATTTTGCCTGATGACTGAAAGACTGAACTATTATGAATCACCTCAGCACTGGGACTCAAGAGATAAACTTTATGCCACGACACATACGTGTGTGTGTGCGTATATACACACACATATATATATACACACACATATTAATATCATCACTATTATTATTATTGTTGCTGTTATTAATTAGTCTTTACTATGCTTGGAATAAATGGAGTTCAAGATCAAGTGGTCACTGTGGATCCCAGGTACCATCTTCACTTGCTGATACCCATGGATAGATGCTTTAATCCAAATGACATTCAATAGCCTTCCAAGGGAAGGAAGTTTGTCATGGACAAAGTTTGCCGCTAACATTACATTGTCACTTTTTCTCAAAGCACATGGTCCATTTTACTTTTACAGTAAGACTATATATATATTTCCAATATATTGTAAGTGAATCTTTATACATTAGCTTTATGTATTTACATAAGTAAAATACGGACATTTAACATACATATACATAATATAAAATGTAAAAAGAAAGGTAGGACACCTCCAATCTGCTTTATAGGCTTTCAGTCACATGGGTCTCAAATAAAATATTTGTTAGTTATTAATTATAAATAAATCATAATAAAATATTTTGTAATACATATTTTTACCATATTTTAACAGTTCCAGTATCATTCAATTGTTTCCCACGCACTGCGTGACAGTGTGCATGAAAATCCCTAACATCACAAGGGAAGAAAAGACACACATGGGATGCAGCAGAATGGTAACATCGTTGCTAAAATTAAAAATTAGAATTGCCCAGAGTTTGAGGAAGGTTTTAGGTGTTTTCCTGTTTTCTCCAGTTCATACATTTGGCGATACTGACAGTCTAGTTCTTTATGCATGCAAAACAGAGAAGCAGCAGTAAAATGTGCAAATTCCTCTCTAAAAGCTGTGCCAATATATCTTCACTCAGAGCTCCAGGATAATTGAGTTGTCTACTTCATTCAGCTCCTGGCAACTGCAGCTACGGTTTTGTGCTGTATCTACCAACAGTGGAAGTGAACCAAGATCAACAATTCATTTTACAGAAGCCACCATGCAGCAATTATATGGTTAAGCATTTTCAATTGGTACCTGAATTCAATTAAGTGTGTTAGAAGTAAAAGGCTGCTTAGCATTATATACCTCAAATCAACTAACTTGTCCCCGTCTTCTACTGACATATGACTATCCAATCATGTTTGATAAGAAAAAGCTCAAAGACTTACTATTTTCAAAGCCCACAAAGATTAAAGGACATAGTGAAGACACTTACTAGCACCGTCACACTGTTCAAACCACATACTCCTGAAAAATCATTATTATTATGATACAAAATGAAAAAGAAAAGTGCAACACTCTCCTAACATCTCATAAAGAAATAATCTGCTAAGAGTTTTTCACAATGTCTCTTGCTGGTTTCTGTTACCACCTACTATTTCTGTCAACACGTGCAATCAGTTCGTTGAATGAACCCATACAGGATGCAGACATCATTGTTTAAAATGATCACTTCTGAATTTTCCTCAGTTGCAGTTCCTGCCTTTAATAGTCAGTCAGTGAAGTGACTGACTTTTGTAGCATACCACTAAAAAAAGACAAATTTTAACTTAGAATTATTCACATGCAACATTCGTTGCCAAATAACAAATGCTTTAAATGGGTTCTACTTCTGTCTTTGCTGATTTTTCTAAAGTGGACCTCAGCACTACTGTAGCACAGTGCCTTCAGCCACCAAACCACATCAGTTTTTTCACACCACTCCTCTTTTCAGAGGATACAAAGCCAGGAGACCTCCAATCTCCCCTGGGGGCTTTTAGCCTCAGGAATTTTGAAGCAGTTTGAAAGCGAACAAGGCAACCAACAGAACAAAGTTCTCATCTGCCCATGGAAGAGTAACCAAACTCGAGGCCTGCAGGGAATCCTTCCAAGGGCAAAGTTAATGCCTTTCTAATGCCAGGAAGCATCCTGCCATCACTCCCCTAACGTCCAAGGCCACTCCCAGCCATCACCCCACCCACAACAGGAGGGAGAAAAGATTAGTTACTACTAGGGATGTTGCAGTTATCAGCCTCTGCTCTTTGAGCTTTCCAGTTTGTTAACCTGCAGAAGAGGTGGTAGATACAGCAAAGGAGAGCAGGCTGAGGTGCAAGGGGTCCTGCACAGGACTGGGTTCTCGCTGCAAACCTCATCAGTTTTGCTGACTTTCAAAAGAGCATTTAACAACAGGCACAGATTTACACAACAGAACATCTCTCAGCCTCACTGCTGCTTCTACTTCCATTAGCACAGCTATCAGCAGGATATATTCACACTGGAGGTGGATGACCAGGAAATGGTGCAATTTGGCGGGCAAGGAACATGACTACATTCTGCCTCCACAGTGATTTGGCCATGGGGTAGAGAGGAGCATACACAGCCAAGACAAATACTAGCATTTGTAGTTGGTTAAGTGTAACAACATTTAGGCATTTGTAAGTAACATCACGTTTAACAGTCACAAAGCCCGTTGACAATAGCAGGCCAAATAGGACTCCAAATCCATTACATCAAATCCAATTTCCATGAAATCCTTGTGTCAAACAAGAATAATATTGTAAATTCCTTTTCTGCTAGCAGGGGATAAAACTGGGGAGGCAGGGGGAGACACAGGTCATGAATCAAACCAATAGCACTGCTAGACCCCTGAACGCATTCTCCTTGGTACATACCTTAGCTATAGGATCATTCAGTTTTGTGATAAATGCTTTATACATTGCTGCCTTAAAAATTAGCAGGTGGGAGTTCCCTGCTTAGTAAACCATAAAAAACCATTTTCTAGCTAGCCTAGTTAGTTTTAGTAGGAATAAAATCACTTTGCTATTTTATTCTGTTGACATACACACCCATGTGTTTAGACATACACTTTCAGATTTGTATGCATAAAATATTCCTACCATGACATCACAATCAATATTTAAACCAAAAATTAAACATATTAGTTTAGAGAACTCATGCCATCTTACCATAAAGAGCTTTTGCACTTGTTCTTGAATTCTGTTCCCTCTCTGTCTGAGCAAACGTTGGGGAACCATAGCCACTGGAAGAAAACGTTTCTGGTCAATTTCTGTATAGATGTATTTGCCACAGAGAAACAGGCACTGAGAAAAACCCTCCCCTTATGCAGGACTATATATACCTACCTAACAGAGGTAATGATATGGGATATTTGTTCTGCACCATGAATACAATGAAGCACGTTTCACTTAGGTTGGAAGCCCTTCTGAGTTTGGTTTGGTTTTTTTTTTGGGGGGGGGGGGGGGGGGGGGGGGGGTGCATTAATACAACATCGCACACAATGGGAGTGTGGTATGCACACAAATATTACCATAAGTAATCAAAACTACATTATTATTGTTGTTGTTATTATTATAATAATAATAACAATAACAACAACAATAATATTGACTATGCCAAAGACTCGATAGGATTTTGAGGGTTTTCCTGCACACACAGGTGTCATTTGTTGTTAATAACTTTAACTGCTTTTCATAAAAGACTTAAAAGGAATATCATTGCCTACAACAAATGGAAAGGCAATCCAACTTCCGAACATTGTAACAACAAAAGTGAGTCATGCACAAATTCACTTTAAAGGGACAGCAATGAGGACAGCACATATGCCCTGCTCATATGTACGTGTTCTTCAGCATCAGATTAAGTCAGTTGTCACTAGGGCTGCAAATGAGCCTAGTGCCATGCTTCTAATGCAGGGAGCACCTTATCTCAGGTAACCTACTTTCAGGTAGCAGTTGCTAGTCCTGTTTACTAGGAAACAATATTTTCTCACAGATGGAAAGGGCAGCTGCATCTTTTATGTATAAAAATGCATTCACTCAGAGCTAAGCTTGAACACCTCAAGCATAAGAAGACCTCTCAGAGTAATACAGTAAGTATGTTATGGCTACAGCAATTTATTTTCTGTTCCAGATGATTCTGTTCAATAATACAGCTTTAACCTTACACTAAAACAAAAATCAGTCATATCGTGTCTGTCAGTTTGGTTACATGGTTGTAAAAATGCACATTCTTTTAAAGAAACTGCCTTTGTATTATTCCAATGGGAACTAACAATTATAGCTCTATCTGAAATGAAAGCATAAAGAAGAAAATACAGCATTATTTTTTGTCCTTAAAAGGAAGATCAGAGGCATAACCTTACTTCATTTGAAGAAAATAACTTCCATATCCACCGGGAGGAGTGTTTGATATATGTCCATTCATTCTTATTGCCACTTACTGAGGGAAACGACCTGGGAAAAGAAACAATAGCATATGAATTGAAGTCTCTTAAAAGATGAAGGTTTAATACATACGTAACACAAACCTAACGAGAAAATTATCATTGAAATGGGAAAGAAACTGCATCAACAAGCTCAATTATTATTTGCATCGTGGTGATGCCTTGAAGACCCATTATGAAACTTCTCCCAGTTGTAATGTGATAGTTATTGCTTCAAATAATTTATAATTTAGTGAATAAAGTTATTATTATTGATACAATGGCCTTTAGGAATAGCTTTAGAAATAAAAGGCTGACTAAACAAAACCCAACATCTACTGCAGAAATTAACAAGATGTTCCAATTGGCAACTTTAATAGTTAAGCGTGCCTGATTTTAACCCTCAGCTCATTTCTTTCAAATGAAACTTTTGAAATTACCTTTTGATACATGCTCTATGAAACTTATTAGCTGAATTGTTAGAAAGATGCACAATCAAAACAAAACACAATTGTTAGCACAAAAGAAAACTTGGCTAGCAATTTTGGGACTAAAAAAAGCCCTTCTTTTTTAAAGCATTTAACATCCTGAAAGTTTGGCATGCCAAATGGAACCTCTCATATAACAGCAATACTGAAAAAGCCATGATGAAACAGCTAAAAGAATGCCTTCTCCCTTTAATAATGTGCCCATTTAAGTTAAAATTGACTCTGGAAAGTGACTTTCACAAGCCTCTAAACAATTAACAAATCCCTATTCAAATTTACCACGGGCAAATATTCTTTCATTTATACCTATATGAATAATACATATTTGAATGTTTCTTAACATCTCAATCATTAAACAGAAGATTTCTTTTAACTCTGCAAAATAGTCAAAAGTACCTCAGATAAAATTTGTACCTAACAAAACCTCCATTTCCAAAATTAGCACAACTTGCTTTGTTGTACTAGAGCCACCTTACAACCAGCTTATCTCCTGAATCACTAAGTCAACTTACTGCCTCACTGTAGCTGTTCTCTTGTACAAAGCAGCAGCAGCTGACTGACCTACAGTGCATACTGTATTTTGTACCCACATATGTTCTGCTACTTTCCTTTTTCAGGCAAAACCACAGTCAAAATCCAATTCTGTTCTTGGAGACATAGGAGCTGCTTTTGGTCTTCTGTATTGAGAACAGTCATATTTGTGCCTTTCCGAGGAACGCCTGACATCTACCTGAGATGCAGTTAGCAAAGCTAACTAGAACTGAGCTGTCTCAACTACATGCCAAATGGAATCATGTGGAAGTGTAGTATTGCCTTTAGTGAGCACATACTTGGCAATTTTGCTTACTATCCCTCTTTTTTAAAATTCTTCTTTTAAACCTTTGATTCCTCCTTGCAAAACATCTTTACTGACATATACTGGTCCTGTTTAGCTGCTCTAAGCCAGTTTTTGTAGAGTGCAGTACTTAGCAGCTGTCTCCAATAAGTTACTATCCATGACGAGTACTGCTCAATTCATTAGCAATTACAACCTTTGGGAAGCATCCTGAAATTGTCCCATGACTTGAAAAGATAAAAATATTCATTTTCTCAGCAGAATTTGCCAGGTCACTGTGCACTCCTTGTTCCATTTCAGCAACTGCAGGGACCAGAGCTACTCAAGAGTGTTCCTCTCCAGCTCATGCTGCCATTAAGCTCTTCAAGATTTCCTGCTGGCCATTAATTCTTACTCTCTGCAACACCACATGCAACCATTGCTCAATTTGTTACCCTGTGATTAGCCTCCTAAGAGTGACCAGATCCAAAAAAACTGACACAAATTATCTCCATTGCTTTTCAGTATCCCCAACTTTCTTTGCTCTCCATGCACACATTATTTAGCGTAACACTTATTTAATAATTCTATTTGCCATACCCTTTTATCACTGGCAGTCTTTTTCATAGCTCTATTTATAACAAACTCCACAGCTATCTCCTTTAAAGTGAGATGTGGGGAAAAAACTTGGTTTGAGTGTCTCAAAATTATTTCATTCCTCTAACATCTTAATCTGACAAATACTTGGGTTATTTGTGCTCCACTTAATTTTATGAAAGTGGTGAAACATATTTTAAGTAGAAGGAATGTAATATATTAGAAACTAAAGCTTCAGTCTTTAAAGTTAGCATAACGACACCAAGTTTTAAAGCAGCAATGAAGCTGAGCAGCAGATTTTCACATTAAGGGAAGAAAACATGCCTCATGACTAAACACTTGCCCACTGTCAGGCATGACAGCACTTAGAGTAAATATAAAAAGCTTTAAAATTATATTTTGAATCAAGTGATAATGAAAATCTGAAGTCAGAAATGTTATCTGTAGAAAAAAGAAAGGCAAGCAGTTTGTTCTGCCAAGTAAGCACAAAAGTTTTAGTTTTAGCTGATAAACGAAACACTTGCTATTTGATAGCCGAGTAAAGCCAACAAGTACTTCCTGTCCCTCATGCCCGTTTCCACTGTTAAAAAACCAAATGCCAAGACAACTATTTTGACATGACAATTTCAAGAGGCTACGCAATGCTTCTATCACTTGGTTCAAGAAAGCTCCTGAATATGAATACAAACAAATCCTTTCAGTCATTATTTATAATTAGTCCAAATATTCGTAACAGCATCAAAAAGCTACTCGTATTTCCCCCAAATTATCAGGCAGTTTCATCTCTTTCAACCTAAATGCTTCCAAAAAAAAATATTTTAGGAAAACTCTTTACATTTTTTATTAAGTGCATGATGGAAAGAAGAAAAAAGACCCACAAAAGGATAACCGAATGTGCAGTGCTTCACCTATTATTCTCTTCTACAGCTTTCTCTGCTGCATTTCTCATCTCAAATGCTCTTTCATCTCTTACAACCAGTCCCATAGCAAAAGTCAACTCATGCACACTGCAAAGCCATTGTAATCCAGGAGTCTATTAATAAACTCCACTTCCTCTTTAATCTTCCCTTTCACCTCAGCCCAGCAGTTCACAGCAACACACGCTGGTGTTCTGGACTTTAAGATAAACATCCTTCAAAATTAACTGTATGATCCCTCTTTAACAGGCCTGAAGTATTAACAGTTTACTTGTGAATATGCCCAAGAACGGTCATGCCTTTCTGAGGATTCTGCAAAGAAACCATGCGTACTCTGAACAAGAAATATTTTAAACCAGGAAAACTAAATAACCATTTAAGAAGATATTAATAATAAGAAAAAAGCTAACATAATAAGAAACAAAGATAAATATTAAGGTATTTATCTTTAAATATATTATTAAACCCAGTAAGAAAACAGTTGTAAATTTGAAATTCCTAAAAACAAATACATACTGAATTCTCTTCCCACCGTGTCAGAGACTGAACAAAAAGAAATCCACCTAGGACTTCACTGTTGCCATCAGCTTTATTTTTGAAGGGACTTCAGCATATTGATAGTAAGCAGCAATATAAATGACAAGGCTCCAGCCCTTGTAACACACAAACCATTTCTGGAGACAGATATACTTTGGTTCTTTAGTAGCCAACAGTTAGAGGTGCTTAATCCCAACCATGAGGAATATTATACTGGTATACAACATTATTATATCAGACATAAATAGCCATTTTAAGGATCTGCCCAAATGCTACAAATACTCTCCACCTTCCATACCTCTTGTAGCACAGCAGCTTAATAAAAGGCAATACAGTCCCTGTGCAACAACAAGCTGGCACATCAGCAACTCACATGCCCTGCCATTTAATTTCCTAGTAGGAACTAAAGGTAAAAAAATGCCTCAATTTACTTGTAAAAATCCCTTTTCTAGAAGAGCCGAACTATCTCATTAAAGAAAATGAGATATTGCAGAGACAGGTGTTTTTTTTCCACTTATCCTGAATCCATCAGTCCCACCCAGTAGCATATCACACCACCAGATGGACAGAAAGAGAAACAGCTTAACAGCATGGACATTTTAGAAATTATGGAGGGGGAAAGGGTTAAGGAGAGAAGGATGTAGGGGAAGGAAAAAGGAAAGCCAAGAATGGCTGGAACAATAATTATCTACTGATTAACCAAATATTGTTAGTAATAAGCCATTGTTATCACATGCCCCCCCCCCCCCCCCAAAAAAAAAAAAAACCAAACAAAAAAAAAAACCAAAAAAACCCCAAGAATTCTTCCCCAGGTAGATAGCAGGCACAGGCTGTAACTCCAGCCTAAACTATTACAAGGTAATGCATATCTGTAGCGGATCTGACATTGCAGTAATGTCAGATCAGGGGACGCTTTCTCTACCCTTTCCCTTTGAAAAAATATTACAGAACAACAAAAACAACAACAAAAAAACCCCAGATATATCCATGCTACACTATAACTCATCATGCATTCTATAAAAATGCTTCTTACTGCTATCCCACAACATTCAGTACTGTTGTTCCACAGAATATGAACTACTAAAACTCGCTGCATGACTTACTCTTTTTCATTTGTTTTTTCCTCGAACCTCGCCCTGTTCACACACACACATTTTCCTTCCTCATTTTTGAATAGTTATTACTTCTAACCCCCCTGTTTCTCCACACTAAGATAATTTCTTAGTTATTCCTTATGTCCTTGCATCTTGGTGTCTTCTCCTCTTGTGTCTACCTTGCTCTGACCCAACACTCCCCTATTTGTATCTCCACTCCAGTCACAAATTTTACAAATGGGGAACTCCTGACAGAAATATGTCCCAGGAGTCAGATGAAATGTTGCTGCTGCCCTCTGCTCTGGGGCTTCTTCAGACAACCACCGAGAGCAAACATGAGTTCTGCTGGCTATTCAACATCCTGCCTCAAGATAAACACCAAGATGCACTTGCATGCATAAGCGAGTATTACTTTGGAAATGATCACTGGGGATTTTCCATCCTCGGTACATTGATATCAGAATTCTCTGAGACAAACTGCTACTGGTTGGGCTGGCAGCAGCTTTGTACTGTAATGCTTTCTATTTTCAATTAACAGGATTGGAGCATCCAAAGGCTGGTCAAAAAGATGACAGCAAAAATCACACAGAAAATTGAAACTTAGACCCTGCAAGTGATGCAGTTTCAAGACAGAACACTTGGACTTCATTCACCACCACTCTGGCTGTTGTCCTCTTTGACTCTTTCAAGCCATCTTATTAATGATTGGGCTGTTCTATTAATGAACCTTTCTGAGAAAGGAATAGGTACCGCAGTATACATTCCTGTGTCCAAGTATGACGACTTCAAGCAAACATGTTAATACAATAGCCGCAAAAAAATAATTTTGAAAGTGCTGTTACTTTCATGTCTTCTCTGGTTTCAGAGTAATCCTGCATGGCCACTGGCACAAATTACACTGCATCTCAGTTTATACAAGCCTGCACTGAGTTGCATCCTGTGTTTAGATTTCAGTGCATCCCCAACCCACCCTTCTGCTGGATGCAACGTTAGCTAACCGGGGCTCCTGCTAAGGAAACCTGAGGGCGGGCAGGAAAGGACTGGATATGCCCCCCTCTTCCCCCTGAATTTCACTCCTGATAGAAACCTGAACTTAAACCCAGAATATTATTTGCCTGTTTGTCTAAGGGGGCAGAGAGGTAGGAGCATTTCAAGAGACTAATGACTGTGACATAAATGAATACTGCTCTGGCCAGGCAGGGAACACCACATGACAGGGGGACAGAGCATTGCCCAGCAGGAGGGATTTGTAAGCGTATTCACCTGCACAGAGCAGTCCAGCAGATGAGCTCAATCAATGCTGCTTTATCCAGTTACAAACCGTGTTACAGTTTTCATTGACTTTGTGAAAAATAGTATTTTCTCCTCAGTCCTTCAGCAGAAGGAGTACACTACATTCATCACTGCGATTCCTTTCAGCAGGAGGGACAGGATAAATTTATTAAGACAATATGGTGATATAATTGTCAAAGTAGTAAACTCTATATGATAATTCAAGACCAGTCTTCAGAGCCAGAACTGTTACCGAAGAGAGAAGCTTTCTGTTGGGAAAACTAATAAGATAAAAAAATGCATTTTGAATCTTCTTTTTTCCTACTATGACATTTTCCAGTGATTCACTGTTAATGAAATTAATTGTAACAGTATAGTAAAGATAAATGTCCTTTATTTTGAGAAAAAGCAGAAATATGAAGACCAACAGAAAGAACTGAACGAATATATTTCAGATAGATCCTGTTCATAGACTTAGCCCTTACTGCCACACTAATAAAGACCCTGCTTGAAAACACGTTCTTACTCTGGCACGGCGACCTATTTCCATTCAATTCACTCAGGTCTGGCCATAATTTATAATTAACTGTATTAAAAGAAAATAAAACAGCTTTACAGATACAAAAGCTTCAAAGACTTCAAATCCCTATTGCAACAAAGGAATGTTAATAAATATGCCAAACACTAAAGCCACCACTCACTGCTATTTTTAATTAGACAATTAACCACCTCATCTAAAGCAAGATGAGTATTAATTACCAAGATCAGGATAATTATGCAGACCTTGCAGAAAGTATCACCGCAGCTGGAAGACCAGTATCTTGTATGAAAGGGGGGGGGGGGGGCACCCAACCAACACAAAAAAACCCTTCACACATACAGAACAGTCTAAAGAAGGCGGCATCTGTGGCACATGAAGGAATTTGTAGGAGGACATAGAAAAAAAGGAATTATAAAGTATCATAAAAAAATCAATGTCTCTGGTAAGTCTACCTCAAGTATTTGAAAAGGATCAAAGAAGAAAAATTCATCCAATGGAAGTCGTAACGGATTTAGAGAGCCATGGGCATCCTGCACCAGAGCTTACTTCGGCACCTCATCTACAGCACCCAGGAAACCCTGCACACCCATGTAGACTCACACAAAGGATACAGGAAAACAATTCCCATGGGACAAGCCCCAGCAGCATCACCACCTTCTCCCTTATAAGCTGTTCCTTGAACACTGGAAAACAGTTACGAGAAAGCTAAAAATTAAATTCTGTTTTAATTTAATATTTATTGAAATTCAGAGCAGTGGTTCTCAATTCACACTTGACTTTGAAGGCTACTGCTTTTATTGCAGACCTAAGAAAGGGTCCAGGTGTCTGGAACAGGTCTACTTTATTCCCCACCCCCCCACCCCCAAGTACAGCAGCGAGCTAGCAAAGGAAACTGTTTTTACTCGAAAATCCTAATTCCAACATGGCTACAACAGTGCACTCAATATTTCCACCTGAGAAGTACAATAATTTGTTCTGGTTTGAGTTTTCAGTAGTTTTATTGTTTGCTTGCTTGTTTGTTGCAGTTGTTTTTTTTAAACAAACTGACTTGGAACGACTGACTGGTGAATACAGCTGACCTAGCACAGATACCAGTTTTATTTCTCTTCTTCATGGTCTCTGATTTTTTTTCATTACTTCCTTTTATTCCTTGTTACACCATACTTCAAATGAGATCGTTAAGATTTCAAGAGGGCATCCCAGACACTGGTTTGAAAGTCACCTTTTGACTTTAGAAATGAGAACTTATAAATAGCATTATAATACTAGTGTGTATGTTTAGTTGGGCCAGCAGAAAACAGCAAGAAACAGCATGCAGAGGGTGCTTCTTCCCAGATGCCATATAAGCAAGAAGACAAATGTCAAAAAGATCATGAAATTTTGACATACTTTTCCCTTTCACATTGGAAACAGGCTGTGAGTGTAGCTGATTAAATATTTCTGAACAGTTTCTTGCACTGAAGTGCTTGTGAAAATGTTAAGAAATGGTAAGACTTACTGTAGTAATACTATTCAGTATATACTTAACAAGACAATGTCTTTAGGTGTCATATGTTGTTTTAAATAAAGTTTTCCTCTTGGTCTGGTCAAAAAAATTAGTGAACTCCCAACATAGTTAAAATACTGCTTGCTGCTGCAAGTTGTCCAACCGGAACTGGCTTAACCACCTACCCACGTCTACTCACAAGCTTAATAGCTGTGTCATGACACGCTGACATTACTAAAATTGGTGTGGTAGAGTTCATAACAAAAGCTGAACTGACATACACCAACCAGACCATAACAATTAACATCAAGCAGAAGGAGGAAAAAGGACAGGAACATTCATCAACACCTCCCTAGTTTAATAGAACCGTGGCAAGGTCTAATTCTTGTTTTCACAAATACACCTTCTTCAGTTTTGGTGAAGTTATTGTATTAGCTTTTATCTTGCAGGCCTTATAGCCAGACACTGACACTGCAGTTATCATGGTCTCAGACATGGCAATAAGCGAGTCCCATTGCAAGACTTTCTTACTGTTCCCCACTTAAACTTTCATTCTAGCCCTATTTAAAAGAAAAGAAAAAACCCCCCTCCAAACACAAAACCTCCACTCCACACAGCTGATATCTATTCTTATTTATTCTCAACAGGGCAGCACACAGAATAAATCAAAGGCTCATTTCTATAAAAATCCATCAGCCAGTTACTTAGAAGAACCAATTTCTAGGTTAGTAGTAGGTTACAATCTTGAATTAAACAAGACAAAATAAGCTGAGTAGGAGCAACATGCACTAGTTTCCCGATTCTCTTCAAACGCCCAAGCTCCATACTGCTGTGGACCACGTTTTGATGGTATCTTTTGATGATATGGACCCAGCAACATTTATGAAATCTGGATCTCTTCCACCAATAAAGTGCTCCAAATGCCAACTCACACAAGTCTGAAAAGCCTCAAATTTTATTACAGGAAGGGTTCACACTCTGTATCTTACTGTGATATTTACATTTTCTATAAGGGGTTCCAAATAATGTTTATCAATATGGTGATAGGCACTTTATACATACATATATATATATATATATATATAAAGTTTCCATGAAGTTAAATGAAAACAGAGAAGGCCACATGTAACAAAGGTGAACAAACATTTCAGATTTAAAAATTATTAGTCAGACCATAGCATTTCACCAATGCTCAGGTGAAAGATAAGCTCACAGTAGAGCTCAATAGCAAAACTAAAACTTTTATTTTAAAACCATGGTACATGAGCACATACTATTCCAATAACAGTGATTAACTCCTCAAACTTCCCTATTAAGAAAGGTCTAAACTAAATAATGTGCAAACAAGGCAGAACATGAAGCTTCACAAGGCTGAAATAAAAAAAAAAAAAAAAAAAAAAAAAGCAAGCTCATGACTTTAGGTAACATGATTTAAAATAAACACCACTATCAGAAGTTTTGGGATTTAACAAGATTTTAATGCTAGAAAAGTGAGTATTCATATTCTCAGATGTAATTTAAAATATTCCCCATATATTTTTCAGTGTACTTTAAACATCATGTATACATGAAAGTATTAAATTAACATGTGAGACTTGAAAGGTATTTGAATTAATCAACACAGAAGACTTGGTAAGTATTTGAATTAATTTCAAATCTAGTCATCACGTCTCCTAAAAGGGACCAGGTTTTCACTTGTCACACACACACAAACCACAGAAGTAGCAGAATTTGTCCTCAAAGCGACGTAGTTATGAAGCTGTAGTGTTTAACAGCAACATTGCCAGTAATTGTGAGTTCAAACCTCTGTGCCCTGCCTTGCATGGAGTGCTTTATAGACACTAACAGAAAATTGTACATTATCTTTAAAACTTACCCTGTGTTACAGGAATCCAATTTCTTCGAAACTGACAGGCCTAAGAAAATGACTTTGTCTTTAACATGGGGGGAAATGTTGCTCCTGAAAGTTGGTATCCAAGTTGCCATCCAGTTACTTAATTGATTACTACCTCTTGTATTTTTCATTAATAGTCGGATACATCATGAGTATCTAGATACACACTGTCCATATAGTAAGGTAACAACAAAACCAAAAACATAGGGACTCTGAAAATAGGACAAAAGAAAATAAAATTAAATTTTAAAGAGAAATGGAGTTGTACTGTAAGTTAAGACCTAGCACCAGCAGTCACTGACTTCTACAAACCCTGTTCCATTTTCCTATCCATGAAAGAAAGAACCCATATCACCATCACTCAGGGGTGGTAAGTGAACCGAGATACTCAATTTAATACTATCAAAAATACAATAATTTCATTGTATTTGGAAAATATGCACTGAAAATAATGTATGTTTTTCAAGGGAACGTTACTTTTTCCCCTTCTACTTGAAGTACCGCCTTGACGCCAATCAGGTAATCTAAAATAATTTCCCACTCCACAGCAGAGTGGAGTAATGCAGAGATAGGAGCCATGTGACTTGTTCACTTGTACATAACTGTGAAGTCAAATGGCCAGTCCCTCTATATCACACAGCATTTCCCTGATGTTTTTCCTTCTGAACCATGAATTTAAAACAATAAACTTCAAGGACAACTTCCCCTTACCTAGGGTTAAAACCAGGCGTATGACTGCACACTAAGACGCATGACCTTGAACACAGTCTAGGCAGTTCTCAGCACTTTCAGACATGTGATAACTCACCTGCATCCAAATATCACCTGGAGATGTTTGTTTGAGTCACCAAAAATCTTGAGCATCAATTTTTGTTTGCATTAATGCAGACATAACCTGAAGAGCCTATATTACAATTCAGCAAGTAAACAAAGGGCTATCTTAAAATATCTAAGCATAACTGATCAGTGCACATTGGGGCTACAACTCTTCAGCACAAAGCGATTCAAGTGTAAAAGAACTTACTGAACTGAGGTCACTGATGAACGAAGTCACACCCTGCTGCAGTACTAACAGCATGCTTCTGTAAGTCAGCATTTCTTTCATGGAAGAAAATAAACCGAGCAACAACAGATTCCACAATTTGTGGGAAGAAATTTAATTTAAACTTTTAGCATTTCATGTCTCTGATTTTCTAGTTGCAATTTTTTATGTTTCTCTGTACAGATACAATTTTCTTCTCCATTAATCTGGGCCAAGCCCTTCCTCTACAGGCATTACAATAATGAAAACATATATTCAACTAACGTCAAATTCTGGAGGTTTGGTTGGGTTTTTTTAAGTTACCCGATCAAAGGCAGAAACATGATTTTTTTCCAAACCAATTAACAAATTCACATTTCCCAAAGCAGCCTCTGACATGAACGGCCATGCTTGGCAAATTACAGGCCTGACTTCTAGGAGTAAAAGTATACATGTTTTTAAATTTCAGTGCCCTTATAATCACATACTAGATTTCCAGCAAATATGCAGTGCTTTAAGATGGCAAAATTAGAAACTCAATAAAAGACAAATTTCAATCAATGCAAAATGTTTTGGCTCCCATTTCCTCTAATTGTGGAGTTTGAATTTTCACATATCACCAGAAAATTTTGCCCAGGAGTTTGTCACTACTGGCTACGAAGCCAAATTTAACAAGATTTTGCCAGAAAGGGATGCTGAAATACTGCAACCAGATATTTTATTGCAACTTGCTCATTCATTGAATTGAAAACATTTTGCTGAGGCATTTCCAATGTCATTTTTTTTCTAAAATTATGTGAGATAGGCTCCCAATGGAAACCTCAGAGGAGCTCAACTTTTATGAAAAGTTACCACTGGTTTAAAAGGCAGCTAACTTTCAAAAATCTTTCAGAATACAGATTTACTGTTCTCCATTCAGTTCCTTTATTAAAAATCCGTGTGTCAAGGAAGTGTGGATGGGAAGGTGGAAGGGTGTCCTGGTTTCAGCTGGGGTAGAGTTAATGTTCTTCTTAGTAGCTGGTGCAGTGCTATGTTTTGGATTTGGTATCAGAACAATGTTGACAGCACACGGATGGTTTTGGTTGTTGCTGGGTCACGTTTATACTAAGGCAAGGATCTTCAGATTCTCTGCCTGCCAGCGAGAGGCTGGAGGGGCAGAAGAAACTGGGAGGGGACACAGCCAGGACAGCTGACCCAAACTAGCCAAAGGGATATTCCATACCATATGACATCATGCTGCGTATACATGCTGGGGGAAGAAGAGGGAAGAGAGGGATGCTCAGAGTGATGGCATTTGTCTTTCCACAAGTGTGGATGGAGCCCTGCTTTCCTGAACACCTGCCTGCCAAGGGAACGTAGCGAATGAATTCCTTGTTTTTCTTTGCTTGCATGCATGGCTTTTGTTTTACCTATTAAACTGTCTTTGTCTCAACCCATGAGTTTTCTAACTTTAACATTTCCAATCCTCTCCCCATCCCACTGTGTGTGTGGGGGGGGGGTGGGGGTGGTGAGTGAGCAGCTTCACAGTGCTTAGTCACCAGGCAGTGTTAAACCACGAAAAGGGGAGAAAGGGAAGGAGCTATAAAAGCCGTATGTGTTAGAGGGGTGATGGATGAAGCTGGGGAAATCTGAATGCACCATTCATTTCCATGCACTTCAAGAACTGTTCTAGAGCTGATTCTAGAGATCTTAACATGACATAAGGAATACCCAGCTACAATGTTTTTTCAGAGATACGATTACCCTTCTACAGAGCTAAGAAAGAATTAAACTGCTTTATCTTTCAAGATGAAACACTGAGTCTTGCACAAATGCTAGTCACTGAAGGTACTATAGGTTGGTTGGAGTTTTCTTTGTTATCTTTATTCCCCTTCCCCCCCCCTCCCCCCCCAAAGCACATTGGGATTGCTCTGTATCTCTTTGATACTTCTAATACATGATACTGAACACAGCTGTCAGACTTCACAGGCTGCTTAACTTTCAATAGTAATGCTACTACCACAAAACAAATTACACCTTCAATTGCA
The DNA here is from genome assembly GCF_023634155.1 of Falco peregrinus. Taxonomy (NCBI): domain Eukaryota; kingdom Metazoa; phylum Chordata; class Aves; order Falconiformes; family Falconidae; genus Falco; species Falco peregrinus. The sequence goes on from NC_073726.1 coordinate 71,676,535, forward strand.
ATAAGAATTACCTGTGAAGACAGTTCTTAAAGCAATGAATGTTACCTTAAAACCTATTTTCCATAAGACCCTTATCCTCCTGGTCACACCCATGTGGCTAGAAAATATGTAGATCCCTGTAAAAGACACTGGAGCAATGGCATCCACAGAAAATTTTTGAGGAATGAAGGCCTATATAAACAGAGCTTTCTCCCACATTGCAGGCAACTAAGAGATCCTGTTTATTATAAAACTTCACTAGCTCCTCACCAATGATGAAATCTTGTTTATATAGCTCTGAGTTGCCTACATTGTTACACATTTTCTATTTGATGAGAATTAGAAGGATATTTTTTCTTTTTCCAGAAGGCACACGAGATAAACTTTAAACTCATACCCAGTTTCAAAGGAAAAATATTTGTCCTACACAAAACCTCCATTCAGAGTCCCTGTTTTTACTACTGTAAGAAAAATAGCTGTGCCCTGGATAGTTTGTTCATGTATGCCAATAAAAGCACATTGGATTAGAGCCAGCACTTCTAGCAAGCACCCAAAAACTTCTGAAATCCTATGAAAAGTAGAACTCTTTTCTCTGCCTATCCCTTTTATATTTCCCATTTGCAGTACCTATTACTTGTTTCCATTACATTTGTCTTTATATTACTGTAAGAAAAAGAGGAAAATAAGACTAAAGAATAGAAGCAAAGCTTTAAAAAAAAGCTCTTTTATGAAAAAAAAAAAAGCTTTCAGCTATCTTTATACAAAGTTTTAAATGTTAAGCATATGCCCTTTCGAACTCTGCTCTAATTAAAAATGATAAAACAGACTAAAATATATTCATGTTTTAGAGATATAAAGAACTAAAACCATACTGACATAAATACTTAGGTGCCTATGCTTTCATGTAGGAGTCTTATCACAATGCTTGCTGCTTAACCTAGGGCAGCTCTGTGGCACAGCCAGGGTATAAAAGAACCTGGAGAAAATTCTTGGGAATTTATTCAGATCATAGCAGGATTTACTGTGCAAATGTGCTTCCCCAAAACTCAATGTTTTTCTAAACAGTGTCCCAGACAATCCCAGAAAATGGGGCTACAAGAGAACGAAGTCATCATCCATCCTTAAGGCAGGAGCAACTGTGCCAAGGTACGTCCCATATGGTAGTACTTCCCAACCCCTTCCTTGGGCCACTGGTGAGAGAGGACAAAAACCAACCCTGGGGAAACGCAGGGTCTCATTGGCCTTACTCTAAAAAAGTTTTTCTCAATAAATAATCTAAAGCCTTGTTGCAATTTAAACATGCTTGATAGTGCTTCTATCCACAGCATACCCAAGAAATACATTAGGTTCTTAATTTTAGAAAAGGGGAAAAAGGTAACAACGACATGCATCCAATCAGTGTTAAAATGGGCTTATAAAAATATCCTGTTCCTCAGTCTTGTTTGATCAAGAATAGATGGGTTACTGCTACATCCTCTCTCTTTTATAACTCATCACTCATATCAACACTAGAATAGGCCTACAAGGATGTCATCTCATATGTTTTTCCAGCTAAGGAATCCAAAGCAAGCAGACATCAACCTCTATTTTCCCACAGGAGCCCAGAAGGCAAATTTCAGGGGGAACAATATTATAGTTACTTCATCTATATATTATCTTTCATTATCTCAGTGTTTTTCTAAACCATATCCCCTTGTTTCTTGAACTTTGTATAACCTCTTCTCTTTCCTCATATTGTTTAATTCAGCCTTATGCTTTTCTCCTCATTTTCCTTTTGTCATGCACATGTACAGCAAACTTTCTGAAATCAAGTAATTCAAGAAAAAACAATCCAACTGCAGTCTCCGAAATAGTTCCTAATGTTATCCAAAGCGTTTAAGACGGGGACTCAGTTTGCCATCCACACTGTGATTTGTCCTTCATCTCCTATGTGATTGAGCTGGATGACCACTGAGATAATTAACACTGACAGCTGTAAATACCGTCTTTCCCAATGGAGGTAGCAAAGGCATTAAAGGTAGGGGTTTTTGTGAATGGATGTGGTAATTTGTGTTTCCCCAAGTATTGCATTAAGCTTTCTGAAAACTCACAATCATTCACAGATAGATTTAGGTGAAATGGCAGAAGCAATTACTGCTCTAATTGCCTATGCCCTCTTTCTGTCTTCACAAGGATGCAAAAACATGACATAAAACTTGCAACTTCTCTCTGGGAGAGAGAGTTTGAAGTCCATCTCAGAAGAGTGAGCTGCAACTTGCAGCAGTTGAGGTTATGGCCCAAATGAGTTTTGGCACAGGGATAAGGCAGTTTACCGGGACAGCAGGAAAGCTGTCAGATGCTTCAACTTTCTCCATCCACCAACAGCTTAGACAGTCCCCAGGCTACCCAAACGTGGGTCATATTCTATAAATTTTCACCACAAACCAAGGAGGTAGCTCTTAAGAAAATCCCTACTCCAAACTAGTACCATGCAAAAAGCTGCTGAACAAGGGCTTGCTCTCATGTTCCTCAGACTCTTTCTTACAGTCTAAGAAACAGACCTAAAAGTCTTTTTAAGTCTTCTGTTCTCTCCAGACTTGCCCTTACCCCAACACCAGCTATTCGTATGGTAGTTCATCAACATGCTAACCCAATTTTATTGCAAAAAGAGGCCACATCTCTTGGGAAATCTCCAGAGAGCACGGTCAGCAGTGCAGAGGGTTCTGCAGAGGTGCCGTGTCTGCTGGTGGTGCAGCCTGCAGCTGCGCCTGCTTTGCCAGCCAGCAGCACAGCTACGGTGCCTGGCATTACTGAATCCCCTCCGGCCTGGCCTGAAACACTATGATTTGTGCCATTTCCACAAGCAACTCAGACAGATGCAGCCTATTGCTGGAGTGAGATGAGCCTCCCTTGTCCATGTTCTGATGACTTTGTCTACAGCAAAATGGCCCCAGGGCTTCAGCTGCTCAGGCGCAGCAAGGACTTGGGTGAGGGCAGACACTGGGTCATGTCTCAAGCCGGTATTTCAGCAGCAACCTGCTTGGTATTGCACTCAGCATGCTGTCCAGCCCTACGAAACTCCTTTTTGTAAATACCCAAGTAACAGCTGGTGACGGTCTGTAAGAACCTCTCCCAGGGCAGAGCTCCCCATCACTCAGCACCACACTTCTTTTCCCCTGACCTCCCTTCACTATGGCTGCAAGACCCAGGCCCCCAGGTAGCCACCCAGTGTGGGCCTGGCTCCGCATCCCACTGAGCCACCTTCTCCAAAAACGACCCTGCAGGTCACCCAGCCTGGGGATGTCGTGGCTGTTTCCCTCACCAGCTGCGCAGGAGGAGTGGTGGGAGCAAAGCCGCGAGTTGGGGCATTGCACTGCAGGCAGGAATGGAGAGGTCACCAGTTTGTTGCCTGTGCATGACAAGGCCAATACTCCTAGCCAAAGGTGTCAGCACAACTGAGAACTATCCAAGCTGGCCAGGCCAACTACCTTCATGCCCTTTCTCAAAGGGGAAACAGCATGGCTGAAGTCCAGAAAGTGACATTTAGGCAAAATACATATTCAAAAAAAATTGCTTCCTTTGCCATTATTCAGCTTTATGACTCAGTTCTTCTGAGCATATGTACATCTCAGCCAGTACCATCCTCACAGGTAATGTTAATGGGAGATACACACCCCCATTTTCTCTAAATGAAGTTCAAAAAACTGAGTAAGATCACTACTCTAATCAGACTGCAGAGTTCAAGGATTAAAAAAAAATAGAAATGGGGAAGGCCATTGGATTCAGCCCTTTTCCTGCTACAAGACCACCCTCCTGGGCACAAACTTTCCAGTTTTACTGTTGGAGCAGCACCTGACAATCTTACACCCAAAGTAAAAAAAAAAAAAAAAAAAAAACCCAACAAAAAAAAAAACCACGGGTAAGACGTGAGAGTCCTTCTGCCAGCAGAAACGTACTGCTGAGAACACAACCATGCTGCCCTTCCCCTCCTGCCCATGCACCCCTGCCATCTTGCACAGTGCTCCTGTCACCCCGGAGTTCCCCTTGTACCTGAGAAGGGGCTCTCTGTTTGGATTCTCACACCTGGCTAAAGGAAAGGCACACTGTTTCTGCTGACAGCCTTGAGACTCGCTAAGTCCCATGCTCATTTGGAGAAAATCCCGAAAACTTGTTATCCAGGGATGGGGAGAAAGCTCATACTCTTTCAGGCTCAAATAAGAGTACTTGTGGCCAACAGTCTCAAACCCCCTTACCGTTTCTGAAAGGCCAAGCCCTGCTGCCCCCATCTTCCTTGCCACCTTTTCCTAGTGAGGAGCATGTATAGCTTGGTTTAAAAAAAGACCCCAGAATATTTGTATGCTTCTGCAAGGAGCATATTAAGAAATCACATGTTTTGGGGAGGGAGAGGATCCATTATTCTACTAACAGGGAAATCCCAGCAGATGTCCTAACATTTTTCCTGCTGCCCAGAGCAATTGGTGAGCACCAGGGGCTCCTGTGTAGTTCAGTCCTGCCAAGTTTTAGTATTGCTTAGCAGATGGCTACTTCTCACCATGCACAGGGCTTTCCCCTCCCTGGCTCTGAACAGTTTCACATCAGCTTGAAGCAGAAGCACCAGTTTGCCAGGCTTCACAACCAGCTCCTTTCACACCTGCACCATCAACAGCATGGCCCCACTCTCTTGCTCAGACTTGGTGCAATCTGGAAGCTCAAGAGATGCTAAACATCCACTTTCCTTTTAATCATGAGCAGAAGCAACACTGCAGCCCTAACACTGGCAATCAGACAGCTCTGGCACGTGACAAGAAGGACAAAGTGCTCTGGTAACAAAAACAGCAGCAGCGATGGCTGTCCTTCAAAATTTCAGGCATACATTGCACAGCATCCTCATTCCCAGTAATGAAGTCTAACACACTGAACTGTGGCAGATGACGCTTGCAAGTCTTTAAGCATGGTAAATTTTGCTTAGTACATAAGATAGTAAGGCTGCTCCAACCAGGGAGCAGATGATACTCTCTTGGACTTGTTCTAGAAATGGAAATATGTAAAATGTGATGTAATTTGCACTTCCCTAATATTAGGCTGTTCTTATCTAATGTTCCTCTCCTCCTCATGTTTTAGTGCACTCCAAGGGGATATTATCCAAGAGGATAATATACATGATGCAGAAAACTAGCCACATGCAACATAAAAACTAATGTCAAACTGACCACAAATGCTTTTCCAGAGCTGATTTCTAAAACTGTCCAAGCGGAGGCAAGGAGCGGAAGAAATCTCTCACTCCTGACTCATGCTGTTGGCCTGAACATGAGATGGTTTGTTACTCAGAAATGGCATTTGGACACCCCCCATCCACACGAGTTGAATGCTGCAGAGGAGGGAAGAAGCGTCCACAGCTCCAGATTTGTAGAAGAAAAAAGACTGGACAAAACTTGAGGAATTTGGGATACATTTCAAGCCACAAAGGAAACTGTAAGCAGCATAATATTTTTTTTTGTGTGTGTGTGTATTTTTGAATTACCTAGAGAGAATAATACATTTTGCCTACTGTCCAAATCCCACACAGTTGGAGTCAGCTGTGTTGCTCTCTCCCAAGCTTACAAATAAGGCTGGGAGAAAACCTTGCTTCTACTTTATTTTTCATTCTGTTTTTTTAATCCCTTTTAAATTCTAATCCCCATCTTGTTGCACGCAGAAAACTGACACTTGAGCAGTGATTGCTAATTTAAGAAATATTCAGATGAACAGTTCAATATTTCAATTACAAAAGCAGAAAAAATAAATCCATGGGATTTGCAAAAATTACAGAACCCTGTGAGAAAACAGAGATGACTTTTAAGAATTATTTAGAAGCAGGACGCAAGGGATAAAGTCATGACAGTGTACTGAGTATGAGACTGCCTGGACACTAAAATAGTTATTCAGCGGAGGTAATTGCTACAAGTCAACTACGAGATAATCTGATAGCATGAATTAGAAGTGAAAGAAAACTATAAAAGCAAAAGAGCATCATGAAATGGAAGGTAGCCTCTCTCCAAATGAAAGCTACAGTTTTCAATTTTTTTCCTTTCCAAAGAGTTTTAGGGGAAGGGGGTGAAGGAACCATAGAGCAGTCAATTGCCCAGCTTCCATTAGTCCCCTTTAAATACTGATTTTGAAAAAGATTTTAATTTCATGACAATCAAGGTACTCACATGCACCAAGATGATCCTCAGAAAAAAAACTTGGTATGAGTAATATTTGTGTGTGCAGTAGTACAGTCAGCTGGACATTTTTATCATCTTTAACCCTCACTTCCAAATGCCCCAGTAAATAATTTATTTCACCACAATATGCTCCCAGGATTAAATCTCATACTGTGTAATTTGAGCATTGCTGTTCACAGATCAGTCGGCTCAGAATGCCCCAAATAGTAGCCTTGTCCAATTAAAAAACCTAAACCAGGAGAAATGATTGGCATTCTTTGAATCCTTCAAACTTAAAAAAAAAAAAACAAAAACACATACCCAAAATAAACCCCAAGTTTTAGAAAGGATATTTAATCTTCTCGGAAATTTACAATCCTCCACTTCATCAGCTATCTAGGAAAATTGCATCCTCCCATGTTTCCTCCGCACCCTCTTTTCTTTGGATACAAAGCAAAAAATATCTCAGTTGCAAATACCAGATTGGTCAAGAATAAAACTCAGATGCTGAAACTTTATAGTTTTGATAGATTTTCAGAATAAAATAGGGAATCAGTGAACTTGAGAGCCTGCTCCTGTTTTAAATTGCTAGGCCAAGTTGGAACTAACACATGGCTCTTCTGCAGTTATATCAGCTTTTATTTTTTTGACTGTCCACAGTGGTTACTGTATTGCGTACATAGAAAAGGTGTGCATAGCATTTAATTTTTATTTGTTTTGACCACCTCACATAACTACAGTCTCCGGGAAAGGTATTAGTTAAGCATTAACTATTATAAGATTACAGCTAGAAACAGCCTGGGTTAAGTGAGGGTTCCACAGAGGCAAAGCTTAATTATTTACTGTTTAGTTCCTGACAGTCTAGGTCCTAAGGTCATTTATTACCAAGAATGAATATAAATCACTGGTTCCTATTTTTGTAGTGCAATCACCAGCACTCAATGGGAGCTATAAGGTGATTAGGAGGAGATATCCACTTTTAAATAACAGCATGGGACAGATTTTATAAGAGAGAAAAACAACAGATAAATGTATCTGCTTAAAAAAGGGAGATATGTTCCAAAACAAGAACAATTGACATAAATTGTCAGCACCTTTATTGAGTCTTCAAACAAGAGAAGTTATTCAGAAGATACCAGCAGCTCTCCTAGAGAACTGTGAAAGCAAAAGCTCTCCAGAGCAGCAGGAGCTGATACTCCAAACCATGCTGGGGAAGCCAGAGCCACTTTGCTAACCCCTGTGCCCAAAGAAGATGCCACGCGCTGGCATCGGAAAGCCTGCCAACACTGCACAGATTGCATCGCCACTCGGATGACGCTGGCTATGAACCCATGTATCCAACCCCAGCTATGAAGCTGTCCACTGCAGGATCTTCTCCCAAAGTGCCAGCACGGATGCTTTTTGCTGGCACAGTTACCAGGGAGATGCTGGTAAACTACCGAGGCAGGAGCAGCATGGGCAGCAGGCACGGGCTCCCCCCTCTGCACAGGCGTGTGCTGGGGAGGAACAGGAAAAGCACACACCCCACGGATCAAGCAAATACAAAGGCTTCAAAAATACACCTGGGAACAGGCACAGCAATATTACCTGGTGTCAGCTTTTAAAAACAACAAAACAATCCCTAGGACTAGCAGCTATCTTGGCTGCAGCTGGAGGGTGCATCCAGCAGTGCAGAAGGACCTACAAGCCACAATCCCTCAGTGACAAGGGAATCTGAAACTGGTGGTTATAGTTTATGGCTTGGACTAGATGTCATTCCAGGTACCTTTGTATCTTTATTGCAGCAACCATCGTGACCCTAAAGGTTTCTACCACTCCACATAGGTAGGAACAGGTTATTTCTCCCTACTTGGTTGTGGTCAGCAAAAAAAAAAAAAAAAAAAAAAAAAAAAAGAAAAAGAAAAAAGATAATTATGAGAACAACGATGAACATAGTACTATTTAAGGCATAGTTCAGGGCAGTATCTGGACTCTTCATGGCATTGCTTACATGAACAGCCCACATAACTGGGGCCAGCACCCTTACAAGCTCCACAGGGTCACGGTGGCTTGGATAACTTGCAAAGAGAATCTAGAAAAAAATCCAGGTGATTTGGGGTGAGGGCTGTGTGCATAAATTTGGTAATAGAGTTATTAATCATACAAGCCAAAAAAAGCATAATTTCCAGTACCTGCCTTCTGAAAAATAAAAGAAGTCCCAAGTAACTAAGATTGAATATCACAAGGTACAAAACATGCTTTAAGCCCTGTGTTGATTTGACTTCCAAGCAGGTATGTGTACCATTTCACATTTGTATTTATTGTTCACATTCCAAAAGCATACAATTCTTCTTCTACTTCAAGGAAAAAAAGGTTATGTTATGCGCTAGTAATTAACGTACAGTGGACCACAAATTGCCATTTTTAAACAAACATATTAGGAGTGTAGCCAAGCAATAGTGTTTATACTTTGTGATAATAGCAGTAGCAAAACAAATGCTTGGTTATACAAGGAATCAAAGTTTGATGATTCAGCAACATAACAAGTCAACTGCAAGATGAATATACACAAATGTATTCACTAAGACAATATATTATCATAGAAAGTTTTATTCTAGTGAATAAGTGTGATCACCCTGTTGTTACAGAGTTGTTTTTAAATGGGTATAAAGGAATACAAGTATGTTAATCACCTCTCAGGGATGACAAAAAGCTACCAGTTAATCCTTTTTTAATACCCCTATTCCCCTGCCACACACATACTACTTACCTGTGTAGCCTTAGTAGTTAACATTTTGTGGTTAGCTCTCTTTTAAGGAGAGTTAAGAATAAGAATTTTAAACAAAATGCGTAACAAACATATACACAGACCTTTATTTTATGAGTTATCCGTTAGATAGTGGCTTATCAAGACCCTTTGAATACCAGCCTATGCAAACATCCCGAGTTGCAAACGAGAGATATGTGCTTAACGCCCCTCTATCTTTTAGTCTATGAATCACCTATTGTTTCCCAATACTGTGCTAGGCTCACCAGCTCTTTTGGCTGATGAATCTACTCCTTAACTGTACTATGTTTAAATAACGGTATAAATTGCAGAATAATTTAGGTTGGGAGAGATCTCTGGAGGTCATCTAGTCCCAACTTACTGATGCTAACAAGGCTAACTTTGAAGTTAGACTGAGATACGGTCTATGAATTGTGTACAATAACCACAATGACTCCTCAAGCCACCAGAAATTCAGCAAGTGATCGACCAATAGCCCCTGACCACAAGTGAAAAACTCTCCCCAATTTGTCCTATGCTTATGTCCTGGTACATCTGAATGAGATCAAGAACAGAAGTAAAGTCTTGGCAAAAGCACAGCTGCTGACCTTTGACTCAAATGCAGTTCAACAGCATTTTAGGAAATCTGGTGTGGTGACAACTAGGCTGAGGCAGCATAGCAAGGACAGATAGCTGCAGGAATCCCTAGGAGGAAGGTAGACAGCCCAGTGGGGGGAAGACTGTGGGTGGAAGTCAACAGAGTGTTTTTCTGGAGGACAGCAGCACAGCTCACTTGGCTAACACATGGAGAGGTTCCTGCAAACCCATTTAGTATGGCTTGCATGGTCCCTGGTGACCCAAAAATCCCGCTTCATGAAGACATCTGTATTTGCAACAGCCTTGCTGCAGCTGTTTATACATTCCCCTTAACTGAGGCCTCAGTATGGGGCTGCAGGGAGGAGAGTGAGTGAGTTACAACAAGCTCCATTCCCTAGCGCAGAGCAGAGAATGAACATTTACTATCCAGCACAGAAAATTTGTCAAGCTGTAAATTTGGTATCATTGTCTGGTATTAGCATAATTCATCTAAATATACACACATATAAATATTTAAATAAGAATTGTAGCACCACAATGTGCCCCGATATGTTTGGCTTTGCCTCTTTGGACTTAACATATACACTGAGGCTACAACAAGATGCTATGCCAAGTGCAACAGGCTGTACATTCTCTAATGGTTCAACCATCCTGCGCTACAGTTTGTCATGATTCCCACATGCAGAAACAAACCCTCTTAAGCTAACAAAGTTAAAAACGGTCACTCAGGATAGTGTTGAAAGCAGTCTGCGTTACAAGGTGTGTCCAAAAGATAGGAACAAATTTTGCTGTTCACACTTCAATCATACTGGAAAATTGAGTAACTGCTTCTCCATCAGCAACAACAATGTTGTTAACATTTCATACTTTAAACAAATCACAGTGCTTAAAATGACCCACTACTTAAAATCCCTCGTGGTTGTAGCAGTTCCTGGCAAACTGAAAACAATTTTCCTTCCACACTTCCTCTCTGTAGTACAGCTGAATGACCTTGGTGGTGGGAGAAGGTCAGTGCAGATGAGAAAACAGTCTTCAAAACACTGATTCACCATTTGATTTTAAGTACTAAATTCACATTTTGGAAACAAAGCCAACTTAAAAACATTTAAGTCTTGTGACTTAAAAGACAACACAGGAGTTTCAAGAACAAGTATTTGAGTGTCCCCCAACAATGCTCTCTGAAGCAATAGTATGAACAATTTCAAAAACATCAAACTACTAAAAAAAACAAACCCAAAACCACCAAACCAAACAAAAAAACCCTAAACAAACACAAAAAAACCCAAAACAAAACCCAACCAACACACAAAAAGAAAGGGATAGGTGGGCTTGCTTCTAACTTCACATACCCCGCTTTGCCCTGTACATTGCAAACTGACATAAGTCACTTCAGTCTTCAGCAGTTCACTTTGAAGATTTCGTTTATTTGTATTTTTGCTCTTTCCCAGCCTCTTACGGTTTCCCATCCTCCATGAACAAGCAAACACTGTCAATAGTTCAGAAGTGGGTTCAGACAGCTTCTCAATACCCTAGAGTGGTGACTTCCAAACTTTTGGATAGTCAGATCTCACCATCTATTTTTACAGGCAAGCATCTTTACCTTTGTATTGATTGCTTTACCTTTAAAAGAAATACTCTCAAATTAATATTAAGACAAAATTTACTGTGCGCCACATGTGCCCTCTAGTCTCAGGGTCTGTATAAAGCCAAGACAAGAAGCTGATCCAGGAGCTGCAGAGTACACGCTAAAATAACTTAAAGGAACAGTTGCCCTAGAGACAGCAAGCCCAGCGCTCAGTGTGGCTGCAGCAGCCTCCCTGGAACCTCTGCATCAACCCATGCCCAGCTCAGCTCACCTAATTATTCTTGAACCTATTTCACCCTCTCTCTGCCCCCACAACTACCCTCATACTAAAACATCTCATATTTAAAAACCACCAGCAATAATTCTTTTCAATAACTGACATCAAATCCAAAACCTCTTACAGCACCCAGACAAAATAATACTCTAATATAATTAATTCCCTCTGTTTCCTCTTTCCCTCATAACTCATTGCTCATTTACAGCTAAGTTGCATCTTCTCATGAGCTTGCTTATAGTACCAGCATTCCTGTAGTTCTGGCCACAGACCAAATGATAAAAATAAAGCCAAGAGGATTTACAAGATAAATAGCAAAGCTATGAATAAATGAAGTATCTGAAAACCCTGTACCAGTCTTCTACTACACTCTAGCACTTCACTTCCATGCAGGCTGATGGTATTTTACCACAGGTATTTTACCAATAGCTCTAGGGTGGCATACAGGTGACTGACTTTGAATGTATTTGATAAATATTTAAATAATAGAGAAAATAAAGTAAGTAACTTCTAAAAGCAGGTCTGAAGCACTTTTTCTGAATGCTGTTTCTCCTCAGTGGATTTATACTTTTCTTCTGCAGGGGTACTAATCTCTCAAACAAATAAAATAAATGCTCTGAGAGTAAAGGCAGCAGTTCTGGTCTGATAAATAACAGCATAAAAACAGCACCTTTGCACTCAGCAGTCCTGCCTCCAGTGTGCAGTCAGGAGTGATTGCTGCTGACTAGTGAGATAAATAAGGTTCTACTACTTTCATGCTTGTTTGAAACAGGATATCAGTGTTATTGTTGTGCAGCAAACTGAATACTATTGTCTTCTATATAAAGCTAAGTTCTTCATTAATTTTCAATTACATATCTGGACAGTTCTTGCTGCACCACTCGATAACAGGTAACGGGATACAGAGACAATGTCAGAGCATGCTTTGCTCTGCGCAAACTTTATAATGTGAAAACGCTTAGGAAGGGAGATCAGTCTACGAGATTGGGAAATGTTTAATCCAGAGCCAAATAGAAATTCCAGCCTTGTAAACCTACTTTTAAACAATCACTTGCCAGATTCAAGGGCTGCAGTTTTTCTTTGTAAAATGCTACAGATGCAAGTTATCATAAAGGGGAGAAAACCAGAGCAAAAACATCAGTAAGAAAACACATTGGAATAGAAGATTTAACAAGCGGTTTTCAATGACGAAGTTCAGTATCACATGTGTAGGCTGAAGATGTAGTACATAGAATAAAATACAACATACACATATTACACATAAATACCAGCTCATCATTTCAGTGAAGAATACAGACCAGAAAAAACTATTTTAATTCATGATACTACCAGAATACTAATAAATTTTATTGTACAGGACTGGGTCGTAAGTGATTGAAAAGAAACGGGCCATGCATGTTCTCAATGTTCAAACTGGCAAGCTACTACTTTTTGGAAACCATTAGAAAACATTAGGAGGGAAAACATATGCTTGAATGTGAGGCTTTAAAATATTTTCGAGTATATTCTGACACTACTTGAAATAAATACCTAGTAACGGTGCCTGCTCTTTGGAACCTCAAAGTTGAGGAGATAAGGAGCCTCTGAAAGAAGAAACAGATAGGAAAACAAGACGTTTCTAGAGCCGCCCAGGACTCCCAGACATCACCATTATTTTCTTACCTTTATCTGACTTGAAGCTCCTGAAAGCCAACTATTTTTCTTAAATCAAATACAGCATACAACATATTTACATCTGGAAGTGCCTGCATCTTCCTTAACATCCCAGTAAAAGGTCAGTGTTGCTATTGTGTGTCACACCCCCATTTTTTTCAGAAAGTCCACCCAAAAATAATTATATCAAGCCTGAAATTTCTTATGAAGAAGTCAAGCAGTATTTTCCTCTTTTAGCTAAGAAGTTCTGCCATACTAGTTTTTGGCAGTATTCCATATTCCAGTGTTTTTTCCATATTCTTTTCCTTTAGAAAAACCCAAACCTCAGTGTAGGAGTAGAGACTTCAATAAACTGTTCATCTTAATGAACAGACACAGACTGGATTAGTAAGTGATCCCTCTTCTGAGAAAGCATTACTAAAACCACTGAATTTGTGCCAGTAACAATGTACATGCTTGTGATAAGTCGAATCCATTTCATTTCGTGCCACCAAAGAACAAGTCAAAAACTTAGGGCAGATAACAGAAACTGATCCACTGATAGTTTCATGTTGCAACTGATAGAGCTTTCCATTCCTTCCACATTTCAGATTTAAGAGGGTGGCTCTTAAGTGGTGGTAAAACCAAAATATTTTCTTTAATTGAAAGAGTCTTAAAATGGTGCCAAAGAAGATTAGAGGAACTTGATCTCTTTTTGCTTGCATCTTTAGGTCAAACACTTTAAATAGAGGTTTTGGCACCTAATAAAAAAAAAAAAAACCAAAAACCACCTAAATCAACTTCTCTCAAATTCATGGCTTTTTATGACTCATGCTGCCAAGCCTTTTAGTTATGCCAAGCTTCTGCAAGAATTAAATGCTGTTCAAATTAGCCTGGCATAAAAGGCTGTGTCCTTATCAGATGAACATGAGCACAGCTATCAGTTCAGTATTCTCCACAGCCATTGTGCCCTGAGGCTCATCATAGCTATCTCTGGCCCAGGACTGAATTCTGCCAGTGCTGACCCGCAAGCCAAGGCAACTCTGGGGAGAGGAGAGGAGGGATGGCTTCTCCCCATGGTTCACTTTCCTGAGCTTATTTATTACTATTGTTAATTCCTTCTTCACCCTGATAATAAAGGCAGCTATTTGAGCTACTCAGAGATGCACAACGTGAGGCTGTATCTCAGAAAAGGTACTAAGAGGCAGGCGGTAGGACTGCAGGCTTGCAATGCATCTTGATGTAATAGCAGACCCATGATGCACCATTTTGGCATGGGAGAAATCCTGTTTTAAAACACCTCTCTGTTAATATGTAAGGGTACCACCTGTGCAACATATGCTTACATACATAGAATGCTGCAAACATTTGCACACCAGAAACAGTTATAGAAACTTATTTTCATTATATGAATGTGATGAAACTTGGTTAAAAATAGTTATTTCAGTGAGAAACAGCCATGGAAACAAAACGTATCATTATTCTACTGTTTCAAAATGCAAAAAAAACCCCACTTCTGTCTATCCTTTCCAGGGCAGGCTTGGGGTTATCCCTGGTCCTCTGAGGCCTCATACCAGCTGAAGCTTCCTTGGTCCAGGCTGCCACATTCCACCTTTCTGATACATTTTACATCTGGCTTCTTTTACGCCTCCTGAATTATTAAGTGCAGCACATCTTCCACCACAGGAGGTGGACAATATTTCTTTCCACACTTTACTTTCTCTTACACAAGACTTTGCAAGCACATGTTCTCAGTCAGCAGGCAACCATCACGCTGGTATCGGGAAAATGTCCTTTTATAACCCTGAGAGTCTAGCAGTAGCATACAGCTCTCTCGTTTCACACGGAATCGCCAAGAAGTATTTTTTTGCCAGTTCTTCTGACACAAGTAGAAGACAGAGGTAAACTTTCAGAGTATATCAGCAGATATTCCCTTAATTCATGACTTGTTTCCTTGTTTGGGCTAATATGCATAATCTAGTAAGTGTTGAAATTTCTCTACCTGCTAAACCACTCCATTGTGCAATTAGCACAAACACACCAGAAAAATAATGTGTTTTGCATGGCTTCAGTTTGGATCACATGCATAAGGTACAATAAAGAAATACATTAAAGATCTCTCACATGAGCCCATCCATCCACACAGCAGCATGTTGACATTTTTTGGTCCAGTCCTAGAAGCAGCAATGCCTGGGCAACACTATACCAACACTGTTACGTTGTTTCTGCTTGTACTGGCTGGGTATCTTAGCCTGTAGCTACACATACTGTTTTGGTAAATACAACGGAGAATCCCCCTTGGAAGGGACTTACCCTCAACTCTGCAATGAAATACCACATGCTGCAGGAGCAGATGGATTATTACTGGACAGGTGCTTATTAGAGTGCAAGTGCATCACTGTGACAAACCTCTGGTACAGAAAAGCTTAGATAAAAAACACAGATCATAAACCCCACACCACTGTATAAACCTGGCACACAGGGGAGGCTAGCATGTTAGTAAACATTAAGGACAACAGCACTTCTGTTTACATACGCCATTCTACCTCCTGGCCATCATCTTCTGTACCACCTCACTAAGCAGTTCCCTTTATCGTCATCTTTTTCTCCCCTTCTTGAACCATTCACTTGCCATGGAGAAATAGGCAATGGAGCAACGTGTTACATGTGCAGTCAGGATCCCTTCAATTCCACCCCTCTGGACTTCAAAAGTTATTCAGCCACCTGCATTTCGAATCCTCAGTCAATTTTTGGTTTCTGAAATGACTGTGCATAGAGCTTTATGAGGCTCTGTGTTTGTTAAAATCTTTCAGAACGTTTGCTACTCAACCCAGTTTTTCAGTAAGAATTTGGATACTTTCATAGGGAAAGGGGCGGGGGGGGGGGGGGGGGGGGGGGGGGGAGGGAAGGTGCTGAAACCCACCTTTTCCCCTGAAGTTCCACTAACCCACCACCACCTAGCAATCACAGCAGGAAGCTGTCTCTCAGATGCCCACTCTTGAGCAGCCATGGCACCCCTGTGAGGGACAGGGAGAGGATGGACACACAGACTACACAGCCCATGCGCAAACTGTGTAAAAGCTGCTGTTAACGGGCATCAAAGCTAAAGTTTCCCCTGTCCCCCTGGGGGTGGGGGGGAAGCCCTTGGTTGTTTATGTGTTTTATGTGAGCATTTTCAATCTGCAACAGGAAAACTTTTCAGCAAAAAGCTTTAAAATTTAATTTCTTTTCCCAAAAGCAACTGGTTTGAAGAAGTGATGGCTGAATGTATACAGGTCCCCTCACCCCACATCACTGCAAACAGATTCTCAAAGAGCTTCAGCTCTGGATGGGCAGTTGCTCCATATCTGCTACCATGTTCTCATTTTGTATTTCTGTTCAAAAAGTTAAAAAAACTTGTGCCCTAATCTGTAAGCAGTATGATAGTTCTGGATTTTTCAAGCATTTGTTAGTACAAACAGAATTAAAATACACTTCAGCTGAGCTGCAAACAGAGATTTTACTAGATACTAACAACTCAGGTAGCAAAATAAATATTTTTTCTAGGCTAACCTTGATGTTTGGACAGGTGCCTGGGATTTACGTGGTTACTCAAGTATTCACATCTGTGCATTAAAGCTGTCACCAACTTATACTACTTCTCCCTCCCTCATAATCTGGATAAAAACAGAAAGAAAATACCCGCTTGTGCTTCTCTGTTATCTCCTTGACTGATCACAGAAGTGAATAACCGGACTGATTTATTTTTTTTCCAAATCAAAATACATAAGGGATTAACAGCTCCCTGCACTTTTGATAGAGTGCTGAAACGAGGTCCCTCCTCCTGAAGTCAGATCTGTTTCTTTTTACAAGCACGGGGGGGGGGGGGGGGGGGGGGGGGGGGGGGAAGATAGGAGGGGAAAAAAGGAAGCTCTCTGAGGAGAAAGGATGCTTTTAGTTTTGTTTCTCCATGCCTCTCTCATTGCAACTTAAATTTGCATACCCTATTTTTCCTAAGAACAGAACAGGAGACTGAAAAACAGTACACTGATATATATTTAAAAAGCATTTGAAACAAAAAAATCATTAAGGTTGAAAACTTATGAATAAGACACCCTTTTCAATCCTACTCCTACAGAGGCTGCTACAAGTCAGACTTCCTCAGTGCTCTTCATTTCGCCTGTAGTCCTGCACTTCCATTCACATGGTTTTCGCTACCCTCGCCCTCCTTAAATCGTGAGTAAAACTGAAGGACACCAAAGGTGAGATTTATGCGCACCGAAGGAGAGTCCAGCCTGGCCCCGGCTGGGAGTGCTGGCTTGCGGGGAAGAGGCAGAGCCCCATTTCATTGCTTCACATCCCTTATTCATCCCTCCCCTCTATTTTGGTATAAACCGACTCTGCTAAGCCAGAACATGGCCAGGGCCCCTCAGGAAGGATTCGTCTCTAAGCTCCGTTAATTAGCCAGTGTAATCACCAAATGTCTCCCTTACCACTAGTTTTCACTTTTTTTATCAATTTGTAGCTTTAAGACTCCATCCAATGCTATATACTCTTGATATTTTACATGTTGTGAGTAACTTAACTAGATACATGCAAGCCACCTCAAAAACTTGGCAGGCAACAAGCTGCTGATGGCAGAGCTGAAACTTCTGATACCTTTGACAGAACAGAATTTTTAAGGACTAAGCAGGAGCAGATGGATGGCAGCACCAGCTTAAATGTACTATAACCACTCAGTTTTAGATGGCTGTTAAACCAACGAATCTGTACGTAAATCCATGCAGGATACTGTAAAATAATCTGTGTATTTACTGTGTAAAGTTATAAGTTGTTATATTAAAATAAAAATATATCAGAATCCATAGTATGGTGAGATACACCTGAATAAAAGTAAACGAAAGCCAATTACAGCCCTTTTATTAAAACAAGCACTTAACTAGCAGTGACAGAAGCTAGATAACTATAAAAACACACTAAGATGCTAAAATGGTACCTGATTTTTTCTTGCTGAATATCTAAACACTGACACCTCTTCTGTGGTCTTGCATTCTAGTGTCTTGCGCATTTTGAGTGTGGGAGTGCTTTCATAATCCTTATAAACAAAACTGGTTTGAAAAAAAAATATTTGTAATGAGGAAGCAAAAAAGGGACTAGGACCCCTACTATATATCCACTCCAAAGCATCTTCAGGAGCACAATAATTTCTCCCAGATTCGTAGCTGCTATTATCCAAAGCCTTCCTTTCTCAGAGTTTTGTGATTGAAAAAAAATAAGAAAAGATTAAATTGTTAAATCTAGCTTCTTCTGCTTCACTCTCTTCAATTACTTCTTGAAAGAAATCCAAACTTCATGCATTAGAAACAAGCATTCTTCAATGCCATACATCAATGTAAATCTCAGAACACAAAGCATGGTAACAACAAGAAAAAAAAAAGCTTTCAAAAAGAGAAAAAAAAGAAAGGGGAAAAAAAAAAAAAAAAGAGGAGAGAGTGTAGATTTTTTGCATGTTCAGGTCCCCAGTTAATATTTAGCTATTTGAAAGCATCCCCTTAGCTGATACTCACAACTTGTCATTGCAAGCTCAGTAACAGCTTTAATGGTGCACAGTAAATAAATACACACACTGAAATAAAACAAAGCTCTCTTTCTAAAACAAAAATAATGTAATACTCTGCTGTAAAAAGTAACTTTGTTTCAGTTCGGTCTAATGAACTTTGAGTAGTATTCCTCCTTTGCACTAAAGGAAAATATACCGTATTTTAAGAATATAGAGGAGTTGACATTGTCTTTTTCAGGAAAGGAGTAAGGGGAGGCTGGATGCTGCAGAGAAGGGAATTGAGGGATGGAATAAATCCAAAAATAGGACAGCCATCAGTGTTGCATCTGAAGCAGTCATCACTGCTCACCAAGCTGCTGGAGCCTATGCACAACTAGTATTCTGAATTCACGTTAAAAGGCACTCAGACACATGGGAGCTGCAACTGGGAATCCTTTAACCCGACTTGGTATGTTACAGACTCAGGGCATTTTAAAATACATAGGAAATTCCTAAAAATCCTCTCAAAAACATCAATTAAGGTTGTTTGTAATATCATAGATCTACTGATATGTTAAGATATTAGTATGCTTTTAAACTATTTAACACAAATATTGTAAGATAGAATATTAAAGCATCAATATTAAACACACCAAATGGTGCAAAATAAACCAAAAGTATGAATATCAAGGTAAGGTGAGTAAGAACAGTTCTTTCCCACAAATTTTTGGGACATTCAGGCCAATTTACAAATTTTAAGAAAAAAGCAAGGTTATAAGCAGCTACAGTAGGATTTAATCTGAAGTGGAAAGTACAATTTGTACCTTTAAAACATTTCCTATTGAAATCAACTTCACTGCCGTTATAACCTCAAACTTCATGGGGTTTGTATGCCTGGGTTTTTAATTCTGAATTAAAACTTACCTAATATTCTCCAAATGCTAATGCAGGACACACCATTCTACAGCAATATTTTTTAAAATGTCACATCAACTATTAAACACCAACACATGTCATGAGAAGCAGACCGTGAAACAAATGGGGGGTCGTTCAAGTCTCTCCTATGTAGTTTGAAACAGGTTCTGAGTACAAGGAGTTTGAACAAAAAACCACTTATGCAGAATCACTATGTTTATTCCTGGGGCTGGCTGAACATGGGCAGGGAAAAAAGGTGCAGCTGCTTCTGCAAGCACTAGGACTTCAAGCAGTCTGTATTTAGCATCGTTAGTTTTCACAAAGTTATTTCTTAGCAATTTGGTCAAACACAGACTATGTGATCAACCCACTCCTTAATTAGATGGCTAATTCTGAAGGTCAAACACTAATATCCAAGAGCACATTGACATCCAAAGGACGGAATGACTGCTTCTAGTAAATGAACAGAGAAGTCAAACTGGTCAAAAGGCAGGATCCTGTACTTTGGAAAAATATTAAATAAAAAATAAGAAATTAAAATCTAGTGCAACTAAAAGGGCTAATTCCAAAACGGTGGAGTAATACTGCAGTTCTGTTCAGTGTAGCTCCACTAATTTCTCACAGGCTGATTCCAGATGGCAAGCAGTTCCTGCACCATTTGCCACCTTCCCTCCTAGGAAAAGGGAAGCAGGTACTTGGGAGCATCCCTCTGTCCCATCTCCCTACAGCCCTCCTGTCCAAGCAAATAGCTTGGCACTCGGACGCAACTTGCTCCTCTCTTCATCCCCAGCAAGACCAAAGCTGGTGACAGTATCGGTGCCGCCCAACATTTACATCTGTGAGTCACTGCCCTGTGACAATAACCACAGACCACAAAGGGATGCTCAAAACCCCAAACCCTGCACTGCCCAACCATACAGCTATCAAACCAAACCTGTCTCCCACCCTGTGGCACTCCTTTTGCTTTCCTCTTTGTCAATTTAGTTGTGCAAGAAGAAAACAATGGTTGGTAGCTTTATCAAATTAACACCCATGTTTCCTCAACTGTAAACAGTAAAAGATATACTATGCGAAACAGTCCTCAGTTCAGCAAAAGAACTTAAAAAACAACAAAACTACCACGATTTTCAACTTTCTTATTATGAAAATGACCAAGCCAAAGATAGTATGATTACAGATAGGTGGACCAGCCCAGGAACCTGTCTCTGCAGTTCACAAGATCAGAGTACAAAGTGTTTCATAAAATCAGGAAAGAGTTTCTATTATTGGAATACAGCAAGATATAGGCTGGATAAGGTGTCATAAGTTACCTTGGACTTAGGCCTGTCATATTGCTCAAGAATGTATTGGCAAGTACTTTAATTCAACCATTTCCAGTTAAGAAAGCGGGGGGTGGGGGGGGTGGGGGTGTGAAGAAAAGAAAGGCAGGCAAAGCTTACTGGAGAAACATAAGCAAGAAACTGTTATTTAAGAGCAAACATACCAGGATCCACTGAAATGTATTTCCTGCTCTGGGATCAGAAGCCCCTTCCTTGTCTCTACAGGACGAGCAGCTGTTCTCTTCCTACTTCTAAGTTCTTGATCTTCTTCCCAAATGATGTCATTAAGAGTCAGGAACAGGCAACATGCCAGGCAGAAACAACCAGCTGAGCCCCCGGCAGCAGCGGGCTGCCCCAAATCCCTGCCTGCCCATGGCCTGACAGGAGGGTCTTGGGCACAAGGAGCAGGCTACCCTGGCTGGCTGCCCACTCCGTCACCTGAAAGACATTTAGGAAGTCTGGGTAGGTGCAAAACTCTCCGCATCACCAGTGTTAAATGGTTTGAAGTAAGAGTGTGAGAGAAATAAAGTGGGGTTTTATCCTCAGCACAAATTAAACAGACATAGTGGCTGGCAAAGGGCATTTTCTGAATACTGCCACAGGGATGGGTGAAAGGTAGTCAGGAAGTCAACAGGACCTTTAATTAAGCTGTGAAGAAATTCTTGATCTCAAAGTCATCTTTGCCACTGTTACAGACACAGCTAAATAAAACCCAACACACAGCTTCCTAGGCATTAGCTGCACTGGTCACAGCTACTTATCAATACCCGCTGAAACAGAAGGGAAGAGCGACAACTTCTTGAGGTCTTGGGTTGAGACGGGACCCCACATCAGCCATGTGACACCTGTGCCCTCATGCACTCCTCCTGCACTCCTTGTTCTGAAGGGGGCGGGGGGAGGGGGTTGCATTTGGGGTATGGTTTTTCCTCTTCCTTTTTCTACGGGAAAAAGTTTTAAGCCACACTATCTCCCAACTCCTTCTGTAGGATCTGTATTCTGCCATGAGTGCGGCAACACCCACAGACACTGATGAGAGGGAAGTGATGGCTGCACACTGAGCCACTGCCGGGACCTGCAAGCACTGCACAAGGGACAGGGCCTGACCTGGTGCCACACTCACCCGAACCTATGTTACACTCTTGGGGGAGCGTTGCCTTCCCTCCCTCCTTCCCCAGTGCCAGTATGGCCATGGCCCACAGCTCCACATCACATCTTAAAAAGATCTCCTCTTCTCTCCTCCCAAATTCACAGCTATCTTCAGTATCTATCGACAGACTTAAATCCTACTTAAAGGTTATAGCTGAAATTAGTGACTGCACAAAGTCAACACAAAAACATTTGAATAATCTGTTAGACTAACAGAAAAGCCCTCGGAGAAAAGGCCCTGCACGTTCCTACTTCCCACTCAGTAGCGCCAATACCTGATCTGCCTGTTCTCACAACAGGTGGTGTTGGATCTCCTCTCTCAATGGTTATGATAATTCAGGGTAAAATTTAGTGTGGAAATATTATTTTATTTTAGTACAACCCTTAAAACAAGTGATTCTTCACTATTCCAAAAAAAATTCAGTTTGATTGTAAATGATCTATCCACCAGTTTAAAAAAATGATTAAAAATATCCCTATCAGATTTAAGCCAAGTTCTTCCCTTCAACACAAAACTCAGAAATTTAAGCCTTCCATGCCAGCATCTGCTTGCAAGTCTACACATTGCCTCTAAGTCTTAACTATATGCTGAAAGTTGTTAGAAGCAACATGCTTCATAACTTTTGGGACAAAATCCTAATGCTTAGAAAGGAAATCCTTAGGATTAAGACTGTGTACTCACAGCTAAGGTCACCTGAGCTGGACGTTATTTTATCAACAAAATAAAAGCGTGTAAACCTCAGTTTGGTGTCAAGAAAATCACTTCAAATGAAGCCTAAGACTTGTTATTATCATACTTCTATCATCTCAGAGGAATCGTATTCTAAAGGTCTACAAAGTATAGGTGATATTAATGCTTTAAATTCTCACAGAAATCTTTTTCAAAACACTTCACTGCTGATAAGTTATAAATGCCCAAAGGGCCAGCAATTTAAGATTTATCAATGTCGTACACCACACACTAAATTTTGTTTCGTATTTCGACAAGTGACAACCAAAATAATTAAAATTCTCAAATACCAAATAACACATACTTTCATAGTTAATAACACATTCTTTCAAAGCTCCACCTCAAAAAAAAGAAAAAAAAATCTTAAGACACAGTCAGGCAGTACTGACACTCAAGCTGCTGCTTTACCTTTTCCCTAAATGACAAATAACTTTGCATATCAGCAAAGAGGTGTCATCGTCTTTCAGTCAATAGTCAAACATTCTATGAAGTTCCTCATTGAGTTTTCCAAGGGTGTTAACCACGAATTTTTTTATTTGTTAAGTAAATGGTTACCTCGTTTCTGTGCAACATCTATCCATTGTGTTACAATTTTACAACAGTGAATACCATAGTAGAAGGGAAGAGGATCAAATAATGGCTACTGACACTAGTTTAACTGAAGGAATCATGAATTTAGTATCAACAAAACACTAAATCACTGTATATTTCATGCAAAGAAGGTAGCTTTACAAGGTAAACATCTAGACAATTACTGCAGTCTTACCAAAGCCCCTAAGACCAAGATCAATTTTGTTATGCTTTGACACCACAAACAATAAGGACTTTTTAAAAGGTATACTTGCCTACTTATGGTCATTTTTAAAGCATGCGACTTGAAGGATTAAAGAAAAATATAAATCTAAATTTACAAAGCAAAATAAAAAATAGTGAAAATTCCTAGTGACATGAACACTACTTGGAGGACTACGTTTTCCCATCTGCTTTGAAAAATCTCCATGCATATATTTTGGAACACCAGTGATACTGAAAACCCATAACACCACTAATATGTATTATGCCAGAACCCCACAAAATTTCAACTGCACCTATTCAATCCCTACCAAACTTGTCAAAGGGATTTTCGACAGAGATTGCTGTGAATTGCAGTCTATAATTCAATACTATTCCTACAGCTTCCTACATACACCACAAAGTTCAAGTCACATTTCCTAATGACGGCACACCATCATGATCTGTCATTTCAACAGCAAATGTAGTACCTGACACCTGAGCACGGAACAATCCAGAACACCAAGCAACAAGCTGCACATGTCTTGGACACAACAGAAAGACAGGACACGGACCCCCAAAGCTTTGCTTTGCCAGGCCACCCAAGTCTTAGGTACCAACCCAGGAGACTAAAGGGCTGGTTAAAACAGCTGGGAAGTGAGCTCACCTGCGTAGTTCTGAGAAAAAGCCCAGAGCAGGCAGCAGCTGTTCAAACCAAAACTGCAGCCTCAGAACAGCAACAGATTTCAGGAGCTCCTCCCACTTACAATCACCTACAGCAGCAAACCTAACCTCTCAATTAAGTTATAAACAGCACCTGAAAGTTTTTGCCAGTTCAATGATGAGAGTTACTCTGCCAGCAAAGAATGGAAACAAGACCAGTGAAGAGAGAGCACAGACAATTATTACACACACGCAGATGGAGCACTGAGAAGTACAGAAAGGAAAAATTAATAGGGGGAAGGGAATGGAGAAAGGGGACTGTGGCTTACAGCTGCCTGACTAATTGTATTTTCCATATTGATAATGAATTTTAAAAGCATGTTTAACTGAAAATATTTAAGGGGGGGGAATACATCCTTCTAAGTGAAGACAGGCAGTGTCACTTTAACCACCCTCAATGGCAGCACAGAGGAAGATTCTTCTGCATTTTTTTTTCCCAACTAATAAAATCTATTAAGCAATGTACTAGCTTAAAATGAGACACTGCTTTTCTATACGGCCACATATTAGAAAGGCGCTTTTTCCCCAATTTGTTTTGTTTTTAAGAAGACAAGTAAGTAGCAAGAGTTCTGGTCTGAATTTCTTTGGACCTCTTCTTCTTTAAACAAGAGTAAGAAGCGTGAGAAACAATTTAGCAGCTGTAGAAGAAATACTCTACTTTTTAATTTTTTAAGCATACATAAAAGATTTGTAAGAACTGTAAGAAAAATTCATTTACACAAGAGGAAAAGTCAATAGTTTAATTTAAATGAGAAAAGTAATGGGATAAGAAATGAGAAAAAATGAGCCCACCTTTGCAATACACAACCATAATGACTCATGTATTTTGATCTATTTGCTTAAATATTTTGCAACTGTTAGCAGCCAACACTCTATGGTTGCCCACAACATAAAGCCAGTGATCTTTGTGACCTTCACTAAGAATTTTAGACAAAATCCCTTCCTCACCCCGCAGAGGGATCAGCATGAAAAGCAAAGTAAGAATGATACCCTTCCTCTTTAAAAACTGAAACCTTCAACTGGTACTTGCAGCTCAATGTTATAAAACTGTGCAGGTGTATCAATGTCTTGCCAGTATCCTGAACTTCATTCTTCCTTTTCACAGATAAAACTTGCAGTTCCTTACTTGCTAAACAGAGCTTATTTTTCTGCACTTCATCTCTATTATAGGAATTATTAGTTGCAGCCAGCTGCACCTTCCTCTAAACAGGCAGATGCCAAAGTTCACGAGTTCCTGAAGCTCTCTGGAGAGCACATAACCCTGCTCAACACAATTTGATAGGAACATATGGTGTAAGCAGTTAGCTGAATCAGATCCCTATTTATCAGCAATTAACTCTACCAAGAAAGTAGCGCAGCAGTCTCCTCTTTGCCCAAAATGTTATTTAGCCACAGAAGATAAAACACAGATGCATCCTTGTGTTACACAAGACACATGACCTGTGTGAGAGCTACAGTGTGTTAAGTAAGGGCTCTTGATTAAGCCACAGAAAGGACACCAACAGCAATGAAATCAGATGGATATTAGGGGCTTGATAATAAATACGATGCCTTGCCACATACCTAGCTTCAAACAGAGCAGCCTGTGCTGCAAAAGCCAGTATTGCCGGTTTGCCCTGACCTAACTGTAGAGCAAATGAGGAGTGTATGTAAATTACTCAGCACAGAAGTGGCTATTCTTTGAAATCGAAAGGCATGATTCAGCCACTCATGCCCTCTCCTACGGACTAGCACATGCATTTGAGCAAGCAACAGCAAAGAGGAACCAACAGCAAGTGGCACAATGCTGGCTACAAGTGTGCGATCCTTCCCTTAAAAGAAAACAACAGGTAATTCCTAAGGCAGCTACCTAGTTACTTAAGACATTCTGCCACAAATACAAGAAAGCAGATTGTAGGCATAGAGGAAATGGTTTTTTTTAAATACACAAACCCATGTCCAAACAAACAAACAACACACCCCAAAAAACAACAACCAAACAAAACATAAATGCACACCACACAAAATCTTGAACAGCTACAGCTCAATATTTAGCTGGCTGCTGAAGATGTCAGTGAAGTGGCACCTGGTGGTGGCTTTTCTGCACACCCAAGAGAGCCATGCCACCAAAAATGTTGAAGTTGTACCATGTGAAATTTGACAGGGCCATCTGAAACTTACATGTGGCCTTTGGCTGTGGAGGAGATGAAAGTAAATTGGCCGCAGGGATACAAATTTAGTTACATTTGTTTCCAAATGTAACCTTTAGCTCATTGTTCCTACATGACAGATGCTTTTTGGTTACATAGTATACTACTATACAGTGCTTTCAGCCTTTTACTTTTCCCTCTACACAAAGATTCCCAGATGCAGTATATAACAGTAAGAAATTCTGCATGTCTTACAGCAGTCTGCATTCCGCCTCACTTACTGAAAGGAATTCCAAAAAAGAGTAAACTCTTCCATTTATAACCTGAGCTGCATTAAGAAATGCTGTAGGTAAAGATATTGGCAACCATTTTTATAGTTTTACATTTTCTATACATCAACAGATCTTTCATACAGAATTTCTAATGAAATAAAATGGAAGAAATTTCCATCTCCAAATGATAGCAAAGAGTATTTCAGCTTCTGCTGTAACAGCTACAATATAAACTGAGGAACTATAATAATGCCAATAAAAGATTAGCCACTAAGATGTACTACATGAAAATCCAGTTGCTAGCAATTTCAGAATGCTTTGCTTTCTATCGCATCCTCATTGGCTCAACCCTCACTGCTTCAGACCTCCGTCAAGAACTGCGGTGAGTAACAGAGATTACAAAACTCCTCAGTCAGCACTGTCTGTTCCTTACCTCGTTCCCAACTCTACATTTCCAGGAATAAAACATCTGTGCATGGCTGATAAAAATTAAACCAGATACTAAAATTTTACTTGCAACTGCTCATAAAAATACAAATCAGAAAATACTTAAATTTTTACACAGCACTAACCATACTGCTCATGCTGTGACTATCTCAGCAACACAAACATTAGACCTGTATTCAGTCACAGATACTCACAAAATATGTTATTTATCTAGTTTCAAGTGAAAAATTAGACACAGAGTACCCATATACATATCATTTTTTTGCTTAAAGCATACCGTGGCATCAAAAAGCTGATTTTTTAAAAACAATTGTAAAAGCCAAAAGGAAAATAACTTGGTTTTAAAAATTAATAATTTCATCTTTAATGATCAGTACAGTCTAGACAAGATACTGAAATTTTCATTCATAATCCTCCGTAGATATCACTGCTGCCTCTTCAAATATCCATGCAGCAGTGGGCTTGGCATACCCTGCCCGTTCATGCTAATCTTGGAGAAAGACGCGGAGCTGAGGGTTGCTGCTGTGCACAGATACCCCCTGAGCTTCCAACAGAGCTGTTGCTCCACACCACTCCTCCTGATGTGGGAAGCCCATCCCTTCCAGTGTCCTCTCAGTGTTTGTCTCCATTTCTTTACGTGGGAAGGGAAAGCACAGTTCTCTTTCCTCCCAAATCCCTCCATTCTGGCCCAACTTGTGAAATTTGGAAAGCTGAAATCAGAACCCAGCGGTTTTCAGAGTTCTGAGTGCTCCCAGCAAGGAGGGACGCATTTGTCTAGGGATTTGTGGAACAAGGCGTTTCACATGCTCACTGGTGCACAGCTTTGACTGCTTATTAAGTTAAATGGTGAAGGACTGAATACTTTGTGTCTGCAGCTAATTTACAGATACTGCATGTTTATAATCCAAGCACCAAGTGGGCGTTCAAATGAGTGCCAGATCTTAATAACTGTATTTTAACTCTATTAAGTATTTTAAGGGAAGATAACATGATTCTATCAGCTATTAAGCAATGGCATTCCCCCTGCTAAGTTCCCTGACTAAACACATGCAGGAAAAACAATGCACTACAGAAAAAAAAAAGAGCATGTATTGACTCCTTCTGTCAGCCATATTTTCTTAACATAAGCCAACATCAATCAATCTCTTCACTCAATGTGCAGTTCTCACCATCTCCATGTGGAACTCGTTAATGAGTCTCCATTTAAAAAAAATATCATCTGTAGTTATCAGGTACACAGCAATAACAGACTGGTGTATACAGTGCTGCTTGCTATATGTTAAAGAAAAGCTAAGAGGTTCTTATCTTACCACATGACAACAGACACTTCATTTCAGAGACACTGTACTAGCTTCAATTGACATAAAATACAAGCTCACAATGCCAGTCTGGGTGTTGTGTTTTGCTGTTTGATTTGGGGTTTTTTTCCCTTTCTCTATGCTTCTGCCAGCACTTTGTGTTAATTGAGGTGCTGACTTGGCACTGCACTAGGAATGCAGGCAGCAGTGCTGCAGCTGCCCTGTTGAGCAGCAATGCTTGCAGACTGCAACAGCAAAAGTGAGAGAGAGAAGTTTATAGCAGAGAAACACGGGTGAACATCAGACATGGTGTGAGGTCTGCTGCTGTGAGCTGCTGAGACAAGCAAGGTTTATCTGACCACAGACAAGGCAGTCTCTGTGGTTGGAGACCACAACTGAGATGGGAAATGAAATATAGCCCTCCTACCACAAAAATAAGTTTTGCAGCAGCAAAGGAGGCTGTACCATTGTTCTGTTCCTCCAAGGAAAGTTTTCTTTCCTAAAATGAAATGATATAATGAAAATGTCACTCTCAGGTAAACATGCAGTAGTTTGGTGAACAAGCTTCTGCTGGTAAGAAACGCTTTTCCATAGAGCTATACACACATCCCAGCACAAGCCCAGTCCTTTCCACAGAAGTCTTGGTGAGGAACAAACTGAGGAAAAGGAAAACATGCTAAGTTACCTGTGCTAAGACCCAGGGACTGCAAACCATGAATCAGCTGGTTTCCACATCCAATACATACTTTACGGAGAACATTACTGACCAAAACTTTCACATAAAATTATAAGAACAATTAATGCAGTCAGCAAATGACCATTTGTTGCTCTCAAATGTTGCCTTAAATGCAGTTTGCAAAACAGCCTCAGCAGATACATTTCACCATCCTCTGGTTACAAATGAAAATAAAAAATGACGTGTGTGTACCAGGGCAAAAAAAAGCTGTGTTATCTCCTTTGCTGATTTGAATAAGCCGTCTTTTCCTCTTCAGCTCATCCTGTGAAGACCATTAATCTGCCTCAGTGCTACAACCAAAACATGTAAAGAGCTGGGGATGAGGTTCATCAAAGAGTCACGATTAAGCAGCAAGCACTGCATATGGTTTCCACAAAGATTACTGCAGGTCATCTCCTAATTCCAACCTACATCTGAACACCTACCTGCATGTCAGTGCAAAAGTACTGCTTGTAGCCGCTCTGCTCTCCTCTCAGCAGGCTAAATCACAGCTCTACAGATGAAACTGTAAGGGTAGCCCAGAGTCCAACCAAGCACACTTTTTTTTTTTTTACTTTTTCTTTTTTTTTTTTTTTTTTTTGGCAAACAGCACCCAGATACTACTCTGGTGTAATCAAGTCTCCTGACAACGTGAAACTCCCACTTTAAAGAGTCCACTGACAGATGGATTCAATTTAAAGCATGACTATGAACAGCTGCTGCTGATCACCAGCTTGTAAAGTGAACTCATTCATCACAAAATATTTCAAAAGACTGAACTGAAACGGAACAAATGAATTTGAAGAAGTACAGGAGGTGTGGTGTTAGCCTTGGAGAATGTGTCAGATGTAAAAAGCACAGCTATGGTACTGCTGCTAATTTATTCCTGTAAGCGCTAGCTCTACTCTATTAGCAGCATTCTCCAGATTCTCAAAAATCCAGGAGGGGAGGCTGAATAAGGTATTAGAAGATGTAATTAAACACTCCTTACTGAAGGTGATTTTAACTTAAGTGAGCCACTAAAGGGAGCTGACAGCATGTTTAAATTGCGCTGGGGAAAACTTCAAGATGACAAGCCTCAAAAAACTGCTGGAGGGAAAGAAGGTCATTTCCCCAACTGCTCTAACTCAGCAAGAAGTTCCCTCAGTCATGCAAGGGGGCCACGTACTCTGACTTCATCACCTTCACTTTAAATACCATGAGAGGCCTTGCTGCTTTTAAAATGTTTTCGTCTTCCTCTTTGATCCTTCAGTATGGCTGCAGTCAAGAAAAAGACAACCTTCAAAGTACACAGCCTCACAAATGAAACCACCAATTATGATTGTCTCTGAAGAGATGGGGAGCTGACACAGAATTAATTCACACGGGGGTTTTTTGATTTGTTTGGTTGTTTTTTGGGGTTTTTTTGTAGTTCAGGAATTATACAGCAAAAGTAAACATTTTAAACTTCATTGCATTTATCATGGCCACTGGATCTTCTCCAAGTGACTCGGATTTTCCCCCCGAGTACTTCCTACAGGTTATATATGGGGCAGGGTCACAGATATCAAGAATGAGGGTAATATGCGGGAAAGAAAATTCTCTGTGAGCTGTCTCAGGTGGTGACTCATCCTTGCCAATCCTTGCTAGGGTTTTCTAGCAAGGGGAAAACAAAGTTTCCAAGACTTTCTTGAAGGCAATTCTTTACCTAGAAGTGATATTTATAACTCTTCAGACAACTGTACCAAACTATACTTGCACCAGTGCGACTTCATGAAGAAAGCACAGAAGTCTCACTTAGAATATTCATACATATATGCTAATCTTCAGTCACTGCTGTACCAATATGCAGTTGTTCAACAGATTTTTATATCTTAGTATGAAAAACATACTGATCTAGTTTGAGCTGCAGTAAATTTAATAATACATTGTTTTAATATTTATTGATGAATGGAGACTAAAAGGAACAATACTAACCCACAGAGACAGTCCCCCGGGTTTTTTCCTCAGTAAAGAAAATGCAACCGGGGGGGGAGGAGGGGAGAGAAAGCCCTCTCATATAGCATTTCCCTCTTTCCTTTTACAGAGTACCTCTGTCAGTCTATTTCTCTACCTACTATCCTTCCTCAAACCCAGGATAACAAGACAAAGCTAAGGTGTCATAAGCTTGTGCAAATAAGGCGTATCAGATTTCCATTGCATGGAAGGGGAGTTGCAGGATAAAAGCTACCACTTTGCCATCACCCAGCTTCCTGCTACCTGGCATGAAAGCAATGCAAGGAAGTGATCAGTGGATTAACACCATGTCAATAACTAGCTCCAAGACAACAGTTTTGTTATTTAACTCATTCTGGGGAAGCAGCTGACCATTGCTAAGATATACGCTCTGATGCCGGGGTGAAAAGCAACGCGCTCAGCAGCATTGTTCTATATGCAAGAACGAAGGCACACGCACACTCTTGCTCACACACCCTCTGCAAAGGTTATTCATCACCACAGCAACCTCTCAAAACAAAGGTGGAAGCCAATTCAAACCACCCTGTTCCTCTGATGACAGAGGACGAAGGGTGCTCTCCGCCTGCACACTACAGGGAGTTTGTTTGCCTGGGTTTGTTTTTATGTCATTGGGTCTCATTTACTAATTTAATTTTCAGCAGCCCAGCATGCATGCTCAGAGCAGAACACAGCCATGCTTATGCATTAAACAAAAATATTCTTATATAGCCCCAGTTAAAAAGACACGAGAAAAACTGGCTGATACACAATTCCTTCTTGCCACACGGCTGAGCAAATGCCACGTCCTTACTACATGTACCCACCATCACCCTACCTTCCCCACCGTCCTCCCCTACATACCAGGAACAGCCACTGTAAAATAAACACCCCACCTAAAACCAAGAAAACCCCCAACCTCTAGCTACCATTTCTTCCTTCCTCTCCCCTTACCACTCCTTCACATCCTCTTTCACTCCATGGGAGGTTAATGATTTTGGATACCTTAAAAAAATCTGACCAAGACAGTAAAATAATTGTAAGCTCAACACAAACAAGCAGCAGTTTCTCCCCAAATCTGGAAAGAACACAGCCCAATATTTCTTCCCTCGGTCACTTGAGGAAAGAGATTATGACCATTTCTAAACCTTTTCAACTGCAAGCCAAGAGGAAAAAACTCTGTAATGACAAGCTGTCAACACTCAATGAGCAACGTAGCTCTCATTTGTGACATTGATTCTTTGCTTGCAGAGCGGGGCACGTGGGCATCAGCAGCCACACCACATGCAATGACAACACTCAAAATGCTCAGATTTCTCCATTTCTCAAAAACAAATGTCCCATCTGAGCAGCCAGGTCTTGATGTGAAAATGCGCTCCCTATCTTCGTGATTTAAAAGACAGGGTAACCATGTGGTTTTGAAATACAGGATTAGAAAAAACAGCAGTTCCTAGAAATGTTATTTTTAAAATAGAAAACACAGGTGATTGAGCAGATAAATTCTCAGAGGTTATGTCCCATTTACTCTCATTGAGAAATAAGTTAAATTCCCCTGTAGTGAAACTACCAGACATATCCATCTAGCTTCAGTGATTCCATGGAGCTAAGCAAAAAGTATGCTAACAAGAGTGGTTTGATTTATATCAACTGCTTAAGCTACCACTTTTCTTAAGTTTCAAAATAATCATTAATAACTGACCATTATTAATTTGCAGGCTTATGATGGTCTGCAATATCTGTCAGTGTGTTCTAGCATCCCAGCAACACAAATGAATATCTGGAGCAGGAGGTTCATTTACCTGATTCTGAAACATATTTATTTACATATTTATAATACGTGTTAGCCAATCACTTTGGTGTAATACTGCTCTGACACCAAAGGATGTCTATAATCAAGAAGAACTAGAAATGCAAGAAAAACAGCAAAGAATCATAAAAAAAAAAAACAAAAAAACAAACAAAAAACTATGAGAAAATTCAAGTTACAGACAAAGATTCACACTGTAGTTTCAAAAAAGCACACTGCATTTGCAGGTAGCAAAAAGCAACACAGCGGGATTGAAAGCAAAGTGCAAAATGCCAAAGTGCAGGAAACTCTCCATGTATGCTGTACTTGAAGCTCTATGCTCTGTTACTACAGCATTCACAGAAATAGAAAAAAAAAACACCTGCATTTGAGCTCACACACATTTCTTAAGTGCAGCCATAGGCAAACCCATCAAAATTGGATGTATTCATAGCATGAGGTGATTTACGTCATGGTATAATCACTACTTGACATGATAAGCAGGCATTGGCTGACTCAATCTTTATCTGCACAGCAAATTTTCAACATACCTTCCTGATGATCTTGGGTTTCAAAAGAAGTCTCTCCACATGGAGATGCTTTCCTACACACGCTGCAGGGGAGCAAAGGTTTTTGCCTTCTCCTCCATGCTGGCATTCAAGCTTGTGGGTCAGACTGGGCCCGCAGATATGACAGACAACAACTAGTCCTAAATTTGGTACCTTCCTGACCAAGACATAGACATGCTTCCACTGCAAAAGAGTAACTTTATCTACATGAAATTATTAGGCTTCTAGAAAATCTGTGGCCTCCAACTTCTCATAATGGAAATACTGGTGAAAAAAAGTGCACCTACTCAAGCAATAATAATTTTAAATAAAAAAACATTGCTTCAATTACTGCCTTGCTTTCTCTATTTCTATGAAACCAGAAAATCAATTGCAACAATTTTAAAACATTTCTCCTCCAAAGTTGCTGGCGTTAGCAAAGAAGTTGTTATATTATTGAAGCACTGGGGCTCAGAGTTCTCAAGCAGTATAAAGCAACTGCATCTACCTTCAGCGGATCTCAACATAGCAGCTGTTACGCTTGAACGGAAGCGTAACTTGAAGGGGAGAGCAGCAGTAATGAGAATGGAGGTAACTTAAGGACAGGTACCTTCCAACTCGCAAAAATACAATGGATACTTGACAATAGCACTGAACTTGTTTTCTGAAACTTTCCATTAATTAAAATCTACTTGACTTAGCCTGGTTTAATAGACTACTGGACCTTAATGTACTTGAGTTCCTTGTTCTGCCTTTGCCTCCTCCAGCATAAAGGTAGAATTACCCTCGTAATTTTTCAAGCCAGAGTAATTTTCCAACTCCACTGCTAATTAAGTTAGTACATACAGATCAGTACAGCACTGACCTCCAGGTTTTTGTCCAAATACTCCAACGAGCACTCTTAACAACTTGGTAAAAACCTGAAAGAATCTGGCAAGAACCTAGTATGTGTATTGCCTTTCCTGCACTCACCCTTACAGGGGCTCCTTCTACCTTCTCAAGAAGTTAACTTCAAGTAGTTCTGCTTAAAGCACCAGTTTTCAACTCTGATACTCATTGGAAGATTCAGTATCTGATGCAGAGCTGTATCATGCTGATGCTTTAATGGGACTCTATCCATGTACAGAGGGGCCACTTCCCCCAGATTTCACAGACATGTTTAAATGATTAGCAATAGCTAAGGGCACATATGTTGTTTTAATAGCGAATGTGTGCTTAGCAGACCAGGCTGCATCTCATCAATAATTCCTTGGTGTAACACTCCCAGGAAGACAGCAGTCAGCCCAGCATGACAGAGTCTTAAATAAAGCAGTGTGTTACAAGGTGCAAGGCAGCACTCCACACATTTGCTGTCAAAGAATCACAGCATTTCAGCTGCTGGAAGCAGCAGATTGCCATTGTTTTATCAAGGAAAATCACAGATGGGAGAAACTGACTGGAAACCACCTTTCCCTCCAAAAAAATTGCTAGCTATTATCTTTTGCAGAGAGGGTATGTCTAGTATTGAACTGATGACAGGATGACATTTTGGAGGTCAAGTACCCTCTTTTCTTTACAAAGCATCTTCTAAAAGGAAGCAGGGGATGAAGTTTGTCTGAACACAGCCACACAGAGACCCAAACAGGGGGAAAAAAACCCCAACATGCACTTACATAAAAGGCTTTGAGGAGTTTCTTTTTCTATTCAGCTGGAAAGGGAGTGAACAAGCATGCACGCACACACACACACGCATTTTTAATCATCCTTATGCTGACAGCAGCCAGTCACTACTTCTGTTATCAGAGCCCCACAGCTTGTATTTCCAGGCCGTGAAGCACTAAGGCAGAGAGTATAAAACCTCTGATTAAGAAGGTATGATGATATTGCCTAGTACACCAAACCAACTGCTACAAATTTGAAGTTTGTCCTCACCAGGATATTATTCATTCAGCAGAGGGAGAGGAAAAAATACTCTGCAAACACACAAACAAATAGTAAGGGTTTCCTGAGATTAGCTGGTAACCTGGATCACTCTTATTTTCCCTAAGCTTGTCCGTCATCCTCTGGGAAAAACAAGCAAGGCAGGCAAGTCTTTGCATCCAGAAACTTACAGTTTGCAAAAAGGTGCCAGCTGTTAAAGAGACAGAGAAAGAGAGAAGCTGCGCTTATATACAGCTCACCAGTGACCACTTGTGCAAATGCCACGTGCCTGGGATTAAAACTTCAGCCCGGGTAGATGCTGTCCCTGCCACTGCTTGATTCAGCTCAGATGGCTGGCACGTCTCCAGAGTCACTCAGAAGGCAGCTGCCCAACAGGGCAAATCACTGAAAAAATAGAAACAAAACAGGTTCAGCTTTGTAATTCCACTACACATTATACAAGTTAGACTTGTGAATTGCTGACTTCTTGAAATGTGATTTCACGTATTGCATGAGAGGGAGAAGTACATTTCTGATTAGAGTTCATCTACTACTGTCCAACGTGAACTTTCTAAACACCAGTAACAGCAAAAAGAACTCCTCTGTACAGCTAACAGGAACCTCATAGTCAAGATACCTGGACAGCCTCCACCCTAATCCCTGCTTTCAAGCGCAGTTTGGAGCTGGATCCCTCTTCAACAGTGGAGTGAGGAGTTTACAAAGCCATGGGCCTGACAGGCTCAGCAGAGCTGAGAAGGCTGCAAACCCAAAGGGAACGGGAGTGAAACACATTCATAAACACATTTTGTAAAAGCTTGGTCAAGCACAAGGATGGATTGGTGAGAAGGGCGCTCCTTCCTCACCTCACATCCCTGTCCCTGGTGGGAAGCAACTGCTGCCCACACAGCCCCGTGCCCCAGCACCCAGCCGTGGCGGAGGGGCAAGCAGCCCAGCACTGCACTCACACGGCCCGAATGGGAGAGAGACAGGAAGAACGTGTCTGTATTGAGAGACACTGGGGACAGCTCAAGAACTCCCCACAAACCAGTGGGGCTGGAGCCCACGAGGCACTTGGGGAAGGAGGATGCAGGAAAGGAAGAGTAAGATGAAAACCAAAATGGGAGGCAGAGGAGAGAGACAGCAAATGCTGAAAATTTTTTGTTGGGGTTTGGTGGGTTGGGTTTTTTTCAGTTGGTTGGGTTGGGGTTTTTTTTCGGGTTTGTTGTTGTTGGGTTTTGTTTTATTTAAGGTGATAATTATGGTATTGTCCCATTTTCTCCTCAAATTTTTGCCACCCCTCAATTTTGAATCTGACATTCAAAAGTTCGGACAAGCTTAGTGCTTTTCTATTTAATTTTTTAAGTCATACCCAACACTTTGTTCTAATGTGGTTGTACATACAAGACACTTCCAGCTTAATTGCTACACCATTCCAGGCACTGACCAGTCCTTCAATTTTGGCAAAACCTGCTCCATCAACAATTGAATTCTTTGCAGGACATCATTTTGACATTATCCCAGTTCTGTGACTTCTGTGAGAGGTTCCTCTGCCCCTTCCTTACAGTGCCAGCCCTACAGTGATGTTTTCCATTTTAGAATAAATCCAATTAAAAATAATTAAAAAGTGTAGATCAATTTGATCTTGCAACAGAATTAGGAAGAACCAGTAACAGGTCAATCCAGTAACGGGGTAAATGGCAATGGGTCAATTCAGTCAATCTGAACTGATCCAGTAGCTGCATATTAATATAGGAAGCAGTACACTGTACTGAACCTCACCGGGTTGCCTACTAATATGATCCGATTATAGTGGTGATTTAGTTATACATCACCTAATTTTTCAAAACCATAAACATTTAATATTTTAAGGGGAGACAGGCAATTAATGGCTTGCTGACCAGGAAACCCACATCAAAGAAAGGACAACACATGGGCAAAACACAATAAGGCAGCACGGGCTGCCTTCCATCAGTATCTCATTTCCCTTGGCCTCTCCCAGCTCACTGGCCTTGTGCAAGACCTTCTACCTCTCCATGCTCATTTTCTTCTTTGCAAAACATAGATAAAGGTGACAGCTGTCTTAATAAAATGTGAGTGCAAGTGATGAGGAGCACTCTAAGAGCCAGGTATGGTTAGCAGCACATCCAATGCTTGCCAATACTCTGGGTCAGTGTGAGAGGGTTGCCACTGATTTCAGAGGAAACAAAGTCAAACACTGAAAAAGCAATAGACTAAAAAGCCTTAAGGAGCAATCACAGCGAGACCTTTGTGTGTAGGTGTCTCTATCTCAAAAGAGTAAGGGGGTAGACAGAGCCACCTATGGATACACCAAATAGGAAAACGGGACATGCTCAGAAGTTACCTCTATATAAAACAGGGTCATCTATAAAGTTCTGCAACAGGGGAATAGGCTTGGCTGCATGCGTACGTACATATACATATATATGTACGTATGCAAAAAGAGGACAGGCTACACCTCTTTTTCCAATAGCAACTTGTGATCCCAGTAACTACTGAGAAGAGTTAAATTCTGTGTAAGAAGCATGGGAGAACTAAAGAACTCTGCTAAGAAAAGAAAGTACCAAACACTAACACATTCATTGTTTCCAAGCTCCTTATCTCCAAAATTTGTGCCAGGTTTTGGGATTCTCATCTGAAAGCCAATGTAAAACAGAAAAGGAAAAAACAGATTTCAATGGTGAGTCGCAGATTTGCTCCTTACTAATATGATTTTGCTGTTTGCAGCCCTGGACATGAACACAGTTAATGAATAATGACTGTGCAAACAAAATATCAGATAATGATGGGAGGGGGAGGGAAGGGTGAAATAATCGCATGGGTGGCTTGGATTGGATTTGGCATCAATTAGAAAAATTGATGCCCTTTTAATTATAGGAAAAAGTCTTTGCTAGAAAGATAAGACAGACATGACAGTCAAACCACTTTAGTCCCTGGATTTAAATGTATGGAAATGGAAAGTTCACAAGGTGTGGGTTTTCCAGTGTGTTTTCTTTTTATAATAAAAAAATTAAGCTCTTTCTCAAAAATTACATCTGAGTGTGTGTATAAACCTTCAGCTCACTTCAAAGCTGTTACAGCAGCAATTTGTTCTGCTTTCATCACTCTGGGAATATTACTTACTACAAGTAGGACTGCCTTCTACAAGGTACAAGGCATCTTTCCTTTCCCTTCTAGAAAGAGCCCAAGTAAGTAGGAGTTACAGCCACTTGAAGAATCAGTCCAACAACTTATCAACATCACTTAAGATCCTTCCCTAATTGATTCCACTGAATATATTATCAAAAGAGGGCACTAGAGATTGCTCCTGTTTGATTAAGGTTGCACAGTGCATGTTTCTTTCCCTGGTCTTATTCATAATTCCAGCAGCTCATGCCAGATTCTCACATGTGAGAGAAGGCTAATATAAGCACATGAAATGCATTGTTCTCAGTACTTCTTTAGTAACCCAGAGGAGATTAATAATAGCCTTCAAAAAACCAAACCAAAAAAAAAAAAAAACACCACAAAACCCACACACACAAAAGGGACAAGGACATCTCTACAAAACACATGCAATTCCTCAACTACTCAAAAAAGAAGAGTCCCTCACAGTTCTGGATGTTTTACTGCTACTCTGTACTTCTACAGCTCTTTTACAGTAACACCAACACTCATACAACCCATATTTACATGAT
Organism: Falco peregrinus; assembly: GCF_023634155.1. Taxonomy (NCBI): domain Eukaryota; kingdom Metazoa; phylum Chordata; class Aves; order Falconiformes; family Falconidae; genus Falco; species Falco peregrinus. Next base: position 71,715,394 of record NC_073726.1, read on the forward strand.
CATTTCTACAATGAGATAGAACCACTTCTGAATAAGTGCTCTTTTATAAACAACATTTACTATCCTACAATTCATAATCACCATTTCTATTATTCAGTATCTATAATCAGATCTCAAATAGTGTTTAGAAGATGTAATTGTATTTGCCAATTACCTCTGCAGATGTGACTTACAAAGTGAAAGCACAATTATACAAGGCAGAATTTATCCAGGAAATAGGAACACTGATACTTAATCTTACAAAATAACCCAGAGATAATTTAAAGTAAGATATTTACAAAGAACAGTGTCTGTGCCAAGAGACTGTTTGTATTGGTTTCCAAAGAGGGGACAGAATGTTCTCTTCCAAAGAGCCACAAAACAAACTTCCTGAACTAATCCGAGTTTTCTTTTTGCTTGTATTTAAGTGCAGGCTGGTCAGACTTACTCAATAAAAAAAATAAAAATTATAAATTTAAAAAGAACTTAATTTGCTATAGCCTTGTCTAGAGAAAGCACAGTCACATCCTTCAAAGTAAGTGGAACTGGCCACCTGAACAGATCTGGAACCACTGCTGCTCTGCTGAAAGTAATAGTCTGGAAGGATTTTTTGGACCTTTTTTTTTTATTTATTTTTTATTTTTTTCCATAGCATTCTAAGCAGCTGTAATCAACCTTTTTTGTCGTTTTTGGTTTTAGTTTGGGGTTTTTTTAATGCTAGTCTCTTGATGCACACCAGCACAGTTTGAGAATGTGGAGATAAGAGATGCAGCATGCTCCGATAGTAAAGAAATGTAGGAAAGAACTTGAAGTCATCAAATACCAGTTTATTTAACATAATATTTTGTTCCTAAATCAGTCATATATATCTCTAAGCAAAAAAAAAAGAAAAAAAAAAGAAACCAAAAAAAACCAAACACAAAAAAAAACCCCACACTAAACAAGGCCAAAATTAAAAGAACCTCAAAACCCCCAACTTCAGCTCAGCTTTTACCTCCTTTTGCCTTTCAGGAGCTGATAGGCAAGTCCACAGGGAAAAGTTCCTTTCCAAAGCAAAGAGAAAAGCATTACCGGTAAGGTCAAAAGACAACATATTGTGTGTGACGTTTTTGTAAACCCTGTTTAGAAACAGTAATGGATTTTTTTAAAAAAAAAAAAAATATATATATATAGACATACACACCCCCTACCCTACATCAGGACCCTGAGCCCCAGAAAAAACACACTGATGTCTAACTCTACAACAGTTATAGAATCATAGAACGGGTTGGAAGGCACCTTAAAGATCATATAGTTCCAATGCCCCACCATGGAGGGGTTTACATGTACATTTCTGTTCTGTTTACATTTACATTTGTGAAAGTTTCTTGACTAGCAAAAATATTCATTTCACAAACCATACAATGCAAAACTACTTCCAGAACCATTAGAAGTACAGTTTTTTCCCACCAATATACCACAGGCGTATTTGTCATATTTGCGACACAAATGACCATCTTTTCTCACGGTCTCATGGGCTAAGATGCTGCATTATTTTGCCTGAAACTGGCAGAATGCCAGAAGAGGTGGAAACCACCACACAACTTAGATACAAGCCAGTCACTTCTTAAAAGATTATATTCAACAATATCGTTTTGAAATGCTGCGCTACAATCCCACTGTAGAAAAGACATCCTAAACAGACCAATAAAATACTCCACAGAACTGGGAAGGATATAAAAAGAAGACAGAAACCTAATGCAAATTACAACAGAACTGCAAAATGTATTTCATTTTACTTATAGTGATACAAAGTTTCCTAAATCTAAGTCAGATGTCTAAGTTGTCCATCCTCATTGCCACTAGTTCAAAATTGCTATAGGTTTTTTTAAAAAAAATATTTACTACTGCCCTTCAAGTACTTATACCTTCCTTGGTCCTGTATATTAATGCCAGACTTGGTTTATTAACACCTGTTAAGATGATTTCAGTGGCTATTTAGTTATCACTGTTGCCTTGTTTACTTTTGCCTTTCTCCCAGCTTCAACTTCTTGTAGGGTGAACAACGAAGTATGTTTTACTTTTCGGTTCCTCCTGTCACAAAGTTTAGGTCTCAAGCTCTGCAAGGATCAGGTCATTCATCTGAAAACCGATCAGTACCATTCTTATTTTGAAACAGAAAATAAATTATATTAGGCTCAGGTTTTATAAAAGTTGTTTTCTTATATTCAACTTGGATCCACTTCTACGCTTGAGTGTATGAAAGTTACACTGGCAAATATATTCACATACAAACCCTTAGTCTCCTTACCAGAGGCATATCTTGGTAGCATTCCTAAAATTATCATCTTTTAATTTTAAGAGAGATTATTAACAAACGACACACATGATTAAGTTTCTGCTTTTCTAAAGTCAATAGACAGTTGATCTTACATTTCAACAGACCCAGTGCTACAAAAGACAAACTTGTCTCCGTACATACATGCATGCAGTAAGCAAACAAAACTGAGTGCAGCACATTATTCAGGAAGGTAAGTTTATTGTCTTCAAATACTGTTGCAGATTTTAAAAGGATGCACGTAGTGGGTATCCCAACAGAGAGCAGACACATGGGTGTGTCTCAAGCATAAATTCCCTGCCTACTCCTGCAAAGGGAGATCATAAGATCGTGAACGCTTTTAAGAACTACATCAACTCTCAGACCTTTGACAAGGACTGATGTAAATTAAAAGATGTGTGGGAAGCATCACATGGTATCACAGAAAGCAGTAAGAAAAATAATCTGTTTTTTGCAAAGGAACAGGGGGCACCAGAAGGGAAAGGTGCCTTTCTAGTCACTCTGAAGGGTGTTCAGAGCAGAGCTGCTCAGCCTTGGGACTCCCAGACTTACCACATTCAACGTGACTTGAAGAGCATTTAAAATACCAATTTCCAGACACTAACTTGTGGCAAAAACACCCATCATATCCCTGTTCACCATGAAGATAGCGTGCATTCCCCTTGCACACCCAAAGACAATTTATTTCATTTTCTTTCATCTGACTACTGGCTTAGAAGAGAATGTTGTTTGCCACAGGTGCTCAGTGCAGCAGAAACTAGATCATGAAAAGTAACTGCGCTAGTTCTTTTTAGCTGGCCATTTTTGTTCAATTTTCCTGTTCAGCAAAGGGGAAAAAAGAAAACAACAGATTGCATTCCACAGAAATAAAGAAACAAAAGAGGATATGCACAGACTGGGGTAAACCAATCTCCATCCCCCACATACCAGCACTAGAGCCTACCAAAGCACCCACTGTCCTCGGTAGCAAAGAACTTTCCCAGCTGCTTGCTATCAAGTCCTTCCTTTGCTAGCCCTCTTGTAAAATGAGAGCTGAAATAATCCAGGCAACTGTCCCACCATAGCCTGAAAAGTCAGGTTCCTCTTACTCTTTTCACAAAGGCAAAGCAAGCTACACAAAATGCCCAGTATTCGTACTGAAATCTAACAAACTTATTTAGAAAATTTGCTGATCCTGTCTTGTATTATAGCCCATTCTTTGTGTGAGACTTCTAGACACATGGACGAGGCAAGCCAGAAAAAGGGGAATCCCTTCACAAGGAGAAAGATGGGAAAGCAGCATGAAGGAGCAGTCAGTAACTAGTGAAGAAGAAAACTCATGGCCAAAAGGTGAATGAACATTTGGTTCAAACTGGTACAAATTTAAAACTGCAGTTATTTCTGAACCTGAGTTCCTAACTCTGTTACCACACTGTTAACACTGTGTCATCAGAGAGATCTTGAATATTTTCCATTTGTCAAGGAAAGCATAAAAATCAGTCAGCTTTTTTTGAAATCATTCTACAAAGAAAAGCACAGAGGTTTCCATATCTTTGCACCTACAGACTTCCACCACATTATGGCCACTATGGTAATAAAAGTTATTTTAAGCACAGCCTGTAGTAATAAATCGGGGTTTGTGCCAATAATTTTCTCTTTGTAGCTGAGGAGCAGGGGAGTTTCCCAACATGACATCATCAGAATCTGCTTCCAAGCTGTATCAAAACTGGGATTCATGAATTTTTTTTATCTCAAAAGAAGATAGAGCACACCATAGACATGGCCTCTAAAACACCTAGACTTCGATTAAGTTCACATAATTTTTTTCCACACTCAAGCACATCAAGTCACATTGTATGTACCCAGTAATAAAACCAGATACTCTTCATCAGGATGTGCTATCCTTTTCCTGGGAATCACAAATAGGTGCAGTATTAAGACATCTGGATGCCACAATTTTCAGTTCATCTCCCCATTTTCCTCAAATACCGTTTCTTACTTATGCCTTTACTTTTATTGCTAATAAAAATCACTGAATTTTTCCAGTCTCTTCTGCTATTGCCCATCAAGGTGATAAAGCTTCGGCTCTAACTCAAAGCAACCTGTTATGCAACTCAGCAGCTAATGACCCTTTTTCTTCTACTCCATCATTGGTACTGACCGCAGTCTTCGAACTCATAATTATTTTCTATATGACCTCTACTTCATGAATTAACATTTTACCAGAATTTAATGTGCTTCATTGTATTGCATTCCAAGTTAAATCATCCTAAAAATCAATGCAATTATGAAAAGCAAGGTTTGTAATAGCTTGTATTAGTCTAGTAATGCAGCTGGGCGGGGAGGTGGGGGCAGGGAGAGCAAACCTATTTTCAGGCCAACTATTAGGTCTAACAAAAAAGCATCATGTTTTGTCAAAACAAGACGCAGGAACCTAACGAATCTGCCTGCTCTGCCACAAGGACAAGGTGGCAATCTTCCTGGGGCCACACTATTCCTTCAGAAGAATCTACAATGCTCCAAATAGAGCATAACTACCAATGCCTATAAAAACCAGATTCCACCAACAAAATATATTTTTAAAGCACCTACTGCTACCACTTTACTACTTCGATTGTTAGTTCCCATTGCACTAGCACACATCATCGGGAACAATCCAGTCTGGAGCAGGACTCTGGCCAGGACAGAGCTCACAACACTCTGAAAGGCAGGGATTTCTGGAAATCTTGGGCTAAATATTCTCAGGTCCTACGTAAGAATAACAAATTATAAATATAGTAATAATAAATATGATGGTTCCTTTGCTGTAGGACAAGGTCCCCTATTTGCATTTCCTATAGGTGATGACTGGTACCAATGATGGCCAAGTACTGATAAGGAGCCCTACAACAGACAACTATAAAGCAGTATTCCTTTAACCAGCCCCTACCTAGGTATTTCCAAGCCTGAGCTAGGAATCAGCTTTCTAAAAGGTCCCACAAGAAAAAAAACAACAAACAAACAAACAAAAAAACCCCCAACAAACCACCAACCCAAGAACAACAAAACCCACCGCTTATCTCTGTAAAGGTTTTCTTGCTATAGTATCTTTGATTGAGCCTATTAAAAGGTAGTGTTTTCAGTAATGTCTTGCAGTAATGCCCTTCTACAAGTTAAGGGTATACATAAATGAAATCCTCATATTTAAATACCTTCCAGCTTGTCTAAGCATCTCTCTTCCTCTGTTTCATAGTTTTGGAACAAGAGTGTCCTTGATCTGATCCAGTTTTGTTTTGACTTGGTTTATATCATCTCATCTGTGTTTTTATTTGTCTTATTAGTAAGAAGCTGATTCTGCAATGTGGCACATAAGTACAGAGGTCTAATTAACATTCATTTTAGCCCAAAAGTAGGATTTACAGCATAAACATAAAAAAGCCTGATGCTGGGCTAACTGATCATACATAAAAACAAACGTGCAAAAAGCTCAACCTCCTTGCAAACTGGAAAGAAAAAAAAAAAAGAAAAGCCGCAAACACCATGGTTATATGGATACTTTTCCTGGCTCTACATTAACCTATCTGCATACCCCCTGTATTTCTACACTATTTTTGGCTAGGTATTATGACCAAAACACAATAACCTAAAGCAACATGGCTAGGCAAATTCACAGCCACGCAGCCAGAATAAGGACATTTACGATCTACATAACCAAAAGGACTTTTCTATATCCCATTCAGAAGCAAAAAATGTGAAAGCTAGAGGAAAGCCAGCCCATAAAGTTCCCCAAGAGTGCCTAAAATTTTGCCTTGCCAGTATCAACAAAGTATTTTAATTGTGTTTGGTTTTGTTCACTGCATCATCATGTATTATCATTACCAGTGCTTAACACAGTCAAACATAAAATCCCTCTGAACAAACAATTCCTAATCCCATGTTTCATCATTTTAATCTTACCACCAGAATTCTACTGGGAAAAATAGATAAGTAAAAGCAGAAATCCACTCTAAGCGTTTAAAATAATGTTCATCACCTTGTTATTTTATGCATTCAAAGCTACTTTTACACTTATAATTGTGGTCACAAAATATCACGTTCATGGTGTTGAATCAAAAAACAAAACAAAACTCCAAACTGGTCACAAATTCAAGAAAAACGTAGATAAAAGAGCATTCACTGTAGGCTGAAAGACGTTATGCCACATCTTTGCATGGAGCAATAAACTCAGGGCCACAACACAAAACTTAGAGAGGAGGTTGTAATGGGAAGGCTGACAACAAGGGAGCCACAAAATGCATCTTACACACATGTATTACCAGGCTTGGAACCAAAGGAGAAAGATGATGCTGTGTTCAAAGCAGGTTTACTGCAAACCCACGAAGCTCCTAAACACAACATTTTCCGTTTCTTTTCTTCCTCACCATCTCTCTCCTTTCGAAGAGTAGAAATCTGGCAATATATTCCACAGAGTAGGACAATTCTATGGCCTCAAGATCTGCAGAGGACAACAAACGTATCCTAGACTGCAGCTGCCTGTTTGGCAGTAAGAAAACCAGATTTTCCTGCCAGTAGAAGCAAGGACACAGCTCAGCTGGAGCAAGTGGAGCTGTGACCAAGGGCTACAAGGGCTCAGTCTTGGTCTCTTCCTAAATACACAGGTTTGCCTGTGAATACAGAATGGCTGCGTGTGTTGGGATTTTAAATAAATGTCAACATCTGTATCACTGCAATTTATTAGATAGTTCAATAAACCACAGCATAACTTATTCACTGAATTGGGCCCAGTGACCTGCTCAGAAGCCTTGCTCAAAAGCAAGGAGAGTGGCTGGGTGCTCGGCAAACCCCTCAGCCTCTCTTACGACAGAACACATAACGCAAAGAAAGAGAAAAATTTTGGTAACTCTCCCAGGGAGCTTCATTTCTTCGAAACATTACAAAAAACAGAGAAGAATGACAGCCCTTTTTAAATCTAACGAAGAAAGTAACAGTGACCGGCCAAACTGGAAGCCAACATTTACCAACTGTTTGCAGGAGATGCGCTGAGTTGAGAAACTCTAGGAGCTGCTCCAGCACGTCAGGTAACCCGCTGCATTATTTACACAGCCCAAGCAGAGTTGTTTGTCTTCAACTTGAGAGCAATTTGTGCACCCTTATTAGAGTTTAATAATAAATCCACAGCTTCCCTCTGTTTGCCAGGATGAAATAAAGACTGCTAAAATAAAGGAAGGATGCACATGGGAGACAGACAGGGAAAAGATGACAGTGAAACTTTTTAATGCATAAAGACTGTACCCTGGAGGATGGTTTTACTTCCCAGGAGGCTCAAAACACTGCTGGCCAGTGTCATGCCACGCCAAAAAAAAGCCCCAAACATAAACCAGCTACTTCAGGTTGCCCATCTAGGACACAGAACTATAAAATACATAAATTATATCAGTGGATTACACAAAGCACATCTTGTGCAAAGCTTCCTGGAAGCTTCTAGGAATTGTTTCAAAACAAGACAAATGAAGAAATGGGACAAGGGAAGATGCAAATCAGAGCTGGTAACTAGAATGTTTCTAGAAGAAATAACAAAGCTAATACTGTCTTTCAGAGCTCTGAAGCACCGAAATCTAATTTAATGCAAAAAAAAAAAAACCACAAAAAAACAAATCAACAAAAACAAACAAAAAAACCCAAAACAACCCAAAAAAAAAACCACCCAAAAAAGCACACTGGTGATGTGTTTTGTGGATAAACTTTCTTACGAGACATAAAAAGAAGAGATATGACAGAACACTAAATATGCCCTTCAGAATCAGAAGTGGAGAGATACCTTGTTATGTTGAAAGAGGGCAACATTGGCCCGATGAAGACAAATACTTTAAAAAAGTTTCTACTGGATTTAAAGCATAAGAGAAATTTTCCTTCAGAAACAATCAATAGACCTAGAAATGCAAAGCTGACATCTGTTTTATTAAAATGCAGACATCCTCAGGAGATTAAGTAATTCTGCATGGTCTCACATATCTAAGGATTCCCAACACAGGATTTAAATGGAAGATTTAAGTCAACTTAAGAATACATACCAAAACCACATATATAAGTGGCTGCCACTTTCAGCTTTGCCCCTTTCTAGCAGATGGAAACATCTACTATAGGAATTTTGTTTCTAATATTAATATTACAATTAAAGTTGCAAATTTGATCAGAACAATTTACAGGCTTAGCACGGCAAGACAGGCTTATCAAATGAACTTTCAACCTACTAGTCTGAAAAATACTCTTCCCATGAAGACAAAGCACAGCAGTCATCTTATTATTGAAAGTTTAACCAGCATATTACTGAAAGTTTAACAGTCTAAAAATTAAGTTAAAATGTATTTACAGAAATGTGAATTTTAGAAGTATTTATATTTTAATCAGAAAAAGTAACATTCTGCTTGGCTAATGATCTTTTCAAGCTTTAAACTCTACAATATTATGATTTTCTCTTTTTCTTTTCCCCCTCTCCTATCACAGGCTTAATTTAATTAAAATTAATTCAATCTACTGGGCCCTCTAGGAATTGGACAAACATAACTAATATATTAGGCTAAAAAGTCAATCTTTGATTAATGGGCTGAGGCAACTCCATGGGGACCCTCAAGTCCTTAAAAATCTTAATCCTCGTGTAAGTGTTGTGGCATCAAACTCTGGGCTCTTCAGTGCAGGCACACTAAACTCTTTCCCCACCCAAAGGAAAACAAAGATGTGGCAATTCTCTGTAAAGAATTAACAGAATAATAGCTGGATGTACAGTGAAAAGGTTCTTTGTCTTGAAAGGCATAAATGCATCTCCCTGCATAAGGGATGGTTGTGTGAACTGGAGCACTGCTACTTTACTGTTACTTTAAATATTGCCTCAGGACCTCAACAAACCATGAGATGGCAAGGCTATATACCAATTTATTAAGTTACTTCAGAAGAATGACGCTCAGGCCAGGATTTTGAAGTTCTAAATTTTTCCCTATAGGAAATTAATGTAGCTGCAGGATGACTGTGAGTACTGCAGCAGAATGAATATAAAGCATTCAGACTGTGCACATCATCTTCCACTTGAGACTAAGGTAGCTGTTCCACTGAGAGATGACACATTCCACCTACAGTATAAAAACACCTAAAGTACTTGTCTGTAACATAAGTTTTAGCATTTATAGCATTCATAAATTAACCCAGCAAATATTTGCTCAGTAGCGATGTTGGGCCAGCGACTTCACAAGATCCCCCAATCTACCCTTGTGAAAGCATTTGAGATTAATATACTCCACAATCTGTAGAGCAAACAGCATTAGAGCAAATTATCTTGGGAAAACTAGGCAGGAAGAGACTATTTTTATAGAAATGGGAGTTTAAGTCAGTGGGTTCGTTTTTTAACCACTCATTATTTATACTGATACCAGCAATGGTGGGATGGCTGCTGAAGAGATCAAGAAAAAAAAAAAGTTTTGACCACAGTGTTGTCAACACGCAGCTGGGAATTTAAATACCTCCTCTCTGTTCCTGCACCAAGTAGCAATAGCATGGCAAAGCTTTGTCCCTAGAATGCTACCAATTTACATGAAACTGCCAGAAATGAAGGCTGCTTTCAGTGGGCAAAACCAAACACAGTGGGCACAGAAGGATTAAAAAAAAAAAGAAATGCTTATTACCGAGCTGCAATAATACTGCAGCAACAGGAAAATGGAAATATTATGTTTAATCACCTGTCTTCCTGAGAGAAGTAAAAATGTTTTGCATACAAGACTTACTCAGAGACATAACAATTCACAGAATTAAAAACACGACATATTTTTCAGTCTGATTCTTTTCTAGGTACTTGAAGTGCATATTTGTTTGTGCTGCAACCACACAATGCTGATATAGCAAAGAGACTGTCAGCCCTGTAAATCATATTTTTAATTTCCAGTGAGACATGATTATGTGTTATTCAGGTTACATGTGGATTCTTCTTGACAGCGTGAAAGCTCGCAGTCTTCTAGCCAGGCAGGAAAATAATAATTTCCCCATGTATCAATGCTTAGACAGTTCCTAAAAATCTAACTTTATCTTGGCATATTGTTTTTTAGAAATCTGCAGATCCTTTGTGATTTGACAGTTCCCAGTATTATTTTCACTGTGAATCTCCCTGCAAAAATAGGGCTGAAAAATCACATTCCTCCGTCACAGCCCAAGGGAGAACTTCTATGAGCCACGAAGCCCAGCTGAGCACTTCCCAGCACAAGCACAGGGACGCAGCACCAGATGCAGGAGACCTCTGCTTAGCTTGTACCTAACAAGGAAGAAAAGATTAGTATTGAAGAGCCTGCACTTCTTATTTTTCCCCTTTGTAAGCGGCTACAAACCCCACATTTCACTCCATTATGTTCCAGGTTAAGCAAGGCTGAGGAAACAAGGAAGGGGTTGGGCAAATGTCTCCTGGTAAATTTGCATGAGGGAAGGGAAAGATCTATGGCCTTACACAGTTATTCTCAATCAGTGTCCCAGGGGTATACACTATACCTGTTCTACCTAACTGAATGGTTATTTGCATTCAAGTCAGGACTAAGATGCAAAGCACCAACAACAGATTTCTAATTATAACTATGTAAAATATTACCCCACTCCCAACTATCAAAGATCATAAAAGTGAAGAAACAAGAACTGTGCACATGCACAATAACTCTCTCCTCCACCTCCAGGAAAGGCAGAAAGCTGACTACAAGCTTTGTTTTTTGAAATACTTTCCATTTGCCTCCTCTTCAGGAACACTTACAGAGAAAACAAATTACCTATGGCTTCCAAGTTGGCAACAGGGCTGGTCTGCAAACATGTCTCAGCATAAGGCCTCAGGTCACCATCCTACATTTCTTTGTATCTCTAGCCTTGAGCAAGTTTAACTTGTTTACTAAAACTGGCTAAAAAAAAAAAAAAAAAAAAACAACAAAACCCACCAACAAAAAAACCACAACAAAACAAAAATAACCCCCAAAATCTGTAGAGAAACATTCTCCAAGGGCAAAAAGGAACTGGCAGTTTTACAGTATTAGTTGAGAACTAAATTCCCCTCTATGCTTCGGAGTGGGGGGAGGAAAAAGAAGAATCACATCATGATATCCTTGCTAATGGAAGCTATGGGGTTTTCCACCCCCTGAATTAGGAAAATGGCCTCTTACTTATCACAAAGGCATGGAAACCCCACCACAAGCAGGGCCCAAAGGCAGTTTGGGTTCAAAATAGATACATCTGTTCTTCATTTTTTACCCCATAGGCACCACAGCCACCACTCAATGCTGCAAATAAACTGACGATGAGAAGTAGGCAGTAGGAAGCTACCAGCTGGAAGTGAATAAATATTTACAGATGTCCCAACATACCTAGCAAGAAGCACACAAAAGTTGGATGTAGCAAGCTAGTGGGATCTGACCATGGTGAGAAAGAGTCTTACAAAGAATTTTTGGTATCATCAACTAGTCCGGGCACACCTTAACCACAATGGGTACATGAAGTACACCCACAGCCAGGAACAGGCGTTGCTGTCCCTCCTAGCCTCTCTTCTCCTTCACCCAAATGTATTCCAGAACGTGAGACCTGCTGCTGTCTACAAACAGCTCACAGATGGTGCTAAACCCCTCAGCTAGATTGTAAAGAAACCCATAATTCAATCCAGCTGCAAGCTCAGAGAGGCACCCAGCCCATCCTCTGGGAGCCTGCCTGTGCTCTGCTCTGATGAGTGTTTGGGGCACCAACAGGATTGGCCCACAGCCCTACCACCGAATGAGTGGTAAAACATCATTCAGAATAAGAGAGAACATCTTACACAGAAGAAAGAGAGCAGCCATCACATTCTTGCATGTGGGAGGTGTCCGCATTTTAAAAAACAAGACTCTTTTGATTAGAACTCAGTTTAAAAAGCATAAAAATCAGAGGGGAGAGAATTATTCTTACTAGAGAATGTAAAAATATTTACATGATGGTTCCTAACTGTTCATCCCCATCAAGATTTCCTCCTTTCCTTTAAGTGCATATGCAGCCCCTTTAACATCTGTTAGCTTCTTAGGAAAGGGATGATGAAAAGGAACTGCTTGAAGCGCCCTGGACAAGGTCCGGCCCCCAGGGCACTAACACCGAAGGTGAGATCTCACCTGTGCAATGCTCCAGAAACAGGACACCAGCCGCCAGTCACCAGAGCTGATGTTTGCCTGGTTTTAAAGCACAGAGAAGGCAAAGCAACTTTCAGGAGCAGAAACCCAGTGGTGCAGATAGCCCCTGCCCTGCCCCTGCACCCAGTCGGCTGGGTGTTCAGGCATCGTGCTCAGCTCCTGCGGTGTCCCCTTCCCACAGCCACTGTGCTGATGGAGGGAGACCAACAGCTTGGGCCAGCCCATCCATCACTGCCATCTGCGCCTGGGAAGCTCCAGAGCAGCATCTCCAGCTCTCACTCAACACAGAGCGGGAAGGAGGGCACAAGCAAACGGGACACAGCAAAGGGAGGCAGAGACAGAGCGAGGGATTACTTTTTCTTAGTACACCAGAGATATTTTATTGGAGTTCACAGATTTAACACATTTCAAGAGGACTACTAGAAAAGTTCAGTGAAGTGTGCACACCTAACTCGAGTCCCAAATGGGATATGCAGTGCCCAGTTACCATAGCAACTTTCCTTTCAAGGTCCAGGACAAGCCAGGTTCCTGATGCTCCCCACTACTGCAACTGCGAGAATGAAACAGACAAAGTAACAATATGTCAATAGTTACCTTAAGTGCCTGAAAAAAACAAAGAAAAATAAATAACAATCTTTCACTTAAGTTCATAAAACCACTTCTTCCCCTCTTCCCCCCCCCCCCCCCCCCCCCCCCGGAGGTCAAAAGAAAACCCTATGCACAACAGATATAAAAAATGAGAACCCAAATGGGGGGGGGGGACATGACGAGAAGAATTATCAGGGAGAACAGGATGGTCCCCATAAGCTGAAAATTTAACATACAGCACACCTCCATCAGATGAAAGCACGTCCCTTTAAAACATTATTTAGCCTAAGAGTTGTAAATACATGTAATGCCTAGTGCAGTATCTCAAAGGCTGATCAGGTAAGACCTTTAAGATCAGGTCATTACTTCATACAGGAAACATGACTGTACTTGGAAGAGAATTGTCATTAACTGTTTAACATTAGTGCTTTAGTAAGAGAATATTTCAGTATTAATCCAAGCCAAAGTCTCACCACTGTGTTACAGAAATTAATTTTGTTAATTGAAGCAGCATTCTCTTCCAAATCACTGAGCTGCAGACTACTTGCTACAATGAAAATGGCCTTCCTTTGTGTTTCTGCAAACATCCAGCTTATTTATACTATGCCTGTTAGAAATTCCTCATACCTCAAATTTTTTCAACTGATTCATCATTTCCTTTTATTCAATGTTCAAACTTGATGTGAAGAGATTCTATTAATTGTTCAGAAGCATCCTCATTTCGATGGATGACATTTTATACTATTTCTTTAATTATTATTGCAATACTGACGTGTGGCACCAGCAAAAAAACCTGGCAAAGTTTGCCTGCCTTTGGGATAAATGGGGAAAAAAAATACATCTTGTTATCACCACAGAGGGGAAAAAAAAGCTGATGTTCCTGTAAACTATGACTCATTGCATTTTGGGGGTTTGCTTTTAATTTATTTTTAAGGGATTTTTAACAGCTGTTTTTTATTCAGGAAGTTTAAGGGTTGCAAAACTTCCTTTTCCTCCCAATATCATTTTATGTCAAGAGAAGAAAAAGCCTCCAGGACATCGCATTGGAGGTTGGCAGAACTGTAAGCCTACCTTAAAAAGTAGTTAAGCAGATTGTCACAACTCATAGCTTGTTAGAGAAAAATGAATGGGTTATCGAGAGGCAGCATGAAGTTGCACCTAGTCTGTCCTAACCATTCCCATCACCTTGAAAGTCACCTTTGCACTCCCTATCAGCCATCAGATTCAGACAAGATCATTGTATTACTGCTGCAGCCTGAACTCTATATAGAGAAAAATAAAAAGGTTAAAACAGGATTAATTTATAACTGTATCACTTAAGTTCTGTTTACCAACTGATGGGCTAAGCATTTCAGAATGTGTGATCTCTAGACATTGCAGAAATGTTAACCAGTGGCATAACGGCATGACAGCATCAGAATTAAGACACATCTACAACTTGCTGAGAGAAGGGAAGGGGGGTGGGGGGTGGGTAGGGGAAGAAAGAAAAACTTGAAAATCACACTTTGTCAGGTCAGTTTTACAGTTTTCGAAATGCCAGTTGTTCATTTTAGCACAGCATTAGTCTCAAACGGCGAAGGTACTGTCAATCAAAATACTCCTATTACGAACAAGTTCTGGGCCTGTATTTAGGCACGGGAGTAAGAGAAGAGGTAGGGGAAAATAATCTGTTCTGGGAATATACTTAGATATAATAAAGTTGAAGAATAATGAAGAAATTAAAATATATGGTTTCACACACTACAGCCTCATAAGAAAAGCAGTGGCAGTGTTACATTAAGGGCAAGTTACAGCTCAAGTCGTCCAGGGACTCTTTTTGTCTCTTTCTGCTCTTTTGGCACCCAGCCCTTTTAGATGAGAAAAGGTACCATGTGCTGGAGGTGCTCCTATGTCCCAAGTGCTTCAGGTCTTTTATAGATAGATGGAAAGTCATGGCCCTCATTCTACAGGTCTGTATTTTTAAGAATCATTTTGCATATCCTCAGTGTTTGTGTGGACTCTTCAAGAGCCATTACAGAGGCTTAACTTTCAGTCAGAGCTTTGCATCTGCCCTCTTAAAAGTCTAATTTCTCAAATGCTCATCACCCCCTCCCCAAACAACTTAGGTTCCTCTTGACAGCAAAAGTTAATACCTTCCACGGTATACCCTTCAGCTAAAGTACTGTATCCTTCTATTAAACTTTTATCTTAAAACAGTGTTTTCTTGAACTGGTCAAAAACACCACAACCTGTTTTTAGCAACCTGTAGGCAAAGTGCCCAACACCTCTTTGAGCTGCAATGCAGCTTTCCCCCCTAACTGTCCAAGCCCTGGTGACTACAGTTACCTCTTCCTTTACTCTCAGGAACTACATTTGAATTTGAATACTGGTGCCTCATGTTTCATCCCTGTTAGACAAACCAGCATATCCATTTCCAGCACTAGTAAGTTTAAATGAGTAGTGACAGTTTCCAGTCATGCAGAAACATAAGCAGACTCAGATGTCATCCTCAAAATGGTAACTGATTTGAGAGAGAGCATCACAGCCGAACTGCCAAAATAGGGGTTTATTTTTAAATGACTCATTGAAATCCAGGGCAGATCAAAGGGCCTGATAGCAAAAAGAATATTAGGAAAAAAACCCCACCACATTTAACGTGTTAGCTAACATGTTAGAATCCTCAAGAAGATAAAGCAATTTTAGTTCTGAACAAGAGCACTTGTCTTTGTGAGAAAAGATAACTTATTATTAATTCAAGATAAAATCACGGTACTGGAGGTGAGCCAGTTTATTGTTTTCAAAGACTTAGCAGACTGAAGTCAAGATAACAGAAGAATCCCAGAGCTTTGCAGAAGAGGGATAAAAGCTACAAGCTCTAGTTTCCCCGAGAGGCGGCCCTGACATTCCCTACTCCAGACCTCTGCTACCACTGTCACAGCCCCATCTGATATCATGGCTGAGGATTTAATTTTTCACAGTCATTGGGGCAGTCATTTTGCTTTCACTGTTTAGTAGCTAGCCATACAGGTCTGCAGCCAGTGCAAAAGGTCTGGAGACTGTAAAAATATATGGAAACAAACCCAGTTTCTTTTGCTCCATCCATACAGTGGATGCTATGAAAAACACAAGGGTTCAAAAGCAAGACAATTAGTGATGCACTTCCCATTTCATTGTTAGCTGTTACAAGGGTAAATCTAGATAGAGAAAAAATTGAAAACAAATTGAAGTGCCTCATGGCAGTGAACCTTGCAGGCTCTCCTAACTCTCTGTCACACACTTAAGTTTTTAATGGAGGTGAAATGAGCCTGCATACGTTACCATTCTGCTCACTCCCTAGTCAACAGCCCCTGCTTCTTCATCTTCACATCACTTACCGCCACTAGTACACCTGCCTCCTCAATGCCAATACTGAAATAGGACAGCCGATTCTTCAGCCTAGCAAGCAACTGGAAACGGTGATGGATTTCAACAGAGAAGAGCTTAGACAAGTTTTTACTGTAAAACTTGCTTAGCTTTGTTTGAGGCAACACCGAGTAGTAAAATTGAGGTTGAGCTGCCATATTCCATTCATTAGCTTCAGAAATCCTCAATCGCCAACCTTGCATGCAAGAGATCTCAGCATAAAATGAGCAGCCCCAAAGCAAAGATGTTAATCCTCACATCTACTTCACAAGGGTGCAGGAAGCACCCAAAAGGCATTAGCTGTCATTAAGCACTCACATCAATCTCTGAATTTCCACCTACAGCTGAACAGAGTAAAATTAGAATCAACCTACATGAAACAATGAACTGCAGCACTTTCAGCCTCTTCACAACATAGTCTAAAGATGGTAGCATTTTAAGATTTCTTTGTAGTTCATACCGCAGTGACATATCAATGAGAGTGTAATTCCTGAGGACTGCAGAACATCATTAAGGATCATTAAAAAGAGACAAGGGAGACCATTAGGTAGTTTCAGATCCTCTCTCTCTCTTTTTCTTAAAAAAAAAAAAAAAAAAGAAAGAAAAAAAAAAAGAGGAGAAAAAACAAGAAAAAGAAGCCCTCTCATCTCAGATGAGCAGAGGGTTTTTCTTGGTTTATTTGCTTTTATGTCTGGAGTTAGATATTGCCCAGAAGAGTTTTCATGAAAACATAACCCTTTTTTAAAATAGTACACACTTCAAACAAACTGTGTGTTTCACAGTAAAGTGAAGACACAAAAAAATAATAAGAATGGTGACAAATTCTTCTAAATTGTTTCCAAATGATCTAAGTTCCTATTAATAAAACAGGCACCTGAATTTTCTTAGCATTTTTTTCAGGTTTTTTGTTGTGCATTGCTGGTATGTTTTTTAATGAGATTTTGGGCCACAAGCATTCAACTTAACAGACAGACAAATTGTCCCAGTGGAACAAGTAAGTATTTCTACTTCAAGATTTTGATCCTGAATCAGCCCTCTCCCCCACAGCTGAAGGCAACTCCCTCAAGAACACTGCTACCAAGTGAACAGTGAACACCTCCAACAGGGCTAAAAAATACCTTCAAACTCACCAAGGTAGGTCTTAGGCAATTCTCAGTAAGTTTTGAAACAAAAGATTTCTGTTCACTATATCCAGTGAAAGGGGAGAAGACTTTTTGCTAAGCCACAAACATTTCAGTACTACTGTACGCCACAGCCTCTGGCTCTGTCAGATTCTCAGCGCATGAGCTGGTTCACCGTCTGGAACATATCAGCTGCTCAGGACAGCGACACATACATTTCCTAGACCTGGTTTTCCTAGGAAAGACACTAGATCTAGATGAAAACAAGCACACAGCTATTGTAAAATTGGAAAGAAACTGAAAAACTATCTGTGCAGGATACGTACACATATTGTCTTCAAGGCATAAATTGGGAAAAAGCAAGAGAGGACTAAAGCCCTGCATTTTCTTCTGCCAAAGCAATGACTCAGTGCATTTCTAGGAGCTCTAGGGGAAATATGTGTCCAGAGTGGACAGTGCACATTTAGATCAAGAATGCTAATCACATATGGTTTCAAATCAGCAAGTGCAACATCACCACCCCAATGCCTATGAAAAAAACAAATTTCTGTTATAACAAAAATGATCTCAAACTCCAGATCTGCATCATTTTTAAGGTCAGTTGATCCCTGAAGGCCCATATCTATCACAGGGTAAGAACAGGGAAATATCTAGAAGTCTCTGTTATTTTATGTCATCATGACAACACTGCCTCAAGACATTTCCTCATAGCTGGAAGCAAGACTCCCACGCATGGAGCACATAAAAAGCAAGGTCATCTGTGACATTACCATGCACTTTTCTTTATGTCCTGAGGAAGTCACTGCACTAAAGCTCTGTGAGGGAGGTTTTAAGACCAAGGAGGGCTTGCACTACTTGTGAGACATTCCCACGCAGTCTTTGTGGATTCAATTTACTAAACTCCCTGAAGTAACACCTGTGAATCTTGTTCAGTGGCAGCTGTAAGGGACACACATCCACAGAGAGAAAATGGTTATGGGAAGTACTAACACAGCATCCATCTGGACATCCCTGCCACCGTACACCACCATCTCCATGGTAGGAAGGCCCTGAGTCTCTCAAACATTAAGGTGAACCTATACAAGAGCCTCCTCAACACTTTGAGGGATCTCTCCCACAGGACAATATAGCCTTTAACTCTTAGAAACTGGTTTGCAACCAAGTGTCTCGGTCTATCATGGGAGCAAGAGATTATTATTCAGAGAAGTATACAGTGATTAAGAAAGTGATCCGAGTTTATGCAATTTATATAGTGAAGCATGAATGCAATTTATATAGTGAAGCATGAAGAGAGAGAAGTACAGACGCCAGGATCATCTGCTTGTAGCCTCTCAGGTTTTGGGGAGAAGGTCTATATGTAGAGGAAGAAATCTGTATTGCATCTGCTATGTGCCAAAAAAAAGAATTTTTTATATATATAAAAAAATACAAACAACAGCGTCTAGAGGGTAGCATCACGTACTGGCATTTACACAATCCAAACACAGAACCACTAAAAAAAAAAAATAGCTAATGTACTTAGCGAAAAATGCCCATGTTTGCCAGAGGCAGGTAGCTTAAATTATTGTGTCCGTCTTCCTCAGAGAGGAAGGACCAGAAATCTCATTTTCTATTTTTCTACCAGAAATAGGAGGGCAGAAACTCTCCTCCTTCATATACTCTGGAGGTCAAACTGGATGATGTAATGATGCCTCATGGCTTTAAACAGGTTTTATAGATTATCTGACTTAAAAATAGACACAATGTTTAAATAATAAAATTCTCTGGAAATGGAGTGCCTATTACAACAAGCCTCCAGTCACTGGCTAAGAATTGGATGAGCTATGAACATACGAGTATTTGTAATAAACCAAAGGGAAAAATCTTAGGTAGATAAATTGAAATTTCATCCCACTGACTCCGAAAAGCAAATAGTATGCATTGTTTTCTATATAGTCTGCTTTAGCTAGATGCAGATCTCCAGAAAAGCGTGCAGACACCATACCTATGTTGGGTACTGGACCCAGTCTAGCCATGGCAGTAAGGGCTTCTGTCCTCACCCAAGTAAGGACTTCTGTCCTCACCCAAGAAGCATGGAGTCCACTGTGTCCCATGCAACTGTTGTCTGTTTCTGGTACTGGGAGAGTACAATTAAAATCAGTTTGGATATGCCCGCACTGTCCTGACATCTCTGCTGTAGGCACTTCTCTGAATAATTTAACTCAAAGCCAGTTACCATACAATAATTGCCAGAGGTCATGCCATCATGGTTCAGATGAGGACCTGAATTCATTACATGAACCAATGCACGCGTTGCCTTTCTGCTTCCCTTCTCAAGTACGTGGCCAAAGGAGGAAGTACAGGAGAGAGGTGCTCTCACCCTGTCTAGGGAGCTGCTTCTTGTCTGCTACACCATTGTTTAGCTTGTCACAAGCACAAGCAAAACAATACAGCACAGCAAACCTCACCAACTTGTATGAATGGCCTGGAAGTCCACTGGAAATCACTTAATGTCGTGAGCCAGCGAGTACAGAACAACAGGAATCAGATTACTTTGCTCATATGTTTTCACAACAGCAATTTCATTTTATTTATTATGATAATTCATAAAGCACCATCAAATACAGTGTAGAATCTCTTATAAAAATAATTACAGTCTAGTAATGCAAGATCTCATTGAAGCACACCATTAATTCCTTGACAGTTAGAGAATGAGCCAAATACTTTGTGCAAACGGAGGACTCACAAGGTTTCAACACACACATTTCCTTGCACTTAAAATGTGCAAGGAGAAAACCTTATTAAAACAGTATTTCATATTATGCTTTAAATTATGGCCCCTTAGGCAGATTTTCTGTACTTCAAAAGACAGCTATTATACTACTGTATGTTACAGTTTAAGATAACAGAAAAAAGAATTCCTATCAAATTGTTGTACTGCTATATGTAGGGAACACAAAATAGTTTCTTTTTCCCCACAGCCCTCAAGAAAACCCACGACTTTCATCCAAAGCGAGGTGCCACCAGTCTCACACAATAGAGAACAGCTTTAATACAACACTATGAATTGTCTTCCACTTTGCTACTGAAACTATTTTGAGCAGCTAAAGCAACATTTTCTGAACCTACTATCCAGCACTTAGGACATCTCCACACGAGCTTCAGGGTTATGCTATCTAACTCTGTGTGTTTCAATGGCTTTGTTTCTATGCAGAAGGACTTTGTGGTTATACACTTCATAGCTGTTTTTAAAATAGGATTTCTCTAAAAGTAAAAAAAAAAAACAAAAAAAACACACAAACAAAAAAAAACACCACCAAGAAAAAAGAAAAAGGCGGCTGGTGCTTTTCTTCCTGCTGTTTAATGATGTTCAAAGTTGTCTGAAAATTTGCTTACACGTAATCATAGAAGACTGAATCAGTTCCCTGCTTTGTATCATTTCTATTTTAGAAGCCCTTGTAGTGCAGCCACCAGAAAATCATGCCGGCCATGATCCAGATTCATGCGATCTAACATGTTAACTGATTCAAGTCTTCATAATTAGAACTGATCCAGAAGCCAACAGGAGACATCCCTAGCAATTTAAATAAGCATTATACTAGATACTAAGAAACACTACGAAACAGATCACTTGTTATAGGCAGTTTGACAGCCTGACTTAGTAAACCAGAACCCTCTAAAAATCACCAGAAATACCTAACAACAATGTTCAAACTGAGGTCTCACAACAAGCAGTTAAGAATGCTGAAAGAACTCACAGAAGGTGTTGTGCTCTTCCAACTTTTTCCATCTTATCTCAGATGTTTACAGTAAAAAGAACAGAGAAGTTTTCTTCAAAGCACAATTATTATCAATCCTCTCCAACATTCCAGCAACACAATATTCTTCTTATAATGTGACCGAGTAACTCCCTCAGATCCTCAGGAGATGTTAGCAAAATAATTGTTCCCCCTCAGTGTTCTTTTCTTATTACTTTATTTTTTTCTTACCCTTATTACTTCAGGCAGAAATGACTTGGAGATATTATCATCCGTTTACCAAAACAGAATTCCCCTGCAATTATTTTCTTTCAGGTTAAAGTTTTACAATTTAATTGTACATTAAAGCTAAATTTAATGATTTTCTACCTGGCTAAAACTGATTGGCCCTCTAAGTCTTCAGTTTAATTTTCCCCCCTTTCTCATTTTGCTAACTCGAAGAGAAATGAGTCTACCTTCAAGCCTGTTGGAATCAATCTTCCTTTCTCTTTCTCACAATTTATAAGTCAGAGGCTTAAAAAGTGCTCATATCCTCTTTTAACAAGCTGGCTATGTGAGATAAGCACAAGAACATTAATAAAAATAGCTCAGCATTAAGGCATGGATGTTTTACAAAAGTAGACCTAAAAAAAAAAAAATCCTAAAGGGTAATTGTGATTTATACCACGTCTCTTTTCCTATACTACCAATTATCAATCATCTCTAAAAGATCCCTTCTCTTACACACCTGTGACTTGTAAATGCTGGCATACTGCAAGAGAGGGTTTTGGGGTTTTTTGGGTTTTGGGGGGTTTTTTTGTTTGTTTTTGTTTTTTTAAGACAACCTTCACAAATATTTCCTAGCTGGAAGCACAGATTCTCTCAGCTCAGCTCTCCCACACATTGTACCTTGGTATGGTCTGCACCATCACTTTTACCACCACCCTCAATGTCTCCAGTGTTCATGAAAACTCTGTCTACAGCAATGATACCACAACCACCAGCACTGAAACTTTTACTACTGCAATTACAACAAAGCAGCTGGTGGTAAGAATAATAATAATAGTAGTAGTAGTAATAGTAATAATAATACTACTTAGCATTTATAGGGTGCTTTATATTTTCAAAAGCTGTAGAAACAAACATTTGCTAATTAAGCCTCACACAGTCCTGAGAAACATACATTTTTTGTTTATGAATAGGAAAACTAAGGCAAAGAGACAAAACAGCTGTCCCCAAAATCAAGATCTGTAGATAATTTTAAAAAAAGGAACTGAGATCTCTCTGGACAACTCAGAGTTCTAAAAGTACAGCTTAAAATACCCAAAGAATCCGATGGGACATAAACTCTCATGCTCTGTGCGTCCACCCCCTCCAGAAGAGTCAGCAAACACTTTCCCTGGGAAGATGAGCTCAGTGCCGCCAGCTGCTCCATCCAGCTCTCGCCACGGCGGAGCACACCACGCTGGCCTGCACAGGCCAGCAGGACCCTCTCACCTGCCAAAACCCCCACCTGGAAGCCTGAGCCCCTCTGAAAAAGCCAAACTGTTGGTAAGCTGCACAAACCCAACTTCCATCGCTCTCCACCAAAACTGGGCCTCAACAGCAGCTTGCTTCTCCGCCGGGGCTATGTTCTGCTCTGTCACTATTTAAGAAATATATGAACACTTCTTTTTCTTGCATGTCAACATTTAGCTTTAATATAAAAAGTGAGAAAAATTGTACATTCTAAGCAGAAAGGAACAAATGCCACCCCGTATTGAAGGCACTTCTGAGAATATCTTGCATTCATATTCAGTAAGACATTAAAGACAGTAAGACTGACTTTTTGTGTGTATATTAGACACCTCGCTCACACAGGGAAAACAAATGCCTACACACACTCAAACACCTCCTATTCAGGTCTTGAGTTCTAGAACTGCTTGAAGTGAGCTTAGAATTATTGCCTAGACAAAATACACTGTGTTAAACCTTTAGAGACAAAGATTCGACTATCCATGTAATTTCACATAGGATATGTCCCACTGAGATCAATGGATTTGAAATGCATTTCAGAAGACACTGAAATAAAGACCGATGTCACAAAAAGGGGAAAAGAGCCATTTTGGAACAAAAAGCTTTACCACAAGCAGTAGCACGAAGTGCATTCTGCAAAGCTGGACACAGAGCACTATGTGCAACCGAAGAGTGAAGAAAAAAAAAAAAGGGTAGGTAAAACTTAGGGATAAATAAACAGAAAGAAAAAAAACCCAGGAGACTAAACTTACATCAAGACTCAAGAGTAGGACTGACCACAACATGGAAGGTGGTGGAGAAACACGACTCAGGCAAGTGGAGAAGGAAGGAAAACATTAAGAGCTCACCCAGGGGCCAAGTTGATCAGGGAGAAAAACTGAGACCAAAGCTGAAGGTAAGGCTCAAAATGCAGCAGTGCTTTAGCACTGAAGCAGCCATGAGAAGGGAGACAGTGACAGCAATGGAGAAGCTGTGTTTGTTCCTCAGCAGTAGTAGGACATTCGTCACACAGATGGACACTAAGGTACAAAGACCAGATTCCTCACTCTGTCTTGCCCTCTGTACATGAGATAGCACTAAGAGGCTAATTACCAGTTAGCCCAGATTTATTAGCCATAACGAAGTTTACAGCTAAAATAGGAACCGACTCCACCCTCCTACCTCCCAGCCCTCTGCCCTCACCCCTGGATGATTCTTCATCCTTAAATACACGAAGAGAAGGAAACAGAGGAGATGAAACATTACACTAAGGTTCTCAGAGCATGGGAAGAATTGCAAAGCAATAAATTATTCTAGAAGTGGAAAAGAGAATAAGTAATACCGCTCTGGGAAAAGTGAGCCTGAGACGACACTGAAGTGCAAGAAGAAAAACATGTATTGAAATACACAGCCTGACACCCAATTCTGACTGTGAAACATAGGTCTGTATTTATATCTTCAGGCAAAGGCAGTATAATGCATTCATTGGTTTCTCAAGACATGTGTGCAAAGCTGAAAATTACTTTAGGGGCACATCTATAAATGACTGACTTTTCCATACCATTTTTAAAATGGCACAGAGGATCGTCAAGCTGAGTTTTATTCCAAGTTGATATCACAAAGTCCTTACGACGTACCTCAATTTCATTGCATAGCCCTTGCTATATCATTGTCATATGCACTCAGTTACAGTGAGGAACTCAACATGCAAGATGAATGTCTCGCTCTTTGTACAAAGGTCTCACATTAACACGCTCAGAGTTATAGAACTGCCCATTCAAGATATTTTTTTTTTTTAAATTATGACGTAGACTGGGATTCTTACAGGCACTGAACTCTTAATGAATCCTTGCGTCAACCAGATACCTAACTCCCTGAAACACCAAGTGTTAAACCTCTTATGGATCAGAAAAAGAAAGTTTTCTCAAGGCTGATTACTCCAAATTATATTCTACGCTGGAAACAAAGAGATCTTTGACTCAGGAAACATAGAAGACAACACCTCAGACACACTGTGTAAACAATCAAAAAGAACAGCGGCACCTAAGGAAGGAAGAGTATATCAGTACAAAGAGCAGAGTCCTCAGCCTTCATGAAAGGCGCATTCAGGGGGGTGAATTAACATCAAGCCCTCTCAACCACCCCAGAAAGAAAGTGCTCATTAACCAAAGTTCACCTTTCAGGTGAAAGACAAATCACTAGGAGCATTAATCGAACAAACAGCAGCTAACATCAAATTCTACCTAAACACTGATAAAATTGGGATAATCTTGTATCTCACCATGCATCTGCAAGTACTGAAAAGCAAATGGACTTCTGTGATCTCATGTGTTTTTCATGTTTTTTAGATCAAGTTTTATGCAGCTGATTTGGGAGGTATGTTAAATATAAATTTCCCTTTCCTAATGGGTCTGGATGTATACTAATAAACAGCAAAAAGGTACTGCCAGCATCTCACTTTCAGCTTTTGTTCGCACTTGAGGCCATTTCTGGAATGCAAGGGGGAGGAGAAGGGAGTACTGACGCTCCGGAGAAGCAGTAAGCCCAGTGCCTGCTTTTCTACTTGGGTCAAATCTTTAAAAATGCTTTTTTATGCAGGAGCAGAAATCAAATAGAAACAAATTCCCATGAGTCACCCCTTTATTTTCCAGTTACAAACATTCCTGAGCTATAGACATTAAGGCTCACAGTGATACTCTTGCACTAGGTTAAGCCTGAAGCATCCAGCTACAGCAAATTCCAGCCCCCTGCCCCAAGAACCAGCTAGCTATAGCACCTTCACAATTAAGTCAGCTCATTACAGCTCCTCTACACTCATAGAAGGCTTGAAAGAAGTCAGATGTTCCCTTACCTGCAGTGGTAATCTATAAAATCCAGAAAATCCATAAGCGGTAGAATTCTGGATTATTAAAAGATAAATCCTCTATCTCACCTAAACTCATCGCATTCTTAGAAAAAACAAACAAAAAGCCCTACTTGATGTTACCGAGCATCTGTAACACTTACTCTCACTCAACAGATACCATTTTGAAAACAGTGAGGTTTATTCTAAATGATGAAATACTCAAAGGTTTCACAGTATTAGAGGACAAGGGATTCATCATTTCACAACCCAGAGTTTTATACAGGTTGGGATTCCTGCAGCATTGTTTTTCTCCTCTGTAGTTTTACAGAGAACACAGCAGTTCCCATAGTTGGTCCAAATGCCAGCTTGAGTGAAGCTTTGACCATAAATCCCCTGTCACTTGATCAGTAATGAAGATGCGTGTTATGCATTAGAAAGCGACACAACAGAAAACCCCACAGAAACGGTTAATATAAGGAGAGATGTACAAAATTCCACGGAAAATACTAACCCTGCATCTTTGAAGCTAGAGACATCTGCTATCTTTGTCTATCCAGAATGCATAAGGTTGCTGAAGTCTATTCAGAAAGAGACAAAAGGTAATAAATGCAAAGAAAGTAATTTGTAATTTGCTATTGCCACTTCAGATCTTAATCCTGTGGAGATTCACAGCATGAGTAACTTTAATTACTGAGACACTGGCATAGAGAGGAAAGGAAGAAAGGACTGGAAGCGTTCAACTAGTAGCATTCAAGGCCCTGAGTTGGCCAATATTTAAAGATTTTACTAAAACTGACATTACAGAATAAAATCAAAGGCACGTGTTACTGATTGTGGTCTCATGGTCACAGCTCAAAATGAAAACAGGGCCCCCAAAAGCTAATGCTAACAACATTTCCATTTGTAACTGATTCATTTTTTATCTCCCCAGTGTCCATGACACAATTAAAAACAAACACCAAAAAAATCCCTCCCCACGAAACAGATGCGAAGGTTGCTTCTTCCCACATCATCATGACCTTTCGAAGAAGGCTGTGACTAACCTCACCAGGCAGCAAAGAGAATTACGTAGGATCGCCGAGCAAAAACACAAAAAAAGACACCTTGTCTTACCTTTCCGTTTCAGTGAACGAAGAGCTCTGTTTTGTAAACAGTTACGCAAATGTTTTTCTACACACAGACACCAAATAGCCTCACCGACTTAGATGAAACTTCAAATTATAACTAAGTTCGTTTAAGGGCACAACATGGAGAAACCCAGTAGTCACTCAGGACTGCAGTAACAGCTGAAGTTCCCGGCAAAATGAGATCTAGGGTGGGAAACTGAAATTCCTAGGTATCGGGGTGAAATCAAGATCTGTATAAACCTATGATAAATTTGATGTGTTGGATGAATAAATTAATGGATGAATCAGAATCTAACTCTGTAGTTGAGATAAAACAGCAGCAGTTACATTCCTCTCTGAAAGCACGAATTCTGGTTTCTGTAACACAAAGCATTTAATACCGGAAAAAACTAGAGAACTAGCACTGAAAACCAGAAATTTGCCTCTTAGTCCTTTTTTTTTTTCTTTTTTTCTTTTCAGTGTGAAAATTAAATATATATAAACTACACTATTAGTTTAGTTACCAATGGTATTTTTGGTGACTTACATTTTTTTCCTCATAGTAAGGCCATATTTACACAATACCTGCTAAAACTTTATCTCAGCCATCATGCTGCTCCCTGTACCACAAAACAAATACTGTGGCTTCAAAATGAATTCAAAGCCATCTAAGCATGATGTTGATTAGCCTCCTTGGGAACCCAGCTCAGGACTAGAATGATGAAAACTCTGAATCCCTATGGACAAAGGGGACACAGATTCAGATGCTGTTAAGTAAGGAAGCAAGAAGAAAACCTGGTTTCAAACGACACACGAGAAACAGACCTGTCCACATGTGGAAAACATACACGCAAGCAAAGTACCTTTCCAATTCTCTTTGAACAGAGATGATGGGTTTGGGCCACACACACTGTACCATAAGCAACACAGCTCTGTGGTGTTAAATGTCTTTTCTTTCTGGCCACCAGCCCCGCAGCAGAGAGAGAAGAGTCTGGAGGGGTCACAGACCAAAGGGCTCCATTTTTCTGTCTGTTACAGCTGAAAGCTGTGTCTTGAAGAAAATCTTGTACCTTTGACCATTCACCATTTGAGAAGACAGTGTGATGCAGGAATTGTAATTAAAAGTATAAAAGCAACAAGTGCTAGACACTGAAATCAAAGTTAGTAAGCAGTTTATTGGCGCAGTTTTCATTGTGTGGATTGAAGTCTTCTGTTATCTCACTGTATTAGCTGAAGTGAAAGTTCTTATATACTTAATCTACTTTGACCCTTAGGGCACCAATTATTTGACTTCAGATATTTAGATTTTAATAAGCTTTCACCTGCAGGGGAAAAAAATGCAGCAATTAATGTGACTGATTTGCCATTTACAGCTAGACTATGGACAGAAAGAAAATCAATCATATTTTATGAATTCAGTTGTCACCAAGTGGAAACCTTCTGTATTTTTTTTCCATCTGTGCATTTCACAGCAGAAGTAAGTATCTTTAGATCAATCCTGTCCTCTCTATTATTCCTATATATAACCCAGCACCTAATCACTATTGGGTGTTGTTGCTTGTGGGGTGTTACCTACCTCCAATTAAGTCTAATGGGATACTTCGGCTGCTTTCAAAATTACACGCAATCAGAAATATTCATTCTGAGCTACCAGAAGGCATAACACCATACCGCAACCATTATGAGTATCTGATGATAAAAGCTAGTTGAACAATTAAACTCCAAAGCCACTTACATTTCCAGTCTCCCCCAGTAAAAAGCAAGCAGCAGCTCCGACCTGCTTCCGTAGAGCCTTGAGCACAGTATCTCATTACCTGACAGTACCCATATGCAAATAATGCTACGCTCACTGTGAATCAACACGAGATATGCTGCGTCTCCCTTACACCCTGGAAAGCCTGTAAGCTCCTCACAGTCCCCACCGCTCACCGAGAGCAAACCACCAACCCATTTGAAGCCTGGCCTCGGGGAGGACCACTTCTCAGAGGGCAAGGGCTGCAGCATTTCCATGGGTACTCCACAGAAAGCAGACGGGTCACACAATGCTGATTCAGTATTTCCAGTTGCTAACAACGAAAATGGTCATTTTTATATTGTCCCACATAAGCAACTTTTGTAGCTGACATATAGACATTGCACAATCATAAACGAGAAGATGGCCAAAAGGAAGGGAGGAGGACCATATTTTGATGATGAAGGAGAGGCACAATGAAAACACGATCTATACCAGAAAGACACGCGAGATCCATCATTTGGTTAATATTTCATCAGACACAACGCAGAGCAGTAATACTTTTATCTTCAGTACTTCATTTTAAGTAAACAAAGCAGACTCCACCAAAGGTCATACTGCTGCATGTCTATAACTCTGCAGGGTACAAAACCCACCAGCCAAGGCAAGGCACAGTTTTTGAGTGGGAGGGTTGGTTCGCAAACAACATCCTTCGGAAAAACTTGCTCCACCCTTCTGTTGCCCACTCCTAGCTGGCTTGAAACTGATTTAGTGGAAGCTGCAATGCCTTGCTTCACATGGATACTATGCGGACCTGCTGAGCTTGGGGGGGAGGGGGGGGACGGGACAGGGGCACCTTAGATCATGCTGCAAAATACCACAAACCTCTTTTCCACCGTGCGCCCAGGTCATCCTTCACACAGTGGTGTGATGCAGAAGGGAGCGCGTGTCATGGGGATGAGAGGGGGCAGGGGGGGCAGAGAGAGGAAGAACACCTGGGAAAGTTAGCAGATAGATGGAAAGGGCTGAGCAGTCGAGGAGATGGAATACAGCAGGTCAGAGCACCGAAAAAACCCGGGCACGCAACAGGATTGTCCCACCTGACAGCGGCCCTTTGCCAGCTCCCAGCAATACAGCCATTGGAAAAGCTAGCTTCACCACCGGGGAAAGAAAAACCACAATAAGGACAGCAAGCTAAGTCACCTGGTAGAAGGTGGGGGGGGGGGGGGGGGGGGGGAGGAGGAGGATGCGGCCGAAGGCACAGGCAGGGACGCTGGGCAGCGGCAGGGACGCTCAGCGGGCCGCCCCCGGGGGCCGCGCCGCGCTGCCGGTGGGGAGCCCGGCGGGCACGGTGCGAGCAGGTGTGGCGGCGGCGGCTCGCCTTACCGCGGGGGGGGCGAGCAGAAGATACGTGCACCTACACTCACACACGGGCGTGCACGCACGGCGAGCTGCCCCTGTGTAAAGCCGGGGCGCAGGGAAAGGCTGCGGCAGCGGGCGCCGTCCCCGGCCGCCGCGGGAGCGCCGGGCGCAGCCGGGGGCCCGGCAGGGAGTTTTCCAGCGGCCCCTGCCCGGGCGGAGGGCGGCGGCAGCGCCCGCCCCGCCGGGAGGCTGGGGTTCGTGCCCCGCAGCTCGCCACGTTACCAAGCCGGGCGGTTGCCCGGGCGGCTTTGAGGGTCGCGGAACAAAATGGGGGGTCGGCGACCGGGGGAAACCCCGCCCGGCAGCCCCTTACCTTCCCGGGCGTCCTCCTGCCGCGGGCGCGCCGCGCAGCTCCGGCGCAGGGCGGGGGGGGGGGCCGCGGCCGCAGGGCTCCGCGCGGGGCCCCGGGGCTCCCCGCCGCCGCCGGGCTCCGGGCAGGGCGGGCGCGGGGTCGCCGCTCCGCGCCGCCAACAAAGTGTCGGAGAGGCGCGGGCAGGGCGCCGGTCACCGGGAGCAGCGGCGGAGCGGAGCGCAGCTCCCTCTGCCGGCCCGCCGCCCCGCCCCGGCCCCAGCCCCAGCCCGCGGCCGGGGCGGGCCCGCGGCGGGACAGCGGGGAGCGCCCCGGAGCCCCCGTTGCCCCCGGCGCCATGCGGGCTGTGCCCGCTGCCGGGCCGCCCCGCCTCGCCGCCCGCTCCCTGGCGCGGTTTACAGGGCGCTCACAAAAGGCAAAGGTACTGCGAGCAGCTCCCCGGAGCTGGGCTGAAATAGGGGAGTTGTTTAATGGAATCGTAAGCCTTCATCAGAAAAAAAAAGAAGGGGGGGGGGGGGGGCGGTCGGGGGAAGCCACACACAAAACCTACCAAGACTCCAAAGCAAAATTCCCCGAAGAAGCAGATGTATCTAAACCACCTTTGGAATGAGCGGGCTACGAGAACAAAAGTCCCCCGTCCTCACTCGAAATCCCAGCTGAAATCTCCCAGCTGTTTATGTTGTTTCCATCTGGCACCGCATTCCTCCTTTCCCTGACAACTTACACGTGGCTCTCACTCGGGCACAGGGGAACAGCCCCAAGCACACACACACTGCTGGCATGCTTACAGGTAGCCAAAGTCCTGTTGCAACGGTCAGATATCTGCATTGGGCCACTTCCACTCCTAAAACTACCGTGTTCCCTGAGAATGTCAGTTTTCACTGCTTTCACTGCTTTCACTTTCAAATCAGTTTTTGTCTTTTGTGACTCCAGAGGAAAGCTAGAAAACATCAGTCTTTCAACAGCATCGGAC
Organism: Falco peregrinus; assembly: GCF_023634155.1. Taxonomy (NCBI): domain Eukaryota; kingdom Metazoa; phylum Chordata; class Aves; order Falconiformes; family Falconidae; genus Falco; species Falco peregrinus. The sequence continues at coordinate 71,746,499 of NC_073726.1, forward strand.
AGATGAGAAGACACACACCCCCCACCCCCCTTCAGGTAGTACATAGCTCATCTGACTTTGAGGTTCCGTTCCCGATTTTTGATAGGATTGCATTGCCAATCCTGAAAGACTTTACAAACCTGCTTAATTATGTTCCCAAGTCTCCCTCCAGGCTTCACCAGGATTCCTCACAAAGATCAAAATCAGATCTAGACCAAACACAAAGGCATTCCAGGACTGAGCCACAGTTCCCCAAACATACCAACAGGTCCTTTATGCTACCAAGTTTCTGTGACTGCAGGCCCTCTTCGAGAGACCCGCAGAGGAAAAGTATAAACTAATGAAAGAGCAGCTGCTTGCTGAAATTTCCACTCAGTTCCAAGAAATGGGACTTGGCAGGTCCTTGCTTTTTATAACACTCCGTGACTCTTTTGCAGAGGCAGGTGAAGTCAGAGGCATCACTGCCAGAGCCGTGCCCCTGACGGCTTCTCTGGAAGGACACAGATTTCCCCTAACACTTTGTAATAAAGAAGAAGGGATGATACTGCCCAGCTACTGTTTGCAGCGGTTCGGTTGCTGAATCTCTTCTCAGGTGGTGCTATCCCACCCTTGTTTTGCAGCGAATCTTCGGGAGAACAAGGTCTGAGATGTGCAGACTGATTTCACCAGGCTGGCCGGGAGGCTGGGAGCTGAGGCCGCAGGCAGTGGGCAGGCATCAGCCTCACTGCAGGCTCCCCTCAACTGGGCAGGAGAGTAACCCGAGCACACAGACCAGGCTGGGAGAGGTGGGGCCTCACTCCATGATTGCTTAGGAGTTCACCTTCACCCTGCTTAAACAAAACAAAACAAAACAAAACAAAACAAAACAAAACAAAACAAAACAAAACAAAACAAAACAAAACAAAACAAAACAAAACAAAACCCAAAAAAACCCACAAACAAACCAGAGAAAAGGAAAAACAGTTCCTTCCTGTCTCTGGGCTGACAAAGCCTCTTGTCACGCCGCATCTTCTGCTAATGGTTCCATCTCTGCTGCTTTTTCTGGTCCAGAGGGTCCGCCACAAAACAGGAAAGCACAAAGAAATCTTGTGAAATAATGGGGGGAGGGGAGCGCCGAGTCCACTTTGATGTACCTAAAAAAGCAATGAAATGCACAGATACCACACACTTGTTAACGGGAAGTTTGTTTCCAACAAACCTTCAAACCTTAAAGAGTCAGATTGTGGAGGGATCACCTAGGTCATTTGTGTGAATGAATGCTTACAGGAACACCGACATCTAAACTGACATTTCCAGTTTGTATGGTATGCCAGTCACCATACACCAGCTCCCTAGGTAAATAATAATAGTAACGTATTCATAAAAATGCTTCCCCCATGAGAGGCGGAAAGGAATATGATAGATGCTACTAAAGAAAAGGTTGGGGACTGCCTCAGCTCTGGGCAGGGATGAACAGTGCCTCTCTTCCCCCTTTCCTGGATCGAAGCCCAAGCCCACCCCCTGCTCCAATTCCCTTTCACAAAGGACAGAAGAGAAATGCAGGAGACTCTGGTGGGCTGATATTTTTGTTTGCTTTTAGAAGAAACTGTTTAAAAGGAACAGAGATAATAAAGGAGAATGTGGAAAGAAAGTGGGACGCGAGGATGAGAAAAGGGCAAATGGAAGAATAAATGGGAGAGACAAAGATTTGGGGAAGAATAAATTCTATTTCTGTGCTTTATCAACTTTTCTTCAGAATGTGTACAGTAGGTATGGACATTTATAAGATTACTTGATATGATGATGAGGCTAATATCACTGCAGATAGGAAACCAGAACTTTTTAACACGGGATGAAGAAGAGATTTCATCATTATTTTTCTGTTTGGGGAAAAGACAAAATATGCCAAAAAATTTCCTTCTGTTGTAGAATAACCTAAAGATACTTTCCATGCTGGGAACCTGCAGAATGACTTACACACAACAAATGACTTACACAACTGTCTGGCAGACCCAGCAGAGTCTGTTTGCTGGCACACACCCCCCCTCCTGCACAGAATTCAGCCAAATGCCATGGCCCGAGCCAGTTGCAATCTCCTTTGCAGGTGTACACAGGATGGAAGGCATGGTGCGGGGAACCATCCTGCAGGTTCATGGGGCTCAGCCGTTGTTGAGGATGCTTTGAAAATAGATGAGCAAGTGTTCAATTTGTACAGTATTGGCTACAGCAAGCCTGGGGATTTGAGATTAACTGCTTGATACTGGAATTTCCACTCTCATTGAAAACAGACACTACTGTATCCATAGAGTTTTCAGGAGAAAAATATACAAAGCAAGCCTGATTCTTCTCGTGATTTTAAGGCACATGCAGCTACAGTGAGAAACAGCAGAATTGTTCCTCATTTAGGATCATAAAAATGTGAGGTTAATCCAGAGGAATCCACAGAAAATGAGAGAAACAAAAGAGACTGGCTATCTTCCATTCTTTATGCTGTGAAAAAGAAAAAAGAAATCCCAAATATGGGAAGTACTCTTTTGCTGCTTAGGTAAAATTACATAAAACATTTTGCATAAAGGCTAAACACGGTTCTATCTAGAAAACAATGCAGGCCTGCGGATCTGAAGAATAAGTATAGAGATTCTTCCAGTCCCAAAGTCATTTGTACATAGATTGTGAGCTTCTTTGGGGTGTGTCTGGTTTTAAAATATTCTGCTTAAATCCTGCATGCTATAAATATATACATATTTTTAGACCATTTTCAGTAGAAACTAAGTGAATGTAATTGTTCTAAGTTCAGATATATTATTTGAGTAAAGCTATGAACAACATAATGGCCTCAAAACTGGTGAGACAGATTTGGTCTAATAATGTTGTGGACATTCCATAAACTTCTAAATTAGTTAGGAACCTAGGGTCTTCTATGCAAAAATTAGCACTGGGCAAACTCTCTAATGTGTTTGGTTTTGTGTCATCATCCCCTATGCCCAAAAATGGAATATAAAAAAAAAAATTATTAAAAGACCTCATTTCCTGCCATAGGCTTTGGAACTTTAAGAAGTAGTTAGTCAATGCCTTTATTGGAGAACTTGTGCTTAGTTGATTATTACAAAATTACAGAAGCTACTTGCATGTTCTTTAATAAACTTTCTAGGGAGGGTTGGTTCAGGCAAACGAAGTAAAGCAGACCAGAGAGCTACCCACAATCTAAGTGTGAAAAGGAAGGAGGGAACCTGCGTGTCTGTAACCTCCTCACAGAAACCAAACGCCAGACTCAGCTCTGAACCAGAGGGAAAACATCTGGACTGCTCCTGGCTGACCCATACCCCTTACCCCAGGTACAGAGCCAAAGAGCAGAAAGGACTCCCAGAAGCCTCATTTCCACCCAAGAAATGATTCTTCTGAAGAGCTCAAGGATACAGCAGAGAATATATCAGGCGAGAACAAGGTGTCTGTCAGAGTGCGGTCACAGTGCTGAACTCCACGGAGACTCACAGCAACTGTGATGGATAAGAGTGCCTCAAAGAGCCATCATGAATCACTTTGTACAAATTATATGAGGGACTACCCTGTACGGTAGAGAAGTTCGGCATCTTAAAAAAATGCTCCTTGTTGTGCCTGCACTCCTATGTCAGAGAACATGGAGTTACACCTCCTGGATGTTCTGGTCTCTGTTTTGCTTAGTTTGGATCTTGCATCAGTAAACACACATCTTCCCTATTTGACCCTTAGCCTAGCTGCCAAGGGGTATCAGATTCTTATTCTTTGTTCCTAATTATTGTTACATCCCTGAGGGAGATTGTTTGAGTAAGTTGACTAGGATAAATGAGCCAGCTGTTTATCGTGAGCCCAAAACTCTTCAGTCTAAAGCTGCCATCATTGATGACTTACAAATTCGCTATCCAGCCACTCCAGTTACTAATGCATCAATTACAAGCCACGTAAATTTATGGCTAGGGTTAAAGTTGAATGTGTGATGATAGAAAGCCTTCCAGTAAGTCAAGGGCTCTGTGACATAATGAAATATCTGGCAGTTCTTTCTGCACAATCCTATGTGGGTCACAATCAGCTAGTGAAGTAACACAGAGTAACCTTTCCCCACTGGAGCCACAGGGAGTGTGGCCATTTATTTTGGAATCAGACCCAAATCCTTACTTTGTTCATTATTCAGTCTCTGCACTGAGATTGGCTGACACTTGGATTTGGAAGTCAAGGACCCTGTCCTGAAAGAAACCTGAGATATAAGAAAAGCCATACGGGAACAACTGACATCATGTGGGCAAAGCTCAGCACATCCGTGATTACTAGATTTTGATCTGTCCCCTCTCAGGAGCTACACTGTGGTTGATGGATGAGACTCTAATTGAATTTAAGCAAATAAATTGCGGGTTACAAAGCAAACTCAAATGTTGTTAAGCATTGTGATGCCTTCATATTCCTATCTTATGGAGACAAAAATGAAATAAGACACAGACAATCAATCTTTTTATATCTACACTCTGTTCTTCATAGGAAAGCATGACAGATGTTTTTTATTACATTGTATGTTTATTGGGAGAGAGGTAGAGCATTAAACCTCAGATATTTCATTTTCCTTATAACTCATATTCATGAGAAAAGAAAGAGGGCAGGCAGGCAGGAAGATACATAACTGAAAAAATATTTTAATCTGTTTTGCCAGAAATTATAAGAATTTCTGTTTTTTCTTTTTTCTTCTAGGATTTTGAACTATACTTTTTTGGTGGAGGAAGGGAAACAATCTTAACCATATGGCTCATCCCAAGCCTTCAGAATTCTTGAGTCAAGCATCTAAAATCAAAGCATTTCTTTAATAATCACAAGGTGTTGATAAAAAAGATGCTGACATTTTTATTGGGGTTTGGGGGCTGTAGATTTCATGTTTCCTAGCAAAAATGCCAGCAGGAGAGGCTTTCTTCTAATAATAAATGGCGAGGATTCGGTGCGTCACAAGACTATAGCAAGCTTTTAAGAAATCTATGTCAAATATCATTACCACAATACTATAATCACTAGATTGGCCAGGATTACTTTGTAAACTGCATTTTTATTGTTAATTGTACCAAATTTTTATTTTGAAACCAGTAGTCCCAGTTCCTGCTTTTAAGCACAGAGGGGCCCAGTTGAGCTGTCTGACCTGTTTAGAGAACATGTAGGTCATCTGAAATTGTGCATTTGCATAGTGGGGAAAAATCCCCATCATTTCAGCACATACTTGTTTAGGTCTGATTGCATCATTACTTCGTTAGCTAAGGGAAGTAATTAATAATGGTGATGACAATTTTTGGTTACATAGCTCTTGCCACAGACCTCAAAATTATCTACTACCATTAATGTAACTGGAGAGACAAGCTTCATTTTACAGAAGGAGCAGCCAAAGCTCACCTAACGCTGGAAAACCTCACAGTTATATCCTGAAACTTGGATAAGTTGTGTTTTTATTAAAGCCTGAAATCATAGAATTTTAAATATTGTACCATCTGACCCTAGGAGATCAGAAATTAAAATAGCAATAAATGCATATAAAATAACTCTGTGTGTGTGTGTACATGTGTAGTTTCAAACACATTCTAGGTGACTCTCATGAGTTTTTTGTGAAGTACATGACTCATTATTTCTGGTCACACCACATGGCAAAGCTGAAGAGGCTCCATCACGCTAGGAAGTTGCATCCAGTGCCCACGGAAGCAGGGCTACGGTGGGACCCAGGAACCCAAGCTCCCAGCGTGATGCTCTGACCGTTACAGTGCCTTGTACAAAAATGGGACAATGTCTCTGAATCTGATTTCGCACACAGTCACAGGTGCAGTTCTGGGAGTTACAACTGAGAAGGTTATGGCATGATGGAAAGTCTGTCTATATAGTCACAAACACAACTAGACTCAACAAGCTTCTTCTTTCCAAAGGAAGATGCCCATGAGATAGTTTCATTTCCATACAGTTTTCAGATAAACATATGTAATGTCCAAGTTCATAATTACTTAAGCCTATGACAGATGTGGCAAGTATACAGCTGCATTACCTGAAGCTATGATTTTGCCTTAAGGCATATCAGCATTTCAAGCACACATACTACCAAATCAGAGAGGACCTTCCCTGAGCTTAGAACAAGTATGGTTAGGGAAGGCTAATAATAATTAAAAGGGAGATTAAACCCTACCTTTATTATGACCATTAGTCAGCCAGTGGTGGATTTCATCCTGAGGTGGTCACAACTCTTTGCTTAGATATGCAGGCACAAGAAGAAGCCACCTACCACAGCAGACCTTACGCAGCCCTCCTGGAGTGCACAGAACTATGGTTGAAGGCCCTCTGATGCAGACCAACACTGAGCAAGCAGTCTAATGGCTACTGTCACATATTGAATAAAAATCTGCCTAGAAAAATCATTTAACTCCACCAAGCTCATTGGATGGACTGTAATGGCTTCTTAACAGTTTACTAGCACACTACACAATAGTATAAGGCAAAGTGAGAACATAAATACAACCAAACAAAAACATGCTTTAGAAAGGCAGGGTTCAATTACTCGGGCTGAATTTTGCCCAATCTCTGTGCACACCACAGAAGTCACTGCAAAGCAATAGGTGAGATATGGAGAGAACAGAATATAAGTGATGTGCCAGTCAATGAACACTTTTAAAGCAGCTCTGGAACCTTTACTATGGAAGCCTGCATTGATATTCTATTTTAATTGCCTTATACATTTACCCCATAGATCACTCCTGATTTCATCACCTTTGCTTAAGATCTTGCCTCAAAGACCTATGAACTTCCTAAAGGATGTTTCTTCTTCTGAGACAGCTTTAAATAAATTGAAGAAGTTGAGGACAATGACTCCACACTCTAACTCAGCAAAATATCCCAAACACTATGGGACATACTGCATATATACCTACAAATTGAGAAGCAACTTGTACAGTTGCATGTCGCTGTCCTTGTGTGCCATTCTCCTTCCTCCACTGTGTAAGGCATTTTTAATTTAAAATTGATTCACCTAAATGCCATTTTGCACCACTAGCTGTATTCAGAAACAAATAATTCCCCTTTTAATAAATAAGCAAAGCTTTAGCATGTTGTCAGACAGTACTGACAGATGTCCTTCCAGTGGTCTGAAAGACCTTTTGAACTCCAAAATAATCCTGTCTGGTAAAGAGGGATTGCAAGATTTCAGAGGACATCCACCATATGCATGTAATTCCAGGGAGAAACAGTGCAAAGATGTGGGTTTTAACCCAAGGGCTTATGAAAGTTCATACTGTTTGGCACCCTGTCTCTCACTGAGGTAGAAGGTGGGTGCATCACCACCTGTGTGACGCACATCTCGGGAAGTACTGAACAAGTGGCAAAACTCCCAGCTGAAGGTCACTGCTTCTCACCAGACCTGTATGGTGGAGGGGTCTCTGAGAGCACCATCCCTGTAGTGGCCATCCTACCACCAACTGGTTCAGCTTTTTTCAGCTGTAACTGAAGGAACAATACCAGGAAAGAGAAGATCCCACAGCATGCTCCACCCCTATGTCTCTTGGGCATCAGGGCACCTCCAGGCGAGGGATGTTTTGCCTAGGTGGGTGGCTGTTTGCCAAACCTTCCTTCTCCTTCAGCTCCGCCAGAATTGTCCCTCCCTCCTCCCAGCCCTGTACACCAAGCTGTAGCCTCCTGGCCAGGAGGCATGGTTACAGACAGTCCACGGGCTTTGTACTAACCTGCCAACACCTCAGGACTTGTCAGACTTTGTCAGGACTTGTTTTGGCCAGACCAGAATGGTGTTCTAGCTTGTTTAGACATAAGAGCAATTTCCTAATGTCCAGGTGGCTATTGCCTAATTTACTTAACTTTTGCTTAGCTCTAGAGCTGAGCAAAATCATATGGCAGAAGCATATGGTATAACCATATGGCATAATAATTTTTATACAGATAACAGTAACAAGCTGACAGTCTGTGTATTACGAATTATTTGTAACCCTAGTATAACGATGTGGGACAGCAGAAGCCTCCTAAGTGGGGATGCAGGTTGCAGCCCAGAGAACTACAGGCACAGGATGATATTGGCAACTTCAGCACAATAAACCATTTACCTGCGGTGAACGAACTGGGGTCAGACACGGCCCCAGGGTGGCCAGCAAGGGCTATGAGGATGGGGATGGGTCAGGATATAGGCCAGTGTGTGGGCCTGGTTCCAGGAACCCATGGCCAGGCAGGGCAGGGCTGTGGGGAGCTGGAGACCAGTCCTGCTCTGGCACCTCTGGGGCAGAGACCAATGGCCCCGGGGGGCTGACATGGGGTGCTGGGCTGTAAGCTGGGCAGGGCTGGTGGTGCTGCCAGGGCCATGGCACACAGGACACTGGTGCCTTGCTGCAAACCCGCTACTTGCTTTGTTTGTAGGGAAGACTCATGCCATTGCTCCCAGGACACACAGAGGCAGTGGAAAGAAATATAACACAGCAGAATGAGGGGTGGGTGTGCCAGTCTGGTTTCCCTGTATAACAATTTTTAATCATTTTATTAATAGGACTTATTTTATATTAATTAGATAATTTGGACTGAATATTTGTGCACTGTAACTGTACTACTACTAATTAACTGTGTGGTGTATATTAGTTAGCGTGTTATGATTTTAATTAGACTAAAAATGTCTTGGCTTGTGTGTTACCCCTTGAGTGACAACAAGGCTTTGCATGTAAAACCCTCTCTACCAGTGCTCCCCTTCTCCCCCTTTCTTCCTTTCATCTTTATTGTGATGCCCCATCACTTTTCCCACTCCTTTATAAGTGCACTCATCATCACCCACTGACACAGTGATGGGTCAAAAGCATTTTTGTCCTTTCTAGTGACAGTAAGATGCCAGGCATTTGACCCCTCTGGTGCCAGGGGTCCAAAAAACAGAGGTGTGATCTTCAAGACTGACAGACCCCGACCTTGATACACCCATCACAGGCACACCATGGATGTGAGACTTGCAGAGGTGACTTCACCCCATCCCGCTATGCAGCCAGGCAGCACTGGGGATGATCCCTCCCTCTGTGACCCTATAGGAGAGACACAAGGGGATGATGAGGGGAAGGGGTACAGGATGGGGAAAAGCCATCATGTCAGGCTGCAGGTGACAGGCACATCAGCAGAAAGGCTCCCATGCTGCAGCATGGCCTGTCCCTGCCTCTGTACCCGACCACCACTGAAAGCAGAAGAAACCTGCACTGCCTTCCCTCCTGACCCTTCGCAGAGCTGCTTTTCAATGAACTGAAGGAAGAAATCCAGCTTACACACAATGATAATCACCCTGTTTGTTTATAGCAACATTTTCTTCTGTGGTTTCAGTTTCTAAAAGGGTGAGATTTTCAAGGCTGGGATTTGTCCTCACATATATATGTATACAGCCTAGCACGGCCAGGGCTCTGTACTGAGAAAAGTCTCTTTATCCTGCCAAATCAGGCAAAATAATAACAAAAATAATGTCAGTCCTTTCTCTTTACACAAGCCTGTGTTAAAAAGAATAAGCAAGTACTTGGCCAAGAGAAGAATTTCTTCTTCCTCTGGAGTGGTGTCAGCCAGCAGAATTCACCACTCCAAAGGGCAGAGGCACCCGGACTGCTGTTGAATTTAAAAAAGGGGGCTTGAATGGTCTCAATCAGGCGATGCTTGTGGCTGGTGCAGCTGTATGGAGACAAAAGAAAAAACTGAGAAGGACTGAAACTCTTAAAACGTGACACGGATGACTTAACCCCTAGAATGAACAAACTAAGGACTGGGAACACACTTATGATACAGATCATTCTGAACTATAAGAAGAATGGGAAAGGAAGGAATTGAGTTAATCCCAAATTAAAATAAACAAACAAACAGCTACTGGAAATAACTGAATAGATAATCTTGGAAACTCCCTGGGGGGACTGTATGAACTTTCAGATTCACAACCACAAGACTATGATACATGCCAGAAATGTATGTACAACAAGGCATCGCCAGCCTACCTGGTCTAACAGAAACCTATTTCAAGGATCTGTAACTCACAAAGTATTTGTGGATTTGTGGGATCTGAAAAAACATGACAGGCTTATGACTGTTTTTCCATGCCTTTAAGACTTGGAGGGTGTATGGTTTTTTGATGCAATTGAGGAAAGTGAACCTTGGATGTCTGGAACATCCCTCCTTCTCAGTCTGAAAACAAAAGCAAAGCCAACACAAATGAGACAGTCAATGGGATTTCCACCCTAAGACCCCAAATCTCTTTTGAAAATAAAAATGCTTAAACGTTCTTATTTCTTTAAACTTCTGGTCCTTTCCTTTTTGTCTTTATTGCAAACTGAAACTTATTCCTAACTAGTTTTCATAACAGCTGTACAAATTATTTTGCTCCCTCTTTTCAGGCATATTCACACATTGTACAAGCTGCAGGAAATGGTAATAATTTTGTTGTAACACTGCTCCTAATGTTCCCTCAAAATAGAGTATCCGTGACACTTCAAAATGTTGCTGTATCTGCATTAAAAAAGAAGCTCTCTTTCTAAGGTGTATTACATGCACACCATACCCAAATGGAATAAGGGTAAGAATAAGCATAGCTCAGATTTTTTTTTTTCTTTTTAAATCAACACAGTCTTTTATAGTCCTAAAAGAAAGTGCAGGTCCCTCACAAGGGGGTGTGAGTAGGCAGGCTCCAGTTTCACACATGCCCCCGCCAGACAGGCTGCTCTCCCTCAGCGAGGTGCTATGGCCACTTCGCATTTCCCTCTTGTTCTCTGCCTCCAAATTCTACCCTGCCCTCTGGAGAAAGTGAATTGCTACATGGAGGAGGGTGACACATGGCGAAGATTTATTCAGGTGTAATTACAAAACACTCTGAGATCCTAAGATGTGAATTGTGATAAAACTGAATCCAAAGCCCGCTGAAGTCAAGAGGATGTTTTCAATTTATGGGACATTGGAGCAGGCCCATACAAACTGCAAAATTACTACTGAACTTTACAGAGTAAATGACTGGTGCAACAGATAAATCAGGATGCACCCAGTACTATGAAACTAGAATTAATTATCCTTTCATGTGCCTTTGCTCTGCATTATTCCAAAGAGATATTCTTGTTATCCTCATTGAAGTTATAGACTGTTAAATTATCAGCATGAAGACTGAAACAACTGAAAACAAATCAGGAACAATGGATTGAGCTTCCTCGTCTGTGAGAACAGGGCAAATGGCAGAGACTGTTTTTCAGTGCTGAGTTGAACATAACATATATAACATCTGACAGCAGCCCCAATCAAATCACTATAGCACGGAGAGACAATACTCCCCCAGTGTCAGGCTCTGTGTGCTGAGAGCAATTTTCAATTAATTTTCCTCATTTATGAGGTAGATGCTAGAGCAGTTTTGAAGGAATCCAAAAGCTTAGTGGTAAATGAAAAATTCTCATGTGTTTCATTCACCGTGCTTCTCCCAGGAAGAGCAGGCAGAGACAGTTTGATAGCTTATTTCTTTAGTGGAGAGAAGACAGACGTGTTATGTTACCCAGTCTCGTCAGCGCTCTCCATTCACTCGCAGCTGAACACACACAATAGGTCAGGTTGTCCTAATGGGGACACGGGACTTTTCATGCAACTCCCTGTGTAGTTCCCTTGAGGACATACTGGCCAAGAAAGAGGGAAGTTTTAAAGAAAGTTTTGTGTTTATGAGTGAATCCTCTCAATATGGGGTTAACTCTCGTTGGACCCTGACCTACCAGCACTGGCATATACTCCAGCACTGGACTTAGTGGATTTTCCCATTTCAAGCAGTTACGAACTTCTACAGTTCAGACTGTCAGCTGTTTTCTCCAGACAGCGGTTTGCCCAGTGCCGTGACTCTAGCTGATGGCCACTCATGGCAAAATCTGAAATTTGATGGGCTTGATTCTTGTGTACTCTGCTACAGCACTGTAGTTTAACCATTTCATTTACGTATGTGGATATTTTTATTTACACTTATTTTGAAAGACCTGTAAAACTGCAAAAATTGGGGTAAAAGAGGCTTTAATATAAATGAGAACCAGAAAATTACAGATTCAGATAATAATTCAGTTTGTAAGGGACCTCTAGAGGTCATGTAGTATAACCTGCTGCTCAAAACAAGGCTAACTTCCAAGTTAGCTCAGGTTGCTCGGGGACTTGTACGGTTGAGTTTTGAGTATCTCCAAGAAATGAAAATTCCACAGCCTATCTGTGTTTGTGTTCCTATGCTGACCAGCTTCATGGTGATTTTTTTTTCTTTCACCCACTTGGAATTTCCCATGTTCCAACCTGTGCCCATCACTGCTTATCCTCCCCTTGTGCACCTCTGAGCCATGTCTGACCCTGTCTCCTCTGCACGCTTTTGTTAGGTAGTTACAGACAGCAGTAAGATCTCCCCTAAACTTCCTCTTCTTAAGGCTGAAGAAACCCAGCTTTCTCAGAGTCTCTTTGTACATCGTATCGCCCAAATAAATCATCTTAATGACCTTTCACTAGACTCATTTCAGTTTGTGCATATTGCTTTTGTATTCTGGGGGCCAAAACCAGACACGGGCTTCACAAGCACTACTGGACAAGCAGAATCACTGGTTGTGATCTGCAGCTACCTTCCTGTTACTACTGCCTAATATGAGCTCAGGCTCCACTTCCCTGGGGCATGCTGCCGATGCATGCTCAGACCTGGCTGTCTACAGAACCCCCAAGTCCTTTACAGCAAAGCTGCTCCCTGCCCCAGTCAGTTCCAAGCTTCGTCCCCAGCTCTACAACCCTAGAGCTATTTCATGTGTGGTTGTATTTTTCAAGCATTTGTATGTTAAATCCAGCTGTTGTTTTGCATTTTGTGTTTGATTTTAAGCAACCTGGAGGGGGGTCACTGTGTCTCCATTGCTTCAGTCTAGCTGCTGCATAATCCTGGTTTGAGTGCTCTCAAGCATTTCTGTTCTACAAAATAATAACAGTAATAATATGGTAATGTCTACAAAATCTGGCAGTAAGTAAAAGGAAAATAACAAGAAAAAGAAAATACATGGTGTATTCTTGTTAATAATACATTATGATTATTGCTTATATGGTCTATAATTAATATAGTAACCTTATAATCCTAATAGAGAACGCAGCAGCATAAGAAACCAGTTCATAGAAAACTTTGGGAGCTAAACCAATTAAATCAACGTAAGCTGTTTTGGACTTGGGTTTCACTGACTATTTGTCCATTTAACTGTAACCCTTCCAGCTCTTCTATCCCCTTTATTTAAAATACACATCCAAGACGTAGTTAACATACTGATGTAAAATGCAAATATAGTGAATACACTTCCATGTCCAACCTTTCTTTCCCTCATCCATAAGCTGCTTTTTAAGACCACCAACACTGGTTTGAGGAGCCTTCTCCCTGACCATTCCCACCAGACTTCTCCCTCCTCACATCCCAACACCTTTATGACTCAAACTTTGTTTTGGAATTAAAAAATAACTCCCAAATCTCTTTTCTTTTTCAAATCACCAGCTTTCTGAAGTCTGCTGGCTATGAAAACTGGCTTACCGTACATCCTCGTTCAACGTAAAAGGTTTATGTTGGACAAGTTAGGGTTTGTTGCCAGACTGCATAATTGTAACGCAGGACTGCTGTGTGGAGGCATGGTAGTGTTACTGTCTCTTTCTTTATGGAATATGAAGGAATTAATTGCATAGTTTAGAATGAACTTGATTCTCTGGGAATGAATAAAATTCTTTTGCTGCCCAACACAGGAACAGCGCATTGTTCAAGGCATGTTTATCCTAGTGAAAACTTAATTTTTCTGAGTAACAGCAGTATTAAAATGAAGGTTGCTTTAGTAGTAGACCTGCTCTTCCACAAGAAGGCTTTCCTTTTCTCAAAATCTTTTCATAAAGTGTTATTTTCATATTAGGAAGATTTCATTGCTGCTGTTAAACAAAACTTTATAAGCTAAAGATTGGAGTTAAGTGAGACAGAACTCAATTAATTGAAGGCAAGATTGAAGGTTTTGACTGTGGATCTCACAATACATTGGAAATAAATAGTTCACAGTTCCTCATCATCATTTGTCAGCAAGTGATTTGCTATGTCTTTCATCCTCACTATTTCATTGAGTTTACAATGTTATATTGACCTTATCCTTGTTCTAGTCATCATTTTCTATCCTTAAGATATTTAAGGATATTAAATCTTTAGTTATTGCAGTAGACCTTTCTCTTCAGAGGATTTATTATTTTATGCTAGAGGAATGTGATTTTTAATGACCTGCATTTGAAATTATTTCTCACTTGTAGGCAGTTTTGACCATATAGTAATAAAAATGAGGTGCGGGTCTCCTCCTGGGTCCCAGGAGGAGAGCCATAAACTCTTAACAGCTAACTACTTACAGTATTGCTGTTTGCATTAACTTAAATTGTGGGAATATGCCAAAGAAATTGCACTTGATTTCTCATTAAGTTGCCTACATTTTAGTATGCTTTATTTCACCTTGTTAGGGCTCATTCTTGGGTTTGCATTTGGTTTGGTTTGGTTTTTTTGGAGTCCTGCGTTGATATTTGGAAACAGAAAAAGTTGGCTGTCGGGTATGTTTTTATAGGTCATGACAGGGGGTAATTTAGAACTGCCTTTTCTACCACTGAGTCATCTTTTGGACTCATATGAAGATCCACAGATACCTCCTTCTTTCTACCAATAGCCAACACTTCATTTGTGCAAGGGTTGTTTTAGCATCCCGTGGATTCCAGGCCCATGTTGTCACAGCTGCATTTATTACAAGAGGAAGTTTGTCATTAAGTTATAGATATGAACCAGAAAATAATTCATTTAGCTTTCAGAGTTATAAAGCCAGAAAGTATCGAGCTTCTAAGCTGAAATATCGTCTGTACTTCTGGGGCATTAAAAGCACACAACAGTGCAATGCAGAGGAATTTGGACATCGAGAAGCCCAGAGGATGCTCTCATATACAGAAGCTCATCTCGTTTGTATTTTTCAACGTTACTTTCTTCACTTCCAATACTATATAGCTACTGTATAGTTGCTTGTATGGTTACTATACTGAGGCTTGTGACGTTGCCTGTCATGTCCATTTACAATAGCATTACAGCTTCTGGACAGGGACATTTCTCTTCCGGCCCCCTTAAGTGCCTTTTGGGCATCTTTAAACAAGGGACTTGGACGGAGAGCAGCACCTCCACAGCAAAGTCCTTTCAGTGTCAAAAAGTTTTCCTGACTGCTGACACACTACCCTGTGCAGCAGGGAGCCCTGGTAATATGATACAGAAGCAAGAAACACAGACACTAGTATTATGCACTGACAAGTCAAGATTTAGTTTTCTATTTTAAAAATGATGGGCATTTTTCAGTGATAGTGCTTGTCCTAGTTGGTTCTTTATGGAACTTTATATGGATAGGAGAGACATTCTTATTAGCTACCAGTGGGTACCAGTATATAGGCATTGCCCACTAGATACATTTCTCAAAGACATGAAAACTTAAAACCAAGCTCATTCAATACCACAGCCCAGACCATAACCCTCACTGCACTGAGGAAGAAGTAGGCAAAACAGTAAAGACTTAACTAGTGAGTTCAGAACCTTTGTGTTTTGCAATTGTCTGGTACATTGCAATTTCGCAGTTAATTTTGAAAACCTCTTAACGTATATTCAATATTTGTACACCTAAGACAGAGAAAAAGCCTACTGTAGTTGCAAAAGGACGGAAAAACCACTATAGGTCCAGAACAAAACAAACCCAGCACTTTCCTACAACAGTCTTCCACCCAATTCTGGAATCACACGGCAGTTCAGAGGAACAAATATTTATGCATCCTTGACCTTAGTCATTGCCACTTCGGGATCCATAATAGTTTCTCCTTATCAACTTAGTACGGCCTAACCCTTGTGTCCCCAAGACAGACCTTCAGGTCTTAAGTGCAGAAGTTCAGCAGCTGGAGAACGGGCAGCTTAAGGACAGGATGGGGTAAGGGGGCGGGGGCATCTTCCTAGGTTTAAAAAGGAGGCAGAGAAATAAAGGGAAGACATGAATATTTTACATTGAAGAAGAGCCTATTTGTTTTTAATACACCAGAGAAATAGCTGAAGCACAGAACAGCCATGTGAAAAATATGAAGTTAGCTTACAGAGCTGACTTTTGGCAGGAAGGCAACATATGCCTGAAAGATGATACAAGTTTTGCATCCTGTTTCTGTGAGACTGAAAACAAAACCAAAACAAGTTAGAATGACTTTTCTCTTACTTTGCAAGGATTTGAAACAGACCCTTCTTGAAATAAATGTACAAACATATACATATGTCCTTACCAATGTTAGAATCTTCACACATTTTTGCAACAGGTTTTATTATCCTGGACCGTGTTGAGTGTGAAGCAGAACAATCTCCAAAATAAAATCATAAATCCAATCTAGAGGTATGTTAGACCACATTATTTAAATTGAATAGTTCAAAGTCTAAAAAGTTTCTGGAGAAATAAGAATCCCATCAAGAATATTAAAACTTCATTTGGACACGTTTTGAAACAAGAACAAATATTTCAAAGTAACAAAAATAGCTTACATAGGTAAGGTATGGCTGTGTTCTCTTGGGCAGACAAAACCCATTGATTTACAACAAACTTAGATTAAAAAATAAGAATAATAAAAAATCCTATTTTGTTCTTATATAATACCTTACAGTGCCTTACAAATATTATTTAACTAGACTCAAAACTTAATGAAAGAGACAGCAATTACCTGCCCCATGCCATTGTAGGAAACAGAAAGACGGGTATCACACATCCCTTACATATTCATTCCTGCTATAAAAATAAATGAAAAGACCATATGTAAAATTCCTGTCTGGTCTAGTGTCTATATTTCAGGTACTTACTACGAAAATTTCTGGGTTAAATTCTACTATGAATTTGTAACATCCTTTGCCAAAACACAGTACAAATATCAATATATATGGCCACACTTTCCTAGTTGTTCCTCTTTCAACACAGGACAGCTATTCATGAGACACAGTAAGAACTTCAACCCAATGCAGCACAAGCTGGTGGTTCCCAAACACAATGTGTATCCTATGTGGAACAGGCATTTGATATCAAATTCCAAAAAGATAACATTGAAACAGAAGCTTGTACACAAGAGCAGTATTTTTAGTTGCAAAGTAGGAAGCTGGAGGTTCAAGGTGGCCTTGCAGTACTCTCTGATGCCTTGGCACACACAACATGCTTCACTGGAATACCTTCTTCCCGCAGCTGGACCAAGCTCACCAAGCCCAGAGCGGAGGAGGTACAGGACAGACAATTCTAGGCATACTGGTATTGCCTTCACAGTTCTGTTCAAATGCTATTTGTTTTACTATATCAGTTTAGTATGGGATGTTCCAAGAAACTGATGTCCTTATTTTAACCACAAAACAGAAACGTAATGGACACAAAGTCTGCCTGAAGTGATGGAAATGGGTTGAAAGGATAGGGATTTCTTTCTATATGCACTGAAGTGTTGAGAAACTACCAGCTAGTATGCTAATCAAACTGTCCTGCATTATCAAGAATTTGTACACTGTCTAAGCCTCCACACCATCTGAAAGTTTTATCACTTTATTAGTAACTTTATTCATTATATGCAGATAAATGAATACAGATACAGGCTTAAAAATCAGTCTCCCTTTCTAATAAACACTCAATATACATTCTCACTCCTATTATTTTCTTTTGTTAAGTGTTCTGCTGCAAGGACAAAGAGCACAGAATCTGTCCCACTATAAATGTTTATAGTCAAATAAAGAAAACCTGAAGAATCCCATTTTACAGATGCTATATGAAGCAGAGAGAGTATGTGATTTGACAGATTACACAGAAAACACAGGAAAAAGGTGAAAATAAACTGCAGTTCTGCTGACATCTACTCGAGTTTATGCAGTCTTCCAAAACTGAAGACAGCCAGGTTTGTACTGGTAGCAGGTAACAAAAGCTGCTGTCCACAAAGAAATTGCCAGAAGTTGTGAGTTTCTTTCTTATCATAAATTCAGAATAGATAACACATTTATTATTGTTAATGTTATGTGTGTCATCATGGCTCCCAGAGAATAAAAGTCCCATGACACTGAGATCATGGGAAAGACTGAAAATAACTCCCTTCACAAGTGAATCACAAAACTGGAATCTTTGAAATGCCTTTGAGGGTAGACCATTCTATATTTGAATTATAAAATGTTATCTCAGAAAAAAATGATATCTAGAACAGAATCTTTGGCAAAATTGTTAGTTGTAAACAACACAAATTATGCAGTCCAGCTGTGAAATATGAAATTAAGATATTTTTAGTTTCCATGTAACTTTGAGCCCTTAAGGTGCACTTGGGTTCACAGTTGTTGGTCTTTTTTCCCTGAGAGACCTAGTAACTTTACAAAAGTGAAGTCTGATTTTCTTCAGGATCCGAAGTATTAACTAAAACCATGAAATACTGTTTGAAAATGAAGCTTCAACGATCAGTAGTGTTATTTCACTGTTCCTAGCCAAATAGGAGGGTGGGTATGAAAGCGAGCACCATTGGAAACAGAAGGCAGTCTTTGCTTTCTCAACCATACAAGTATCAACAGGCAGAGTTCTCTTGTTGGCCTACTACAAGGCAGAAAAATAAATGCAAAATAAATGCAACAAGAGCTGTGGGGTTGGTTGTTTTTGCTTAGCATTTCCCCCTTTTTTCCTCCTGCTCACTAAAGAAATGGAGCAAATTGTGGGCTCCCATATAGATCAGGTGATCTTCAAGCTGGTACCCCATTCCTAGCATTGCTTCACCACCTGGGACACAGCTGATTGCTTATAAAGGAGAGATAAATCTAGTTTTCTGCAAGAATCCCTTCACACAATGGTAGGCACTCTATTGCAAATGTAAATCTTGCATCAAACCATTGCTTGAGCAATCTCAGCATGAATCAGCAGCTGCAGGGGATTATCTCCATCAGGATACATGGAAAGGCAGAAGAGGCTATTTCTGAAGGGAGTTGAATAACTAACACAAATCTCTTTCTATATAGGAAAGATTTACTTTATAATTTGAATCATCTCAGTTCTAGTGGAAAAAAGTCTTTTGCAAGAAAGGTCTGCAGGTGTATCTAAAATTGCTTAAATCTGGGAACCAGCAGCATTTCTTTCCAAACAGCAAACTCCAACGTCAGAGTCCGGGATATCTGTCATATGGATCCCAAAATGAGCAGCATAGTTTTGGGGGTTTTTTGTGTGTGCAAGAACTTTTC
This sequence comes from Falco peregrinus, assembly GCF_023634155.1. Classification (NCBI taxonomy): domain Eukaryota; kingdom Metazoa; phylum Chordata; class Aves; order Falconiformes; family Falconidae; genus Falco; species Falco peregrinus. Next base: position 71,765,709 of record NC_073726.1, read on the forward strand.
AGTGATTGTAGATTTGTCCATTCTAGATTGTAAATAAATCTCAGTAATCTTAGTTTACAGTTCCACATTTCTGATATAAAAGAAATTATTTTGTACCATAAAGATGAGGGGAGCATTCTACAGGGAAGACAGGTAACTTGGGAAAGGATATGAGGAGTGGTTTTATGGCTCAGGACTGCCAAATATGTGACTTTCTTGAGGAGACTACTCAGTGGTGAAGACCCTCTGCCAAAACTATCTGTCTTCAGCCTTAGTGTACTTTATCCTGGACTCTCTGAGCTGCTTTTCTGAGAAGGATGCGGCTCTGTAGCTGTAGTGCACATAGCAATGCCCTGCCAATATGAATAGATTAAAACTCAGTGATGGCTTTGAAGATTAGGATCTGACCCTCAAATTGGCAGCCAGAGTAGACCTGAAGCTAACAAAGATCAGTGCAGGGGAACAACATAGAATAGCTGCAGCTCTTAATCCCCCTGAAAATTAGGTAGCTGCATTGTTCAGCAGTAGAAGCCCCCAGTGTTGTCTTCACCTTCGGAAAACCTCTGTAACTGATGGGCTACTGTAGTAAGTTCTGATAGGATACAGGGAGATGGGATGAAGTTTAAGGATGAGTTTTTGCCACGCTGCTTATGAACTAGTGAATAGGCTGATGTTTCTGATCACATTAACATCTGGATGGAAGGAAGAAAATGTATTTTAACTATGTAGGTCAGCTCTAGGAGGCAACTACTGTTATTTTGACATGGCACACTATTAATCTGAATAACTGGTTCCTCATTCAAGCATTTAATACTGTGGAATTTTTGATGCTGAATTCTTCTGTGGAAAACTATATATCCAAACAATTATACCTGAAGTATGGTTGGTATCGCTCCATTTTCCCAAGTGGTATCATATATCTACTGAAGCAGGATTTTCATCCAGGGCAACTTGGCAGAAAAGAACTTCCTGCTCCTTACTGATCTCACAATGCTTTTGACAGGGAATGACTGACTCCTGAGTCATACTGAGTGGCCAAATTGTACATTTTTCCTATTCCACTTCAGGATGTAAACAGGTTTTCTGCATTGTCAGACATGCTATCTAAAGATTCACTATTCACACACAGTTTCTATCCAGTGCCACGAGAAAGTCTTGTCCTTTCTTTGCATCATCGCTAGCCTCTCTGTGTCTTACTAATAATATGCAGTTAATCCAGCAGCAGGAATATTTGCAAGCTATACTATTTCTCGACAATGATTTTTGTCTAAAAAAGGAGGATGAAATAATGTGATAAATGGGGAGGCTTCCACTATACATTGTTATCCTGACAGTCCTATTGTTTTCATGAAATTAATGGTGGTCTCTGAAGCTCATAATTTCCATTAATAAATATATACTTCTTCAGCAGTGAGAAGACATGCCAGGCTAGTTTTGCAGGCTCTCATGTTTTAGACCCCAAATGCGAGAGGTTCTTGTATGTGTAAAACTAACTCAGAGAGGTGAAAATCCTCTGTCCTCTGGGAGTGACACTCTTATTTGGCTGATATTGACTGTAAAATAGGATAGATAAGTCATCTCAGATATCACTGCTGTGGTTGCATTACATCAGGGGTCCTCAAACTTTTTAACCAGGGGGTCGGCGCGCGGATGAAGTGGCAGGCAGTCATCTGCGGCTGCTTGGTTTTTCCCCCTACCCCCCGGGGGGTGGTGGTGGGGGGTGGGGGGGGTTCTGTAAATACCGGGGGCCAGATTGAGGACCCTGGGGGGCCGTAGTTTGAGGACCCCTGCATTACATGATTAGTACAACAGCATAAAAAGCTAAGAGATCTGCTTAAATGAGAAGTGGCACTAGGTGACATAACTTTGCAAAAAAATATTTGAATATTATTTGAAATAGGGATGCTGTGTGTCTTCCATTTCTTCTAACAAAAGAAAAAAAAGCTGGACACAAACTGAAAATGCATTCCATGGTGCTATAGAAGCCACTATAACTTCTTATCACAGAACCATAGAATCATAGAATAGTTTTGGTTGGAAGAGACCTTTAAAGGTCGTCTCACCCAACCCCCCCTGCAATGAGCAGGAATATCTTCAACTGGACCAGGGGGTTGCTCAGAGTCCCATCCAAGCTGACTTTCAATGTTTCCAGGGTTGGGGCATTTACCACCTCTCTGGGCAACCTGTTCCAGTGTTTCACCACCTACATTGCAAAAAATTTCTTCCTTATATCTAGTCTGAATCTACCCTCTGTTAGTTTAAAACCACTACCCCTGAACCCATTGCAACAGGCCCTACTAAAAACTCTGTCCCCAACTGTTCAATTGTCTTAATGCTCTTTGTATCATCTATTGATTTAGCTACCATACATCTTCTCCACAGTGTGCCACTGTGATGCTTCGTAATTATTTCCATATGTATACATTTACCAGATGAGTTTCTCAGGCTTCTGGAAGAAAGGTTCTCTAGTTTCTGCAAAAAAAGGTCTACAGAGGAGATAATATATATTCTGATGGTGGGGGTAGTATGTACTCTGATGGTGGCTTCTTGCAACTGCAAAAAAACCCAAAACCAAAACCAAACTTCAGCCATATTTAGATAGGCAATCCCCAGTCGTCTAATATCTTAAGCAAAATTATAAATCAATAGGTTTGTTTTCTGCTTTTAATGTAACATCTTTTCTTCAAGCAACTAAGTTTTGTATAATGTTTAAGTCTACCTAACAAAGATTGTGGAAAATAATTAAGTGCCCAATCTACTTTCGCTAAAATTATTGTACAAATACCCACTGGCTTGACTGGAAAGAAGTCTGGACACATTTCAGTTATCACTAGAAATATAAAGGCTTGAATTTTTTGTCACTGGTTCCATAACCATATCCAAGGTTATTGCAAAATACTCATATTTCTTTTTACAAGTTGTTAAAAAATCTGGACTATCACATATTTTCCAAATTATTTTGAATTATTTTAATTCAGGGACTAGAAAATACTTAACTGCCAGGATCAGCTACATGTCTTTTGGGCAGCAGCTAATGCACATGGAATTTCTGTAGCGGGCATCATAGCGATGAAACTTCCTTCAATCCTAAATTGAGTATAATATAAGACCTTTACCTTTGGTAGATTTAAAACATTTGTGATGAAATGACAGACATTACTGTCATCTCTCCACTCAGAGAAGGTATGAGAGCAGCAAAAGCAGCGACTGCAAGACTCCGCATTCCCTGCAGTGCTCTACCAATGACTTTGGTTCTGTTCCTTCCACTTTATGTCTTAGCTCTCAGCTGAGACTGCCCACACAGTATCTAGCTAAATTTACTTTTCTTAATCAGCAGACATCTTAGGGAGGTGGACAAAAAACCCCTGGCTACCCCACTAAATAAACTTCACCCCATTGTCAAATGGTAATGTTGTGTAATCAGTAACTGCCTGTTCTTCTCAGTCCTCCTAGGCCATGGTGTATTTTAGGTTGACAACAAAGAAAGAAGTTAACAAGCCCATTTGCGTACTACTTGAAGTTGATGGAAGATGCTTCTGGCAGGTTTTGGAGGGTGCTTTAGAACCCCCAGCCTACAGATTACTTTGTTTATTTCCAACAGTTAATGCAAGATATGTGACACCAAGTGAAATGCAAAATACACGGGAGACAAGAAAGGACTTGGTAGAAGGCAAAACTTGCAGCATGGCTTTTCCAGGTTAACTCTCTTTGGGAGTGTGCCTATGTTGATGGTTCAGGTAAAGCTGTTTTATAAGTAAGTGGGTAATAAACACACTACTGGGAAAGACATTGAATGACCTCATTGGATGAAATCTTTTGTATGATAATGCAGAAATGATGAAAAGTAGGCAAACATGTTTTAAACAGTGCTTTGAGGCTACTCTGTATATGAAAGTATCAAAGGAATGTCACAAGAGTCAATGAAGACATACCATTATATTGCATGATTTGTAACACAGCAGCTGACCTCATCCTTCAAAGAAGGTGACTTTTATTGACTCCTACTAACTACAGTAACAGTTGTATACCCAGCGGTGGTGCAAATCAGTCCAAATCTGACCTAGGTCAGAGTGTATGGCAAAACCAGTAAAAAAAAAAAAAAAAGCATTCACATCCTCAGTCTTAACTACAGAGTTGTTCTTGCAGAGTACTAAATAAGGAGTCTGCAAAATTTTCTTCAGCAGTCCTAATGGTGGCTGCCAATGGTGGTGCCAGCTCTCACTTCATTTCACATTTCTGTACCACAAATGCATGTCCTACACTTTGGGAACTTCCACAGTAGACTTGCAGCAAAACATGGGCTGAAAATTACTTTCCCCATCTTGCCCCATAATAGTTAGAAAAATCTGCTGTTTGACCACACAAAAATTTCCACTGCTGATTGATTCCTAGGTCTGTTTGGCTGCTTATAATTCCCCAACCTACCCTTATGTGATTCACACCCATACATCTGCTCTAGCTTCAGCATATAATTGTTATTCCATACAGACAGCCCAGTATTTATTCAAACAAGGGTGCTCTTGTCTATTTCTCCTTTTTTAGCTTCTATAAAAAAAGTAAATCAGTCACAATACATTACATTGTATGTGCATGTTTGTGTGTAGGAATAAAAACTAATTTTGTTACCCTTTCAAAGGCAGCAGCTGATTACTAGGACAGAATAAATAAAAGAAGTATGTTAAATGGGGTACTGTACATTTACATTAGAGACAGGGCATTCCAGCCTTCTCTAAATATACTGTGGTTAATTAAAAAAGATTATGATTTCTGTTATTTTCCATCATTGTTTTCCATATTACAAATATGGAAATATTTATATTTGCTTTCCTACAGAACTGTTGCTACACTACAGAAAACCTAGGTCGTGACTCTGTGACACAGCAAGTCTTTGACTCCTATGTTATCATTTTGCCCTGGGAGAAGCAGAAAAGATGCTTGTGGAATGAGCTAGTTGGTACTGCTTGGATTATCTTCATAAAAGAATCTGAAATTAGTTTAAAAACATTTGTGCTCTGCCAGAATCAGCTGACTTAGTTCTCAGGAGTTTGTGTGAACAGTTGTTTCATGGGTTTTTTTGGCTCATGCATTTGTTAGGACTTTGGGAGAGTTCAGTGAACCCAGATCTCAAAGCAAAAATATTTTACCTATGTTTTTTAATGAAGATGGTTTTAAAAGCTAAATTTAGTTCTCTGGAAAACAGTTAAAAATAATTTTAGACTCATTTAACTTGTTTTGTGAAAACAAGCCCTATATAGACTCAAAAGTCTAAGGTTGATAGTTTGGCTTTTGGTTTAAGACATTGTACAAGAAGGGACCTACTTGTAAAAAATTCTGTAACTACAAGCTTAATGCCAAGTCATGTGGTATCTGGATGTGGAATTTGAGCTATTTTCAGCAACATCTATTGAGATAAAAGCATAGCATTGTTTTTTTCCTAGAAGTATAAAGATTCTCACCAAAGGAATTAACATAGGTTTTATTCCTGAAACCTTTGTTTCCTATCACTGTTTTCTGCAGTACTTGCAGTCAGATCAAGAACGTAAGAAAGTGGTATGTTTGTTTTTATCTACTCGTTCACATTACAGCTCTGAACAAACATCCAGTAACTATATTTCCCCTCAAACTCACATCCCTGCAAGTACTTCAATTCTGAGTTTCACAGATTGAATCAAACCAGCAGCTGGCACTCCTGGGACCAGGAGACTCACAGGCAGCGAACTGAAAGCTTGCATAAAAGCAGCTTTCACCTGGAGTCTCCTGCATTGTCATCAAGTTCTGTGGTGGAAAACAGGTTAAGGGAATAGATAAATTTACTTAGCAAAACATTTGTAAAGCATTAAGGATAAGAATGTGCTTAAGCACTAGCTGTAGCTTTAATGGAGGAGCTGATAAGAAGCAGAAGAGGCAGGTAACAGAAAAAGTGGAGAGGTACCAAAGCCTGGTTAGAAGCCACAGGGCAAAAGTCTGAAGGCCTGCAGGAGGGTAGGGATTACTTCAGTTATCACAGTGAACAAAACATTTCACTTCCAGGCAACCAATTCACACTCAGCTACAGTCAGCAGTGCCTATGATCAGCTGGTGATCTGACAGATAAGATGATGATCTGACAATTGTTTAATGGAAGATGTAGACTAGATCAGTTTTTCAGTAGAATGGAATGAATGCACTAATACTAAACTGTGTACTTTTCCACCAATGTATTGTAACTCTCACAAGAAGGAATGTTATTCAGATGATAAGATTAAACCGTCTTTGGCTTCTCAAGAAGTGATGCTGTCAACAAGAGGGTTTTCTGATACTTACTTTTTTTTTTTTTTTTTTTTTTTAAGATGGCAACCTGACTGATAGCAGGTTTTGGTCTTTCAAGTTGGCACAGCTTTGATTAATGGTCCACAGATGGAAATCTCTGTAGCTCTTGCCAGCTGTAGTAACAGCCCATTCCCTAGTGCTGGGCAGATTTTTAATGGATTTTTTTCTTTTTTTTTTTTGGCTGATACACTACAATGTAACATGATAAGTTAAAGTACTCATACCATTCCTGTAGGTTACCAGTTTCCAAATTCTGCTCCCATTTCTTGCTTCACATATGGTTATTTGTTCAGTGCCTTGAATGGGTGAGATAGTAGACGCGTATTATTTGTTGTAATACTATAATTCACATTAGTTATTTTTAGTGTTGTTCTATTATTCATGTAAATAGACTAGCTGACACCCCCAGATATGCTAGTGTGATATGGGGTTTTGTCTGTATTCTGTTTGCAGCTGTCAACTCTTAGGTGGTCACACTGTTCAAGGGATTTGCAGGAGCTATAGAGTGTTACTAGTTTCATAAAATGAGTTTTTTTGTCTGCCAGAAAAATTCCTTCCCAAAAGCCTGCACTTGATAGTATTCCCACGCTGGTCCTCTGTACTTTAGCGAATGAAGAGTGCCCCAACTATCTCAGGGAATATCTCTGAGATCCCTGAATACACTGAATACACTGCTTCCTTTGGTTTTAATACCCCCACGACAATGACAATGGGGCAATACAAGTCTGTAAAACACAAGGACAAAAACTGAGGTAAAGGATTAACCATAAAACGGGGTGTGTGTGGTGTGTGTGTGTGTGGGGGGGTGGAAATGACAAGCAGAACAACTAGAGAATGCTGTTCTGGCTGACACCTCACTGGATACCTCTGCTCCAATACTCTAACAATGAGTTCCTATGATATGCTCCAGCATTCTGAGCCAAGTACTCAGTTTCCATAGAAATAAAGTACTTTCCAGATAAGGCCTAAGATTAACTATTTAATGATTTTTCCTTACATGGTCCTATACTTATGTCCTTAGAGTTAGGCTTTGTCGTTAAACTTCAAAGGCTGGTGATGGGTGTGAAAGGATCTAGCTACTCTGGGAACCTCTGATTTCTTCCTGGTTCATGCTTAGTCAGCTGATGAACCTGTAACTTCATAAGCAAAAATGATGATTTGACCTGGAATCAAGCAGTATGGGTGTCTAAAGATTATTTCTTCTTCTATTTTTATGCACTCTGACAGTTAGCCACTTCCAGCCTAAATCTAAATTGATTTTTCATATAAAGTATTAATACACCCTCATTAAATGTTATAGAAAACCTGGGTCACACCAGCATTCACATGTAAATAGGTTTCTTGTTTTTAGCATCCTGCAGTGATTGCAGATGATCCGTTACTAGTACAGACTAGCTTAGACATGACCGTGAGATCAACTAATGCCTCCCCCCAGCTTGTCAAGCTGTTCTTGTATCACCATCAAAAACCAAAAAGAAATAAACAATAATTACACTTCTTGGAATCCTAGTCTGTATTTTGCATGGCATGATTACATGATGTGCAGCACCAAATGTGCCAGTCTCACAGAAACCCAACTGGCAAGTATCTTCATTGCACTAATGAATTTCCAAATATTTGTATAAGCCTCATGAGCAAAGTTCTGCTCAAGAATAATAATGGTACTTTCTACCTTTTTGACTCACTCCACTCTTACATATTTTCAGTTACTTGTAGTTATAAAATTATTACACAACTTGGGACAATAATCTGTGTTCCCCAAAATCTCAATAAAATGGAAACCATTACAAATCTTCCTGTCATGTTTCATACTTGTAAAAGCACGGTCACTCTCTTCTACCATCAGTGCTATTAATTTCTTTCAAAGTTTGATCCTGGCAAAAAAACAAAACCCCACAATTGTAATTACTCCAAGCATAATACCATGAGCCAAATTAATCCATGATCTAATACTGATGACATTGGTGGATTCAGTCCAGAGACAAATGTAGCTTAAGGCTGTTTTGAAATGGAACATATTCTCAAATCTCAGAAGAGCAGTAATATTTGTTTAAAAGTTTGGTGGTTTATGCCCTCAGGGCAGAGATAATCATACGAATTGCTGGCTATGCAAAGAAATTGTATCTAGTAATTCTTCTATATAACACAAATAAACAGTCTCTCTTACCCTTCTCTTTCTATCTTCTAATTTCAAGTTCACCTATTTTTCTGGTGTGTCCTAAAAGGGAAAGACAGTCTACTACATAGTACTTTCCTTTTTTAAAAAAAGAAAGTTCTATTTTTTAAATTCTAATTTACTGTACAAGTAGTAGCAGAACAACACTGCTGTGTTCTAGTGCTCTGCAATGAACAATTTGCTCTGATAAAACAGCAGATTTCATGTTGCCTGGTGAAGAGAGGCTCACAGTCAAGTTACAGGCTAAGCTTTATTTATCATAGATTAGAGCGTTTTACATCCTGGCCCTGTACCACTAATATTAATGGTATAAAAACTGGACTTGCAATAGACTGCTAAAGAACAGAATCTGAAAAAAATTGGCATGATTGTTCAAAAAGTGATTAGAAAAGGCTTATTAAGCCTGTCTTAAGTCAAGCCTGACTGATGTTACCCAGTTTAGGGTTTTTTTGTTTTCCAAACTATTGAACTCAGCAAAGCTTATACCTCCCAAAACAAGGGGGAAAAATAGTACACACCAACATGAATTTAATTTTGTATCTGTTGCCCTGCAGAAGTCTTGATGGCTGCCATGGATTATACAAATAAATTTAACTGTGTTCTTAGCATTTGGTCTAGCTCTTTTCATTGTTGGAAGCATTTGTTGTACTAGCTTGGCGTTATTGCAGTGTAAGGAGGTCACTATAAGAGTATCACTGATCTCCCTGCCATGTCTGGTTGTGTGAGTAAAGGAAGCAGATGTATCATTCTTCTAAATGATACAATTTGATACTGAGTTGTAGCAATCCTGCATCAGTCAGCAGTGTTTCTCTGATATATAAACTCAATAATGCATAGGATGAGTATGTTAGATGACATCCTGTGTCTTGAAGGTGAAGGACTTGTAAAATTTAGCAGTGGAGCAGGATGTGCTTCTGAGGAATCAGGTCAATGCTTGAATATAAAGTCCTGTCAGTCATTTAAGACTTGCCTTAAACAAGATGACAGTTTTGGAAGCTCTTCTCACTCACCTTCAATGGCTGAAGTACGTGCAGTGAAGGCATAAGAAATCATCATTCAAAAGAAACGGGAAAGAAAATAAAATCACATAGGCTGAAAGGAAACTCCAGAGTTAACCTCATCCAGCCTTCTACTCAAAGGCAGGACAACATAGATCAGGTTGCTCAGGGACTTGAACAGTCAGGTTTTGAGTATCTCTAAGACAGGAGATTCCACCAGCTTTCTGGCCAGGTCTTCCAGCATTTTTTTTTACTATTGTGGTGATTTTTTTTTCTCTTACATTACTTGGAGTTTCTCATATTCCAGCTTGTGTCCATTGCTTCCTATCCTTTCACTTGTGCACCTCTGAGAACAGTCTGCCTCTGTCTTCTTTACATCCTTTTATACATAACAATAAGGTACTCCACCTTTGCTTTATCTTCTTATGTCTGAATGAACCCAGTACCTAAAGTGCAGGACTTTGCACTTGCATTTGCTGAACTTCACGAGGTTCACTTCAGCCCATTTCTCCACCCTTCAACAGACACACTCTCCCCCTGGGATCACTCATGTGGAATCATTTGCAGATTTGTGCACTCTATCTCATCATCAGACTGTTTAAAACGACATTACATGTTAACTGGCCACAACAATGATTACTGAGGAATGCTGATGGCAACCAGCTGTCAGCTCGCCTTGTACCACTGATACAATCCCTTGAGCCCAGCACTCCAGCTGATTTTCCACGCACCTAGCCTCTTACTCATTTCTTAGCACTTCAGCTCTAAGGATACTATAAAAGACTGAATCAAAAGCCTCGCTAAAGTCAAAGTACATGGCATCCATTGCTCTCCTCTCATCCACATAGCCAGGTATCCTGTTATACAATGCAGTATGGTTGGTCAGGCATAATTTATTGTTGGCCTGGAAATGGCCCTACAACCTTCCCAAGAATACAGGTAAGGCTGACTGGCCTGCAGTTCCTTGGATCCTTCTCTTGTCCTTCTTGAAGATGGATGCATTTACATTTTTCCATTTATGAAGAACCTCCCCCGATGCCCATGACTTCTAAAGGTGATAGCAGCTGTGCAATAGCACTGACTTGCTCCCTTGGCACTCTTGGGAAGGTTCTGTCTGGTCCCACACACTTGTATATGTCCAGTCAGCTTAACTACACCTAGGATAGTAGGACTAAGGATGTCTGCTATAGCTGATTTTCAGTGGCTGATGTTTGAATTACTTTAGCTTTTTAGAACACTAAGTGTAAACATCTTGCACTGTGAAGAACATCTTCCAAGTGAAAACATCAAAGGAGACTACAATTATGAATGAATTCAGCTAAAGCTTGCCCCTGAAAATTTGTATTACTGTTTCTTACAGTACAGTAAGCTCAGAGAGAGGTATTACAGATGTGATGATACTTAGAGAATAAGAATTCTGCTAAACTGTTTCCTGGAAAGCAAATGAACTGCCAGACAACTTTAATTCTCCTTTAGCAAAGCAATTATTATTTATTGAAATTATTTTTGCAGAGGCAAATAATACTTATTTACCTAGCCTGAATTACCAAGTGGTTCCAATATGAGGCTTGAAAAGAGGTAGGAAAAGAATCTTATGTTACTCCTATGTCTCCTCCTTTACTGTGCAGTCATGCTTTGAATGGTCTAGAGAGAAAAGCTGCTAAGAGAATATAGAAATGGCTTATTTCAGCCAGAAAATGGCAACCATAATACCCATAACTTAGTTGTTTCACTTGTCTTGGTTACAAGAACTCTAAGCATGGGAACACACTTATGTAGCTTCCTTTCCATTTCCCCTTCCCACCTCCCCCATTAACATTGCAAGGTCACCTATCCCACCAAGCCTTGTATGAGCTGTGATAATGCTGTTCTTTGACCTTTGTTGCTTCTATAAATGCATAGCATACAAATCAGCTTACTGCAACATTCTATACTGTTAAATGGATTGATTGAGAACAGTCCTAGTAAAGGATTTTGGAATACATGCACTATATTTTCCTCTCCGGGTATGTTCCCTATATTGACCCTGTCTGAGGTTCCCCAGCTATGTCTTTACACCTTTCAGCCTAGACCCTAAATATGTATATATTTACTTTACATTCCTTTATTTCCTGAGGGTTAGCTGTAGCAATAGTATATTCTGAGAGCATTTGGATAGAAACGGGGGAAGAATTTCATTTTCTTGGATTTTTTTTTAATAACCTCTTCAGTTACTGTCCCTTTGGTTTTGCAGTGGCTCAGCCTTTCAGTGAAAACACTGGCTATTTAAAGTTTAGCCTTTCTTTTTCTTATCAGTCTCCTGTCTACCTGGCCAGCACTTTGTCCTTCCAAAAGACGTAACGGGACCTGAAGACTAAGGAACAAAGCTATCAAAGCAAAGAGAAAACAATTTTTAGTATTCTTTATTGGTTTCATCACTCTTTGGTTGGTGCATGCCTGATTCCTGACCTCCAGAGAGATGGAAAGGTTCCTGATTGTCTAAGTTGAATGCAGACACCATTAGGAAAAATATTCTTTTCAGAAGAGTAAAAATCCTTTTGAGATCTTAGCACTAAGATGGTGATTAAAGAAGTGTTCTTACATCTGACCTCACATAAAGAGACAGGAGAAAAAAAGTACACATCCCACTATGAGGTACACAACTGGACTCTGAGTAAGTCTCCTGTTTCCCCTTCTACCCAGCTTCCATGTGCTGTATTTCTCCTGCTAAACCATGTAGCTTCTCTTCCTTGCTGCTGTCTCAAACTCATCTTCAGACTCTTCCCTATCCCTCCACAGCCCATTTCCCTGTCTAATACCCTTGGCCTCTATTCACACCCACAAACTATACCACCGTGCACATCCAAGAGAAGAGTGTCTGTGGTTCAGCACTCACATTCCCTAGATCTGTTAGAAGAAATTGCTTGAAATGAGAAGAAATATGGTCACCTGCTGTGAAAGGCTGATCTAGAAAGGACTCCTTGACCTGAAGCACTCTGTTCTATTATTTGTGAAATGTGATTACATCTGCCTTACATCTTGTTACTCAGTGATAACTGACTGCTCAAGGCTGGCATTCAGCTGTAATTGTTCCTACAGTGAAAACACAGCAACATGCTCTGCAATTGCTCTCACATAACTGCATGGAGCATTCATAACATATCCTTTAGCAAACAGATACTCCTTGGGCTTTTTAGAGGTGGTCCCATCCTGCCCTCCGTCCCGTCCCCCCCATCCTGTGTTCCATCCCGATACCCCCATTCCCCCCCCACCCCCCGCCCTCCCCTTGGTTAGCTATACAGATTAGTAGGGGACATTTCTCCAAAGAGGTAGAGAGCATCAGTGTGCCTACAGATTACACTGAAAGTTTCACAACATATAAAAATAATGCAAATTCAAGGTCTGCTAAAAAAAACGGGGTGCTTTGCTGCTGTTTCTTGTGGCACCCAGAGATTTCCATTTACCTATTTAGCTAATTTATTTCGTAACTTCTTGAGCACTATGTCCACAAAGCTGCTATGTACAAGATGAAAACATTAGTAAGCCACCTCACAGAAGTGCTCAGCTAGGTAATTAATGTACTAATAAATATGTAAAGAGCTCCACTCAGTGGCAAGAGAATGTATTTCCAACTTTTGGAAATGTAAATATGTATACTAAACACCCTCTACTTAATTCAATCTCTGCATGATTTACTTTAATCAAAGCACTAGAATCATGACCTTTCATAGGATAGCTTTATTCATTGTCAGCAGGATTTCTGAGGAAATTCAATCACTGACTGTGAAAAGATGTTGTCTTAATTAAACAGGCACTGAATTATAAATGTTAAGAGTCTTGCCCAGATACTTTATAAACTATGATCAGCATACTTGTTATTCCGTGCAGTAATGGGGTGAATTACTATGTATGATTACAAGGCCGACAAACTGGAGTTGACGAATATTTATTTAACACTACAAGACAGTTATTTGGACAATAAATAGATAAATACAAAACTTTGAATAAAACTTTTTTAATGACATCTCTTTTATTTGTAACATTATTGGAATCTGATAAATAATCACCTTGGCTAAAACAATAAAACTCAGTATTAACTTAGTATTTTTATTTTAAGCTTGCTAGGCTCTCAGTTGTAAGTAACTACTTTTTCTATTTTTCCTTGTACCTTCTCTGGCCTTTCTTGAAGAACTGAGGCCTGTTTCACAGTTCCTAGCTTCTCTAACAATCTCTGTATTAAAAGTAGCTTAGCCTGAGGGCACAGAATTAGTGTATTTCTAAATCAAACATCCTCAGACTGTGGGGAATAAACATATTTAAATGGAGATGCTACTAGGGAGATAAAAGGAGGGCAATGGCAGGGGAAATGCCAGAGGAGTGGCAGCTAGGGCCAAAGGCTGGTAGGCTCCAACAGAGGAAAACAACAGCTCTAAATACAAGCAGAGGAAGCACATCGGATAGAAATGATAGTAGGATGTGTTCCTTAGCAAGAGCTCGCTGACGATGCCGGATCAGTTCAGCATTTCTTTTTGCTCCTGCTCTGTGTGTGTTTGGCCCCTTCCTTTCTAATCCTTGCTCTTGCTTCTGTTTGAAATACTTCCTCCTGGACACACCTGTCATTCATTCACCTTGCAGTGGCTCCATGGCAAAGTGTTTCTCCTTCTCCAGCCACAAACGTGCTTCATGGTAGTACTTCCCCTCCCCACGCCCAGTTTAACAAATTCTGCATTAAAAATTTCTGGTTGGATTTGGGCTACAGATGCAGAATGTACACCAGAATGTAGCAGGAAATGTCTGAGATCATCGCCAAACAAACTGGCTGGCTACATTATGCATGATATACCCCGAGTTAGGCCTAGGACAAACTTCAGAGACTTTCAATTACTATGTTCTGTTTTGGTATTAAAGATTTAAGGAAAAAATGTAGATAGTTTTATTTTCAGTATTATTTCTGTATGTCCTTAGTCGTATTTCCCAAAGATAATAAAGCTCCCCCTTGCTTTCTAGAACTGTGATTTAAGAAGTCATATCCTTCTGTATCACTGTTAAATCTAGACTCAAAGGGCCTAATTCCTATCCTTTTTGTCCAGCCATGTGGCTATACTGTTACTGCACATAGGAATGGAAACACATCGAGAGCGGAAGGCAAAAATCAGTTTGTGGAAGCCACTGTCTGGTACAGAATGGAGGAGCTAGTGCCTGGGCAATGAGGCCGGAGAGGTTGAGGCTGGGGGCAGTGGGGAAATGTCAGGCTCTAACTGGGAATCAATCAAGCACCTACTGCTGGAGGCAGACACCAGCACTGTGTGGGATCAGTGCTCATGTAATCATCTACATGCTTGTACTAAGTCCATCTACTAGCAGTTTCATAACTTTTATAAAACTGGCCAGTAGGTGATGATCAGTACACAGGTCTCTACCCAGTACAATTATTTCCCTCAGGATGAAACACAGCAGTTAACAGTATGATGCCTCAAGTTTGCCCAGGTCCCACAGTAGGTATCAAAGTCTCTTTTTAAGGGTCTGGCTTTAGTGACACCCATCATGCTCCTTTCCTAGAATTTTCATGTTCCTGCAGCATACGAAAAACTTAATTCATAGTACTACCCTACAGTTTTTCTGGGCCTGATGGGATTATTAATATGTCTAGACTTTATAGGTTTTGCATCTCCATGATTTTTCTCCTTTTCTGATTTTCAGCTACCTACTGGCAAGTTGAAAATGTTTTTACATGTCTGCCTGTTACAGATTTTATGTCTTCCTAAGTAGATGTCATGTTGTTTCTTTGTGCAGGTGGAAAATCATGCTCCAATTTAACAGAAGGCAAAATCAATCAAAACTATGAAATCATAAACTTCCCTAAACACAATTTTCCCTTTCTTTCCCTTCCTCAATAGTGATTTTTAAGTAGGTAATTTAAATTCAGTACAAAGTTTTTAACTTTACCGACCCTTGGTTTTCCCCCCCACACACTCAGAAAGTTTATAACATCAGTTACCAGAACAGTTTTTTAAAATGCAAACCCAAGCAGCATTTCCAATTAGGAGACACAATGATATGTTTAGATTAGGTTTTGAAAAATGTGAAACTAATAAATATTTGTTTAGTCCTGTTTTAAATATGTTTAGATAAGGGATCTCCATCTATACCCCTAGTTTCTGCCCCATTCCTATAAATGTATTTTTGGTGTGTAATGGCTCTACTGAGAATCAAAACACATATACGGTTAGGAATGAAGAAAAAAAAATTACAAGGAATAATACAAACAGAGAACATACATGTAAAGTTTAGAACACTAATATGCCATGACATTTTTGAAACACTGCTATAATATAAAGTATAATAAAACGGCATTTGACTTTTGCACTCTGAAGTTTTAGCCACTCTGCCGAGTATTTTGTACATTAAGCTCTCAAAGTATTCCTAACAACGGGATAAAATACAGAAAATTCTTCAGTCAGTTTTACCAAGACAAACACACGTTTTGGGAAGTTATTTTTAACGTTAATTTTAAATCTTTCAGAGCTACATTTGAATTCCCCATGATTGTCTGAGACTTGATAGATTCAGCTATAGGCTGAATATTTGGCAAAGCACAGTGAGAGACTGCTATCACTGCAAGGAAAAAATCTGGAAAATCTCAGGTACTTAAAAGGTCTATGTGGTAGTCTGTGGCTGTGTGTGGAAAAACTGGAAGTGTCAGCAGTGGTTAGTATGCATGAAAATGTGTCATGAAATTACATAATCATTAGGAGTTACTTTTAAGAACTCTGGGGGTATAAATGAAATACCAGAGGGTCAGAAAATGAAATATGGTGCCTATCCTTTAAAGAGAACCTGTGGAAGACCAAAGTTATTTTAAACGTCAATTATCTGTTAATGATTTTAATGCTTTTCCTAGCTGTAAGACTTGAAAAAGTAGATGAGCAGCTGTCAATCATTCTGATTTTTTAGCCTCTTGAAAGAAGAGTAACAGCATCCCTAATTTTTAAGGAAGGCTGTTGACACATCTTCAAATGCCATTTTTAGATGCTTCTGAGGGCAGCCCTAACCACCACCACCATCTTAGCTCCCTCTTCTTTTATGCAAACCCAGGTGGGTGCTGCTATGCATCCCGAGATCGCTACATCCCCCCTATCTGTCTTTCCACCAGCCTCCGTGGCTGGCAAGGCTTATCGGATCCTGCAGAGAGCCATGAAGGGAGCTAGCTCTACAGAAAGAGCTGCGCTTCCTTTTGACAGGGTTTATTTGCTGCTGGTTTAGGAGCCTGAAGAGGCCAGAGAAGCACCACAGGGGCACAGAGTGCCAACTGGGAAGAAGCTGGGCATGGGGAGACGGGCTGCGTTGTGACACCCCAACTGCTGAAAAGCAAGTGCAAGCTGGAACCTGCCGGGAACTGCTGTAGAAGAGCTCCTAGACACAATAAAGAAGCTCTGAGGAGCCTTGGACCCTACCCTGGGGTCAGTCAGACAGTCTTCCTTCGGGAACGGGGGTGAGGAAAGAACGCGCGGGGGCGGCAGAAGCCCTGAGGGCTGACAAGGCACTCGGCAGCGCGGGAAGCGCGGGGCGAGCCGGCTTCCCGCCCACAGGCCGCCAGGCATAGCCCGGCTCGGCTCGATTCGGGTCGGCTCCGCAGGGGGGCGGTGTCCCGGGCGCGCAGAGTCCCGCCCCGCCCGGCCCCGCCCACCGCGCCTCCCCGGCAACGATAACAGCAACGAATGCCGCGCGCTTGCGCCTAGCGGCGCTTCCGGCTGCGCGCCCGCTGGCTGACGCAGCTTCCGCTCCGAAGCGTTTCCGTGCCGTCACTTCCTTCCCCGCCGCCGCCGCCGTTGCCGCTTCCTGCCCGGCAGGAGGGGACTCGTGTCCCTTCCCAGGCTCCGTGCGCGCGCGCCCCGCCTCCGCCTCGCGCCAGCGCCGTCTCCCCCTCCCCCCCCCCTCCCGCCGCCGCGCCGCCGCCATGGCCATGAGGCAGACCCCGCTGACGTGCTCCGGCCACACGCGGCCCGTGGTGGACCTGGCCTTCAGCGGCGTCACCCCCTACGGCTACTTCCTCATCAGCGCCTGCAAGGGTGAGCGGCGGCGCCGGCCCCGTTGTGCAGTCTGCGCGGCGGGCCGCCCTGGGACGGGGGGTGGGGGCGGGGGGCGGCGGGCCGGCCCGCCTGCTCGTAGGCCGCGTCTCGCTTTCCCGAGGGGGTGGCGGCGTGTGTGTGTATAGCGGCCGGAGCTCGCCGAGGCGGTCGTGCCCGGTGCCCTGTGCGGCCGGCGAAAGGCCGGTACTTGCCGCGTAACGCCAGCGCACGGTGCTGCCGCATGGAGGAGGGAGCGGGCGGCTGATTGTCGTGGTGCTTTAGTCGCTGTTTTGGGCTGGGAGGGTATCACAGCCCGCATTCGCCCAGTTTGGATCCGAACTGTTGGCGGGGGGCGGGGGGGGTAAGCCTCGAAAAGCTTTATTTCTAACTGCCCGCTGTCGCCGGCTGTGCGCATAGCTGTGGGTTTTAAAGAGCTCCCGTTTAGCCAGGGCAGCTGCCTCGCTGGGTGTAGGATGACGACGTCCGCCCCCTTCCCATGAGAACTCACTATGTGAATAGCACTTCCCCTTCATTCATGTATATGTTAATCTTCTGTATGTGTTCGTAAGTTCAAAAAGACATTTCTTTCTGCCTTGGAGCACTTCTGGTTCAGCTCAATATCTTCTTATG
Organism: Falco peregrinus; assembly: GCF_023634155.1. Lineage (NCBI taxonomy): Eukaryota > Metazoa > Chordata > Aves > Falconiformes > Falconidae > Falco > Falco peregrinus. The sequence continues at coordinate 71,783,849 of NC_073726.1, forward strand.
TGAAGAGCTTTTTGATAGCCTCCCAGAAAAAATAATCATGGGAAAGTCTATTTCATTTTTACACCATCTCTGTATGTGTTTTAAACATAATGGATTGCAAGCACAAGACTTGTGCTCCTTTCTGTCTCCGTATTACCTTAACACAAACCTAAATCATTTGGAGTAGTATTGTAATGTTTACACAGTGTTGGGTACATGCAGCAAGTACAGCTGCATATCTAAGCTCTTCAGCTAAACTCTTTTACAAAGAACAGGTTCATAAAATCTGCAGTATTTACACATGCTGGTGCAAAGGAATCTTTTTTTTTTTTAACCCACTTCCTTTTTTTATCATGTTACCATATTCATTTTGTTTTTCTGAAGATGGTAAGCCTATGCTGCGCCAGGGTGACACAGGAGACTGGATTGGCACGTTTCTCGGTCATAAAGGTGCTGTCTGGGGTGCCACTTTGAACACTGATGCCACTAAAGCAGCTACAGCAGCAGCAGATTTTACAGCGTAAGTGATTATCTGTCCTTGAAGTCTGTAGTTTGATTTTAGTCTTTACTGCTCTTTGGTGACATGTAGCTGTAGTAAATTACCGAGCCATTTGTTTTTCTTTAGTAATTGTTAGTTTATTTATGGCTAGCCAAAATAAAACCTAGACTTTAGGTTCTTGAAAGCAGTTGCAGTTAATGCCATTGTGATGAACAAGTGACTGCTTCTTGATAATATACTTAATTAGCATGCCAGTTCACTAGAATAACATTTCTATGTGTGTCTAATCTCTAGCAACTGTAGTTCTGGCAGAGTTAAAAAAGTGATTTTTATTTTGCTTCTACCAGGTAGTCTCTTCTTATTACAAGAAAGCTCTTCTGAAAATTCTACTAAATTATTTCTTTGATGTTTTTTGTTGTTTGTGCTGTTTGCAGCATAAATTAATATTTAGCAAGTTGAATCCTGTTAGTAGAGGGCAATCTCTGTCAATAAAATTGCAGAGGAGAGCTCCCTTTGTCTTAAAAGTAAAATACTATTTAGTCTGCTTTGTCCTGAAGAAAAGGAGGAAGTTAAATGGTGGCATAGTAAAAAAAAAAAAAGCTTTAATAAAAACGTATAAAGTGTTCTCACTAACTCGTTTGTAAGAATACATAAGAATGTAGCATTTATGATAAAATGTTATGATGGTGTCAGGAAAGATTGCTTACAAACTAATCTGACTATCCAGGTGGATTTGTCCTGGTGCTACTGAAATACAAATATTTTCTCTTGCTGTTTAGCAAAGTGTGGGATGCTGTGTCGGGCGATGAACTAATCACATTGGCTCACAAACACATTGTCAAAAGTGTGGATTTTACACAGGTATGAAAAACCTTTGTACCTTTTTCATCAGGGAAGTAAGCTTTTAAGGTCTGTTTTGCTATTAGTTACTTCCCAAATTTTTATGTGTGTATCTTAACAGGCAAATAATCTAGCATACCATTTCTAGTTTTTAGGATTGTAGCTTAACTGTAGTTAAGTGTGTTAAGAGGCTTTCTGAGAGAAAGAACTGTTATTTAAAGACTCATGGGTGAAGGCTGGTATTTTGATTCAAAATAGAGTTGACCCTTTATAACTTCTGTTTCAGGATAGCAATTATCTGTTAACAGGTGGACAAGATAAACTGTTGCGTATCTATGACTTGAGCAAGCCAGAAGCAGGTGAGTCTTTTAGAACTGATTCTTGTTTCGTGGAGTTAAATAATTAAGTTCTGAAATTAAGATCTACTTTCTGTTACGAATTATAAAAGCTGATGATTGTTTTTTCAAATGTAGTGTCTATAGTGGCTATAGTAAGATAACCTCGATGGTTTTAAGTTTATGCTTTTACAAGTGAGTTGGAGTTTACCTGTAATGGACTTCAAGGATAGCATGTTTCAGTTTGATACAGACTCATTAGAAATAGGTCTAATTAATCATAATTTAGTTATCTGAAAGAAAAAAGATTCCACATATTTAAGTTTGTTTAAATTAATGTGAATACTAAACTGCTGATGTGTAATATGAAGCTAGAGAACCTTGATGTTAAACTCATGATGCTTCTTAAATTTAGCCAATCAGTTACCCAGTGTACATTTATCCAGTTCCTAGAGTAAGATCTACAGATAAAGTCACAAGTGCTTGAAGTAATTTTATGTTTCTAGTAAATGGAAAACCATATAATTTAAAGTGCCCAAACTGCTGCATGATGGTATTTCAATTTCTTACATGTATTAAAATATTTGGCTTTATTTTAAGAACCTGATGTTGTCAGTGGACATACTTCTGGCATTAAAAAGGCTTTATGGAGCAGTGATGACAAACAGATTCTTTCAGCTGATGATAAAACTGTCCGGTAAGTAAAAGTAACTTTCTTTTATCTAAGAAGCTCACTTGTATTTATCATCATAATCTATACAAGAAGATAGTTGTGTGTTTTGATAAAGGGTATAAGTAACACAGGTTATTTGATCCTAGGTTATTATAGCTGCATGCCTAATACAGTTCTGCTGCAATTAGATATACAACTTTTGTAATAATTCTGATTTACTCCTTGAAAGTGTCCTCCCTGATAAGAGTTGGGTTTTGAGAACTGCATAGTAAGAATAAATTTATGCCTTTTGCAATCGTAGAGAAGAGGAATTTATAGATGAGGTCTTGTGCATACGGATTGTGCTGAGATACTGCTTTCTTGTCTTCTGCAATCGAGCCTTGAAAGATGCATGAGGCCTGGACTAGCCAGGCATTAGGATAAAAGACTGGGAAGAGTATCTGGAAAGAGCGCACTGTTGATAGACATAGCCTTATTTCTCTGCCATGCTGATAAGTTGAGTAGGCTTTAGTGTTTTTATAAGATGGCTCATCCAGTCATGGTTGTATTTTGTTTACTTGATGCTCAATTGGTAGATGTGCTGAAACCTAGACAAACCTGGCTGCTTGGCAGATTAATTAACAAAGACCCTTCCTCAAACTATGCTGTCCAGAAAAGATGGGAGATGTGCCTAACTGCTTCCTCAGCTTTCTGTCTGATATGAACAGTGTCGTCTCACACCTAGCTGATTAGTGATTCTTTATGGCTCAGGACAGAGAGAAGCAGAATGGTGTTTTTTACATTGTGGAAGGAAGGATGGGAGCATGAAGTCACTGGTGCAGTTTCCCTGTAGTCTCCTTTTCAGCTCCAGATCTTTTCAGTTTCCTAGTGTTCAAGACAGGCAAGGGCCTGGTCTTGTTCATTTTTCTCAGACATAGAAGTGCAGCAGTCAGTTAATGCATGAAGATTTTTAGTTGTCATAGCAGAACAATTTAATTTCTTTTCTGTTTAGATAGTTCTTGCACCCCTACAAAGAAAACCATATTATTTAAAATTAATCACTGTTCTTTGTGTAAGTTGGCATTACTACCTCTTTGCCTTGTAAGGTAAACGGGCAGAATGGAATCTTCAAGCCTTGCTTCTAGAAAGCTCTATTGCTCAGACTAAAAACAAGATTTCTGATCTCTAAGAGAATCCTTGAGTAGTTAAATGATCTGTGTACCATTTAATGTTGTTGCATGAAGCTTCAAAAGTAAAAGTATTTTAAAGTAAGCATGTCTTAAAACTTTGCCTAGATGAGAATGAAGGTAAGGACGCCACTGACGATCTGAAGTACCTGTGGAGTCAAACAGTGTTCTTTGTTAGGTGGCTTTTTTGATCCCAATCTTGACACGGATGGGAGGTGAAAATTGTTTGATTTGCTGAAGTAATTGTAGAGTCTCATTTTTTCCTTTTTGTTTCCTCTTAAGCCTCTGGGACCGGAGTACCATGACTGAAGTGAAGGCACTAAATGTTGCAATGTCAGTGAGCAGCATGGAGTATGTTCCAGAAGGACAGATACTTGTGATAACTTACGGGAAGACTATTGCTTTTCATAGTGCAGAAACGTGAGTCCAGACCACAGAATTTGCACAGGTTGAGTAATGGGCTTATTTGTGGGTAAAAACTAAAATCACCAAGTTGTCAGAACTGGTATTAGTGAATGTCTTTGCTGTCTTGTCAGAGGCAGAGTGTGAAACAGCTACCCTCTTCTAAAATAGTGAACCCAAACTGTCTATGAAATACTAAGCTTCGAAAGTTCAGTGCCATTTTCATACTAACTGTATTTGTGGTTAAATCAGGATTCAGTTTCAGTTCAGTGCTTTTCAGAGAACTAATTATTTATACATCTCTGTTGTCTTAAGAAAGCAAGTTACACACTTAAGCATATTCCAGAAAGTAGTTCTGAATGTGTGAGCTTTTGTTTTGCTTATTCTGAACTTGTTTCTAACTTGACAAGTGTGATTTTCAAGTATTAAAAATTGTTTCAGAAACCATGTGGGTGTATTCTGTTTTTCTTAAAAGCAGTTGTGATTAGTAGAATCACGGTTTCTTTGCTTTCAGGATTTTTTTTAAATGAACTTTTGTTAACAAACTTTTATTTCTCAGTCTAGAGCAGATTAAATCATTTGAAGCACCTGCTACAATCAATTCAGCATCACTTCACCCTGCAAAGGAATGTTTGGTTGCAGGTGGTGAAGATTTTAAACTCTATAAATATGACTATAATACAGGAGAAGAATTAGGTATGTTTGTTTTCTGTAATCAAAAATGAGTTCTGAAATGGGTATTAGATTAATGAAATAAGACTAATAAGCTTGTACTCAAATAAGGTCTTTGCATAGCATGCTGTGCAAGAGGATGAAAAGGTATGTTATCAGTTAAGCAAGCATTCCTTCCTTTCTCACTATACCTGACTAGTTAAAGTCTCCATTAAATAGCTTCTTGCACCTATTTAGAAAAAGTTGTCATGCTAGGTTATATTTGAACTAGATATTAAAAGCCTTTTTCAACCTAAACAATTCTGTGATTCTGTGTAGCTGCAATAGCAAGTTGTATGTTAACTTGTGCCATACCAAAGCATTCGTTAGGTGTCTCTAATTTGCAGCTACTTGCTTTTATGAAAAATGTTTTATGTTTGTGTTCTTGATAATGTTGGCCAAATATATTTTTTAAAAAGTGTATTTCTAAGTGTATTATTTGATTCTGTTCTTGTTTAAAATTGTATGTGTATGGAGTGAGTGGTTGAAGGAACAGGGCATGTGTGCTCCATGCTACTGGCTTGCTTTGTAGTTTTGTCTAGAATAAATAAGCACCAGTTTTCTTGCAATTAATAAAACATTAATATGTTAGTTACCTAAATTGGAGATTGCTGAAATAACAATTAATAGAAGGTTTGTTTTGCATCAGAAGCTAAAAGGGCCCCCCTGTCAGTATTTTTCTCCACTCTTCTGATCAGTTTTTACTTACTAATTTCAGTTGTTGGCTGAAATTTGAAATTAATGGTCTTGGTATGTTCCCTTATAGAATCTTACAAAGGACACTTTGGTCCAATTCACTGTGTGAGATTTAGCCCTGATGGAGAGTTATATGCAAGTGGCTCTGAGGATGGTACACTAAGGCTGTGGCAGACAACAGTAGGGAAAACCTATGGTCTCTGGAAGTGTGTAGTTCCTGGTAAGTGCTTGTTTCTGGTGAAATTTGGCTGATCCATGTGCACTTACTAACTTTCATAAGTGATAAACATTGAATTTCATACAGCAACTTGTACTGTCTTCTGAGGGTTTCTATATCCACTCAAATCTGTTAAGATTGAAGGATTTACTTTTGTAGCTGCCATTACAGCACTTAACTTAAAACCTGTAAGCTTATTGAATATAGATATTCTGTGGATATTTAAGCAAATAATCTGATGTATATTTATGTTAAAGAGTAAGGAATATGAAATACCACTTCTATAAGTCTTAAAGAGATAAGTCTCTAGCAAGAAATGTGGATGACTTTTTTTATATATTTTTTTAAAAAAATTGGTTCTCTATACTTGCGGGGGTAATGTCTAGGAAACTGCAAGTGAGTATTCATTAATGGAATTGCTTACCCAGCTGTTTCTTCTCAACACGAAGTGGGAAATTTTTTTGAATTTTATTTTTATTAAGGTGGGTTGGGGGTAACTGAGGGTACTAACTGTTTGTTCTCCCTCCCCTCTACAGAAGAGGAGAATGCAGAAGCAGCAAAAGCAAGGACCACCCTTCCAGGAACTGCAGAGGAGGAAATAGGTAATGCACTGAACTGCCAGCTTCAACTGGGCTAAGTGTTAAAAGATCAGTCAAGATGTTTAGTGTGGACAAGGTAGTTTTCCCCAAGTACCTTTTGCCATTTTTCGCTCTTCTCAAAGATCTTTGCTTTTTCCTGAAAATGACCATTTGGTAAGTGTCAGACTAGTGACTAGAGCTGTGCAGACTGAACATACAGGGTGGAATAACTGGATCAGGTTAAATGGGAAAACAAACTGAATCTGTCTTTAAGCAATCCGTGCAACGTTTCTTTGGTTTATATATCTAAGGTGAAGTTAAATAATACTTTTTATTTAATTGCAGAAGATCTTGCCTCTGAAAACTCAGATTCAGTGTACAGCTCAACTCCTGAAGTTAAGGCCTGATTATCGCAACTGTTATGCGACATGCGGACATACAAGACTAAATCAAGTGACCAGTGATAAACAGCAGCCTTCCAGAGTGTGCTCTCTACATAAGGCAAAGATGGGCAGTAATTGATGAGAATGCGGTGGAACTGGCTAGGTGTTGTCTGTAAGAGAACTGAGTATCCGAAAAAAAAAAAAGGAAAAAAAAAAAAAAAAAAGAAAAAGACTAGTAGAGTTCTGCTATCTCTTTAGCATGATTGCCTACTGTCTTTTAAAAGAAGTGTGCAAGCTGAGATCCAGTCTCTCCAGTTTGTTAGACTCATTGTAGTGTGTTTTCTTTATTATGGAGAAGAGACACAATGGTTTTTCCTTTTTTTTTTTTCCTCTTTCCCTCCCCTCCTTGAAAGTTGGAAAATTTGGCTTTAGTTGAAAAGAAGGGATTATGTACTTAAAATATTTGGTTTGGGTTTTGTTTCATTGTATGCTGCTTCTGAATGTTTAACTGTTTTCAGTTGTCTAAATAAAATGACTCAAAACTCATATCTTACTGTTGAGCGTTGGGTTCACAGAATGGAGAAATAACAAAGTTAATTATGTAATCTTCTGAGCATCTTGCTTTTGTACTATACAGAAGAAAAGCAGTAAGGATGTTTTAGTGCTGGTACCGAGGGTGGCAAGTTCTCTGATTGTGTAAGCTTTGTGTCTTTTTGTTCTTTAAAGTTTGAATGTAAAAGTGAGTCTCTAAAAGCAAAACCAGTTAAAACTCGAAATTAAACATGCTGCCTGAAATACTGGGTTGTACATGGAAAATCTGAGCGGTTGGCTCTGAATCTGTATAAAGCTTGAGTTTAGTTCCCCAGACTGGATAAAAAAAGTTACTCTTTCAAGGTTACAAATCATATTTTCTTCATTAAAGAAAATATTGCTGTTCTTCTACTTGTCATTTCCTTTTAATGTTATGCTGAAGAATTTACATAATGCATTCTGTATGAAAAGAAGAAAAGTTTATACAGAGGTATATTTATTCATGCACCTTTTTATTTTTTCATATTTGTACTTGTAATTAGATTCTTTTGGATTTTTTTCCTAAGAGTACAGTAATGCTGTCATGTTAGAAAAATTGGAGCTAAACATTTGAGATATAAATTGAAACATGGGCCATTCTGTCTGAATATAAAAAATCTTTTTCTGTTATGAGGGGTGGTAAATACTGGAACAGGTTGCCTGGAAAGGTCGTGAAGCCTCCATTCCTGACAATACTCAAAACCCAACTAGACAGTGGCCCTAGGGAACCTACTGAAGCTGAACCTGCTTGAGCAGGTGGTTGGATGCAGGTGGTTGACAGGGGTCTCCTCCAGCCTCAGCTGCTGGGCAGGGGCAAGTAAAAAGGAAAACAAACCATGACTCATGGTATCATTCTTTCTTAGTGCAATAGTAGTGTTAAGCATGTTATTTCTCTGACTTCATTCCAAAATTAGTTTTGCAGTTATTTGCATTTTTCTAAAAAGAAGCAACTTGCATCTGATTTATAGCTAATTGTTTCAGCCTTATCTTTAATTCCATTAAGGCTTGTGAGGGCTCAAAATCTAGTGCTTCAACCTAGAAGCTGTTCATTTTACAAGCTGGAGGATGTGCTTAATCCAAGAAACACGTAGATTGCCCCATGGTGATGCTTCTTGCAGGCTGTGGCCTTTGAGATGTGTTTCGGTTAGGGTGTGCAACATTTCAGTTGGAGATGTCTGGAATGACGTCCTCTGATTTCAGAACCGTGACCCTTGGCTGCTTTATGTGATGCTGTTGTGTTTGTGGTTTCTTTGCTAGTACTGAGCAAATAGGGCTAAAATTGCAAGTTACTTCATCTAAATGAGAATATTAACAAGGTTTAATACATTTTTCACATGTGTTTCTGTCATTACAACTCGGTAACAAAGCAAGGGCTGTGAAGCTATTGGTGGCTTTGTTACCAGTCTTTGATTTTGTAGGTGTTACTAGAAATTTACCAGGTTAGTAAGTTCATTAGAAATTCACAAGGTTAGTCAGTTCCCAGAGCCCACAGTGTACTGTGACACCAGTTTCTACTTGAAGATTCAACCCGAAGAAACCTGGAGTTGTCTGGGCTCGTTACCGAGATGGCAGCTCAGGTGCCGCGGACGGCTGACGGACCGGCGTGCCCCAGGGGCTGCCGTGGCGGCGGGCCCCGCGCTCACCCCGCGGAGGGCCGGGCCGGGCAGGGCCTGGGCTGCCTCAGCGCCGGCAGCGCGGGTGCGGTGGGCTCGGTGCGGGCGCGGTGGCGGCGTGGCAGCACCGTGCTCCCGCGGAGACTGGCCGCCGCCGCTTCCTGTCCGTGCGGGGCGGGACCGGTGAGGCCGAAGTCTCCTGGGCTGCGGGAGCGGGGAGCCGCCGGCAGCGCGGGCCATGGCGGGCCGAAACCCCGGCACCGAGCTGGGTAAGGGGCAGCGGCCTGCGGGCCGGGCCGGGGCCGTGCCCGCTGGGGCGTCCCCGCCGGGCGGGGGCCGTGGAGGTGTGTCCGGCCGCGGCTCCACCGGTGGGAGCTCTTGGCTGCGGAGCCGTGGCGGGGTGAGGGGCTCCGGAGGCGGCAGACTGGGCGCCGCGGCCCGGGCAGGGCCGCCCGCCCGCCCCGGGAACGGGGCTCACGGTGCCGGTGAGCGCCGGGCGGGCGAGGTGGCGGGGGCCTGCGGGCTGCGGGCTGGTGTCTGCCCGCGCCCCCGCCGCGCTGCTGCAAAACCTTCTCTTTCTGAAAAGCCGAAGTCGGAACGTGCTTGCGATTCCCTAGATCCTTTGACAGATGCCGTGGATACGAACGGGGGGCTGCGGGAGGCCTGTTCGCCCTTGCTACGCCCGGTGAAAAGGGCTCGGCGGGGAAGGCGCGGGCAGGGCGCCGGGCTGGCGGGTGGCTGGGCCCGGTGCCCTCTGTGTACCTGTCTGCTTCTTGCTGAACAAATCTCCCCCCGCTTTCCCCCCAAGAGGCTGAGAACACTTATTAGTTGGGTTCTGATCTGCAAACTCAGGGTTTTACTTTTCCTTATTGTTCTCCCTGTCGCTTGCTCTCTGAAAACTGATAAGGATTTTCCAGGTATTTACAGGTGGTCTGCAGACCTGAAAGGTGGTTGTGCCTCAGGTACGACAGAGGGCAGCCGAGAAAGGGGTTTTTTTTTCTGCTATTTCCCGGCTGGAGCCCTCCATCTGCTGATTGCTGGGGTGGGAAGGAGAAAGGGCTACAGCTTTCTGACTTCTCCACCCAGTGAGACCCAGCTGCAGTGATGGAATGAATCAAGGTGGTGAGCCTTCCCACAGCCTGCCTTCAGCATATGATAATTTGGTCAATATGAGTAGATGGACAATTGCCTGGCGAGGTACAGGCATGGCATCATGGAAGGTGAGAAATAAAGGACAGCTGGTGCGGAACAGGGAGATCTCAAAGTTAGCACGAGAGGAGTTCAGGAGGCCACGCTGCACAGCGTCACGTGGCTGTGCTCCGGTCTCTAGCACAAGCACAGGCTTTGGGCAGAGCTAACATGCAGTTTAAATGATTAGCCTGTGGATAACTGAAAGCCAAGTGCATTTTCATTCACTGAAGTCATTGACATGTAGTTCCTGAAAGTGAGCTGTCTCATTGCTCTGTAACGTGCTTATTTGTGGGTTGCTTGCAGAGACAGGTGAGTTTCACCTGTAATCATCTCAACACCCTCTTTTTGCTGAAAGAAACGTGTTAATAACAGTGGCAAAACTTCAATGTCTGTTTGAAAAAAAGCTAGCTCAGAGATTTGCAGATGTGGTCCAGTTACTTTAAACTAGGTGCATGCTGTGCCTTTTCTTAGTGTAAATTTATCCTTACAATTAATTGTCAGTATGTGTGGAGAGTCCAGAATGTGAAGTCAGTTCAGTTCTTATCAGTCATCCCCTGACAGACAGGCATATATGTAGTAAAGAAGGCTGTGCTGCCAAGTGGGAAACTATTGGGAGAGATGGGCGACAACAGTAACATTTGGCTGGATCTTACTGTGACAACTGTAGTCGTACTGTGACAACTGTAGTCGAGGGAAAATTACTCAATGTGCAGCTGACCAATGCAACATAATCATTGCTTTTTTTGCAGCCACTAAAATAATCTGAGTACATTCCAAATATTTAATGTAACTCTGTCTTCTGTAAGTAGCTGTCCCCTGCCCAAGAGGCAGAGTCAATTAATGCTCAAGATTATTAACGGAGAGCACAGAGGGATGGATGTCTTCAGGGCTGCACCATATGGCCTCTTCCAGCTGCAACTGATTTACCTGGAAAGGCCACTGCCCTCAGCTTATCTGCAGGTACTTGTTGCCATCCCTTCCCAGTGATCTTTGTGTGAATCCATTGCGGTCAAAATGAGCTGGGTTGGATGTGCAGGACAGACATAGTAGGGAAATGGTGCAGCCATGACCATGTTTATATTAAGCAGCATACCCACTGTGGCTGTTTCTAACAGCTGCCTTATGCTGACTGCTTTAAAGAGAGAATTAAACTCCCTGCCATTCACTCTCCCACTAAATGCACATCTGAACTATGTGAAGTGCTATATTTAAGTTGCAGTATCTTATTTAATGCTGTGTCTTGGCTGATAGCAGTACTCAAAAAGGACATGTTAAACCCTTGCCTTTATCTTTCATGGTTGCTAAGGGTACACACTGCTTCTGTCACTTAGGCCCTTTGGCTTTTGAAGGTTTTGCCAGCTTGTGCCAGCAGCTTTAACAATAAATCAAATGATTTGCCCTGTATGTCACAGAGCATTTTGTAGGCTTATAGTTTTCTAACAGGGACACCTAGTGGTAAAATATCTTTTACTTAAAAATGTTTTCAGTCCTTTTCTCTTGTCTGCTGTTTCTATACTTGCTGCCCCATGTCATTATTTAAGCAGTAAATTTCTGATGCAGCTGTTAGGGAGCATCTCTTTGTTTATCAATGACAAGCCAATCTTTTCTCAAATTGTGGTATATAATGCTTTCCCATGTGTTTGGGGTTTTTTTGTAAAATAAATACACTTTTGTAAAAGCCCTTAATTCATCCTTTCTTTCTTTCTTTCTTCCTATCGCTGTTCCTTAGTAGAAGAACAAGGTGTTTACTTGTAGTAAAGAACAGGTACATGTAACAGAGATTAAAAAGACACTGATTTATGCGAACTATCAGAGGGTCACTAGTCTTAATACAGTGATACGTTTGTCATCAGAGAATCATCTAAAGAAGGGAGATAAGGAATTTTGTAAGTTTGTCATTCTGCAGGGACTGTTGGTGAGATCATTCTTGGTACTTGGGTTCACCACGATGCCTGCAGGGCCTGAAAAGAGTCTGCCTCTCCTGTTCTGCTTCCAAGGAGACTGGAGTATAATGGAACAGATGCTTTATGTTTTGTCACATTTCAGGAAAACATCAGATGCAACTTTTTAATGCAGTTCACAACAAAATAGTGAAACACATCAATGAACATCTGTTTTATAGTGTGAGCTAGTAGCATGCTCCTTTGGTTTAACTGTGGGGATGCAGACATCTGCCACATGGATTTTGGGTTCTGTGCAGATGGAGTCTTGATGCAACAGCTTCAGAATTCATGGAGAAAGACAGACAGTCGGTAACCTTGACCAGAGGTAGAAGATGGCAAGTAGGATGTTTAAAGCCAAGCAGATAATACAGCTTGTTTGCATGGAGCCTGAACTTGTGCCTGGATACAAGTCTTTCTTCAGGCCACTCAGAAGGTAAATGGGAAGGGGGAATGGCCTGAACAGTAACAAAGGTCATGTGGCAAAACAACAGCAAAGCTGATTGCCAGTCACATAGTTACATCATATATTGTATTAGTAAAAGGGTAAATCATGCCTGACCAGTCTAATTGACTTCCATAGTAAAATGACTGGATGTGGTGGCAAGGGGAGAGCAGTGGATGCCATTTACATCCACTTGCAAGGCTTTTGACACTCTGTTTTGCAATATTTTGTATCCAAGTTGGGATGTTTGGATGGGTGGATACCAAAATGTTAAAAACCTGGTTGGATGGTTGGGCAGAGAAGGTGATGGTTAATAGGTCACACTCTATTTTGCGGCTGGTACCACGTAGGGTAGTGCAGGGGTCTAGCTTGGGATACATCCTGTGTAAAATTTTTTTCAATGACCTGGAAGAGGCAATGAACTGCTTGCTCATAAAGTTTGCAGATGAGACTAAATTAGCCAGGTCATTTAGAGGGACCCAAACTGGCTGGGGAAATGGGTCAACAGGAGCCCAGTGTTATTGAGCAGGGTGGAAGGCAGAGCGGGGAAGATGAGCCCCGGCAGCAGAAACGGCCAGCAACCCCCCAGGCTGGACCAGTGGGGACATGGCCAGTAGCTCGTGGGACTGCTCAGCACTTGCTACGCCATATCTGGAAGACAGTGTCCAGTTTTGTTGCCCCCAATAGAAGAAAGAGATTGATAAACTGCCACAAGTTCAGCAGAGGGCCACCAAGATAGTCCAGGGGCTGGAGCACCTGCCCTGTGAGGAGACGCGGAGGGACCTGGGCTGGTTCAGTCTGTGAAAACAATGCTTTCAGGGGTCCTAACAGCAGCCTGCTCATCCCTGCGGGGAGTATATCAAGAAAGTAGAGCCAGGCTCATCATAGGTTTGCATCATGGGATGAAGCAAAACAGCAGGCTTGTCCTGAGACAGAGAAGTTCATAATGGATAAAAGAAAAAACTTCACGCAGGACAGTCAGGTGGTGGGGCAGGTTGTTATAAAGGCTGTGCAGTCTCCATCCTTGGGGACACTCTGAACTCAACTGAAAAAAGCCCTCACTCAGCAGCTTGGCCTGAGCTCAGAGCTGAACCCTGCTTTGCACAGGAGCTTGGACAAAAGACTTTCAGAGATCTTCCAACTCAAATTATTCTGTGACTACCTGTGTGTGTGTCTATGTATGTATATGTGTGTATATATATATTCTGAGTAAAGAATAATTAGTTGCAGTTGTTTTGAGAAGTATGTTCTTGAATTCTAAAAAAAAAATAAATGAGTAATCCATCTGTGTTGCTTAGTCCCTCTAGTTGAAGGGCCAGAAATACATTCATTATGTTTCAATTGATATTTTTAATTAGAGTTGGTATTTCTGAGTCATTTACATGTGAGAGCTAGCCTGTTGGTAAGTGGCATTTAGAGAATGAAGTGTTGTGTCCCTTTTCAAGACAGCATAGTTCTGTTCTAATATATTAATAGCTGCTTTTAGCCTGTACCATAGCGGTTTCTTCCCTGTTCCTTTCTAACACCTTTTGAATCTGCTGGATAATTTAATCAAATTTAAAGGACAGTTAGACGTTTTCGAAATAAGTCAGTCACTGGGTGGAGTGGCCAAATTAGTCCCTCTGTTGAGGGAAAGACAGGCACAGCTCGGCAATTACATGACTTTACATCTTTTTCGGGCTTTATGCGAGTGACAACCTCCTGTTTAACTCCATAGCTGTAAGAAGCATAACAAGACAGCTGGGTTATTGGGGTGAGGAGAGTTCTCTGGAGCCAGAGAAGAAGAGAGGGAACAGCAGAAGACTTGGACCTGCAGGAAATCAAGCTGCTGTTGTTCTGCTGCTCGCTTTCTAAGGAAAGGCTTGGCAGTGGTTTTCAAAGTGCTTTGGAGGATACCACGATCCACTTCATGTGATCCATGGTCAGCATTGTGTGATTTTACTACTGCCACAAGCTAGCAGAGCTGATTTCTAGTTCAGCACTCACATCTTGGTGTCCTGCTTTGAGTATATGAATGCTGATGACTTAGAGACTGAACTTCTTTTGTAGAAGGAGGACCCATTTGAAAATAAAATAGGTCCGTAGCAAGAGTCACTAGGGAAAAATAGCTACAGCTTCTGTCCCAAAGAAACAGAATAACCCACAGACCTCTGAACAGCTTACGTGGTAAGGTAACGGGAACAAAACCTGCTCCTGAAGCGTTTTCCCTCTCCTTGGTGTCTTTGCTCAGCTATGCATGGCCGGCTGGGGTCAGCCTGTGTCCAGCTGAATACCTCATTCCTCCACTAAAGGTTCAGGGCATGTTTCACTTGCTTCTCCAGAAATAACAGCTGTCATCATTTCCCTTACCCATTTTTATCATGTGTTCATGGTAGGAGCAGGAGCACACATGCTGTTTCTGGCACAGAGGAGGAAATAACCAGTTGGAGGGGGCAGCTTCTTTTGGGGACAGTGCTGTCTTAAAATGCTTGTGAAACTACAGCCTCAGGCATTCTTGAGCTTTCTGTTTTACCATCTGAAGGGATGCCATCTACGCCTTTTTTTTTTTTTTTTTTTTTTTTAAAGTTTCTGAAAGCTTAGTCTGCTTTATGAGGAATGTGTTAGGTGTCTTAGATATTTATGTAATTATACTAATGAAGTGGGTTTATTTATTGTTTTCTGAGGAAATGCTTGGTATTTTTGGATTCGTGCTCTTCAAAGTGAGGAGATGAATTTCCTGTTAAGATTTTGAATATGATTTTTTTCAAATGTCTTCAGAGAAAAAAAGTAAACTTCAAGAGTGATTACAGAATATTGGCTAATTAGCTATAGTGTAACTGCTTTAATTACTTTTATCCCTGAAGCCACATGACTGTGCAGATGACTAGCAGATGACTTATTTAAAAAAAAAAAAAAAGATGTGTTCACACTGCAAGGTTAATGAGCCTAATTAAATATAGTTTTCCTTAGCCAGATACTAAATCATAAAGCTTGGGGGAGTGGGGGAGGGGGAGAATCCGAAGGCAGTCAGTTCTATTTCAAATAATTATTTTATCCTCATTTTTAATGAAAAAAAAAAAAGCTGGAATTGCGAGTGATTTTTCTGAATAGAGCCTTACATTTAACGATTTGCTGAGACCTCACACTACAAACTTTGAAAGTCTATTTAGAGACAATTATACTGAGACATATTTGTTTTCACTTGCCCACTGCTTTAATTAATGGAGAAGTGGGCTTGAATAAAAGGTCTGTGTTAGATAGAAGTCTCCATCTGCTGCTGCATATTACCAGAACCTTTGTCCTTCCTTGCCATGCGTTGTTTTTACTACACCATTTTATTTCCTTTAGGAAGCTTAATAATGTCTCATGTTAAGTTGTACAGACAGGATGGAGTTCTGATGGTTTTTTAAGACTTTTTTAAAAAATTTTTCTGCCTGTGCTGTGCGCAGTGGTTTGATATCCCACATTCAAAAAAATACTTGGAGATCCCAGTTCTTTGCTCTTCCAAGGATACTTGTGTGTCAGGCACAAATGTTAGAAATTATACCTTACTGAATTGACATGTGTCAGCTACCTTCATGAGTAGTCTTGAGTTATTGAAAACAGAAAGTAAAATGTGCTACACAAAGAAAAGGGCCTAAGACAATGAATTTAATCGTATTTGCAAAGAACACGTAGTTGACTATTGCTGATCACCCGATACATGGTAAGTGTCCCAGGTGCCTTTGGGCAAAGCAACAGCAGTAGCTTATTTCATTTCTACTGTTCTTCCCCATCTCTTCTCCCATTGATCACAAATTTATTTTTTCCTTTTTTTTTTTTTCTTCCTTTCTCCAAATGGTTTTGTACTTGACTATTTCCTTCAAGCTAATCTAGTGTGCAGTGGTCTATCTCCTGAAAAGTTTACTCAGACTACGAGAAGCTATGCTCAAAAGTCAGGTAGGGGCAGGTACAATAGCTGTATGTATGTTTCTACCGAAGTCCAACACAAGATGAATCAGGCTGGATCCTCTCCAAATAATAAGTAATGAAGAGTTAACCTGTTCATGGGGGAAGTTTCTGTTCTGTCACTTCAATTTTCATCTGAAACCTGAATTTTCCATATCTAACAGACTAGACACTATCTTCATATTCTTCCAAACTTTTCATCTGAAACCTAAATTTTCCATATCTAGCAGATTAGACATGATCTTCATATTCTTCTAGACTTGTCTATAGAAGGCTGTAGTTTTTTATAAATTTTATAAATGAATTATTTAGTTGGATTTCTTTATTGTCTTTCATAATGTAGAAAGAACAGGTTAGAGCAACTGAAGTGATCCTTATTAGAGAGCGAGAAGCTGAGTTCCTTATTTAAACTGCTTGCTTTGATTTTTATCACACTTTTCAAGGGGGCTGAAAGGTCACTATGCACCCAGTAGGGTTCAAAAGTTACCTTGATAAATTGAATTATGATTAAATGATTCTGCCTGAGCACTTGGTGCATAGTAGGAGAATCACAATACAGAGTCGGTGTTTCCTTTATTTATTTTTTTATTTATTCGTATTTTCCTTCCCTGTGGACTTTGTCAAATATTGCCTATAGTGGTCTCATGGAAAGTGATGTATGTTTTGCTGATCACGAAGCAGCTTTGACCTCAGAGCAACTGCAGAGGATGTAGAGGTTTGCTAGCTTTTATTTCAGCTCTCTGTGTTTGTATGGTTTGCATTTATCAATATCCAAAAAGAATCAAAGTTCTAGCCAAAGGTTTTATTGCAATAGCTTTTCTCATCTGCTTTCTACATGTCAGTTGAGCTTTTTGCTTTTGGGGCAGAATGGATAAACCTGTGGCTTTGGAAGTGGAAAGAAGTAAGGAGGGTTCGTTGTTCAGCTGGTTTGCAGCTTTGCAAGCTCCTCTTTTTATTTGTCACCATACAGTCAGACTGATGCTAAATTTTTAAAGAAATCTTTAAATTGCTTAGGATTCCTTTGAAATTCCTTCTTTGATTTACTTTTTCTGCTTTTGGCTAACATTTTGACCTTGCAGGTACCACTCATTTAATTACTTGTATGTGGTAATAGGAAAGGTGACTTACTATGTTCAGTACAAGATTTTCTTCAGCTGTTTCATGCCTTTGTCCTGCATTTCCACTGAGTCATCTTTACCCTAAATTGGTTTTTCCAGAGCTTTCTGTAAGTCTAATTAGCAAAGCAAGTTTGTATTTACGCATACTTTAGCTAGTACATTAGTTCTGAACTTTTTGTGGCTATTTGAAATAGGAAGAAAAATATTTGAGGATAAGATTTCTGTACAAAATTAGTAATTTTGACTATTGGATTTTTTAAAAAGTTTTAAATGTTTTTTAATCAATGTGCTCAAGTGAAATGTAAGTTTAATACAGTAGTGAAGACTTGTAGAGATGAAATGCTCTTAATTTATTAAGTCCCCTGGAATTACTATCTCTTAGTATCTAAGCCCATTGTCCATATGCTGACCTTAACTGTTGATGATATTTGATGATTGATGGTGGTGATTTACTGATGATTGGTAACTAATGATTGTTGATGCTGTTTTCAGAGTGTTTTCATGGATTGCTTATATGATTAGTATTTAGAAGAATTATTTATGTTTTGGGATATGAGAGATTTTGAAGACGTTGGTTTATCATGCTAAGCAGAAAATTTAGATTCTGGAGCCTGAACCCTTAGTTCTCCTTTATCAGTCAGTTGCCCTTTATTAAGTAGTGTCCAACTTTTGGTGCTTCTGTTTTTAAACAGTTTCATTATTTTAGTACATGTTGAGCATCTGCTTGTCTTTAGGTTTAGTTATTGTTTATGGATACCGAAAGTCATTGAAATTGTGAGTCAGGCTGTTTGCAGTGGGCACCTGAAAGAATTTACATGTTGAAGATGTTGCCCTGTGTCCTCCCGGGTGCTTGGCAAGGTGAGCACTTCTCAAGGCAGGCACACATCTGGGCAGCTTCCAGGGAGGTATGCTGCCCAGGAATTCAGTGGTTTTGGAAACCTGCAGTTAGTCAGGCCCTAGTAGCAAATTCAGTACCATTAGCTCTAGACAATAACAGCCCAAATGCTTTGTTATGCAGCGGTCTGTCCAGATGTTTTGGTGACCATGTGGGGTACAGTTCCTGTAAACAAAGGATCACACACACACAAAATGTTGTATCCTGGGTGCCAGCAGACAAACAAAGGACTGAATAAATGTTACCATATTCTGGAATCAAGAGTTAAGTCAGTAATGGCACAAGGCTGTTCTGCAGGGTTTTTTTACATGCGACATGTATGATAAACTTCATAGCCCAGGACTGGCGACATAGTGTCTCTCGCCAGCAGTAATTTAATTCAGTTGTAAGACAAACAAAACATGCTGTGTGAAACGTCCAGTTCACAGACCATACCATAACAGAAGCTAATGCTATTGTCTTATTTTGTACTGTTGATAAGTATGCAAGTCCTTAAAAGGACATGAAAGCACAATATGGTATTCCGAAGTTCCAAACCAAGTTACAACTTTCTTCTGAAGTCCCACACCATATACTAAAAGAACACAGAAAAAATATTTTTTTTTTTTCCTTTTCCACCCCAGAACTTGGCTGGATCTCAAAAGTGCATGTGAATCGACCTGCAGTTGTGAGGCATGCAGAACAAATTAAAAAATGGAGAACTGTGAAAGGTAATTGGCAAGTAAGTGCTCTTTTTATGCATTCTGTTCCTGTATTTTTAAAGCAGTCACTCTTCCTCTCCTGGCTGCAATATTGAATTTTTTTCAAGATACATGTAAACTTAAAAGATGTGGTTGTCCATGTCTTATTTTAATAATTTGTATTTGATGATGATGGGATGGAATAACGTGATGCATTTATCCAAACAAGTTAAAAACCTTATAACTCATGAGTGGCAAAACCGCAAATGAATTTAAGTCATCTTTATTCATGAGTGGATTAAATTGTATATTACTATCCCACCACATTTATTCTGTTTTGAAGACAGTCTTCTCTGCATGCTGCCTTCTTATTTTTTAATTTTAAAGCTGTAAGGGATCATGGTCCCTGTCAAGTTTGACCTATCTGGATGATTTTTCTTTACTTAAATATCCCCAACACGTGTAATGTCTTTGCTCAACTAGTTCTTACCTAAAACTCCAAAATCCTGGCTGGCTATGGCATTCAGGGGAAGAAAGGGGAAAAAACCCCCAACAAAACCAGAAGGAAAAAAAAAAAAGAACGAACCCACTGATGTTAAGGTGACTGACTTCTCAACTTCTGAGATAAGGCTAATGATCGGTTATTGTCCATCCATCTTAGTAGAAAATAGGTTCACATAACCTTCGCTAAAGCCAGTGGTGCAAATGAACTTTTCTACGAGGGTGACTTGTATGCATTGAATGCATATGTTTAGAGTATCTCAGCAGTTACCTTCAGGCTCTGCTGTTTAGTGCCCCCCGGCACAATTGACAGATACTGGCCTGGTGTGAATTTTGGTTTCTCCAGTTTGTATATGAGAATCGTAATGCAAAGTCATCAGGTCAACAGCGTGAACTAATGCATTCTGCAAAGCAGAGCAGGTGACGCATGGCCATGTGCAGGGGCAGGACGGGAAGCACTGAGAGGGGAATGACGAGCAGAGCTGGCCGCAGGGTGCCGCGGGTGCTTTGGCAATGTTCACCCAAGAGCGAGGGTTGAGAAATGCCATGCAGCAGACCCGGAGCTCCCAGTGAGCTCTCAGCCATGGGGCTGTAACCAGTGTCCAAAGGACAAATTGATTCTTCGTTCACCCAACAGCTGTTCTGCAAGCAAATGTGTGTGATTCCCCCCCTATACACACTCAACAAGTCATTTACTTGCAACAGTAACTGAATGCCTGGAAGCAGGAGGAAGGAGACAATGAAGGATCAGTCTTAACAGCGCTATGTAATAGAACAAAGCAAGAATAAATGAATTATACTTAATTCTTACAAAAATATGTTCAAAATAGTTGGCATCCTCAGTTTAGCATGTCGGGGAGCCATTCTGGGCTGGCTGACTGAAGTTGCGTTTGCAATGAGCACAGATTTTGTGGGTGACAATTTGAATATAATTTGATGTAGTTGCAAGATCCTACTGGAAGATGATAGAAAGGAACTTCCTCCTGTTACATGAACCTGAAAGCTTGTGCTTTGAATGTTATGATTAAATAAAAAATGGACATAAACTGAGGGAAGTTAGACACACGCTCCGCATTTCTCAAGTTTCTTATGCATGAGAAGTCACTTGATACCAAGTTTAGCAGTCCAGTGGCTTTGGGTTGGGAAACAGTGTCAGTGAGAAAATCCAGAGGATATTCCATAACCCTGGCTATCTTCAGATACTGCAGGTGCAGTAATGTAAAAATTAAGTCTTCTGATTTGACCAAAGTTACTGTATAAGAAGCAAAGACCTAGAGAGGCACAGGCTTTCCTTCTTTTACAAAGAATGATTGGGAAGAAAGGGATTTAGTGTCACTCGTTCAACATCGCTGTAGGACAAATGTTTAATTAGTACTAACATTTCTCCACTCCTCTGTGTAGCAACACCAGTAGTGAGCTACTCAAGTAAGGTTTTACTTTGAAGAATGCTAAAATAATCTCTCCTGTGTTTGAACACTGTCATTGCTGGATAGTCGTGTGCTGTTTATTTCACTGAGGTGATTTTGAACCTTTGCATGTTTGAATGTAAGTAGCACCACAGATACAAATTTTGAAACCCATTTCCCAAAATACACATCTGAAAAACCCTTTTTTAAAAAAAAATGAAGTTGGTACCAGTTCTTGGAACTCCCTGACAACATCTGGCTTGATGACTTTATGATTCATGTCATAAGAGATGAGACAAAAATTCCCTCAAACAAAGGATAAAAAAATCCAAGTAAAAGAAACTTAAAACCATTTAAAGTGAAAAACCCTTTCAAAGTATTATAGGGTGAGAGTAGAAATTGGTTAGAAACAAACAGTCAAGCTTAGACTAACAGAGGTCAGTTCATTACTCCATTCAGTCACCCCAGAGCACCTTTCAGTGTAACATTTAATGCAAGTTCAGAAAGGAGTCTCCTATCAGCAAAATGTGAAAGGTTTGTAGGCTGGCCAGACACTTAAGATTTGCAGAGTAGTGCCTCCATGCAGAAGCAGGTTTTGCTGCCTATAGTGACAAATCGTGTCGCAGGACAGAGCAGTCAGAGAGGGGCTTTATGGACTCAAATGGACTTTGCTGTTGCAAGCTCTGCCCTGGTTGAACAAGTGCCCACTAAGAGATGTCAGCTTTTAGTGAAGCCGTCACTGTAAATGAGAATTTGCTGGAAGATCTTACACAAATATTTCAAAGTAATGTCTTAAGCTCAATTTTTGTTAAGTAAAAAAGCTCAAGATTTTTTTAGTTGTGCTTCTGTTCCATTCTCTGATTAGTAAGTCTTTTAAAGTTCTGTAGCATTCTCATCTATGCAGTGCTTTAGCCTAGTCACTTAGCTTTTGCTTTTGTCTTTTGCACTGAATTATTACAGATGTTTTTTATTCCACATTCACACGGAAGTAGAAACATCTGGAGTCTAGACCCTATGCATTAAAAGGTCTGGGTTCTTACCCCCCACTGATTCCATGTGCAAATTACTGATGTGTAGAGTCATCCGGTTACTGGCAATTGCAAACCTGTGCTCCTCTTACAGCATTTGTATAATTTCTCATGCATACAAGCCTTAAAGATACAGACTTACTGTATAGAATGGAGCATATTATAACAGTGAGGTTCCTCGCATAGGTGGTGTTTTTATCTTTGTCTTACAGAATGAAATTTGAAACAAAATGCTTTTTGTTTGGGTCAAAATTGTTCTGATTCTTACAGTGTGCCATTTCGTAGTTAGCTTTTTCACCAAAAATTGGAACTTGATCCTTTGATTCTGAGAGAGTGGACTTTTGATTCCAAATCCTTTCTATAACTGCTCAAGACATGAACAAATATCTGCCAACCCTGTCTGTCATAAACCATTCTTTGCATATCCTTCCTGTTATATCCCATGCGATTCCTCATTCTTAGAGTGAGAGCCAAGCTTCTGATTCCTGCATCTTCTAAGTCAGTTTGGCTTTGGAAGTGTAAACGGAAATACTGTATTCCTTGCTTCACTCTCTTTGTAGGCTGCTTGGCTGCTGAAAGCTGTCACCTGCATAGACCTTACCACTCTTTCAGGCGATGATACTCCTTCAAATGTTCATAGACTGTGTTTTAAAGCAAAGCATCCCATTAGAGAGGATCTGCTGAAAGCCTTGGACATGCATGATAAAGGTACAATAGTTTTTGTTGTGTGTATTTTATAGAGAAAATGTCTACATTTCCTCATTATTTTTTCAGTTTTCAGAAAGGTGTAAAAATGGCCTCTTCCTATAATGGAAACAGTTTTGGTAGGCAGCACTTCAGAACTGATAGTCCTGACAGAACAAACTAGATCCTATACAGTCTAATTCAAAGCAACTGTCTTAAGTTCTAACTGCAAAATATCTATTCCTTTGAGTTAACATAAGAATACAAGGAGAAAAAAAAATCCATTCTTAGTTTGGCAACCAAAGTGAAGCATGGACACAGGGTGACACTGCAAGTTATGATACCTAATGAGCAAATTTGATGTCACAGTTGTATAACCTCAATGTATGTCTTTTAATAACAATGGACTAAGGTGAAACTAACTGAATATTCTGTTAATCTGCTGATGTCCTTAGTAAACTGGAGAAGGGGGTAGTGTTCGGTGACTCCTTTGGATTTCAGCACTTAGCTGCTGTTTCTGTATGTAACTGCCAAGCTGGCCACTGCCTGTCAGAAAAGATGCATTCCATAGTTCTAATCATGTTATTTTTCCTTCAGAAAACATTGTCTTGTACCTGCTTGTTTCAGTAGTTAAGATAGTATCGTAACAGTCCATTTTTGGATCTTAACATCTTTGCAGCCCAGTCTACTTTTAGGAATCAGCCCTGTAGTGAGCATATGTGGTTGTGTGCTTATCACATATACGTACAGCCCTGCACACACATGGAGTTCCAGCTAAGTCAACAGAGTTGAAGGGGTGGAAGATGGCCCTTAAGAACTAGTGGTAGAACTGTCACTGATGTTACTCAGGCAGGCTCCATAGGAAGTCCCAACATTACACTCCAGACTGAACATAATAAAACTTCAGAGCAAATGGACACAGTCAATATAGCTATCAATAAAACCTCTTTACATCTGAGCAGCATTTCTGATTTTTTCCAGATGTAGTCACTGATGTGTCAGTGATGCCATTTGACTTTTGTCCTGTCACATTGACCTTGTGATGATCTAACAAAAAGAAAATCCCTGCAACATTTGGGGCATGCTTTTACTATTGAAATATTTCAGTTTTAAATAAGCATTGGTCCAGTGATCGAAGTCATGTGATGTAGAAACAGAGGGGAATGTGGCCTCTGGTTTTAAGTCATACATGTAAAATATCAAAGATTAGTCTTTTATTAAAACTTGGATTTATGGACTCTGTAGACAGTTGAAGTATTAGGTATGAGGTCAGTTACCTAAGACTTTGAGAGAATAGCATTTTAACTAGAAATGCAGTTGGACTGCATTAACATAGACTGCTCATTTGCTGCTGGGCTCAGTCTGGCTCAACAAGTAAGGACAGAGCTTGGCAGTGTGGTTTCTCTAGTAGTAATGCGCTGACTAAGCATGTCTTAACTGCATGCATTGGCATTAAAAAGTGAATCTGTTGATAAAAATCCTGGTGTTTCAACTCCTGCTAATGCAATTGCTCCCAGGGTCAGGTGAAGGAACACGAGGTAGGCAACAATATGGAGAATTACCTGAACCATTTGAGCAGTATGACATCCCTATTTAGATGCTTAAGACCCTTGTGACAATGCAGAAATGGGAGGTAAGAACAATGCACATGTGCCCATAATATGGATTGCACTTCAGAAGGTGGAAATCTATATATGAAAAAGTGAACTGTGGCTTTTGCAGGTATTACTGTTGGAGCGGTATGTGTATATCCCGCAAGAGTCACCGATGCTGTTAATGCCCTAAAAGCTGCAGGTTGTAACATACCTGTAGCTTCAGGTAAGCTTTATTCAAAAATACCCAATTAAATATTTTGATGCTATATAATATGTAGAAAAATCCTGAAGTTTGGACAAGGTTTTGTTTCAGAGAGTAAGGTTAAAAGGTAGCAGGTGGAAGGAAGAAAATGGAGGAGAGGATTTGCTTCTGGTATAGTCTTTTGTTTTCTTTCAACTTCAAGCTTATCAGGAATGTCAAGTCTGTTTTGCTGGAAGATTTTCAAAGAGGTCCTTAAGATATATCACTGTTTTCCTCACCTGAATAGAAGAAATTGAGATAGTGTGCTGGGCAAAATATCAGTAGACACTAAGCAGATGATGCTACTACTAATAAATACTTCTTCTTCTTCTACTACTACTACTAATCATGCTGAAATGAAAGCTTTAGGAGTTTTGAAATACAAAGTTTTTTCCCTATCAGTTGTTTGGCTTTTAATTATAATTTGATGTCATGGTTTAACCCCAGCCAGCAACTAAGTACCACACAGCTGCTTGCTCACTCCCCTGCCAGCCAGATGTGGAGGAGAAGAGAATTGGAAGGGTAGAAGTGGGAAAACTCGTGGGTTGAGATAAGGACAGTTTAATAATTGAAATTAGATACCACTACTGCCACTGCTGCTGCTGCTGCTGTAATTAAAAGGGGGGGGGGGGAAAAGAGAGAGAAATAAAACCCAAGAAAAAGAAGCAATGCAAATGCAAAATAATCATTCACCACCAACTGACTGATGCCCAGCCAGTCCCTGAGCAGCGACCCCCAGCCAACTTTTCCCCTAGTTTATATTCTGAGCATAATATCATATGGCATGAAGTATCCCTTTGGTCAGTTGGGGTCAGCTGTCCCAGCTGTGGCCCTTCCCAGCCTTTTGTGCCCACTTGCTGGTGGGGCAGTGTGAGAAGCAGAAAAGGCCTTGGCTCTGTGTAAGCAGTGCTCAGCAATAACTAAAACATGCCTTATTAGCAATACTGTTTCCAGCACAAATCCAAAACATAGCCCCATATTAGGTACTATGAAGAAACTCTAACCCAGCCAAACCCAGCACATCATGAAGCTGTGTGCAGAGGCAAGGGATATTGCCTGCTGAGCAGCCCACAGGTTCAGGACTTGCACTTACAAATGTAGTAGTGTCAGCTCTTCTCCAGTCACCACACATGACAGACAAGTCCTGAATCTACAATAAGCAAGAAGAATAATTGAAGAATTATGCAGGTTGGAAGGGAGCTCTGGATGACATCTGGGCCAACCTCCTACTCAAAGCAGAGGCTAACTTTGATGCTAGATCTGGTACTTAATGCTAAGGTCCATGTTTTCTGGTGTGCTTTTTTTTGGTGGTGTTGTTTCATTGTTGTGTAGGGGAAAAATTACACATTAAATGCATTTATATGTCAGAGAAATAGAGTATCTCTGACAAAGCCATTATTTTTTCCATTTGCAAAGGTACGTTTGGGTTTCGTACTTAAACTTAATCTTCAGTAGACCCCATTGAAAGCAATTTTTACTATATTGTGATTTAGCTGTTAAACATATGACTAGAATTTAACTTGAAATACTACTTAGAATTAGAGAGAATTAAAAATTATGTATTGCTTCATATATGAATTCACTTCTTGTTTGCTCAGTTCTGCTGGATGCCATAGATATTGTGCTTTCTTATATAGGCTGTTTTGGAAAAAATTAAGGTATGTGAAAAGAGACCTTTTCACAAGATGTACTTAGTATCTTGCTGGCCATTGATTTTTTAAGGGAAGAACTAGTGCTTCTTGTGAATGAAGTGAGGGTAGGATGAGGTGCCTTTAGGTTTTTTGAATCATGGTAAGGATAAGAAATAAAATAACATTCAAATTCTTTGATGTATTAAAGGTATATGCAGTTTTATGGTCAATTTATAAAACATTTTCTTCCCTCTACCTGCATCCTCCTTTTTGCTAGTGGCTGCTGGGTTTCCATCTGGACAAACTCCTTTAGAAACCAGACTGGCCGAAATAAAGCTAGCTGTGGAATATGGTGCCAGGGAGATTGACATTGTCATTAGCAGGAGTCTGGTGCTGACTGGTCAGTGGGAAGGTAAGCACCCACCCTTTGGCAAGGAACCTAAACCTCTGTATATGCACGTGCAAGCTCTGTCGTCTTTTCCCCAGGTCTCCACATCAGTCATTGAAGAATTTGGTCCCTCTTCTAAGGGTGACTGGTAATCTGGGGCACTGAACTAAATAAAAACTATTTAATGAATTTATGACAAATGATTGCATTTCTTTAAAAGGATGATGTTTCAAGTCCTGTCATGCTGGGCATGCAAAATTACTTTGTGTTTTGAAAATTCAGGTCTGTTCCTTCTGTGCCTTTAGAGGATTTTGTTTACAGGATTAAAAAAAACAGCAAGTGAAGTGGAAGTGAATGCCTAATTATTTGAACAGTTTTTTAAAACTCCCAAGGGGTTGCTAATGTAGATGATACCTTGTTAAATATACATGTTTCAATTCTTGACAAAAATATGTATTTTAGTAGTTTTCTTTTTCCTGAAAGTTGAGGGTACAAATTGGCTGTTCATATTATTATTGATGTTCTTGTGTCTGTAGACTACTACTAATTAGTAAGAACAATAATGCTGAAGATGGTTTTTGCTCTAATTGCCTCCTTAATGTACTGTGAATGGTTTGCCTTAAGTGCTGACAATGCTGCTATAACTAATCTCCATGTGAAGGTAAACACATCATTGTCTTGGAATGAGTTTTCCATTTAGTTGTATAATGCAGAAATAAAATCAACATTGTAACAGATCATATTTCCTTATTTTGGTCTTCCTTCAATTAGCAGTTAGCATGAACCAAAACCCCCATGTTTGTGCATCTGTGTCTTCAGGACTGATATCCTGATTTCCACATGCTGTAACTTCTTGACCTCTTTTGTAGTATTTACCATCTCCGTCCTTTTGCTGTTAAATATATGCAGCTTTACAAATGTTTGGCTTCTTGAGGATGGGCGTTGTTGCAGATATGTTTTTCTTTCAGAGTGGCTATTTTAAGTTCAGGTATGGCCTCAGAAATTGCTGCATATAGAGGCTGGGTGACTGAGCAGTTTTAAATAAGACAGAATGATGGATCAAGTTCTGTACCAGCTGGCAGCAAGAGTACATTCACATCTTCCTACGCTGTATCTTTGTTAGGGTCTACACTATGATCTCCCTCTAGGAGATGCGCTCTGCTGAGAGCACGTATTGGTCTTGGATACAAAGTAAGCTGAGTCAGTGATCTGTCACTAAGACTAAAAAAAGACCTCTAAACTGGGCTTGAGCAGCAATTGTGTCTGAAAAAGTCTGTCTTGTAGCAATTTCTGCCATAACTGTGCTTACCATGCTTCAGACTTCATGGTACAAACCACTGTTGAGTGCAAATTGCATAAAGCAGAGATCAGAGAGTTAGTGCATGTAGGCAATTGCAAATGCAGGCTGAGGTTATATTGTCTGGGATTGTGAAGGAGAACTCGGAGAAGAAACACAGCGCTAGCTTCAGAGAGAAAGTTTGTGTCGGTGACCAAAATGGACTGGACATAAATTGTTAGGTTTTTCTGTATGGGGAAATGCATTGAGTTTTGTGATCACAAATTACAGGGAAGTAGTACATAGACATAATGTGATGGATGTAGTATAAAGCTGTTTACTAAATAAGTCAATTAAGGATGACTTTTGATCTGGTATGAATATTCTTTTATCCAGAGCTGAAGTTATGAAGTTATGACAAGGTAGGAAGCCATCTTTTTTTTTTTTTTTTTTTTTTTTTCTTGGCAATGGTTAGGTTTTTTACTGAGGGCAGAATTTAAATTATTTCCAAATGTCTGAAAGTTTATTCCTGATCGTGAATCTGTATATGGCACATATTTACATGGTCTTGAAAAGAGCTACCTCAGGAACAGAATTTACTTGCCATACAGATAACGATGATACAGGGTGAAAAATTACAATACTTAACTTGCCCATCCAAAAAAATTACTTCAGTAGGTGATATGGATGTTTTGGTGGAAATCTAGAGCTCTGTCTTACCTCTATTGCAAGCTAAAGAGGATGTCACCTGTGCAAACATACAGGTTTGCGTCTCTGTCTAATGATTAAATGTGATGCACAACAATGTATAAAGTATGTTTAAGAAAGCTAGAAGAAGGGGTGAAGTCTTTTTTAGGCTGGGTCCCTGTATTACATAATATTGAGAAGTGTAGTGCAGTAACTATGCCTGTGTTCGAGGTGCTTCATCAGCTAGAGCTGCCTTGCAGTTATGACAGAACTTCTGCTTATGACACTAATATATTTTTATTGTTATTTTCTCATGTTGCCTGTCTTCACCACTTCAGGAGTTATTGACAAAAATCTGTACATCATAGAGGGCTTTATGTTACCTTTCTTATATTTTTAGCTTTTTTTCTAACCTGTGCAATGCTTGGGATCACCATGATAGAGTAGTGTTGCTTTGTGATTTGTTTCAAAGGCTTGTTTGGTTATTACATATTTTAGTATATGTCCAATTATGTCAAGTTATTCTAAAGCAGTTCTTAAATATTGCTGGAGCTCTTTATAACAATCAGAATGTATCTTCTGGATCTTTATGAAGTAATTCTTAAGATCTTTTTAATAGCACTGAACATGAAAGCAGTTTTATTGGACAGCTAAATTACATTGGGAAATAACATTAAATGAGATCTAAGTTTATGAACTTACATACCTTCTACAACATATTAACTTTTAAAGCAATACTACTTTACAATCGTTTACTCAACCATTGCCCTGTATCACTTGACAAAGTATGGAATAAGCTTAAAAAACACAATATAGATACTGTCTTTAGGCACAGAATGTGATGTCTGTATATAGAGTGATGAAACTGACCAAAAAATTGTTGAAAGAAAACAGATTTATTTATTTTTCTCTTTTTTCCCTATTATCAATGAATACGTTGGAGTTACTGTACCTTCTGAATCTGTCTGGGGTGCTGTAATGTTAATTCTAATTCCACAGCTTTTAGCAACCCCCTGGACATACTACAATGTCAGTGGCTTCAGGGGTATTGTTAACCCATCATTTGCTCTACGTCAGTTGCATTTTCCTACAAGAAAAGGTAAAAACCCAAGTCTATTCTGAGAAATTTGAATGTGGCTGCATCTATGAAATGTATTGGGTATAACCTCGTTATGAACGCTGCCTTTTAATTCTGTTAATATTCAACTGTGAGCTTAGATACTTTGTTCAGGGATCGGGGTGCTCTCTTGAACCACATACTTTATAAACAGCACAGAGAAAGTACACTCCCTGCTCCAGAGACTTGGAAAAGACTCCACATGTTGTTCAGAAATATTATATTGGATTTAACCATTTTCTAGATGTGCAAGCTGACTTGGGATCTCAAAGTCTAGTTGCATGATTTCTGTCTTATATTGGCAGCAGCAGCTCAGTGTCCTGAAGCCAAGCTCTGTTTTCAGTTTCATGTGAATCGCTGGAGCCTGGAGTTGCACATATGTGGCTGAGAGCAGAACTGAAAGAGTCGTGTTGTGCCGATAGCCTTGTGCTTGTCATTTTGTTAACAAACCTGCCATTAACATGCAAGACAGAAGGGACTCCAGCTCATTTTCCAGTTTCCCATCATGATTACCTTCATCTTTTGGTCTAACATAAATCCGAAACATCTTCCCTCCTTGTCTCAGTTTCTGCCCTTAACATCAGTCAATGTGACTGACTAGATAAAAACAGCAAATAAATTGAATTGGAAAAAAAAATTAAATGTTTTTATCACCACATTTTTGGAGAAGAGCTGTTTCATAAAAATTTAAGCTGTGATTTTTTCCCCCTCTTAATATTTTCGTTTCCTTTGTAGGAGATATGGATTATCCCCTTTATTTTGTGATTTTTAGGACAAATGTAATACACCAAAGCAAAAGACCATCTAGAAAATCTAGGGCAGATTATAGCCAGCACTAATTGTCAGGGATCTTTGCTTGAGAAATGTGTAGGGGGAGGAACATTTTTCTTTGGTGCATTTAATAGCTGCTAAAAATCAATGTAATGTACCAAATAGTTACAATTCTAGGAAGACGACAAAAAAGACACCTTCCAACACTGTCATAACAGTGAAATTAAAACCACAGCTGTGATGATTTTTTTTTTTTTTTTTTTTTTTGGCTGCACATACATTCTATGTAGGTTGGCTTGCTCAGGCATTTTTGTGGTTTGATTTGGTTTGGTCTTCCTTCCCCCCCCGGGTTTCCTTTAGAATGGATAACTCTTGATTTTCTTTTCCTTATTTTTAGCAGTCAGGACAGTCTCTTACAACCTCCTCATGGTGGTCTTAGCTCACAGCTGAAAATATTCCTGCAGGGTTTTCTGCAATAGAGGTTTTCCCCAAAATCTTTGTGCCACTACTGCTAACCAGAGAAGCTCTATCTGCTGTGTCAGTTACTGGTGTTCTGCACAGGTCAGATATTCCCTGAACTGCAGTGTCCAGCTGTGCTCCTGCTTGGCTTGATGGAACGGAGTTAAGCGGAGGATTTTTGGCAGTACAGACTGTCCCAGCAGCAGCTCAGGATCCCTTGAGACACTGAGTGCATTTTCAAGTGTGATAACTTCACCAATACTTTAGACATTTGCCAGGAAGTTTCAGGATAATAAAGTTATTTGTACCTTGAATTAAATCTCACTGAGTACAGCAGCTACTTTTTTTTATTTTTGAAAGGAGTAGGAGTTATTGCACTTGTTCTGTATCAAAGCGGTTTCTTCTTGCACTGGAACTGGGGTGCACTGGCTAATTTTCTCTGTCCCAGAGGTAGTTGCATTTCTATTTGTGCTTTTACTGTAGGGTTGAGAATGTCCTATGAATGCCAGCTATTGTCTGCGATAATTGGTCTCTGAATAAAGAGCGGTATTTATTACCTACACACCTGCCCTATTAAAGTATGCCCACTTTTCCACCACCTCAGATAACCTGATAGACATGGATGATTGAAGATCCTCAGTTGTTCCTGTCTGTGGGTTGATGCATGCTGTCAGATAGTGACTGTTCAAATGATCTTGGCACTAATTGCATGTAAAAGTACCTTCCAACAATAGGGAGGATGCTGTAGCTGCAGTATTAACTCCAGTGAACAACAGCTATGAGGATATAATTTCTTTTCATGGAAGAAATGTAAATGTACCTAAATGTACATTTTGTTGATTTTATTTTGACATTTTTGGTGGCACATCTTAAAGGTAGAAAAAACTCGAGTCTTTTCATCTTTTTACCGAAACTAGAAGAATATGAAAGCTGCTTTCCCTGGCTTCCCAAAAGCTTCAGGAAAGAGCCACTCCACAGAAAGAGACTGCATTTGGATCTAACACGAGCAGTGTTATCAAATGCACAAGGAAATAGCGCAGGTTCTTTGTATTTCCTTTCTGAGTGTCAATTTGATGTATGTTTCTGGAGTGTCATCAATTGATTAATAAAACACGTTAGACTGCATGCCAGTACTGATTAATTCACGCCTTTGGTACACGGTAAGAAACAAGGTGAGGCCTGGTGCCTGTAAAGGGACCTAAGTGCACTAGCCAGTTCTCTACTAGTGCGTGTAGTAGGGCTTGGAGGACCCACCCCAGGGATCCCATCTCGGGCTGCCTGGTGTGCTGATGGCACTAATAGGATGCTGCAGCATGACGGATGGAGGGGAGGTCCAGCCGCACCGCAGCTGGCAAACCCTACTGTATGCTTCCAGGTCTGGCTTGAGGACTGAGAGGAAAAGAAAGCTGAAAATATTTAGTCTTCATGGCCATGTCCTGGACTTTTTTAGCAAGGAAGATTGCTTAAAAGCTGTATTTTAGCTTTCCATAGAAGAACTTTTTGATTATGTGTTGGAAGATTGAGTACGACTTGTGAAAACTACTCTTTTGCAAAGAATCCTGTGTGCTTATTTTGCGTTTTCTTTTTTAAGTTCAAATTCCAGAGGTGGTGGCTGTTACATTGTAAGAGCTGCTTGTCTCTCCACACTGGAGGACTCTTAAACATCACCAAGTGGCCGCTTCTAACAGTTATGTTTCAGTAATTTCTACCTCTTTTAGTCTCCCTATGTTTAAAATTTTATGGGAGCATTGCTGAATTTTGCCAAAAAGGGTGGGAGGATTTCCCTGTGCTCCCCCGTGTTGCGTTACCTGACCAGGTCCATGACTTCTAGCCTTATTCCAGTCCTTACTGAGTCTGTGAAAATATAAAACTGTTAGAAGGTTAAGCATCCCTCTGGCCATGAAACTTCATAAATCCGAAAGCAGGAGTTTGTGAGGGGATGGTCTGCTCTGGACAATGTCCATGAGCAGCCAAATGCTGGCCTGTCCTCCCTGTCCCTGCTTCTCCCTGGCTGCAGCTGATGGGCCAGATGGTTGAGTGGTGGTTTGCTGGGAAGAGGTGAGCTAGGTGGGATGTGTCCTGGTTTGCCTCAGGGACACGCTGACTGCTTGGAGATGAGAGCTAAGGAGAGCTGTAGGTCTGAAGACAGACTGGTAGCAAGGGGCCCTCTGAAGGCGGTGGAGTTCTCTGTGGGGAGGAAGGGATGACTCCGAGGCAGGGTTTGCTTTTTGTTTTCCTAGTGGTGTGAAGATACAGAGATCACGGTCTGCTTTATTGCCATTCTGAAAGGCTTTATGTAAGTCAGTCCTGCCATCTGTGTCAGTGCAAGCAGCAGCGCTTGTGTGTATAAAAGTGTCTCGTGACAAACCTCCATCCTGAGCTCCCGCTGGCTTCCTCAGCAAGCAAGGGTCTAGCTCTGCCCTTGGAGCTGTAGGTCCACAGCATGGTGGACAGATGTTGTCCTGCTGGCCCTGCCGCGGTGCTTCCTTCACTTTTGCTGGGGCAGTTTGAGGTCACAGCACAGGATGGTCTGAGTCCTTGTTAACCTTGTGGGCAATGCACCTACTTGAGGTGGATTGTAAACGCAGATCCATGCAGATTTGCTGGTCCTTGAGATGTGATCCCAGGCCTCAGTCTCTCCTCAACAGGAATTAGCAGACTGCATTGATTTTTTCAGGAAGTTCTTATTTTCAAGAAGCTGAAATTGAGAATCAGATGCCTGAACACTGACACTGAGCTCCGTGATCAGACTTGCCAATATGGTCCCACAGAGGGAAAGGTAGGAAACCAAAGGGAGATGTGGAGCCTCCAGGAGTGGCAGCTGGAATCCAAGGGGGGTATGTGATGGCATCTCAGGTGGCACTAGATTAGACAACTTGGTCACACCTTTGGTGTCTTTTAGGCTGAGCCCTTTGGCAAATGTGGCTGAATGGGACAGAGAGGTTGATGGCATGACGTGGAAGGGAAAACATAACTGTCTCTGCGTTCAATGTACTGATCCAATGTACCACCATATTGCTGAAAAAGATGTTTTAAAATCAATCTTAACTATCGTAGCGTTTTTTACTCCTGATGTATTCATGAGTGTTTGGCATACTGTGCACATTCTTAGTTTTGAGAGAACCGACATTAATAGCTATTAAGTTAAGTCTGAAACTGTGTGGCATTGTTAATTACCTCCAGTCATGTAATTTATTGAACTTACAAAACTTCAGTTCTTGAGTGCTATGACTAATTATAAGATTGGAAATTAATCCAGAAGTGGAAATTACAGCCATACTTGAAAACGTCTCTCAGGCGACTTTGATCATTTGCACATGCTTTTATCCACAGGTCTCTACGAGGAGATACGTCAGTGCCGTGAGGCCTGCGGAGAAGCGCATATGAAAACAATCTTGGCAACAGGTGAACTGGGGTCCCTTGCTAATGTCTACAAAGCCAGTATGATAGCTATGATGGCAGGTAAATATGTGTGGTTTTGCTTTTAAGCCAAGAATGTCTTTGCTATATTATTTATGAAGCTTAAAAAATTCTAGTTGTGAGTTTAGTTTTGCCGATAGTAGAAAAAAGTTATACGTCAGTTACTGAAGTTGCAGGTGGAGCAATGAAGTGTCACTTGTTTTGTATAACCTACAAAAAATGCATGAAATGTTAAATAACACTTAAAACTGCCGAATGACAAAATTTATATGAACTAGTAATATTTGTCATCAAACATCTGATCCTTGGTATGTTCAATAAGGACACACACATCTGCGGCAGATGTACATATTATCCAGGCTACTGTGATGAGCTACAGACGCGGTGCAGGTATATGGCTCATAAGCTTATTTTTGATGCAGGGGGAATTTCCCTGTGAAGATTCATGCTGACAGCTCTTGTTTCTGGTTTGCAATCACTCTGGTTTGTGGTTTGTGATCACAATGTGAATGTGGCTTGGGAAACCGACTGTACTGGAAGTGCAGTGAGGGGATGAGCACTGTGCTCTCCAGCAGGCACTAGGATGGGCTAGGTTATAACTGGGTTTAACTGGCATGCTCAAATGTGGTGGCACTTGCTACTGGTAATTAATTGGCACTTCAAAAGGTGTTCAGTCTTCCCTGTCTTTGAAAATTTGGTTACATCTGACCTAATGTTTAGGAGTCTGTCTTTTATGCTGAATCTTTCAGCTTAGAAGCACGTGCCCATGAGCAGCATAGCGTTTTCAGGGGTTATGCATAGTTTGTAGATATTACTTTTTTTTTGCATAGCTATAGCCATTGCAGACTGAACGTAGAAAAGCACTCATCTGAACGCTCATTACAGCAGTGTATTCTCTCTGCAGCTTTGGACCTGAAGTGGTACAACTTTCCCTAGTTTAACCAGGATTTTAGAGCTGTGTTTTAATGCCATTTTTAAGACATAAAACCAGTAATCGGCTGATAAGGCTATGAACTTTGAACTGGGCTCTAGACACCTGCTTGAAAGAGGGGTCTTCAAGTATATTGATAGAGACAAATATAAAGATACACTAAGAACCACTTTGGTTAGTCTGGCTTCTAAATTTTCCCTCATTTTTGTGTCAATTGTGTGGTGTTTGTGGTGGTTTGCTTTTTTGTTGGTTTTTTTTCTTTTTTTTTCTCTATAGTAAGCTCTTCAGACCTAGAATTTCTTATTTTACAGCAAGAAAAAATAATCCAAGCATGTTGTCAGTATTTAAATACATATTCAACTTGCTGCTGACCTCATTGTCTCCTTACAAACACTATGCTTATCTGCTTCAAATGGAATGGGAAGGATTTCAGGCTTTTTACATGCTCAGTTACAATGTCAATTAGTAGCATTAGATACAGAGGATCAGTATTATGCCAGTAAATATTGCTTTTAATTAGAAGAGGTGTAAGAAATACACATTTCCTGTCATTTAAACTGATGTACTAATCATTATGATCACTTTCTGTAACATGGAATATTGAAAAATTCAGGTTTTAAAGCATTTTAACATTTTCAGATTTTTTTGCTGGTGTAGTTTTTTTGAAATACAGCAGATGGCTCTATTGTTAATGATTTGGCTTGCATAGTTATTCGTTTTACAAGATACATATCCATCTGAATGTATGCAGTAATTTCCTTATTTCAGTCTCTTTTTCTTTGTGGGTAGGTGTAAAACTAAGAAATTTTTTAGTGCCCTGTGTGCATGTATGGAGAGCCAGATTTTCAGAGCAACTTGTCAGAACTGCTGAGAACCTCAAATTCCAGTTAAATTTTGTTTGATTTGTGTATTTGTAGCATTCTGGGGAGAAGGTAATTCGTCACAGTAGTTTTAAATTCTAGCTTTAGTATCCATATATTCTTTTTCAACTGGAACTATGATTTAAAAGGAAGAAAGAAAAAACCCAGATGATCTTGTTGATATGGCAGGCCCTAGCAACTTTTATCTGAAGATAAAAACATCAGCTCTGATACACTCGGCCCTAGTAATTAGTTTTATATGGGGAAATTAGTGACACCGTATACTAGTTTCAGCTGCAAAACTTGCTTTAGAAGTTTTTGCTGCCTCTGGTCAGTTGCTCCTGTCCTTTATGCCAAAATTTGTTGCTCCTTCAGCTGTGCAGTTAGAAGTGTTTGTCATGCTGCATTCAAAGTAATACAGTTAAAAATTACTCCAGAAAAGGGTTAACTAGTTTGTTGTGTATTTTTTTGTGATTGGCTGGCAGTGCTTTTTTTCAAATGGTCACAGCCTCAGTAATCTGGTTTACAGCCTTGCCTTGCATGCAATTGTGTCAGTGCAACTGAGGACATGGTGTGCAGTCCTTAAACTGTTCTCGCTTTACTGTGCATAATGTAAGCCTATCATGTAGGTAGCACAAAATCCTGAACTTACAGATGTTTTTGTTGCTCTTGCTGAGCATGCACACATTCACCTAGGTCCTGAAGCACAAAGCCACTAGGTGTGTTGCAACATGTACATAAAATGTATGTATTTTCCATGTGTCTGATTTATGAGACTCAGAAGGCTGAGAGAGTAACACAGTGCTGATTTATCAGTAGCTCTGTGGTTACAAAGCTTGCCTGGGATGTCTGGGACTTGTTTTCTTTGACTGGGGTTCTTCTCCCACACAGAGGTCAAGTTTACAGTTGATTTGCTGTTAAGGACTGGGTCCCTCCTGGTAAAATTGCTCTGCTTTGCACAAAGCAATTAACTGAACAGGGAATACAACCCAGATGTCTCCTTTCCTAAATAACTTCCCAAAATTTGTATACAGTATTCCTTATACAGGCTTGAGGAATTACTGGTGTATGCTGGGAACCAGAGCATATTACATTTGGTCTGATTCAGCTAGCAGGTGGGGGTTCAGCCACTGGATGTGAGGCTGACCTTGAAAAGGGATGGTAAAAGGTCAAAAAATTTGCATCTCTACATTGGCTGGGGTTTTAAAAGAATGCTAAGGGCCATGCTTAGGTTGGGGTGGTGTGCCTGTGCACTTCTATATTCAAGGCGGATTGCACAGGCCACTTGTGCAGGCAAACAGCTGTGGCCTGAATCACAGCCCTTGCAGGACCGGGCAGGAGCCATTCGCTGCACACCCGCAGGCGAGGCTGAGTCGGGCGAGGCGTGCGGACCCCAGCAGTACACTGCGGGGGGAGGCCAGCTGCAGAAATGGTGCTTTGCACAACGCGCTTGTGTACAAGATGTTAACGCTTGCACCTTGGGGACTTGGGGGAAAAAGCGTTTCTTCACAGTGAGTTATGAAAACAATTTGAGTCTGTTCGAAGTTCTTGGCTCCTCCTGTGTCTGAAATTGTATCAGGACTACTACTATGACTACTTTTTCTTCCTTCTCTAGCACAGTACATAAGGAGAAAGACATCAAGAAGGGAGCAGGCACCCGGTTCTCTTAAATTCTTTTAACCATACCTTTCCAGACTTGACTGACATGTAATAAAATCTTGTGGAATATTTAAGAACCTATTTCTGAGTGAAAGAGGCTGACAGCCCTGTAAGGACAGTGACTCACCTGGCAAGAATAATCTTTGCAGTACTACAGAGGACATAACGGCAGGTAGGATTGCACATCAGCGGCTCTATGTCACTACTAAAGGAGCACATTGTTTTCAGAAAGCTGACCGAGAGAAGATCTCAGCATTGAACCAGGGAATTTTTGGTTATTGGTTTATAACGTCCGCTACCATTTCTTTGAGTTTCTTGAAGTCTTGGCTGTGGTTTGAGTACATAAGCTTCTCAAGGGAAACTTACTGCATCTTCAACACTTCCAGACAATGAGCGGAGCCAGCTAACTAGTAGTTTCCATCATCTTGTGTATACTTGTGCGAGTCACATCCATTTCTACAGGAGATGCTCAGATCTGTGTCTTTGTAGCTTCTTGGAATAAACAGACCTAAGGGACACAGATGGGAGTGCCTGACTCCCCCATACCAGTGATAACTATTCTGTTTCCTCATCCTGGTGTCCTTAAAAAAAGTAGGTCTTGTACACAGTTCTCTTATGAGAGTTAGGCCATTTTTATTTATTTTTTTTTAATTTTTTTTTGACACAAACATCAGAAGCTGCCGAGGAAGCTAGACAAGGAAGGGAAAGATGATAAACTTGTGGGGAAAGGAATACTTAGGTAAAGGTGTGGATGATTTAGTTGCATATTTCAGTCACATGTAAGGTTTTTATTTTGGAAAATCACATTTTAACTATATCACCTAATTACAGAATCTTTATTCTTCTGTGTAACAATTCATATTAATTAAGATATACAGACTGGGGCAGGGGCAGAGAAAGTGATTAAGTGAATGAACTTAAAAAGTGAAAACTTAATCTGTGTCATTTTAACTGTCAAAACCTGCTTTTGATATTACAGCTACTTTTATGTCACTCTTTGGGTGGCTAAGGGAAACACAGCAGTGATGTGTGAAAGATATTGTTTTCATTTTATGTATCTAAACAAATACCTGTGGAAAGATCAGAAAGGAGTGATGTATGTTCTTCTGCAGCTCTACTAAATGTATGGCTTTAAAACAATTTTTTCATAGGTCATGAAGCAGTCAGTCATAAATTGTAAGCTGAGATACTGACAAATGTAAAAATTAAATTTAGAAAGGTAATGAGTTAGTGCTAAAACTAACTTCTGAAGTCGCTAGGACAAAAAAGCCCTGCAAAAAGTAGCAGAAGATGGCTGAGGTAATAAGGTCTCTGATATTGATAGTCTAGAAGAAGAAAATTAAAACACTTGAAATGTGTGAACAGAAATTTTTTTAGATGCTTTGATACTGTTCATTCCAAAGTGAACAGAAAGAATATAGCCAAACACTGAAGAAAAGCTGTGTTTTGCAGTTCACAGGAGAGCCCACTATCAAATCCTTCCAGGCTTCATCCTGCTTTACAGGAGTGGCTCCAGTCAATACACACTTGCTGTTTTCACAGCAAACCTTACCAAAACTTAAAGGCACAAATAGGCTGGCCCTGTACTGGATCCAGAGACTGGCTGAGAGCTGTAGTATCCAGTCTTTGTCTCTTAAAGTGGAAAGCAGTGCCACAATGTTCCCCCAAAGAAAATGCAGGACTTAGCAGTAGTGCATGAAGAGGTTTCCTCAAAAATCCTCAAGACCAAAACATCCCACTGCGTACAAAAGTCTTGTCCTGAATTAAGAAAAAGTGTAACAGTTTAATGATTATAAGAGAGAGTCCAAGAGATATGGTTTGGAACATTGTAAAATAATGCCTGGCTACACAAAGCTTTTACCTCAGCTCTAAATAAGGGAGTTTATACTGCAGTTAATATTGGTGCAGATCCATTTTTAGTATGAATAATGGGAAGACAAAATCTAAGCTACCAATAGCTATTGGTGTTTTGAGAATTGTCTGGCAAAGATTTCTTTTGAGCAGGGTTAGGTGGTGTGGCTGTAAACATGCTAGCAGGTAAGTGCAAGAGATGACTTTCCTACCGCTGGATGTGGACCACCATGATCCAGAACTTCTATCAAGCTGACGTTTCATGAAAAATGAAAGAGAAGAAAGGAAACTGAACTAGCAAAATTTGACTGAAAAACTAGGTATGCTTTCCGAAAATGTGACTAATGTAGGAAACAAGACTGCTGAATAAGTAATATTACTTGGCACTTAGATAGCACTTCACATCTTCAAAGCACATACTGACACTAGCAGAATAAATCTTACAATCACCCTGTGAAATATGAGACAAAGATACCAACAGACAAGTCAAACTGCAATCAGTTGTGAGTTCCTGGCTTTAAATCCTATGCTCAAACCAAAAGTTGAGGGTCCCCTCAATAACATGTGAGTTGTATTGTGTATTGATTTAATTATGTGTCTACAACTTCAGCTGTAATTTGATGCTAAGTCAGTCAGTTGTTAGAGCCCATTTTGTAATTTGATGCTACGTCAGTCAGTTGTTAGAGCCCATTTCTATATCAATCATATTATCAAATATATATAAAATCATATAATCAAAATAGAGCATTTCTAGATGAAAGGCAAACTAAGGGAGGAGGCTTGGTAACACATATAAAACAAAATTTCAATTTGTGTCTCATTTTACACATCTGAAATACAATCATCTGTATTGAGTGTACAGTGTATCTGTAAAGGGTGCACTTTACCCTGTAAAAGATCCGTCAGGAATCAGGGGCAATGCATGGCTGTCATCTTCTGAAAGCAGACCAGGTCAAAATTGTCAGCTCATTTTTACAGATGTGAACTGTCTCAGGGTGACAGATGATGTTAAGCTCTGGTCTGGAGGTCCAGAGTATAGGGCTGGGGACAAGCTATTAAGTCCTTACTCTTCTGAATGTGTGGGAGGAGGATTTACCACCTGAGTGGTGACTAAGGCTTTCTCGGTCACAGTCAGGTAGCTGTTTCCTCGCTCCCTCCAACCAAGCAGGAGTCAGAGTGAGTCCAAGGTGTGATGGGGATTGCTTGCTGTTCTGGCTTGGCCAAGCTGCGCTCACTGGCTGGGGAAGGTGGATGTTGAAATGCAACTTATTCTTGCATCTGTCTGTCTTCAGACAACAAAGCACAGTGCAGAGAGAGTTCTCCCACCTGTGCTGTAAGTCAGTAAATAATTCCATTTTTCTTTGGCTGAAATCTTCTGGCAGTACAGATTAGATAGGCATGAGCACATTTCTGAATTTCTGTTAGTTTACCAAGACTGCATAAAATGATGTTTGTCAGCTGACTTCTCTCTGCATGCATGCAGACAATACCTCATTTGTCCAAAGGTCTGCCCGTTCCTTCAAAATTTTTAGATAAATTTGAACTTGCAGAGTTTGTACTACTTCAGCACTTTGCATCATGCAGATGCAGCGTTGTATGTCGTTTTAGGAACATAGCCTTGGTTACTGTCTTGAATATGTAGAAGTGATTGCAGTTGGCTGTTGTAAGACAGTCATTAACGCTATAGAATTATATTAGTAGTTGATAACTTCCCTGTCCGCTGCAGCAGATGTCCTGCATTCTGCATAGTCTGTGGTTCTTCTGCATGTTTAGAGCTCTGGTTAACATCACTGAAAGTTTAGTGCAAGGAACAAGCACAAGATGTGCTGTGGAAAACCAAGACACAGAGCAGGTAAAAGTGACACAATCTGTCTCAAAATTTTGAATGATATTATTGACTAAAACAGTTTTTGAGTTAGGAGTTAGATCAAAAGATGGATGGTCTTTAAATATAATCAGTCTGAAAGAGGTTTTTACGGGAACAAGTGACTTCATTTATTCTGAAACAGGGTGGGGGGAAATAAAATCCAGTAGTATAAAAATGCAGATAGCTGCACGTTCGGTAAGGCAGTACAAGGTTTCTCCCTTAAATAATGTAATTGCCTACAAGTTTAACAGTGATGCTGCAGCTAATCACTAGAAATAATGTAGGCGTGATAGATAAGCTTGGAGTTGAAAAGTTCTAACAATGCAAACATAATATCCTTGGGTTTGGATGACTGATGAGAGTCCATACAAAGAGCAGTAGTACAAAAAAAAAAATTGGGCTTGAGTAAAGCAGACCTTGAAGGAATGCAAAATGAGACTCAAAATATCTGTCTGAAACTCAATAATGTGTATATAGGGAATCAGAAGTGAAGGAACAGAAAGTGGTTGAAAAACACTCAGGGTTTGGGCAGGGTCTAATGAAAAGTCTTTTCAGTAGAGTCAGAAGAGCAACAGGACC
Organism: Falco peregrinus; assembly: GCF_023634155.1. Taxonomy (NCBI): domain Eukaryota; kingdom Metazoa; phylum Chordata; class Aves; order Falconiformes; family Falconidae; genus Falco; species Falco peregrinus. The sequence continues at coordinate 71,825,658 of NC_073726.1, forward strand.
CTGTATGGGTAAGTAAAGGACAGAAGTAATATGTAAGGGAAAGAGAGATGTTGGGGGGGCGGGGGGTGGGGGAGGAGATAGTCGATAGTCTGTAAGGGGAGAACAGAGTTATAGTGTGTACAGTAAAAACTCATTTGTTTGCAGTTTGTTAAGCTAGAAACCCAGACGTGCATGCGATGCCACATTTTCTTATGCATTTATTTATGTGGTTACTGAACTGTACGCTAGCCTATACAGCCATATCTGAGGGGAGATAGTTATCTGGGGCCGTTCATATTTGCCATACCAGGATGCCTGGCAACTCAGTTTGCTAATTTTGTGAAAAGTCTGTTCCATTAATGGTATTCCACTGTAATCAGAAAATAGCAATATACACCCTCTGCTGAAGTCAGGAAAGAAATACCAGTGTAAGAAAGATAACATGTGTCAGGTCTGTACCTGTATGTTTGATTTTGTGTTATCCACAACACCACCGGACTTTCTCCCTCTGCCAGCCTGGTTTATGAACAGAAACAGTGCTATTTCCAAGTACTTCTCACCAGAAGAATACCAAGTCAGGAAGCCAGTAGATGGGTAGGATTGTTTGAGGTAGCTGAATGACTCCTAACTTATCATCACCTTTGACAACTCTGTTAGCTTCTCTGTTTTTCCATGTGTAAAATTAACATTGCACTTTTGATAGGACTTCTGTGAGGTCTAGTAAATTAGGGTATAAGCAGAAATATATTCCTCTCATTTTAAGGCAGAAATTTTCCATGCCAATGCATGAAGATGGAATACCTTGGTCATGACTGAAATTGGGAAACAGAGCAAGAGGAAGTCTGGAAATTTTCTGGTAGAAGCTGCTGACTCTGGTTTCCCAGTACAACTGACCCTAGGGGCAGCAGTGGAGGTGGATCTGGCACTGCTTGCAGTGGTACTTTAGGGTAGCGGTATGGCGCACTGCATGATTGACCATCACTGCCAGTCAGCAGTGCATCTGCTTTCATAGCACTCTGCTCAAAATGTTCTTTTAAATGTAAGAGTTATACTGTGCCTCCTGTGCGCCTGTTTTGCTGTGCTCTGGTGTTTGCTCCCTGCACTGCGCCAAATGGAATGAGCAGTATGGCCCTACATGAAATCACAGAGGAGCAGGAGTGTGGTAACTCCCTAGAAATCCTAGGACTTGTCACTGGATCTCAGAGAAGGGTTTGAACCCTGATCTGCAGGTTTCTGCTTCTTGAGCTGTAAGAAAGTGGCCATTTGTGCTTCAACCTTGAAAACTGGTTGTGAAATAGTAGGTTACGGTGAGTAGGCATGTACTGACAGCATAACATACTGTTGAGAGGGGTCAACCTTCTATTAGCAAGCTATCCTAAATGCCTGAATAGCATTTTTCTTTTGCTGATATTCAAGATCTTTGCAAAGCATGTTAATTAAGGAATATCTAAATGGTATACTTTCAATTTATAACAACTGATGCAGAGAGGTGAGAAAGCACTCCTGTTGCGTTAATTTTCCCCATGAATGAAACCTTGTTTCTATGTTAAATAATTTGTTAGAATTTGAGTTAAAACTTCTGAAGTTTCATATCGCCTCAGACTCAGAAATCGTTGCACAGTGAATAGTTGTAGTTAAACATGCCATCAAAATAACACGGCTTCCTAGCAAAAAACTTTGCATCTGTGAAGCTCTGGTATTGAAGGTAATGGTTTGAGAGAATGCAATTTTAAAACATGGAAATATTATGTAAAATCAATAGATGTACAGGGTACTATTTATTTCTCTGATATATCAGGTTGTTTTTTTATTCTATCAGCAGCAGGTGTTAAATTCTACTAAACCAGTGAAAAATAGAAATAAATATTTAATTTACTGTATCTATCAATTATACAAAATTGGCTCATGAAATATTAAAGTATCTTTTAAGAGATTGCAAGTAGGAACAGTACTTAGAAAATCAAATTCCTTAACAGAAACTTAATAAAGATGTGGGAATAAACTAAGCATGAATTTAGGGTTGTAGGTCCTGGAATTTTTTTTGTTGCTTTTAAAGGTGGCAAGGCCTACTGATCATGCCTATCTAATTTGAAGGTGTATGCTCGTGACAGCAGGAATGTGAAATTAGACTTCTAAAGAGGAAGATGTTGAGTAGAAAAATACACTAGGACTATGTAATCTTGAACATCAATAAGTTATCTCAAAACACTATGGACACTTATCTGAATGAACCTATTTACTCATAAGGAACAGGAATACAGTGGAAAACAAAGAAGCTTAACAAAAGACGGCCACAAACATAAGTGAAATACCTACTGAGGTATTAAAGTGGGACAAAAATTAGTCATGTTTGCCATAAGGATGTTATGGATAATTTCCTTACTGATAAACTGGGTGTTAAGACACACTGAGATTAATATAAAAACATGCACTAACTTTTAACAGATCATGTACTAATAGTGCTGATGCTGTATTTCAAAGTGTTACGTCATTAAGTGCAGATAAACAGGCTGAAACCCAAGCTGGCTGCCAGATTGCATGGTGCTGCATACACATTCCACACTGAGCTAAACAAAACTGCTTATTCAAATGTGAACATTTATGCTTGTGTTTAACATTTTCCCTTCCGTATGAGTTTAAGTTCTTAACTGCAATTTAAAAGGTCTTCTTAATAAACTTTGTCAGTCTTTTCTCAAAGGAAAATATTTCTGTTACAATATGACCATAGGATATGGTCCTATTTACTGTCCCTGGTTCTGGGCTGCCCAGTTCAAGAGAGACAAGGAATTGGAGGGGTGTCCATTGGAGGGCTACCAAGATGGTGAGGGGACTGGAGCATCTCCCTTATGAGGAACAGCTGAGAGAGCTGGGCCTGTGTAGCCAGGAGAAGACTGAGAGGGGATCTTACCAGTGCATACAAATATCTTAAGGGCGGATGTCAAGAGGATGGGGGCAGGCTCTTTTCAGTGGTGCCCAGTGGCAGGACAAGGGGCAACAGGCACAAATTGCAGCAGAGGAAGGTCCATCTGAATATGAGGAAAAACATATTTTCTTTGAGGGTGACAGAGCACTGAAACAGGCTGCCCAGAGAGGTGGTGGAGTCTCCTTCTCTGGAGACACTCAAAAGCTGACTGAACACAATTCTGTGCAGCCTGCTTTAGGAGAACCTGCTTTAGCAGGAGGTTGGGCTACATGATCTCCAGAGGTCCCTTCCAACCCTGACCGTTCTGTGTTTCTGTGATACATCAATATTCTTCAGGCATGTGCTCATTTCCGTGGTGTTCAGAAAGAGAGCTCCATGGCTTTTTCCAACTTGCCTCTGTGGTTGCCTGCAGAATTTTTGGTGAATTGCACAAGTAATTTGAACTTCCTTGGTAGGTACCTGGATTACTTGAAGCCTGTCTCCCAGGCTTTCTGTGCTCCTTTGATTTGTGTTGCCAGAGTGCAAACCGTGGTGGGAAGATGTTGAAAAGAACAGAAGATATTCCCTTCTTTGGAACTATACTTTGGAATTTCATTCTCTGAGAAGTGTTCCTGATTTATGTTTTTTTTAAAATTCCCTTTCTGAAATGGTAGGTTTTAATTTCAGCGTCTCTCAGATAAACATAGTCAGGCACAAGAAATTGTCTTACTTTATAGTTACCAGAGACAATAGCTTTCCCAGAGCTGTCTGTAATAGTCCTGCTTTTAAGAGAGCTTTTTCAAAGGCACAGATGACAGCAAAGTCCGTAGTCTTCATGGCAAGTCAACAGGGATCTGACATCTGATTGTCATTTGCACCTTTGATGTTTCTTCCCCTTTAGCATTTGCGCTATAAAGTGATTTCCCTGCAGTGTACAACTGCAGCTGATTTCTCAAATTGAGTTCTCCCTAAATCTAAGATGTAGAAAAAATTTTGTCAAGCAGAAAGTCTTCTGTCCATCACTTTGCAGTTACACTGCCAATCCAATGTCCAATTTACCAGCCTATCCCAAACATTGCAGAGGTGAAGTCTTGTAGCTTATCAAGAAGATTTGTTAATTCATCCCTAGCCGACCAAAGAAGAAAGAGATTATGATGTTCCATATTCTGTGCAGCACATTAAACTTAAATTATGCAATACAAAATTATGAATCATGTATCTTCAAAAGCCTTCTTCCCACTGGTTCTGGATAATGGACATGTAGAGAGCTCAAAGGAAACACAGAGCCTTCCGCATAAATGGAGCTGTGAAATGAACCCAAGCCCCAGAATGAGAAAGCAGCTTGGTGGGGTGTGGTGGAGGGGATGCCATGTTTCTCATGACTTCTGGTCCCCAATAAGAGGAGGGGTAGCATTTTCAGGTCGTGCCCTGATAACAAGATACCATATACATGCCGTTGATAGCTAGCTGGTTACATTTATATTGTAATCAGGTACTGTATGTTCAGCTACTCTGGATATAAGCAAATGTAGCTTCACAGCAGTTTGCTTGGTTGCCCGTTGCAGCACGGTTGCAGCTTCGAGGCAGGCTCCTCTGGGAACTTCAGCTGGATGGACCCTGTGCAATTGTAATGATGCCATTTCCAGCATTTTCTGGTGCCTGGGTTAGAATTACAGCTCACTTAGCTTTAAACTAGCTGTCTCCAGAGTGTACTGCAGAAATGCTGGTTTGTTGCTTAGAAGGAAACCAAAAAAAATCCTAGTAAAATAAAGAGCTACTCCATGCTTTTGAACAACTTCTTGGCGAGTTCATTTGCAGGGACTTGCTTATGTTGGGAGGTAAGAACTGAAGGTAGGAGAGAAACCTAGGAAGAAAGTAATATTTTTTTCTTTTGAAATGTTAAAGAGATTAACTAAAAAAGAGTGTTAGTGAGGGGTAAAGAGAAGCCTTTATGTTTGAAGGGTTCCTGTGCCTTTTTTACTCCCTAAGAATACAGTTTTGGAGTGAAACACAGGAACATACAGAGCTCTTTGCAATCTGTGTATGAAAATGCTGCAGATGACAAAAAATAATTATTAATTAGGAATATTGATGCATTTTGTTACTTAGGAGAAGGGTTCTGCCAGTTGAGGTTATTGTCTGATGTCTGGTTTGTGAAAGACAGAAGCAGGATAGGATCTGAGACTGAGTGGAATTTTTAAATGGTGGAAGGCAAAAGGAAGAAGAGAATCTGTTCCAGGTTGGAAGGAGGCAACTAATATGGCATTTGAGGTATCAGTGATATGTTTTCTGTTATTCCTGGCTGTGACTCTGGTGTGGCTTGTAGGTTTTCTACATTTTAATTTGCTAGATTAGGTGGGACATCACATAAAGAGTAAAGTAGTCAGTGAAATGTAGAAAGATTTAGATCATCATGATAATACAAAGCTTGCAGATGCCTTTCCACAAAATGTGAGTTGCTACAGCACTGATTTTTATGTTAATTTACTGGTGAATAATTTAAAAAGACCTGTTTATTTTTTAATAGAAAAGAAAGATATAAATTGGCTGAGTGTTCCTAATGTTACTTACAGCTGCCATTGAGCAGATGTTAGGGATTCTTAGTGGTATGCTAGACCAAAATAAGTTTTATGAATAAACAAACAATTTCTTTTTACTACCAACTCTTTCAGGCTGATTCTCTCCCAAATTGACAATAAATGGCTTTTTAAAGTCTCCTCATAAATAATTACCTTTCTTGTGCCACTTTTTTCTAGGCACTTGGATTTTAATTACAATGATGAACTGTTTTAATAAGTTGTTAAATAATTTTATCTTTTTAGGGCTGAATCCATTTTCCATTTCTCTGACTTCATTGGTTCCTGGGATTTTAATTCTTTTAATTCTTGCTAGTTCAATTGATGTTGCACTTTCACTCCCCTTTGTAAATTCACATTGGAGAAGCGAATAGCAAACAGCATACAGCAGCATCTTTTTATTCTTAGCTCTATGCACACACCCCCATCTTAGTTTGCTGGTTAACAATGGTCTCCTGTTACTAGTAGCCGTTCTGTTTAACTCAGTCATGTTGATCACAGAAAGTTCAAAAAGATAGGTAATTAAATGAAGACAATGTGTTTTTGCTTCGGGCTAATATCTGAGGGCCTCAAAGCACTGTACAGATTTCTAGCAAAGTGAATACTGTGCTTAGTTGATAGATCAGGGATATGCAACACTGCTATACTTCAGGCCAGTGTTTTCCAATGTAAATACTTATTAGATACCTTTGTATGTGATTTGATGTAGAGAAATGCTGAACACATCATTCCTTATAAGTTCAGCTATGATTCAGTATCTGTAAAAAAAAGCTGCATTATTGCAATGTGCACGTCGTTATTGGAACGTGGGAGAAAAGAACCAAGTGGCAAGTTTTTAAGCTTCCTCATTTTTAGTCTCCTGGCATTATCAAGATTTACTTAATTAAAAGTGTCTGCTATTAAAAACAAAAGCCCCACAGATCATGTTAAAACTTTCATAATCTTCTTTCAGATTATGTATGAAACATGGAACATGGTGGTATGTCTCATGATCCCACTCCTGACACTGAATAACTGCAGCCACTACAGAAATATTAATATCAATTTAGATATTGTAAGAAGTCATAGTTAAAATGGTGGATCTTGCAAAGCTTTACTTTTATCAAGTTAGGGTCTGTCTGTTCACATTAAATATCTGTTTCTTTGGGGTGCAGCATTGGGTGGCTTTGCTTACCGTTATGCTCCGTATGACCTGAACAGAGCATGCTTAGGACCAAGCTCAAATGGAGAGAGTACTGCAAGTTTTTGCTATTTATGTCAGAAGCTTAGGATTACAGAAGGGAAGGTGCAGACCAGGTGGTCGTGCTTCCTGATGTGATGGTGACCCCATCCATCACTACCACGGCAGGTTGGCAAGTGACAACTCGGTAAAACACAGGTAGTGTTTTGCTTGACCACTTCTATTTCTGAACGTGTAAGTGTGGATAAGAAGCCATTGATACCAAAGTGAAGCTCTGAAATATTGCCATGCAAAGCTACAAACTTTAGATAGATTTTTTTTTTTCTGTAAGAAAGACATAAAATGTACTGTCTCAATGAATAGTGACATTTAATAACTTGCCACTAAATACCTATGAGGATATATATACATCTAACACAAAGACAGTTTGATCCTCAATTTCTTTCATTCACAGTATTTCAGTAAAAAGATTGGAATGCCAAAGTACAAAATTAGAACATATATTTAGTGTAGGTTTTTTAAAATGTAAGCTTATATATAAAATGTAGATTTGAAGATTGAAATACCGTCTTAATCTCACCAGTGAACTAATGAAATGTGCATTTCTATATCAGTTTCAATTATTTTTAACCAAAACCCAGGCAGTTGTTTAATCAGATTGTTGGTACTTTTGGCTTGAGATCTCACCATGACTGTGGTCCATGACCAGCTCAGCACAGAAGCTGTTGACAAATGGTGGTGGAGAAACAATGCCCCAGCATGTTAAATACCTTATTATGAGTTGCTGTCTATTTCTGACTATGCTTAAGGGTCTTTTTGATTTCCTTCATTTTTTTTTAAAGTACTGCTCAGAAGATTGTTATGCCAGAAAAGTCTGACTGAATTTATCAGCAACATGCCTTCATAAAGCATCCCTTTGAAATAAAATTATTAGTTTTGCCATCTAAGCATCGTTAATAATACAGTGGGGGGAAAAAAGGATTTCTTAAAAGACCAGAAGAGTCTTTCCCTGTCCCCAGCAGAGAGTTGCCTCCTGCTTGGAGTGTGGCTGCACAGTTAGGGGGTTTGGTTGTGTTTTTCTTGAAGGGGACTGGTAGGCTTTTTGGTATTCATGCTACCTGAAGAGCTAGAAACCTTGTAAAACAACCCTACTGACAGTGGTGAAAACATCTGTCAGTCCTGGAACTTCTCACCCACATTGCAGCATACACATGTGGGCTTTTGCTGTTTTGCCAGATGTCAAATTATCAAGTTGGAGAAAGAAGAAGGAAACACTCTGAGGGGCAAAAACTTCTGGGAAACAGGAGCCGTGAGTAAGATTGGTACCTTTCAAAACCAAGCATAGCTCGTCGTTTTACTGTGCTACCTTATATGTAGGTAAGGCCTTCCAGGGTGTTACCCTTTGGGTATTCGTTGCATCAAGAGAATGCCCAACACATGCACCCAGGGATCCATGACAGAATCTACATATTTGTAAATTGATTGTACTGAAGGCTTTCGAGTATCATAAAAATTAAACTAAAAGTGCCTAACATTTTCCTAGTGATTGCATGGGAGTGGATTATTCAGCCCTCTATGCAAGCTCCTAAGTAACCTATTTTACCTGATCAGTAAAAGCCAGGAGGAAACAAGGACATCCATCACAGATGAATCCAGTGAGATCTGGCATCTTATATGTTTTTTTCAGGCAAAGCCTAAAGCTTGACATTGGCCATGAAATGCTCTTGAGAAATGCCTTTGGTGCTGGAAATCCACCCAGTGCTGAAGCTTCCAGCTGTGCCAGCTGCCCTTTTATGTGTAGGGAACAGTGTGGAACAGGGGCTGATGCTGGCTGTTTGTCCTCTGCATGACAAAGGGGCTAGATGCTGGACAGATTCTGACGGTGGCATTAAGACATGACTTTTAAATCTCAAAAATCAATCCTGCCTTTCTCTGGGTTAGGGTTGGAACAGACTCTTAAACTGCTTTTAGCATGAGGTGTTGAAAAACACTCAAAATGACATTGAAGTTTCATGATTTTGGCTGTATAATGTATAGTTTTTTTAAAAAATCTTTAAAATTCATAGCACCTTCTTGATAAAGTAGACTGATTTTCTACTTGCTCTGTTCAGTGTGGAGTATTTCCAAATGGGTTTTAAACAGCTATTTCTTCAATTTGAGTAATTTTGTTACAAGCTAATAAAGAATATGTAAGCATACCTGAGTTTTAATGTTAACATATTTGTTTCAAAGTTGGTATCAACATTAAAAAGCACAAAGCTAAATGTGATTGCTAAAATGTGGTATGCAATATGCCACGTAGTGCTGTGATTCTAAGCAGCCATGCATATTTATTATTTTCTTCCAAATTGCAGTGCTATTACTGGTAGATATATCAGGGTTTTAGCCTCAGTCTGTAATAACGTCATGTACTGGACAACATTTTGTGAGACTGAGATGTATTGATCCAAACCCAAGAATGCCAAGAGGGAAAAAGCCTGACCTAGATCAGTGCTGTTTTAATTATATCACAGTTTAGGATAGTTTATCATTGTTCAGATTAGTTTAAGTGTGAACAAGTAAATGATGCAATACAATTCAGTGTTTGTAACAGAAGCTTAATGAGTTAGATTTTCAAATCAAATCTAGTTTCTCCCACAGCATTTTGCTTTTTCACCCAGCCTAGCAGGAGCATGTGGCTCAGTACTGAGAACCTGAGTGCCTGCATCTAACCTGAAACAAGAGACTCAACTTTTTTTTAGCAGCAACCTGTGTGTTACTGGCAAAGGAATGAGAATAAATGTTATGGTTCCTTCTCAAACACGCAGCATGCCTTTAGCTGCTGTATGTGGGACACTAACACTGCCAAAGCAGGGAAAGTCACCATTCCTTTCTTAGCCCCTGACCATGGCCATATACTTGTGTTTTATAACCTTTAGCTTTTTTTAACCAAATGGTGACTTTTGGATACTAGGGCAATCTGCAAAACTCAGCCATCACTATTTTTGCAGCAAGGAGTCGGAATGAGGTGTTGAAAGATACGACTGCCTCTTTTGTAGGTAACTGCTGTGTAATTGTGGGGACGGTGGCAGTGATGGCAGAGAGGGAGCAGGTCTGCTGCTTTGTGCCTCCATGCGTGCTGCAGAGCACTTCCACTAGATTTTATGCAGGTACTGCAGCTACTTTCACCACTAGCACACTATCTATGCTTTTTTCGATTGTTTGTGGTTCTTCTACTCCCTTCCCCTTATCCTTCAGGTATTTTGGTAGCTCATGGAACAGCCACATCTTAAAGCCAATGGTAACCAATACTCTTTTATCTTCTTGTACCACTACTGCTACTCCTTTGACCCTGTTCACTCCTCTCTCCACTGGATAACATGCGCCACAGCTACCTGCTTCTGTTTGGTCATGTGTATTGTGCTGGAGGAGGCCACAGATTAGGGCATTTGGGGCCGGAGCTGTGCCACCAGCACTGCCTCCTCCCGTGGGTGCACACTGCGGTGTGCTCTTGGGCTGAGCTTGTGCTAGAGCAGAGAGGAGATTTGCACGGTCTCTTGTATTTTGTGCCTTACTCAAAATCCGAAGAGTTGTGGCAAAAAATAGCCTGCAGAGTAGTCTGTAAAGGAAGACAGGATTGCAAGTGGCTAAGTTGAGAAGAAAGGTGTATTTTTTCCTCAGTGATTTAATAGTAATTTTAGGATTAGGTGTTGGAATGTATTGATTTATTTCTTCTTTCTACCTTTGGCTTGTCATGTGTCATTAGGCAAACTGTATAACCAGTTCCAGTAATGCCATCTGCAAAATTAAGTAAGGTTAATATAGGTCATACACTGTAAAGCCCTTGAGTGTAATACATGGTACACAGTTTTAAAGAAGAAAAATGAGATCTCGGTAAAGAAACACGATATTTAACAAGCAGATAACAATCCAGGAATTCCTTAAGCTTCCCTGTGGTCCTACTAGTCACTCTTGGAAAGATATCCTGCTGCTGCTTCTTCGGAGAGGAAGAGAAATGGCTGTTCCAGCAGCACGTAATTGCCTGTGCTGCTCCTGCACCCTGGCATCTCCCAACACTGCTTCTGCCTGCTGCAACATGGGAGGGGACTGGAGCATGTTTCCTCCTGTGCTTTAGTGTGGTTTGAAGCCTAAAGCCAAGAACCACCATTCACAGGGATTCCAGCTGTGGCCTTTGAGCCTGGAGCACGTGTCAATTATTTATCTTCTCTTTCACCATACCAAATAGGGATTGGATTGGAAGGAATGCTCTAAAAATAGCAAAAGCCCATGCTATATAGCCAAGCAACAGAAGGTGGTATGGATCTTTCTGTTGAATCTTCTAAAGAAACACATTTTAAATGAATACACAAGAAACTAATACTAATTAAGTAACAGTATTCTGTGGAGACCTGTGGTAGGCACTATAATAGTGCATTAGCAAGCTATGCATAATTCAGCAATGCTGAATTCTTTCAGGTGTCATCTACAGGGGATTTTGCATAAGTATGGTCTTAATAATTTGTCCCTTCGTGTGCATGTGTAAGTGTTCCTAAAGGCATCATTTGGCCTGCATAACACCTATTACTGGAAGTGGTATGCAAGAGAGGAAGCATCCATTGAGTGTTGAAAACCAAGCTGAGATGATAGGATGGGTCATTAGAAAGGTTATCTTACTTGTAAACAGACATTAAACATGTAGCCCTATGATGTGATTTTTTAAATATTCTTTCCCCCTCCATGCAGGCACTTTTCCAAAAGGTATTGCAAAAAATAGCAGTTCACAAAAGACCAAGTTATAAGCTAGCATTTTAAAAAATGGTCAAATGGACAGGCATGTGAAAACATGCATAGGCATCTAACCAAGTGGTCTGGCAGTGGAGTTAAAGCTACATGGTGAGCTACTGCTAAAGTGAGTTGTCACAGTTTTGTATTCTCTTCTCAGTGGCAAAGTTAAGCTAGCAGGGAAAGTATTTTATCTTGCTGCTGGAGTAGGATAAGGACATGTAAGTGGACAATTACTGACAAGAATTGGCTACTACATTAGCCTTTTATATCTTGCCCTGCCTCATTTTCAGAGGGTAGATAACTTGGTTGCCCCTAGTCAGGCAAATTGTGTGTAAATCCTAAGACCCTTATTTCAGGTACTCATAAAATAGAAAGATGATTTGCTAATGGGACATCATGCACATTTGATAATGTACTATCCTGTCATTGCTTACCTTGTCAGCACAAGCACCAGGGCTTTTTCAGGTCCCCTCAGCAGCATGCTCTTTTTGCCACCAGTCCTAGAAGCCCTGGAAGGGTACGTGTTCACCCTACGTCACCACATATTGCTATATCTGAGTTGCAGCAACCAAGATAGTATTTGTGCTCATTGCAAGTACTTACAAAGTAGTGTGGCATAATTGTCCCTCTGCAAGCGTGTCACTCTAAACTATTGTTTAAAACTGCCAGACGCATCTTTGTTCTTTATTAAGAGTAAGGCAACAACACAGTCTGTAGTTACCAGGAGATAATCATTCCCCAAGGGCATTCGAAGCACTTCACAACCAAAAGGTTGTGATTACTCCACGATTGCTATACTGCTTATTATTCCTTATTGCTTAATTATGGAACCAGAGTGTGCTTCCTGGGTACTGTCATCTAAATAAGATTCTCCAGTTCTCGTGCTCTGCTTCAATGTTACGTGGACTGGGAAGCTTTGTAGCATTTTGAGATGATAGAGGGGATAGCAGAGCGGCAGGCCAGGCTCTTCTGGCCTTCAGGAACCAGGACATTAAATCCCTGCCCTGCCAAATGCTTGCTGAGAGGCCTCGGGCAAGTCACTCATCTTCTGTATACTTCAAGCTTTACACCTGTGCTCAGGTGCTACCACAAGTAAGGCTGTGTGAGTATCTAAAACAGAAATGATGTAATGGACTTCATCTTGACCTTTAGGTATACGCGCTGTGAAGGCACTGATTTTCTTTTTAGCATGCGCACCTTCACCTGGGTTATTCTGAGTGGTCCTTGGTGGATTGCAGTGGCTGAGGGTCGTTTGTGTGTAGGGGGTGAGAGTGCAAGGGAAGAGGGCATTTAATATCTTAAAATACTCTACCTGATTTCACAAGATGTGTGACTGCAGCCCAGGTGGTCTGGCTGCTGATGACACTGAGAGCTCGGTTGCTCTCAGCCAGAGAGAGCCTCTCAAAACAGAGACTGTGGCACTGTTCACGTTTCTTGAGGTTTATTCAGATTTCCATCTCTGGTTAAAGCAAGCTGATGGGGTTTGTGCGTGTCAGGCTGTGATGCTGTAGTGTATCACACACAGGTGGGTTACTAGGTTGGCAGCCAGCCCACCTGAAGTGGGCGCGTGATGCTGCTGTGTTTCAAAAAGGCTTTGATGTCGCCACTCTGGACTGATTCAATGAGTCTTACATGAGTTGCTGCCTTTCAAGGCAGCGCACTGTTGTGGTTACACATTGGAAGAGAGTAGCGAGCAGCACATTTTCCAGGCTCACTGAGCCTACAAATCTACCCTGAAGAACTATTTTTTTGAAGTCTTTGTTTTAATGTTTCATTGAATCATGTAACCTACTCTATGGAAAAGGAAAGCCATCCAGCATGTATTTTAACCTTACAACTTGATTTTTTGGGTGTATACATTTGTAGGAAGATGATAAGATGGGTGATAAAACTCGGTTTGTAAATCATCACCTGTTTCCAGATGAAACTCCTGCTGAAGTTCATTCCTTAGTCTTGTTTTTGAAAATCTGAATAAGAAATAAACTTGGTGAAACTCCCTTACACGGTTGGCGTAAATTCAACTTAATGAGGTGCTTTTTATGGTAGTGGTCAGTTTTTAAATCCCTCTTTTCATTCCTGAAATCTAAACATTAATAGCACCTTCCATTGTGGTGCTCTCTGCTAACATGCGTCTTCTGTCTTCTGCGAGAGGCTGCATGCAGTCCCGCTGGCAGGCTCTTGTGTCATAAATAGAATTTGTTCAGGAAATAAAAATTTATTGTTTTCATTGTTAGAGGATGCTACTAAATTGGCTGTATGTTTGTCTAATAATCACATCTAAAGCTGATTATTCTGGTAATAGCCTTAAGATATTATATAAAAATAAATATATAAATGCACTACTTTTGTACTAATACTAGTTTTTAATCTCTTCTTGTTTCTATGAAGTCTGAATGAGATTTTCAAAATTGAATAATAATTTGATCCGTTAATCTTTTGAAGCTAGTAATTTTATTTTCCCCTCTTTGCAGTCTCTGAGGCTCGCAAATGAATAGAGCTTCATTACTGGAGTCTGCATTTAATAACCATTATCCATTATCTTGTAATTAAGACTCCCTGTAACGAATCATGAGGACAATGCAAAAATACATAGTACATTTCTTTAATGAACTGGAAAATGTTCATCTTGTTCTATTTAGTAATGAGTTGCTGAATAGTCGTTAAATCCACTGGAGAATAGAGCTAGATGGATTTTGAAGACTATCTTGAGTTTGTGGTTAATCTATTAGAATTAAAATTTCATCTTCTATTTTTATCAACAGCTGATTAGAAGTCATTCTGTTTGACCAAATTGATTAGAAGACCATATACAAGGGCAGCTGTTGTTTAATGAAAGTTTTTAATGAAACTGTACCATAGAGACTTGTAATTATAAGACTTATAAAAGCTTTGACTTACCTTATACTAGAAAAAATGAAAAGTATCGCACTGAAGGACTTTAAGTGCTACATTTTGAAAGGGAAATTAAAAATACAATTTGGTGATGTTGAAGTTTCACTTCCACTGTTACTTGTTTTAATATGACTATCAGATGTCCATAGTGTCTCTCTGGAAGGGAGTAGCTGAAATATGTAACTCAATTGTCTCTCCTATGTGCTCCATTCTTTGCAAAGCTCAATCAACTATTAATTGCCTCTCTTGCACGTTGCACTTTCTCTGGAGTTAGAACTTTTTTCACAAATAACTGTTTCTTTTTAGAATGGGAATTGTTGCGGGAGGGTGCAATTTAATTACCAGTGGGTGCCTAGTCAGTGCCTAGGCAGGAAGCCTACGGAGAAAACCGTGGTCTTACAAGACGTGATGCTAGCGATACCATTCGGTTATGTTTAAACCACAAGGCACAGAAACATGCCTGGCTTTGTCTTAACTTTCCACCAGGCTGAGACCTCGCTGTATGCCAATCGACTGTGTCATCAGGAAGATGGGTCTCTGGAGTGTGCCACAGCACACTGTCAAAATGTAATCTAGGCAACTCTTTAGTTTGAGCCAGTAGTGAAACTTTCCTTGCTTACTCTAGGGGATGTTGTAGAGGCATCATCATTCAAATAAGAGAGAAAACGGACCCTAAGCCAAATTTGAAGTGGAAGCAGATGCAGTTCCAATTGACTTAAGTGGATGATGCACTACTACACGATGTTTGAATTATTCCTCTTCTTCTCCCGATTACTTTTGATAATTAATGATCCCACAGTACACCTTTTCTAAGTGGGTTCCCTGGGATGAAGTGCGCCCTAATGCAATTAAAGAAGTTTTGTCATTGTATTGTGTCAGTGCAGGATCATACACTGCAAAGCAAATTTTTTGGTTAGTTTCTTAGCTTTTTTGTTACATTGTGCTACAGGATTCATTTTAAGCTAACCTGGAACAGCAAGAATGCACAAGAGCACGACACAAGTATTCAGAACAGGCAGCGGATAATATCATTCACAAGTGAGAAACCAGGAAAAAAAAAAATAAGCCAAGGCTAACTCTCCTTCCTTAAATAATACGGATGTTTTGACCTTGTTACTGCATTATATTGGACCATGGCTTTTAAGTAGAGTAATTTGCAATGTTACAACAGCAAAATGCATGAGAAGGGGGATTTACCTTTGTTTATGGTATGCCACAGCTGGTTTTGTAAGTACACGTGGGATTTCTTTCACTTCAAACAGCTGTGGGAGATACAATAGTAGGCTGTCAAATATGAGACTAAATAGAGTAAAATTCAATGAAAAAAAAAAGAAAATTGTTTCTGTTTAGAAAGATCCATGTGGAAATAATAAAATTGTGATTTATGTGCAAAATTTGCTTGGAGGAAATAATCCCCATTGTTGTGGTTAATCAGACACATTCCTATTCATGTATATATACATACTTATTGAGTGTCCATACAGGAACATATATTATGTTGGACTGACCTGAAGACATTGTTGATCTAATAGCTAAAGCAAAGAACTAAGAGCTGGGATGTTCCTTTAGCTGCTGGGATGTCTGACTTTCTCTGAAACCAGATGGGTATCATCCTGCTCTAGCCTCAACCAGAGCAAGGTTAGCACCGACACCACAGGGACGTACGTGTAAAGGAATGCTTCCTAATTGTTGTGAAGAATAAGAACATCTTTGGAGGGAGTGAACTATGTATATGCAGAGTGCTTCTTGTTCTAAAACTACAATAAAGCTTTTTACTTCCTTACAGGTTCTGATTTTATAAAGACATCTACAGGAAAGGAGGTGGAAAATGCAACCTTTCCAGTCGGAGTAGTTATGATGAGAGCCATTAGAGAATTCTACTGGCAAACTGGCAACAAGGTAATTCTCACTATCTTATAAAAATTAACCAAACACGCTCACTCAGAAAGAAATGAAAGTGTAATCGCTTCAAAATGCAGTACATATAAATCCACATAGATTAGCTTCCATGGCTATATGAGCAATAGGTAATGGGACTTCTCTCTTGTATGCCTCATTGGATTTGCTAATATTTGTATACTTAAAAAACCCCCAAAAGCCAACAAAACACTTTTGGCTTTCCTTCCTTGAATAAGTGTCACTTCATTCCTTAAAAGTTCATGAAATTTGATGCATCCCTTGCTGCATTTGGATTTGTTTTGTTTCACCATTTAAGGTATTTAAATGTTCATCTCCATTAATAACAGGGCAAATCTTGAGCTGACCGTGACTAGTGTACTCCCACAAACCTCTGCGGAGCTATATAAATTTATAGCCATCAAGAGTCTGTCCAGTGTACACAACTGTTTTTTTAAAATTTTTTTCTGGCAACCCAAGGGATAAATTCTGCCCTTTCCTCCCTCGCCAGAGGGGCTTTCCAAGGGGACAAGAAGGCATATCCAGTTGGATCCTGTTGTTTGGGAGGGAGGGAGGGAGGAAGGGACAGGGCCTGGAAGAACATTATGTTCTGTTACAGAACATTTTTGTGTCAAACCACTGTCAAGTGAGGTCAGTGAAAGCAAAGAGCAGCAGGAACCATAGGGCAGAGCCAGTGATGAACTCTCTGTGCATCCATCCTTGCACTGAAGCAATGAGACAGGAGGAGGTTATACAGGAACGCTTAAGTCACCTCTCACCTCCTTTATCCACAGGCAAGTGGGGGCTGCCAGTTAGATCTGGTGCTGGTGTTCAGCAGAGGGCTTTGTCCTCGCCTGCAGCCTCAGGGAAGGAAACTGTATCCCTAGCTGAGACCCTCTCCCCATTTCTGGGTCACCCTTCTGTCCTCTCCACCTCACCTTTCTGTCCCTTCTGCAGGTGGCCTTTCAAGGTATGATGTTAGGACATGGGATGAGAAGTGGGATATGGGCTCAGGTGGCTTCAGGGGCTGTTGGAGTTTGAGGAGCACACGACAACAGGGTAGACGTGTCCATCTGCTCTCTGTAGTCATCTAGATGAGGCCAGTGTGGATCCCTGGGCTGTCCTCACTCCTCCGTTCCCCAGCCTGCATCTCTCTCTGCCACGCAACTCAAGCAGCTCCCATCGTCTTGCTTCTGCGGGAGCATCCTCACTCCTGCCAGGCTGAGCCATATCCCTGGGACCACGTGACTCACCTCAGTGCCTGTGCTGCTCACGGCAGCTGTGTGCCAGAGCTTGGGCTCTGCTGCATTAACACAGCTTTGTACCTATAATTGGATATAAATGTTGAATTCACCTTTTTCTTTAAAAGGATGCATTCATGGTATAAAATGTGTTATTAAGAATGAGTGGTTATGTCTGTGTGCATGTGTGTGTCAGTGAATTAGATGTAAACTGACTTTATGTGATTTTATTAACTGAAGACAATATTATCAGTGACAAGAGATTTCTAAATGGTTTCTTTAACAAACTAATTTTGCTGCTGTAGGGATGCTTTCTGGCAAGGCGTTGGCTGGGAAAAACAGGTTAATACAGAAATTAAACTTCTTCGAGGAAAGGAACAAGTTGCAGAGTAACATTTATTGAATGATAAGCTGTGGTGGTGATATGAAAAGTGTGCAATATAATGGGAAATAATCTTTTCCTGTCATTATTGAAAGACATACATAAATTGGTTTTTCTGTTGGGAAAACCCCCAATCCAGAAAAACTTATTACTTTTAATAATATAAGGTGAAGAGAAAATTCTTGAGGAGATGAACTTATTAAGCAAAATAATGAAATGCTGTGAAACAGCAGGAAAGTGGTAGCTGGACTTTGTACAGCTCTTGAATTAAATTCCAACCCCCCTTCCTTTTTGCGTTTTTATGGCAGTCAGATGTGCCATTTGGAAAGCGGGTAAATGGAGGAGAGGACAGGCTTGTCTTTGTCAGCTTTTTTGCAAAGAAAAGAGCTTTCCGAATTTGCTAAAAGGAGAAGGAATTCTGCATGATGTTTTTAATTCTCTTATTAACTCTATTTTACTTGTTTTTGCCACAGATTATCTCAAAAGAGCTGTAATATTTCTAGGAAGAAATCTAAATTTGAATTTCATTAGAATTTCTCTTCCTGAGGGAAAACACATTCCCACTATTTTAATTTATTGTCTAGAAGATGCTTTTCCAGTTGCTGTGTATTAAATTCCTTTTGAAAATCTAGTGTTAACAGATGTATGCATACACTCGTGCACCCATCCATCCACAAAAAACAGTGTTCATGTTTTGGATTTATCAAGCTTTTCCTGTTATTGTTCTTTATAATCTTATTGGAAACATGCTGTTATCACAATGCTTCATTATGAGAGAAGGATTTATTCTGTGTTCGTTTGTCCTGAGATCACTATAAAAAAAATATGACCAAACGATTTAAAAACAGATGCTTTTGGTTCCACTGTTATATCCATAAGGCACAAAAAAATCCTCAATACAGTGAGGTTTCAGGAACATATACACGGAAATCAGAACGATAATTCTTGCAGAAGGAGGCTGATGGGAAGGAGTACCCAAGCTAAAGGTTTGTGGCAGAGGGAAATGTAGAAGGAATCACTGTGCGCTACAGTACAGATCATTCAGATTTTTATTTTTTTTTTAGTGCAGAAAAGTATTCCTAATTCTTGTTTTTGAAGAGTTCAGTAATCTGCTGCAGGCCAACATTTCGGCTAATGCAGGTGACAAATTGTTTTGTACGGGGTTTGATATCTGCATGTCACAAGCTCTGCGTCAGAATGAGATGTGTTTAAATGGCACGTAACCAAAAGACTGGCATGAGGCATACATGCCAAGTCACCTCCGTGCTGGCTCTGCACTGCAGGTTGATCATGGCATTCAAGGCATGCTTCACCTCAAAGATAGGTTCTTCTTGGCATGTATGCCTCTGCATATGTGGCATTTCACCTGACCGTGTATGAGACATATGTCACATCAAGTGTCTGAAAGCATATCCAGAATGTATTGGGAGACAAGTTTTGCAGTTCCTGTGAAACACAAAACTTTCAATTTATGGTAAAGACAGACCTAATTTAAGTCTCATTTAGAAAATTTTAGTAAAAATTAAACCACTGATAGGTTTGAATATGCAGCCCAGTCATGTATAACTGTAGTGCACAGGCGTTTTATAATGTACAACCATCTCTCACTGCTCTCCACATGAGTTGGCTGGCTCATGTGCTTTATTTCAGCACGTTTAGTGTTATGTTATTGCACGTATATTTGTTGTTATATATTTGGAATTAGTTTGTGACGTGGGCAGTAGGTGATACACAGGCATCCCAGGTTCTGCCTGAATCCCTCAGCACTACAGGCAAAGTACTCCCATTAGACCTCAAGCCCAGCTCCTGAGAAAGTGCACTGGGGTCAAAGAAAGCATTACTCCCTCAGTTGCTGTCCCTCGTGATGAAAATGTTATCTTTCGCAGTGATGGCTGTGGCTTGATAGCTCTCAGCGCTAGTCCAGAGTTTATACTGTTTGCAGTCAGATACATACCGAGCAGAGTTGTTACGTACACCACAGGCACTTAGAGACTGCAGGTGTACAAATGCTGATTGCTCTTCTAGGGTTACTGATGAATGAAAATGTGTGTTGCACTTCTTTTTTCCTATATAAAGGTTGGATTTAAACCTGCTGGGGGCATTCGGACAGCAAAAGAAGCTATTACTTGGCTTATGCTGGTGAAGGAGGAACTGGGAGTGGAATGGCTAACACCAGAGCTCTTTCGCCTGGGTGCCAGTAGTTTGCTGGAAGACATTGAGAGACAGGTTAGTTGTTTAACAGTTTCCAGCTTGGTGGAGAGAAAAAGTAGTCTTTCTAAATGTGCTGGCTTACTGTTTTTGCAGAATATTCTTTTTGGTGCTGTTTAAAAGATAATAGAGCATACATATAACTAATTATTAATGATAGGTTCACTTCCAGCCCAGTGTTTCTTTAAATTTGGCCTGTCATTTACAGACATTTGGGACTGTCATATTCCACCAGCTGGCAAGTGCCTGGGCCAGCTTTGCAATGCAGTGAGCAAAGAGGCTCAGTTTGCATATATATGGAGTCTTTTGCAAATACATGGCAGTGCACTCCCCTGCACTCCTGGCTGCTGCCAGTTCAGCTGACCCTCAAAATATCTCACAGACCCTTTGTATCACTGTGCCCCAACTGTTCGCAATACATTTCCATGCTTTGGAGAAAGTCACATCTCATGCTACATATGGTACTGCTTGATATAGAGTAGGTTTTACATATTGATTATTTCCTGGGGAAGAAAAGCAATTGCATTCTACAAAGCCTCATTTTTCTAATTGATTTTATTATTGTGCAGGCTGGTCACTGTGTTCGCTGGCAGACAAATTAGTGTATGAGGTGCAGTGGCTATGTGTAGTTCCTGGTGGGAAGAAGGGTTCTGACCTCACTACCCATGACCTGCCTCACTGGCACAGAGTATCAGCCCTGAAGGGTACAGCATAGCTGAGAACAGTGCAGTGTCATAGGAAGTACTAAACCATTAGGGCTGCTGGACTTCACTCCTGTGTTCATTAAACCCAGGAGATGAGGTGATGCTAGCTTTAACCAAGAAAATGGTCTGAGAGTCCTTGTGCTGTTGCTGCTGGTGGGAGAACATGAGATGTAGTGGATTTGGGGGAGAAAAAAAAAGTGTCAGTCTGTTCCCTCTTCCCACCTTCCCTAGCAGCTGAAAAAAGGACATGTCTGAAGAAATACAGAACAGCTGAGAGATGTCAGGTGAATATTCATGACTGTTGAAAACCCCTGGCTCACTCCTGCAATGAGAATGATATTGGCTTTCTTCACTGCCAGACTACCTCTGCCTCACTCTTGACCTAAAATCATGTCTCTGCTTATGACAAAGCAGCATGAACTTTCTTGTTTCCACTGCTGTCACTGCTGTGTCTTACAACACAGCCAGTGATTGTGTCACACAGTTTTTTCCGATTTCCTAAGGGTGGCATCATTTTATCTGACAGGGATCGCACAAATGCCCCAGTCATGACCAAAGCTCTGCTATACTGTGCCATCTAAAAGCACGTAAAATAAAATGTCCCAATCATTATAATCAATAAAACAGATAGGTATTAAAAAAAACCAAACAAACACAGAAAATGGAGAGAACACTCCCTCACCTCCAAGACAATACAGTTAAAAGATTAGTTTGAAATGAGCCATATAAAAGCATAAGCAATTTTGGATACTTTGAATATCACAAAATAATACTGAAAGCATCAAAATGAGATTACAATAAGAGTAAAGCATTGTCTTCTACCTGGCTCTTTTTGAAAGCTTAGTTAAAAGCAGCAAGAATCTTTGCTTTTTTCTTTTTTTTCACAAGCAGAGCAGCAAGAGCCCTTAGTTCAGATCCTATAAACAAGTATGTAAAGGTATATTACATCATATTTTATGCACACACACACAAACAGATATCCATCATCTTCATCTGGCATCACTTTAATTTGTTACTTTCTTGACACTTTCAGATTTATAGTCATATATAATTCCATCATAAATTTTCTTTTTTCTTGCAGATTTTCTATCATGTGACTGGCTCTTATGCACTTCAGCATGACCTGGCAATGGCTTAGACACAAAATCAACTCAAGATTACTTTTACAAAAGAGGTCTTTAAGCATACAGCATTCACAAGTCTTCTGACAACCAAGTGCATAGGATAGAATTAAAGGCCTAATTCTCCCTTCTTCATATTTTATAGTATTTAAAAATATGCTCAAGTCTGCTGGTTGTACTTGATCCAAAAGCAGAAAAAATGGTAATTCTAAAATAGTTAAATAGTTAATACTTACAGATTTGCAAAGTTAATCTTGCAAAGTCTTCCTCAGACCAGCCTGAAAAGCTTATTAATGGCAACACTGAAATACTATGAAAAAGATTTAGGTGGCCTGGTAACACTTTGCAGTCGCAGAGTATGAAATATCTATGGAATGTTTCAGATTGCTAATTAAGAGCTATAGATCTTGGAATAGCTTTCCATTCACCTTAGACAAAATCTACTATAGATGTGTTGCACTGTTAATTGTTATGTTGATTCGGTTTCAGGCATTGTAATCTGAGAAAATGAAAATTGACTATTACTTTCTTTTATAAAATGTCTCTGTAGCAAAAAAAAACCCGCCTTTTTTTTTGTGTGTCTTTTTTTCCCCCAAACTTGGGCACAGACATCCATATTTAGACCCTTGAATAAAGGTGGCTTGATTTCTAGAACAGCTGAGTATCCACAGTTGCTCCTGAAGTTAATGGGAGCTCTGGGTGATCAGAACAACTGAAAATCAAGCAGCCTCTACATAGGTGCCTAACTATGCATTCAGGGACCTATTTTTAGGCATTTCACTCTTAAAATTTTAGTCTAACTTGCTTAGAAGCTCCCATTCCTGTCTCCTGTCATTTTAAAACACATTCATGCAAATCTTTCCATTTTAATGTAGGGGGGTTTGACTGTCAGTTTGCAGGTGTCACTGTTATGCTGGTTGAACTTCAACTTTGCCATTCTGAAAGCAATTCTTTGATTTAAAAGGTGATTTGAATTGTGTCCTATACAGGGGGTACAGCTTTAATGTAAAAAGTACTTTTCTCAGAGCACATTAAGAACAATACCGAAATCATAATCACCTTTTGAATATCAGACCAGAGCTAGTAGATTCATTACTTCAGAACTGCATTCTGCTCACTAACCAGAGTTGTACTAAAAACTTAATTATCTTATCATCTTGACTAGTCTCACTGACTTAAGTAGGTCTCATCGGGGAAGTAAGAGGAGGATTTTGCTGTAAATCAAGCCACAAGTTAAATTCATTACAGAGAGATCTGTGCTTCATAAAGATAATAACTCAGTTATTTATCTGGTTATACCACCTGAATCACTAGTGCTCGACAGAACACCTTGGACAGATAGGAAAGTTGAACAGGAGAAAAAAAATATCAGAGAAAAAACATATACAGAAATCAAAATCTTATATGCAGTGCTCAGAACTAAAAATAGGCCTTAATTTCCCAGGAAGTAGTTAATCCAAGGCTCAGCCTTTTTCTGGCTTAGGTCTCACCACAGAAAATGAAGCTGAGCTGTGGCTGTATTATCCACACATCTGTTTTCCTGGAAAGTGGCCTTTTTTGCCATGGGTACTCCTTTTGATTTCACTGCCAGTTTCTTGAAGGAAGAATCCATTGGCTCTTTGCATATTTAGAGGAAAATTCTGCTGCTGAGCTTTCAGAAATACAGAGCCTGTTGTGTGCAGTCAGCTCCTACCAGGTGCTTGCCAGGGTGACCCTCTGCCATGCCCTCCCAGCAGCCATGCACTGGGTTTTGCTGCTCTTCAGCTATAGCCGTAAAAATGTTGGAGTGCATTTCAATACGTTCACAACAGAAATATTTACTTCACTTGCAAAGTACACTTTGTGGTTGGTTGTCTTTTGGACCTTTAAGGCGAAGCTAGAAGCTATTTTTGGGAGATGCTTTCATTTCTAGGTGAAGGACCCTGTGTAGTTCCTTAAAATCAATGAAGGTCCAACTTTGCCACCTAACTATTTAATGTGAGGGCCTCTGAGAACAGCCTCACTGTTTCCATGGGAGCTGCATGTCGATTAATTAACTTGCCAGGAGGAATTGTTTATATTTTTGTCAATGGCTCCCTTCATGTTGATGTGCACGTGGCCTGCTGCTGGTTACTTTGCTTCAGACGGAACAGGCTCCATTTGCAGAGGGAGAGGTTCCTTTTCCTGGAAAGCCATGTGGATGGAGGATTTTATGGGAACTACAACGCGGTGCTGCTTCCCTTTCCCATAAACATTGCGAACACACCGATGTGAAATACTGTGCAACTCCAAGCCAACCAGTGTTTTAGGAGAAGCTGGACTGGAAAGTAATTTAAATATTTTTTCCATTGAAACCTTTAATTTGGGGGGTGGGGTGGGGAGTGTGTGTGTGTGTAAGAAAAAATGTAAAGGTAACAATCTGTAAACACATCCAAATAAAGACGATGCTGGTTTTGGGGTGGGGTTTTTTCAAGGAATAAGCAGAAGGCTCAGTGTTAGAGTGACTGGTTATCTTTAACTTCTCTTTCACTCAAGTGCGCTGTATTCATATTGTCTGTGGTTGTGGACCCCCAACGTGACCCAGAGCCTTGTCTCTCCCCCCCGCCCCCCCCAGAAGCTGCTGGTACCAGCCAGGTATTGGTCTGTTGACAGTCCTAGGCAATGCAAGGGGATGAACCTGGGCTAGGGGTCCCATCAGGAGCAGCAGGGACTGGGCTGGAGACATGTGACAAGGCATGTCCAAGGGGCCCATCCAGGAGATAGCTACTGACAGTGCAGGTCTGAGGTCCATCCCAGAGGTGGAGGCACAGCTGGAGACCATCACTTCTGCAGCATAGCTCAGGGAGCTGCTGAGGGCTGTGGGCTGAGCTGAAGTGGGGCTCCTGCACCCCTGCCATGGGTGGGGGGAGGCTGAGCAGGGCCAGAGCAGTTGCTGGTCTTATTCCAGTACCGAGCCAGTTGAGAGCGAAGAATGTGAGGTAGAGGGACTAACATGCATTTTAAGCTTAGGTGGGAGGCTGGTGTGACAGGACCTACACCCCCACCCACAGGGAACTGGAAGTGCCTGCAGTGTGGTCTCCTAGGCTTGCTGCCCTTCCCCTTGACCAGCACTTCCACTGTCTTCTATCTTTCCTGTCGCTGATGGCTGTTTGCTGCTATTTAGTTCTGTGGTGATGGGGCGGTTGTGATTTTTCGAGGTTGCTGCAGCTGGTTGTCAGTCCTGCAGACAACTCATGAAAGGCGATGGGGACCTGAACCCAGTCGGGAACCAGGGCGGGGGCAGCGCTCCATCACTGCATAGACTTTGGGAAAAGTTCAGATTTTGTGTTGTGCTTCAGGCCATTAGAAAAGGAACAGGCAATTATGTGCTCCCATCTAAATATGTTTCAGAGTATAACTTATGTTTTGTGCAAGTCAGTCTTGTATACTAATTTATTATTTTTGTAACACTTAGTCATTTAGGATTTTAAATAGCTTCATTTTGTAGGCCACATTACTTTGCAAAGAAGAGAATAAATTCAAGAAGAAAGTCAAGCAGAAACTGCAAATCTAGAAGATTCTGCATCAGTTTATTTACAAGAAGAGGGAATTGGGAGAGAGGGTAAGCTTTTTTCCTGTTTTTTAGGAAACAAAGTTATTAAATAGTAATTATATGTGAAGTGTACATATCAACTGGGGCAAGTAATACTTTGATATCTTTATTTCATCAGTTGTATAAGTTCGTTCTTTCATTTCCTTTGTGAAGCAGGGAACATACATTACATACCCTAGCACATGCTGCTGAGACAGAAAAAACTGATCTACTTTTAATTTTATTTTGCTCAGTTGGAACTTTGGCTCTCTGCCTCCCCTGGGGGGAAAAAACACAAAACAACAATAGCAAGTTTTATCTAAATCTTGGTGAGCTTTTGCTGAAATTACTAGAGCTGACATCTGGATGATATGTATAGTGTGCAGTAGGGGTAGAAGGAGGGAATTGCTTTTAATTAGATGTAACCTGCCCAGGAGAGAAAGACAGAATTGTCCATCTGGTCAGTCATTATTTAATAGGGCAACCAAGGATAAGGGTATTCCTAATATGCAAAGTCACCATAGGTAAAATTACTGATTAACCATTTTTATTAAAAATCCCAGAAAGCCAGAACTGTGCTGAATTGGGGTTATAAGCCTTAAAAAGAAAGAAACATCGAGAAAGTTTGCAGTCCTTGCACTCCCTAAAAGCAAGAGGAGACTACCAGGTTCCAACCAGCTATACAGTAGAGACCTTTCCTCGGTTCCAGACAATTGACAGATCCTTCCCCTTCTGTGAGGACCTACAGTAACCCCTTACCAAGAGAAAGTGTGACAAAGTTGTTTCAATATCCTTTAATGAAATTTAACATTGACGCAATGAAGAAGTGCCAAGAAGATGCTCTAGCCATTCCTGATGAGTCTAGTGATTTTAAGCATGTCTGTTCTGAGCACTGGGGACATCTTGTGGATTGCTAATTGTTGGAAGCTGCAGAAAACTGGGTCTTCTGGAAGCAAAGCTTTCTTGAGGCATAAAAGTTTCAGATCTCCAAGATCACAGGGAGTGTTTGAAAACAATGAATTGTAAAAGCATCAATTTAGAATTGCTTCCTTAGCTGAGATGAATACAAAGGATGTTTTAAAAAATGTTAACAAACTGAGGAAGCCATACTGGAATCGACTACACTTGTTTTTTCAAGTTTTGCTTTCTCTGTGGGAGGAGTAGAGGAAAGAGCTTTGCAGGCTCAGCTGGTGGAGATTTGCATCATCTCTCCACGGTAGTCTTGTATAAAACTAAGGCCCAGAATGGATGGTGGTTTGCCCAGAAAAACAAGGGGAAACTTTATGAGCTCATTTTTCCATTTCAATAATAGCACAAGCTCTGGTTTTATTCAAAGACTTATATGAGTTCTCACCTGTTTATTAGTGATAACATGCAAGCCAACAAGCAAACCAGCCAACCAGTTCACTTCCTTCGTCTGGGCCAAGGCCAGTGACAAGGCTGGTTTGGTACCCCTGCGGGTTAGGGGTCTCCGCCACTGTCACAACCTGGAGAGCAAGTGGGCTGGTGGAGGCGCCTGCCAAGGCTGACCATCGTGCCTGCCGGCTGCACCAGCCTGTGCTCTTACTGCCTGAGAGCCTGCTCTGGGGGTGCAAGGTGCTAAAACCGTCTGTAGCGATGACCAGTCCATCGAGAATGGTTTTGGGTTTTTTTTCCGCCCTAGTGCTCAGACCCAAGCAACCAACTTCTGAGGAGAAGCTGGAGAAAGCATATTCTCCATGATTTAATTTAATTACACATAAGTTGATTAAAGTTGTTATCTTCATTTCCAGGGGAAAAGAAACATTCAGCCAGCGTCATGCCAGAAGGCTGGCTGAAGGCTGGCACATCTCAGCATTGCCTGCTTTCTGCTGCCTTCAGCAGAGTCTTGGGCTTTCTTCAAAGTGCAGGCACCAGCTGACCCAGAGCGTGATTTCTCACTCTTAAGTTATTTAAAGTCATGAATTGAACCAGAGCGAAGTATGTCTATCCAGCTCTGAACAAGAAGTGCTTTGTGTTCTAGTTAGCACAAATCTGTCCAATTCAAAAAAAACCAAAAGAACCTGTGAATGCCATCACCCCATCTGATAGCAACTGTAACGAGACCTCTGGGAGGGCAGTGACAGGAAGATGTAGATAAAGGAAAAACAGAGGGGTAAAAAGAGAAGTTGTGAGAAGTAAGAGATCGTTGCCACTGCTGTTACTGCTTCACAGAAGTGTAATCTTTTGTGATCTCTTTGGAACAGGAGGTAAATAATAAAACACAAGGGAGGGAAAAAATTAAAATAAATGTAGTGTGTGACTGCATGTTAAAACAGATGTCAGATTAAAAATAACTGAAAAGGAAATTCTACTGTAGGGAGAAAACTGCTTTTTCCTTCAACATTTTATATTCCACCTTCATTAGATGGAAAGTGAAAGAGCTGTAAAGGAAAAGGGGAACTTTTGTTGTTTTCTTCTGAACACTAAGAGAAGCCTAATGTGAGCGCAGCGGGGATGCTCTGCGGTGCGTGGTGCTGGAGCAATTCTCAGGGTGAAGCCCAGAAGCAGCAAGAATGTTAAACAGATGCACTGCGTACACCGAGCACTGGGACTTGGAGCTTTAAACCTGCAGTGCTGCTCATCCAGGTGGTTTCATCCTCTCCATTCTTCCTCCCTTAGTCCCTTCAGGGTTGACAAGTCCTTCAATGTAAAAAAATAAACCCTGCAATCTGGTAGGATCACATCATCCAGTGACGCCCCTCTAACTATAGATCTGGGCACCAGGGACTTCATTCTAGTTTCTTCAGCACTTTTAAACAGGCTCTTTCAGTGTTTGATGACAGCAGAGTGAGATCTACACAAACACATATTTTCCCCCACATGGCAGCCGGACTGCACCCATCCTTGGAGATGGCAAGTACTCGCAAAAATACCAGTGCCGCTCTAAAACAGTGTAATCTCACGTCTCTTCTGCTAACGGTGCTTCAGAATGGCTCCTAGAAATTCATGGTCTGAAAAGTGTCCGGCCCTGCACTTGTTTAAAGCTCAAGGAGCTTTAAATAAATACCTTGAAGATGTGCTGAGGCTGGACTGGGAACCACCACGTTTCTTGGAGAGTTGGCTTGGGTCGTTTAGCTTGTTCAGATTAGCTGATGAAATGAGAATAATCTTTATATCGTTTCCTCCTTTATTCCTGAGTGTGGGAACAGTTTTTTTTTTTTTTTAAAGGCACAGCTGTGTGGGTAATGCCTCAGCTTACAGGAAGTCAGAAATGACAGATGTCTTTGGCTACTGTGACAGTGTGAATGTCCAACGTACTTGAGTAACTCAGTAGGTTGTTCTAGTAGATCCAGAGCAGGTACATTCCTACAGTGTCTGAGAAAAATATCATTACTTTTCCCTACCCTTATCTCGAGCAAATTCCCACAACTGCTATTTCTTTAAGACACTTAAGCTAAGGAGGCAGCTGAGACAAGTAAAAGGCTTCCTAAAAGGTATCCCTAGCACGCTGAAGGCAAAGCTGAACTTTTTTTAAGCTTGTCCTGAAAATGCCAGGCAAGATTCCAATGCAGAGCCCTCCTAACGAGAACCAGTGATGAGCAGGAACAGCTTGGCATTATGCTGGTTTAGGATTTGCCAGAGAGGAAGGAGCAGCCAGTCAGGGTGAAACGGCTGCGGTAGCACCATGGGAGAGTACCCTGCTTGTTACAGGTATTGTGTTAGGCTTCAGCCAAAGGAGATGCTATTAGCAATACGTAACATTTTCCTAGAGGATCACTGGGTGCTAATGGCTGCTCGCTGGACACACACCACCCCTGCCCACAGACTGTCTCTCAGAGACACAGCAGGGAAGAAGGGATGTCCCCAGCAATAACGGCTTCCCCAGTGAAGGTGGGGAGGCTGTGGTCTCCAGGAGATTTCACCCGAGCTTTTCCCTCTAGTCTCATTTCATTCACACACACCCCCTCCCCACTCCTCACCAAAAACTCATGACCTTCTGCTCTGAATAAACAAATAAATGCATAAATAAAAGTCGCTTCAACTACGGGAAAATATCTGTCCACTTTTCAGAGCTGCCTCCTCCAGGGAAAATTTCTTTGTTAAGTGTTAATTCCATTTCATTTTGCTGAACGTGTCTGCCATTTTCTCCATTAGAGGGCTGCAGAGCAGTGTGTTACAGTGTTTTAGAAATGGATTTAAACCTGTATATGTACTTTGGGCCTAATTTCCTGCTGTATAGCTCTCCTGAACTCAATGGGGTGTAAAACTGATGCAACACACGGAGAGAAAAAAAAAGTGCAGTGCCTCAGAATACATCAGTGCTTTGGGTTTTGCTGATGAGATTAAGAAACGCCGAGACGCTAAGGCAGAATTTTAAATACATGTGTGACAGGTGAGGCAGATGAGTAAGTTAATTGCTGCTTGTGTGTTTGAACACAGCGTAATTGGTCAATAGGGTATGTTTCCAGGGAAGAGTAGTGAAGTGCATGAGCAAAGCACAAGTACAGCTTTAAAACCTTCCTTAGAAACTGCGCTTATTCTAGGCAGAAGTTAGAGACTCTAACACAGGAGTCATAAACGTTATATTTTCCATTATGCTCCAATTGTGGCGTTGGCGAGCTAATTGCTTGGGCTGAAATTTTCTAGGTAAATGTCTTCCTCAGCTGAACTTCTGAAAAAAGAGTCAGAAAATAAAGCTAAATAAAAATACAGAGTGGGCTGGGGGTTTTCAGCCCACACCTAGAAACTGTGGCAGTTGAGCTCTGTGAAACCCCCACATTTCAAAGCGCGAACCTGTGGCAAGGGGGAGAATGGTCCCAGTCCTCATCACCTGCCTTCCCTGACGGCAGTACAGCCGGTGGTGCCAGCAGGGAGTCTGATTCCACCCGCAGGCAAAAGCTAGACTAGACAGGGAGAAAGACACTGTCATGGGTTAGAGAAAGAAAGGAAACGAGGGGTGCCAGTGTGAGCAGGGAAAGTGGTAGGAAAGGGGGCGCGGGGAGATAGGGGGGGGGTATGATGGTTCATAAGACCAGAAGCAAGAACTGGGAGCTGCACAGCAAGAATGAGGTGATCCAGGCAAGAAGAGTGGGAGCGAACCTGCCAGAAACATGGTGCCTCATCAGGAGGCGAATACTGAGATCCAAGGAAAACAGTTCACAGGCCTAATCTGCCATCCATGAGCTTAATTTTTGGAATGGCTGGAAGAGAGAAAGACAGACGGACCAGGGAACAACACTGTCACTGAAAGCGGAATTTACAAAGTTTGAGATACAGTGGCATGGGCAACCTTGGTACTTTGTATTTTGTGACTGTGAAATGCTTCACCCCCCAGACCTCAGCTTTTATTCCTTGTGTCTTGTCATGCATGTTGTAATGTTAATTCATCTAAGCAATTAACTCCTTGAGGCAGGGATTGATTTTTTTGTGTGTTTTGTTTTCACACAGCCCTTACTGCGATGTGTTGCGGTTCCTGGCTAGTGCCCTTGCATATCACCAATGCAAACAGACAATAGCACGTTGATGGAGGTAAATGTGAATTCCAGCAATGGAGGAGAATGGTTTGATACAAAATACTGGGTTTGTATCAGGTACACCAGTCAAAAATAACAATTGGAAAATCTCAGGTGAGTACCAACAAGTCTTTCTGCAAATAGTTAGGCAAGACTGCTTGGCACCCCACCGGGGAAGCAACTGGAGCCCCTCAGCTGGGACCTGACCAAGTATGAGACACCTAAGCTCAGAAAGTGCAAGCCTGTGCAGGGAGACAGACGGGCTGGATGGTCTAATGGGTCCACTCGGCCTTTAACTGCTGTGATTCTGCACAGCCTTCCCCAAAAGCTGGCGCAAAGGAGTGTCAAAAGACGCGATACATATTCATGGACATTTCTGGAGCTGCAAACTATGAAAAGAAATCAAGTTGTTCTCATCCATGGCCTGAAATTGAGAGTACACTCTAATCCAAAAGGATACCAGCTCACAGAGTGGTGTATGAAAATCTTATAAAGCTCTGCAACACTCCATAAATAATTTTCAAACAAGAAGCTTTTTGTTTCAGTGATGGCAATACTAAAAAGGAAGAATGGCAAATAGCTGTCAAAAAATGGCTGAAACAGCCTGCACTCTGTGCTGATGTTAACTTTAATCACTGCAAGAGTTACACACAGAGTTATCAGTCATTTATTAGAAACTGCAGATGATCATTGCAGAGGTTTAGATTAACGCAGACCAGAGCCTGGTACCTTGCCAAGGGGGCACCACGTGATGGGCAGCCCATGGAATAAACATTCTGGCATGTCAGCGTGCTATAAATCCTCCAAATGAAAGAAATTAAAAAGCCAGGAGCAATTTTGAAAATGATTTATGATTGGAGATGCACTTAGGAGTGCTTTTATTGTCACAGGAACATCTCCTTTCACATCCTTAAGGTGACAGACCCACTCTGCTTCCCTCCGGATATCATGGGCTACCTGTGACTGTGCATGGTGTGGAGGTGAGCGCCACGGGAGTGTGCTGGGTCCTGGGGGGCATAGGGGCACTGTGGCAGCCCCCCCTGGTTGTAAGGGTTAGCTTTGCACGGCCCGAGGGTGAGAGAAGCTGCAAATCCGTTCTGACATTTTAAGTATGCAAAAAGACACCAGTTGTGGGGTGGGGTGTGTTTTTTTTTCTTTTACAACTATGCCATAACCATGCTCCTAAGTGCATGTATAAACATTTTATAACATGGATTTGGAATAACGCTTGAAAAATAAACTTAAGAATAGTTCCTAAGCAGAAGGTATTCTTACCAAAATAGCAGTCTGTTGCAAGTCAACCTTTTGCTCCATACATAAAAAGATGCAGCACTATCTGTTAGTGTACTTCTAGTGTAAATATTAGTAAATGTTTCACCAAAATACAATTTTAGTACTAATATAGATATGTTTTCTTAAAAAGTGCTTTCACTATAAACAGAAAGGCAAAAGATTGTGGTTTGCAGGCAGAGTACTCTGTTACCTATCCAAAGAATAGCAACGATGATGTGTGGGTATCTTTAGATACAAGATACAGGCACAAGAGTTAATTCTGCCCCAAGCCAGTGATGCCCTGGGCCAGGACATAAACCTACCTGCAGCGTTGCAGCCTTCCTGGTTTCTACTTTGGGCATGCCTTCAGGTGGCTGGCATTGTGCCTCTTGTTTTCCTGGGGTGGCACTGGGGTGTCCCGCATGGGGTGCCATGCACATGTACTCAGCAGGGCCAGCTGCTTTCGATACATTTGGATGAGCAAACCTGTCTGATCATTACTGCTTCTGTCACAGATGGAACAAAACTTTAGTTTGCTTGGGGGATTGTTTCAGTTAAAGCTTTCAGGTCTCCCAGTGTTGCCCATCTTCTTTAGGTGTTTGTGAATACCTGTATTGATATAACATATTTTCTCTGCATGTTCCCACATCTGACTTCTTAGAAAGGGTTAATTTTGCATCTATCTACTGATCTTTCTGATGTTCCCATCCTGGGGCAGCGCACCAAAACAACTTTCATAACTTGGTTGGAGGTCAGCTCTTCAAAGCCAGCAGATGAGGAGCTGTCTTTTAAAATTCTGTGTGTATTTGCCAAAAGTGCTTTTCCTTTGTCAGGCTTTAAATTCCTGCAAGGTTCTTTCACCCTTTTTGTGGGCCCACACTCACCTAGACCCACTCATGTCCCCATCTCCATCCAGGCTAGGCAGTGCCTCCTCCCCAGGGGTGCTGTGCGTGGACTGATAATCCAGGGCACAACGTGGGGACCGGCACTGCAGGCGGGCATGTGTGGCCTTGTGGGATCCCTCCTCGCCCCCACCCGGGGTGAATGTGGTGGGAAGCTGTGGTGTTAAAGGTGGGACTACTTATGGAAGCCCTTTCTTGAATTTTCAAGTGTTTATTTACATTTTGTAAGCATCTTGTATTGCATTTTATCTGTTGTGTTGCTGATATTGACCCTGGATGTATAGTTCACTGATTGCCAGTTAATTACGCGTCATTAATAAATCAATAAACAGCTTTGATCCTGATTTGCTTTACAACATATGAATTGAGCTTCTTTTCCCTACAACAACACTAATCTTTCTCTGTCCGTTTCTCAGAAATAAACCAATAAAGTTGTAAAGCACCTCCCCCCCGCCGCCCCCCCCCCCCCCCCCCCCCCCGCAGGTATGTCTGCATGTACCATACCTTGTTCACCACGTTAAACAAAAGGGGCGGAATGAGATAAAAAGGAGCTGGACATTAAGGAAGATACTGGAAATGAAGGGTACAGCTGTTTTCCAGGGTAGCAACAACTCTGGGTGGGGGAGAAGACCAACGAGCTCTTGCAGCACAGGGCGAGTGCTGTCAGCTGTACACATGGTGCTAAGGGGAGCTGGGGGGACTGGAGCTGTCTCAGGTTGAGTGGGCACAAAGAGGGCTTTGAGCCGTTCAGACTCTCTCCCTGCAAAGCCTGTGCTGAGGCACCGCAGACTGACACCTCAGTAGCTTCCCCGCCACTGTACAGACCAGGTGTCAGTTTGCTCTGTGCATCTAGACTGGTCTTGGTCTCTCATCCCATTTTATTGACAATGCTGCTAAGCAGTGGCTTCTATGACAGTAATAGGCACTTGTGGACAACCCTGTTTAATAAGAAATAACCTGAGAGAAGTTCTCCATCTGCACAGTAGGTTATTGTTTCTCCATTTTTTTCTAATTTGGATTGATTAAGAAATGCTAAGCCATAATTTTAACAAGGCAGATGCTGCTAGAAATGCAAGATGCAACAAAAAGTAATTTAGTCATTGTGTTGTATTTAAAACAAGAATATGAGTAGATGCTGTGAAGGACCTTTTAGCATGTATCATCGGCTCCATAACAAGTTTGACATTCTAGGTGGCAGGGCACGTCTGAAATGGTGGCCTGGGAGCAAGCCATGTTCCTCAGTGAACGGAGGGGCTGTGATCCCACCACACGACCCCTACGCCCCCCCAGTTTACTATTTCAGCATTAGCATCTGAACTGCTCACGTATGCCGTATCTGTGGTGCTGTTGGTGGGTCTGCCTGCCCCTGCCCCATGGCACCCCCATCAGATCTCCCAGTGGAAGGACTGGTCTCCATCCTCAGAGAGAGATCTCACTTTGGCAGTTTGTAAGGATGCATGCCTTATCCCTCAGGGCCTTTTCCTCCCTCTCTCTCACCCACCCCATCAACACTCCAGCATGAAAACGGGATGCCATCAGGCACAGTTATTAATACACAATAGAAGTGCCATGTGTGATTGTCTGTGAACGCTCCAGTGTTTTATGTAATGCAGATTTAGAGATTTCATTGTAAAGTCATTTTAAACTCTGAACTAATGGGTAGTTTGGCAACAGCTTCTAAGTATGAAATCATTATTAATTCCTTTAGTACCATAATAACATTGATTTAGATGAACTCTTATAACATAGAAATTGTATAGTATTTAGCTGTAATTAACGTCCCCTAATTAGGAAGTGTTGCCAAGTAGTTTTCTCTGCTGGCTCTGTTGTACTTAAGTGCAGCTGGATGAAAATTAACCACGAAGGGAACAGCTTGTGTTTTATGTGAAGTTTGCCTTTGATTGATTAAAAAACTATTCCTTGGTACTTTATTTTATTATCAAAAAGGGTGCACTGAATTATCAATGTTACAGAGAGCCACAAAGTCCACATGCCGTAAACCACACACATTTGTATAGTATGCGACTTAGCTACACATTCAGAAAATTCACAGATTTATTTTGTCTCAATACCACAAGTTACCATCATAAAAATGAATTGATTTTAATGTGGCTGTCATTAATAAAGTGTGTAGAAATTTAAGCAGAATTGGCATAATCTAATGTCCACTCAGAGGAGTCATGCACTGCAAGCTGAGGCATTTGTTGATGTGAAAAATGCTGACATTTTTGGAAATTCAAATTATAAATGAAATACTGCTGTCAGTTTACTGTGCAACTTCGTAGCATATGGTGCTTCTGCTGGTGGGTGTTATTTCAAAGTTTGCAAATCACACTGTAAGAGTGTCCCTCTGGTGAGCTTTTGCAACGCTTAGCAACTGTGAATCAAAAGTGACAGTAGAGAGGAAGAGGGATTAAAAAAAATAAAATCATCTCTCTAAGTCAGTAGAACAAAGTACATGATAAGTTAATACATTTTTGCAGGGAGAAAAGGAGGCCAACATGCTAAAGCTAAAAGAGATCCAGTGTCTCCATTCTTGCAGAATAATGCACAAAGTCTTCTAAATTGTTAAAATAAAAATATGGTTTGTCTCTCTCAGTCTGTTTGACTTTGGTATGACAAGAGAATTAAAACAACTGGCAGACAGAACATGTAACAGTTCACTTTCAAAATTAGGGAAGTTGCTTCAAGACATAATGCAAACTCCTCCAAAGCTCCAGATGTTTCTTTTACCCATCTCTCTGGAAGAAAGTTCCTATGACCACAAAATAACATTTGCCATTTGAAAAGCATTGTCTACCCAAAACTGTCAACACAGAGGAAAAAAGCCAGAAAAAAATTAAGCTCGGTATTAGCCCAGCAATATGGATTCCAACTAGTCCAATAAAAAGCATACACTGATAAAGGAAATTTAAATAACTAAAATATGATGACATCCTACACCATGGTTTTCAAGAACATGCCACCCAGTGACCCCTTTAACATGTATATTCACGATCAAGAAGCAAACATAAAGCTTGGATTCATCGTGATTTGATCTGACCGTAGTTGCTACTCACTGTTCTGTGCCAGGTAGTGATTTTTGGCACCAAGATAGAGCCGTGGCTGCGTGGTACAGACCTCATCAATTTGCCAATCAAGCTAGGGGAGAATAGAAAGTGATGGAGCTGTCAGTAGCAGTTCAACCATAAGCAATTCTTAACTAAGCAATTTGGAAATTTAAATAGTTATAATGACCAAGATTCTCTACGTTGGCCCTTAATTACTGGAATGTCAATTCAGCTGAAAATTGCCTTTCCCAGGTAGTGATAATTCTTAGAAAAATCTTTGCTTATACACCCACCCATAGCACTCATTAAGTCAAGCTTCTTCCTTTTGTCTGAAGAGCTGTCAATTTTATGTGACATCACCAATCATCTGCCACCTAAAAAATCTCTAGGCTGTCTCGCTGAAGGCAGGCTTACTCGCTTTTAGCTGTAGCGCACTGCATGGCAGCACAGCCTGCTGTTACAAGCAACGCTGCACCAAGTGAGTATAATGACTTGCCCAGTCTTGGCACGGCTAAATGATGAGACTCTCAAATTTGGTTGTTGGCAACTCAGCCAAAACCTAGGGTCCATGAAATAGCAGTGCATGTTTTATGTGTAAAGGGAAACGCCACTACCCAGCCCTTCGCAGCACTCAGCACTGGACGAGAAGGTTGACATCCCCTCCGTCACTTCTTCTGGAAAGGAAAGGGTGAGGGAAGTTGCTGGATTCACTGTATCAGAAGGGTCCCACTGAGGTGGACATAAGGGATAGAGATGGGTAGAACAAACCTGTGGTGCCCAAACATATCCCTATGTATTCCATATATCATATTTCTTACATTCCTTTTGCAGCAGTCTGCTATTTCCAATTCAGAATTATTGCATTACATCTGTCCATGTCGAACTATATTGCTGGAAATCACTAGTTTTCTTTTTGAGAGAAAAAATCATGACGTAAAATGACCCCCGTGATCAGAATCATTATTCTAACCCATGTTAGTAATATTACTTATTTCCTGCAGAAGGCCAACAGCACAACAGCAAGAAGGGTACAGAGCAGCTGTGCTTCATTCCCCTCTTCCAGTTGAACTGGAGCAGACTTTGCCTTCTGCCTTTGTATGAGTAATATGGAATGCCAGGGAAACCAAGAAAAAGAGTAGCACAATCGCACCTGCTGAAAAAGTCTGTCACAGACAGAGGGAATTCAAGTGCCCATGCGTCTCAGTTCACACTAGTTCAAATCCTGGCAATGTGTCATGTGCCCTAAGGCAGTGTTACACCTCTCTGGACACTGTGACCAATATGTGACATCGTTTTATGCACAAGAAAGAGGAAAGGGACTCCATTATTGCTTTGAAAAGGGGAGGTGGTTTCTTCCATGCTGTCTTCTTGACCACAACTCCTTCCCTTGCTGGCCCTACACACTGAACTTGCTGTTCTTCCACATCTGTCAGGGCTGCATAAGGGTTGCAATCATATTCTTGCAATCAGAACTGTTTCTTACTAGTTTGGATGCAACTTGCTCACTCTTTCTCCCCACTCCTGATTCTTGGCTTGCACACAATGAAATAGTATGGGCCTTAGGCACTTTAAAAAAAAAAAAACCAACACCACAGCCCTCAATAAATCCCCTTAAGGGCCCATTTTAATTCTGCTTATGCTCTTGATGTGCAAGTTCTTACCCTGCTATCCCCCTAGAAGCAGTTTATTTCTGTCTGTCAGCACTGCCAAAGTGACAAAATCCCCTTTCCCACCCACCATGTAATTGCTCTGTTGTTGCCCTTCCCACACACGCCTGTAGAAAGAAAGCTCTCACTTTATTTGTACTGCCAAAGTGAATAGCATCTCTTTCCTCCCTCTCTCTATGTGGCTTTCAAGTAGTCACACTATCATTACTTATTTCTATTCCAGAGGAGCTCCCCATCTGGGAAGGGAGCATATTCCATAGGAAGTGGAGCAAAAGCCTGATCTGACAGCCCTCATGTGCCCCCAAATCCTGGAGCTGAGGAATTTGGGAGTTGTAACGTACACAGAAGAAAGCATTATGAATAAAGGACATTCAGAGAACAGTAGTAAAATAAGAAAATCAAAGGACCTGGATGCATTTTTAATTGCATTTTTCTTATTGCAAAGGCTATAGAGCAAAGTAGCTCCCTTTGTTCTGTGCTTGCATGGTGCCGTGCTGTTAATTTTAGTCTATGACAGGAAAACTATCCATTGGAATAGTGTTATTTTTACTTTTCTGGTCTCTCCACCGCCCCCACCCCCCCCACCTTCATTTAAACTTCCATTGTTGGCATTAAACAAAAGTTCTAGAATCAATCTAAAGTAGTTGTGGTTGTGTGGTTCTTTTCATTTCTTTGGAGTTTATGTATCCATTCATTTTAAAGGTGCACTGCAGACTAATTTCTTCACCTCGTTCTAGGTGCTAGGTGTGATTACAAGAAGACTACACCACCGCTGTTAATGAAATAATGAGAAACAATTTCTTCAACTTGCTTAAGGAAACTGATCACTTTCATTAAAACTTCAAAATTCATTGAAGCATGGCTACATGGAAAGAAGGAATAGAGTGTCAAAACCATTTACCTCTAAGGAAAACAATGCACAATAAATATATTTCTTAATAAAATTTTAAAATAAAATAGCATAGCCTCAGGTAGAACAAAATTTTGGTTTAGACATGCTAAGTTTTTCAGTATTTTGCTCCTCTGTGGTTTGGCAATCTATCACTGGCAAACAGCCATAGTTACATTCTTACATAATAGGAGAGCATGACTGGAACGCATTTTGCAGTCAGCATCCTATTACACGCAGCTTCACAATTTTGCAATGTGACAACTCGTTGCAAAAAACAGTCCCTAACAATGGTCTAAATCACACATTTGCTCTTCCTTCGAGCAGTGGTGGTTGTCAAAACCTGTTGCACTCTGCTAGGGGAGCCTTTCAGACATATTGCAGGGCTGGCTCCATGCAGACAAAACGCATTAGAGGCCACTCAAATGCCACATCTAAACAATGACAGTAACCTGCTTATGCCCGCTTCATCCGTGAGCAGTCCTGTAAACCACACTCAGAGGGCAGCTATCCTCGTTCTCTGCGGTGTGGAACACTGCCAGGCACAGAAAATATCAAGGGCTGGTAGAAATTAATCTACATTACTTTCCAAGCATGTATTTAGGGCATCAGAGGGAGTGTTATAAAAAAACATATGCAAAAGCCCAAGATAGGAAAAAATGGAAAGAATCTAATTTTAGTAAGAGCGTAATGAAGTAACCTTAAATCTGTCCCTCTCTGGATGCCCAGACTTCTCTCTGCACTATTGTTCCTCCCCAGCACTCCCCCTCTATCCTAGTTACTTCCTCTTAAAGCAGTCTATTTTTATTGAAATTGCTGTTTATTTAGAATTAATTAATTAATTTTTGAAGCAGCCAAAATGTATCTGTGAAGGAGCTGTATTACAGTACCGTTCATTTCCTGGGCTAAGCACAAGAAACACGTGCAGGGGGAGAGCCTTATTACGCTACTGATAACGATGTTCTTCTGATGGTGCTGCCATGCTGGACGCTGGCTGTGCACTTTCATATTTGGGTTCCAGTCCTTCATTCTGTTTTTTTTTAATCTCTGACAGGACCTTCTCTTCATTTCAGGTGTTAGCAAGTCTTCATAGCTCTGTCTGATTTCAACATTTTATAATCAGCTCTAAAATTTTCCATTTAAACCACAGCAGCATGGATCTGTTAACAGCAGCCTGGAAATAACAGCCTTTGTCATAAAGTCCTACATTAAAATTTTATCTTTATGGAAATATTTACATTTGGTTTTGGATAAACAGAAACCAGTTACTCACGCTGTGAGTACAGATCAGTGTTCATGCTGTAAAAATCAAGAGAATGAAAAACATGAATGAAGAGGTGACTCTGCAGTGTGCTCCCCAATGATCTGCAGAAACCCCCCAAACCCTGTTATTTGTTCCTAGCTAGTGATTCCAAAGCTGAAATAAAAACATGTTCCTCAAAGTAGTTTTTGGTTGGTTCAAAGGCAATATTTCCATCAGTGATGATTTACTATTCTCAGCAGTCCCACTGATCTAGACTTCCTGAGAAATCACACCTCTGCTCTGAGCCCCCCAAACCTGTGGCATTTGAGAAAAGAGACTGGGATGGCCTTCTGAAACTGCATATCTTGCCTCTCATTTCTGTTGATATTACCAAAGGAAGCACCAGATAGCATGAATAATTCCTGTAACATCAGCCAGAGCCAATAAACAGCTCCTTGATGATGACAACTCCTCACCTGGCTTGGACCAGCAGCTGAGCTTTGCCTTCCCAGTCCCAGGTCCGGGTGTTTGTGTGACCAGCAGAGCCCTGCCAGCCATCCCAGCTCCCGGCAATGGCCGTGCAACCCTGTCATCCAAACGCAGCGTGCTTGGAGAATCCCAGACGTCTTCTGTGGATGGCACACACGAGGGAACCAAACGATGTTCACTCTCTTTGAATTGTGTTGGCACTGCAGTACTAAGTGGAGTAGGAACATGGATGGTTGTTTTTCAACATTCAGTTCAGCAGGTGAGACCTTACTACTTATAAACACAGAATAAATAAGCCACATAAGGCAGTGCCTGTCCTGTGTTAAGAACTGAAGATTCATATGCAGAAACGGATTTAAGCAAAATGTCACTAATTGCCCTGGCTTGCGTGGCTCCTGCAGGATCAAGAAGCTGCACGCCGTTTCTCACAGGCTGCGTAACTCACATCCCCAATCACCTGATACTGATGTGCCTGGCCTCCCTGTAAGATGACTAGAAGAGTGACAGCTACCAAAGTACCAGCCACAAAAAGCCAGCAGCGCCCTAGATGAGCAGCTAACCAAGATTAGGTGACAGAGGACAGCAAGCCGGGGAGCACTGCCTCCTCACAGAGGCAAATCGGGCTCAGCCTTGCTTGCCACCGCTGGCCATAGGGTTTTGGAGCATTACAGTGCTTAACCGAGATCCAGTACATCCAGGCGTGAGTCTTTTCTCACTGTAACTGTAGTCAGATCCACAAGCCCTCCTCTAACCGCCAGGTGAGAGCCTCGGAGCAACACTGTGCCTATATGGGTGCACGCCAATGTGCCAAAGCACAGCCGTGAGCGAAGGTGGGAGCCTGCACTCGAGTCCTCTGAAAAGCCAAAGAGCTTCAGTATTAAGTGGGCTGTGGGGAGAGGAGAATGAGTGTGCACAAGCAAGAGGGACCACAACTCTTCAGATTATTACTGCGAGCTTTCCTCTGAGAGCAAGAGCCTTTGGTCCCAGTCTATGCTCCTAGACAGCGATCTATTTTACATTGCATGGACTTTATACAGATAAAGTACAGAAAGAGCTGGGACTGGAATTCAGGACTCCCTCTTTTAAACTGTATCGGGTCTGACTGAGTCACATATCAGCCCCCATAGTGCTGTGCTCGTATGGGTCGCGAGAGAGGTGGTGATAGCACACCCGTGTTTTGGCTACTGCTGAGCAGCGCTCGCACAGCATCAAGGCTGTGTCTCCAGCCTGCTCCCCCACCACCAGTAGGCAGGGGGTGGGAAAAATTTTGGGAGGGAACATACACCATATGACATCTGCTAAGATATAAAAGCTAAGCGAAAGAAGGAAGAGGGACATTCATTATTTATGACATTTGTCCTCAGGAGCAACCACTGCGCATACTGAAGCCCTGCTTCCTGGGAGGCAGCTGAACATCCGCTGCTGATGGGAAGTAGAAAATAAATATTTCAGTTTTCCTTTGCTTCTGCGCACATGACTTTTGCTATTGTTTCATTAAACTGCCTTTAGCTTGACCCACAAGTGGGTTTTTTCCATATTATTTTCTCTCCCCGGTTCTGCTGAGAAGGAGAGTGATAGAGGGCTCGGTGGGCACCTGGTTTCCAGCCAAGGTCAACTCACCACATAAACTAAACACCATAGCCACGCAGCTGGTTATGGTGTCCCTCCCTCTGGCCCGAATCGTTGCTGAGTCTCTCCTGTGCCATGGCACAGGTCCCATGGGGAGGCTGGAAAATGCAGCCCCCATCCCGGCAACAAGAGCACACACAGGGAGATGAGATGGTGGGGTTCAGGCAGGGGAGGTAACCGACTTGGGGCTCCTCCTTTCTGGCCAAATGTCCTAACACTGAGCCACTGCACAGAATCAGAAAAGCTCCATTTTAAGCCAGAACTTACATGAAAGCAGAGGCTGCCACCAGGTTTCACCCAATCTGGTAGGCAATCCCAAAATTTTCACACTTCTCTGGGAGAAGCAAATGTATGAATGTCATGTTTGAAGATCTTGATCAGGCTTAGGCATAAAGACAGGCACTGAGCTCTTCAGCCATTTCAAGACCAGGGAGCTGCTCTCTGTGCACTAACATTGACTGTAATGCTTTTGGAAAGCCTATAAGGAGAAAATCGTCCATGAAAGATTACGAGTCACAAGCTGGGGGTCCAGATAAATGACGCTTTGTAGGACTGCAGCTTAGGATATACTTGACTACACTTAATGGAAGTATCGCTTGGATATCCCAGTTGTTTTTCAGTCTTCCCTTTCAGAGGCTGATGCACCTCCCTGAACAGTCCTGAAAGCTCGTTCAACGGGCAAGGTAACAAAGTTTCAGCACCGTACCTCCGCTGGCTTTGATTCCCTCCTATTTTAAGCAACTGTATGTGGAATGAAAGACAAGCGCACGTTTCTTAGGAAATCAGAGGCATTTAACTTTTGGCTGTGTGACACAGGATGAGAGACGTACCCAACCTCCCAACTTCTCGCCTGAACTCATGCTTCCTTCACAGCTGACATTTCTCCTTCTGCCAAGTCAAATCAAAACCTTATCTCACAACTATCCTGAAAACTGCATTTACAACCAGTCCAAGGCTCCCTAACCGGTGCCAGCTCTTCACATGCGTCAGAGTGTTTGGTAGGAAGGGGAACAGCCTTATGAAACACACCTGCTCCAGTTTACTGGACAAGAGCCTATTCTCATTTACGAGTCAGGCGTAACACTTGCGAAGACAGAGGAATTATTCCTGTGTGCTCTAACTCCAAGAGCAAAATACATCCCCCTCTATTAATGCAAAATGTAAACACTTTCTCTTTTGCCTTTAGGATAACCTACCACCAGCTCCCAACCTGCACCATCCGTTGATTTAAATTGGAATTCTTTTGGGTAAAATTTGGCTCATGGTGCCCTGCGCTAATTTAGGAGGAAAAGAGGGGCCTTGCTCATGAAATATTTCAGGTATAATCAGGAAATTGTGGTTACAGATGCAATCCAGGAGCATTTTGGGTTGGTAACCAAGGCAACACTTCTTGCTTCAAGACACACTTTTCTGTTGATAATCTATTGTAATGCCAGTAATTGCAGCCGACAAGGCTCTGTTTGTTGTGAGAGATAATTAGCACTTGAAATAAAGTAACAGATTTAAATAAATTGGGGGGAACAGAGTGGTGTGACCTGATCCCTTTAGAAACAAGCAAGAGCTTTGGGGGCCTACACACTGTGTGATGTTAGTGGTGGCCTCCATGAAGACTGAACAATACCAACATTTATTAGGCGTTGTTTAATTGGGAATTACAGTTGCTTTCGTGATGAAAACATTTTTTCTCTTTATCATCCCAATTATATTTACATTATAAAACACTCTTCAAAAAAAGGAACCACAG
Source organism: Falco peregrinus (assembly GCF_023634155.1). NCBI lineage: Eukaryota > Metazoa > Chordata > Aves > Falconiformes > Falconidae > Falco > Falco peregrinus. The sequence continues at coordinate 71,869,412 of NC_073726.1, forward strand.
AAACCCTCTACCTACCTTACCAAACAAAACTACTGATGTTTTCACGTGCTTGTTCTTTTGCCCAGAATTTGATTTGTTTAAAACCCGATATTTTAAAATAAAAGTTTTGGACAATTGCATGGTGTAAAGAACCCAGGTTGACTCTGCCCAAGGGTATGGAGGAAGAGTTGTTTATTCAGCATGTACCAGGTATGTCCCTAGGGTCAGCTTCAGTTTGCTGCCAGTTTATTCAAGCCCTGGTTTCATGGCTTGAGTCATTCACCTGGCTCCTCAGTTGACATTTGTGTTTGTATTAGGTGGTGGTGTATCTAGAGCTAGACATGCAATCCAGGGGTGCTGCCTGATGTGATGTGGGATCTCATATTCTCTGCAGGATATTAGCAGAGTTTTAGCTGGAGGTGGAATTCCCTTGGGCTCCACTAATAAAGCCAGACTTGATATTATTTTTTTCTTCTTGTAATTGTGAGACACAATTGCTTGGGTCAGTGGATAGTGAGAAGAGGAATACAATTGTACTGAACTTTTGTGACACGGGGAACTGAAGCATTTTACATAAACTTGTAGCTGTTGAAATGAGGATGCTTCTGGGGTCAACACAACCACGTGGCTTCATGCAACCAAAACTAACCTAGTTAAGTGATCCCCTTTTCCACAGTGCCCAAGCATCATTTTCACAGTTAAAGAGAGAATGAAATTTCCTAAGAATATGAGATCAGCTCGTTTACAAGAGAGGACCGAAGGCTCAGACTACACTGCTTTGTCCAGGCTGACAGGCAGGCACACAGGTGGCAGAGCAGTGAACTGAGCCCACATCACGCAAGGTCAACAGTAGCGGCCCAAACCACAGGCCACGTTTCTCTTCTGAAAACCAGGCTCTTTTGGGCTGGAATGGTTCAGATCCTTCACAGTATCTCACCAAACCTGTGAAACCTCCTGGCCAGGACATGGTATCAAATCCAGTGTCAAAACAGAGACTGTTATATAAATGCATTCATCTCAGAGTTGGCCAGAAGGCAAAATCAGTACCCTCTCAAGATTCGCTTGCAAGATATTAAATGACTGACTATGGCTAGTAATATTGTTTCTTTCTTTAATACTTCATCAAAAGGACACCTCTGTTATCATCAAGATAGCAGCCACATTATTTCTCCAGCAAACGTTAATTGACAGTTCACATCAGAATTATGCATTCATTGTCCGTTACTATTCACAGCCCACGTAAGGCAGGACAGTCATATTCTCAGGAGTCCAGATTTGCGTTACCACTTTCTTTCTACAAGTGAGGTCAGTGGTTAAAGATACTAGAATTGAATTGCCTGCTCTTTGCTAACCTCTGCTGAAGTTACAAAGGTGGCTAGCAGAGGAGACCAGACTGAAGCTCAGGGGAGTTCATGCTTCTGAGGACAGTGGTCAGGCCCTCCCCTGCCAGCTCCCACATGCCCTGTTCTCCATAGAAGTTCTCCAGAAGCGATCAGAAAAGCTGGCGTGTTAAAACTACAAGCTCAGTGCATGGATTACACTCACCTTCTTTCTTTAGTAATCAGCAATTTAGTTCCACCATGCAATTCTTCTACTTTCTAAATGGTTTGAAACACACAAAAATGTTGTGTTTAGAAGTTATTTAAAAACAACAGCAAATAATGATCTGCAGTAGTTCCCCAGGAATTAAAAATTGCTTACAATTTGTAGTGTATGTAGGATCTTATTGCAAATCCCATCCCAGCCCCAGTTCTAAGTAGCTCATAAAAATGGCCTGTTTATTTTCTAAAACGATCTGCATAAAAAGATTAAGCTTATTTATTGTAAAAATTAATGTCTTGCTGAAACAGTAATGACTATATCATCGAGGAATGTTCTTCCCCTGAATGCCTCCCTCGGCAGTGCTGTGCAAGGAGACCCACATTTATAGTCTCCTAGAATAAAGTTAATGCTCATAAGACTCCGCTTTTGTACGCCTACAGCTAAATCATGGTATCTAGCAGATGGTGTGTGTGTGTTTCCTAATGCAATGTCTTGTATGTGTGTAGTTGTCATAATTAAATAATAACTCCCTCCACCATCTCCTGTAACAGGAGAGCCACAGCCATATTTCCCATCAGAGTGAAGCCTTCAAACCCAGCTTGTGGGTAGATGAAGTAGGCTATAAGGAAACTAATACACAAAGCACCCCATCACCTCCTCACAGGAATAAAACAAGCTCCTCCGTATGTGGCTAGTCCTTTTTAAAAAGTAAATAAAAACATCTCTGCCCAAAAACTGTCAGGTACTAGGGTCCCAATGCATCCCTGAGGTTAGGTAATCTATTCTCATCCCTGAGGTTAAGTGATCTGTTCTCGTGGGAAAGGAGTCTGGCCTTATATATTTGGGATTTTCCTTGCTTTTCATGGTCATCGCCATGACAAAGGAATTATGGACATCTGCAGAAGAAGTGCCAGTGAGACAAGGTAATTTACAGCTATCATCTTCTTAAGATGAATGCAACAGCTGCTTTTTATATTTCTTTATGGATGGAAGACAGAATGATAGGTCTCTGCAGATATTCATTCTTTCCTTGGCTTAGGGAGAGAATTAAGTTGTTGATTACGCCCAGCAAGAAACATCTCTGTTCAGACTGAGGACAAATGTAAATTATTTTAAGGGATACAAGTTTAACAATTCCAGTATTATCCTTCACTTTGCTGTAAAAAAATCCTTTTGCTAAGGATACTATAAATGCCTCAAAAAGATGAAAGGCATTTAGCCTTTATTTCATACTAAAAATTAGAATGTGAAATCAGGAAAAGCGTCTTTCAAATTTGAGTGCACAAGTTAAACAGAAGGTAGTGGGAGCTATTTACCTCTTTTGTGTGAAAAAATACAAGGAAGCTTTGGCTCCCGTTCCCCTTTGCCCAGGCAGCACTCTACCCACGGATCAGACATCTTCATCAGCCCCAGCAGGTCACACCTCCCAGTTAACTGGTTGCTTACTGGGAGTGGGGAAAGCAGTAAGCAATTCTGTAAGGTGGTACAGCAATGGCTGATCATCTTTTTCCCCCCTTCTCCTTCAGCTTGAGAAAACTGAAGGTTAAACCCAGGAGTCCGCTGTAAACTTTGCAAAGGGCCTGAATCTCTCAGCAAACAAATCACTCCTCTATCTTCAGGACGCTAACATCCTTTTTTTTTTTTTTGGCTTGAAAAGTGGAAGACATAATTGTCTAGACCATATGAAGGACTAACTCCATATTTTTATTTAATACTATGATCATTTTGTTTCACAAGTGTAAGAGAAAAAGAAAAAATCCCACCTTTTAATTTGATAATGTATAATGTAATTAAAAGCTGAAGCAAGCTATTGCCACAGGAAGTTTATAAATACAACAAATGCACTTTTTAATTTTTTTTCCCCCAAAGTTCACATCATAATAAATATTCATGCCCTAGTCCCTCCACACAGTGTAACTGCTAGAGAACACACTGTAATCTGTTTAAGAAGAACATGAATCAGACTGATAAAAATAATTGGTTGAATTTTTCTTTTAATTTTTTTTTTTAATTTTTAAATAAAGCTGTCAAAGGTTCCCGTGGTAATGAAGATCTTTGTTGTTATGACAACTGCTTATTCCTTTTCCTTTGAAGAGTCTGCAGTTTGATAGGCAAAAACATCAGGAATAATTAAAACAAATGGTAAGTGAAGAAAAACGTCTGCCAGGAAAAGTCCCCACCTGAAATCTTAACAATCGTCTCACTTGTAAAGTGACAAACTTCAGGTGGAGTGTCTTCACGTCAGCTAACATAGGAGTGTTCAGCAGCTGCCAGGGGTTCAGGTGACCCCGCATCAGAAAGCCCATCGCTTCATAAGGGGCACATACATGTTATTCATGTCACTCTTTCTCTCCCTTTCCTCTTCCAGAAGTTCTTCTAATAATTTATTCTGCCCTTCCATTTTAAAAGCAGCAATCATCTAAAACATCCAAGCATCCGGCAAACGATGCTGGCATCTTCTTGCGACATGTCCCCCTCTCACCGCAGGACAGGGACTGGGCAATGGTGAGCTCTGGGCAAACTGGTGTGAATTAATAGGTTTTGGCAGGGAAACAAGGCTTCCCTTTAGAAGTGAAGGTGCATGTTGCCAAAGATTCCTCTAGTGAAGACGGAGCAATCGTCAGAGCACTGGCCAGGGCTCTACCGAGGGTCTTCATGGCTTTGATGAACCATCACGTGAGCAGCTAGGGCTGCCCACGGCTGAGAGCGTAAGCAGGGAACTTTGGCGCTGGCAGCCATGCATGTGCAGTGTATCTTGAGATGCATGGATCAAAAGTATTTCTGCTGTCTGGGACTAATGTTAGATGCTAAGGGAAACACACCATAGATAAATACTGAAAATTTGGGAAAGTTTTCCTCAAAGCCATTTTGGCCCCCATTGTTATCCCATGGGCTATCCTTCCTAGGAGGTATGTGCCTGTCAGATTTTAGTAATTTCTTATGTATGATAATTACTCTGCTCCACTTTACAAACTGCAAGACTTAGCCCCATAGATGTAATATGACAGAAGGGATACAAATACACATTCCTGACTCTATAATGGTAATAAACTCAGTGTTTGGCAATAAGCTATGATGATACACGCCACTCAGAGACTGGAATCAGGAGTGCCAACATTCCTGCTGCGCATCTGATTTCACAAGAAATAGGACACTTTGCAATCATTTCTGTAGTTTTACACGCCAGATCGTACTGCCAGGCATACCACGGTCTCATTTTGTTGTTCTTTGTGGCACATTGCTCTCCATTGCTCCATCCTCTTGGAAGTAATCCAGCACACTTAAGCAGCAGAATTTTAACTGCTGGCTTGCCTTGCCACTGACATTTAAGAACCTGCATTTTTCATGAAGTCTCTTCTTGATACCTCTGTGCTCCTCATTCATTCAGCCAGGATACTCCTACCAAAACCGAGGATTTCAATATCCCTGTCAAGAAAGTGCCATCCCTGCTTGCTACCCTTTTCTATGCAGAGATATTTTAGACATGAAAGAGGAGAGACAATCTTGTTAAGAAAATGGCATGATTTGGAAATAAAAGCAGTATTTCAGATGTTGCAACTGAAGATTTTTCTGAAGGTGCTGTAGGAATCTATGGTAGCTTAAAAAAATCCACAACCAAAACCAACCAACCAACCAACCAACCAAAAAAGAACCCCTCTGATTTTTATTTTCCTTTTTCCCCCCAGCTGGCTGTATTCCCACTCCAAGGACACCTACATTGGCGGGTCGGACACTAGATGGTGCTAGGACAGTGGTTTGTCAGGAAATTCAGTAGGAAAATTCTGGATGGAAGAGCACAGTAGGTTGTAAATGGTTACTTGCCAATAAAACATTTGCTCTGGTACAGCTAATCCATTACTATCTGTCTTTGTTAGACTAACCTACATGACTGGACACCATTAGCTGGCAGCGGGAACACCTAATGCTGCTTTTTGCCAACCTTGTTTCCCATACATCCATAAGCTGTCAGAGGTATAATGCTCCTTTTGCCAATCTGTCACTCTTCCCCTCCCTCTCCTGTCACCTCCTGGGAGGACAGCAGCCTGGCTGCCTCCTGAATGTAGAGACAAAGATGCTCAAGAAGTTTCCTGAGCTAGCCCCGCTGCTGGTGCAGGAGGGAGGCAAGCGAGCAGGAACGCTGCGTGGCAAACTGCGCACCCGATGCCCCGTGCTGTGCCTGTCATAGCTGCTGGCATGGTGGCACAACTAGCCACGTCGGGGGGCAACCATTTACCACCCCGTCCTGAGGTTGTTTTTTGGCTGGATTGGGTCCCTCACCCACTGCATTGCCCACAGGAGACACAGTGTACCAGTGCAGGGTGTGGGGCCAGCCCCACTCGCTGTGACTGCCGCAGCACGGCCACCGACCAGGAGCTGCAGCCCAGGCCGCAGTGGCCAGCTCTCGGGGCAGTGAAGCTGCCAGAAATGGCAAGCTTTGGTAGAGAGCTGTCTGCTGGGAGCAGGCAGGAGGACCCAGCTTGGCTCCCTGCTCTCCTGAGCAACCCCCGCTGCAGGGGTGCAAGGCTCAGCGCCCCCTGAGCCACCCGCTCCCCCCAAGCCGTGTCCCCTGGCAGACATGGCTCATGTCCTCCCGCAGCGGCACCCAGGGTGTGCGGTGCTCCAAGGGCTGTGGTGGCTGCCACACGCTGCAGACCCAGAGGGACCCAAAGCCATGTCCAGGAGCTGTGCTCCCAGGGGCGCGAGTGAATACGGTGACAAGAGCGGTGAGTAACGCTTAGAAACCAATTAGTGGGAAAGGCTTGCTTTCTCTGCTCTGGTTCTGACACCCAACTAAAGTGTTTCTCCTCAGTTACTGGGTGCTACACGGGTGAGAGCCCTCTCGTCACACCCTCGCTGCCCGCCCTCCCCCCCCCCCGGCCCCAGGCAAACTGACTGCCACATTTACAGACAGCAAACGAGATGAATTCCCTGAGGGTCCGTCAGGTGCAAACTGGACATAGCTTGGCCTTTTAATAAATATGTTCAGAGAAAAAGAGGAGTTTGGAAGAATAAATTGTATAATCTTATGATGTGGTATACCTAAGCAGTTGGCTGAAACTGTAAAATTCAAGGGCCAATGCATTTTCATGCGTACAGTTACTCCTGACTACCACAATTAGATTGTATCTGCTTCAGTCTAAAATCCTCTTACACAAAATATTGTGAATAACAAAGTAAAGGTGTCCCAGAGATCCTGTACTTGGTGCTTTCTAGTGTCAGAGAGCACTATTTGTAAAATCAGGACCAGTTTAAGGCAAATAAAAACCCAAACAACACACAAAAAATCCACTACCAAAGAAAGGAAACAAACCTTGAAGAATAAAATGCAATTTCAGAATAACTAACAGCTTACAGCAAGTAAATAAGCATTCCTCTGAGAGGGACATTGAACCTAAAGATGATACCTGGCTTAGCAGTGTACAAGGCCTGTTCCCATAAACAAGATATTAATTTACAAGATACAGTACACAATACAAGGAGATGGTTTAGGGTTGGTTTTGTGTTGGTTTTTTTGTTTGTTTTTTTTTTAAATTCACAAAACATTGCTTCATGACAATCAGAAAAGTTTGTGTAAGAAGGCTCCAATTTCTATATTTATCTGGAATAAATTATCAACTCAGCAGGCAAAGAAAGATTTGAAACCGCACTTCTAGCTAAGTGTCCAAGGGGTGTAAACACAAGACTGCTTTAGAAACACCTTTGAGTCCAAGTTTTTCCTCAAAACATTTCCTCAGTCACTGGCAGATGTCTTGGCAGGGAGTGGGAAGAGATCTGAAATCTCGGAATTGCAGAGAAGAATAAACATGCTCTCACCCAGGAAAAGCACACAATAAACTTAGTGTTTTGACCTTTTGGTGCTGGCATTATGCACAACACAACACCCATCACACCCTCATCTGTCAGTTACCTGTGGCAAGACAAACACCCTTCAGCGGTTAAGGCAGGAGCAGGGACTTAGCAGCAGGCTGCATCCATCCTGCCGCAGTTAACCAGTAACTGAGGACATGGGGGGTGTTTGTAATGGCTCCCTCAGATGATCCCTCTTGAGATCCAGGTGTGCTGTCCCCCAGCCAGCACCCTGCAGACAGAAAGACCTGAATCACCTGGAAGTGAAGTCTGGGAAGTTGTGAGGAACACACAAACAATTCAGCTAGCAAATAAAGGTTGACACTTTGCTATATTGCACAGCATCTTCCGCACGGATGCTTGAGGCTGTAAAGAAATTCTTCCATTTCTGCATTTCCCAGATTAACTAAGTAGGAAAGTATTCTTAATAGTGAAGAAGACCATTTGCACATGGGAAAATTCAGACTAGCTGTTACGATCTATATCTGTGTCTTCATCAGTCAAATTATCTTTCATGGGTAGGCAAGCCGGTGACGGAGCCAGGGATAGTATCACATCAAATAGTTTTACAAAGTCATTAATTACTAAAGGTCAGAACAATGTTACATAAATCTTAAAGCGTCCTTTAACTGAATACCCTCTGTTTTGCCTATTACAGCCAGATGTGAGCAGCTTTCTACAGATCTTGCCTTTCCCTACTTCACTCTTGCCACGCATTCACAGATCTTTCAAGACAATAGTTCATACACATTAAAAGAAGAATTTAAAAAAGCAACAGTAACTTGGTGGCTATTTCATTATCTAAATGAATAGTCTCAGGTGACCATCTTGTTAATGCATGCTATAAAATAGATATTGCCCCTGCCTAATGGATGCAAAACACACACGGAAATTTGTGCATTCTGGCAGCTGCTGCTTGCTCAGTAACGCCTGTGCATCTTGTCACAAACATAAAATGTAAATTTTTAATATAAAAATATTTCCAGCTTGGAAAAGTGATTAAAGATGGTATATCCATCTTCAACTATCCAAAGGTATAAAAATGAAAACAGGGAATATATTAGCAATAATTTACAAGGGGACGGGTCAGAGGACCCAGATGTGATTATAGTTTTTAGCCTTTGCTGGGTGGGGGGTGGGTGGGAATGTCTAGCCTGATAAGAACTGGTCACCTATGACTTTAGGAACACACATTCAGGACCCTGTCCTCTTCAAGCACTGACCCCCCCCTGCTCTAAATGCTCTCACAGCTGAAGGGAACAAAGAAAGCTGTGACCAACAGAGCAGGCTGCTGCCGCCCCACCACACAGCCTGGTCCCACTGACTGGGATGCTCTGTGCTGCAGCCCAGAAAACCAGTGCTCAGGAGACCACGACTTGCCGCACAGACATACAGATTCAGAGCACTGCCGAAAAGCCCGAAGTCCAGCAGCAGTCCTAGGGCCCGAGGTGGCTGCTCCCCAGGGCCCTCCAGGATGCTCTATTGGACTTACCAAGCCACAAGCACCTGGAGGAGGAGGGTGAGCAACCCACACTAACCTTGGGGTGAAAATAAAACACACACCCAGGAGCTGGCTGCTCCTTCAGGCTAGGTGAAAATGCTGCTATGAGGTGTGTACTGCTGTATACCACCTTAAATTAGTCCTAGAGAGAGAACAAAGGTAATTACACAATGCATTAATAAGATTTAAAGTCCTTTTGGTAATAATCAGTGAAATCAATGCAACCACAACTGACACAAGCACTAGTGCAAAGCTGTCAAGCAAAACTTTGGGGCATGAGACATGGCTCCTTGGACACAAAATGAGTCACTGAAAACTGACTCACTGACAACACCCATGCAGCTGCATGCATTTCTTGCAATGTGTATGCTTGCAGCAGGTGATTGGGTGCGGGGGGGGCGCAAACAGTGACCATGAAAAACTCCTTATAGAGTTGGTCTTGCCATTCCTGCTTGTTCTGTTGCTTCCTTCAGTGAGTGAGTGCAACTGCACTGACATTCCATGCTCCCCGGGGATATTTATTAGATGACGGCCAGCAAATCACCTTCATTATAGCAACGAAATGCAAAGCCTCAAACGATGCAAAGATCTTTCAAGTTTACCGGCAGCACTTTCAGTGAAAGTGAGTGTGGATTTAGTTTTGTTCTTTGCATCCTGTCATCTGTCACCATCCAAAGGCTTCAGCTTGCTGCAGCTGGACTGTTGAGGACCCCCATGGATTAACATGAAGCCAGGAGACAATAAGAGATGATCAGGCTGCAATCACAGAGGCAGACGCTTTAAAGATCTTTTCTTTTCACCAGGTGATGGACCTGATATGCTAATTGAAACAATATCTGTGTCTGCTCGTGGGAATTCAAACCACTAAAGCTCTGTTTTTGACACAGGCACGACAAAAATAAAGTCCTCTTCAAAAGAGTAGTAATGACCTCATTCAGACATGTTCATTTGCATCAAAGGTGAATATGGCAGACAAAATAGTGACGTTTGCAGTTTGTTCCTGGGAAGTAAGGTGGAGGGGGCAGGGGGGAAGAAAAATCATCACATAGTTTGTCTTTCCACCAGGCTGATTTCCTTTAGCAGCCTGAATAAGCAATTGGCTACTAGCCAGCTGCGGTGAATTTGTCCCATGTTTGCAAGATCAGTCAGTGAGCAAAGCTGTTTTCAGTTAATAAATATTTGATTTACAAGGTACAGTAAGTAATAAAAAGGGAAGGGAGTTTAGCTGCTGGGAGATTTGTTTAGCACTTTAGTGGGGATAACGAACAACCAGCTTTGGTTGGTTTTCCTCCTTCACATGGCCAGTGGCAACCAGCTTTATCAGTCTTGCTGCATTACACCTCGTAGTGAGCAGAACTAACACACTGAGCAAAACAGAGGTGGACTGGGACATAGACCATGCCTTGACAGAAACACAGCTGAAGGGAACACTCTTAGATTCTCCTTTCTTCTTCTCTGCGAGTAACCTGTGATAAATATTGCATTCCTCAGTATCACTGGGAAAAATCAAAACTGTTTGATCCTTTCCATATGATATAGGTAGCTATATATGAGAGGGGGAAGGATATAAAGTAGCAGGTACAGAACAGCCAGCAGCATTTTATCAAAGGAGAAAAGACCCCAGAAGACACTAATCAGCCAGCTACATAGTCCTGGGTATTTTGGATAGAGCTGGAAAACAAAGTGGGCACACACAGACAAAAAAAGAAAAAAAGGAGACAAAAAAAAAAAGATGGCCTGTGTTTAAAAAACCCCAAACAAGCCACGATGTAAAAGGTAGCATTTTTTTAATGTTAGTTTCTTCTTAGAGTACTGAGCCTCTAGGTGAGGATGTAGTAATGCGGGCAAGGCAGGGAACAGAGCGTCAGGAGACCCGAAGTGCAATGCTAAGCACAGGTGAGCAGCTCTGCATGCTGAAGGAGCTGACACCTCTGTTCTCTGTCTCTGGTGTGCAACAGACCTCCCGTGTGACCATGGGCACATCACCTAGTCTTTTAGATCTCCAGTTCGCCGACTTGTAAAAAGGCTGACTATCCTACCCACTGCTCAGGCACATCCCATTGTTTCATGCAGGCTCTGTAAAGGAGTTTTGAGCTGTGAAGCAGGTAGTAAAAAAATGCAGAATATTTATTCTTAGAGTTGTGGCTGTTCATTGCAGATCAAGGACCCCACCAGAAAAGTAAATAGCCTCTTTCTAGAGGCCAAGAACAGCAGTAAGGATGTCCATACAGCCTCACCAGAAATACCGTGCATACACAGTTATTGATTTCTAGGATGCTGTCAGTAGGTGCTTCCCAGTAACTACCAATAGGACAGAACAAAATGTTTTCTCTGCCAAGTACCAAGTAACTCTTCTGAGCTCTAGCTCTTCAGTGTATACAGCTTTACACTGTTTTATATTGCTTTGCATTTGTCCCCAAAGTTATCCCAGGTATTTGCCTAGTGACAGCACACAGAAAGCCCTGGACAGCCTGCAGGTGAGGGACAGACCAAGGGTCATACAAAGCAGACTGGAAAATTGGCCCCTTCCCCACTCCTTCCTGCACAGAGAGGTCTCAGACCACAGCATCTGGAGAGGATTGAAAGAGGCAGCCCCGGATAACACACTGCGCCTCCAGCTGCATGGTGGCACCACAGCCTCAGTGCCGAAGGGCCGTACTGGGGTTGGGCGGATCGTTCCTGCTGGAGCGAGTGGCAAGCACTTGTAAGAGCAGCTTTTGCTTCGCTGGTGTCTAGTGGGTTTTTCCTTGGTGTTAGACTGTTTTTACGGTTGGTCTCCTACATGGGTGCTCTGCAGTGAGGTGCCAGCTTTGCCCAGCAGGTCTAGCAGGAGGTGAATAGCCCAGCTGGGTGACCCAGGCCCCTGCACAGCGATGCAGGAAGGTTCATGTTTGCTTTTCTACCAGCATAAAAATTCTGTCTTTATATTCTGTTCCAGACTTCAGTAAACCTTCATGCCAGGAGTTTCATCAAAACATATGCTTCTGCAAAAGAGCTTTAATGAACCGGTTTTTCCTGACAAAAAATAGTTTTTGCCAGAAGTCCTGTCCAGCTCCCCTATCCAGTTCTCCATCTCTTAAGACTGCTGAAAAACAAGGATAGGAATTTTACCTTCTTTTTATGAAGCACATTAGGATCTGAATGAAGACCTTGCAAAACCGTGAGCTATTAAAAACTGGTGCTTTCAGAAATGGATCTGACAGCTGCCACACCAACATTGGACAATTGTATTCAAATGGGTCAAAGTAGTAATTTTGGCATGAACGATCCCGCATTATGTTATTTTAGAATATCCAGTCATTCCCCTGAAATTGGAGTCCAAAGGTGATGCCAAGTGCTTTTGGGAAAGGAGGGAGCAGGAGGAGGGTGTATTTCTTTCTTATACACTGCTTTTTAGTAGCTATTGGTATACCTGTTAGATTAAACTGCAATAGTTGGACCACAAATGTTTATTGTAATAACAGCAACATTATAAAACTGATCAGCCCCATTCTTCAGAAATTGGCTGTGCCCCTGTTTGTTTTTCTGCTGAGGAGGGACGTGTCCCAGAGGATCTCCCTTTGGGAACCCCTGTCTCAGCATGAAATGAGTAACACGATTTATGTAGACATTGCCAGATTCTTTCCATTCTCAGACAGAGAATGGCTTTATCTAGTCAAGTAATGTCACAATAAAGTAGTACAGTAGAAATTTCATCGCTGAATGGTCTAAAAGAGACAGATCACCCAATCTATATTTTTACAGGCTTTTTAAAAAACGTGCTGTGCTCAAATGGCAGCAAGCAGTAAGGCAGGGTGTGGGTGGGAAAAGAAACAACCACAAAACCAAACACCACAGATTTTAAGGTATATATTTTCATGAGGGACTGATGATAGCATTGTCAAAGTTGGATAAACAGGGAGGGGACGACGCAGTGTGCTGATCAGATCTATTGAAACTGTTACACTTGCTCTTGGTGAGCTTTTCAAAAAACTCTGGATTTATCATCCACTTAACTAGGCAGGACTTTGAGAGCAGAGGATAGGCTCTGACAGGACTGGCAGCCCCCTGCTAACAGTGTTCGGTATGCTGCTCACACCTCCCCACCACATCTGCACCTGTCCTGCCTTTCCTCTTCTGCCCTCACCCCTGCTCCTGGGTCAGACCGGAGCTGCCCCTGGCTCTGTTTGCATGTGTGTGGGTGGGGACTTAATAGCTAATTTTTAAAGAAAGGGGGAAATGCAGATAATATTTCTTTTGCTACACTATTTCAGATTCTTGCTTTAATCACAGTTGTCCCAAACCAGAGCCTGGCAGTGGGTACAAAGCTCTTTGCCCAGGTAATCTGGTACATTGCAGCAGGGCTAGCGACAGTAATGCTTAATGGTGCAGTTTGCAGTCAGTCTGAACTCAGGCAAAAACTGTATTTCCTGTACTCCATTCACATTTCTGTTTTCATAAAAAAGAAAAAAAGGGTGTGTCTGTGTGGGGGTGGGGTAGGAAATGCCCCAGGAAGTTTCATAGGAGCATTTGGGATACAAATGAGGGGGGTCTGGTACCTAAAACATTCAGCAGTGTCTTTAATAGTCACCACTCGCATTTAACTTGACACACCTCTCTCAGTTGCATGACTGAACAAAAAACTACTGTGTCATTATGATGTTTTCTTGGTTTTGAATACTTTAATACAAAGCCTTAAAAAACAACCAACAGCCACAGTAAGTACATAACGCTGCTGTCACATAAGTGCCCATAAGCTCCACTCATGGTTTCAGCATAACAAGGTTTTTCAGCCCACGGAAAGCCTCGGTGGATGTTGTTTTGTTTCAAGGAAAAGATCACCATGTATGATACAGTTGGCTTCAGCCTCTTTTGGTCTGTCAAAGAAAGACCAATTAGTGTCTCAGAAAATAAGTTCCTCCCTTCCAAAAATTCCGGACTTTTCTTGCAGCTTATATTGGTAACAGTGTATCACACTGTCAGTGCCAAAGAGGGATGGGAGCGCAGGAATTGGTGATGGGATTTAGTAAATGAAGAGAAAGGAGGTGTGTCACCACCTACCGAGATTTTTACTTATTTACAAAGGTGTGAGTGTTTACAAGCTCCCTTCCCTCAAAAGTAAAAGCAATCTAAAACAAAACTATGTAAGCCACTTCTGTCTCAACTGATTTAAGCAGCTGCTGTTGCTGATGGTATCTTTGCTTCTCGACATTCATGAATAAATTCCTTCATCTTAAACCTTATAAACATACAAGTTCATGAAGGAACCCATGTGACTCCTTTTATTTTTAGGAGATTTAATAAAATATTTATACCCCTCAGTGTCCCAAATATCAATTACTTCCTTCACCGAAAAGGTATGTATGCAATGTGATTAAAAATTTACCCTACTACAAAACAATATACAATTAACTCACACATTTTCAATTTCCCGTGTCAGACATATACTGTATATATCCACATCCATCCCTTTTAAACCATGCACACTATCAATACATCCTTTAAAATTTGACAGTTAAGTAAAAAATACAGCTATTATCAGACAACGCAACCACATGATCTCCTGACAGCCACAAGCATACACGGCAGCTACCACTGGAAGAAGTCAGCATTTACTAGTGTGTGTCAGACAGCGGTCTGATTTCCCTGCATTATAAGATTCCCAAAGTACTTTGGCTTCAGAACTAGTTTTTAGAGAAATTTAGACAGATTCTGATAATTATCAACATAACCTACAAAGTTCTATTTTAACTTTTTTAATTCCATACAATCACAATTGCATCTATTTTTTTTCTTTCTCATGACAGCTTCCTTCTCCCCAAAAAGAATATCCAGCAAAACCTCTTAAAACTTTACCCCAGTAAAGCTTTCAATTTTTTCTCTTCTTTCTAAACAACATGAAATTCAACAGCAACATTTGCTTTCAGCACTGTTTTTCACATGGGAGATAATTCTAAGTAAAATTTTTAATTCCTCTTAAGTAATAGTTCTTAAAATGACTAGAGAAGTATATCTTTCACAATAGCCTTACAATAACATAGCATTAAAATCAGTAATATTAAAAAAAATGCAGAGTAAATTACTTAGTTCAAATATGATAAAATCAAATCAATAAATCCAACCAGGAAATCAATGCTCACAAAGCAGAAGCAGCATTGCAAAGCTGTGGTTTTTTTTTTTTGTTGGTTTTTTTTTTTTTTAACTTTACATCATCCTTAAAATGTTTCTTTTTAGAAAGCCTCCTGAATCTCTTTAAAAATTAACTTTAGTGCTACGTTAATATTCAGATCGCAGGAACAGAGAAAGACTGAGAAAACAATATGTGAAATATGTAGCAAAATGCTGTTTATGAATACCAGATCCTATTGCAAAATACAACAGGTAACCAAAATTTGTCTTCTAGTACAGAAACATAAGGGGTATTTTTCAATTATTTTTAAAAAATGAAATAGCTATGATACAAACATCAACTGGCCACAGTTAAATCGGCATATACTAACATAGATTTTCTTCCAGTGTGTAACACCCTCTATAGCAGCAGAAGTTATCTTTATATCTATGAGGAAAGGGATCCTTCTGCTTTAATATCAGACATATTAAAAGAGCTATGTGTTTTGTATTCAAAAAAACGTCCAAGTTCATTAAAGCAAAGGGTTTTTTTCATATATGTAGTGACATCCCCTCACTAAGCAGTGCCTTTAGGAAAGCCCCCATACTACTTCTGTTGCTTCTGCTGCCCTCTCAGATTTAACATTTACAGTTAGCAAGGGCTCATCAGACCAACCTAAGAGGAACCACACGGTTCCCAAGCAAAGGAAAGCAAAAAGAATGAGGGGAAAAAAGGAAAACACTTCTGAGAAAGAAACTCCTCCAAATCTGTCTATGCATTCCCTCAACCTCACACACCACCAGTGCATCATTTCTCAGCTGTGGATCCGAAGTGGCCGTCATTTCCAAGATGGGAGGAAGGCGACTGCCTGACCTGTTGTATACTCCCCCCACGATGGAGAAAATAAGCATTAAATGGTTTTGCAGGTCAGGGATGAGACTCGTAGTAGTATGACTATATAGATACCTGAGCTCCTATTGAAACCAGGTAGAAGCAAAACTTCTCAAGTGCTCATGTGCATTCAGTTCTGGAAGATCTCGAGGTTGTCTCCGCTTTGCTATTTCTGGCTTCCTACAGCCTCTGTCAGTATAAAATAGCGGGACTTCCCATCTGGATGGGTCTTTCTGACAAGAAATAACAACATACGACTTAATTTCCAACAGGAGTAGAGAGGAATGCACAGTGGAAAAATGTATCTTTGAATTCATAATTTTGAACTCATTTTCATTCTCATTCTATGAAAAATTCATTTGTGCTATTAAAAACTGTTGTGGCGCAAACCCAAAAATCCAAGCCAATTTCATAATGGAAGGCAATTAAGTTGATTGCTGAATGATAAACACCACATCTTTCTTCAATGGGGATACTGTTCTTGAGTAAGCAAACTGTTTCTAAGTTCATGAATTTAAAAGAACGCATCATTTCTCTCCCAAAAGTTCAATGGAAAGCAAACATTCATTACGAAGTTCTTCAAAGTCTCAGCCATTTAAAGAGATTATATACTAATAATGAGGGTAGAAAAAAGCAAACTGACTCATGCAAAAATACTAGGATTAGAAAAAATTCCTCTACAAATGCTGACCTATATTTTTTGCATTCCAGCTGTCTATTCATTTTCAGGAATGAACATCTTCCTCTGGAATTTGTAGGTTGATTTAAGATTGGAATGAGAAACACGATGAAAGGGACAGTTATTGCCCTGCATGTAGTTTAATGGCAAAGTTTATTTCTCAAGTGGGATAATAAAACAAATGCGTAACAGAAGCTTATTGATTTATTCCCTTGGTTCAGGCTATGTGAACCATATAGGTTAAGAACTTTTATTCTGGGAGCCAACCCAACCCAACCCCATCAAGAATTCATAATGCCAGTCTAGGAATACACGCTGAACACAGTTAAAGAAATCTAGAGCTAGACAAACCTTGAAAAGGATTTAAGTAGGAGAAAAATATATGGTTAAATCTGCAATAGAGATCAGTTTTGAAAGTAAAGTCAGGTAGGAGTCTAGGGCAATAATTATAATTTTTAGATTCCTGGATTTTAGTGTCTGCAGCAGTAAAGTCATGTATGAGAAAATGCCACACCTTACTATGGTATGATCATCAATAGCTAAATGTAGTTCTTTGGCTTCTGTAAACCGTATACCTTGCAGATAACATGTAGGAAATGTAACAAAAGCCAGTAACAACAATAAAGAAAACCCTTATGGCAATTTTAGGACTTTATGGTTGAAAAATCCTATAGGTCATGCCACACATTCATATGAACTGTACTGGGCACACTCAGACCCCCATAAAGGGCTTTAAGTCAAGCCAGGCAGCGAAATGAAAGCAGGTTTTATTAATCCCTGAACAAGAGTCCACTGCAGTCATGATTCTCGTCATCTAGAACTGATATTATTCACCAACAGCTGAAATGAAACTCAAATCACACAAAATGATGTTATCAAAAGACATTAGCTGAACAAAAATTTTGAACGTGATATTTCTTTCTTGTTTCTCAGTACTCTTTTCTTCATTGTTTCAAAAGGCACCAACAAGTTCCTAGGGTTAGAGAAGCTCCATCTGTTGTATTCAGTAAACGCACAGAGAAGTGAACCCTGAATGTAATTTGAATCTTTGGACACACTAAGGAAATTAACAACAACACTAAAAAAAAAGTGAATATTCTCAGCAAGAGGGTCCTCTCTTCAACTGTCGTCTGTACAGGTGAGGCTAAGGTTTGATTAAAAATAATACAGTATTTAAATAATAATAATAAAAAAAGAAAAATTTACAATTACAGTGGGAAACCCCGATGGTTTTGATGCTTTACATTGTCAAGAAGCGGAAGGAGTTCTTTGAATATATATCTTTAGAAAGAGATTAAATATTTTGTAAACATAAATGTGGAAAAGAATGGTTTACGTGGAAAGTGCCAAACAGTGCAAGCTACAGTAGCCACTATCAGAAAGACTATAATATGCAGAAATACTGGTGCCGCAAAAATAACATGACACCATCACCTTTCATGCCAATCAATCTCAAAATGTTTTGGGGGAAACGCTGGCTTGTAGTTTGCTGACAAATGGGGTCTGGGTGCTCAGGATGATATTTCACTCAAACTCAATTTTCACTGGGTGCTCATGACCCAAGTGCCCCAGAATGGGCATTTCAACTGGAAGGTACTGCCAGAATCATAGGAGCCCAGACCTGTCCCCCCTCTCTGCTTCCTTAGTCAACTAGCTGCAGTGCATTTGAGGAAGATCAGCATCTTCAGCAGTTCTGCACACAAGTCAGTCTTGGAGATCTCCCATTCAAGAGAGATGCTTCAACTGTATTTATTATAACCAGCTACAATTCCCTGCAAGCTCCAGCTCCCTCACCAGGTTTCTATTTGAGCACAGACTAGGTTAAGTGATTTGGGAAGCGCTTAAAAGACATGTGTGCTGCCAGATAATTAAAAACAAAATAAATAAAAAAAAAATCAATGTGGCTGCCTGGCATGATTCAGCAGTCAAATATTTTCATTCAGAGATATTTAGCATTAAAATTCAGACTCAGGTGTCATTAGCTATTTATGAGGGAAAGAATCTCAGTTAAGTAGTCTTGATTTGTTAACAATTCAAGTTACAATGGAGCTTTTATTTCTTTTTAATTGTAAGCAAACAACATTATTAGTACTCAAGGCAGACAAAACAGCAGTATTATCACTATTCATTTACCATTATTACTAAAAAGTACAAGAAAAAGCAACAAACCCCCCCAGCCTCAATCTCTTCCTCCACCCCTCAAGATATCCTTTCTAATCCTATAAAAGCATCTGTCTTTGATTTCAAGTGGAGTACCTGCTGTGCAGGATGCAATGCCAATCCAATTTGTGTGCAACAAAACCAAATGGGTTGAAATGAACTCTGCATTTTAAAGATGTTTTTGTTTAATCATTACCGTCACTCCTCTTTAATGAATACATTAATCAAGCAAAACTTCAAGCAAAAACGGAAAGGCTCATCTCCAGAAATGAAAAAACAAACAAAAAACCCCCCTATCTTCACAATATCCGCTACCGTCAAAGCACTGTTACACTTTCCTTTGGCAGAACTTCAAATGCATATTACTGTAGGTTGTTTGGAGACATTAAGTAGAAGCAGCAGCAGCTCCCTCCAGAAAGAAGTGGAGGAGGAAACAGGTGAGCTGCCGTGCAGCCTCAGCTCTGCTACTGCGCTGATTAATGACCCGCTACACAGGATGCACAGCCCCGAGTTTTCCTGAGCACCCCCTCAAATGGCCCTAGAATTCCATTTTATTGTAAGGAAACGAGAAAGTTCAATACTACAGTGTCAGCAACATGTGAAAACCATGTATATAACATTTCTTCAGCCCTTCAAAATTAGTTTGTTTCAAAGCTTGGTATCAGTAAGAACAGTTCAATATTCGGAAGATTTCCACCAGACGATAAAAGGCCCAGGTCTGGCTTAAAGAAACACTTGTTTTTAGAAATTAGGGTATGCAAATACTTACTTCTGACATAAGTTCAGTCACAACCCTTATTTACCTTATGATGTTTATCTGAATTTTTGAAGCAGGAATTGAAGATGAATGTGCATGGGGAAAATGCCAGCAAAGAACAACAGAAAATGGGAGAATACCACAGATTTTCCATATAGCATTCCCACGATCTCCATCACCCAGGCAAAAGTAAGGATTTGTTGAAATTTCACCATCGTGTTACACTGAAACCAGGCAGTTATTTCACAAATAAAGTGGAGATAATTCAATATAACTTGTTCAGATGACAAATGCATTTTCTACAAATGTTTTTCCTTTATAAGCATTTCGCTTGTTGTGATTGTCATACTCTTTCATCAAGGTAATGTTTAGAATCCATTACTTCTCTCTTGCTTCATTTGTGCATCATATGTTTTCCAAACATTTAAAGCATTTCTGCTGATCACTGCCACCAAGGTACCATGTGCAAACCTGGGGAAAATAGTTGCTGACAGCTGTACCAAAGTTGCCATGTTCCTTTGAAAGGCTTTATTACAGAGCTAGGTCCTTTCCAGGAGGAATTACCCAATAGCACTCCATTAAAGGATCATAAAATTTTTAAAGACGTTTTATGATTAGGCCAGTGACCTTTACTAGAATTTCTCCCATGGCTTCCACAAATCTTATCTCAATGTGGAAATAAAAAACAGCAGAGGAACAATCATATTGTTTAAATTAA
This sequence comes from Falco peregrinus, assembly GCF_023634155.1. NCBI lineage: Eukaryota > Metazoa > Chordata > Aves > Falconiformes > Falconidae > Falco > Falco peregrinus. The sequence continues at coordinate 71,889,574 of NC_073726.1, forward strand.
TTTGTAGTTTGACAACAAAAAAAGGGCAATGTTTCCTGTATTAGATAGATTAACAGGAATATAGTAATATTACATAAAATTATCATAGATTCTTTTTTTCTTAAGAGAGAAAAAAAAAAAAAGATAGATTTTGATGTGCTTGCTCGATCCCTGGAGGGTTCATTTTCTTTTTTCATATTTCTGAACAAAACTAGGAAGCAAAGTTGGCTATTCTGATGCACAGCAGATAGACATATTGCTGTTCTGATGCTACTAACTAGATTAGTTACAGCTGGTGTCATTTCTGGAGTTACTAAGTGGGCAAAGGACAGTTGACTCCTCTGCATGATCATATAACAAGCAGTCACCAGACTGGGCAAACAACACTTTCCACCTTCTGATGTCAAGGTCTGGAATTCACTGATGTTTTTATTCTACATTATGACAACCACAAAACGGGTCTTTAGTTATCCATTTATTTTAAAAACTCTCCCATTTAGGATTATTCCAGAAAAGCCCACTCAGCCAGTACAATGGGAGACTCCGTTCCCCCGATGAGCAGTGAGTGAATCTGATCACACCCAGATTCAGAGAAGGGAAGGAGACAGCTCCTCTCAGTCTCATTACAGACTCCAGATGAACCAAGGTACACATGAATTATGCAGGAGGTAATTTGAAAAAGTTGCATAAAAAGTTGAAGTTGTGATTATTTGTCATCAATTACAAAAAAATTATATCTGTCACCTTTAGCAATAACATTTATTTACCATTTATTCCTCTGTTACACACTCAAAATAATAGCTAATATTTTTCTTACTCTTTTTTCCAAATTTTCCATTTGAAAAGCAATTAAAAGATATCCTCAGATATTCTTCTGAGAAAGGCTCAATTTCCTGATTTCAGTTGTTGATGGATATGAAGCAACATCACATAGGGAGGAAGAAAAAGACAAGAGAAAGAAGTCATCCCAACCTGTCAGGCACTTTACAGCATAATGAGCTACGATGAAAAACAAGTCAAACGCTGAGAAAACAAGCAAGCTTGGAAATTTGATCTTACTGACGGGATCGGGAGTAATTAATTATCACCCATGTGACCGCTGGATGTCCCCACCGTTCCTCAAATGCAGCAGTTACAAAACCAGCAGGTCTGACAAAGAGCAGGGAGCATGCAAGAAGGCAGGTAGAGATGATTCCCACAGCAGTCGATTCCCCAACACACGCAGATACACACACACACGCCTGCCTGTGTGGGAGCAACCCAGAGAGCAGGGGAACAGCACATCACACAAGCTGATAGAGAAACACCCCAAATACAATTTTCACCAAGTTCACTCGGTGTCTGCTCAATGCTTAATAATGCAACGCCGAGTGAGGCTGGGTGACAGATCCTCAGAGGGACACAGGAAAGCAGAGTTACTTCTGAGATGTGCAGAAAGCCTGGATTAGAGTGTGGCGTGCAAAGGGGCAAATAGAAAAGGCCTTTGCACCTAGGCGAGAGGAAAGGTGAGCAGGAGCAGGGATGCCAGCATAAGACTACCCAGCAGCTGCCAGTCAAAAGCATCCAAAAGAGCTGTAATAACAAGAGAACATCTGTAATGCTATGGGGTACTCTTCATATCAAAGCTTTGAGGGCACTGATGGGATGAAAGTGGGAAAAGGCAAAAGAAAACAAAAACAAATCCCAAAATACACCAGGAAGACTACTACACATCCTTCTTTTGAGGTCAGGTCGTATGAGAGGTTCAAGTTCATGTGAAGGTGTAGGAAGCAGAGGTGTTAGCATCAACTCGGTTTTTTTTGTCATGTGATAAAAAGCCAGACCCAATTCTGCCATCAAGGAAGGACCAAGTGCCTTGCTTACTATGATAAAAAGGAAAGAGGTCATCCTATTTTTTGATTCCTGCTAATAGATTCAAAAGCGAATTTCAAATCAACCATGTGTCTATTTTGCAGAGTTAGGAAGCTCAAGCTCTGATAACTTATGACTTTGTTCATGCTTGTAATGAGAAGTTGCACCACAAAAAGCACCAGCTCCCTCCTCTGTCCCCACATCCTTCTATTAGCACAGCTCACTGATGGTAGATGGTGAACAACAAAGCTATGGGAAGAGCAGCAGTTGCTCATACAAAATAGTATTTGAAGAGTTTGCATGCTGTGAGGGTGATTTGTGAGTTTATTCTCTCTCCTCCATCCTTTCTCCCCTCTTCCTACTACTTGTAGAATCACAATCAGCAAAGGATGTGGGCCATGGCTGATTTTGCCTTGGACTTCAAAGAGCAAGGCATAAGAAGCCTGCAAGAGCACAAGCACTAGCAGAGATACTAAAAAGAGATAGAAACTGAAAACAAGCACCTAAATTGCACATTTCACTGTAACATGCTGAACTGGCAATTAGTATTATGTTTAGTTATTAGCATTTTGATTAGTTACATAAGCTATCGGGATGAACAGAAAAACAGAATTAAGGATACCTCCTTCAGCCTGGATGCCTGGAAATGTTTACCAGAAGGGTTTTGTATTTTGTTCTGTATTTTTTCCCCTCACACACCATTAGAAGACTGACTGGTCTGACACACTGGATATTCTTTTGTTTGGATTTCAGATGTTCACAAAACAGAGCTGCAATGAAAAGGCAGGTTTTTTTAGGGGGAGAGCCCTGGGGAAGGGAAGTGCATGAATACATTTGAATAATAAATTAATTTGAGAATTTCATGGTTTGCAATTAAATTAATTAGGTACTCTGAATTACTGGCCAGTGAATCTTCAAGCTTGTTCTCCTCAGTTTGAAGTGATGTATATACACAAGTGTGCCAGAAAACCTAGATAGCTTTTGTTCCCTCCCCTGGATCTCATCTATACTTTCAGATCAGCAACTGACCACAATACATATGCTTTGTATGAAGAATAAAATAGATAAAGTGATTTGCTGAGATTTCACAATAATAATAAAAAATTGTTGCCTGTTAGGCTGACTTCTTGTAGTCAACACTCTCTTTTGCAGCATGTTGTCTGACAGAGAGAATTCATTGTGTACGTTTCAGCCTTCCCAAAATAAGAGTTACTATCATGACTCTTCATCCAAAGATCTGAGATTGCTTAAAAATGTCAGGGATGCTTTATGACAGCTGTTCAAATTCTGAGTGGTTTCTTTATAGCTTTTGGCTCTAAAGGAGGATAAGTAACATATCTAATCCCCAGACCTGATTACTTTCCCAGGTTTAAAATGGAGACTGTGCACTCTCATTTTCAGACTTGTTGTTAGAAAGCTGGTTCTCTGGCACCTCCTCCACCCTCAAGACGTTACACGTCCACTTGACTGGAAGCTGAAGTCCAGTGAGAGTGCTCTGCATTAATCAGGTGCTACAATCAGAAGTCAGCCATAATTAAGACCTATGCAAGTTTAGGGGAAAAAAACAGGATAAAAGAGAAAAAAATATCAAGAAACAGTTAAAATCCATTGAGGCAAACATTTTGGGGCCCGAAGGTTCAAGATACTATCCACTCTCTTTGCCCTAGAGCAGGAGGAGTTTAGCCTGTAGTCTTATGGCTGTATAGTAAGACAGACCTTTCAGAATCAGTCTGTTCCTCCAGTTTTAGTATTATTGCGGTTGGAAAATTTTAAGGCCTACCATGGCATAATTTAAAATAAATCTTTAGCCACTAAAGATACAACTGAACCCCATTAGTCTTTACAAAGAATTACCAGGCTCATAGGAATTGTTTAGGTAAAACAAAAACTATCAAGCCATTGCTAGGGTCCTCCTCAGTACCTCCACAGCAAAGGTTCTGCCTGTGCGAGCTGGAAGACAATCGAACGGAGAAGTATTAAAAGGTGTCCGCAGAAGTGGGGACAAGGCTTAGGCCAAGTTTGTTCATACCTTTATTCTATAGCATTTGTTCTTTATCAGCCATTAATTTAGCAGAGAAGAATTTGCCCCAGAATTGCTACAGTTCTCTCTGATTAAGTTTTGGTTATTCTTGTGTGATAGAAAATACATGCATGAAATTGCTGTGTGGTCCAGCCTGAAACACTCACAATGCCTCAATGGAGCCCTTTAAGGATGATAAACTAGAAAAAGACTACACAGCAAATCCCGTCTTGCACTAAGGAGTCTCACAAATTCTGTTTTAATTTTTATAAACAGATTGCTTCTTGGGTTGTTATTATTAGTGTGAGCTGGACAGCTTGAATTAGAGAATAATTTATTCCCTGTGCATTTCTAATTACAGAAAAGAGGTTCACTCACTGACACACTTGTCCGTCTTGTTCTTTCCTGTCTTTCAGGCATGGCTGATTGCAGTTAAATAGACAGACCAGCGCAAACTGCATAAGAAACACAACTCTGTCAAAAAAGGACTGAAGTGTTACCATTAATTATTCTGGACCATGTGCTCATTTACAACAGATCTAACATGAGAAATATTCTCAGAGGTGTCAAACAGCCTCAGTTTCATAGGTGCATGGGGGTAGCACTGACTAAATGTTTGAGTGACTGGTAGGATGTGACCTGCCAGAGACCCTTGAAGCTTGGGGATTTCATGTGCAATTTGTGTTTCAGCATTCAATAGATAATTTAAATTGGGCCACTCTCTCTGAGCATTTCTGAAGGATCTACATGCCTGAGCCTGTGTTGGAACTGCACAAGTATCTTGGAAAAAAAAAAAAAAAAAGAAGCATTTATGAGCATCTGTGCAAGTGATTATTTGGAACTCAGTGCATCTTAAAAAGGCTTGAAGAAAGTGAGAATATTGTTTTCTAAAGAATGTCGAAAGGTAGGTGTAACACTCACTAAGTGCATAGGAAGATAGCTTGAAAATGCTAACTGGGGAAAAAATAACCATGATTTAGTCAACCCTTACTACAACAGGGAATGTTATTTTAAATAACTGACAGAGAATAGTTCACTTTAGCCATGAATCAGATGAACAAACTTTGCAGAGGCAAGAATCAATTGACTGGTAATTCACATTGGAACTGAAAAGAATAGAAGCACTGGTTTTACTAAGTTATAAACTTCAACTGTTTCAGCCAGAACTACAAAGGTACCTACCCTCTTTCTGGTCATTTTTTTTTTTAAATACAAGAAATACATAATTTAGGTGTGCCCTCAGTGCCACTCTACTTAGTCTTTTTAACATCTATGCAATCTTACAGACAACACCTTCATCCACTCTCCTGTATTCTCAAAAATAACTTCCTACCCCAAGCAAAGATTAGCAATCAAAAGCTCTTCCATAATGAAGCAATATCATTTTCAAATAGGTAATAATCACCTTCTTACACCTTGGTGCAGTTTGATGCTCTCTCTGTTGTTGAAACTATTTGCTTATTTTTGCAAGACCTGCATAATTTCTGTATTTGGATCTCTGCAATGAAGTTTCTCCCTTGAAGTCACATACATTCCATAGGATGTTTTTTTTCCGCCCACAGAATATGTAAGGCAGGATGCTCAAGGTTATATACAACAGTCTCACTTTAAAGTTTAGCTTACAAACAGCTTAAGCTTAAAGAGTGTTTCCACTAAATGACAGCTCTTTATAAACAGTGACAAAGCTTGTTAAGGGGGTTATCATCTGTTAGCATGATATTAAAATCTCTCAGGTTTTTCACCTGAATATTTAAAAAAGGAACAATTTCAAGACAACAGGAAAACTCTATGAGCCAAGGTAAAGAAATTCAGAATTGCATGTAGTGCTGGATTTGCTTTCAAGCAGCAGCATCTTGCAACCTCTGGTTTACTATTTAACATCTGTTATGAATTTATGATTTTGCTTGGTATCAAAGATTGCCTCTTTCTGCCAGATAAACAGACAGTACCTTCATATTGCATTCGCTGACCATCCAAAAAACAAAGCTGAGATAACTTGCTGTGCCTTTTTACTAAGTGCCACTATAACTACTATCCCCAGCCTCATCGGCAATCTTGCTTCTGAAGTTCACATGACATGATAATAAAAGCATTCAGGATCTGGTTTCAAAAGATGCTTTTTACCAGGCTACAAAGCAGGTAAGACAAATGCTGACTGCTGTAAGGTTTTATTTGTTGGTTCCCTCCCCCATCATCATGGTTGAGTTTTTTGGTTTGTTTGTAAAGTGTTTTAGATTTCAAAACATTTCTTCTTATCTGAAAGGAAAAAGGAAAAAAAAAAAATATAAAAAGGAGTATCCAGAAAATATGCACTCCTACATTTAGTCTCCATCCAGTCAGCACACTCCACTGGGTATACAAGACTCAGCTTCAAGACCTCTGTTCTAAGCTAAGCTGTTCCAGATGTGACCAAGCAAGCACCTGAACAGGAGTTTCCCACAGTAACAGGAAAAAAGCCTAACCCTCAAAGTGTAAGGTTAATACCTGCAGTATTTTCTAGACGTGCCTTTTCCTCAAAGTGGATTAGGTAATCGGAAAGAGCATATTTAGGCTCTACATAAAATCCTGGTGTTTGGAAAAGACGTGGACTATTCCCCAGCCAAACTGTAGATATAAATACTACACATTTTAATTTAATCTGGAAAAAAACCCAATGAGACAAAAAAACAACCTCAAACTAACCCAACCCAACCCCCACCATCAAAAAAAGATAAAACCCAAACAAAAACCAACCAAAGAAAAAAGCAAGGTAGGAAAAGATGCTGGTCATAAAACATGCTACAAAAAGTTCCTGCTGATTTTCTTTTAGAGTATGTGTTCTCCAACAAAATGTGTAGACCGTATCCACAATTTGGTAGTCTTAGGATGCACTATCAAGTATGCTGCAGAGATGAAGTGTCTTCAAAACACTGAAAAATCATTGTCAGAGCAGTTCTTCTCAGTCTTACTATCCCTGAATATTAGCACTGAGTAACTAACTTTAAAGAGTCAGCACCAGTACTAGTAAACTGCATTAAGGTTCAAAAGCCAATCTCCTCTGAATTGAGAAAATCTATATTTATGGTTACAGACAGAGACTGAAAATAGAATAATTTAAAGCGCTACATCAACAGAATATTATTTCTGTGGTGGGACTTTCTAGAGACCAGGTAGATAGAAAAGAAAAGGTAGTTTTTATTCTATTCAGAAAAGAGACACGATGAGGAGACTTTGGAATTTTTGATATTAAAACACAGGAGATTTCAAATAATCTTCTGGAAGGTAGTTGTATTTGCCCTTGCCAAGGCAAAACTCGTACATGTCACAAGCAACAAACACCAGGCTAAATTCTAAAAGCTTTAGTTCTGATCTGCAGCTCTGTCCTAGGGCCACAAGGAAGGCACTCCCCTACCTCATCTTTACAACGCAGAGTTCCCACAGAAGCTGAACAAGACTGATTTTCATATCAAGTGTGTCACAAACAGCTTTTTTCCATCACTGGCAGAAAGCAAGTGATTCTAGAAAATTTACAAGAACTTTCAAGATGCAATAGTAGCTCCAGCTAAAAGAAGGGAAAAGAAATCCAGCACAGACCCATACAGTTTGGTTTAATGCTGTCAAATTACCTCCAAAGTATTTGAATCAGACTTACTCAGGTTTCTTTAAAAAAAAAAAAAAAGAAAAAGAAAAAGAAAAAAAAAAAAAAAGACTTCTGAATATTCTTCCTTTCATACCTAGGGAACCTGACCGAAATGGATTAAATAACTTGCATAAGGACACTCAAAGCCGATGTAATGTCTGATCTGGGTTCTACCTTCTGACTACTACTGCTGAGTCTTAACAACTCCCTCTTTCCTCTGCAAAGCTGCAGGCTTCAGCAAACAAAGCATTCCTTATAGCTAATTGGTATTACATGGAAACTCAACTGCTCTTATTTACAAAACTACAGATTTATGTCAAGCAAAGCCAATTATGCTTAATGTTTAAACTATTGCAGGTGCTCAATGACATTGTTGCTAGGCAGTAGAAGTGAAATTGCTCTTTTAATGCATCTTGTTCCAACTGGGAGCATGTGTTTTATCATCAGTGCAAACTTAACAGATGGAGATCTTAATCCTCTCCAGCGAGCTTTCTTCACCCTTCCTCACTCAAAATGGTGTCCCATGCATTTAGACTTAACTGAGGTGCTCACTGAACTGTCTGGGACAGAACTTGTATTTTTTTGTATATGCATACACAAATACAGTATAAAACACACATTTCACCCTTTAAAAAAAAACCCACCCTAAACTGTACAAGCAGTAATCAACATACATATGGCTATTCAAGGTTAGTAATGACCTCCACTGGGCACAGCACCTACTCAAATAGTTATAACTAGAGCTGGTAGACAGCAAAAAAGCAGCTTCTTTCAAAGGCAAGACTGAATTTACAGAGTCCTTTATGTTAATTTCACTGTGTGCTGGGACAAGATTTAGAGAATTTAGGCAGTACTCAAAACTACAAAACTGAACTGGGATGTTTCTGGTCACTCCTAACCTCATTTAGGAGGTAATTTTTTCTGCAATAAATTTCAAAACTATAATCCTTTATGATGAAGATTAAAGCATGCATATCTTAGATTTATTTTGTGCAAAACAAGATCAACAGATGACCCCAACCACAGGCAATCAGATCAGAATGTTTTGTTATCTCCCTATGAAAACTGCCATAGATCAGCAAAATGCTGCAGAAAAGGCAGTTTTCTAATGTTTTCCATTTGCTTATTGCAACATTTCACATGCAAACACATCTTATTTTTCTGTCCCCTCTTTTTTTTTCTATTGTATTAAACCAGATTTGAAAAGCAGCTTCTTTCAAAGTCAAGGCCAAACCTATAGAGTCCTTCATACTAATTTCACTGTGTGCTGGTACAAGATTTACAAAATTTAGGCAGTGCTTTGAAAGTGCAAAGAAGTCCATCAGCTTTGTATGGAGTCCCAGATGCTTCAGTTCAAGAAGCATCCCTGTCTGGTGGGTATAGCTACTAAATTGCTGTGTCATAACAGCAAGCATGATTGATAGACTTCTGCATATAGCTTCCTCTGCACCACCAGCTGAAATAAGTAAAAATCCAGCAATCAGCACCCCTTTCCTTTTGCCATAGATCCAAAAGGCCAAATTCTTAACTAAATCTGAGAGAAGAAGCCTTACCCTATGTGAAGAAGGCAGTTTTCAGTAGTCACCTATTCATCCTAAAGCCCATTCTAACCTGAATCTTCCAGAGTGCCTCTTTATGAGGGCTGCCCAACTGCTTTCTCCTCCATTGCTCAAAGCCTTTCTTGCGTGATTGCATGACAGAGAGGTCCTGCCCAGGAAGTTAAATAATCCTCTTGCAGAATGATCTTCATCAGACAATTACACTGCAATAGCTGCATTCCATTCTCTGCTGTCATCTATTTTGATTTCTGAGGGGGAAAAAGAAAAGGGTCTTAGGAAGTTTGAGGTCATTCAGCCTGAGCATGGACCAGAAGAAACTATCTGAAAAAAAAAAGTTTTTTTGTTCTCCTGTTCTTGATTTAAATTGTTCCCAACTGCTGTTATTTTTGCAGTTAAAACAAACAAACAAAAAAAATATCATGAAGTTTTAAAAGCATCTCCAGCCCAATTATACTCACTAGCTTAAATTTTAGATTTTTCTTTTACATAGTTCTTCTCTTTTTGTGTATAACTATCAAAAGCATTGACAGCAACCACAAACTTCTTGTTAGCAGATTCCAGCCAGCATCTTTGTAGCTCTTCTGTGCCAAGACAAAGGTCAAGTCAAGTCTTCAGGAATTTGTCACTTTTTCTTTATGGAAAGAAACTAGGAGCTTCTGTAGCTTAAAGCTGAGTTTATTGCTGGTCAGGTGGGATGGACAGATTTACTCAAAGATGGGGAAATCAGGCTGCCTCCTAGCCTTCGGTGCCCTTGGAGACTAGGTCCCTCACGCTTTTGCGGCCTCTCTGTCTCACAGCCCCACCACCAGCTCAGCTTATGCAGTTACTTTTGGAGAAAGAACCTGCCTCTTGCTGGCAGGGCAAGAGGCAGGGCAAGGCAAGCAGGCAGCCTTCTCCCCATCCTCCTTACAGGGCAAACAGGGAGTTGTATACTCAGCTCCACCATCCGTCCATCCATACACATTCCACACGTCTCTTTTACCACAAAGGAAGATATTAAGCAGGTTCCACAAAAAACCCTCGCTTCCAGATGGGTACCTTCCTTTTCTACAATATCTGTTGCCATCTGGGCTTTAACAGATCCCTCAGCCACCTTGTAGCTCTTCTGCTGACCCTGATCTCCATCTTCATAAGTTATTTCCCATAGGACACACGTCAAATGCTTTACTGAAGTCAAGGCAGATCATGTCTACCATGTTGTGTTTAGAAAATGAATTCTTATTACACACAGGCATTAAGGCAGGCTGGCGAATCTACCTTTGATACATCTGTGTTGCATTTTATCCAATTTTCCTTTTATCTCATGATTTTAAATATTCTCTTTTAATTTAAAAAAACTACAACCTTAAATACTAGCGAGATCAAACTAACAGCTTCTGACTGCTTTCCTTACTACTTCTTAGATGTATTTACCATTTTGCTCCCCCTTTCACAACATTCAACCCAAAGGTACAGCATTAAAAATTGTTAAAGGTGGAGAGACACTATCCTTACCAACTCTTCCATAGTTTCAGCTCACAAATTACCCTCTGTGTCACTATGTGCATTATATTCCTTTGACGTAGTTTCTCCTATGAGCATTCCTCATATCTAACAAGCATTCTGGCTTGACTACCAATTCCAATACAAATGTCTTGATATAAAAGTACTCCTTTAGTTTTTGGGTTTGGTATGTTTCTTTATCACATAAGGACATAATTTAAATCCTCACTCTTTTTAGTAATATGACTTTTAAAAAATGGAATATTAAGTGCTAGGTTAGCATCACTCACAATACCCAAGTCAGCCAGTTTGGGGAGTGTTTAACACTGTTCAGATCTTTAAAGTGGAATGCATTTTACTGATGATTTTTTTCCACCCATTTCCACCTGCAGCTACCCTTTCCCAGTCTTCTTTTCCTAATTCCCTTCACCTGGGCTACAATTAGTAATTTTGATGTAAAAAATTCCTGGTCTCCAGTTCTCCTACTAACAATTTTCTGTGTATCATCCTTTAGGAACGACAAATCTCACAGTGCTTCAGCCAAAAAAAAAACTAGATGCCTCAGCATCAGCGTTTCATGACATACTTTACAGACTTATTACTGTTATATAGTTTCCAGTATATTTTTTGGTAGATCTCAAAGCAATTTGCAAAGAAGGTTAGTGCAGCTGTGTCCGTTTTGCTGAAGGTAAAGCAGCAACTTGCTGAAGACTGGGTAGCAGATAAGTAGCACAGCCAAAAAGAGCACACCAGTATACCTTTGCAAGTATCAAGCAGTCAATACCAGACTCCAAAATTATTTGTAAGTGATAGTCACAAAGTAATTTGTTAAATGCATACATGAGTTTATTAATTTTGAACCATTACTAAGCACGAATACACATGGATGCCTGTTTCCCTACAGAGGTTAGAAGCCTCTCTCCATCAACCACGCCAAGCAGTGAGCTCTGCTTGCCCTTGATGTGTTACGGCCTTGCAGGATGTTGCACTGTTAAGTTCTACGATGACTGCTATTTTGCAAACTTATAAATAACATTATTCCTAAGATAATTCATAAATAACATTGGCAGTTCCACTTAAGTATGCTAGGTAATTTATCAGAAAGCTGGTTGATAACACAATCAAAATTTAGTCAAAGGGTGAAATTTTATCAAGTTTTCTCCATAGGAGACAAAATGGGAGAACTTTCCAGGACACCAGCACAATGCTTGATGGCTTTTTCATGCTTCAAAAGGTTTTCTTCAGGAAGACTTCCTCTGAACTCATTGGTGAATTCCTGATTCAGATTTTTGTATCTGCAAGGGAGGACAGGGAAGGAAAAAGCGAAATAATCATCCTTTCTGGGATTAGCTTCACTCGTTATTAGGTAAATTCACTATTTACCTAATTCACTCATTTATTAGGTAATCTTTGACAAGTTACAGTGCCTTCTGAGTCCTGGACTTCTAAGCAGCCTGAAAAATAGGATAATGATATGTGCTTTCCTAGAACCTTTCAGAACGGGAAGTGCCAAATGAGGTGCAGGTGTTAATCATAGGTGTACTGTGTCATTTTAACAAATTTTTTAAAAATAAACCTGCTTTTTTCCTCAGAGAAATTTTAGTGTACTTTTTCTAATTTAGAGTTTTAAAGATGGATTACCCCCTATCCCTAAATCAGTCTTTATCTGAATAGTTATCACCCTTTTTTCCCCTTTCCAGGAAAAGTCTTATTCAGCACAAAATGAAACAGTTACATTGGACCTCAAAAACATATTTCATGTAGGCTTTGGTCATCTTATTGAAAAATGAGGTTCCTCAAATTTGAAGTGCAATACCAGTTTGAAATAAAACTGGAATTTTTTTGGAAGACTGGAGGTCAATAGATGTCTTCATATAAGTACGTTAATTTATGGCAAAATTATTTGTTGAGTTCAACCCAATTCTATGGCCACTTTTTGATAATCAAAACCTTTTTGTTTTCAACAGTGTCACAAATGAAAATTTCATTTTACAGAAGAATAAAATCTCATCTTCTGAAAGGAAAACAAAGTACATGCAAGAGAAACATTTCTAATCATGACTTGGGTCACATTTAAAAGAAAAGAATCAAAATCTAGCCACTGGAATAAAAGGACACTTGTGTCTCAGGTCACAGCTGAAATAATTGACAAGATGCTATGGCAATCTTTGGTGCTGCAAAGTTAGTGCTATATGTAATAGAAAAAGCAGTATTTTTCTCAAGAGTTCCAGAAGTACACTGCCCTTGGAAATTTTCTATTATTGTCATTATCAAATCACTACTGCATCAAGGTTTCTGAAGGATTTCCATAGAACTGCAGCCCACTGCCTAAGAAAGAATGCCACTCGCACATGACCCTTTCCACTCGTGGTGGCACGATCTGCTTCCCTCCCTGTTCTCAACTATGAGTATTACTTGTAACACTGACAACAGAAAGTTAACTGTGATTAAATGTTCCAGCATATAGGAGGCAGACGAACTTTCAAACTACCCTGGATGTAAAAGAGGATTGCAGTTGTGAGTTCCTAGCATTTTCAGGCAAGATTTCAGGCAAGAATTAAATCTAGGCTCTACAGGTAACAAAATTGGTTCCTGTGTGTGGGCTAATTGAGCAGTTCCATTGTCTCCAGCAGAAAGTTGCTTTTAACTCATTGCTTGGTAGGGTATCAAAAATATTTCAGGGTTATTCTGTTGAAACCACTGCATACCACACTAAACGGTAGCAGTCTGCTGTTTTCTTGTGTTCTGGTTTCGGATGGGATAGAGTTAATTTATTTTTTAGTAGCTGGTGCAGTGCTGTGTTTTGAATTTGCTGTGAAAACAATGCTGACAGCACAGGGATGGTTTTGGTTGTTGCTAAGTAATGTTAACACTAAATCAAGGACTTTTTAGTTTCTCAGGCCCTGCCAGCAAGTGGGCTGGAGGAGCACAAGAAATTGGGAAGGGACACAGCCAGGACAGCTGACCCAAACTAGCCAAAGGGATATTCCATATCATAGAAAGTTATGCTTAGTACATAAAGCTGGGGGAAGAAGAAGGAAATGGGGGGAAAATTTGCAGTTAGCGCTTTTGTCTTCCCAAGTAACCTTTGTGTGTGATGGAGCCCTTCTTTCCTGCAGGTGGCTGGGCAGGCAGGTGTTCATGGAAGTGGTGAATGAATTCTTTGTTTTGCCTTATGTGTGTGCAAGTTTTGCACATTTACCTATTAAACTGTCTTTATTCTAACACATGAGTTTTCTCACTTTTACTCTTCTGATTATCTCCCCATCCCCACATGGGGGTAGTGAGCAAGAGGCCATGTGGTGTTTAGTTGCTGGCTGGGCTTAAACCGTAACATTTTTGCAACCCCTTCACCTATGGTCCTATACTAAAGATGTAAGCTCATTAAGACAACAGCAACATTTTCAATATATAGGTACAAAGCCAAGTGCAGCAGAGCTCAGTTCCATGACCAAGATAACTTGGTGATGTGATCTAAACTCTATGCCAACATATTTATGTCCTTCTGTAAAGGAGAGGATGCTCTTTTTTCAAGACATTTTTATGTTAATAAGATCTCTTAAATATTTATGGCTAATTATCAGTGAGGTTGTTTTGGTTTTGGTTTGTGGTTTGGTTTTTTTTTTTAACTTTACCACATACTTTTTCCTGTGAAATCTTTCTCCTCAAGGTAGATAAAAAATACTAAAGTTTGAGCCTTGAACAATAACATATGACCTATCACTACCAATTCTTTATTACAGACTACTTTACAGGTTTTACAAGAATTTCTACACATATCTGCAAATGAAACATCAAGCTTTCATTTTCCCACACATACCTGTGTGCAATGGTCCAGAACCCCAGGGTGTTCACCATCATTAAGGAAGCCAAGAAGAAGAAGAATCTCTCCAATTTACCTTCATGCAGCTTGTGTGGAAACCAGTTGCCTGGCAAAGCAGACATTTGAAGCAGAATTAGTTTACCTTGCAGGATGAGATCTGGCTCATATGAAAGACACAAACATAACTTTGTGTAAGACACAATCACAGCAGGTGCTTTGAACCCCCCTGTAGCTATTTATACAGACTTCATTCTCACAGCATCTATGGTTTTTTTAGTCTACAGTGTAATTTGTTCATGGTTTGCAGATAGGCAATAGAGATTTAGAGAAATGGAAGAACTTTCCTAAAAGATTTGAAGTGTACTGGAAAACTTAACTCTGCACAGCTACTTCTGCAATGATTGGGCCACCTTCCCCCTATATTATCCTGTGCACATAGTAAATGAGTGTCAAATGTGAAAGTTTTAGGAAAAGCCAGAATTAAGGTGGTCTGTAGAAATCCTTAGTTACATCTCTCATGCTTTTAACAGGCCCTTCTTAAGCAAAACAAAAGCACACATGCATAAAAAGCATTTGTTCAGTTCTTTGGATGGTGCTCCACTGTCAAGAAACTACCTGACATTTTACTTTACCTTTCTTTATAGCTGCCTTTATAGCCATGAGTCTGTAACGTGTCCTTGTCTTACACACGATGTTTATTTGCATGAATCAGACCTTTTTCTACCAAGGCTTTTGGCAGTGATGTCTGGGACGTTTTGGTAGCTTAAACTCTGTTCAGCAGAGGATTGTACCACCTATGTAAACCCGGAGCCTTCCCTGCCTCTATTCTTGTGTGCTTTAGTTTGCAACTGTACTGCTTTTGATGTTGTGCATTGGAGCCAGTCTGCAAACAAGCTCAGGTGGTAAATAACTATGGCAATCAAGATGTTTAAAAAGAAAGCCAGCTCCAGTCAGTCCGTGCTTGAAGACAATCAGTACCTGAAGTACCATAACCAACTACAACAAAAACATAAAACCAAGGTGAAAAAGAAGTTACAGTAGATACAGAATATCAGAGAGAGATCTACACTGCTGTAATGACCTTTTACATTATTTAGGAATATGGGATATTTATTGCTTTTAAAGAAGAGAGCCTGTCTTCATTACCAAGTAGTGAAGTGCAATAGGAGCAAATACAGAGTGTGAAACTGCCAGCGCTGAGAACGTGATGTCCACACTATACACAGCTCAGGGGGGAGTTCACATCAGCCCAGTTCCCACTAACAGCTGGAACATATCAGGCACGAGCATTTTTTTGGTTTAGTTCCATCCAAAAGGAAAGAATTATATTTTTTTTGTGCTCCAAGATCACTCCATGATGCAAATCAGAGAGGATCAGGAGATTCAGATCAAAAGCACACTTCTGATTGGAACACCAGCACGTCCAAGGATGCCTTTCTTTGCTCCCTCAAAGCCTGCTATCAAATTCTACCCACATGAATAGTAGCTATTCACCACTGGAATGACCTGAAAGGGACAGGAGGAAAAGCAGCCTTCTTTGCCACAGCTGTGCTGTATGGGCCTGGCAGCCTTAACCATTCTTTTGCCCCCTAATGCCATCTTTAGCCATCCAATGTCATTCTTAGCTTGTCAACATTTTCTAATTAGAGAGAAAGAGCAGTTCCACAGCCCAGGAGCTCCAGCAGTCAAAGGACACCCCACTACTCCTTCCCCCCTCCATATATTTACATCTTTCTCTTTCCTCCACATCTTAGAATTGTAAACACATTTCTTTTCAAAGCAGCTACCTTTACCTCTCCTGAGATTAACGGAGAACAACTGTCATCAGTGCAGCAGTTTTCCCTAACTCCTCCACAGTTTGCTCCACGCCTGTCACAGAGCAGCCCCACCTCACCGCGGCATGTGCGGTTCCTTTTGTAGCATTATCTCAGAGCGAGTTTTAAAACGTATCATTTAACATTGTCAGTTGACTGAGCTCCTAGGTGCTATAACTTCATTTTAGTAGCTTATAAACTTTTACTGTCATAATTCACAATCAGGTAGTTTTTCATTTCACATCCCCCAGTGGCCGATAGAAGTCACGGAGAGAGCGTGTGTATCTGATGAAAGGGAAAGCAGGCATGGGGCTCGGCGCTACAGCTTGTCAAATCAGAGTTCACACTGTCTGCTCGGTTATTTACATTGGCTAGGCTAACTATATGAGCAGCAGGAGCTTCCTAATGGAATGGCGTTTACAATGGAACCTGAATAGGTACTATGTATGTAAAAATAGCGCTAAGGAATTAAAAAAAAAAAAGGGGGGGGGGGGGGAGGAAAGAGGAATTTAGCAGCTTCTAAGAGAAGGGAGTAAAAGAGACCTTTGAAACTACCTTAATGCTAGCAAAGGCACCATATTGAAGTGTTGAGAGTGGGAACGGTTGGTGTTATCAGGGTGAGAGGGCAGCACAGCAAGCAGGAGGTCTGGGTTCTGCCCCCACTTCGCCACTGGCCTCCTCCATGGCCTGTGGATCATGGGTCTGTCTCCTCTCTGCATCTGTAGTAATCACCAGCGTTCAGACAGTGAGGCCAGAACACCACCACGAAGCCTTTGGAAAATGCTGTATTATAAGAGCAACAGCATAGGCAGGGCCAGGATCAGACTGGGCATGGTAAGACTCCAGCTCCCACAGCCCTCCCCACCTCGCTCTCAGCTCACTGCTCCATCCAGAGCAAGAGGAAGGAGCAAGGCTTTCTTTCCTTTCCTTTCAGCAAGAGGTAGCAAGGTTTGTCAGGGGTGCCTTCCTCTATGGAGAAACAAGGGTGGCACCAGTGCTAGAGATATCCAGACTGTTATCCTGCTGCCAATACGTATTTTCATCGGTGGATACAGCAAAGATTAATGCAACCGTTTTCTATTTTCAGCCAAAAACATTTACTTCATTTTTACTTCCCTTTTTAAATGGAAGCTGGTTTTCCATTAAAGAGGGGATAAACCTGGACTACATTCACTTCTACCTACACTTACTGCACAGGGGATCCTGTGCTGGCAGCAAGCCTTGGGAGAACAGCCACCAGTGTTAAAACATCACCCATGTGTTTCATTTTAGAATGAAAACCCTTTAGACACTTTCACCTCTCATCCCACTAACAGCTTCCACCAGCTGAACACAGACTCTAGCACCCTCCACTGACTGGGTTTGGGCTTCATACTTCCAGGATTTCACTCCCAGCCATGAACATCAGGAAGTTGTTGGGCCAGTTTGTTTTTACTGGAGTAAGATGCCCTGGGCACTGCTGTGTTGGAAGAGTCCAGCACTTCCTCATCCTTGAATCAGCATGCAATATACTGACAATTCACTTGCCCCCAAAAGACATCGCCTTTGGGTTCTGTCAATCTTTTACTTTTCTATGGAGATTGCCAACAGAAGTGCCAATTACAGGGTTGGTTCGCCACATAGATAATTGCTCACTGGGAATTAACTTTCTACAACAAGCTCCTGATTTCCATTTTTATTCCAACAATGGAAATACTTTGTAGCAGGAATCAACACAGAGAAGCAGAAGTTTCCTTTAGCTGTGTATATTTTAAAGAGCTTTTTCTTATTGGTTAGAGGTGAATCAGTTATGCATTTCATGGCAAATTTAGAAGAAATTAGAAGATTAAGCCTAGGCAAAGTCAGTTCTTCAAGCCTGCTATACCATATATCATTGAAATAAAGTGCCTGGTAAACTTTCACTGACATTTTACAGTCCTGTCGATTTTGCATTGAAAAATGCTCAGGTAGTACAAGAAGGAGGAACATTACACAATACCAAGAGAAAACACTCGATCCTACTAACACAGACAGAAAAGTGGGTGAAGCAAGATTTAGGACATGGACAAAAAAACCCACCCACTTTCTTGGGCTGCTTCTGGTAGATGACTGACAGCGACAAACTGCTGGCAACGCTATCCATCAAAGATGACGTGGAAAGGGCTGTAAGCCAGCCTTTGAAATATACTAGTGCATACCAGGTATCTGTTACTACAACAGCACCCTTGGAGCTCTCAAGGGATTCACAACAAAGCCCAAAGTTGCATAAGAGGCGCTTGGATTACTGAATAACACCGTCACATTTTAGTATTGGGAAAACACAGAAGACAGAGCAAAACAGTCACACGCCAGAAGTGAGTCTATTCTGTATGGATTCCTGCATTTTTACAGCTATCCTGCAACCTATCCGGACTATTGTCACAGAAAAAATTAATTGATGTCTTACAAAAGGATTGTATTGCCTTCTATCACTTCATCATGCTACTGGGCATATATTTAGTGTTTAATCATATCCAAATTAAAGTCTCAGTCTGCCTCTAATCCTTATTAGTTAAGTAGGCACCAGTGGACACCACCATCTGGACTGAAAGAAATATCCTTTAGCTTTATTATCTTTGGTATTTAGAATCGCACAAGGTTCCAAACTGGGGGGGTGGGGAGAGCACACAGCACCAATCAACCAAACCACCCCTTGCCCTTAAAAACCCACAAAACCCCCTCAGTTCTCTAAATACAAGCAGGAAAACTGTGTTCAGAGTAGTTTCCTACCTCTGACCTTCCCTTCCCCCCCTCCCCCCCCCCCTTTTTTCTCCTTACATATTTACATTAATATTTTTAGAGAAATGTATTCTGAAATGATTGGCATAGGAGGACAGGTTTTGTCTTGCATCTTCTTCCGTTAAAATGTTAGGAGAGGTAAGAGATCCAAAAGAAAGCAGTTTCCCAGCTTGTACTGAAAATATCACTGTCACCCATCATCTGTTTGCACTCGTCAGATTTTTTAAAAAGTCTTATTTTATCATCTTCGCACCATTCTCCATAAATGCGTTAAAAATGATTAATGCAGCTTTGAATGTGACTGATATCTGATCAACTTTGCCAATAAAAACCCAAATAAAACTCTAAACTAGTGACATGAAATAGGATACAAAAATGTTTAAATTTTGTCAACACCCTCTGTGCTTCAGCACTTCAAAATACACACTGGAGGATCTACTTCACTGTACCCTGAATTGCTTCATGGCAAACACGGTCTCATTGCTTGGAGATGGGAGAACCAGAAATAGTCTTGGCTCAGGTTTTAGTGAAACAAGAATCACAGGACAAGACAAAAGCAGCCATAGCCCAAGAGTTGCACGCTAAGCCTTGTTAAATCTTACAAATCCATGGCATAAACACTATCATCTTCCTTCAGCAAAAGAGACAGAACTTTGATCTTCCAATATAAATAAATTAGTTCAGCTTTTTAGGGGAGAGGAAAAAAAAGTTTCAGTTGGTTTGATTTACCCCCAGTTCCATAAATTGTCCAGATTCCAAATCTTTTACAAGCTCTTTAAAAGAGATGAAAAAAATATCAAATGTCAGTAATGAGAGATTAATTTGTGTCATTTGACCTTAGTTTGACTTAAGAGTGGTCACAATTTTATTCTCTGAAGCGCTGTCATCTTTAGAAGTTTCCATAAGTAAACATTAGGCTTCATAAATTAACAAAAAATATTATTTTGCTGGTCTTACACTCTTCATCACAAGCATCAAAGAATACCGTAAGAAGCACAGTGGAAGAGTTGGAAAAAAATACAAATGGAACAAGACAGTTTTGTATATAACATTTCCTATCAAACTAGGAGAAAAACAAAACCAAGCCGATTTGCCTCTTTGGTTTTGTTATAGTCTGTACCACACTACAGTCTACAGAAGTCTGATCCCAAGCCTATTTTGATCTATGAGTGAGCAGGACAAAAGTCTAGCTGCCACGAGTAAGGAACACACTATGTCTTCAGCTTGAAGCATAACAACACAAATGAAGATAGAGGAATATCTCCATTATTTACAAGTTGTGAATTGCATGAATTGTGGTAACTTAGAATAATTAATCTCATTCAAGCAGGGAACACTGAGAAGAAGATACCCAGTGAGATTCCACTTATTTCTAGAAATAAAATGTGAGAGCCCAATAACATGTTGTTACATACTAATAGGGAAAGTAACCTCTAATGCTCCTAACTACAGCAACAGAGCAAACATTAAACATTTGTCACCATATTTTCTCTGAAGATGTTCAAGTTTTGCAAAGGACTTCCCCTTTTTAGGGGCTTATTCCATCCTAATACAGCAGCTTGATCTGACTTGACTACAGACTGAATTCCTTGGAAATTTAGGAGTGATGTTTGCTCAGGATAATGGCACGGTCCATTCCATCTACAGGAACAGGAGGAGGTCTGACAAAATTGCAGACAGACATCAGTTACACTTTTTTTTTTTTCTCCCAAAGCTAAGTAGAGAAGCTGGCCAACCAACTTCATAAAAGTAAGGAGTATTTTAGCCAGGAAACTTTTTCAATTTACTCAAAAATCTTGAGCAAAAAGATTTAAGACATGGTAAATGTGGTCTGCAGAGAATTTTGAGAATACAGGCTTTTTGGTCCCAGCCAATATAAGAATTTGAAGGCTCTTATAAAAAAGTATTTCTGGCAAGAAAGGAACATTTTCTCTTTTGAATCAATTAAATGTTTTCATACAGGCTTACAGAATAAGAATGAATCACCTTGATATAAAATAAGACAAAAATTTACTGCATTGCAAACCAAATGCAAAAACTGATTTCCTTTTTTGCTTCATATAAAAATATTCTATAAAGGAATATCGTGGCACAATGTAGGCAAAATGTTTTGATACTGACATTATACTTAATTATTTTATAAATATTTAATTATAGGTAAAGTCAAAGTGCAGTAAAATATGTCAATTTTACTAAACCAAAATATTTCAACATTATCAAAATTAGTAATTTCCATACTTTCAGTGGGAGGGGAAGGACAAAAAAAAAAAAAAAAAAAAAAAAAAAAAAGGAGTCAGCAATACAATCTTTCTTGAAGTGTTAGTTTCATTGAACCCATATTACCTAGTGAAAAAAAGATCTATTCCACTGGGGGACATTCAAGGAGCTCTGCTCTCCACACTAGATACCTCGGTACTTATTAGATCTTTGCCTGATTCATTTGGGTAAGCATTCCTGTTTTTTTTACCCATCTCTAGGTGATGCTTTTATGTCTTGTAATAAAATTTTAATGGAATAGTTAACTTGAAAACAGCACTGCATGTCAAAGAACCATTCGTTTGTTCAGATCTTGCAAGTAGGAATTAAAATTTCTTGTCACTTTCAAAACACCCACTTTCCCTTGTTTTAAGTTACATGGTTCTTTATGCAGGAAAGAGAAGAACCCAGATCTTAACTATGAGCAGTTACAAAGTTCTGCAACTGTGGTAACTGCAGCGGTGCTGTGCATTACAGCCAGCAGTTGTGCTCTGTAAGAGAATAGTTCTCTGTAATGCAATAACAATTAAACTTATCGATGGCAAGCATCTTTAGAAGTACTGCTTCAGCAAGTGGAACTATTTCAGACACGTGAGCAAAAGGATCCCTGTCCTTTGGGTCAAGGACTTTTAAAATTTACTTATGAAACAAGCCTTTCTGTATTGAACAAAGACTCATTGGCAAAGGAAAAAAAGACTAAGACAATTTTGGCCTGTCTTGAAAGTCAGCAACCCAGAAAAGTCTCCAGTTCAGGGCTTATACTAAGTTCTCCTCAGGAGGCCAAATCTGAAATAACTCCTTTTGAAACACTAAGTTGTCTGGGAATTGCAGAACTCATCTGCAAAAGGTAAAACCACAGTGAGACAATACTGTCCCAGAATCTGGCTTTTCCAGTAGCTGCACAGATGGAGAGGTGTAAGGAAGCAGTGGAACAAATTCCCCAGAGAGCTTTAAAACACTCAACCCAACCTCCTTTCCCCTGCAACGCTGTGGAGTAGAAAGGCTGGCATGTTATGTTCTCCATTCTTCAAAGCACTAATATTGCTCTCATGGCCAGAGGCTTCCACATAAACATGCCTAACATGAACATACTTCTTCATGAACAAAAAAAGGTGCTTCCTAGACAATTTATTTTCTTGTCTTCCAGGACAGAAGTATAGAGATCGGAGTTGAGGGCTTCCTGCAAGATGCCATCCTTCAATAGCTCTATCAAAACTAGGATGACTCATTAAAATTGGATGACTACAGCTAGAAGGCTATTTCCTATCTTAATTCTATCTTAATTGTGAGAGCAAATCAATAAAACTTTGGCATCCCCTTTAATTCTTCTGCCTAATTCTCCAAATCAATAATATTAGAAAACTGCTCAGGAACACCGGTCATGAGCATATTCTTACCTTGAGTGCCCGCATGGGCTGTTTGAACAATGAAAGCTCCCATAAAACAGCCAGCTCCATTAAAGAGAGTTAAAAAATGCATGGAAATCCCTCTAATTCTTTCTGGCACAAGCCGGAATGAAAGTAAGGAACCTTAGAAAGGAAGCAGATATAGTTACAGATTAAAGAAGGAAGTAAACAATGGTAGAAGATAGATAAGACAGAAAAAAATGCAAAGTGTCTTTAATAGGGACTTTCCATATTTTACAGAGAATATCCTTGCTGCAGAAGGGCAAGTGGACATGTTAGCATTTACCTGTTAACAAAGAATTATCTAAACTCTTTAAATTAATCTCTGTAATAAACCACCACACATACAACTATTGGTATTCCACAAGTATGTAAAGACCTTTCACCCAGACAGTTGCTTTCACCTTTCAAAGCCTCAGGCACAGCAAGACCAGAGAAACACCACCACAGTCAGCAAGCGTGAGGAGAGCGGATGTGATACTCAACCACAGGACAGCAGCACCTCCTGTGCCGGAGCCAATGCAGCATGGTCACTAGTGAATACTTCCAAAATCTAGAGCTCTACCTTAACTTGGACAGTTACCTTGCTTTAATTTAAGGCTGGAAAATGCTCCTCTTCCCCAGAGAGAAATCCCCAGAGCTGCTGGCTAATTTTTAAGACATTGGTCTTCACTTTCTTGCCAGAAGCCTAACCAGAAGAAGCAACAGCCATGGTGGTGACAAGGAGCTGTAGCATGCCATTGTAGCATGGATGATTATGAATAAACCCACCAGCTGTAATTTGACTAAACTAAGTTACAGTAGCAGTAAGCCTTTATGATAGCTGTTCTGAGTAACTTTCATTGATTATCAAAACCCCTTGTTTTCTAATTTCACACCTTGAGCCCTCATCCACGCTTGTTCTCCAAGCCCCAGTTTCTCACAGCCTGCTTTATTAGTTGAGTTTGAATGACCTCCAGCTTGAGAAACTTTGTCAGCAGAGGATCCTGTTTGGATGCTGAGTTGCCTGAAACAGCTCTGAATACCAATGAAATTTTATTATCATCTTCTTCCATCCTTTTTAATTTGGATGTCCAAACAAGAGATTTTGAAGCACAGTAAAGAAAAAAACAAACATGGATAGTGTTTTTTCCTCATTCACAATAAGAACCAAAAGTCTGAGGGAAAAAGCAAGCAGGTGAGCCTGGGACACCATCTGTAGATGCAACAGTATAGTCTAAAACATTGTACAATCAGTGTCCTAGCTAACACGAATCACTAAGAACCTAAAAAGTTTTTGGCTATTCCTCCCTTCTAAAAGCAGGGGTGTAAAATACACAGCTTGGCCAAATTCAGGCCAGGTAACTGCATCCTACTTGCCTAAATTACCCCTGCTGCTCCCATTGCATACTCTGCTCCTCGCTTCTCCCATGGCACTGCCAGGAACTATTAAACAGCTGCTGCATTTCACCCTGAAGACTATTGCATTTCATTGGTGGGTGAAGTGATCCTCAATATATCCTTTTAAAAGAGCTGTTTGTTACAAGGCTTCCCATTTCTAAGTGGTCTGAGACTTTCTGATGGACAGGTGATCTTCTTGCAGCACTTCAGCAAACAGTGCAAATCTACTAACCCTTTGTAGGGAAAAGCAGTGACGCCGCAGCAGGTGGCTTGGACACTGGCAGTGTAACACAGCTGCTGTGGCCAGCAGGCTGGCTTCCCTTCACCAGCAACCTTATGGACTGTGGGGGCAAATGCCTGCTAATATTGTCCCACAGGATGGAGTTGTATTGGTTTTTTTGGGTTTTTTTTGTGCCTTTTTTTTTTTTCCAGTGGTATTTTTGGAGGTTTTGTGGTGGGTTTGTTGGTTGTGTTTTTTTTGTTGGCCCCCCTTTTAAATCATTTGTCTAGAAAAGAGTAATTTCCTAGTTTAAACCAAGCTAGGGATACAAATTCAAGCTGTCAGAGGCCTGTGAGATCTTAAATTCTAACACTGTGGAGGACAGCAACTATTTTGTCTTTTTTTTTTTTTTTTTTAAAGGCTACCTGAGTGCTAGGGAAATATTAAATGCTGATATTATTCTGAGATGCTCATGCCACCTGAAGCAAATGATTATATAAACCTCCTATCAACAAGATAATGAAATGTATTGTGTAAACACAATTGTAAGTATCAGGGCAC
Source organism: Falco peregrinus (assembly GCF_023634155.1). Taxonomy (NCBI): domain Eukaryota; kingdom Metazoa; phylum Chordata; class Aves; order Falconiformes; family Falconidae; genus Falco; species Falco peregrinus. The sequence continues at coordinate 71,914,301 of NC_073726.1, forward strand.
TGATGTAGATAAAGATTTCAATATGCCAAAACTAGCTCCTCTAACCAAGCACTTCAGAAAGGAGATATCCCCTCTTTCCCCTCTGATTACAAGTGCGAACATTTCTGTCTTCAACTTGGATCATGTACTTTCACGTCAAGTAAATGATAATTGAATTTGACCTTCTGCATAAGAGAGGCAGTAAAATGTCAGGAAAGAGGAAACAGCTATTTAAGTGTCTAGGCTGTCATTACCATCCATGGAGATCCACTGAATAGTTCCCGAACAGAAATTCAGTTCAAACTGAAGCACAAACCTGAGGCTCAGTTCAGCAGCCTGATGACTAGTGCTGCCTGAAATGCTCTAGTGCACCTCAGCCATCTGCACAGGGCTGTCTGATAAGGTGCAAGACCGATGGGAAAACCATGCTCCCCTCCGGCAGCGGCTGGAGGCCACACAGACAGTTCAGAGCCTGCTTGCCCCACACGCGTAGTCTAGGTGCTCCATGAGAAGTGGTGCCAGACGTTTGTGTGTGAGCAAGCGAAGGGACGCCTGCATTCCCATCAACTACAGCAGCAACCTACTGGTTTAGGTACCTACATTTAGTTTTCTATATGCAAGTCTCAAATGCAGACTTGGTCCCAATTTACCTGCGTTCTTCAATTGCACCTCTAACTGCAGCTCTTGGCAAGATGCTTGATCTTTATTTAAATGGGGAAGGTAACTTTTCCTAAGAAATTCAAATCACAATCCTTTAAAAAGATTTTTAAAAAAACAACCCCAAAGAAAACACAAGACTGAGCTTTATTTCTTTTCTAAAAGCTAATGTCATCTTCCAGTCATTGGACTTCTGCTGTCCCAGCATGCTAGATTAAAAAGCCTTAATCTACCAGCAAAATTCTTCTAATGCTTCTGCATGAGAAGACTAAGCAAGCTACCTCCTAACCTTTTTTTTGTTAAGCTAAACAGAGAAGGTCACAGTTTTCAGTTACACTTAGCCTGTAACCTAGAAACCACATTACCTGCCTAGAAACCTGTCTCAGTAAAGTACTTGAGAGCTATCAGATGAAGAGGCATTATAAAAGTGCTAAGTATTTAAAACTAGAGAAAATTACCTTTTCAGTGACAGACCATGACCCACAGCTCTTAGTAGTCTTAAGAGTGTAAGAATGAAGCTGAAATACTGAAGTTATTTCCTGCTTTTAAATAAAAATCTGAAGATTTCTGGGGTTGTACTGGAACAATAGACACTCAACCTATAGAATTAAACGCCTGCAGAGATCAGCTAGTCAATTACTTAACCTGTGTCTCTTAAAGTGAATGTTGATTAGATTATTTTTGCAATGCTAACATTTTTTTTTTAAGGTCTGCAAGGTAAAACACTGGCAAGCACTCTGTGTACTTGGAAGAAAATAAGCCTCAGGAGCGTCTGCATAGATGTGGAAAGGTAAATTATGGAAGGGAAAGAAGGTTCAGACTCACAATCAAGAGTGTGTCTACATAATTTATGGATGGCAGGTGTGAGCTAAGCTCTGCCTGTGTTCTGCAAAACAGGAATCCTTATCTCTGGTTCCATGCCACAAGTTAAGGCATGATCCTCTGTGCAGGTATGTTCACATGGCTCCCTATTGGAGCAAACGAAAATTTTGCATCTGCCTACAATATTCTCCAGGTTAGCCTGCCTGTCAGTTGAATCGCATTACTCGCCTGCATATGCTCTGTGTCAGTGAAAAATGCACAGTAATTTCATTAGCTAGGTCCACAAATAAAAATGGTTAAGCTAAATTGCTTCACCTTGCTTTGTGGTCTAAAAAGTTCTCATAGACCATAACCACAGCTCAGCTGTCATGTGCTTATTTGTTCCATCTCAAGGAAATCATCATAGAAGACTTCAGGTCAGAAGGGACCTCAGGAGCTCATCTGGTCCAGCCCCTGCCTGAAGCAGGTTCAGCTTCAAGACCAGTCACGCATCTGAGCCCAGAGTCCCACCACTCCCATCATCCCCCACCAAACGGTGGATTATGCACCCCAGGGACCTGACTGGGCTGTGTTACCTTCCAGTTAATCTGGAACAATGTCATTGCTCACTGAGCTACAGCCAGCAAGACAAACTGTGCTACTCTGAAGCAGGTAAAGCACAGATCTTCTCATTTAGCCCATTGAAGAGAACAAGGGATAAAATATCAGATGACAGTAATTATTTTTAGGAAGCTGATAAAATTCTCTGTGAATCAGGACACTCTTGCTTTAGTCTATTAGATTTTACTTACAGGAGGGAGTTACCAGGGCCTCAGCCACTCCAAGTAGGATATACTGAGGAGCTAAGTGGAAACAAGGCATGGAGGAGACCAGAAGAACCTCCTCAGAAAGAGTCTGCTCCACCTGAGGGAAATGCTTTCGGTGTATTTCAGAGAAGCCAGCAACCATCACGGAAAGTGCAGCAGATAACTGACCTACAACTGGGTAAAGAGCACAGAGAGAATTCACCAAGGTTGTAGTTACAGGGTCATCATGCGTTTAGAATGAAGCAAAGTCCTAGGAGATGCAAAAGAAGCTTACCCCTGCTACCCCCCAAACACATCCCCTCTGGACACTTAAACAATAAAGAGTGCTGGCTACACCACAAGCCTAACTCTAAATATATGGCATAGGGACTTCAGGTCAGCACCGGTTTGTTTTGGTTTGGTTTGGTTTTGGTTTTTTTTTTTTTCTTTTAAAGATTGGGGGAGGTAAGAAAGGAGAAGAGAAAGAAAAGGCAGCAGCCCTTTCAGATATCACGAGATTGGATAGTAACAAGACTACCAAGCAGAGGGAAATTCTCCTACGCAAGCAGCAATAATATTCTGCAATACACACACATACTTTACCTATTTGTTTTCTATGTAAAAAGAAGTAGTTCAGGCAGTTGAAACACTAGATTTCTAAGGCTGCAGGCCATGGTAGATGAAGAGGGCTGTGTGTGGAAAAATCAGCAGTGCATCTCACACCTCAGGAGATCAAGCACTCCTACATTTTCCCCTTTCCCTCTGCTGTAGAGTTCCCTTGCACTCCTTTTGAAAGTTTATGGGACATTGGCTGGACTGTTTAACATTTTAGAATGAGATGAGCTACATTACTGGAAGAGAAAATCTCCAGCTTTCGAAGTGTTTACGCATAAACTGTTGGACTACAGTTGTCTCCTGTCTTATTCAGCTGTCCTGAAGAAGTACCACTGCATGTTCCACCATACATTTCAGTATATTACTGCACATGCAACCCACCGAGCCTTGCCACCCGCTCAGTGGTAAGGCACAAGTACAAGTACTGCACAAGTACACAGGGCAGGTAAAAACTCCTGTATGTTTAGACTCAATGCAAGATAAAAGCTTGTAATAAACTCAGATGTCTTTTTAATACTGCACACTCCACCACGCATTGCATAGAGGATACTATCTAAATGTATGATTTCATATTTCTTGATGTTGACAGCATGAAACAGTTGTAGCCTCTCAGAAAAGAAAACCACCAAGACAGCAAAGTTTTCAATTAAGTCTCCTGAACTTGAAACATTTAGACTCCTGGAGCTCCCACTGATTTTGACTAGGTCTGTGATTCCTCAGCATTTCTAAGCCATAATTTAAGTACAGGTGTGAGAATTTGGGTCCTTTTGACAGCTTGGGCTCAAATACCTGGACTATGTTTTTCCAATCGTCTTACAAAGCCTCCTCTCACTTCACGACTGGAAATTCTTATACTTAATAGATCTGCTGTCAACAATCAAAGGCTTTTGTTTCATATTATAACATATACAAAGTTTGACTCTTTGCGTGTCAGGACAGGAGAGGCAGAAAACTCATATAGCCAAATGGCCTTAGTTTTGTTAGGTCTTTGCACGCATCACTGTTTTTTCTCTCAGCAGCAGACTCTGACACCCATCCACCAACACAGTTTTCCTGCATTTTCACAACTTCAAATACCCTCCCCCCTGCCTAACCTGAGGCTTGGAAGTTCTTTTGCTGTTAAGGCCTCTCTAGTGCTTAATAAGAACATCAATGAATTATTGCTTGAAAATTGATGACAGGAGGGAATTCAACAGCATTTTCTAGCCAATGCACCTTATCCAGGCGAGGTATAAAGCCCTCAAGGATCTTCTTGTAATCTACCAAAGCAAGAGTTCTCCTAGTGAAAAATTACGTTAGTACTAAAGAAACCTCAAGCAGTTCAATATTACTACAAAGTGCTATATTTTAAGCATTTTCCTTACTAAAAGCCAAACTATTTCAGAAAAAGTAACCTCAGAATGCCCAGCAAGTGTAATATTTCTTTTGAGACATTATGTGGCAGAGGAAGAAACAGAGCCTTGGAGACCTAGTTTTCCCTCTACCTCCTCTCGCTTCAGAACTCCTTAAAGCAAGCAGTTTGGAATGACCATCTGAGGCTTTGGTTTTGCAGAACAGGCTGTTTTAGGAACATCTGGAGCTGAGACTAGGACAAGGTTGTTTATCTTATCTAGAGACTAAGGTTGTATTGGACCTTTGTGATTCTTGATCTCATATCCTGAGTAAAACAGGTCAAAAAGCTTCTCTGGAATTAGCATCTGTTTAAACCAGAACATCTTTTAAGGAGACATGGTCATCAACTCCCAAATCACCTCAAACAGACATTGGACTGGAGGCTTGCTTTACAGAGTGCTGTACAGAAAGCTGTTCTCCACGTCATTCTTGGATGAAGTAAATCTAAGATTAGTAAAACATTTCAGTGTAATCAGGCATTAAGAATATTAGAGCAAGAACTTCTATGGTTCAAGTACCTCTTGCCTATAACTGATGGACACACCCTCAGTTCTCTGCTGAATCTTCTGTACTATTGACTAAAATAGCATAAAATACGTAACCCCCCACTCCCATCAAAAAACCACAAACAAACTATGAAACTGGAAAAAAAAAAATCTGTTTACTAAATCCTTATGTTTTTCATAAATAGGTCCAGATACTCAATATATTTGACATACAATCTACACTTATGTTAAGATTTTAATTTTTTTTAGAACATACCTAATTTACAGATAAACCACCAACTACAGAGAAAGTAATATAGATTACAGTTTTCATATAGATCCTTATTACAGAGCAATCAGACATTTTGAGGTCAATATTGTCTACATGGTTCATCCTTGAAAACTGTTATTCTTAACATACTGAATTTTTCCAGAAAACTATTTATATTTCTTCCTCTCAAGACTTGAATTAAAATATAGTTATAGGCTGGCTTAACACCAACAGCTTATTTATACTCCCAATTTTGCTTCTGAAAATAATTGTGAACCTAATTAACTGTCGGCAAAAATATTGGCACTTAGAGGTCTACCATACTTGCAGGTGCAGTCATATACTTGGATATCTAAAGCCATCGCCTGTACTCACAGGTATTTTTATGCCTCAGGTAATTTACCACCCCTAACGGGAGGCTATTTTAATAAATGAAGCTATTAAGAATAAACCACTGCATATATTCTACTGCTGTTCAACATAACAGGATAGAACAATAATACCAACCTGAAATTTCCATGGTTTTAAGGAAAATTATTATCTGAATGTGCATTTTCTGTTTTAATGCAGACGTTATTTTAAAAACTAGGGTAATTGCAGCCTGCTGCGTTATATGCATCTGGTTTGTATAAAACTTAATAACACTCGTAATTAGGCTAATTTAGTCAGATTAATACCTCTGTGTGTGTCAGTACTCACTGTGCTGCTTGCCATGGGGCACTGAATTAATAGCAGCACACTGAGAAAATAGTCGTTTATTAATATTTTTGTCTGAGATTTGTAATGCAGGCTGGAAGATAAAAAAATGTAAGAAGTTTAATGAGAGTATCTATGAAAGGGAATAGTTTTAAGTGAGTACAGAATGGAAGCTGCTTTTCTGGCAGTGCTAGGTGTAGCTGATGTCAGAAGATAGTTGCAAAGGATCCCTCCAGATCCTAGAACATAAGAGGTTTGGGGGTAATTAAAAAAAAATAATCAACAAAATAAAAGAACCCCAACTCAAACCCCACACACATCACTGTCAGAGGGAGGCCCAACCCATATTGATGCCACCATTACTTCCAGGCTATGGATTTCTCTGGAATAAGTACCAGTCTGCAAGCCTGACCTTACAATGCTTACTGTTAAAAACACTGGGACTCACAACAGAGAAGGCTTCTTTGTACCACTTCTATGAGAAAGAGAGAATACTTCCCTTCTGAAGATCCCTCTTCATTTTAATTTAAATGAATATACAATAAGGTACTAAGCACCTGGACAATTGTCCCATACTAAATATTCAAATGTAAGTTCTAGTACTAGAGAGGAAAGCTGTACCTCTCCGTATAACCTTCCACCTGTGAAATATTCAGCCTACTCAGGGCAAACAGCAGTCCAGCGGTACGCGTCCATTTGTTTTACATAGTTGTCTGCATGTTCTCTTTTGCTTACCAGTTCTAAAAATACCTATTACAGACACAGAATTAGACTAGACACTTTCGTTGCACTTGTGGTGCAACTTCAGAGTCTGGAATAAACTCTACTAGTGATAATATAGTTTCCCTCTTATGAGCTGCAGTCCCAATGTTGATGCAGTTATAGCATAAAGATATCAGAAAAAAAAAAAAAAGCTTTTGTTCCTAACCTAGTTATTTAAATCCAAACTCACCATTTTGAGCAGTGAACATTTCTCTCCAGTATCATAAAGCAACTTACTAAAGGACTGTCCCATCCCCAAAAAAGACTTTCAAAGTAAATTAAGTTGCCAAAAGTCAATGGATAAACGTATAGGAGACAACCTAATCAAAATAAGTCTCAGGCCTAAATGGTTAGTACCGTTTGTATCACCAATGCCTTAGGATGACTCCTAGTTATTTGTGAGTGTGTCTCAAAATTTTTTATTGGTCCGAAGAGTCTCAGTCTCTGTCCTAGTCAAAAGCTATGCATTTTCTTCTTGATACCTAGTATGTTTTTTCCAGGGCTGTCTTTTCAACACTTTGAAACATACTCATCTCTGAGAATTATCCCCAAACAAGTCTATCTTAACATTTATATTCAGAAACAATTGTACAGGATCACCCATCAGCTACTGGAGTTTCTCTTTCAAAAACAGAATACATATTAAAACTGTATAAGCACATGTATTTTATACATACCAATGTAAATTGTTGTAGAATGTCCAGTGTCCTTGGAACTAAAGAGATATGAGTTAATGCATTCCAAAATAGGAACAAGAATCAGTAGTGGCACGATGCTTATCACATTCATCGCTGCAACTGGCAAGACAAATCCACTGAAGTGCAAGTTGGAATTCATGGTTTGGAGATAATATCCTGAAGGAATCTGTATTGAAGCATAAAACCCCATTCCGTTAGTATACTAGGTACCTTTCATGGATAAGATTTCTACTATATTTGGAAACTTCAGCTCTCTTCCTTCTGAAGAAGTCACAGTAAACCAAATACCTGTTGGCCAAAAGGAACAACCACTCATGATGAAAGCCTTTCAGATTGTGACTGTCTTGTTCTGTGCCAGAACGTATTTTCCTTCTATTTCATTTGCCCTTGAATTTAACAAATCTAAGCAGCAGTGCATGAGTTTATCTGATCATCCCTAGGCACAACCATCAGCCAACATACTAAATGGTTCTGCCTAATACTTTAGTCACTTCTCATAGACAGTATTTAACAGAAGAGTATTTTAGAATAGCAAGATACAGAGTTATTTTGAACTTCTGATCGTGTGCTCAGGGTGAGAGTAATTTTTAAGACACTCTTGCCAGCATACGGCTTTAAAAGCTACAGGGAATGAAGATTTGGCCACAGTCTTAGAACCAGCTTAATGTAACTGACAGCCATAGCAGCTGTACAGAGGACTTCCTTCCACTTTTGGGAATTGGAAACAGAAGAAAACAACCAACTAGATGAGGAAGCCACCAATGGTAGTCATCAGGGTATGAAATTAAATATATTTGTATGTCTCACTTCAAAAACCAATAATTCCTCCCACTTGTGTAAGACTCTACAGAAGATCTGTTGAGTTTATTAAAAAAAAAAAGTCACAATAGCTTCTACCAACAGATTTTTCAGTTTGGTTTTGTGTAGTGGTTTTTTTGGTCTTTGTTTCCTTTTTTTTTTTTTTTTTCCTAATAAGCTTGATTAACTAAGCATTGCAATTTCATGTGCAGCATGACTAATTTCATGTGCTCCATTTCTCCATTTTACAGACTGATGAGAAAAATAAAGAGAGGAAACTTGAGCAATTCACAGAGCACAGTCAGCACAGAGCTCGATGTAGAACTGGTTTTTTTTACCCTGTTTCTGTTTTTAGAGAGTTCTGGATTCCTGCAGCGTTCTGTGAGGCTCTTCAACATGACTGATAATGATAAATCCACATAGAATATTACTGCTTTTTAGCAGTCGAAAATTAACATTAACATGTAGTTAATAACTGGGCTTATGCATGGTTTTTAATCAATGGTTATAGTCAACCCTACTCACTGGGAGTCTGTTCAGTACTAAAGAATTACTTAAATACTAGCTCTTAATAAATATATTTCTCACCTACATTCCACCTCCAAAAGAAGAGATAAATTGTAGAGGGGTGAATAAATAGGAATAGAGCTATGAAAGATCAGAATTGAGCCAAATCTTGTTGGTTTCTTCTTTTCATTGCCTATTGCAAATCAGAATTGATTTCTTAATAGGCATTAAAATATCATCAAAATGAATCACAGGCACTGAAAGCTGTTAATAATATGGAGAAAATACTATTAATCTTTACAGAAAAAGGTACTTATCTATTGCGTAGTCTAAGAAAGAACCTTAAACTTATTGGAAATTCTGCCAAAGGAATAAAAGCAATCTCCTTCAGCAGTACAAATACTTTTTATCTTTTTTAGTTATATACCTGATTATTACTACTGTGATTAATGATACCTGGTTCATTTCCATCTGCTCATTAATGCATAGCCTTGGCCATATGTGTGCATTTGTTGGTTTGGGGTTTGTTTGCTTTGGATTTCTTGTGCTTTTGGCGAGGAGAGAAAGGGGAGGGAGGGAAGAGGAAAAGGAATGAGGCAGATGGATGGGAGCGTAGGATGATGGCAAGAGGAAGTGTCAATAAAGCAGTATATGCTACATATTGGTAAGAATTTCCTTAAGCAGCATTTTAACACCAATAAGTAAAAATGGATTTCTGAGCCAGCTCATAAATTTGTTATTCCAGTTGCCAAAGGGCAAGATACCTCAAACTGCCGCTTAGCCAGGATCATCCATACAGAAATGAATCTGAAGGAATCATGTCAGCTTAAGTAGCTTCTTGACACATTTACATTTATATAACATACACTCACTGAGAAGCAGAAAGAACCACATAGCCTGACAGTGGCTGTGAAAGGGCTGCTTCTTTCCACAAATGGAAACCCACCCATTTCCAGTGTACACCAGACAAATAATCCTGTCAAAAGAGTAGGAGAAATAGGCATCCAAAAGAGAAAATAAGGATTTTCTACCTCTCCCAAAAAGTGTGACTGAACATCTAAGAAATTGGAAAATTACATTTTTTTCAGAAGAATGCCAGGCCTGAGTCTCTGATAACTGCAACATGGCAGCATGAGGAGCACAAGACTGTAGCACTAGATGTTTCAGCCAATAAGAATTCAGAGAAACAAGTAGTCAGCACGAACACAAGCTCCTTAATGAGTCTTGACTGTCTATTTTACTTATTTGATGAGAGGATAGAGCAAGGTATATTCTCAGGTAAATAAAACTATGCAAGGTTGCTCCACTGGTAAAGCAACAACTAAAAAACCATGTCTAAGACATAGTAGTAAACACATGTCACGGTATATTTCAAGATTTTTGTTTAAAAGCTGTGTACCCACCTGCATAATACACGTTCTGTACAGAATTTGGAAAGCAAAAAACGGGAAAAGCCTGGCAAGCAACTTTGTGCTTTCCACCTGGGTCTCACTGTACTGACCACCATAGTTTTCCTTGGCATGATCTAGCCAGTTTGTCATGCCTCCGCTAAAGTAGCGATATCGCACACAGCACGTTTTTAGTGCACTAGTAATTACCCCAAAAGTCGTCATCAAGGAACTGCCTGCAAAGAATCAGAGACACGAGACATTGGTATGTTTCACTTGCTGCCAAAATAAACAAGACACAACATTTTGGAAGGGGAAATACAACCTGGTATGTTCACCTTTATGCCTTTTTGGAGAGAGGGAAGGCGATAATAGTCTGGATTTGTTCCAAAACACTCCTTTTTGGAAGCCAGTTCATTCACAGCCTAACTGTTACAAAAGCAATCCAGCTCAACATCCATAGAGAAAAGTGCCTTTTGCTACCACTTATTTAACAGACCACAGCCATTTGTTGCTGTGGTTGAACAGGTAAAGTATTACTTTGCTTTTGCTTTCTATTGATTGAATGAGGTTAGTTTTCAATTCAAGGCAGTACTGAAACATTGCATGTCTGCTGAAGTCCAGCAGCAAGAGAAGGGTAGTAGTGAAGTGAGGAAAAAAAGGGAGCTCAAAAGAGGGCTGATGAGATAAAAGAATTTTTCTGGATGCATTTCAAAGCCAGAAGTATTATCTCAGGATTTTCAAGTAGCATGCTGTGGCAGAGGAGAAGTTACCAATCTGGTATTTGGCATATTAAATCTTGCTCACTGGTTACTAGGTTTAAGAATTGCTAACTCTGTTCTCAGAGCCAGAGGAAAGAGAAGTAAAACAAAGACAAAACTGTTGGCTTCAGGCTTGGGAATGCCGATTCATTTACCTTTGGTAAATTGCCATGCATGCAAATAGGGGTTATAGCACTTCTTTGCTTTTCTGAGTGTTGAAGCACTACAATAACTTTGGAATCTATAAATAAACAATTCTCAAAACCTGAGGTGACCCAAGATGGCAGAGGGAAAAATGTCTCTCTTCTATGTCTGGTATGGAAATTATTTGCTAGAAATACCTGACACCTGCTGAAGCACTTGCTCTAGAGTAGTAAGAAAGGGCATTTTATTAAATAACAACATTTGAAATCCTCTAGCTTTTTAGCATTAACATGTAGATTGTTGGCATTATTAAATAAAATATGAAATAGCATATCAAAGCTTGCAAACACAGAGATTTGGTACAGTTTTTATTGTTCTGTATGACTGTACCAGGCAAATATTCTTACCACTCATTGTAAGTGATGTTTAAGTTTATGACCTCAATAAATTTCAAGACCAAATCTGCAGACTTCCAGAGCGAATTGACTAAGAAGCTAACCAGAAAACAAGTGGGACGTGGGGCTCTTGTCAAAGCAGATTTATTTTCAGAAGTAAAAAAAAAAAGTAGCAGAAAAGTCAGTATCAGTTCAACTCATCAGCAAAGCCAGTAATTATGTGTTTTAGGTCACAGAAGTGATAACCTTTTGCTTCATCCTATGTGAAGAGGTTGGACATTCACAAAGAAGGAATGAAAACACGACAGCAATCTGGCGTTACTGCTCTGCAAGGGTTTGAACCTAGTCAGTGTTGAAATCATAAGATGCACAGAGTACCCCCTGAAAAGACCAGTAGACAGGTCAAAGCAACAACATGCTGTGTCCTGGTTTATCTGACCTAATCTCAAAGATGGCCATGGCCATCTCCTTCCCTTTGGAATGGAAGATGATGGTCAGACCCTCCTCTCTTACTTTCACTGGAAAGAAAAAAAAACACAAAACCCATAAACAAAAAACCCCCACCAGACTAAAATAGACAACAATTCCTGAAATTTCCCTGCCTTTCCTAATGGATCACCCGAGTCCCTCTTTAGTGTAATTTCAGTCAGCTACCTAGGAAATTTTGTATGAGAAAAACCAAATACGTTATTTTGCTGTGTTTCTTGACAAGGAATTCCAGCAGATGATAAAGTCTAGTAAACTAGGAAGATAAAGCTGTTTGAAGTTGTAGTTCAAAAAGCAACTTGAATGATACATGGACCTAATCCATATCAAGAGGATTTTGCCAATGATATAGTTAACATAAGTATCTCATCCCTTCTTTAAAAGAAAAAAGAAAAAAGAAAACAGAAAACAACACACTATAGTGGTGAATTCTTCAGATTACAAATCTGATCAGTTAATAACAGACATGTTTAAAAGCATAAATATTTAATCAGTTCACATTGTGTAGATCAACATCACATACTCAATACTTGTATTTCTAACATTTTCTTAAAAAAATAATCTGTAGAGATACTAAATTGCAATTTTCAGAAAGTGATTTTCCTTCTCCTTTATACTTCAGCTCTTAGCTCTAATGTTCTGCTACTTTGACCTTGATCTAATCATGAATATCTATGCTACTTAATTACAATAAAAAGCCTACATTGCACCCTAGATGGTAGATACATGTTTTTTTCCTCATCTCTGGTCACCTGCCAGTCCTCAAAATTATAGCACTGGGAAGAAATGCAAATGAAGTCCATGCTTGACAGCTAAAGATAATTGAATGCATGATCCATATTTGAAGGGTTACCTTAAGATAAAAAAGGCAGCATATATAAAAAGCATTTAAGGTCACCTATAGATTTGAATTACAAGTCTGAAGAATTACCGATTTCACCATCTAACTGGAAGGTACAGAGTATATTATTTTTTCTCTTGACTAAGGAGATAAAAAACTTTGCAGATATGAATGTAGAGATTTGTATTCTGCTAAGATTTGGAAAATATATGATAAAGCAAACAACACTCTAGGGAAAAACACTTGATAAAAAAAAATTCTGCTAGTTCTGTAGGTGGCCAAGAGAGACATTATCTACAAATCTATGTTATTCCACTTAATAGAATTAAACCAGTTAGATGATAAACTACAGTTTTAGTCCACATGAAATAGTCCAGCTCAGCGGTGAATGCTAAAGAATCTTTTTACCTTCTTGAGTTGTAAAACCTGTAGTGAGCCCCAGCAAGCCAGAGAGCCACCACTCTCCATAAGAAGCTAGCTAAACCGATCTTAGTCTTTGCAGACCTTGGCTCCATATTATCATGAGGTTTTTGGGGCACTGCGAAGGGAATGCCTTTCTTTGATTCTATTCATTGAATAAAACTCTCTAGTGATGTCCTCACTATCATATTCCCAGGCACTCAATTCATGCATTAGTTCCCTCACTGCTACTATATTTTTGCTTAGATTATATTTATAACAAAAATCCTGAAATAACAACTTATGTTCAGCTTCTGGGTTCTATCGGAAAAAGAACAGGAAGGTTTGGGCATTTACAGCCTTATTCAAGTCACCTAGGCTCCACTACTACTTCTGTGCTTGGTCAATGGAGTGGGGTAGCAGTTGTCAAAGGATTTTGTAGAACTTGGCTACTAACTGGTGAGGCCACAGAAATGTAAGAACTTCTTTTTTAAAATACCTGCACAGTCTGCATAGGAACTATTTAGAGCTATTTGGTATTTGTAGTTATTTTCAAATATGTAAAACCACATGATGTTGTATAAGCAAGCATGTTGAAATAACAATAAGCATCACATGTTCTGCAAGAAAAAGGCATTATAAAACTGCTTTGCCACTAGTGCATGCTGTTGTTCAGCTGACTAATCACACTGCCCGGCCACCTAGGTGCAAGTTCAGGCGAAATAACTGAGCACACTTAAGGGACAAAACACAAGTGTTCTTGGTGCCTTAGCATAGGCACAAACTTTGCTGCAACTGATAAAAACTCATTGGGCATAAGTTGAACCAAGCGTGGCAAAATAAATTCCACCAACAGCATGCACATTATATCTCTTCCTGCACAGGCAAATGCTTTGACACATGCCTTGATGTGACAGAAAATGTACATAACTTTACCAGAGACTGCTTTCCACTTGTTCAGCCTATCCAGAATCTCCAGGTCTATCTTTACAGGCATGGATGTCACCTCTGTTGTGCAGACCTTGTAGACATAAACCCCAATTAACCAACCAAACAGTGCAGTGTTGTGGAAGAACTCATTTTCATATGCAAGTTGATCTTTTCTGTGAAAATAGTCTCTAAATATTTTTCTTTAAGATATAGTTGCCTCTTACCTGTTTTGGGTTTGTAAATCATTTCACCCCGCACCATGTGAATTGTGATCATAGCCATAAGCATGGACACAAATGGGATAAGAAAACCAAGGTTCCTGGCCACGGACTGCTGGATATAAGAAATGCTGACAAAGACAACTGCCGAATTTAAGTTAACCAACCAATAAAACCTAGTACACAGAGACAAGAGAGAGAAGAGTGGAGAGGTTGAGCAGTGTAAGGCTTTTATAGAAGATTAAAATGTTCAATTAAAGTCATGGTAAGTATAGTAAACAAGGACAACATAAGTATCATGCACACATTGACACAGCAATTAACATCAAATTTCACTTGGATGTCTCAGCTCCAAGAGCTATATGATTAAAATAACTGTACTAAAGCAGTAGAGCTGAACAAATTATCAACCTAGTACTAGAATATTCTTGAGGATCAGAGTAATTAAATACAACAACATTTAACATTTACACATTTAATATCTAATAACATAAGTTTTGTGTACACAGCATCACCAAATTACATGCTTTAAGCTTAAGAGAGGAATGTCTTAATGTCACCATCCCTTGTTTAAGAAATATTAGAATTTGATTTATCAGAAAGGATGGTGTTTCCATTAGTTGCAAGGCTCAGCTTGAATTTTTGGCGGCTTCTGGAAATGTCTTGATAAGGAGGCTCCCCAGCATAATTTGCTCTGAGACTGCATTTGGCAGTAGAGGTGCTTTCCAAGCAAGTGCTGAGCCCCTCCTAGGCGCAGAAGATACCCAAATGAAAATCACACTCTTGGAAGCAGATGGCATGCCACTAGTGATAGGCCTACTGCAGCTTGGAACCCCTGACAAAAGCACAATAAATATGCTTTAAGGAATTATAATGATAAAAAAAGGCCACACCCCAAAATAAAACAAATCCAGAACAATGTGTTTCCTTGAAAGGATGCAGAAGGATAACTACCTATTTTCCTTATCCTAGCAAATGAGTTTACATCTGCATAGTAAGGAGTATGTTGTCATGTCATTTTTTCCCTTGGATTCCAACTCCTACATAATACATTAAATCACGAGTTCTTCTAAAATTCAGCTTTTTTGAGTAGTTAACTGTATAGCTACTTAAAGTAAAACATAAGTGAAACAAAATGTACTGCTTGTTCTTTTATTGCATAGCCCTCTTCTCACAACTTGACTAACTAATTTTTACCCTACCATTCATACTTGCAAATGTTTCACTCCCCTCACTATTCTTCAGGCCACTTGTGTTGTCTTTTTGCTTCCAATAGAGCTTAAACCAAATTTTCCTTTAAAACTGAACTCTCACACAAAACAGGGGTTGGAAGCTATAGAGCAGAGTCAATGAATATTTAGAATCTCAGGGTACAGAGATAAGATTCAGAGAGAACCTGCTTTGTTGGAGTCACACTTTACAAAAATACTAGCTTTTGAGGAATGGTATGATACTTGATTTGAAAAGTCAGAGTCAGTCATTCAAGAAATTTTGTTTCAGATTTGACTGTGCCTTGCAGACTTAGCCTTGAAATTTTAAGTAAGGAATTTTAACTTTGACTAAACTTTCAAGTTCCAAGTTGGCTTTAAATACATGTATTGGTTTTGCATGGCGACGTTTTGGTAGTGGACGTGGTACAGGGGTGGTTTCTGTGAGAAGCTGCCAGAAGCTTCCCCTTTGTCCCACAGAGCCAACACCAGATGGCTCCAAGTCAGACCTGCTGCTGACCAAGCCCAAGCCCATCAGCATTATATTTTCCCGACCCGTCCAGCTGAGGAGGGGAAGTGATAGAGGGGCTTTGGTGGGCACCTCGAAAGGGACAACCCACCCCAAGATGACAACTGTATTTTAAACAAAGAAAAGGGATGAATAATGGAGTAATATTATCTCAATATATCACGGATTACATTTTGCCAGCAACAGCAAGAGAAGATTCCTTCATCTTTAAATGAAAACATTTTGCTAAGGTTGCAGGAAAGGCGAAATATACATTGAAATACAATTACACAGTTTAATACATATTGCTTGAAGAAGCAAAACTTGCTTTCTTGTCTGGTGCTACTTCTGCCTTATGTATGTTATTTGGACTTGAGTACTTTTGTCTCCTAATTCATCTAGAATTACCTTCTCAACAACAAAAGAGAAATGTCAACACATTGTAGCAGACCAGTTATCCCTCAACAATCCGACTCCCAAGCTTGCCAGCTTGATCCCTCCTCAACTGCAAATTAGTAGGTAGGGCAGGAGCTAAGTAACAGCCTACCATTACAGCTCTCTGTATCAGCAATCACAGCAAAATGTTTTGAGCTGAAATTCTTAAGAGGGGGATTTCAAGTCTCTCTTGACACCTAGGAGACCTCCTCAACCCCATTTCATTCATTTAAAATGATTTCTAGGTGGCCTGCTGTAATTGCCAAGATGAACCACTGTCATATTGCAATTCAGTACTGAAGTGCCTGCTGTATTCCTTCCAATGTTCTGACATTGGTCACTACATCACGTCTAGCTAGTGCCAAGAAAGCAAAACCTTTATCATTTCAGAAGTACAGACCTTTGTAATGCTGCTCGGGTCAGTTCAGTTACAGAGACAACACTCTCTCACTGCTAGGGATGAGAGATGACCACAGGGCTATGCAGCAGTAGGCATGGGAAGATGATTATGCAGTTTGACTCACCGGACCCAGGGCAAGTGAAAGAAGAAAAATGACGTACTCCACTAGGGCAAAGTCCTGAGAGCTGTGCAGCCGCAGGCCTCCTGGAACCAGCAAGGACATGCACAGCAGGGAGCCCTGCTACTTCACACATTTCTCTGAAGTCACCAAGACACATCCAAAGTTCCAAACCAATTACTGTTTCCTTCAAGTGATTTACATATTTAGGAGATGATAGTCAGAATCATAGACATTTCCCCTCGTCTGAAAGCAATCTTTAGGCACTTTGGAATTATATTATTCTGATGATGGTATAGTTGGAGGGATTTTGTACATGCACATGCTGACTCCAGTTCAAATAAGGCTTTTAAAAAAAAATACAGTTACACAACCGGTCCAGCCAGAACTAGTGTAGAAGTGTTGAAACAATTCTTAAGTGACAATTTTTAAGTTAGAAGTTTCAGTGGCTGTTTTCTAAACGTTCTAAAGAAGTGTGCCTCACGTACCTGAAGCCCTGACACTCTTCATGACTCTATGATCATTTCACTACAAGTAGGAACCTCCAAAGAAAACCCTTGAATACAGGAGAGTGCTTTTGTTTTTCACCACTGTATACCAAAGTACCATAGGACTGAAATGTAAAGATCCTGTCCTCTCACAGAAGTGAGAAGCAAAAAACTCCATCATGTTTTAGCAATCCCTATGGACCAAACAAGAAAGATAAACTAACCTCAATGCACACGTGGGATTTGCTCATGTCATACTGACAGCAGCAGATCAGAACCTACCCAAACAGAAACACATCTTGCTAGTTCTTGTATACCATGGCCATCTAATATTGCAATATTTGGACTTGCATTACCTAAAGCGTCTCAGAGATCCCACTAGGGCATAGCTGATTTAGTTAAATACACCAAACCAACAATCATGTCCAACTTTGCATGGAACAGCTCCTTGCTGGAGCTTCAGCAGTCTGAGCAATCCCCGCAATGAGAGCCAAATGCCAACCTAGGAGGTTCATTTTAAGAATGCGGTTCAGATACAAATCCAAATATTATTGTGATAAGCCCATAAAAACCTAATAATTTTATAACATTTTACAGAAATGTACTCATTGCAATAACTTCAAAGAAGTAACATCCAGATGACTTCTTATTTAGAAGTATTGTTTATGTTTATACAGTATTCAAAGTTTTTACTTAATATAATAATTAAGATTAACCTGCTGAATGAAACAAACTGAGATCAAGTAAAATATATTAAAATATTCTAAAATCGATCTTTTCTCACTTTCTGGGTTAATTTTGAAGACTCAGTAGATTTCCTGTTACTTGAAATATTATTTGCTTTTCTTTTTTAAGCATACCTAGCTCTCAGAATTTAAGTTTTGATTTATCCAGACTCAGAGCCAGATATTCTATGTATGGACTAGCATCCAAGCCATACATTTTTCTATACTACAGCTTTATAGGAGGAAGTAATTTTTTTTTCCCAGAATTGCTATGGAGTTCTCTGCAAAGACAAGGTGTGGGGGGAAAAAAGCAACAAACAAGTAGAAAAACATTTTAAGAAGTTTAAGTAAAGCTTGTCCAAGATAAGAGCAGAAACTGAACTGTAGTATATGGAAAGAAAAATTAGGATGGAAGGATGGAAAATATTACTACTACCATTTTCTCTGCATTTGTTTGGCAAAGATCAGTAAGACAAGACAGAACACTGCTAAGTCTCATCCCTAGTCTGGATTGTACCCTTTGCTCTCAATTCTCTGCTCCCATAGACATAATGAACTTCTCCTGCTACAAAAATACTACCAGTCCGTAACTTTAACCTCAGAAAAGCAGAAGTCCTTAGGGAAACAGTCCAGCAGAATCCAAGCCCCTTCTTCATTTGGCATTGGTATATTCTGTTTACTTAAAAGGTCAGAGTCATAGTTCATACCAGGGGTTAGAACCAGGCTCTAGATGTGCAAATCAATCTTCTTCAAGGATTGAATTAGACAACAGGTAATTACAGGGTCTTTTATCCAAATCTTTAATCCAATAATTCTGATTGTTTAAATAGAACTTTGCTAAGAACACAGACTCAAACTTACCAAGAGTATGCAACCATCTCATTTTATATTATTTTCAAATTCAGTGCGGTGACAAGCATCTACCAAGAGAAAATAGCTACCAAGTTATTATATTCTGAGAAGTTTTAATGATATTAAAAGTGCTAAGAATGAAAACCCCGTTTTTAAATCATGAGATTTAAAATCAAACAGCCCCTCCTTAGATGTCACTGCAAAAATTACTAAATTTTTTTTAATTGCACATGTGCCTTCCTTGATATTTCCAAAGTTCCAAGAACTGACCCATCTGGATTCCCCCAAGGAACTTTTTATTCATATTATATCTCCTTTGTAATCAACACTGAGAAATGTCACTTTGATTAAACACAATTCTGAATGTCTAAGACCACAGTACAATAAATTCTCCAGAGCTATCTTTCAGAACAACTGATTGCTCTCCAGTCTTAATCCCCCAGAGTCTTATTTAATCAAAATGATGTTGCTAATTAAGGATTAAAACTCAGAATAGAGTAAAAAGGAAGGATTTTTTTTTTTTTCTTCTCTCCTATGGGCAGGTCAAGGAGGCAGAATCTGCTCTAAGGAACTAAACAGTCTCATCCACCTTTGGTAAAGCTGCCTTATTCACTGAAGTTTGGATTTAATTCAAAACTCTTTGATAGTAACATAATTGGAGGAAAAAAGAATAGCCAGGAAAGCCATCCCCAAAGGAGGAGAGATTTGATTCACTAAGATCTTCATCGATTCTTCAGCATTGCATTGTTAATATGTAAATGTGCTCAGTTTTTATTTTAAGAACTGTGCATGTATGGGGAAAGGAGAGAAAAAGGGGCAGTTTAGGGCTTATTTCACCCTCCCTTGAAGCAGGCATCTGGAGGTTTCCACTGTGACTTCTTTGATCCTCACTCCACAGTTTAACCAGAAATTACAGGTGAATGTATATAGCATTCCATGTAGTGCTACAGAAGTGGTAAAGGCAAACGTATAAAAAGTGACCTCTCTGACGTACTGAGAGAGAAATAGTTAATATGGAAACCCCCTGAATTTTGGGAATCAGTTTAGGAGCAATTTTTCCTTAAAGTTCTCTTAAAAAATTTAAAATATTCAAATCAAAACACAAATGTCAAGTGGTTTATCTGACACAAAAACTTCACAGCAACAGAGTTGAAACAATACAGCAGACCCCTACCACTGAGCTTCGCAGTTAGAGACTACTAGCAATCCCTAGTTCCAGTAAACCAGCGGACTTTAGCCTTTCATTGCTAAAAATTTAATCTGATGTAAATTCTAATACATCATTGAAATTTGCCACTGTTAGTTAGGGAGTGGCAGAAATGTATCCTAAAGGGATAGTCATGTTAAATGTAGAAAACCAAATGGAATATGTTGTTCTAAGAGCAGCTAGGCTGTCAGGTCTTTGAGCATTTGGATAAATCAGTTCATCCTAATTCTGACTAAAGACTTCTGTAGGAGGCCAAAATAGATGATCACCTCTAGTCCTAGCAAAAGGAAAAACTTAGGAAGTTTTTACAGAAATTCTTGGAAACCCTTCCAAAAATCTGTAAGTTTTGCAGTTAAAAACAAAACATGAAAACCACCATCTGTAGAGTCTGCCTTGTAAGTCAGTAGTGAATTTCAAGGCAATGCTCTATCACCCACAACAGATGTTCAGCCAACATTGAGTTACCAACCAGTTGAAAAAAGAAAGAAGGTCTTTTGGTCCACAGTCCTCAAGGTTGTATGCACTTAATGGACACACTATAGCTCTTATGCCTCCTATTCCCAGACTAGCTGTGAGTAGTGCAAAGTAGAATACTATTTTCTGCTCCCTTTTGGTCAGCGTATGAAGAATATGTCGTCTGTCAATGTAAATATCTTCAAAGGGGAATGCCACAACAGGTAATAGCGCTGTGCCTGGAATTGGAAAGAAAATTGACATTTGAAATGGATTCGAATCAGACTGATGAATAAGACATATTTTTAAACCAGTTATGTTGAAAAGACAGATGAAAAATCAAAAATATGCAACAGCGGAGTGCAAAGAGGGAGTCTTAATGCTGTAGAGAACTGTCGCTCTATGTACAGTAAGGTAAGACCACTAAGGGCCTCCAAGAAAGCAATCTTCCTCTGAAATGCTTGTAAGGTTCTTGTTTCGGGTTCTTCAATCAACTGAAAAGCTCACTGGAAATGTAGCTCCTCTCACTGGCCTTCCCCATTACCCACATATAGATAGCAGTAGCTCTCCACTAGCCAGATGGCACTAGTTAAAACATGTATCTTCAGATGATGAACCACCCATCAGCCAGCAAAAGAAACCACCCCATGGTGAAGTGTAGTCTTTTTTGCATCTTCTTTAAATCCCAGAATTGTAATGGGAATTATAATTTAACAGATAAGTTCTCAAAAATGTTGTTAAAAATTTTCTTTTTTTCTGCTGCAGCTTCATGGAAAATACATGATTTTTCAGAAACTTTACCTATAGAAATGCTGGCATGAATTGCCTTTGCCACCTCTAGCAATTCCATGCAATTGCTGTTGCCATCTCACCGGGTCTTTGAGATTTAATCAGCTAAAGCTTCTCCAAGTTGTAATTCGAAATTAAACTCTAAATATATTGGTGTGTCAACACCAAGACTAGCAATGACTAAGACTACAAATGTGAATCAAACCCTAATATATCAGGAATGTTTAATGATCTATCTCAAAAAAGTTCTGGTTAAAACAATACCCAAAGACATCAAATTCTGTTTCTGTCACCAGTCTTCTACTTTAAGATATGTGTTGAAAGGACAATTGACAGAAGGAGATTCCAAACCAGAAGCCCATGGGAGAAACAGTGGAACATAATAGCAATCAGTTTTCCGTACTGCTTGCACAATGGTTTTGCAATCAGCTCAAGAACATTTCAGGAATTAGTCAGATTTTTTTCCTTACTTTGTTGCATGTCAAAATAGCAATGTGGCTGATCATTGCAGAAATCAGACTTGCTTATACTCAACAACTGGACAAGTAAGAAGTATTTCTATCAACTTAGTTTAAGTTGACAGAATAACCACCAGGTGTGAGATGCACTAATTGCTACAGAATGGTCATACTTAGTTTGAACAGTGCTTTTGTATAAAAGATCTTCAGAATAACGTGGGGAAGATTCAGAATGTGCTAACAGAGAGCAGGCTCTCAACAGAGCTGTTAGGATACAGCCTCTCTAATTAAGGAAAAATTTGTTTATACTCGCATGTGCTTAAATACACCTTTCCCTCTTGTTCAAATACAACAGTCATATACCTTTAAATACAAAAATATCTCGACTACTAACAATTGGGAAACAGTTTCCAAACTCTCTGTCAAACTGTCTCTCTGACTAAAGCCTCAGATTTGCACCAAACACAAATAACCTCAGAAGTCTGTTAAAGGGACCAGTGTTAAGAGTTGAGCATCTGCATTCTGAATAGCTACGCTACTTTAGAGGAGTCAAATTTGTGCACCAACTGTCCACAAGATACACATGCAAATGCTCCTTAGTCTTGTTCAAAGCACTCACGAAAGTACATAGGCAAAAATACTGCAGCGCATTTTGTAGAAGAGAAACTCAGTAAGAGCTGTTGGAGAAGGTGGCCACAAGGCTGGAGAAAGTTAGATTTCAAACACAATGCTCAATAATGCATTTCTGCAACAGAATTACTATAAACACAAAATAGTCACTAGGGTGTCACCTACCTAGGAAGTGTAGAAACATGCAGATGCACACAAGCTTGATCCTGCCCACAAGGCATTCAGCAAGCCAGGCAGCCAGTACTGGTGTCAGCATAGAGGTGCCTACAAAGCACATATTGACAATAGCTGCCTGGTAGTTGCGATAGCCAAGTTTGACAGTGCAGAAGAGGATCATGTTGCAGACAATGCCAAAGAACGTGAATCTCTCGCACAGCTCCACCAGCAGCACACAAATAGCCTCTTGGAGTTTCTTCTCAGACTGAGACAGGTTTCCAGCATGGTTGCTTCTCCCAGGTAACAGCCTTTGCGCCTCATGAGACGTATGGTTCAAAAGTTGTTTCTCTTGCATGTCTCTTCTGTCTGCGTCAGGCATGCTTGTCTTTTTGGAGCACGACCGAGTAGAGAAGCTAAAGTTACAGGTATACTTCTCTTCTCCACTGTAATTAGGAAACTAGTAAGACTTTTGCTTTGAATTCCACACTTCACTACTACAATTTCTTAGGGCACCTGTCACTTTTGTGACATTACATGCAGGTCCAAAGGGTATATATATATAAAAAAACCCCAACAACCACCCCCCCAAGACCCCCAAAGAGCTATATCAACATTTCAGCTTCTGGATTTAGCAACGCTCAGGACCAAAATCAGTTTGTTTAATTAGTCCATTTGGGGGTAAACAAGATTTTCCCCCAGAATTTTATTACCTATTAAATTACGGGAATTCAATACTGTATGTGCAATTCTATCTGTATGGTAAAGGTCTATATACACATGAAAGCTAACATGTTCAGCAGAATTCAAATAACAGCTCAAGAAAATAATTTGGTTAAAATAATACTTTAATTAGGCAAGTGAAAAACTGCAAGCAAAGATAAAGGTAACAATAATCATTACATTTCTTGTTATTTTTGATTGAAATTCAGATAAAACTAATTATAAAAATAAGTAATGCTATTACATTTAAGTCAGAAAAGCAAATTTTAAAGAAAAGTTGAACATATTAGCAAAGGGAAAAAAAGCAATCTAAAAGCAACCTAAACCAAAACTGTTTCTGTAGCCAGGTATTGCACCATAGCTATAATGCATAGTAAAAAACAGGGGCACAGAAGATATATTCTTTCATATCAACCAAAAGCATTTAGAAGCTTGAAAGGAAATTCAGAAAAGCCAAACTTATACTGCTTTACAATGCTCTTGCTACCTTATCCACAGAGAAGTTTGCTGATTTCCTAGATCAGTTTCTCCATTTTATGGAGCTCATTAAGATCACTAACACCTGTTCAAAATACTCCTAACTAAGAATGTGAAGCATTCTACATTTATTTTGCAATGCACATTTTACGAGGCAGTGGTAAATCGGGTCTGCTTCTCTAAATAGAGCTCTCAGTGCCTCTGATGGCATTTTTTGAGGCACAGGCTCTACTGTTTGTTTCCATCTGTCCATATAACTACTC
Organism: Falco peregrinus; assembly: GCF_023634155.1. Lineage (NCBI taxonomy): Eukaryota > Metazoa > Chordata > Aves > Falconiformes > Falconidae > Falco > Falco peregrinus. The sequence goes on from NC_073726.1 coordinate 71,938,217, forward strand.
AAATTTTACCATTTCAGATCTATTTAATATCTGAGAAGTCCTACATCCCAAAACAGATGCATAATGGTATAGAACCAGTATAGATAAGGATAGATTCCAAGATTAGATTATAAAAAAAATCCTCCCCCAAAAGAAACAAAAAAAACCCTCAAAAAGCGACTGTGATTCAAACCAGTCTAGAAGCTCTGAAGCTTAAATCTAAATAGCAATACATTGCTCTAAAGCGATCCTGAAATATACATTTTTTTAAATCTAGTACGAGTCTAAAGCAAAACTCAGACAGCAAAGGAACTTTTCAGAGACATCCAGTTGGGGATGAAAGCAGCTGTGACTTGTAGCATGCCAAGAACTATTTCTGTCTTCTGATCTATAATAGCTAAAATAATCTTCATTTGGATAAACCAACCAGAGAAAGCCAAACTAGAAATCACTTATAAATCAGCTTAGCTTCTCCACCAAAGCATAATGAAGCCAATCCCAAATCAAAGCAGGACAAATGATAGTATTTTAACTAAAAGGCACATATATCTTCTGTTGCATAAAGCTACTCTTATCTAACTGTTTACTAAGAATTTATTTTTTTTTTTTAAGGAAATGCAACTGTATTTTAGGATCTGGTAGATAACATAAAGATAAATACACTTCTGCCACTATAAACATTCCAGTGTAAAATAGTCTGTTTTCCTACAAATTGTCCTTCTTTAAAGAGTACAAAGTTTACCTGTTCTCACGGGTGGTAGCAATTCAAAGTGAACCACATCATGGGAACCATTAGAAGCAGCAGGAATACTAGCTGGGATGGCTGCCTCTTAGTCCTCATGTGATTTCATTTACCCTAATTTTAGGTTGCAAGCTAGAGAAAAGGAGTAATTGACTGAGCCTTATAAATGTCAGAAAGCAGGAGGTGGGTGATTTTCATTGTTATTTTTGAATTGCCTTTGCACGTGACTAACATAGGTATGGTGGTTATGATAGCCACAGATCACCATCAGTACATGAGTTAACATGTTCAATGCTAAGAAAATATACAACTTTGTATAACAATATGATCTTTATTGATATTTTTTTAATCAATTCTGTAACAATTACAGGTGGTCCACCTAATTACTTAAGATGGTTTATAGCTGAATTCTAGTTGAATCACCTGGCATTCCCTTGGCTTATTCTTAATACGCAAGGTAGTAGGACTGCATAATGCCTGATGAAGAACTCTATTATTTGTGGTAACATATGTAGATCTTTATATACACTGAAGCTAGCTGCACCAAATAACTGCTATTTCAAAATCCAGCCCTTCTGGCAGTACCTCTGTCTGCCAGTAAGGAATTTGTGTATTTTTTTTAAACAAGTCTTCTTTAAAGGCTAGCTCTCAGAATAGAACAGTAAAATCTTGGGGAGAGGCTTATAAAAATCTTCTCACATGACAGTGTCAGTTCACTAGAGCTTTGGCCATTAATTAAAGAGTTGCTATTTGGTAGCCTATCACCCAAGGTAGAAGGTTACTTCTACTCATACTGGAACCTATACATTACCATTAGGCAAGCAAATTAAGTTGGACAGGTTGGAACCAGAATTTTCTCCTAATTTTCTTTGACAAGTGACAGTCACCAGTGTTTTTATTATGAGGGTAGTTTATTGAAATTGAAGAGGCAGAACTTCATTGTCCAGCACAACAGTTCCTCTGGCTAAAAGGTAGTAGTGGCTCTGGACCTCTGTTTATGATCTAGAAGGGTCAGTCTCTCTTAACATTTCAGCAAATTTAATTCAGCTTTACTCTTACTCTTTCAACAAACATGTAAAAGGTGTTGCCCTTCATCATAGCAGCAGCTGTGGTTCCTGCTAAATATCTGGGGCTGAAACATGATTGACATGCACAAGACTGACAGTGGAATGCAACAACTTTGACAGTGTAAATAAAAAATTACACAGCTCAAATCTTTCTAGTTAGCACCAGGATTCCCATTAACTTGCACGTGTTGAGAAGTTGGCTCAGTGACCACTGACCTGAGGATAGCAATTTCAAAGTCAGAAGAAAGGCAGAGCAAAAGGTCTGGGCAAGTGCATTGCCAAACAGGGGTAAACGTGGCTGGGGTCTGCTGCCCGATAGTGTAAACACAGGTCCAAGGTGGTAGGTTCAGCAGGCAGCCACAGTAAAGAAACACAGCTCAAAGCTGGATGACAGAAAGAGAAAAAGCAGGAAAATGCTGCAAAGACAAGTTTGGAGGAATACTTCTGGCACCAGCTGTCTTGCTAAAGCTCCAGGTGACAACTTATCAGAGCTACAAGGTTAGGACAGAAAAAACAGATACGGTAAAAGCACAGGCGAAGACTAGACTTCATGCTTTTCAAAATCACCACTTTAATTCTCTTATGCACATAAGAAATGTTCAGTTTAACATACAATAGCTGTTACCAGCCCACATGTGATCCCTGCAGGACGCCCTTCAGCAAGGGTAGCTAACCATTGCCTTCTGCAGGTACTGCTCACACCTGCTTTCATCTAGCACAATGTGTGGCCTCAGAGAAAGGGTCAGGCACTCTGGTGTTAGGTATAGCCATCTCTCTTTTCTTCCTTCCTGGCAGTTACATCTATAGTAGGGGGAAAATCAACAAATGCAAATTTGAGGTATATAAAATAAGTACTAGGAGCTGTGATCTTGTACAGGTTGGAGATGACCTGCTTGCCACTTGTTAATGTGCTTCACAGGACTTCAAAATAGCTGTAAGGACAGAGTGTAACTGTAGAACATCTAAAGCAAGGGTTCATATTGAGCTTGTAGTATGAACTTTGTCTTTTTCTGTCAACTTTTTGTCTTCCTTTTTGTCCCTTCATTTTATCTTTAGGTGTCATTGTGGACAATGTCTTATTTCTGATGTCCTATGTCCTATTTCACAAGTGAATAATGAAACTCCTATTTACAATGTTACCTCAGACAACCGTTTTAGCAATTTCTGCACTGCCTGTCACTACAGTCTCAGAGTACACTGGCTGCTGTGCAGATAGCCTTGAATCAGAACTGGGACAGGGTATGACAGTGCTTCTGGAGTTCACAGCATCTGAAACCTGAATCTGATGCTTCTGGAAAACTTCATTGGCATAAGTAAAATTGCTGACTATTTCTCTGACTACCTACCAGAAGAACAAAGACACAAAAACCCCCAAGTGCCCTGTGAATCATGTAAAAGGTCAATTAAGAAACTGAAACGTAGGCATCAGGATGTTGAGAAAGCTTATTTGTAAAATCTGTTAATTAGCAAATCTATTCAAATAAAATTCTTCTACATTTTATACAGATCTATTAAATATTATAAAAATACAATCTGAAGATTGAAAAATAGCATCTATGAAATAACTAGTTATTAAAATTACTGATTATATAAGAAATTCTTTGGGAAGTATTGGGACTATGGTACCACATTTTGTTTGAAAAATTTATTCTCCCTTCGGTAAGTATTTGGTAAGTATTCTTGCAAAATCTTCCACAGTTTAGCCAGATGTGACCACGAACCTTAGCCCAGCTCTGCCTTGCTGCAGGATAGGTGTAATATCTGTCTTCTTCCATGACAACTTGCGTTTGTGAAAATGCAAGACCAGGGCGAGACTTTGGGGAAAAGCTGTATTTTAAGAAGTATATTTGTTTTTAACTTGTGTAGTCATAATTAAAAATTATGTGGGAAAGCCATTTTCTTCTTCATTGTGCCAAAAGGTAACATATCAAGAAAGAGAATCAAACCCCTCTCTTAAGAATGCCCAAGAGGTCCCAGTGGAGAGTGCAGACAGGAACTCTTCTGTTGTCCTATAAAGACTTCTGTAGCCATTTCTCCCTGAGTTCTACTTTTCCCCAGTGCACTTTGTTTTCTCTCTCTTTCTCCTATTCAAGCAGGGAGTGTGGCTAAAGCACAGAAATGACAGGAAGTAAAATTTCCATAGCTTTTTCCACAGCACCTAAGCAAGTGTAAGTACAAGAAAGTACAAGACATGGACATACTGGAGCACATCCAGTGAAGGGCCATGAAGATGAGGGGACTTGAGGCAAGGCTCAGGGGGATCATCTATATAAATACCTAAAAGGAGGGTGCAAAGACAATGGAGCCAGGGTTTGTTCATTTGTGCCCATTTACAGGACAGGAGGCAATGGTACAAACTGAAGCACAGGGAACTCAATTTAAACATAATGAAAAACTTCTGGGGTTTTCAACACTGGAAAAAGGTTGCCCAGAGAGGTTGTGGAGTCTTCATTCTTGGAGATACTCAAAACCAACTGGACACAGCACTGAGCAACCTGCTGTAGGTGACTCTGCTTTGAGTAGGGGGGGTGGACTAGGGAATTGCCAGAGATGCCCATCAACCTTAACCATGCTGTGATTCTGAGCAGCAACAGTAAATACTTTGCCAAAGCAGAATCTAAGTAAGAAGATGATAGAGGACAAACCCCCCCAGTTTCTTGCTCAGTTGCTGGGTATGCCCTTTATGAGTAAGAAAGGTTTGCTAATTTACTTTTATAATTTTTTTTCAGGGAGATGGTTTTAAAATTGCTGATCCTCCAACCTTTGCTATAAATGAGAATTATTTTGGCACGATTACCCTGTTCCTTCAAACCGCACATGTTTTATTTTGGGGATTTTGTTCAAACATATATAATTATCTATGCTAAGCAGTTTTTCATATGTTTTAAGGCTTTTGTCTTATTGCACCTAGCTGACGGTTTTATAATTCAGGAGTAATTGAATTGCAATTATTTTTCATGATGCATGGTACGGTTTTATATCATGTTGTTGGCAGATATTCTTTATGATGTCGTTTGGTCTAATGGGAAAATTAGAAGTAGCTCTATCATACAGAAAGATGGCTTTTTTTGTGTCATGTTATAGTTTGTAGATGGCACTCAGGATATTTTCTTTTGACATATAGATTTTTAGGTAGAGACTGAAATGAGATTCTAAAGCAGGGTTCACAGTTGAGACAATATTATCTGTATATCCAAGATGATTTCAACTATTCTCCCATAGTGACAGTTCATTTATATTCAAGTCCATTTAGTAGACTGTGGTTAGTATTCTAAAATACATATATAAGTACTGTGTGATGGCAGAGTTTCTGCAGTTTCTGCTCTAAATTCATCCCTGATCCGACATAACTGGTTCCAGAGAAGCCAGGAAAGATGTCAGCATCTTTTTTAGAAGCAAATATTCATCAGAAAAGGGGATTGACAGCAGATCTCCCACCTCACTGAAGAGCTTTCCAACCACTGCAGTGTCCAGATAGCCTCTTAATCTCTCCTGCTGGAGCTGTAACACATTGTGTAAAGCTTTATGAGCTGTAGGGAAGCTGACTTTGTAACCTAGAGATGAGGGCTGCTCTTCTGGAATTTGGGGAGAGGCAAATTCAAGGCTCTGTGTCAATGAATAGTTAATTATATCCATAAAATAGATTGTCCTCAACAGACGAGAGTGAGAAAGGACTATCTGAGAAAAGCACACTGTGGCTCATTGGATGTAGAATGGTAGAAAATGAGAGCAGAATGCTAGACCCAGCAGAGCATCCTTTAACATAGGGTAAAGAAACACTTCAAAGTTTTCAGGTTTATCCACAAAATAATATTTAGAATTTCACAGATTTCATGGCATGGGCCAATGATCCCATGAAACCTAGATCATCTGTCCATATAAAACTCTCATAAACAGATGATCGTGTAAAAGTCGATAACAGAAAATTTCAGATAATCATCTTGAAGCATTTTTTATTTCCCTCATCTGTTCAAACACATCTCTGCCTTGTATACTGGTACAGGAAAGAATGTGACATAACTTTATTTATTCATCTGGAAGCTTGAATATCCACAAGCTGAAAACTGTGTGAATTACTATAGACCCTGTCTACAGTTTCTTGTGTGGCTTGATTGAGGGAGAAACTGGCAGAATTGAAAATGCCCCTCCTGTAATGGCCAATATTTTCTCATTAAAATTGGTTTTTAATGGAGTTTTTGGTCTTTATGAAAGATGTCAATATTGCCAGCAGGTCAAGGGTGGTCAGTGATCCTTCCACTCTCCTCGGCGCTGTTGAGGGGATGTCTGGAGTACTGGGTACAACGTCCTCTATTGTCAGCAATTTGCCTAAAAGGAATGAAACTGAAGTTGCACTCCTAATGTGGGGATATGTACAGTAGAACTGTTTCAAAATTAGCTCTTATTCTTGCAGTAAATTAAAAAAAGGCAGGTTGAAATTTTGTACCAAGCATGATCCAAACAAGATTTTTTTTTTTTTTTTTTTTTGCACTAAGGGTTTCAGGATATATCTTCTAGACATGGATCTGAACTGAAACCATGAGTCTGAACAGGTCTGGGTAAGTTTGGATCCTGCTGTGATTTCGCAAGTGCAGGCACTTTTTTAAGCTTTCTCTTATATTTGACATGTAATGTAGAAGCCACATGCTTCTTCCAAAGTGAGAAGCCACATGTTGCTTCTTTTATTTTCTTAGCACATAACTACACTAGGGCATCTACATCACCTGCATCTAACTATTGTAATGACCTTTGACTGGTGTCCCAGCACACTGAATTAGCAAGCTACAAGTAGTACAAAATGCTACTGCTAGGATCTAATCCAGCTTAAGGAAGGGTAAATATGAAACTGCAGTTTAGTTTTAATTATGGAAATAAGAAGCCAAATGTCTCTTAGGATACTAAACCAATACAATCCAGGTTGAACTCTTGCTTTATTTTGTCCAGTCTTTTGAAATCTTTGTGAAGAAAGATGAACCTGAGTAAGAATTCCAGATCTAAAACCCCTGGGAATGAGTGTCATCCGTAACTTGAAATAAGCAGGCCATTAGGAGCTTCCCTGCTTGCTGAGGAGGATTGTATCATGTTACTTCCACATTTTTACATGTAGATGTACATGCATTGTAATAATCAGCCTTCTTTCTGCTCGTCTTCTCCCTGTATGGCATAGTGACAGTCACAAAAATGACTAAGGGCCACCCTCATTATACGGCTGTTTGAAGCATACTGGTCTGCAGACATACCTGTACACATGTTGTTCCAATCAGCTCTTCTGAAGTCTGATTTTCAAATGCAGATGAAAAACAGTCAACATTTTAGTAATAATTCTGGGGAATTCCATGAACAGCTTCTGAAAGCACAGTCTGTGCGAAGCAGCAGGTCTCATAAACTGCTTGCTTTAATTTCCAAGGAAGTCAGCCAGTGCTGGGGACAGCATATAATTCTCAGTCAGTGGTGTGGCCCATAAACTCTCCATCTTCTCCTCCTTGTTGTTCCTTTTCCCAGTACCCTTGTACCAGAGTTTGAGAAAGGTGTTACACAGAGGCTTAGCTCTCACCATATCCTCCTCTAGGATTTTTACAGCCTCCAAACGTTAATCCAGTAGCACAGAGAAACCTTAGCAAAGGGCAGAATCCTTGGTCCAGATACGAGTCTCAGAGCAGCTGTGGCCTGCCTTATCAGAAGTGCTCGGCATCTTCTTCATCCAGCCTTCACATCAATCCGCAAGAGCTATGGCTGCCTGGTGCCTAAAGAAAGGCATGGAATGTAGTCAGACACCAATCTTCTGGCACCGATACCTCCACATTTCAGACAACCCAACTCCTCAGCCAATTTCTGAGTTTCACTAATGCTGTAGTAAAATATTATCACTGAATCCATCTAGTACTTTCTTCCTACAGTCCTTTAAAGAGATGCAATGGAGAGGTTAAGTAACCACACACAGGCAAAAAGAGAAGGAAACCTTGGATTCACTCATTTTCTCTCTGACTTTCGTTAGCTGGAGTAAAACACAGTATTAAACCACTGTACAGCTTATAATAAAGTACCCTGAGTTGTCTTTAAATCTGATAAGGCAGCATGTACTCTACTGATTTATTACTAGAGACAAGATAGTGTCTTACATGTTTTAAGGGATTCAACTATAATTGCAAACAAAGCACGCTTTTTCATTAAAAGCGGTTCAGTTCATTGTTTTAAAACCATCAATACACAGAAAAAGGAGAAGGACACAAGAGACCAACTTAGTAGAGAGTAAAATCTGTACATTGGTATAAAAAAAAAAATATTTTTGAGAACATGGCTAAGGAATCGTTATTGCAGAAGCATGAATTTAAAGGCCCACTGACACTCTGACCAGAGGGTGCTCAGCTCCATCAGGAAGGTGCTTTTGAAAATCAATAGACATTATGAAACTGAGTGTGTTCAATGGCTTACACTGATGATGTGAGTAAGGAAATATGTTTTGTTAATGTGTAAGTGTGGGTAGCATCTATATTTAATTTCTCTGTATGTCTTGCCATTGAACATGGCAGGTGAAAAAAACCCGGATAATTAACTTCAATTTAACCATAGTGGATTAACTTTTTCAACTTCAGTTACTGTTTAACCAGACTGATTTTGACTGAAACAGATTGAAGAAGGATGACATAATCCTTTCCACTGGGACTGGTGGGTGGGTGGGTGCTGTGATGTCTGTCCCAGGGTAGTGATGTCTTCAGCTGCAAAGGTTTATGAAGGGAAGCCTTGCCCATGCCTCAAATGCTGAGATCAATACATCATGTAACTTTATAGCTGGCCGTACTTCTGGATCTCTGCTATTTGATGACATGAACACTTTTTCATGGCTACTTACAGCAGTTTAAAGACATCACTGAATTTCCAAAAGTATAGTTACTCCCACCTAAACTCCAGTCTATGAGATTTGAATTTGTATTCAGAAATATTTTCAATTCCTGCTTTAAATACACTACAACCATCAATGGCTGTTACACCTGCTATGCAGTGCTTATACAGAATGCTTGTCATGTTCAATATAAGAACAGCCTGCAATATCCATCCATGAAGTCTTTGAAGTATGGAAGCAGTTTAAAAAGATTGAAAATCAGAATAATTATTATTAACTTTGTTTATATTTTATGCATCTTTAAGATTAAGAGTTGTTGTTTTTTAAAAACTGGACTTCAAATTTCAATCTTAACTGGTGTGTGAATTTCAGGATAGAAATACGATTGCTTACACGGATTACACAGTATTTAAAAATAATCCTCCTCCATTTTGAGACATGCAATATAATACACATTGAAAAAATCATTTTTTCAAGGAAGTGTGCTTGAATGTGTGATTCCAAAACAATATAATCAGACCAAATAGCTTTATCAAAGATAGCAATTCAAAGCTTTTAGTGCAAATGCATCACAAATGCTTACACTTAGAAATTCTTTTTCTAAGATTGTGTTTACAGACTCTGCCACAATAGGTAAAAGAACAAAAATATCTTTGATGATTTAGCAGAGAAAAGGGTAGTATTGAAAAAGAAATGAAAAAGAACGGGATGCAAGACACTATTGAAAAAGAATTGATACTGTCACAGGAAGAAAGGCTAAACTCAAAAAGAAAGACAGAGAGGGAATAATAACGAAATAAACCTGGTATTAGGTGCTCACATTTTACAATTAGATACATAAGCATTTGTACATCAGTACAGTTTTGTCACATTCATACTACACACTGGCCTAAAACCACATTTGAGTTTCTCAGCTTTCCTCCCTATCACTTTCTCCTTGACAGACTTTTTGAAGATCTTAGATATGAAATCTCTTAGCGAGACATACATCAAGTAATTGTATTTGCAGCATAACAGATGAATGTGGAGAAACGCAAACCAGATTTTGCAGAACCTGGAGAATGCAAACCAAGGGTCACCCTGATTTCCTCAACCAGCTCCTCCGGCCAAGTCGCAATGGTGAAGGAGAAGCCTAAGTGCCAAGCGATGCACAAGGGGACCACACAGGCTGTTGCAGCACTCTCCAAACTATCAAGCTGCAACAAGGTCTTTTACCATCTCATACCAGCATGTTCTTCATACAGTCACTCTGCTACCTTCTTCTTGTCTGTCCTCACCCAGATCATGCATTCTCTCTCCTCTTACTCCTTCCTCTCTCTGCTTCTTCCTCAGCTGCTCTCCCTTCATCGGCTCTCAACCACTTCACTTAACCAGCCACAGCTGCACCTTGTCTACATCGGCCAACCCACTGCCCCTGAAGCCAGCCCACAGCTGTATATTATCAATGCTAATTAACCCAGCTTCATTCCTCTACAACAGGCAACATTGTTTAACAATGATACAGCCATATCACCAAACGCTTGTCTTTCTCCATGTGTGACAGCGGGCATCAATTCTGGAGGGAAGACCTCAGGCTGTAACAGAAGAAAGTCTGGAAGTGGCCCAAGAAACCAGTCCATACACATATAAAAGAAACTGATATCTTACCACCTTGCAGAGTTTTAGTAAAGATTATAATTAATTTTTACTACCATGATATCTCTCTATCTGCTATACAGAATTCCCTTCAGTCCACTTTCCCAAACAAAATACCACAAACATACCTGAGAGAACAGTAAGACTGTAAGACAAGTACATGTTTAAAATTTGGATGACCTGTGCAAATTGTTCAGTCTTTTTTTTTTTCTTTCTTTCCTCCTGTATTGTGAATAGCCTTTAATTAAAAAAATTAAATTTGTTAATAACCTCAAAGTACAGGATGGATTTACTCTGGCGATAATTGCTGTGAAATGAGAATTTCTGTAAAACTCATCTTTACTTTTTGCAGAGTGTAGAAAGCATGGAGTGGACGAGGTAGAGGGGTGGGCCTGCAGACTGCTACCAAGTCCAAGTGCTAAGCTAAGGGGGAAAAAAAAGCTTCCACCTTTTCCTTCCAGCCTCCACCTTTCTTCCTTTGCTATAATTTCACCACATCCTTTCCCTTCCCCTGCCCTGCTACTATTTTTACTTATCTCCAATTTAACCTGGCTTTTATTTACCTTTTTCTATACCTGCACACTCTTGTTATTCCTCTGCAGAGAGCAGCAGCAACTGAGATTTCTGTATCATTATTCCTCTTCGGCCTGTTCCCATCCTCCTTTCTGTTATCACTGCCTTTTTCTTCATTCTCCCTGTCTACAGTTTCGCTGCCTTTTCTTTGAGGAGGATGGAGAGATAAAGAGAGATGTAAAAAGCCAGAAGCTGGTGAGAATTTATTTTTCTTAGAATAGGCCAGTTCTTTAAAAATCAAACAATTATACTATATGGGTCTAGATTAGCAAAAATCCAGCAGATTCATGCTTGTGAGGCCAGACTCATGCAAGACTTGCCTGCCTTGTTGTCCACCACTCCCAAGTAGCCTGCTGGCTGGACTGCCTTCAAGCCAGGAGTGACAAACACTCCAGAGCCTACATCTCATCTGCCAGGGCTGAGATCCCCAGGCCAACAGCTGGACTTTGGAACATCTGTAACACACCAGCATGGTTGTTTCCATCAATGAGAACTTAAAAATGTTGGGGGTCTTCTTCTAAATCTGCCACAAACACAATTTTGAAATACTGACTAACTCTATGAGGTTGAATTATTATTTTTTTAAACCCCCTCTACACTGCGGGCTAGCTGAGACAGTTGGGAAATGGAGTTTTGCTCCTTCGTGTTCCAGTGCCCAGAGCCCCAGCAGCTTCTGATGGCCAGAAGCACTGAAACCAGCAAAAATTTATGTAGTTGCTGCCTGCAGTTTGGTGCATGCTTAGGAGCAAGGAGGGAATGGAGCATGGTCTGCAAAGGGAATCTTCTGAAGATGCAGGTGCTACAGATCGGACAATCCTTCCAGGGCATATAAAACTGAGATCTGAGAGGAATATATAGTTGCTAAATACAGCCACATATTTAGCATGTTTGGCAATTGTTTCAAGGGAGAAGGAGGGCACCTTTTGTTCCAGTGCCTTTCCATAATTTCAAGTTCACATTCCATGGAAGACTTGCAATGAGTTTATGGCTCCCAGACTACCATTCCACAGTGCATCAAAACAAACACTGAATTCAGATCGGTTCTCATGTTTACCTATGGTTGATTGAGCACATAGCTTGGGCTGGCTCCTTCCAAGAGAAAAAGAATCATGCTTCCTACTGAAAAAAAAATGGCAGGGAGACATTTAATATGATTGCAACTAACTGTTAATATTCAGGCAGAAGATGGAAAAAAAAATAGCATAGTTATATAGTCCCACTGCACAGATGCTACATTGGTAAGACAAATCTCCAATGCACAGTGTTTGCAGTTTATGTTTGTTCACATACTTCAGAGGAATGTTTTCTAATCATCCAAAGAAGTTTACAGTGTTGTGTTGAGTTGACACCAGTTGAAATCAGGTCAGCAAGCAAGATATCCATCATGAAAACAGCTGTATAGAACTTGTCTGTGCTGTACAAGTGGCTGCTGCTTCCAGTTTGGTGATGAATTTATGATACATATTTTTTTAACAATGAAAAATTTTGGCAGTCTCTCAAGCATGCTTTCCTGAAGTTGTAAAATCCTGAGCAAGATCTAAGCTTGACTCTTAGTCAAGTTTTAAAAACTTCTTTCTTCTCATAGTCCATAGTGTGTTTCACCTCTGGATCTTGCAGATAACCTAGGTCTGGCAGAGCCTGCCCTTCTTTGTGAGAGAAAATGGAATGTATCAATGAAGAGTAGGCAGGCCTTCAAGTCTTTGGCATTGAATAAGGGAAAGAGTTAGTTTTCAGAATATGTGTATGAAAGTAGCCATTAATATATTTGCTATGATTCATAATAGTGTGTTTAAAATGCATCTTATCAGAGCACCAACTGTTTTTCAACAACTTCTTGTGAACTTTTCAGTGTGAATGTGTATCCAGAGGCTCAGCCTGGTAGTCTTCAAGAGCCTCATTTCACAGGGTGTCTCTAACTAGCCACTTCTGAAAACGTCATCTGTTGCTAGTTAAGTCTGGCACATTTCTGTCAGATAGGCAGGGAATGTTATTTGCCACATTGGAGATGGATATACAGAGAATGATGATGCAGAGAATGTATGATACAGAGAAGTTGTGGCTTCCTTGCAAATCAACAGCAGGACCAAACACAGAAATAAAGAATCCTAAATAAGTTCAGAGGAAACCAAAATCCAAAATAATGACTCTACTTACATAAGGATGAAATAAAAGCTATTCCCGATTTAACATGGGAGGGGGAAAAACAGAAGCCTTTCCAAGGCATCCAAGTGTGACAATCAGATCATGTGCTTGATGTGTGGGGCACAGGGTTTAAAGCCTTTCTGTCACTAGTACTGAGCATTATGTTGATGTCTGTCTTGCTGGGACAATAACTTCTGTCCTGAATCCACAGAATTTTTTCAGCTAGATGTTCTCTAAATTGCTTTGCCTTGCAAAAAGACAATTAAATGACGTGAATCTGATTTTTCCAAAATCAGGAATTAAAAAAGTCTTACCCAGCTGTAATCCTTATGAGAAACCTTTGGAATTAATTGTTTTTTACTGCCTATTTGAAATTAGGAAACAAATGCTACACTCCAAGTATTGCAAGATGTTTAGCAATTTTTTACAATGGCAGACTTCTATTCAGTTCTCAGGAGTGGCTTTGTAACATGGTGATACTGTGATTTCTGACATATTCAGCACAAGAGTTGGATTCTGAGAAATTCTTCTGTGCTCAGTGGTAAGGCTCCTGATGCTACTGCCAGAAACCTTATATTTTCCTGCCTCATGTGAGGCAGGAAATGTTTTTGCCACACTCTTGTCATTGTTAATGATATTTAATACAGCCCATAATGTGCTACCATTACCCTTAGCCACAGGAAGATGTGGCTTGTACCCGAAGTTGCTCACAATCTTTCTGATTTGAGCCTTATCTGCACTCAAGACTTTTCCCAGCGTAACGTTTCAGTTGCGTTTTTTCTTTTAGCTGTTAGCATAACACCAATAAAAACTTCAGTGTGCACTGCAGTACAAAATCACCACGGATATGCTCCCCTTGCTATACAGGGATGACTACATGACTGAATGCTGTTTTACAGGGCTGTAACAACCACCAGTGGGTTGTGTTCCTTTAACTACGGTGGTATATTTAGAGTGGCACAATTTTGGAGCACAGACAAAGCCTTATTTACCACTTGAGGTATAACTGCTGTGTAAAAAATTATATTCCATAGATAAATCATCCCATGATGATGGCAAAATACTGTATTTAGTATCTATCTGTGCCAATAAGAGTTCCAACTAGGCCTCAGACACCTGCTAATGGAAAACAGAGAGGCTGATTATTTTTAATTACTGTCAAAGTTTTTTAATAGTAAGCTTTCTATTTATCAGGAATTACTGATTTTATTTCCCCTGTGGAAATTCAAACTTTGCTGAAAAAAAAAGAGAGAATTTCCATCGTCTTCCTGATTTTTTCAACAAGCTGTGATACTGAGCTTTTGCATTCCCTAATCCAAATCTGCACTGATCATATCTCAGGAGACATTACTGAGGAAAGAAATATTAAGCTACATTGTCCCCATTCAGTGTGCATTTTGTGCCACAGAACGACAGGGTACTTGTCACCCGGCTGCTGCTCCCTGAATGTCAGGTACATCCCATATGCAGTCAGGTTCACAGAGTAAATATGAGCCTCCTAATGCTGTGGTAGTGTTTTGGGAACAGCTGGAGTATGATGAGGTCTGTTCATTTTCCATTTTTTTTTTTGTTTTTCAAAAATTCCAAGGGGACGTTTGGGTTCCCTGGAAATCCAGCTTTCTTTTATCTACCATCTGTCCTGCTAGTTAGTTACTTAAGCAGATAAGGCTTAAGAAAATACTGCTCAAGCATGGTTTTGTTTTTTTGAAAGTAGTTTAGACTATATTCTGTTTTTCACAATACACTAAAGTGAGCTGCAGTCATATGCCACATTGGAAAACATGACTTAGTTTTGCACTTCCTATTTTTTAACTCTGTCTCCAGGCTATTCAGCACCTTTTTGTAAGTACACAGTTTTTGTGTGAGAAGGAGAAATAAGTGGGATTAAATTAATATTGCTGCTAGTTATGGAACTTCAGCATGGCAGGACTCCACAGCAAGCAAGCGCACGGCAGTGGAACATATTGCTGCTAGCTGTGAATACATTCTGTATAACTCACATGAACCATACTAAATGAGCAGAAGGGATTTTTGGGGTTTCTGACACATTTAATATTGCTTCTAGGACATAAGCATTCCATTGGTGTCCCACCAAAAAGTTCCATGTTTCCACTGAGCAGGAGCTTGCCACATGCATGTTGTTCCCTTCTGTACCTGGATGGGGGTGGCTGGGCTATTGAGGAAGAGACCAACACAAAATTCTTGAACCCCATGAGGCATCAACACACCATATCCAATCTGAGAGTGCACCCAGAAGCTAGTACAACATGTGAGCTTCTGACTAAAACAAGGCTTTAAAGTGAAATACAACTTCAGAAAGTGAGGTTAATAAGCAGAATTAATGTAAGTGTTTTTACAGATTTATTGAAGTTTTAGCTCACTATCCTTTTCTACTCAGCTGGCTCTTTCTACTTCAGCTGATAGCAAGGATCTGGTGCAACTCTAGCCTTGAGACAGAAAGATACTGACCAGACATTGAAGAGTTATCAGCCTCAGCAAACCTACAGACACTATGGTTCACTGACTATCTAAATTGCATTCACACAGCTCTTAACATAGGAAATATGCTGGGTAAGTTCAGCGGCAGGTTAACCTGCCATTGATTTATACAGTTTCTATTTTTTTTTTCTTTCATGTAACAGTTTCTAGGAAGGGGTCTGTTTTTATTTTTAAAGCAGTTCTGAAGTAGGCTAGATACCAGTGAAAGCTGTCAGATACCCAGTAATGGGATTCTTTCTTTTCCTGTTTTTTTGGTTTTTTTTGTTTTTTTTTTTAACAGAATGGGAAGAAATAAGTTCTCCAATAAATCCTCATTTGGCGTTTCTAAATGCTGATCGGGACAAGCCTCCTCCAGGAGTTTAAATTCCTGTAGTCCATTCAGCCTTCTGCCTGTTGGCTGCAGCTACCAACAAAGGCTTATTTAATGAGTGCCAATTGTGACAGGACACTTTGCAATGCTGAAGGACCAAAGGCACAAACTTACTCTGAGAAAAATGCCTTGTCTCAACTGAGGAGAGCGTGAAGCAAAAAAAACCCCAAAACCTGCAACAAAAAAACCAACCAGTATTGAGGAATTTCTGTCTGATAAAGACTGAAAAATATTTTAAACCTCATTAGAAAAATAAAGTTTGCCTATTTCTCCTGTTTCATACACTGTGCAGGCAAGGAACACATATGCTGTCACATTCATATTTTATGGGCTCTTTTTTCCCCCCCAAACCTTCGTACCTCAGATTTGAACTTTAAACTTGTGACAGTGTTATGTTCATTAGAATAAGAATCACTTGCTATTTCCATTGCAAAGCTCCCCCCCAGAGGTTATCTTAGCTGTTTTATAAATCATATCAGGAGGAAAGCTGGCATAAGGGTTGACAGCTCACTCTAGATAATCATTTCCCCTTCTCTTAAGTGACTTTAAGGAGAAAGGAGCGTGTAGCTTGCCAGTTCAGTTTTTAGTGGTCAAGCATGCACATCTAACCACCACCACCACACTGACTAAATTAGCTTTTAAGTATTTTACTGAAATGTGGGAAAATCACAATCCTGCTCAGAAGGAGAAGGAATCTCAAACGTTCATCAACTATCAAGCTGTATTTTCTCTGTCCTCCCAGGGCAGAGCTCATTACACAGAACAGCATGCCCTTTGACATAGGCTGGCACTTGATGGGAGGCTGGAGTTTGGATTACTGTTGATTTATCAGCTTCCTCAGGAGTCAGACTGATGAGACTAATGGCTTGTATGGGATATGATTTCAGGAGAAAAGTCCTGTATCATGGGGGCAGACAAATGAGGCAAGTTACTTCTTGTAGGAAACAGAAGCTACAACTCAGGGTAACAGCCTATTAAGTAGAAACTTAAAGGGAATAAACAGACACTGAAACAAACCTGGGTTTAGGAGAAAAGATCACCTCATGTATTATACTTTTTCTACATACATTAATAAAACTAAATCCTGGGCAGAGAGACTGGACCAGTTTGGAAACGGCACCAAATCTTCTCAGGCTAAGTTAGAAGGAGGAAAAAAAAACCAAAAACAAACATAACAAAACAAAACAAAAAACCTGTCCCTTTAACACTGCATGTCACCATGACCTGATTGCAGGCTTCCTGCAATCAATGGGAATCTTCCACTGCTTCTATTGGACTTTGGAGTCAGTGTGGTTGGAAGAGAAGGGCTCACTATGGCAGGTAAAGCAGGGGGAAGGGGGTTGTGGGGTCACAGGCAGCGGATGAAAGCCTTTCTTGGAAGTTGGTTGTGATAGTAGCAAATATTTAGAAAGGAAAAAAACCCAAGAATATTAACTCAAAATGTATGATTCATCTGTTAATCACTGCATCTATCCCTGAAACTGTTGCCTCTTATTTAAATAAGGATAATAACACTGCCCTTTATAAAACAGATAATCCTGAAAGTGTGTATCAGTAGCTAAGATATAGGGAGCTTATTTTCTCACAGTGTCATAATACAGAATCAAAAGACAAATTCAATTCAATGCCATTAGGAAGAATAAAATTCAACCCTGGAAAATTAAAACTTTTTTACTCAGCATATAATTGGACTTTGAAATTTTGGAAGCCACGAACTTGACAAGATACAAGAAGGGACTGGATATTTACGCAGACAATGAAAATTATACATAGAATTATGATTTTGAGGAACAAATGTTTGGAAAAGATGTTAAATTTTATACTTCAGACATTTACCAACCGTAAACTGACCAGCCTAAACTGACAATGACAATGAGTAGTTCAGTTTGGTTAGTTGTAAATAAATAGTTAAACTGTACTGGTGTGGAAATAAAGGAACTTCTGAAAGAAGAACAGAATCTGAATCTTAGGCAATAGCTTGAACGAAATACTGCCAGTTAAAGAGGTATTACATAAAGCACTACACATTGCAGATATTACTCATTCTCAGTCTTCCCATACTTTCATTAAGCTGATCTTAGCTTGTATAAAACCCCCAGGAACCAGATGAACCTCATATCTAGTACACCCTGGTAGCTTCAGAGCTTGGCAGCCTATTTATATTGAAGGAGGAGATTATATATAAGTATTATTCAGTTATTTACACATGCAAATCTTAAAAAGAGGAAGAATCACATGAGACCACGCAGGAAAGTGGGTCAGAGTTGAAGGCATGTTTGCAGATAGGTAGGAGGACACTGAACATCTTCTATTACCAACTCCTTGCTGCATGGTGCTGGGTCTTTTATTTTCCAGGGCTGTCAGGCTCCCTCAAGTCCACATGAAGAAGATGTTTTGAAGTGCACAGGTTCCTAGTCTGGTGCAAAACCACTAAGTAATGTTTACCTGATTTTTTGACATGAGGAATTTTCATTAGCAGTAGCAGAGCTGGGTGTGCACTTGCTGTTAAGCAGGTGTTATGCCTAGCTCTCCAACTGTCGCTGGCTTCAATGATGAGAAACAGCCCTAGGAGGCAAATAAAAAATCAGTTTTGTGTTTGCTCTAAAGGAAGCAAGGAGGTGAGGAAACTCTGGCTCAAAGTCGTTGCAATGCATCTTCGACCTAACTTGTTTTCAGTGCTGTTACATGTGCTGCACTAACTGGCTACACAAAAATGTTGCTTCATGTTCACCCAATACAAATTCTTGGGAATAAAACATGATTTATTAAAAAAGAGGCAATGATTTGGGGGAAGAAGAACCATATCTAATTTCTAGTGAAACTACCTTAAGAAGGTAAGTAGTTAGAACTGGTTTCATTTTTCATGTAGCCATTAAGTTCTTTAATGAGAATCTGCTGTGAAAAGATGCAGCTATTCCAGAGCCTGGCCAAGGGTTGTTATTGCATTTAAGACTAAAATGTGCTTTTAACTTTGCAGCTTGTGATGAAAGAATGTTGTTGCATCAGTGGGAGTTCCTGGCAATAGTTTTATATTCCCAGAGATGAGCTTGCCTTGGGTAATCTCACAGAAAACAGCGCAACATGGCTGGGTGCCAAGGTCAGTGACAAGCTTAGGACACAAAGTAAGAATCACTTGGACCCATTGTTCCCAGGAACACAAGTGACATAACACATCTTTCACGATGACAGCAGTATTCTTCTCCCACTGGGAAACTGGCTTCTCCCTGTTTTGCTGCTTATTTTTAGCTTTGGTCAGAGCTGTGAAAAGGCTAGGGTGGTACTCACTCCCTTGCACCTCCCTGGCAGTTTCTAAGGGCATAGCTTCATTTCACCATGTATGGTCTCTGAGAGACAGAAAGATCATTCATAGGTGCTAGTAATTGTTTGGGACAAGAAATACCTGGGAAACAGCCATGTGTGTGTGGAGTCTGTTTCAATGAGAATTAAATGTCAATGCATCTAGAACGCCATTTACATTTTGCCTTTGACTTGGACACTGGAGATAATCTTATTCTTGTAAAGATGTAGTTTCTGCAGAATTCTTACCAATGTCTGATGTTCTTACATGTCTGCTTTCTGAATGCATCAGGGTGTGCTGCGGGATGAAAATATTGCCATGTTTACTCCAGACTCACCTTAACCCCCTCTGCCCCGATTTTACACAGCCTTTTTGCATTTTGCTATTATAGATACCAAGCCATGAGTACACCTACCCTCTTGTACTAACCTGAAATTATTAAATTAAATGTTTATGATTATGGCTGTATTTCATTGTTTCTTGAATGTGGACAGTTCAATACAATTTCTAACCTGCACATGCTTGCCGCCTGGGGGCTGTGAGTCATGTTTGTTTTAAAAGAGGCAGCACTCACAGACTGTCACTCACCTGGGTTATTAGAAACACAGCACTTTAAGAATTACTCTGCCACCTCCTCGCCTCTAAATATAGCTAGCGCGCGTGGGTCTTAAGCAATTTAGCTAGTCTGAGAAAAGGACTCATTCCAAATAATCAATTAAAAATCCATCATTTTAAGAACTGTGTGGGCCTCAGGCCAAATGCATCTTGGATGTACCTTTGACTGTTTAATGCTGATATTAATTATTTGTATTGCAGCTCCAGATCCTAACTCAGAATGAGATTTCTTTGCACTAGCAAGTAACAAGGCCTATTCCAAAGAGCAAACTATTTAAGTAGGCATGATAGACAAAGAGCAGCAGCAGAAAATCATCATTATTCCCTGCTTCACGGATGGAAAACTGAAAGACAGATTCAATGACCTGCCAAGGGTCACATAGGAAAAAAGTAATTCATAAATCCCAGCACAAGGTCTTAAGCCATAATATTTCCTCTCATTTTTTAATCAATAATAAAACACCACAGATGTCTGAGAATCTAATATCTACAAAATTGCTCCAAGGTCTATAGGCGCGATACAATTAATTTCCATTAAAAGCGATGTGATGTGAAGGCACTCTGTACTGACCAGAAAAGTAGACCTTGTAGAATCTGCAGGGTTTTAATATTCTTTTAATAGAGAATATAAAAATCAGGGATAGTCTAATTAAAATAAAAATGAGGGGAAACAGTTGCCAAACCTTTGACCCAAGCTGAAACCAAAACAACTGATTCAGGAAAAAAAACAATTAAAACAAAAAATCAGATCTAGAAAAAGCCAAGTCTGTAAGTGAAAATATTTATAATGGATTTTCCTTTTTTTAAATGAGAGTGTTGTTTCTCGGTGTTATGTGTTCTGTTAGTTTGACCTTTAGAGCTGTACTTGGCCACATTTTTTAACTCCCTCCTCCCCTATTAGCACAAAGGATTACCAAGAGAAATTCTCATGGATTCACCTGCCTGAAGGATTTGGATATCAGGAAAAACGCCAACTAATAAAGAACTTACAACATGATCACAAGAATCAACAATGCTGAATTGCTTAAGTTAACACCAGCAGGTTGTAAAGAAGTTAAGCACTGTGGGAAAAGTTCAAGTTGCTCAGCACCCATAAGGCCAACACAGGGAGACTCCATAAATATCTGAACTCCTTCTACCCAAATTGCTCTGCAGTTTCTTTCAGGTATTTCCATGAAAGTAACAGCGATCATCACTAGGTTGTGCAGTACATAATCAGGCCTCAACATGCATAGACTATAACCTTTGAATCTTCCCTCCACCATTTCTTATTGCTTGTTAAACTAGTAGTAAAAGCAAAAAAAAAAAATAAAAAAAAAATTACTACTGCTTTAATGTAAGCCTGAATCTTGCAATGAGTTAAGGTCATGTCTAAATATGTGCACAATATACACATGATTGACATTAATACGATTGCACAGTTAAGCATATACATCCACTTCTAGGTATGGTGACAGTCTGACGTTTATTTTATGCCTTTAAAACACTTAGCTAAACTGGAACATGTAGCTACTGCTCCAGTTAAAATATCAAATAACAGTACTCATGTATTTTTAATAAAGCATACTACATTTAGAGCACTGATGCCACAACAAAAGTGCAGAAATTAAACCATGTTTCATTACAACCTGTCCTAATCCTCCACCATTGCTGATATGTAAATCAAACTGCTAAAAGATTGTAAGAAACCCCCTGGCTAGTACTTTTTAAACACCACTCATTCTGCAGAAAGGCATTACAATACAATAGTATTTTCTCTTTCCTTCCATTGTTATACAATGAACTTTAATTCTCTATTGAATTTACAGAGGGAGCTGGCCAGTATTCTTTGTTAAAACTATTGCACAAAAGTGCAGAAGTGAAAAATTAATTTTGCTGCCTTATAAGAGATGTTGAGATTCCTGGCTGGCATGGACTTACTAGATGGAAACTTTGTCCCATAGTTGTTTATTCTGATAAGTTATCTCTAGCTGTTGCAGGGTAAAGTTCTTAGGAAATATGGCATTGCTATCACTCTGCAGTTGTGAGTTAAACCGCAGATAGGCCCTCCTCATTCAACATCCACTCTATCAATCTCCTTTATCACTAGGAAAATTCAGGTATAAAGGAGGTACCACTACTTGTGACTGAGCTTATTTTTCAAAAGCATAAAAATAATTGAAATTCTTGTGAGCAACTTCAGCAAAGTGCGAGCCACATCTTACAAGTTCGACAAAAAACTCTGTTGACTTTGATAGGATCTGGATCAGGTCTATTGCAGTGGAAGACACAAGTCAACTACTCTTAGTTCTAAAATCATGGTAGTCAAAGAACTTGACTTCAAGTGAGTATCAGTCCATTAAGCAATAGTTATATTTCACATGTTTCTGAACATATGGTAAAAGGTTATTAAATTTTCTAGGTGGCTTGCTTATTCAGG
Organism: Falco peregrinus; assembly: GCF_023634155.1. Taxonomy (NCBI): domain Eukaryota; kingdom Metazoa; phylum Chordata; class Aves; order Falconiformes; family Falconidae; genus Falco; species Falco peregrinus. The sequence continues at coordinate 71,960,394 of NC_073726.1, forward strand.
AAAATTTGGTAAAGGAAGAAAACTTGCACTGATGCTCATGGAATTAAGGGAATGTCTACAGAGTTTAACAGGACCTTTTGTGGGAGGCCAGTAGCAGAAAGACTGAATTCAGGCAAGTCAGGCCACTGTAATTAAAGTGCCCTTGACCTCCCTTATGTAGCATCAATATCAATTTATCTGCCTTGTCATGGGAAGAGTAGAGAGAATACTACATGGCAAGAAAGTGGTAAGAAAGAGTCTCTGAACTGGTCTCAAGACTAGAGTGGGCACAATTTCAGAGAGGCTTTTTGGAGGCTAAAATTGAAACAGGGCCCCTGAAAATTCAGAATGACTGAAGTAACTTCATGATGGATTTAAAGAAAACATGAACTAAAACTAATGGTGAGCGTACACATAATTTAAATATATGGGTCTAGAATCTGTCCTTGGGTTACAAGGTTATGCAGGGCAGATAAAGGGGTTCATTTGTGCTGCTGAACAGCTGTTAGCTTCGACTGCTGTAGACTGGGAAGGCTACTGCATGAGTGTGTCATGCAGTGCAGTGCTAACAGCTGAGAAAAATGAAAGAAGGGTGCGAAAAAAATACACCCTCAAACTAGAGATAGTCACTTAACTCTGTTCCAAGTTAATTATGTAACCATTGTGAAGTCAAGGGGCAAATCTTGCAGAACTGCCTAGAAATAAGTTGGTTTCAGAGCAAGGGAGGACAGAAATCTGCTTCCACCCTAGAGTAAGCACAACGTCTGAAGCTTCCTCTTCAAAAGGCTGCCCATCAGTAAGGGTGGATTAAGTATTACAACAGATGCTTTTGATAAAATCCACTCTGTGAACACCTGGGTGTGGTACTCATCAGCAACAGGTTTCAACAGAGCTACTGAGATGCAACATGATTTGCTGTTTTCTTGGTCACCAAAGTCTAGACAACATAGAGCTAGAAGGACCATGTATTTCGTGGAAGGACCATGATTCATGGACTTGAAGTTCACTACCTTTTGATACAGAGTTTCCTGGAAAAGGGTATTTGACATTTACTAAACACAGGTCTAAAGTTGCTGGTCTTTTCATTGACTTTGGTAGACTTTGGATCACAATCTAAAAGATCAAAAGCTACTGCACACAGAGACATTTATGAAGCCCACCCACATAGTAGAAGTGGAACATCAAATCTTCATCTCTGTTATCATAACGTCAAAATGGCTAGTGACCAAAAGTCATCATCTGACAATTAGTTGTTCAGTTGGCCATTGAAACAAGTTCAGGGGCTTAGTTCACCTCCCAGCAAATGACAGCATGTGACTGTTGCAGCAACATTTTTGTCAGGCTTCACAGGAGAATCCATGAACTGAGTTGTCGTCTTTGACTGGTTATTCTCTTACCTCTTCTTGCAGTTCATTCAGGTCATTGTTGAGGTGGGTATAACAAGCTTTTCTATTCCTGTCCTTGGAGTAAGGAGGGGATGAGCAACATACCAAGTGTTAACTGCCCTTCCAGGAAGATTGCCATTTGCCTGCCCCACCTCAGATTTAGTTACCTGATTAATCAGGTAACACTCTACTCAGTACAAAGCATTACAAATTGAACTTGGCTAGTATAAACCACATTATTATTATTGAATCAGCTTTGTATCTCATGAACTACAGCATAACTGGGCTCAGTGTGACTGTATGTACAGTGCTCCATACTGTGCACAGCTAAGCAAGATGATTATTATTCACAATCCCTTGCAGAGTCTGAACAGTACAGCACAAAACATAAATATATATATACACATGAAGTCCTTAAAAGGGTTAAGGAAGGCTTTCAAAACATTCTGTTGGAGATCTGTTTCCTAGATGATTTCTCTGAGTTCAAATGGGCTATAAAGCTTCAGGAAGAAAATACGTAAAAGGCATGCTGACTGCTATTGAATAACTTTTTGACAATTGTCAGTAAGATCATCTGATGAAACAGAAACAAATTAAGTCCTTGGACAAGCTAGTAAATGACTGAATCTATACACATATGACTATTTTTTGTTACTAAAAGCACCACTTTCAAGCACACTCCCACAAACACTAACAGTGTGGGCACACAAACATACAGAAATTTGAGGCACTGAAATTAAATACATCACCAAATAAACAACCTTTTAAAAGAAGCAGTAAGGATGGAATGAAAACCCACCAAAGCAAATGAACTAATTCTGAAATGAGGATGCATTAATACAGATCTTCAGTTTGTAGCTTCTTGTAGCTCCTTTATTTAACTAGAGTTAGGTCTAGGTCATGATCTGCATACTCTGGGACACTTTTGCCAGGGCAATATGGCATCGACTTGGAGGAGAATGTATATCAGGTACATTCACTTTGTCTGTTCTTAGGATAGTCAACCACGTTTCTCCAACTCTTTTCAACATGTAATTCCACAAAAATTCCTTACTCAGCTTCACACAAAAGTACTTTTTCTTGTACAAAGACAGTTCATGGTACCATTAGAGGCCAATACTGCCCTTTGCAAATACGTGTCTGTGTGGAAATTAGGATGGGGTGAAGAGCATCAGGAGCTCTATTTCAAATATTCTTGGTGTGCAGCTACCAGTCTGGGAAGCCAATCTTCCATGGAAAGGGGAAAAAACCCTGCTGTCCTCAAAGTAGAAAGCTGGTTATTTTTCTTTTAGGAACACTTTCTTGTCCTTGCCAATTGCAGAGCTCCTACAGTCATTTAAAACGTATACATATATCTATGATTCACTATAGCTCCTGTCAAAGATGTATTTTTCCCTCAACTTCAATATACCCAGATATATAGTAATATGCCTTAGCCAATAGGAGAGTGGCTCATCTCTGCTGAAGGAAGGCGAGGTACTGCTTTGCAATCCTTCCCAGTAAGGAGGCACATATGCCTTTTCATGGCTCGGAAAAGCAGCAGGAAGGAACCTGGTTTTGCTCCATGAGAAGTGACCTGCCCTAGATATGTAACGTCTCACAACGCGACAACTTCTCTCCTGCTCTGAATTCAACACTCTTGGTCAGAGTGCTGGAGATGGGAGGAGAAAAGGGGTGAATTCAAGGACTTTCTCTGCTGCATGGCAGAAAGAGGCTCTGTTCCTCCTGCTTACATTCACCCCAGGCAAGGCCTGTGGATACCTTCTCTGCAGAAGGGCACAAGGGAGTAGTATTGCAGAGCTCCCATGTGCAGTGCATGCAGGTAAGAAAAACTTGCCCTAAATGTGAAAAGACAGATTACAGTGGGGAAAAAACAACACAACAAAAACTTGCACAGCTACCAGAACTATTTTATTGAGGATGCTATTTGTCATCTGCTGTACAACAGAGCATACATTTTGAAACAGGCTGGCAATTCCATTTCATTCACTTCTTCTCTTTCCTATTCCACAAGTGTCATTGAAAGTAAGCAGCAAAGTCACCCTCTTCATGAATTTCTCAAACTGAAATGCTCTCATGAGGATTGTTATCCTGCTGCTATGTGATCTAGTCGGGAAGCCTGCATGTACCAAATTAAAGAGAACTCTATGAATCAAAGCTCTGAGACTTGATGCTGAGGTATATAATGAGCACAAGAGCACATAAGGCCCAGTCCTGCTCCCACAGAAATGAGCAGCAAGGGTCTGATTCTGATTTTGCTTATCCAGCTATAAATCAAGAGCAACTTCACTGAAGCACACATCAGTAAAAGTGAACAAGCAGTCTTTCAGCCACTAAATTCCCAACATATCAGGCACTGTATTTAGTACAAAACATTGTCCCAGCTTGACTTTGCCTAAAGGGTCAAAATGCTGAGGAAATGTTCAAACTGTGTCTTAAGAGAAAAGTGGTTATGATGCAGTGGAGGAGTGGGTTAGGAGAGCCTACTGAGCGCCCGTCAGCTGTCCATCTCCAGGAGAAACAGTAGCATGGATCCTTCTGCAGAAAAACAGTAGCAGGGATACTTCCTAGACATCAAACCCAACAAAAGTCCTTCTCTCCGTCTGCTATGCTGCCAGATACTCTGGAGTCCAGAGCTGGAGGCAGGATTTGATGACCAGACAGCTATTAAGAGATTCCATAAAATTTTCTGTGTTTATGAGCACTCTTTATTCAAGCTAGACAGTGCATCTGAATATCCCAAGTGAGACTTGAAACAACATAGAGCACCAGGCTAAGCCACAATATGTTATATTGGCCAAAACTTTTTCACCAGGACTAGTTAGAATTGCAATGGCAGGAAAATTAATTAGTTGCAACACAGTGTAACAGAGAAACACTGGTTATCATGGCTTGGGGGAAAGAAAATGGTATTTTTGTTAAGGCATAGTACTCATCAGAATTACAAGGCTGAAGCTATGAGAACTATTTCTACTAGAGGAATGTATGATTTTGTGATGTTCCATGTCAATGGGATTGCACCAAAGATCATTACTACTGGAGAGAATAATTGTATCCCTATCTTATCACCTCTTTGTCTTTTTAATGAGAATTGCCTTGCAAAGCACCATACACTGGGTCACAACTCTACCCAAAGAGAATTTGTGTTTGAGTAGCGAAGGGTATAGACTTTGTAGCCTGTTATTACTGGATGTGATATGGACCACTAAATGAAAAGTGCTCTCTGTCTCAATTAAGTTTTAAATCACTTACACAATTCCTTTTTTACAAGCTAAAATACAGAGTAAGAGACAGACTCTTGTCTTGCTGTTGTGGTTTGTTTGTTTTTATTTCCCATCCCAGGACTTCAGGGAGTATGTCTCTGCTAAGTATTTCTGCAGCTGTTCAAAAGCAATCTGACTGCACAATACAGTATCTGAATAATTGCCTCAGGTGACTATTAAAGTCTACTGCTGCACCATAAAACCATGAGGAGTAATCTTGCACCACAGCAGAAAATACCCAACAGCCAACCCTGCAGAGTGTCGTTCCTGTTAGCAGAGAGCTACAGCAACCAAGTGAAGATTCAGGAAGACAGAAAGAGCACAGGGAAGGCTCTGGACCTTAAATTGTTCCTTTTCTTGCTGACTAAGCAAAAGTTGCTGATTGTTAAATATTGAATTGTCTGTATTCATCCCTTGCCAACTGAAGTCAATGAACTTACATCAGGGAGGACTTTAACCCATTACAAGCGAAATGTTTGTCATCTTCTTTCCCCCTCTGTTTCTCCTTACAGACTTTTACATACTGCAGTAAAGGAACCCCTTTAAAGCATAATGTATGGTAATACAGTTTAATTGTGGTTTGTTGGCCTGTTGGGGATAAAATGTGCTGGTTCCAAGTAATTTTGCTGACTCTAAACTTGGCTCTGTACAGAGAGCTGGGGGAGGGGAGGTTGCTAACAAAAATAGCTGTGCTACCTGGGAAGGCTCTGCATACTGCAAAAGTACTGTTGGAGTAGGGCCTATAATTGCAGATAATTGATTTTTTTCAAAACAATGACGTTTGGCTCACACTGACTACACAGCCTGCCTCTTAACCCTTACATAAGGACAACTCACACACAAATTTAACTCCCAAGCAAGCACACTTTGGGCACTCTTTCCTCAGGGAGCGGAATGTACTCACTTTGCATTCATTACACAACTTCTTTCAGTCTGTGAGTTGGAGACAGCTGAATTGCTGAGGGCAGGAATCTTTAGCCTTCACTTCTTGCAGGATAGTAACAGACACCCAAAATCTGGGGGGCATTTCTTCTCCCCACATCCTCTATCTAGTACTTCTACAGAACTCCACCTGCCATCCTACCACCAGATCAGTGATACATGTTGGCAACAGGGAATTATTACTGATCAGTATCTTGCTTATATGGAACACTTAAGTTCTTTCTTTCAGATGGTTACTCCTCAAAAATAAACACCTGTGCAGGAGTGTACCTCTCCTTTCTCACCTTCAGCTCTCAAAAGCATCTCCAAACTGCCAGGCAGAAGCTGTTTCACTAGCTAAACATGGTTCACATCCCATCAGTGATACATACATACAAATAAAGTGTAAAGAAACTCCAATTTTACATGACTAATAATGAGCAACAGGAACATTTAGCCTATTGACATTCAACTGTGATAGGAATCCAGTTAAGATTAGCAGTGACCAAAGGTTCAGACCATCATAGGGCGGTTTTGTACTCTCATGGAAAAATGAGCTTGCTTCAATCCACAGGACCTAGCTCTTTCACTGTCTAAATACCTACATCTACACGAGTACAAAAATCTCACAGTACGATCTGGGAGTATTTTAAAAGTTAACTTTATAACTTTACCTATTTTTTTATAGACACACCAGGTCTGTATGTCTACACATACCTCCATCTGTAAAGCTTTTGCTTGTTTCCAGGAATCTCTTGTCTATAGAGATACCTTGGCAACTTATTGCTAGATACTTTTTATCATCTCTGTCTTCTCAGCAGCTCACTCCAACTGATTGTATGCCTTCTGTGTGCATCTGGAGTGGTACTGTAGCAAAAAATATTCCAGTTTGGTCTCCAGCTTAATAATTTTCTCATGGCTCTAGAGCAGAATAGTAGTACAGGAACAAGGAAAAACTACTGGATGCTTCTACTAATGATTAAAACCTCAATGGCTTAAAAATCATTTTGCTCTCTCTACTTTGTTCAATCTGTGAAGTGAAACTTGATAACCTTTCTGGGTTTATAATGAATATTTTTTTTTCTTCTGCTACTTCAGTATTGTTTTAAAGGATCAGATTTTGTTCTGCAAGCTGTATTTAATAATGCTTAACAAATAACTTCTCACTGGATTAGCTTAAAAGTAACGTACTATGGTGTCTGCAAAATCTGTTTTATTGGCATATCTGAGCATTATGATATCAACCCTCACATGGCCTTTAATAATCTACAATATCTTGCTTTACTAATAAAAACAATTGTACAGACCAAATAGCATCACAAAAGCTGAGGTTAATGCCCCTTTCCCTTCAGTACAGCACAGGACTTTAAATACCTCATCACATACGCATTACTGTCAGCTGCAAAGGCAGTTCTGTGCTGCAGACTTATTTGCAGAAGCGAGACCATTGCTGCAGTATTCATATGCAGTGAAAGAGGATTCAAGGCAAAAAAATGGTCCATGATGTGCTTATACATAGATCTACTGAAAAGGTTTGCCTATATGCCCTCCAGTCCCTTTCTGAGTTGTTCCTCAACTGGGACATCAAGCTGTGTAGGGCAACAGTCTACAGGTACTTTCCATCTGTTGGAGTACTTCTTATGGTATGTCCGTCCCCTGACTTTTGATCCTTGGCTTGCATGTTCCTTGTAGGAATGGTGCTACTTGATGGAAGAGTAAGCAACTTTAGAGGATAACCTTACTCATTGTCTCCTTAAATGACCGGTAAATGAGCATTGTGGGGTTTTTGAATAATGTATTAGTGATGTATAACTGAGCAGACAATCAGCAGAAATTTCTGCTCTTGTGCTCTGTGGAGATTGTATTCTTTCACCTCCTCTCACTGCCTGTTGGTCACCAACCACTGTGACTGGTCACTTAAACCATGTACTATTGTTTCTGTCTCACATGTGAGCATCTGGAATTCTAAAAGAACACTGAAGTCGAATACTGACAACTGTTGTCCTCCAAACAGTGGTGTGAATAAAAGAGACAGATGGATGGACACAGCTGTTTTGAAGTTAGAAGCTCAATGAAAAGGCAGCTTATGCCAGAGAAGCCTTCACTGAGCTACACCCAGCAGGAAGCATTTCTAACTAAAGAAAGATCCTTTCTTGCTGTTTTTGAAGCAGTTCCCCAGAGCAACCAGACAGCAGTTTGAGATCTTCTGAAGCAAAAGCATGTGAATCACAGCAAAATTACATAGGTGTCAACATCTAATATTGTGAAAGTGCTTTCTAACCAGAGGGTGTAGGTTTTAATGGAGTAGCACAAAAACTGACTCAGGTCCGTTATACTAAACATTTTTGTAACATTTCCCTTTCTGAATTTAAAGAGTACTTCAGATTTTAAGTTAAAATATGGAATGAATCTTAGTGTTCATGATTTGTTTTACTTTATAAATCAATGGCTTATTTAATGCAGGAGGCAAAATTTGTCAATTTTACAGAAAAGCTATTTGAGGAAACAACTAATTTATATTAACAAAGGGGTGGTGAACAAAAACTTCAGGTATGGTGAAAATGTATTGTTGGTACCTTCTTTATCACTCTAATTATGGTGAATAAATGCAGTCGGAGAAGCAGACAGGATGGAACAAGGCTGATCAATACATGCCTCTCCCTCCCCTTCCCTGCAGTCAAAAGAGAATAATTGCATTTATCTGGCCTTCTTGGGAAGTATCTATTCCTTGCTGGAGGTTAAATGAAAAACTCTTGTATTCCTACTTTTATGCTGACCCTAAATTTGTGTCCTGATTCTACTGTCTCTGGCTATATGGATAGTTCAAGTCAGTAGGAAAATTGTCATGAAAAAGGGTTGCTCACATGAATGAGGTTTGCAAGATCAAGCCCTTCATGATCAGTATAACCCTGGGCATTGGGCTGATATGGCATCCCTGATTTACAAGAGTGATGCTATTAGCATCGAAGGGACAATTCACATGAGTAAGGACTGTGAGAATGGGCCCCTCAGGAGCAACTATCACCACAGTTATGTATCCAACCTCACTTAGATCACAGCAGTTTTCAAATGTTCTACAGACACTTTATGCTGCTACCGAACTTTGAGAAGAAAATAGACCTTGAGCACAAGTTCACTACTGCTTTACTAACTATGGCCCTAGTTTTGCACTCTGCTTAGACTCCCCCCAACTCTTAAGTGGTTCAGGGTCAACAAGAAATAATGGCTCCTTTTCTTGTTTCTTTTCTTACTTTCTCCTTCCCTTTCTATCTTTAACTTCTTTCTGTCTTTCCTTTATCCTTATTTTTCCTTTCTCTTTTTCTCCTTTTTTGTCTTTTATCTTTTATTTCCTTTTGTTTTCTTTTCTCTACTCTTCCCTTATTTTCTTCTTTTCTTCCTTTTTTCCTTTTTTTCTCCCTTCCCTTCCCTTCCCTTCCCTTCCCTTCCCTTCCCTTCCCTTCCCTTCCCTTCCCTTCCCTTCCCTTCCCTTCCCTTCCCTTCCCTTCCCTTCCCTTCCCTTCCCTTCCCTTCCCTTCCCTTCCCTTCCCTTCCCTTCCCTTCCCTTCCCTCCCCTCCCCTCCCCTCCCCTCCCCTCCCCTCCCCTTTTTTCTTTTCTTTTTTTTTCTATTTTTCTTTTTCTTTATTCTTTTCCCGTTCTTTTTTCTATTTCTCTTTTTCTCTTTTCTTTTTCTTTCATTTTTCTCTCTTTTCCCTCCTTTCTTGTTCTCCTCCCTCACATCTTCTTTCTGTACCTTCCCTTAGAATTAGGGGAATTCAATAATGGTATGAAAAAATTAGTAAGGTGTTGGCCTCAAAATTCAAAGATTGGGAGCATATAAGCTTTCCCAATTTCAGAAGTGTTTTTTAAGATCACATAAAATAATCTAAATTTCCAGAATCTATAAAATTTCTACCTGCATTTTTGCTTCTCTTTATACAACCTACAACTAATTTTACCTACAACGAATGAAAATCGCCTTTCTCCTGGCTTTCTGGTATTTCCCAATCTAGTTCTGAGAACTGCATGTAAATCAATTACCAGCTTTTCTTCTCAAGTATAATAATGTGGGTTTATTTTAACTCTGTTAACAGTTTTACCTTCTTTTTAACCTGGCTTCATCTAAGAATTAGAATGCTAAACAAACATAAAAAAGGTGGCAATAGAAAATAATTATAGTTTTATTTCAATAGCACCAATTATACATGCGATTGGGATATATTATGTGTTAGGTGGTGTACACAGTTCATGAAGTAAATAAACTTCTTGCCTTGAAATAAGTTATGACCTGCAGAAATGCTTTCATTTTTTTAAAATAAATCTGTTTGCTGGGATGGATCCATGCTCATGTGAGTTATTTTGTTGACTGCAGTGGAAATATTATTTGCAGTGTCCTTAGTAAGAACAAAGGTTGTTGAACCCAATTTTACCGTCATTTAAAAACAGTTCTGATACTACAGTCCTTACTCAAACGAGTTTTGCTGTGTTTGATGATTAATAAGAAAAGTCACAAAGGTCTGCACGGGCAGGTATTTAACATGACATGAAGCACAGAAGTAACAACAATGAACGCTGAATATATATACCTAAAACTAGCTTTTCTGTAATGATGCAGCCTTAAAAATTGTATCCCTTTCTGACTTTGTACACGTCTTTAGGATTATTTCTGAAATCTTTACTGAGCACCTGAGTACATTTATCTTTATCTTCTTCAGGCCTGTATATCATGAGCTGTTTTGTCACAAGCATGGCTCCCGTTATAGGGGAGTGCTGTGGGAATAGCCTAATTTTCTCTGGAAGAAACACAGGGAAGCTCGTACACCAGGTTTCCTCCTTTCATCACATCCCAGCGTGCTGGTAAAATCTGTGGCCAGCCCTGAAGGCCCTTTATTTTCTGTTAGGCTTTGCAAAGCAACATGATACATATTGATTGGAACAGCACTGGTGGCCGGGCAGCGTAACCATTTTTATGTTTTTTTTTTTCCTTTGGTAGAAGTTCAGACCCACCCAAACAATGTAGGAGCCCAAAGTGCTGAGACTTAAGTTGCTTTACGTAATTTTCCAGGTGAGCTTTGGGCCCACTTGGGAGCTTGTGCAATGGCTGGACATGGCGTGTCCCTAACGCCGCCTGGCTGGGTCACAGTCTTTGGTTTCTGTGCCTCGAAGGCCAAGGGTGTTCAGACCAGAACGGCCTTTCTTTGTTTTTCCTGGTTTACTTTCGTTCCCTCCCCAGGTAAGGCTTGCCGGGGCCCGGGCCCAAGCCCTGCCCTTCCCGGGCCTGGCACACCGCAGCGGCCCGGGGCCCGCGGGGGCCAGCGGCGCGCAGCTCCCGCCGAGAGCCGGGCCGGGACCCGCCTCCGCGCCCGGGGGCGAGGCGAGGCGAGGCGGGGCCGGGCCCGGGGCGGGCGGCGGCGCAGTGCCCGGCCGGGACGAGCGGGGCTCGGTGCGCTGTGCGCGCTCTGCGAGGGGACGCGGGCGAGGTGCGTGATGGCGGCTCCCGCTGCCGGCGGGGGGAGGAAGCCCCCCTCCCCCCCCTCCGCCGCCTTCGGGGCGCGAACCCCCCGCGGGTGCCGGAAGGGTGCGCGGGGCCGCGTCAGCTCCGCTGAAGGTGGCGGGGCTTCTCCTGAGGGGGTACCGGAGCCTTCGCCCCGCGCAGGCGGCGGCCGGCTGTGGTGGAGGGCGGCGCGGAGGCGGCCCGGTGCCCGCGGCGGTCGGTGAGGGCAGGTCCCCGCAGCTCCCGGCGGGGCGGCCCGGGCCCTGCCCGCCCTGCGGGGGAAGCGCAGCGCAGGCAGCGCCGTGCGCGCAGGCCGGGCGGCGCGGCTGAGCGCAGGGGCCTGGGCGGGCAGCGCGCGGCCGCCGGCCCCGCTTGGTTCCAGCCCGAGCGTGTGGCCGGGCCTGGCCGGGGGGGGGGCCGGCCGTGTAAGTGGGCAGGGGGTGCGCTTCGGGAGGTGGCGTTGTAACGAGCAGACGGCAGGCGGCCTGCCCGGTGGCGGCACTGCCGAGTGCAGCTGCGCGGCCGGCCAGCCTGCGACAGCCACGCGTGGCGGGGGCACCCGCGTAGCTGTGCGGCGTCCCGGGTCGTTACCCACCGGCTTGTGACCCTTCGCGTGGGGTCTGACCGCGTGCGCTTCAGCGGGCCCGGGTTTGCGTCCGCACCACAGGGAGAGACCATTGCTACCAGGCTGTTGTGGACTTACTAGACGTATCCTTTTAAGCCCTGTGCTGGTGTAGTATGTGGGGGTTATGTTTGTTTTTCTGCTGCTGTTTAACCACGAATTCGTCAGCGTACTTCATTTTCGTAGCGCAGGCAGTGCCTGGGCGGTAGGAGTCTGGGGAGGCCGACCCTACAAGCAGGGAAAATGGACAAAGGTGGTGTAGTTCCAGAGATGGTGAACAGTTTCTCATGACTCTGCACAGTTCTTGGCTGTATTTTCAATATCGTTTTAAGATCCACTATGGAAAAATGCTTGGATGCCAGGGATTTAATTTTGTTTGGTGAAACTACACAAACTTCCTGCTGTGATAAAGTTAAAAATTGCAGTTTCTGTTCATCACTGAAAAAAATTTTTGCCAAATCACTGATGATCTCGAAAACTGTTGTACTGTAATGTGAGAGGAGGGAGAGTTATACTGAATTTTCTATAACCCCGAGGCCTACTGCCTTGCCTAGTGACCCAAACACTGTTTTAGAAAGGATAAAAGAGGGAGCAAATCCCACCACCACAGCCAGACAGGTCCAGGGAAGGCAGGTTTGTTTCACTGGTCAAACAGCTGCTTACCACCATCCTGCCCACCACCCCACCAAGGATGTGCTTTCAGAGCAGGAGTCTTCTACTGCTCTCATCTCATTTCCCTTGTTTGGCTGTAGCTGGCAGTGACTCCATGCTGAAAGCAAGATGAGAGATTGTTAGAGCTGTAATCAAGTTTAATATTATTAATTTTTAATTACTGTTGTTAAAATTTAGGAAATAATGAAGTTGACTAAAACAGTACATTTATTTTGGTCTCAAGTGAAGCCAAGACGTACTAGTTTCATGGATTCCTACTTGCTAAGTGCATGACTGAAGCACTGGTGAGGTAAAAAGCCTTGTTCTGTGCAGAGCACAAATTGAACGTGCAAGGGGACGTGCTTTTTGTTTTATGTGCCTTCAGTTCTCATCACATTCTTAACTTTATGGTGTTGATAAAAGGTGCCACCTCCATAGGACTGTGGGTTTGCTATGGTCTCACTGGAAAGATACTTAATTAGCTTAAATCTCCCATGATAAAAGCATAAATAGTTCTCTGCTTTTTGTCATTACAACTTAATCTTTGCCCGTGAATCATGCTAAAAGCAATTTTTGAGAACAAGGTCTCAAAGGGGAAAAATGCATGTTTAACTCAGTTTCATCACAAGTTATTGCTGGGTGGGAAGATACTGGTTAATTTGAAAGCTGACGTGCAATTAAAATTGTGCCATTGTTAAAGACAGGCAATACTAATGTTCTTCTTTAAACACTACAGTACGTATAGTATGTCATCACACTCTTTCTGTCCTGGTAACTGCTTAGGGAAATTCACTAGTTCAAATGAACTGGTCTGAAATTGGTCTAACTCCTTGTGTTATTTCAAAAGTGACTACATTTTGTTTCTGCAATTACATTAAATGTTTTGGTGGATTATTTTTTGACAGTTTAATAAGCAGATAGAATGGAAGCTAAATATTAAATGATAATATAACTTCTCATCTTAAAGTATTATAGTATGCCATTGTGAAAATAAATTGAGGAAAACCAAATTTGTTTGAAAATAAACTTTTCACAGTTGCAAAATTGTGCTGTCATTGCAGTGATTAAGAAAAAAAAAAAGGATATTCTGATAATCTTGTCGGAACTTTGAATTCCTATGATCTTAACCTAACTTTACTGTTTTTTAAAGGTCATCAGTGAGAAGCAGAGAAATGGCTAAACTGACCCAGTTAATTGACAATGAAGTCTTCCGGGCTTATGCTACTTATACAACTATTGTTCTTCTAAAAATGATGTTAATGAGTCTTATAACAGCATACTTCAGAATCACAAGGAAGGTAAGAAACTGGGAATACTGTCTGGTAGAATAGGTTGAAATTTGTAGAGATATCACAGATGTTTCTTTTGTTTTCACCATTCAAATAGTGGTGCTGTTCTTTTTCTTCCTCCTCCCTCCCCTAATGATACTCTGAGTCTTGCATGCTGATGCTTTGTTGGACGTCTTTAACATAATTATGAGATAATTATGGGACTGTATCTTACAGTTGAATTTGACTTACTCTGCCTTTCTAGAACATTTCTCTTACTTCTAAGTAAGAGTTTTTCATAACTGTAGTTTCCACTGTCTTCTGCAGAAAGCTGGTGTCCAGGGTACCCAATTTATAAAGCAAATAAAGTATGATATAGAGCCATGTTACATGAATAACTAACCAGTAGGGTTAGAAGAAGGGGTATGAAGTGGATTTTTATGCATCTATAACCCTTTCATCCAGTAATTCTAAAGCTCTTTACATTCCCTAATTGTTTTAGCCTTCCCATTGCAGGTAGGTCATTATCCTAAAAAAAGATAATTGATTTTTTTTCTATTATAAGAGGCAGGCTGAAAATTTATGTGAGTCGATGTGTAGGCTAGATAAGTATATGAAGTATCCACTGAGGTTTACTAAATAATGCAGAAGTTGCATCTAGCTGAGGAGAGAAAAAAAGCTCATGGGAAATACAATGTTGTATTTGCCCTGTTCTTGCTCCTATCTAGGCATCTGCTTATGGCCACTGTTGGAAACGCTTGGTCCTGGGCTGAAAGAGCCCTGAGTTTGCCCCATATGGCTATTCTTATGAGATCTGTTTTTGCAAGACGGTGTGTGCTTCAAGGATTTTGTGGCAGTCCTTTTGTTGAAATGCTGCTTTTTGTTTCTGCTGGGTGCAAGATAACCCAGTTCTGTTTGTCATGAGGTCCTCATGAAGCACAGCGTTTGAGCTACTGCTGGTTTCTAATAGCTCTCTAGGTCTTTGTCACAGCTAAATCTTGAGTATAGCAGAGCACACAGTCTGTCCTGTATGTTCAAAATAGGATCCAGGTGTCTGTCATAACCTCACCTCTTTTTGGTCTTGCAGAAGCATGTCAGCTGTACTGGTCTTATATGCAGATCCAATGGAGTCCTGTATTAATGCTCATAATGTGTTATGATCCATATGTATGCAGGTGACAATAGTGCGTTCATTAATTTATAGTGCTTGGTTTTCTTATGACAGACAGTAATATTCCAAAGACAAATTAGTAAAGCGATTTTTATTTCCTATTTAATATAAAAAAATCCTGAAATTGTTAAGAAAAAATAGAGGAAAGCAGTGGAGTTAGAGAAGGCAAAAGGTTACTGATGCTGATAGTTGTTAAGGTGTCTCCAGAATTTTGAGGCCAAGGATATTTCACAGAAATGGATCAAGAATGCCTCAGAAAGCAATCATGAAGGTCTCCTAAAAATCAAAAGGGTTTGCTTGAATTACACCTGCATAGTCTGAACAGTCCACAAAATGCATGTGTTATTAATGTGTCAGTGAAGAAAGATCTACTGCAGTCTGCACTAACTGTATTAAATGTTTTCAAGTAGTGTCTTACAGTATTTGGAGGTAATGACGGGTTACATAACTGGAAAAAATTTGTACTTAAGAAGAAATGGAGAAACTTATTTGGTCATAAATGAGCATGGGGGGAGGTCTTTTGGATGCTATTCTGTGTTAGAGTTCTGAAGAAGGAAGTGATCCCAAAAGGCTTTTGGATAATTTGTCAAGGATAGTGAAAACGAGACTTGGGTGGTGCAGATAGCAGTTCTACCTTCCAGGTCCCTATGTACCTTCAGCCCACTGGCATTACTTCAGGCTAAGTATCAGTCATCTGCTGTGCTTGTCCATCTTACAAGAAGGCTTTAGCTACATGCATAAATTACATTATATTAATTTGTCAGCATGCAAGCTACATACAGGCAAGGCTCAAGAAAACAGTAATGCAGTGAACAATATATTGCTCCCTGTGCATTTAATTTCAGGTAAGTTATGTGAGGTTATAGAGGCATTAGTAAAAAGAGCGACCTTTGTAGCAAGCTGTCTTGACCAGAAAAAACATTCTGGCTTCTGATGTCTCTTGTGTGTTTATGTTTGACATAGGCATTTGTCAACCCAGAAGATACAGCATCATTTGGAAAAGGCGAGAGTGCTAAAAAATATCTGCGGACTGATCCAGATGTCGAACGTGTACGTAGGTAATACATAGTAGTCTTTAAGAGTTATTTTAAATAGCTGAATTATACTAAATCAAGGAATTAATTTCATACCTCTCACATCTTCTTTGGCAAGCCTGTGTGTGTTTTGTTTTGCTTTACATAGTAATGTAGTACATTTATTTAAATGAACAAACCACTCCCCATTCAGTCAGCATGCATGCTAAAAATAGTAGGTCATTGTCTGGTTATAATAGCTGACTCTTTGATAGTATCCTGTATGCATGGGGGAACTGGTGAGAAGGTTGTAAAACATGACATAAGTTGATTTAGTATGAAGCAGTGTCCATTAAGTGCAATTCAGCTTTCTATATGATCTGAACATCAGTTGCAATAGTTGCATCTTTTCCTGAAGTGTAAAGGAAATAACAGGAGAAGAGGAGTAAAACTATGTTAAAGTCACAGAACTCCAGAGTTGTAAGAGAATTAATCTGGCAAATCATGCAGAGTGGGAGTCAAAACCTGTGCTCTCTTTGCTGGATTGAATCGAGGTTACTCACTGATGTGTCAGTTGTACAGGAAAGTTGATCAGCCTTCTGGAAGAATGCTATTAATAGTATGGCGGTGTGCAACCTGCGGTGTACATATTTTGTTTTGAAAGATTCGTGGCAGAATATAAGTTGCCTTTCAGTGGGCTAGAAGTTACAGCTCATTTAATTTTACTTAGCTGATGACAAAATTTTGTTACCAAAATCATAACTTCCAAGATGCTCTTTGATATACCTGTGCTAAAAAGAGAAAGCTTTCATGGAATGTTTTCCATATCATTATTCCTTAATGAAGCTAACAGTTTATTTGCTATATATATTTTTATACAAAAAAAATTGGAATGTGAATAAACTGTTCTCATTTAAACCACTGTTAGGGAGGATCTTGAAAATGACTATCAGCTCTGATATCAGAACAGTGCATCCTTGCAAATGTATATGACTGTGGTTCTATGAAGTCTAGTATATTTCTGTATGTCTCTTCTGGATAAAAATCTCAGAAGATTCCTAATCTCAGTGGGTTGTAAAGATGCTCGGAATTTTCCTTTTCTCCCCCTGAGTGGTTCTAGGAGTTGTTTAATTTGCTGGCTGTTATAGAAAAATGGGCACTTTTGCTGAAGAATAATTCCTTTCTATTTGTAAATTCTAAGAGGACAACTGAGTCGATACTAACTTTATGACCAGATGCCCTTTTAACTCGAATTGTTATGTTAGAGAAATGACAACCACCACACAGAGTCATTTACACAGGTTAGATTTTTAGAACACTGCATTATCAAATTCTTTGTTGCTGTTTTGCAGAGCTATTCACGCTTCTCCAGACCTAGTACGTCAACTTGGTTCTAGTTACTCTATTAGTGTTGCAGGATCTATTTTTTCCTTCCAGCAGTGCCTCTCAACAAAAGTATACTATGTTTTCTTTTGCAAGCTTCATGGCAATGGATAATGCCACGTAGATTTAGCATGGCTTGTCCTCTGTGTGGCTAGAATTTGTTTTGTTTATAGGTATAGAAAAGATGTTAACTTTCTTCAGTGTATTTTTTTGGAGAAAAGAATAAAAAAGGTGGAAGATATGTTTCCTTGTAATGATAAATGAGTTCAGAAAGCAGCTGCAAAATAACACCATGTTCTGATTCTAGTTGGCTGTGGAATTTGACATAATTAGTAAGGCTTAGAGGTTGTTTCAATCAGTGAATTTGGCTGGAAGTATAATTTTTCTAAAGAGGTAAAAGGAGCAGGGAAGGTTTAGGAAGAGGCGTGAAAGAATACTTCAAGATCTGGAGTTCAGTCTCAACACATTTTTAGTAAATTATATTATGGTTTCAAAATTTCAAACATTTTTCATCTATTTTAGTGCTTTAGTAGTGAAGAAAATGAAGCAAAAGCATAACTGTCACACCTGTTAGGTGCTCAAAAATAACATTCTTCAAGATGATTGAACTTAATGAAGATTTGATAGAATGTTTCATATATATGATATTTCATATTTTCTTTATGGATACTACACACTGAGTTTATGGGATTGGAATAGACCGTCTGGGCCATGGAGTCTTACTAGACTGTTGCAGCCACAGTCATCCAGTTAATTGATGTTCAGTTGAGAGAGGCTACAAGAACATTCCAGCTATCTGTTTTCTTCCCTGCCTTTCCTTGCATTCTTGCACACCCAGGTGCACTCATATACCTCATGTAAGTCCCTAATGTTACTAAGATCCTGGAGGAAAACTGAGATCTTTCATGCAGAAGATCAGAAGCTTAAAAACATGGGGTGCAGCAAGAGAGACCAGAGCGATGTCAGGTGAACATGCAAAAATAATTTCAGTAGCTGAAGCTGTCCCCACTGCAGAGGAAGCCAGCAGTTATGTTAGGGCCTTAACGGTAGCATGCTCTGAAGGTGCTGAAAAATAATGAGGCTTGAAGTGGTTTATTCAACAAAATGTAACACTGTAAAATAACTTTGCTTCTTTCCCCAGAGGCCACCTGAATGACCTTGAAAATATTGTCCCCTTTCTTGGCATTGGACTGCTGTATGCTCTTAGTGGCCCTGAGCTGTCCACAGCCTTGGTGCATTTCAGGATCTTTGCTGGGGCTAGGATCGTTCACACTTTTGCATACTTGATCCCTCTTCCCCAGCCCGGCAGAGGTTTGTCTTGGGCAGTTGGGTATGCAGTGACCATCTCGATGGCATACAAAGTGCTGAAGACGGCGTTATACCTGTAGCAGTCATAGCTTCTGCGTACCATTCGACATTCCATGCAAAATTTCCAGCAGTGTATGTTGATGTCTTGAATGAGCCAGTGTGAGGTTTTTTTTTGTGACTGGAATTAATTTTATAACAGAGGCTTTTCATTCCTGTGCAGAACTATTTCTTTTTAGAGGAAAAAAAATCCTTCTCCCTGTATTCTCTATTCATGGTCTGCATTGCCAAAATATTAGATTGAATGTTCCCTTTGCAATTTGTCAAGTGCTTATGATTCTAAACATGCAATGATGCTGTATTGATAGCACGTGTGGTAATTTTCTACAGATGCACTATTTTTGGCTGTAGCTCTGAAGTCTAAATCAATAAAGACAAGAGAAAAAATAATCTGTATTTTTGTTTTCATTTTGACTCTTCTCACTGCAGCCAGCAAATAGCATGTCACTATGTATCAGGAAGAAATTCCAATCATACAGTTCTTTGAAGAATGCTTACCTTAATAATAAGATATAACCAGTAATGCTAGGCTTGTAAAAAAATCTTTCATGAAATTGTTGTTTGTATAATCTGCTTTGGGATTAAAAAAACCCAAACTATTGAAGCTCCATTTCTGTCCGTTGAATAGATTGAAGAGAAAAAAATATTTGGGCTAAACTCTGTTTGGTGACACTGATGGAAATTTGAAGTAATTATTTTTGATGAAGTTAGTCCAAACATAGGTTTCATGACTGGATAAAGTGTAGACTGTGTATAGAAGATTTTTTTTTTCATTTTTGAATAAATTCAGCAAAATGAGTGACACTTGCAAATGTATATATTGAGTAATTCAGATGTGAAGAATATGATTAGTTTGCATGTCATACTGTCATAAATATGTTGCTGATAGAAAATTTTGCTCTTTGCTTATATCTTTCTATGTTGTGTCAGTTTGAAATATTTTCTTTAAAGACTCTTCATGGTCTTTTTTGGGTTGGTTGGTTGGTTTTGTAGCTGTGGCTTAAATAATAGCATAAGATTTCAGGAAAAAAACCCAAAAAACTGACCCAGAAGAGTCTTTATATCCAGTGTGCTGGTCATTGATAGTTTTAAATGGGGGAAGTCAAGAGTGCAACATTTGGTGTGCTTTCCTACCCCAGAAGCTGTACTGCTAAGGGATAGCCCAGGGAGGAGCTGGACAGTTCCCTCCGCTGCCTTTGTATGCCAAAGGGTTTACTTTTCTTTTTGCCTGGAAGAAGTAGTTGTAGTACCAGAAGACATATCACTGGAGGGCCTACCTACCTACGCACAGCTGCGAGATGGAGGTTCATGCAGTGTTAAGTTAGAGACTGTAACTGAGAAGGGTGGCAGGAGGAGTCAGGAAGGGTGCAGGCAGGCTGGTTTAATCCAAAGAAGGGAGATTTTTACTGCAGTTCAAGGGTAGTGTTTAAGTCATGTCTGCTAAACTTGAGAAGGGTGGGACTTGAAATCAAGAAATTAACATTGGTTTACCAGAAATTAGATCTAACTAATGAGTGAAATAATGAAGAGCTGGATCCTCTACAAGGAGGGTGCTTGAGAGGATTAAAAGTAGAACATTGTGGAGCTTCAGTTCCTGACATGGCAGAATAAGCACGTCAACACTTCTGGGTTACCGGGGACTCCAATGGGAAACATGGGCTTTTGTGTTTCTTCTCCTTGCATCTTTCTCTACCACTTCCTACCTGTGCTGTTTTCCTCCTATTCCTTCTTTCTCTTCTAGCTTTTCATGGGATCTTGAGAACCAGCTACCTTGGATGGATTCATTGTAGTGAGGTAAGACGGGCCATCGGCTCTTCCTAGCTTGAGAAGGACTAGTGCTGAAGGGACAAGGGCAAGGCAGCAGCCTTGAGCTGGGGCCCAGACCAACCATTGTCAGAATCAATCTGCCAACTGGGACTGATCAGTCAGTGGCTACTCTTGCCTCTGTATAATTGTGATACCAGCCTCTAAAGCTGTATTTCCCTTACTTCTTTGTGGTTTGCTGCCTCTTTCCAGCTGTGTGTCTTTCCATCCATTTAAAACAATGACAGAGTAGCCACCATGCAGACCTATGTGAAATTCGGCAACAGAGCAAGTCCTTTCCTTTAGCATCGAAAAGGCTCCTCTGACAAGCCTACCTGTCACTGCCAGACATATGCAGGAACAGCATTTTTAACTCCTTTTGCATCAAACTTCTCTACAGAAATCAAATTCTGAAGGGAAGTACCTGGAACCTGTCTTTATTTCTGTGATCTTCCATTTGAAACAAAACTAGTTTTAAATCCCTTCCATTTGCTCAGTGGCTTCAAAGCCCTGAACATACACTTGCTACGTGCTGAGAAGTAGGAAAGATAAACAGAAACCCTTAGAAATACCTAGAGTGATTCAATATTATTCTCTGTTTCTCTTGCATTTATTTTAAACCTATGTTTTATTTTCCTTTGCTCCCACAAATACCATCTGTGCATCTGGGTGGAGTACATGCTCAGTCTGGGAAATCTGCCTTACCAGCTTCAGTCAAACTGGCTGCCAGCTTCATGGAATGTGTTGGAGTGGTCCTTGTCAGATGGCTCCTGCATTTCTCCAGACCATGCCTTAGAGAGGTATACTGTACTTGTTTGTACAGCTGTAAATTTTAAAAGGCTGGCTTATTTTCAGCAGGACCGGTAAAGGAAAAAAAAAGTGTGTTAGTTGAATGCATTACTGAGCTGAACTGAAAACATGCACGTGTGTATTTCGGACCGCTGTTACCAGGTTCTGCTACAAAATCATTAAACAAAATAATCTGTACCTCTGATGAAACAACTGGCCATTATCAGCAGGTATGCTGCTTTTGATGTGGTGAAAGTACAGAAAAGGCTCGTCCATGGGAGACATATAAAAAGAGGTTTAACCAGCATCTCCTAGGCTTCATTTCAGTTCCTTATGCCTGTTATTCCCACCACTAACCTTAGGTGACAGGAGAAACTACAAGTTTCCATCTCTCTGCCAATTATTCCTGGCATTTTATATTCTCCCTTCTCCAGAGGACTTTGTGTATCTTTGAAGTGGCTCTGATAGTTGACGGTGAGGTGCTTTAAAATGGTAGCTGACATACCTTGACCCAGTTCACTGGTTTTGTCTCTGAGTGAATTTCATGGGCTACTTCTTTCTCAGAAGTGTAAACATGTGAACAATTCCTCAATTTAGTTTTCAGCTCTGTGGATAAATGCTTATGAGGCTTTGGCCAAAGTTACTTTGTTCTGGTTTTCACGGCTGCAGATAGATGCACTGAAGGCGATAAATTGTTTAAGAGGACTGGTGACTGGCAAAGAGCTCTGAGCTAGGACTTGCCATTAGAGCAGGACTTCACATCCTGTCACAACAAAACAGCTCTTTAAAACTCTGAGTGATACATTAAATGTTTCCTTAAATTTTCAGAAGCAAGTTTATATCTGAACTTCACTGCCTTCAAGGTATTTATTTCAAGAAGCTGGGTCAATGTTTCTGAAAGTGGTGGAGTTGCGTAAGTGACTAGAATACAAGAAAAGTAAAGCTTAGTCTCCTAATTCAAATCATTTTGGGGTTTCAAAAAACTTCTAGTCACCTGAAGCCTGTTACTGTCACATACTCCATGCTTAGCTGTGTCTCTTTCTAGTTATTTACAGAAACAAATTCAATCTAGGTTTTTGGTGGAGAATGCTTGTAAGGTATGTCCTTTCTAAAAGCAAAAAATTAAAAGCAAAACTATACCCTTTTAAAAGTAGCTAGTGTCTGTTTTTATTCAAACTAACATGTTCTTCATTTCAAGGCTGAAGTTGAGGAATAACTTCTCTTTTCCAAACCTTGTTCTGGTGATTGAGGGCACATCATGTGCTTTGTGAAAGGTTGTATTGACATACATTAAAACACTCTCATGATTCAACACCTCCAGCTGTTGGACACTTAGAAAAGTATGTCTTTGTGATTCACTTTAAGTGATTTTTAAACTTCAAATCTTAATTAGTAACTCACACTCATAGATTTTGAAGGCTAAAATAGATCATTAGTTCCTTCAGCCTGACCTCTAGTGGAAAATATGCCATGGAATGGCTGCCCTTCTCCTGAGTATAGTTTAATCACGGCATGACTTCCAGGAAGGTGTGTGATCATTCAGAGACTTTGGGAGACAGGCATTATTTCACTCTTTTCTGTGACATTGTTTCTCTCTGGAATATATGCACACTAAACTTAGTCTTTAAAATCAGAGTAAATGCTTTTTGTTGCCTTTGTTTGTTGTTTGTTTGGTTGGTTTTTTTAATTGAGGCAGTTATTATTAAATTACTGCAGTGAAAGGAGGAGTATGAAATACTTTAAATCAGTGCTTTCCTCCTACAAAGCGCTCTGCTCTTTATTCCTGTGCACCCTTGGAAAAACAAAAATTTAGAGCCCCTTCCCACGTCAAAAAAGTACTACTCTCCTGTTTTAAAAGTAGGTATGAAAAATGTGAGGTACAATGCCTGAATTTTTTTTCTGTATAATAGTGCTAATTAAGCATTCTTACAAATATATGTTATGGTGAATATGCACACGTGGGACTGTATTCTGCACAAATGCTTTGCAATGTATGAAATTGTAACCGTGATCCTATGTCAAATTCTGTAAGTAGTACTACAGTGATGTAGGGCATCCCGTGCTAGCCTGGAGTGAAGCATCTTGAAATGGATGCTTATAAAAGAGTGGAAAGTGACATCTCCGGTATGCTTTCTTCAAAGCCTACTGGGCTGTAATGTGGGCAGGGAAACGGTGGCTGACTTGTATCAACTGGTCAGCCTCCATTCCTTCACACAGCATTTCCAAGTACTGACCTGCATGCCAGGTGGCTACTTTTGCCATGGAAACACATTTGAAAGTAATTTATTTTTATGCATTAAAGGACATTATTTTAGCAGTGGCCACATAATCTCCACAATTGAATGCTTTTATATCTAGTTCTTTGCTGGTAGATCCCAATGTGCATCACCACTGACAGCATCTTTCTTTTATTCTACATCTCATGTGTGCTGGTGAGCTTAAAAAGAGGCAGTTCAAAGAAACCTGTCTTTAGAAAAAAAAAAAAAAGAAAAAAAGAAGAGGGTTTGTCTCACGGGTACTGCTTGTCCAGTGAGGGGGGATAAATTCAGAAGGTAGTGTCAGTCCTACAGAAATAGTGAAGAGTTAAAAAAACAAAGGGAGGACTTAAAGGAGGGAAGTACTTTAATGTTGGCTTAGCACAGCATCAAGGAGCACACTGGAGGAAGACTAGTAGAAGCATTATAAGAGAGGCAGGTAACTTTCTGCTTCTATGGTTTTATTTTATAAACCCACTTACTATCTCTATTTAAAATAAGTTCATTTTTAAGAATGTTTTTCTTGTGCATCCAAACATTAAATATCTACAAAGAGGATTATAAATACCTCAAATCAGAATGGAGGTGACCAATGAGTTGGGTCAACTTGGTAGCTAATTCTGTTTAATTTGTTGCCTCTTAAGGCACCTGTGGCACACAGACTGCTCTGGGAGGTAGGAGTTGGTATTGTGTGGCTACAGAGAACAGCCTATGAAACTGCCCCAAAAATGACATCATGCCTACAGCATTGGAGAGGATTATTATTTTTTTTTTATTTATTTCCCAAGGAAAGTAATATTTGACACTTGTTTTCAAATTTATGGAAAAGTATCCCTTTTCACTGTAGTATATTCATGGAAATCGGAAAGAACCTTCAGAGCAGGGGTAAGTTTGTCTGGGAGATGGGCAGAAAGGGTTCAGCTCTATAGGTTGTTTCATATTTCTTGGAAGAATTTCTGAGCTTTGTCTCTTTAACCTTCACTTAGAGAGGAACTGTAGGGATTGGTGTATGTGGAATTGCCACTGAAGTGCTCAAGGCAGGTTAAAATTCTTAATCTCTAGGTGTCTAAGAGACCTCTATATAATTGTTATAAAGGTTGAACTTCATCTGCTGCTTCTTTTGATAGAAAGTGACACTAAAAACTCAATTTTCCTTAATGAGCCTGCAGTAACAGCCTAGCATGCATGACTGCCTCATTTAATACCAGGTAGCTATACAACACAGAGTTGTTTACTATGGGATTTTCACATCAAACCTGTGAGCAGGTGTGGTCCATCTTACAGGCTACAGTTCTCAGCAGGGTTTACAATTTACGTACTTTTCATGTGGGTGTCCCTTCAGTGCTCTTAAAGGGGTGTTTTCATAATAAAGGTCCAGTTTGCTACAAATCTGTACATTTTTGTACAAGAAAAAATGTACAAATACTCCGATACTAAAGTCAGCCAGGACCACACGGTTCATTTTACTCAGCTCTTCTGTTGTCTCTCCAGCAATTTGGATTTTGCTGTCGATCTCTCCTTGTTAGCTGACAGATGGTTTATTCTAGTAACATTTCATGAGCACTTCATTATGATGAAATGTTCACTGCTAATATAAGTGATAAGCACTAAATCTTATCATTTGCTCATTGGGTGAGTTTTTGGAATTTTTGTCAAACTGGAGTTTAGTTTCTGTTGATGCTCAGCCGTTGGCTGGATTTTAATATACCTGTGTACTTTCAAGGTAAATTGAAGTAGTTCTGCAGGTCCTCTTGGTTTTCCTTAGTATTGTGCTGCAAGTGAAAGCCAAGATGTGGTTTCCTTCTTTGTGTCTGGAGTTCTGTGGCAGCATTGTTTGTTTATGGCTTTCATTTAGATTCAATTTATTTTGAAGAATCTAACTTTCTTAAGACATATTTGACTTACTTAAAAGAACGCCTGTTAGTTCTCCTTTTGTTTCGCTTCATCTTTCTGCTTTGCCCAAGTGGAGTTTAGTGTTAAGTATATTACTAATGTAAGCATCTGTGTGTTAGAAAACAATAAAATAGGCAGACTTTTTCCTTTCTTTAATTTTATCTTCCCTTCTACCTTTTTCTTTCCTTATGAGAAAAGAGTGACTCAAACTCCAAGCGTGGCGGCAGGTTTTCTCTGCCTCTGCTCGTTCTTAACGTCGTGCCCGGTACCACTAGATGTCCCTCTTTGGCTTTTTTATTAGATTTCGGGATTGGGCCTGTGAAGGATAAAGTAGCTCTGCTGTGTGTCTCTGGCAGATGGAGTTTTAGGTGGGAAGATATTTTGCTACCTTTAAAGAAGGAAAATGTAATGGATATTAAGGCAACATAGTGTCTCTGTACACTAAACCTGTACAAAAAAAAACTTTATTGAAAAAGTGACCTTTGTGAAACAGAGTATTTAACCTCTGGCTGAAGCATTAGAATGTTTTGGTTTTGTTTTGCTTTTCTAAATTAATAAGGCACCAGGTAACTGCAACATCTGAATTCTTCTACTGAGCTTCCCCAAGAACTATGCAATATATATTTTTTCTGCAGTTGTTTTTGATAAGTAAATACATTTTATGATTTGTATTTAGCAGTAGGGTAACCGGAGCGGGACTGAGGCTGTTCAAAAACTTAAAGTGAGTAAAGAAGCAGAAATAAAACTCAGAAGCTGTGTCTGTCTGCCACAATATCCAGAGGAGAGACTCAGCACCAATAGTTTACTTGAAAATATCTCAATAGTTACAGAATTCAACTTGGGAATTTAAAGGTGCTGTAAAACAATGTTGCTGTATTTATACAAAACCGGGATGCCCTATAAAGCAATGTGTGCACAGCAGATTTACTTGTCACACAAAATGCCAGGGAAGTGGTGGGGGGCATCTTTGAGTGATCCACTTGGCACAGAGGTGGAGTACAGTGTCAGCATAATGAATAGGACCTTGCTTGGTGGATGGAAAATATTTTAAATTGAGTTTTTATTTAATGGATTTGAACTTTTCATGCCCAATTACCTTTTTGCTGAAAGAGAACAATAATAATAATAATAAAGTGCAAAGGTTCAGTTTCATTCTAGAAATAGGGAAATGTGCTTGGAGAGCTGTCAAAAGGCACAGTCAGATCTCAGGAGCGTGGAGCAAGGTAGCTAATGCTGTGGAGCGCATGTCCATCAACTTCTTTTGTAGCTTTCTATGTCCTTGTCAGTGCTAATGTGACAGAATGGGATGAGTCATGTACAGGGATGGATGATAACAGAGTTGGTTAAGGTCAGAGAAAGTATGTCCTTGTAAGGGGTTTTATATGATTTCCTTAATTTGTCCAGTTAAGTCTTACAGGCACATGAATTATGGAGAAACCCACCCTGCAAAATGAAGCTAACAGGATTTAGGGAAACTATTCCAGGATATATAGAAGTAAATCCTTCCCACAGAAAGCTTAATCCATCCTATAGCAGGAATGTAAGACGGATGAAGAAAAGCAACAATCTCTATTAAATTCTATGGGTCTTTTCCTCCTGAAATAACCTGTTCTTATGAACCTCCATTGTAGGAATTTTTAACTTCAGGCACATGTACATCTATGAAGAGAAGCTAAGCCCAGATGTGTTGATCTGTACAAAATAAAAGTGTACTTTTAAGAGTGTATGTAATGAGAGAGGACACTCTGAATGTTATTTATTTAGTTCTCATTGCTATATCTGGGTTACAGTGTATGGGCTGTAGACCTAATTTAGAGACCGGTGAATTGAATGGAAAAGTTCTCACTGACTTTCACAGGCTTTGTATCTAGACAAGTAGCCTCTAGCATATTCCATTTATTTAATTAAGTGTGCAGAATACAGCCTGCACTAAAACATTTATTGCAAGTGACAGTGTCCAGATAAAATACTACGTTTTGTAAAATTTCAGAGAAAAAACCTCTCACGTAGGTGCCACCATACTTCAATTCTGCTATAACTATCACTAGAAGTGGCTGGTCCATTGTTCACATATTCTTGATCACAGCAAGAGCTTTATTGATGGTTGGCCTTTGACTTGGTGTTACTGATGGCTCATATGGTGCAATCCTCAGCAGGGGACATAAGAGAGCACCACTTTAAAATGGATCCTGCTGGCCATGTGGTGCTGTTTTGTTCTGTACACTTCTAAAAGGGCCACTGTCAACTTGAAATCTAGTCAGTTAAATACAAACAGGCTAATAGGATCTTCATGTCCCCAGGTCCTTTTGCCAGTTTCTTTGGGACTGCAATCAAGAGTATACTATGTTTAGCTATGGTTTTTTCATTCTTGTTGGTGGCTTTTTTTGTGTGTGCATGTGTACGTGTGTGTGAAAAGTATAAACCATGCTAAAGGAGGTACTGTCTTCTTTGCTGACATGGAAATGAAGGAGTGAATATGACTAAACAGAAAGCACACAAAGTAAATAATCCACATTTGTTTTGTATTTTTCACAAAGTAAGAATAAAAGGTATTTTTCCTTGCATCTTTCAGTTACTAAGAATTTTGCCTGACAATTTACATGGAATGAGCTTAGCAGTAGAATAGACAAACTGACTGCTTTTTTATGGCAACCTTTAAAAATAATAATTTCAAGAATTGTATAAAGTTTGTTAGATCTGATTAATAATTTTTAAATTATTTTTTGAAACACTGGAAAAATCATTAAAATCTCTCTGATTGGAGAAATCAAAGTATTTTGTTTTGTAAAACACTACAATTAATTATTTTTACAATGGATGCAGTGGATTTTCTATGCACTTACCTATAGATAACATTTAACTATGCTTAAACTAACTTCTCTTATCTAGAACCACCCCTTCTGAATTAATAGTTCCAACAGTGCTTAAAATTGGAGTCTGGAGCTGCTCAAGAAGGTCTGTGTATGGTCACACAGTGGGCCATATGTTAGGGAATGCCATGGGGGCCAGACAGGGCTGCTCATTAGAGGGCTGATTCTAGAAGGATCGAAGATCATCAGTTTCTGTGGACTGCAGGGCAAATTTGTGGCATTCAGCACTTCAGTTTGAGTTGTATGGGTTTGGGTCAGAACTATTGATTTGGGATATTGAAAGACTGTTGGGGTGTTTTCTGTTCAGAGCACTAGATGACTTCTAGGGAGCTACCCCAGCACCAGCAACAAAAGCAATGCAAATTGTGGACAACACATAATGCATCCACTGAAGACCAGGGACTAACTGACCATTGAGATACCTATCCAGAAGATACTGATTTCGTATACGAGTCATATATTGAGAGGCCAATCACACAGCTGAAATTGTTTTTCACCTGCTAATATAACTGCTGTTTCTCTTTGTTTATGAATTTTCTCCCTCCTGTGTTTTGAAGTATTAAAGTGAGATTAGCAGACATACCGGAGTGTGATCTGAGATCCTCACATTCTCCAAGGTCTCTGTGCTGTCAGTGGACTTGGTGTTGGCGATAGAAAGTCCATTGCAGCCCTGGCAGAGCCAGTTGATGGAGTGGTTAATGATGCAACACTTTTTTTAGTAATGTGTCTCATTTGGACACCACAGCACATCCTGTTTGTATTTCATCTCCTTTCCCTGGTACTTTATCTTTGTCCACTGCTCTTGCATTTTGACCCAGGGGACTTTTATTTTAATCATTTGCTCTTCCTACCTGAACTTTCTTGAACATACTTAATATTACTTTACTTGGGACTTGAACATATGGAACAGATATTTTTAATTTTCACAGTTAGTGCTTGATTGCTTAAAAGATATATTTTTCTACTTTCAAAGAAAGCATTTAAAATCTCCTATATTCTCACTTGCTACCCAGAAAGATGTTTAGTGCTGACCACAATTGCATACAAAGTAAACTCTTTTGATTATTTTTTTTTCCCCCTAGTAGGACAGTAACTGACTTTAGTGAATGAAGAAGCCTTATCCACTGGGGCCTTGACATTTCTTTGCAGGCACGTAGGCTCCTGTGGCCCACCCATGGACCTGCTTTAGGTAGTCGTGTCAGGGAGGCACCAAATGCTGGCAGATAGGTTTTATTAGCAGGGCCCTGATACTGTGAGAATCTGGTTAGAGATAGCTCTGACCAAGAGCAGCAGTTGCTTGCTTCTGCTCACAAAAACTAAGAGTTTTGTAACTAGAGCACCAAAAGGCCTGTATTCTATCTTGATCTTACATATGACCGAGTCAAGTAATTTCTTGTTTCCAGTCTCCAAATTTCTATTAATAAAAGAATCGAAGCTTAAACAAATACTAACTGATGAAATTGTCTGTATACACGTTGGCTGAGTTGTAGATTGCCCACACACACACTCCCAGGCAGCTGTAAGGTAAGAAACTCTTTTCAGCTGTAAGAGAAGAATAGGCATAGAGACAAAAGGCAAAGTACCAAAGAAAAAGGGAAAGCGATGTGGTACATTTGACTCGGAATTAAGGAATCTGTTCTACTGTTGACATGAGCTGGGCACCTGTCACCTTCATTTTTACCACTCTGAGCAAGGGGCTGTATCTTAATGCCTGTGAGATTTGTACAGAACCTAGCATAACAGGATCGTATTTCTGATGGAAGCTGCAATTTTAATTTGTTGCTATAGGTGGTACTGTAATATTAATACATAATCTTAAAGAAAGAAGAGGAAATAATAAAAAAAAAAGCAAGAACAATCAATAAAAAGAATGGTAGCAAATGAATGCTGATGTTTCATAGTGTCTCAGGAAGGTTCCAGCTGAGGTGATTAAACTTGAAGGGGATATGGTTACATTCATGTGGTGGCTTTTGAACTGAGTAGTGCAAGTCTGTTAGGTACTTACTCTGTTTTCAGATCTCTTCCACCAGATTTCACAGAGCCATGGCTAGATCACACCTTGCTTTCTCCTTACCTGATAATTGTCTGCGATAAAACCCTGAGCACTTTTACAAAAAGGTTGTTTCAAGATGACCAGGAAGTCTTGAGGTAAGGCATGAAAGTTAGAAGATACTTTTCAAAATGAAGAAGGTTCTTCATATAGGCAACAAAGAAAAGTTTGAATGGAGTCTCATCTGTAAGACAAGGCTTAATCTCCACAGTCTTCTCCAGACTCATCTTGAACAGGTTTCCCTCTCACATAGCTTTTCTAGACAATGTTTTTTTTATTTATGGAGAAGTACTACCTAGGGTTTTTTTTTCATTATATAGCATTGCTTTTTTAAAGTCTGTATAATGCTTAGATAGTCCAGAGAGGAACTGAAACAGTGAGACTTGTGCAGAAGTCCCATCTGAGAGAGTTCTGTAGATCTGCTTCAAATCGTTCTTTCCGATACGTTACTTTGGCCAGAACTGTGAAAGTCAGTATCAAGTGCCCCGGCTTTTCCTTGGTTACTAAATTTGGGAATGCAGTAACATAAATCAGTATTCAAGGCAGCTGGATTTTCTCAAAGCTGCTATTCTGACAGGATAATGCTTACTGATCTTCTATAGTGGCATCCGTAATAACACATTCTCAAAGAACAGTTACTGTACAATAAAGGTGATTCTTCTGGCTGTTGAGGTCAGCATGGGTCTCCTGGCTTGTCCTACAACCCCAGTGTTTGGAGTTCTCGCATACTGAATGGGCTTTGAGTTAAAGAGAACAAAGGATAAATGTGTCTTTCTCTTTAGGACTTTAAAAAGACTTAGGTACAGGATTTACATGTTATCAGCAGATACGCTTTGTAGAAATATCTAGTTCACTATTATAGTACTCCTTTGTACCTTGAAGGACATGTGGACTCTTTTCTGTAAGATAAAAAATGTTGGGTGGGGGTTTGAAAAAAGGGAATTTTTTAGCACTTCAAGAAAGACACCACACCTGAAGTAAAGGTACATAACATGGAACCATAAAGTAATTTAGGCTGGAAGGGACCTCTAGGCATCATCTTGTCCAGCCCCACTGCTCCAAGCAGGTCCAAGTAGGTCAGCTAGCTCAGGGCTTTGTCCCGCTAAGTCTTGAACACCTCCAAGGGTGGAGATTCCACAACTTTTCTTGGAAACCAGAAAGGTTAGTAACTGAAGTCTTGTTACCAAAAGTTAGTTACCAGAGTTTTTAAAAATTAGGTTAACTTGTCCTAACACTTGCAGCGGGGATGACCGATATATAGAGGCACTGCTGTGCATATATAAAGGAGGAGGCAGAAGGTGGCAGGGGGAAAAGCCAGTGAAGTTCTTGAGGCTTAAGGCCATATCTTGCACATTTGAGAGGTACTGCTGTGCGACAGGGAGCTACATTCTATGTCATGCCTCTTGATTGCCACACCATGGAGGTGCGGGAGTGCCTGTATGGGAGGCTTGTAAAGAAAGAGTCCAAAGGAACAGAATTAATTTCTGATGAGTCTGTGCTAAGCCATGTATAGGGAAAAGGATGTAGGCTTAGGTCCCAGCTGAACCCCACCCTTCTGTTCCCCTAGACCAGTAATTTGGAACCTGATCTGGAAACCACCAGTTATTTGGAGGTTCGCTACTTAATTAGAGTAAGCCTTTAATCTTCCCTGCACCTCTTTGCTGTTTGGTGAAACACAGATGGTGAAACCTTTACCTGTTTTGCTTATCTACATCACAGGATCTTTGGGATAGATACCATTGCTAATTATACAGTATTTCCCCTGCATGGTACGGTTAACATTAATAAGTATAATAGCAACCATCTTTCAGTATGAGATTATGCCTTTCAGTGTAGACAAAATGTTATAGAGAAGGTATTCCACAGTGTAAAATATTTATTGTATAATCTGAAAGGTCTTTCTTTGTGCGGTGTGTGCGGTTTTCCAGATATAGTCATGTTTACTCAGTACTGCCTATAAAATATATCTTCACCTTCCCCTTCAAAGTATATTCCACTGCATCACTATAATATCCTCGTGAAACAAACATTTGGATTTTCTTAACAACCAAACCCATCATTTCACAAGGCTTTATACAAATGGGAAACGTAGTTAAGATTTATTTATTATGTAAAATGGTAGGGATTATTATGTTTATTACTTTTAAATTGCACAATGCTTTTACATTAGGATCAATTTTAGAACACAGCATTAGCTACTATAACTACTGGCAGTTTTGGTGCCTTATTACCTTCTATTATATTCTGAAGTAATTTTCATTTATTTAATTTAAACTTCTGTCATTCTGCTTTTTCAAGCTTTAATGTCTCAGTTTCTAAAAATCCAGTTGGTGTTTTCTATCGCCGCTGCTAAAGAAGTGCTGTTATTAAGTGATTCGATGGCTTGTTTAGTCCCTTGACTATTCCAAGGCTCACTTTGCTTAATTTAACTACTGTACTCGCCTGCTCCCTCTCTCCTCCCCCCCGCCCCTTTTTTGTTCTTAATTGTTTTCAGAGTACTCAACTTC
Organism: Falco peregrinus; assembly: GCF_023634155.1. Taxonomy (NCBI): domain Eukaryota; kingdom Metazoa; phylum Chordata; class Aves; order Falconiformes; family Falconidae; genus Falco; species Falco peregrinus. The sequence continues at coordinate 71,993,074 of NC_073726.1, forward strand.
CTGTGGGGAATCAGTCAGCACGCCAGACTTCAAAGCACTTGTTACAGTAGACCAATTTGGCAATATGCTAATTTAAGGCTATTTTTGTATCTTTCTACGTTGTTTCTACGCAAACAAAGACCATTTTGGACATTAGTGAAAGAGTGAGGTCTTTGGAGGCTTTTTATTGCCTCAGATTTTATTGGGAGAAAAAAAGAGAGTCACTCTCAGCCATTGGAGATGGAAAATACCTGTAGTTTCTCATTTGATACATCCTTCTCTTAATTACTTACTCCATTTTATTTGCTTTGCCCAATCCAGTCCTGGTCCTTCAAGTGAATCCACATACATTGGATATGGATTTGCTTTAAATCAGGATAACTGGGGTACAGCTCTTATTGTGTGACCATGAGATGTGGGGCTGAGGAGCCTCAGCTGTACAAATCATTATGGATTCACAGAATGAAAATACGTGAACACTGAGGAACATTTAATTAGCGAGTTTGGACCTCTGATATTTCCAAGAACAGTGAAACAGGTTGAATCTGTGAGGTGTTTGTGTGCTGAGCAAAACGTTGCATCTATAATTACACGCACACTTTCTGACACCGTACAATATAAGTTATCAGGCACCTGACAGGTGAGCCTAGGAGATGCACATGAAAATAAGTACAACAAAACAGTTGCATGACTGAACTGCTTAGAAGGTTCGTTGCTTCATGTTCCTTCATGGATGAAGTTACAGAATCCCACAAGGCCTAGAAAAGCTTGTGTTTCCTTCTTGTTAGCTGGTGGAGACATAGTTGCTATATTGTTGAGCACGTCCATAGGCACATGATAGCGTCCATCCTGCCATTTTATTCCCAAGAACTTAATGTCCTGTGCAGGTCCATTGACCTTGCTTTTTTTTAATGGCAAAACCAGCTTTCAGAAGAATCTGAATTTCTCTTTTTCTCTTCTCAAACACTTCTTCTGCCTTGTTGCCCCACACAGTGATGTCATCTGTGTATTGTAGATGTTCAGGGGCATCACTCTTTTCCAGTGAAGTCTGGATTAGTTCATGACAAATGGGAGGACTGTGCTTCCATCCCTGGGGCAGTTGATTCTAGGTGTATTGGATGCTCGTCCATGTGAAAGCAAACTTTGGCCTGCACTCTGCTGTCAAAGGAACTGAAAAAAACGCATTGGCAATGTTAATTGTAGCATACCACTTGGCTGTCTTTGACTCCAGTACATACTGGAGCTCTAACATGGGTGGTATGGCAGCATTCAGTGGTGGCATCACTTTTTTCAGGCCACCATAGTCTACTGTTAACCTTCACCCTCCATCAGACTTCTGCACTGAGCATATGGGACTATGAAAAGGTAGGTGAGTGAGTCTTTCTGATTGCTCCTTGGCACCCCAGTCAATGAATCAGCTCATGGATGGGAGCCAGGGAGTCTCGGTTTGTGCGATATTGCCACTGGTTCACTGTCCTGGTACCATCTGGCACTTGCTGTTCTTCACCTTGCAGCGATCTCACAACAAAGGGATCTTCTGAGGGGTCAGGTAAGGTAGATCATCTCTGTGTACACAGTGGCTACACCAAAAGCCCATCGGTACCCCTTTGGGTCCTTGAAGTACCCTCTCCTGAGGTAGTCCATGCTAAGGATACAAGGGACCTCAAGGCCAGTCACAATGGAGTGCTTTTCCCCCTTGTCCCCTGTCAAGCTCACTCCAGCCTCCAATACAGACAATGTTTGGCATCCCCTGTTACTCCAGAGATCCAGATGGTTTCTGTGCCCTTATGCCCTGATGGCACCAGCATACGCTGTGCACCAGTGTTGGCCACAGCCTTATACTTCTATGGTTCTGGTGTGCCAGGCCATCGAATCCACACAGTCCAGTATATGCGATCATCACTTTCCTCCTCCTGGCCAAAGGCAGGGACCCTCTATTCCTGTTCCGGGTCAGAGCGTTCACTATCTGACCTTTGCAGTGCCAGACCAGAAGTCCCCTCACCAGGATCAAGGGAGGTGATCTCAGTTCTTCTGTGTCTGTGAGATCGCTGATAGCCACCTTGTGTCTCTACAGCAGCTAAGCTGACAGCCTTCTTGGATGGCCCCTTCTTAATAGCCGTCTCCCCTCTCAGTTTACATATGTGGGCTTCCAGCTTAAACGTGGGTTTGCCGTCCCACTTCCATATGTCCTCCACCCTATCACACATGGAGAACCAGAGTGCACCATGCAGAGTGAACCAGGCATGCACCCTGGGGCTCCCTTTCCCTCTGACCGGGCAAGGAAAGGACTGATTTCTTGGGGCACCCCTGACAGCCAAGGCACTGGCCCATAGGGATGAGGAGGCACAGAGATTTTCTTCAAAGTTCTGGAGCTGAGAAGACACTCTTTCCGCAGTTGGTGTATTCATATATGAGCAATACATCGCTACCAAGATAGAATATCCCACTGGGTCACACTGAATCACCTTCCTTCCACATGGCTCATGTGCATCTGGATCTTTGGAATCCTCATCATTGTCTAGATCACTGTAGATGACTTCCAGCACCACTAATTCTCTCAGATATTGGATGCCTTCATCTGTGGTAGTCTGCTTTCCTGGGGAGTTCACAGGATATTCCTTGAATGCATCTCTTGCCCTCACACTTGAGAGGAGCCATCTCTAGAGACTGCAGATTGCTGCCTCTTTTCCAGTTCCTCTCTCAATGCCCTAGCAAGAGATCTAGCAATGTTTCTAGCAAGAGATCCCAGCTGTTGGGCTTCCTTACCTTTCAGCTGCTGACTGCCAGCCCCGTTATCCCAGCATCAGAGCAGCCGGGCAGCAATCCGCTCAGCTGGATGGCAGCTGTCATCTCTCCGTATGTCTTGAAGTTCTGATGTGGTCAGGGACCGGGTAGTTTCTGCTTCCTGCCTGAGTTCTCTCACTCCTTCCTCCAGTTTCGTTGTCAAAAGACCAGCTTCTTGATCACACCTTTCCTGTTCTTCCTCCTCCCTTACTAATCTACGATATGGGCCCATTGTCTTCCTTGTCTGCTGTTTCTTTTTTGCTGCAGGGACAATTACTGTAGTTGTTTGGGTCCCTGCCTCAGCCACAGCCCCCTGAGGGCACTGAACCGCAGGTCAATAGGCACAGGCTAGGCCAGAGGACAGTGCTAGAAGCTGCTGGTTTCCTGATCGAGTGAGTGGCTGCTTGGCGCTTGGTTGCCAGCTGGGGTTAAACTGTGACACCTCCTCAGCTGGGCAGGGAAGAAAAAATATAATTAAAAGCTTGTGGGTCAAGATAAGGACTGAGAGAGATCATTCACCAATTACTGTCATGGGCAAAACAGGCTCAACTAAGGGAAAAAAGTAGTTTAATGTATTACCAATCAAATCAGAGTAGGATAATAAGAAATAAAACCAAATCTTAAAAAACACCATCCCTGCAGCCCTCCCTTCTTCCCTGGTTTAACTTTACTCCCAAGTTCTCTACCTGCTTCCCGACATCAGTACAGGGGGATGGGGAATGGAGGTTGCCATCAGTTCATCACACGTTGTCTCTGCTGCTGCTTCCTCTTCAGGGGGAGGACTCCTCACGCTCTTCCCCTGCTCCAGCGTGGGGTCCCTCCCACGGGACACCGTCCTCCATGAACTTTTTTAACATGAGTCCTTGGGCTGCAGTTCACAAACTGCTCCAGCGTGGGTCCCTTCCATGGGATGCAGTATTTTAGGAATAGACAGCTCCACTGTAGGTCCCTCACAGGGTCACAAATCCTGCCAGCAAACTTGCTCCAGCGTGGGCTCCTCTATCCATGGGGCCACAGGTCCTGCCAGGAGCCTGCTACAGCACAGGCTCCCCATGGGGTCACAGTCTCCTTTGGGCATCCACCTGCTCCAGTGAGGGATCCTCCATGGGCTGCAGGTGGATATCTGCTCCACTATTAACCTCCATGGACTGCAGGGGCACAGCCTGCCTCACCATGGTCTTCACCACAGGCTGCAGGAGAATCTCTGCTCTGGCACCTGGAGTACCTCCTGCCTCCTTCTGCACTGACCTGGGTGTCTGCAGAGTTGTTGCTCTCACATATTCTTATTCCTCTCTTGGGCTGAAAATTGTGCAGGGTTTTTTTTCCCCTTCCTTCTTAAGCATTTTATCACAGAGATGGTACCACCGTCACTGATGGGATCGGCACTGGCCAGCAGCAGGTCCATCCTGGAGCCGGCTGGTGTTGGCTTTATGGGACATGGGGGAAGCTTCCAGCACCCTCTCACAGAAGCCACCCCTGTAGCTCCCCTGCTACCAAAACCTTGCCACGCAAACCCAAAACAGTGGTTTGGTCATAATCCAAGGAAGATCTTGTGTGTTTAATATCACACATCATCTTAGTGAAGTCAATGAGGTCATAGTTGCAGCTTCATCCACACTGACTGTGCCCATCTTTGAGTCATCTGTCTTTAGAGTTTTGGTCTGGATCCATCACAAAACTGTGATTAGTGCTATTTCTATTAAAATAACGAGAGCTACCAGCTTTGTACTTTGTGCGGGCTGTAGGGCAGAGGATAAATATCTGGCAGGAAGTACACTGCGGTGGTTTTTTGCATGAGTCTGAACAGGCAAGACAAGTTCATTTTTTGGGTCTGGAGAGCACATCATTTTTGTTATGTTATTAGGGGCTGGTGTCCTGTAGAACCATGACCTCAGATTTGGCACCTGCTCATAGTTAGACATGTGTAGCTTTTCACTGGGATTATTTGATGATAGAGGAATCCTGGCCAGATTCTGAAAGTCTTCAGTGACACCAAATTCTCGTTCAAGGCTGTTATTAGTTTTACATTTAATAATCAATGCCTTTGCAGTTCTTGATTATGATAATTTCATTAGTGATACTGTTCCAAAATGCTTGATTTTTGCAAGAAGAGTCTTGTATACAAGGAAACAACAGGAACTCTTTTATTCTCGTATTCATTTTTCACCATCAAACTGAGGAATGCATTTTCAAAATGCTCTCTCCATTTAAGAAGGCAATTCTGTGCTGGAGGACTTCAGATATGAATGGAGAGGCTATTGTGTTGGCAAAGGCTGATGACAGAGGCTGTGTGCTTAAAAAGGGCACAGACAGGTCATATTATGAAGAGTTATCAGGAATCTCTTACACGTAACATATAATTTTTATTTGAGAAGACGGTGAGCATGAACTCAGTGTAGAGTGCTGGCACAAGGACCCTTATGTGAAGGCTACAAAAAGATTCCTGCATCGTCTTCTTTCTGCAGAGGGAGCACTGTGCAAATCTTGAAAAGGCCAATGTGAAGACTGAAGATTGTCCAGCTACTGGCTGAATAATTATCTCAGTCTTATGGCCTGAGATCATATTAAGTTCTTGGGAACTTCCATAAACTAAGTCTAATGTCTGGCCCTTTGGAGAGTCTGATCTATTGGTGTGATTAGTAATGCTGCCTTTTCAGATGGGTGTGATCTAAACATGGTCTTTTGGTTCACAATCTCAGTTGAAAAATGGAAACAAATGTTGGTTAATTACCAAAGGGAATTTTATTTGGGTTTTCCTACTATAATCGAAAAATTAAAGCGATGTGTAACCTGTAATTTTTTTAAAAATGGAATTTAACTCCTTCACTTCTTATACGAAATAATAGAAGTTGGTGCCTTTTAAAGTTAAAACATAATTTTTAAACAATAGGTTGAAAAATTTTAAAACAAAATATAATTTAACTTTTCCAGATTATTTTTTAAAATTATTTTATTTTAGCCAAAACCTTTTTCTGAATTCTGTCCATCTGGTAAACAGTTTCAGACTCTCTCAAACTGTATTTCTCGGTACTTACGCCATTTGGTATTTATATACGTTGCCTCAGTACAGTCTTTAAGAACTGGTTTCTTATACATTTAACCACATCTATAAGATGGAGTGATGCCTACATATGCAAAAGATCAAACTATAATAATGTCTTTGGAACTGGAAGATAGCAGACTCTCCAGTAGCCCTCATTAGTGGAATTATATAGTTATAGCTAAGAAAATTATTATCTGAATACCACAGATGGTTCAATGGCTTCTTAGTGCAGGGACAGAGTGGAAAAAAATTGTAAGCAAAACACACTGGGAATGACTAAATGGAAAATGAGAAATTTTTTTCTGACTCCTAGTAGAAACGGCTCCAAGTCAAAATGTCAGATTCAGATAGCTGCAGACCTTGAGGCTAATGAGATCTGGATCTGTATTTTGTAGCTTGCATCCATAGTTTAAAGTGAATTTGAGATCTAAATTTATATGTGTGATGCAGTTTAATATCATTTCAGTTTCTGCTTCTGGTTCCAAAGAGCTCTTAGACAGTGATCTGGGGAGCTTCTGAAGAAGGCAGTGGAACATATACCTCACATTTTGCCCGAGTCTTTAAAATCAGAAAGATGTTATATTCTTCATGAACATGGATGTACAAAAGAAGTGTCGGTATTGTACTAGCATAGGAAAGTAAAGTAACTTCTTTCATAGTAAAAGTTTAGGTCTTGTCCAGTAGATGTTTGTTGTTATTTATTGAATTTTTCTGTATTGATTTCTGTAACTCTGACTATTTATCTTTCTACTGCAACACACATTTCAGTAAAAACTCTTTCGGGGGCAAAAGGCCAGAATGAAGTCTTTGCATGCCTTATCTCTAAAGTATGAAGTGCGAGACTCAGAAGTTGCACCTACAAAAACCAGTGGGGACTCTTTGATGTCTCTCTTAATGTGCTGGGTTTAGATTACTTTGTGAGTACAAAAAGGGTGAAAGGTTTGAGGTTGCTTTTAACTAACTCCTAGGATCATGATTTGTCCATGGGGTAGTTTTTAATAGAGCAGATACAAGAGGATGGGCTATCAGATGCAGTATCTTGAGGCTGAAATCCAGTCTCTGTCCACAGAAAACTCACATGATCCAAAGATTCATGATATTTTCAATATCATACTTCTTTAAAGGGGAAAAAAAGACAAGGCCACAGCACAGGATATTTTTTCTCCATTTTTTCACCCTTTCAAGTTATTTTCTATAACTAAAAGCAGAAGATCCTCCCTTTTAATTTTTTGGTAATTATGAAGATGACTACAAGACATCTTAATGTAGAACACTAAGTATCACAAACCGCAAGACAATGTCATGGGAGTAGGCTGCATGATGCAGGGAATTTAGCAGGTACTACTCAGTCCTGTGATCTTGAAGTGGTTCTTTGTTCACCATCTCCCGTATTATCCATAAGTTTCTGCTGAAATGTAGAGCTTTGTAGAAAGGACAATTTTAAGGCTAAACCATTCAATCCAGAGTGTGCATTCTTAAGGGCTACTGTTTTCAGCTAAGCCTGCTAGTTTTATTTTGGAGCAACTTTGTCCTGTAAGTAAATGTAAAGTATTGTGACAATGTTTAAATTTCAGTGAGGGAATTTTAAGATAAATAATATTCCTTTGAGTTTTGCATAGATCAAGACCGTGCAAGTTCACAGCTGTTGTGGGTCATCTCATTTCATGCCAACAGTAATAACATAATTCAGGGTTGAGCTTTAGTGGTGGCCAGATTCTGTCTCTTCGTTCATCTATTGCTTTCCTTCATGTTCATCCACCTGTATAGGACAACAAAATATGGTGTCAATAGGTCCACATTCCTCTGACACCCTAATTCAAACGACAGGAGTTTCTTAGCTGCCAATCCTATTGCATATTTATTTTTGCAATAGTGCTGAACTCACAAGTTTTATCTTTCACTGTTAGCTATAACTAAACACAATTAATGATGTTCTTACACTATTGTAATGACACTGTCCTTTTAACTTGGTTGATTAAGACCTGGGTTAGGTGCACTGACTTTAGTTGTGATGTAAGGCTTTAAACTCATAGGTAATTCCTTCAAGAATTCCATTAAGCTGATGTTACTGCAAGATTCCTGACAAGTGAAGAAGTACCATGAAGTATGCAAATAAAAAATAAAAAAAAGAAAATTGATCCTTTTGCACACAATGTTGATAGGAAGCCTAAAGCTCTCATCCAAATTTTCTGTACAGAAAGTCTGAAACAACTATTAAAATCAATCTACCCCAGATATATAGCTATGCAAGTTGGATCAAAACTGAGCTTTGAATATTCCACTTGTTTCTCCACTCTGCTCACATAGGGAATTGAAAAATTCTGCTATTCTTTTTCAAATAGAAATGTTACATTTTCACTCTATGGATAAATGGATTAAGGATTTGTCAGGCCAATGTTGTAGCTTGCTTTCAAGAAATTCACGAAACTTTAAAATGTCATATTGCTTTTATACTTTAAAATGTCTTAAAGATCTACCTAGGGAAAGAATGCATATTATTTATGACTTTCCTAGGTATCTTGATTTCAAATATTTAAATCTACTAATTTCTGGAAGAAAAAGGCAGTTGTGAGTTCTGAAGGACTTAAGAAAATATCAAAGAAATTTTACAGGTTAGGAATTTGTTTGTGTGGTGTCAATGAGCCCCAGATAATTATAGGCTAATTTATGAGCTAATATATAGGCTCAAAATTCTGCCTTTTAGATCCATTTTGGACAGACCTGTCTATATATGAATCTTCTATTACCTACCCATCTCTCTCTTACTTGTCAGTGTGCTCTTCCCCATCTTAGGAGGAGTAGGGCAGAATGGACTTTCTCCTTTCAACATTTCCAGGATTGCAGAGCGAGCACTTCATGTGCCAAAGCAAACAGGGCAACGTCAGCCCAGGTCTCCTCCACAGAGGGATAAACCTACCTCTCCCAGCAGAGGAGCTGGAGCCCATATGGACATCTTCCTGACCTGGAAGTGTGTGAGGAGCAAATGCATGTCAGTCCCTACATTGGCAATGTCATTGAAATGATTTTTTTTTTTCCCTAAATGCAATGCTGTCATTATCTTTAAATTTCCAGAATTCTCATGTAGTCCCCACCATATCCAACAGACAATTTGAATATGGATTGTTCCATAATTGAAACTCAACTAGGACACTAATTAATCCCTTTTCTGCAGTTCTGTAATGAGTTGGCTACCTTACAAGTACCACTGACCTCTAATGGATGGAATCAGAACTGTTCAGTCATTTGTCATGTCTCATAGGGCACAACTCATGGCGAATCTGCTTTAAGTTAAATAGCAAGGACTTGTGCTTTTGGGTCAGCAGAATCTAATTTCAGGCTCGGTTGCTGCCAGGAATTTCTGAGTGGTTGTGGTCTCCAGCTCAAGAGTAGGGTGTCATTATCAAGCTCAAATGAGTGAGGAGTTACAGGAAGGCGTTAGTGCTTTGCTCACCACTGTAAGAAAGTTTGCAGTCTGTCCACACTAACAAATGTGAAGCTGTAGGTGATGAGAAATTTGCTATATTATATAAACAGAACATTTCAGAGCTATTATAAAATTTGAGATTTTTGATGAACAGAGCTCTTTATTATGTCCTTGTTCATTGTGGGCCAGCTAGCAGTGATTCATGGAATATTACTGTACATCTGATTTTAGTAGTTGCCCATTACATCATGTTGACATATTTCAGTAAGTAATCAATTCAGATTTTGGTATGCTTCTTTAATTCAGGTTTCATTCCTTGCCTACTATTTATTTTTGAGGAGTGTTGTCCATCTTTATCTGAGACCATACTGCACACTTTGCATAGCCATTTTAGGATAAAATGCTTAATAAGATTACATTTAAAAAATGAACTAAAAAACTGGACCCCCTCCAGCAAGAAACAAATAATTATATCATTTGTATTGCAAAACAGGAGCGGCTATAAAACATCAGTATACTTTTTAAGATTGATATTCTTAAGAAGCATTACATTACATATAAAACAACAAGCCAGGCGGAGGGGGGAAGCCCTCTCCAGTGTAAGTAACCTGCAGAGTCATAGGCAGAGACACGTTTTTTATTCTGGATTCTGCTTAATCAGGAACTTCGAATTTACCGCTTCTAGCTTTTGCCTTTTACTTTAATGGTACTGTGATTATGAAAGCTAGTCATTATTACACTTTGTCTGTGATCAGAAAAAAATATTTGGTAGATTTCCCTCAGAAAACCATTCAAGTGTTGCATAACACGTACAGAAACCTTTTGTCTGGGTAGTTTATCTTAGATTTCTTCTCTCCACCCCTGCCAAAATACGAGCCACTGAAATTTTTGTCTGCATAGCTGTGCAAAAACTGGCATAACTCAGGTGTATTTTGCACTGTTGGTTAATAGGGCAAGAGATGTTTTATGTAGCTTAGATGCTCCTGGCCTTAAGACCTCTTGTTCTAAGTAAAAATATAGGAATTGTTATTCCTCTCTGGTTGGATGACTAAAACAGTTTAAACAGTCTTCAGGCAAAGCACTGTTTGTGCTAAACCCCATGTAACGTTTTGTGAATCTCAAATAGAAATGCTCATCAGTTTTTCAAATACTTGTGAATAACATGTAATCTTATGAACTAGAATCACATGTGTTTGGCATTTTATTAATGAAAATATTCCCAAATCATTGTCTGTTAGCTTGTTTAAATATTCAGTGACTTCTACCCTGAACACAGACCATTTGCAAAAAGCTGTTAGGTGAGTATTAATAAATTAATATGTTAATTAAATCTGCATCTGTGTACAGACTTTATTGCTGTTTGCTTTGCATCTTTTTTAAATAAGGCTTTTTGGGCTTTTTTTTTGTGTGCAGCAAACTTTGCATTAGAGTTGGTCAATCTATTCTCATATTGGCAGAAGGGGATTTTCATTGATCGTTTTCTCTGTATTTGCCTTTTTTCCTCATTCTCTAAACCCTAGTGCTGTAATGCAGAAGATTTATTGTCAATGATTTATTAAAATGTAATTCTAAGGTGACTCCTTATCGTGAAAGTAATCTGCAGGCTATCTTTGTTTAAACTTGCAACCCGCTTTGTCAAAGAAAACAGCCTATGAAATTTTCATTATAATAGACAGGTTTTTATAATGAACTAGGAAAAAGCTATTATGACCAAAAAACAAATTGTTAGGAAACTTATGCATTGAAACAATATGCTCATTAATTGTAATTTTTTTGGGAGGGTGAACAATTCTGTTTAATGGTTACATTTTTCAGGCTTATAAATTAATTTGAATTACCCAATATCACTTAATTTTTCCCTAGGAAAGCTTCTGCTTGCCCGAGCAATATTATAACTGCTAATTCAATTACACTGAAATTGTTTAATAGAAAATATAATTGCTTATTCATACAGAATACCCATTAAAGAAGTGCAAAGGCCTATACCCTAGGGTTACTACATATTAGTACTTTGGGAATTCAGATGGGAATGCTGGGTAGGGAAGGTGCTGACTGATCTTTAATTGTTCGTCACCTGCCTCCAAAATAATATGAATGGACCCAAACTAAATGACCACTCATTACTAGTTTCAATTTAGGAGCTTGGCTGGGGTCAGCAGATTGCTTATGCTGATCGCAATGATTTGAAGTTGTGATTACCATAAGCAATTTAAATTTTATTGATCTACCCTTCTGAAAGTTGTAATTGAGCATAGATGTTGGATCCGTAGCTCTCCAAACTAAATTGTACTCTGAAGCCCTTGCTGGATTACTGCGAGAATCAATAAGCAGTCAGTCACATTAACAATGAAATAGCTCCATTAACATACAGTGCTACTGGTGAAACTTTATTTAGGAGGGGTGTTAGTTCACTTCATTGTTTTATCAATGAATTTCAGTTGTACAGGGAAAAGTATAGCTTGTGTACACCTAATGAGCTTGCATAATGATAATCTTACATGCTTTAACTATGAGTCGTTTTATGGGAAAGAAAGATTATTTTTTTCTGTGACAGATGTGCTTTATTATGAGTAGAGGAACATGTAACTGGAATTACAATTTGTTAACTGTGATGCACTGAAGTAACTTGGGCGCCAAAGACTTTTCTACTGTGACATATGTTCACTATTAGTGGTTTTCAGACAAAAGGTCATGTCTCAGACAAGAGCACAGACATAGTGAGTTTGTAATTTATACATATTTGGAACTTTCAAATGGAGATTAGTGGCCAACCTCCTAAACACCCTCCCCCACCTCCATGTTTCCTGCACCCCTGTGGCACTGCTGAAGTGATTAGAACGGTGACCAGGGAAAGGCTGATTGTTCTTTCATAAAAGACAGTAAAAACAACACAGAAGGGGTTAGTAAGATGGATAACGGACCTATCTAGATTGCATGAAACAGTTTTTTCCTGTGACTCAAAAGTCACTCAAAATTTTGGAAACAAGATGCACAGACTGGACCATTTGAAGTACAGCATAGCTGGAAAGAAAGAAATGTCTTTGACTAGATCTCTCACATATCCCTTGTGCTTTATCTGTGTTTTCACTGTATCTTATGTCTGTCTTAGTTTGTCATGACTTCAGCTCAATTTTCTTTACTGTAGTACCTCAAAGCCCTAGCTTCAGTACAGCCTGTCTCTCTTCCCTCCATGCTAGGTTTTAAATGAGCAATGAACCAATATTGGTTGACTTGATTGGCAGTGGTATTGTGCTAATTGAGTAGTTTTAATTGAGTAAACTTCTGTTTGGGGAAGTGCTATCTTAGTGTTCATCAAAATGATAGTAGAAGAGCCATAATGATAGTATTTTATGTTCATAAATTATTTACATTTATATCTCTTTACTACCTAAGGAGCTGTTGATTTCATACTATCCCAGACAGTCCTACTGGCAACTCGTTCATGAAGAAATGAAAGCCACGAAAGCCACTAGCAGGATACTGGGCCTAGTTTAGACACTGCTGAAAACCATTGCCGTTAGAGAGAATTACTTTTCAGGAGCAAAAGATCTCTCTCCTAGTGAAAAGATTCATGTGCTTTTGAAGAGGGGTAGTGCCGTCAACTCTGGCCATGACATTACACAGCAGCACTGAGGGCAGCAGCGCTGGCTTACCGACCACCCTTGCATTCTCCTTGACTTGAATACCCCTTGCAGAACACAAACAGTAATTTCAGCACCTCAGTACTACAGAATCTGTGGCCTTATAAATGCTCCACAGTCAAAATGCCTAACATAATCTGTGCAGAACTGTCACAACTATGTTTGAAATAAAGGCTTATTCCTTAAACTATAGCAGTAGGTCAGCTTTTGTAGATTAGGACATACACTCCAGATCAGCAAGACCAGGCGTCCTAAAGGGTGCAGGCATCATACAGTGAAGAGCACACACAGCCCTTTTCTAGAAATACGTTCCTGAATTTTCATATGAGCTGTTTATTAGTGTAGGACAGTTCAACAAGTTCTTTGCGACTATAACAACACAAATATTTTGTCTTGTCCTACAGGTGTAAAAGCACTTCATGATATTTTTGCTGCCTTCTCAGGAATTTATTTTCTCCAGGTTTCTGCCACTATATGCCACGTCCTCACTGAAATGGTAAACTGTTTTTCCCCAGATGTTGATTTCTCAAGGATTCAAATTAATGCATGTACACCATGATCCAGCTCTTGGAATTCCTCTCTCATTCAGCACTTCAACTGGTGTGGTTATGTGAGGTTCTTACTCAGGCCCACATGTACTTTATGGAACCACATGCAGAGGATGAATAAAAGAAGAACACATAAATACTTTGTCATTCCTTCAGCTGAGGCAGTTGTTATCCTGGTGAATTTGTGTGGAACTAAAATATGTGCTATTTACATATAACTTCTGTACCAGCTTCTGACATAGAGCAGGCCCGGACCACTGTAAGATAATGGCACTGATTCATAATGCGCTTAACCTGAACGGTCACTTTCATGTGTACCAACGTGCTTACTAATGTAAGACACCCTAAAAAAAGATATAGCTGATCTTTCTATAGGAAACATCAGCAAAAGAAATGTTCAGTGAAAACTGTCTTGTGGTAATTACAGTTCTTTGAATAAGAAATTATGTAACTTAGAAGATGACTTAAGTATTTTATAAACTATAAGATTACTTTTAAAATTGATAATCAGCTAGATACTCAGTTTTCAAAAGGGATTTTTGAATATGGTGTTCTACTGCTAGTATATTTCTTGCAGAAAATCTGAGAAAAACATGTCTGATTGATCTATATCCTATATAAAATGTCATGCATCAAGAAAATTCCACATGTACTGTCTAAGTGTTATATTGAAGGGATGAAGAGTTCTCTGTCATGATAGCCTGATTATGAGATATTATATATGAAATTACATTGAGGAAAGAAGATTCTTTTTTAATGCTTGAGATTCTGATCCCTCTATCATCTCTTTTATGTTAAAGAGCTTTGGGTTTTCAGGTCATTTCTGATAGGATCTCTAACCAAAAAATAAAATAAAATTACCTTTATTTGAGAGCCCTTTACACTGAAAAACAATTAAGTTTTGAGATCCATTTAATTTTTACTTGTTTTAAGCACCATCATAAACATCTGCCACCTGGCATAGAAATTGCTTCATATGGCAGGTGGGGAGATGAGATTTATTTAAAAGTTCTTTGTCTTTGATACTTTTCCCTGCTGTATTTTCCAGTGGAGTAATTTGAAACTGATGGCATTTAAATAACCATTTATTGCCATAATGGAAGAATACAGTTAAAAATACATAGAGTAATGCTGTCATTCCAAGATAAGAATACAGCAGTAGACATAACGGAGCAAACCATCTTCAGTGTAGTTTGGCCTCTGGCCATAACACTGGCCAACACTTTGATCATTGAGAAGAAAATAAAATACCTTCCGCCTCTTTTCTGCACGTATATGTAAAGCATATATTGATTGATTTATTAACCTGGCCAAAAAAATGTTTTATTTTTCACTCCATAGATAGTGCTAGAAACATCAAATCTGGGAGCTGACTGTATTCAGTGTTTAACTCATCCACAAATTCAAAATGAGATCTGTGTCATTCTCTGAAAAGCACAATGTACACATGGAACCTCCTTCCCAAGAGTCGCAACCCGCTCTGTTCCATATGCTCCCTCCCTTACAGGCTTCTTGTGTATGTTTTTAATGCCACCAGAATTCCAAAGCAATTTATAAAGAAAGATGAAGCTTTTTCATTGAGAACTTGCAGCAGTGTTACACAGCAAGCATAAGAGATAGGGGGAGAAATTAAAGGGGAGACAAGATTTTCTGTTTATTTTTTCCCTACCTTGGCTTCTTTCATGTAGCATTTTAGGGACAAAGAAAGAAAAGTATTTCCTATTGTCCTTCTCATGAGACTTTTGACCTCTGTAATGGAATCATCTCATAAGATCATCTGTTCTTGCAAAATTTGAAACATCTTGAGCAAATGACCTCATCTGAACAGTTCAGCCTACAAAATTCTTGCCGACTCTATTAGGTCCGTATGAACTTAATGCAAAACTAAGATGATACAAATAGTTAGAGTCAAGGAAATTTACAAAAACCTCTGAGTGCACTATTAGTAGCTATAAAATCATCAATCATTGCTTTAAATGCAGCCATAACACTTGAATCTTGTGCCAGTAATTTTCAACAGCTGAGTATGACTGCAAAACAGTATTTTAGATCTGATTCATTTTGATTGCTCTTACATTCCGAGTGGTCCTAAAAGTCCTTCCGAGTATTGAGGGGAGGAGGGAGAGTGAAGAGACTGCTTTATGCATTGTAATCCTGTGACTGTTGAGTACCTTACTCATCCTTCCCCTGCTTTTTAATCAGGTTTTTTAAACTTCACTTTGTCTGTGCTAGTGCTCAATAAATATCTGCATGACTCCATTCATTTGCTGACCCGAAATTTCTTGGAAACAGCAAAGCATAGGTAAATAACAGAAAATATTCTTGTACAGCAAATTGTAAAGTTGATGACATGAAAATTTTCAGCAACAAGCTGGCCTCTGTGTCAAAATGTCTCCAACTTCTCATTTTGAGTGTACATAACGTACTCATTGTGACAAATCCAGAGATCAAGATTTGCCAGAATTATTGGGAAAATCATTCCGAGCAATAAATATATCTGAGGAAAAGAGAAATGATATTTAAATGGAGGATTCATTTTATGTTCAGCTACCATAGTTTGTCCTATTTTATTCTTTTTCTTCCAAATCTTTGACAAAACCAAAACTGAAAGTAAACCATTGTCTTATATTATCATTAAAGTTTTTTGATTGCTTTTTCTTCTAACTTTATTTTTAACTTCTGAGAGAACTAGGCAGATATTCTCGTTATGGCATTCAAATCAATTCCCCAGCATCTTTCTCAGAAATTTCAACAATATCCATTGTCTAAGGACTGCATTCATGGACCATCAGTATGTGAATGTAGATTTGTTTTGGCCAGCAACTGTCTGCTTGCCAAGCTTCATCTCCTCTTTACTTTCCCTTTAGAGTCAGAATGGAAATTTTCCACTACTAACAATCATTTTATATTGAACCATTGTCAGATTTAACCACTTCATAAATTTTTCATTTGAGTCATTAGTAAATATCAGGCAGACCAGGCAAAAGCCAAGTTTCATACTCATTTTGGAGAAAAGGTCCAGGTTTTTGTGTATAGGCTTTTGGACATTCAGGTTTAGTTCTCTGCTGTGCTGCTACTTGTAATGAGCATTAAAAATGTAGCATTAAGGCTACATTTGAAAATGTTCAAATTTAGCCACTACAATGGCAGTTAAGATGTTGGGCTAATTTTAAAAATTCCAATAAGCACTTATGGTCCACATCCCTCTGGCCCATATTGTCAGATGTATTTCAGTGTTTGGTTCCTTTTGATCTCAGTTTAACCTTTATATCTTGGTCCCTTACTTGCGTTTTGTTGCAAGGCTGAAGCTAGATGAGGATTATTTGCTTTTTATTATAATGGACAGAACAAAATTATGGAACTAATTAATCCGTAGCACTGTGATTGTGAATATGGAATAATCAAGCCCAAGTACACTGAATTTTGCATAGATTCATTTTTAATATTCATTTTAGTATGACCTGTAGTCTTTCTCTCATTTCATTGACCAGACTGTTATCATGTAAATTCTTGAACCATATTTTGTCTCACAATGTAACAGATGTAAATAACCAGAGATCAGAGGGCTTTGGTTCTTGCTATTAGAAAAACATCAAAACTTTTCCTTTTTTAAACGTAAGATTATCTTTTTTTTTGCTGCAGCAGCTTGAATTTTGCTAACATAAATGTTTCTGACAGCAGAAATGTCCATTCTTTTTGTTTTTCCCAACCAGGTAGAATTTTCTATATATTTTTGTGACTTTGTTGCATTACCCTCTATTATAGTAGTGCCTAGTTTACACATGGAAATATTAAGACACATAATTGCTAAAACAGTGTGGTTTATGTGGCATAATAATCTTGTGCATGTATAAAATAACTGTTAATAACCTTATGTAGAAGCACCTAATAATTTATTAGATATGTTATTAATGATTTATGAGATATTGGATCATATATATATATATTTAATTCTGAACTTGAAAGTTTGAGTCTGTTCTAAAAAAAAAACAAAGTCTTTCAGCTGGTGTAAACTGTCATAGGTGTTTTTATTTCTGAGTAACCTCTATGTGTGGCTCAAAATCCACATTTTGGTGCTTTCTGTTCAGCAGCAAGCTGGGGAACCCAGTGAAAGCATTTTGAAGGTGCTATGAGGATGATTGCCCACCTCTGTATTTATCCCTCCGCACTGAAACACTTAGTTCGCTCAGCAGCCACTCGGGCTTCCCCATACATGTGCCTCAACCTTAACCTCTGAGTTTAAGAAACCACAGGGGGTATGTCTTCTGAAGGTGAAGTTGCTAGCATTGGTGGTGGTCTTTATGTCATTTCCTCCTATCTTTTAGTCACTATAACATACCATAAGGTAGACCGCAGAGCTGGAAGAAAGATTAGGAGGGTAGAAAATAAACGAGCCAAGCAAACTTTGGAGAGCAGTTGATTGGAGAGGATATGACAACACATAAGAGGAAGAGGAAGAGAATGATGAAGTAGCATGAAAATACAATTTCTTCCATAGTGCAGATCATGTCTTGGTAGAGATATCAGTTATGATTTTCCACTGACATGAAGGGGTAGCTGATGTACACACTGTGACGGATTTTGCATGGAATTCTGATGATTTCTGCCCCTTGACGATATGGAATGTAATTTGGAGGGCCCATGAAATGGGCCTAATATCCTATTTGCTCTCCTTTTGTATAACAGCAGTCCTTTGGAGAGGAAGCCTGTGACTCTTGCCTTAATTGCTTTTTTAAATCTCTTTTCTGATGAAGTTCCTCAACAACTTTTGAAGGAGCTGGAATTAACCAGAAAAGGGTAAATCCTTCAGCCAAACCCACCCTGAAGCACTGCTATGGCAATGGTTGCTGGAACATTGTAGTGATTATTACAACCACACAACTGCTGTTTTATGGGCTCTGTTAACTGTCCTAAGCACAAGGCTGCCCTTCTATGACAATTTTTTCTCAGTCTACTTTAATTAGCTTAGCCCTTTATGTTTCACAGAACTTAAAAAACCCACAGCCATAATATAACTATTTTGTAGCAGTCTCCCTTCCATTTACTGTGTTCTGTTTTTGTTACCTATAAAAAATACTTTTTCACAATGTTATTTTTGATAGTAAGATACACAGTTGTGTTAAAGCTATGTGTAGCTGAACAGTCAGAAATCTGAAATATGATTTGTTGAATTACATAATTAGGTAGCTGTAAATAAAGGGTAGTTCATTATTATAGTACTTCAACAACCTGCCAGCCTGGAGCACAAGAAAAGTTGACCCTGGAAAGTTCAGATTTGAAATAACAAGTAAACTGAAGAACTTACTTGATGGGAAGTTTCTAAATGAAAATTAAAAGTTTCTCTTAGGGACTCAGGAGAGTGAAACACAATCCTCCTCTAGATAATAAAAGTGTTGTTTTCTTTTTGTTAGGGGAATTTCTGACAAATTAATATTATTACTTTTTTCCAACCTACCCTCTATAATACTCATTTGTATGAAGAGTTACCTCTCCTCAGTTGTCCTCTGTGATGCCTAAGTAGCTTTGTGATTCATGTATCTTGTAATATAGAACAAATGTAGTTCCTCTCACTTCCAGCTACACCCTTGAGGACCATACCACCTATGGAAGGCCTGCTAAAGCACTTTGTTATGAAGACAGATGGTGTCAATTGTTCCTGTAAGACAAAAGATTAAAAGAAAATGTCTGTCTGTGTTAGATTACATTCCGGAGATCTGACCCAACTGTACATAGACAATCTCTGCAACAGGCATGTCAGAATGACTGTGACCCAAAATCATGTTATACTTCAGTAGCAGGACTCTCAAAGAGATACCTTTTGCAATGGAGCATTCATTCGACCAGATGGTTGGCCTGAATTTCCTTTGTTCCTCTTGGCTCTCTAGTGATATGCAGATTTCTATATTGCTTGATATTTTCTCACAGCTCTGCCTAGTATTTACATTCAGATAACTCTGATGAAGAAAATTAAAAAGCCAAACATAAAGAAGCTACAGAACACATTTGTCTCTGAAGAGTGTGTGTATGTGTGTGCATTAAAAATGGTATTATAGGTGCACTAAATAGGTATTAATCTTGTTTTACATTTCTTTCTTTTACCATTTTACATGAAAGCCGCCACAATTGGGTAAGAGTGAAAGGAACATAAGTACAATAAATGATGAAGTGCTCCTGGGAGTAAATATACCACTCAGAAAGAGCATTACTGATCAAGTGGTGCAGCCAGCTAGTGTACTCTCAGAGCAAGCACCTCAAAAAGATTCTAGATTTGAAACACGGAAGTCTGGCATTTAGCTTGGCAAGTTTCTGGTTTAAGATGAAACTGCATCAGGGGATCACAGTAGCAAAATGAAACCTTGGAAGGGGCAGAGGCTTGATGTCTTGTATTAAATGACCAACAAGATCAAGGGGAAAAAGGAGAACTAAAAGCTGAATTTGCTACCTGGTACCTATTGACTGAGAGTCTGGGCAGTGCATAGGATTAGGGAAAGGCAAGGATAAAATCTGGCCTTCTTAGATTCATAATAGGTGTATAACTGTTGGTGTCTAGCAGACTGACTGAGGTGCTGTTTGTTACAGCTGTATTTCTGAAAGACACTTGTGAATGCCTTCGTGAAGTTTGGTAGCCCAGGTGCTGAAAGGACTTTGGTCTGGCACACTGAAGCGGGCAATATGCATTGCTTTTAAAGAAAGCAGCATATGTTCCGCTTATGAATTTCATCTGCCACCCACTCTTCAGGAGTGTAACACTGCCCACACATTTTGCCTGAATGACTTGGGAAATATATTTTTATTTCCAACTGTTACTCAAAGTTGGAACTATCTAAGCTATGATGGGTCAGGAAAATCATGCAGAAGAGCTTCTCTTTTTTTAAAAGGAGCATGACAAGTACTCCTGGCATGAATAAATTGTTCATAACTCTAGAATGTGTTTTGATTAAGTATTAGGGAAGTATTTGACAGTGTTTATCCAAAAGGCTTTGTAAGTTGCAAATATGACTGTGAATCCATCTAGCTTTTCAGAAAACATTTTAATGTCACCTGATGTTTATTCAACCTCACCTAATCTTGCGAATTAGTTGTTTCATAGCTCCAGGAATGATGGGTGTCCTTCCTTGTGTCTTATCTGGTCCTACTGTGTGACATGGAAAGAAACAGAACTGCAAGCAGTAATTGAGATGTGGTTGCACTGGGTCTAGATTATGATTTCTGTTTTAATCTGTATTCCTTTCTCAGTCATTCCTGGTGTTCAGTTTGCTTTTTTGACCATCATTGAGCGCAAAACTGACATTGCTGAGCAAACACAGTAGCTTCAAGATCTCCTTCTGTAATGGTAATAGGTGGTTCAGAACTTGTCATTGTAGTATACATAATTACTACTGTTTTCATTTTGTGAATTATTCTGTATTTATCAACTTTTAATTTCATCTACCATTTTATTGTGCAGTCATTTAGTATTGTGAAATCTTCCTACAATCAGTTTTAATTTTGACAGCTCCAGAGGTTTGAAATCATGAATCAGGCCTCAGGAAATAATTAGACTGCCTTTAAAATTATTTATCTAGATGCTCTTTACTGTCTTCTGTTTCAGGCAAACTTTTAAGCTTTTCTCTGAGGCAGCCAGGTCTAGAAACAACATTGCTCTTTAAATAAAAGTTTATATTCTCTAGTAAACTTTTGATTTGGGGATCTGGAGATTTAAGAAACATACTAAGTGTTCCAAGATTTGTGCAAGAAATTCAGGTATTGGCAACAGTGTTCAGATCGTCACTTCATGCCTCCATAGAGTTCAGGTGGCCAAATAGTAATGGGGAACACAACTGTATGTGAGAACATCACAGTGGCATTGTAAGTTACCATATCTCAGCTGAGCTGCTCTAATTGGACATGTGCACTTTGGAAGACTTCTGCCGAAGTATAGGCACATTAGAGAGACAGTTTATTTCCAAATGTGATCCAAAAATTAATCCCATGTGGACTGAGAGTCTTTCCCAGCCGCAAACCAAATGCCTTTTCCAGCACATCATCAGAGGGATATATAGAGCTCGGTGTCTGTAGAGGATGGTTTCACTCCTTAGATGCTTTTATACTTGCGGATTTTACTGATCAGAAAGTGATTGTTAGTGATTAATCAGTAGAAGAGAGGTAACCAAGTTGTTTTAGATTTGAACAGCTGGTTTACAAACATTGAATAATCTAGCTGCCCATATGTATAGGGACAAAAATGCCTTTGAACCTTCCCTGGTAATGAAGGGGTGTCTCTGCTAATTATATTGTTAAGGAAAGTATTTCTTTATTATTGTATTTTGTAACATCTCCCAAGGATATCCTAGTGCATTATAGCGCTAAGGAACTTGCGAGAGCAATACAGTTTGGTCATCTGTATTGTCAGACCGTCTTCCTCCCCTCTACTTAGACTTGCATTGCCTGACAGCTTGTCGTGAGTTAAATTTCTCTTAGCTCCATGGATGGGGCAGCTTTAAAGCTTCTTTTTACATTTCTGAAGTGAAACAAATTAGTCAGGAACCTTTGTAGATGGAGTAATAGTCTAATTTGTATAGACTTTTTGCACTGAAAAAATATTATATCCACTTTCCTTAGAATCAGGTATAAAGAGGGAATTTATACTAGGAACTAGATAATTTTGTGACAGTGTATAACTGGTTATATTTTGGACACTTAAAAGTAAACAAAAAACTAGATAAACTGTAATCATAAATTATTGTTAACTTCTTTTGTGTAGCGAAGTGAACAATAGAAGTGGCTTCTTTTTAATTTCAATATTTACTTGTGCAGTTTTCCTAAAGGAGGTTAAGACTAAACTGCTGTAATATATGAGCTGTAGGTCTAGGCACACGTAATAAAAAGCTTGTTCCTTCTGAACCTTTAATCATTAAAATCTTCTAAAATATTTCCTATTTAAATGAAGATTTGTTAAGTAGGAGCACTGGCATTTTCCAACATTGTCCCTTGCTTAAGTAAAGTTGAGAAAGTTGCTGCATGCTCAATTACTTCACATAGTATAGGCTTTTAGTAAGCAGGACCAAGATCTGGCAGCTTGTAGCTCTGTATTAGCTTAGTTTGTGTTATAGCCAATTGCCGTCTGACCTCTCCACACTGCAGAGGAAATGCGATGCCATCTGTATATCTCTTAGTCACATTAAATTATGTCATTTATATTACATTGGAATGCAGAGTTTACTTTATGCTTCGCAGCAAAATTAGCAAAAGTAATAAGATACAAGCAGAAGCACAAAGGTGAAAATTTGTGGGGTCTGTTTCTCTCCAGCTTGCTTTGATTCTGCCAGGTGTTGAATTTAGGGACAGAGGGAGGTTGTTTAAATCTATGGAGGTGCTAGCATGTGTAAATGTTTATAGCTCTTAAACACCCACGGATCTCGGGCAAGACTTCCATGTGTTTGATCATACAGGATCAAGTACTTACTACATTACACCCTTAGAAATATGAGCAGGAGGGGAGAAAAGCACATTGCATTTAGAAAATTGATATAAAATTGATAAAATATGCAAAGTATTAAACAAGTATGTTTATACATTAAGCAAACAACTTCATGTTAATACTACCTGGTAAACAAACATTAACAATTAAATACATCACTTTCTTTTTAACAGTTTCCATGACTGTGTCATGCTTATACTCTGTGAGTACAGCCCTGGAGATTTTTTTGCTGAAAGAAGCTAAAAGGAAGCAGGATTTCTTTCCGGGAGGCCTGTTCCAACTCCCATGGAAGGAGATAGAAAAACTGTTATGGATTTAAGTGGGGCTGGGTCCTACATGTAATTTTTCTGTCTTTAATTTCCACAACTAAACTACATTTCTCTTGAAATACACACCTATGGATCCACTGCCTGCTGCTCAAATAAAGAATTGCTCTGCCCAGAATATGAGTTACATTCCACATGGAATAGTTTCCAGAAGATACCACTTTTTTACTGTAGTTTTTTGTAAAATGGAAAGGCAATAAGGCTGTCAGTTATTTGGTAAAGCTCATGCAGGCTGAAACAAGATCCAGCTGCTCTTTGGACATTTATTGCTTCAGTCCTTTCCTGTTAAATGTCCACTGTCATTCTGGTTTTATGTGAAACCTTTCATTCAAAAATATGAACACAGACAAGAAGGACTCTTAAAACAAAACAGTTTTCTATGTGCTAGCTGATATAAAACTAGACTGTGGCTGGCTTGATAGGCTTAAATAAATTTTAGATGTTAATTTATGTCCAAAATATTTATAAATGGTAAAAATATATATGAATCTTTGACATAACTCATCCTATATTTTGTTTTATAAACATTCAGAAACTATTTGCAAGGAAACAGGATATGCACTGTCTGAGAAGCTTTCTACTCTTTCCATAAAAGGATCTGCTACATGCATGTTATACAGAGCTGTTGTATATCACTTTCCTTTAAAAAAAAATATGTATACATAGAAAGGCCAAGGATGAAATCCTTGAATCCTTGAATTCAACAGGAAAACTCTTATTGATTTAATTGGAGCAAAGATTTCACCTCAAATCCTCAGATGTTGAAAACTAGCATAACTTTATTGAAGATGATGAACTAAGCTGAAGGATGCTCTAGTTGCATTATAGATGAGGATCTGGCCCTCAGAATGCGTGTGTTTCTTAGGGTAAGAAAGCAGTCAAGAGGAAATATCTCACAAGACAAGTAAATGATTCAAATTTAGTTTGCAAGTTTAACCCTGGGCTAAAGAAGAGAGCAAAGCCTGTGCTGTAGTCCTCTGCTACCCATTTGTACAGGAGTGCTTGTCATTTTAAATGAATAAAATTAGGTAAACTTGTGTTCATGTCAGATTTATATCCTCATTTGCAAAACATTAACAAATAAAGTGAAAATGTATTTATACACATTATATAAGCTGATCCGAAATACTGATGTATGAACCCACAGTTTTATAGATTACACTTGTAAATCAATGTAAATTGCTTGGTCAGAATGTTCATGCCTTGCCATCATAGAAATTAGATACAGAAAAGACTGATTCATTTACCTAGTCCATCTCCCTGCCAGCGAAGAATTATTCCTGTTCATTGTAATCTCTTCTAGTGCATTGTCCAGTGTAATGTTGAAAGACTCAAAGATCAGGATTTTTATATTTCTCTATCAGATACAGATTTTATTTTTTTACATCTTGATAATTTAAACAGAGCAAAGTGGCAGCGTTTCAGGGCCTAATGTTTGCAGGTTCTGCGTTATAACATCCCCAAAGCACCTACACCATTAAAACCCAGGAAAGAGCAGCACAATTAGCACATAAAAATACAAGTAAAAATGTGAGCTGTGCAGTCAGCATACTTCCCTTCATCCACGCCTAGAGCGCCTCAGTGATGAAAAACCCTTTGCCGACGCTTTAAAAAATTGGCTTATTTCCATTTCAGAATATGAGAAGCAAGGAGTTTAATAAACATGGGCTAAAGTAAAGCAAAACCTGTAGTTATGAAATGGAGGTATTATTGTCTTGATTGAGGCTCTTAACATTAAGGGCATACTTGGTTAAGTTTTATCTCTCTCTCATTTGCACAGATTCCATTTCCTAGCTCGGTATGTATGGGAGACTATATATAGAGATCTGACACCCATCTCTATTTGGCTGTTGAATCTTGGCAACTGAGTCCATTAACCCCATAGCATCATGCACTTCTGGAGTCTACTTGAGAGGTGTGTGACATTAGAGGCAGCAGAGCTTACAGGTAAATGAGCAAAGTGTGAGGCAAACAAGTTCCCCAGCTGTTACTGGCACTGACTGAATGGAAGCTTTGTCCAGCCATCTATTTCTGCATGACAGGAAGTTTTCTTGTTACAGTGAGTGACTAGTACTTGCTGATATCATGAACTTATCACAAACTTATCCGTAATACGACAAGTGAAAGAGACAATAGTTAACTGGAAATATGTGTAGCTGGTTTATCATTTACTGATGAAACTATCCTTGCTGAGAAGGTTTGTGCCCATGTGATAAGTGTCCATCAAATTATAAAATGGGCCTATTTAAATCCCTGAACTAGAGCAAGAATGATAGAAGATCTTGTGACTAAGATGCAAGACTGAATCAAAAGATGCAGGCCCCCATACTGGTTCTGATGCAGCTTATTTGGATCTGATTAATGTTTCCAGAAGTATCCACTGATGCTTCTGGTGCCCAGTTAGGGGAAAAATTAGCCAGATTTTTCAGAAACTGTGGACATTCATTCTCCCTATTAATTTGCTGTGAATTTTTTTAATGTAATGCTCTTCTGAAGTTCTGGTTCTTTCAATATGTTTCAGGAACTGAGGTTCCCAAATAATTTATGTGATTCTGAAAATTATGTGCTTAATCTTTACATCTTGCCTCCTCATTATCTCCAAATTGATATAATGCTTTCCTTAAAGGAATGTGATGAGGCTGACATAATTCAAGATGGTAAATTGTGTTGAAATCTTTAGATGGAGAGAGAAAAATACCAACTCTTAATTCTCTGTTTTTTTCATTTTTCTTCTGTATATCTTCATATTTTGTCTACTTTTGAACTGATTTTAGCTCTCTGGCTTGGGAGTATTCGTCTTCTGAGAATTAAGTCATTTAGTACAACAAAATGAGCTTAGTAATGCACACTATTCTTTGATGGAAGGCTACTCTACTTTGATCACCAATACATCATCATTCATTACAGTGCTTCATATCTGATTCTCTTTTCCTTTCCAGGGGCACAA
The DNA here is from genome assembly GCF_023634155.1 of Falco peregrinus. Taxonomy (NCBI): domain Eukaryota; kingdom Metazoa; phylum Chordata; class Aves; order Falconiformes; family Falconidae; genus Falco; species Falco peregrinus. Next base: position 72,019,226 of record NC_073726.1, read on the forward strand.
ATCAGGAATAAAGTCAATGAAGTCTGTGGAATTAAACTGGCGTAAGTGACTATATTCAGGCTTTCCTTCTATTCAGACCTCCTTACTCTGACGTGTAAATTGACTACCTTTTTACAATAGAAGGCATTTAGGAGTAAATTTCCAGTGTGCTGTATGATCATTAGATTGGTATGTAATTCATGTGTGCCATTTTGAAAATGCCAGTGCCCCTTTGAAAGGGTATGAAGGAAAAATGGTTGCTTCTATAATGTTACTTAAAAGGCTTCTGTTTATCAAAACCTCATTGTGTCATGAAGGTACTGTTCGTGCCTACTGTAGAAAAAGCACACTTGTCTTTGTGACTGCTCTATGGAACAACTCTTGAATAATGGAAACTTACTTTGTACATATAAGAGGGATATATAATCCTCCTCCTGCCCCTTGGAAAAACTAGAAAATTTGGCTTTGCTATTTCTGAATTTAATCTTAATCTTCAGAGCATTAAAACTCTCCAGTGGGGCCAGTGGTTGAACTGAGCTACTGAATATTGCCTGCAGAAATTTATTACAAGAATGAATAATATAGTCTTTTCTCCGTGCCATTTTAACCTGTTGTGTACCATTACGACGGAAATTCGAGGTTGGAGAATGAGGGCTGTCACTTACCTGCCTGCAGATACCATTTTCACTTTGGGTGCAACAAAATAATACGTGATCATAGTTCTGCACTCTCTTTTGAATTTTTCCTTCTTCTGAATCAAAAAATATTCCTGATGCAGAAATGGCTGCAGTTCAGCTAGCAGCGAGACTACATGTTTCGTGTTTTCAAATACAAAAATAATTGCTCTGGTTGTTAACAGAATTGATTTCATTACATGGAATTGTACTCCTTAGGCAAGGTCTCAGGGACTTTTCTGCCCAAATGGGAGTTTCAATAAAGTGCTGGCTGATCCTTGTGCAAGGCTGAAGTTTACTGTTCTTGGTAATGAATCATTCTTCACCAGTGTCTCTGATATACCGAACTATCAAAATGGAAAAGCATTTAAAATATACCATCATTTTATATTTGTAGAATTGCAGACTCAGAGGCCTCTAGGCCTGTTAGCTCAATACAGACAATAAATTGTAAACCAAAACAAGAAGCCCACAGAAGACATGAAAAAAATCCTGAAACAGTGTAACTACCACCACCTTCCAATATGTACACATACCTACTGCATATGCATCCTCCTAGAGATGTTCCTGTATGTAAAACACCAGAAAGACAAGCCCTCAAAAAAATGGAAAACCTAAAGCGTCCTGAAGGATGCCAGAAACTGTAAAGCTATAATTCTACCTCCTAAAGACAAGGAGGATTTCTGCTGTTTACACCAATAACTCCAAAGTTTTTATCTGTGGAGAGGTATATATTTAAGTTTTAAAATTTGTTGTATTTAATTGTAGTGTAGAGATAAGAGTTCCAAACTGCTTGGCTTCTCGAACCATATTTAATCAGTGGTTTTAAAATATTGATGATATATGTATCCCTAAGACTTATCTGATGTAACTGTAGGTTCTTGTACAAAGACTGATAACCTGGTGGGATTAGGCATGCTTTGTTAGTACATAGAATTCCAGGGTCTCAATCACATGTTGAAAATTGCTAATTAGTAATTTTGTTCTCAGTTGCCATATCAACAATTATCTTTTAGGGTGTTCACATTAACTTCTTCAGTGGCGTGCAGGTTCATTGAAGCAGATTCATATGCCATCAGTGAGATACCTGCATGATGTGTATATACTTCTCCAGTTCTAGTTGCTGTGGGCTTGATTTAACTATTCCTTGACTCTCACCGAGTTCATGAAACAAGTCCTGCTGCTTTCAAGCCATGTGCAGATGCAGTCAAAAGATTTAGGTAGGAGGAGACATAATTCCTCTTCCCAGTAGCACGCTCCCAGGGTGTTACATTACTAACTGACTACTATTGAGGTCTTAATCACAGCAGAAGAGTATGTTTATGCTACCAGTTTAAGTAACATTGTTTCACTCTAAATCTGTTCCCCTGATTATCCACATCATGTACTTGTCCTGGTTTTGGCTGGGATAGAGTTAATTTTCTTCTTAGTAGTTTGGTGCAGTGCTGTGTTTTGGATTTGGTGTGAGAACCATGTTGCCAGCACACGGATGGTTTTGGTTGTTGCTGGGTGAAGTCAAGGACTTTTTAGTTTCTCAGGCCCTGTGAGGGAGAGGGCTGGAGGGGCAGGGGACATTGAGAGGGGACAGAGCCAGGACAGGTGACCCAAACTAGCCAAACGGATATTCCATACTATATGATGTCAGGCTGAGTATATAAGATGAGGGAAGAATAAGGAACAGGGGAACATTCAGAGTGATATTTGTCTTCCCAAGTAACCACTGTTCATGACAGAGCCCTGCTTTCCTGGAGAAGGCTGAACACCTGCCTACAGATGGAAAGTACTGAATGAATTCCTTGTTTTTCTTTGCTTGCATGCATGGCTTTTACTGTCTTTATCTCAACCGTGAGTTTTCTCACTTCTTCTCTTCTGATCCTCTAGCCCATCCCATGGTGGGGGGAGTGAGTGAGAAGCTGCGTGGTGCTTAGTTGCTGGTCAGGGTTAAACCATGACGTACATCTTAGATTGCTCCTGAGATACCCTCTAGATCAACTAGATTTCTCTTGATGGAAAATCTGGGAATGGATTGGCAGTTCTGATAATTTAAGGATTAAGCCAATACACAGTATGAATGTGATGGCACCAAATCTTTACTCCCTTTACCCAGCTTAGTCTTTCAGTAGTGTCCCCTGAAACCATCTCACACCCTTTTATCACAAGGGCTCTTTACTTCAGGGCAGTGACTCTTTAGGACTGTGCTGTCCAAGCACAGGGATATTGGATTGAAAAAGAGCTTTCTCATTGTTATGGTCATTTTATGGCCATTTTAGAAATATTTCTAAAGGGCCCCCAGCCAAAAGGAAGGCCACATGGAGCCGGAAGGTTTGGGCCCTTGTGACAGTGTGTAGACAGGGGAAGAGAGTATTTACAGCTGCAGAAATTTCCCTGAACATCTGTAGGGATGCATGCTGAGAAGTTGGAGTACAATCTTGTATGCTGCTAGAAATAAGAATAAATGAAAGCAGCTTAGATAAAGGACCATGGTGGGAATATGAAGGCTGTGACCATGTGGCAAACAATGTGTGGACAACTGTTGAGCACAGCACAAATAGTCTGCTATAGAGACCTGAAAGTGAATAAGTGCAAAAATATTTGTGGTAAATATTTAGCCAGAGATCCCTTCAAATGTACATGTGGGCAGAGCACTGTAAATGGCACTAGCCATGAACAGTGTGTGGCCACACCGTGCTGTCTGGCCAGAGGAATGGGACTGCTCCCTGCAGCAGGTCATGAGGGCATCAGAGATATAGCAAGCAACTGCAGCAGCTCTCCACCCCTGTGGTGTCATACCCAGGGCTGCATCACCATTGCTCCCTTCCTTGTCTGCATGCACCTTTCCATCCCTCAGCTGGCAGCCAGTGTGATGTGGGAAAAGGTTTCTGCTTCCTCTTGTTGCAGGTTATCTGGATCAGATTTCTGATCAGGCAGCCCATATTGGGCTGTGAAATTCCATTTGTCACAGATCTTAGGGCTATGTGTGAAAGCCAAGTTCTGTGGAGGGGTGCGTGTGCCCCCCATAGCTGCCCACCAGGAGCCAGCAGCAGCTGACACTGCTTGAACTCAGCGGCATTCAATTTCTGTTTGGAAATCTGGAGGCTCAGCCTTGGTGTTGAGCCTCCAGAGTGTTTTGCTGTGCCCTTACCCACTTTTACCCCACTGATAAAACCTTTGCCCATCAACAGCAATGGGGCTGAGTAGAAGGGAAAGGGGAAACTATGACACAGATCTCAGTAATCTGCCTGTCATCCAAGGTACAGATCCCATCAGTTCAGTGACCCTGAGAGGATGATCAAGTGTATTCACAGTGGCTGGTAAATAAATAAGTGTTTCATGGTAGAAAGATACATTTCATAGTGACCTAGGGGTATATGTAGAGAGTGCTGACTAATGCATTTATCTGATAATTTCTCTCGTGATTTGTTGAAATAAAAACATGAAGTCATACCGTCTGAATGCCTTCTTTACTGCCAAGGCCATCCCTCAGGTTTCCCAGACCCTGGGGGCAAGAGAGAAAGTCTGGAGAAAGGAAGACTTTGCCTTGGTTGAAGACGATTGCATTAGAGATCATTAAAGCAAACATGACACCCACAGATCCTCCCTCTCTGCCCTGGTGAGGCCACATCTGGAGCGCTGTGTCCAGTTCTGGGCTCCCCAGTTCAAGAGAGACAGGGAACAACTGGGCAGGGTCCATTGGAGGGCTACCAAGATGATGAGGGGACTGGAGCATCTCCCTTATGAGGAACAGCTGAGAGAGCTGGGCCTGTGTAGCCAGGAGAAGACTGAGAGGGGATCTTACCAGTGCATACAAATATCTTAAGGGCGGATGTCAAGAGGATGGAGTCAGAATCTTTTCAGTGGTGCCCAGCGGCAGGACAAGGGGCAACAGGCACAAACTGCAACATGGGAAGTTCCATCTGAATATGAGGAAAAAGATCTTTACCTTGAGGCTGCCGGATCACTGGAACAGGCTGCCCAGAGAGGCTGTGGAGCTTCCTTCTCTGGAGACTTTCAAAACCCACCCGGATGTGATTCTGTGCAACCTGCTCTAAGAGACCCTGCTCTAGCAGGGGGTTGGACTGGCTCATCTCCAGAGGTGCCTTCTAACCCCGACCGTTCTGTGATTCTGTGAGACTTTATGGAGGATTAAGTTAGAAAAGAGGAGTTAAAAGTTTATTCCCTGTGCAAGTAGAAGAGCATGAGGAAATGTCTGCAAATCAAATCGGAACACAGAGAATCCACATTCTGGAGTTTGGTTTACATGGTTGTAGAAAAATCGCTGATTTCAGTTTGTAAGATTGTCCTGAAATATAGTGGCTGTTTGTGTCTTCTTCTAATATTTTGTTGAAGCTTTGCTTTAACTTTTATGGCCAGTAGCAAAAAGAGTCCTTGTGTCAGAAAATAAATTTGATCTTCTTTCTTTTTAGATACTCTTCTACTTTAGCAATTTTGTACTGCAGCTGAATGTAGAAAGTCTCAGAAACTGCAGATTCTTTCATTTCACTGTTTGAAAAGATATGTCAAATTCATTGGCAAGAATAAGAATTATACAGAGAACACTTCTTTGCTTTCCATTTACTTTTTCAGATTGATGCCTTTCCACTCTGCTGTGTCTCAGGTCACTTTAAAAATGGCCTTAATATTTGTAGCAAAGGATAGAAAACATCAGTTTTTCCCTGATAAAAGGAATTAATATGTGGACTCTATGATACATAAAATAAAGTTTCTTTAAAAATAGCTTAATGCACCTTTTTTTCCAGCAACCAATATGTTTGTTTTCCTACCCCTTCTTCCAAACATAATTTTAACATGCTTATGATTAAATCTTCAAGGGGTGGGAAATAACCACTCAGTAACCTTCCTTCATTGGTGTTCAATAGTGAATACAGCTTAGAAAATAAAATGGTATTTGGGGGTTACATCAGTCCTTTTAAACATTTGCAGTGGAGAAGGAACAGGTTGGAACATATATGGCCTAAATTATGTCACAGACCACTGCTACTTTTATTGGGTTTCTTTTTTTTGGGTTTGTTTTTTTTTTATATAGCAATTTTTTAGAGGCACTGGTCAAGCTCTGTTCTAGACAGGACTTAACTGTGCAGCTGCTTGGAATTTCCCACCAAAATTTTTCTGATTAAGAAGAACATTCTCAACAATATTAATGTCACAAAAAGAAGTAGCTTCCCAGATAAAATACTCCTGATTTTCTGAACATGTGAAAATAGATTTGTATTTTTCTTGGGCTTTTTTCAGTCATGCACTGAAAGATTCAAGGCGGCAACTGAAATACTACAATTCAAAATGGTGCCACTGAACATCAAAGGAACTGTCCTTTACGTGTCTTGAGGTCTTATTCTCATGTGTGAGTATGTTGCCATTCAAGTTGTTTCTCTGCAGCCCAACTGATTTTACTGTTGTCTTGCTGGTTACCCACAAGCTGACGGGATTTCCCAGTTTAGAGGTGGTAGAATTGGTACTGGATGTGTCAGAGCTACTGTACATGTGCACAGCAGCTAATTTGCACATTGCGCAATAACCCTAGCATGGCCTGGACCCATCACACCTGCTGTGCGTGCACCACAGATCTGTGGGTATGTGTTAATCATTACCAGAAGTAGCCAAGTCTATTTTTCTATGGAAATTTTCAAAAGAAATGGGGAAAATTAATTTGTTTTCAGAATAACTTTAATGAAGAAAACAATGAATCAACTTAATTTCTGACCTAGGCTGGTGCACACTTTTTCAAAAGGATCCTTTCCTATGATATTCCGGAGTATAAGAATAACATTTTGAATGAGTGCATTAACATTTGTGCAGTACAAACCAGTTCTAGTCATAGTGTACAAGTCTCAGTACTTGTCAGTAGTATCATAGCTACATTGTGAGGAAAAACCTTTGGACGATAAAGTCCTTGAACTAGAACTAAGTTCAAAGTGCAGATTTCACATCCAAATTTCACTCCTGGTAGAGTATGCAGGACCTCTGGTTGATTAGTTTTGTTAGAAATAGGAGCCAGGTGCAATACCTTTCTGTTTGTACTTCAGATGACATTAATGCAGCAACAGGAGTGACCGAATTTCTCAGTGCAGACAAGTCCCCAAGTTATACATTTTTTTAATGGGATACTTTCATTAGTGCTTTAGCTGATATTACTCATAAACCAACCCTTGCACTACCAGGTTTAATCATTGTCTCGAGGCAGAAGCTTATTAGTGCAAGGTCATTCTATGCTTTTTTATTTCATGTTTTCCCTTAGAGAAAGTGAGCGATGTCTCCAGAAAAATCACCTACCTCCTGCCTGGCATATCACCATCCACAGACTTGCTGCCAGCATAGATGTGATGCCTCTTGGACAAACTTCATGTTGCACCAAAACAGAGAGTTTACAGTAGAAGACAGATAATAAGATCAAGTCCTGAAACTTGTATGTGGGCTTATGTAAGCTGTTTAAAGAAATATGATAAAACTTCTATTTTAAAAAGTGAACTGTTTTCCTTGAAAATATTAGATCTCTCATTGTGAATTAAGTGCTTTTGAAATGCTGGATTGATAACTCTGGAGATCAAAGTCTTACACCTGGCTAAGCTACTTACATGTCCCCGTGGCCTTGGAGCACCCCACAGTCTAGCCCTCAGGGGTGGGGAAGTGTTCTGATTCCTTTGCTGCTGTTAAAGGAATTGAGGTGCAAAAAGACAAAGCGATATATTTAAGCTCACATTAGAAGTCTGTGCTGAAGTAGGGATTTCAGACCAGGCATCTGATCTCCTTAGGTAGCAATCCAAATGGGAACTGTCACCTCTCTCCTACAGAAAAAGCAATGACAGCCAGAAAGCCTCTGATCAAAAAGCACAGGAGTTTTCCCTGTTCAATCAAGTCCCTGGCCCTTCAGGAGAAAAACAATGAAAAAACAGAATGAAGAGGGAATAGTTAGAGGTGGCTGACACCAGTGTGTTAGCAACTGGACTGTGGTCTAAGCAGCTTGTTATAGAATAGTAAATAATGAAACTTGGCTTAATTTTTTTGTTATTCTTTGCCATGTAGTCTTTGCCAAACTATTACTTGTTTTAGAGTGTATTTCTAATAGAATTTGAAATAGCTTGAAAATTAGGAGAAAATTTCTGCTGCATCACTGTTCTCACAGATTATGATGGGAATGGTTTAGAGCAAAATACGCCAATTGAATAGAAACATTATTCCTCCTGGAATTACCATTTTCCCTTTTCCTCCTGCCTCCCTCTCCAGGCTCCTCAGCAACACATAGATGGGGTTTCTGGGCTTCTTCCCTCTTTGGTGACTTACTGGACAAGGAATTGAGAAGCCAAGATTTCCCAGATGTCTATGTTCAATGCTTCCTCTTTTTTAACTCCTGTAGAATCATGCAGAATATACTAGGAGGAATCCAGATTCAGAATCTGTGTGACAAATCAAAGATTTCTGCACAATACAAATTGTAGTTCTTTGATCTGAAGTACTGATACTGCTTTGTTCTTTTACATCAGTAGGAAATTCAGCCCATTTTCCCCTATTCTGTGCATACTCCTTAACCCCCCCAATAATAACTAATATTTTAAAAATCAAGCATAATTAATCTATCATATTTATAGCCATGTAAATTAAAGAGGTCTCAACTAATAATGTGAATCACATAATTTAAAATAAATAAATAAAAGTCGTATAGGCAGAAAAGCAGCCAACCATATGGTTTCACCATATGCTGAAGCATACTTACTGTCCCTTATATCCTGTATTCCCTGTGAAAACTATGTATACATATTCACTGATAAAAAAAAAAAAACAAAACCCAAAAAACCCTACTTGAAAGAACTTCAAAGCTACAAGATCAAGTGCTCTGTATTTGGACTCTGTGAAAATTCATGCAGTCATAATTTGTCTAATAGATGGATATTGCAAAGATATGTTTTTTATGGGCTTGATCACAACAGTTTTTGCCTGGAAGCTCTCCCTCATTCACTGGAGGTGATGTATGGTTGTCACTGAATGAGTATGAATATTCACATGAAGGCATTGATCCATATCCTAAAGACAGGTGTCACACACCAGCTCCTCTTTTATTCAATGGGGAGGTAGTTCTGGATTGCTTAGTGTCTGTACCTGATACCCTTTAGATGAGTTGAGGGCTATGTGTATTTCCAAGAGATACATCAGTTACTATCATGGCTTTAAGGTCTGGACTCAACTTTTGCTGCATTATTGATGGAAAGGAAACAGAGGTACCAAGCAGTGTTCACCTACCAGTAGGATTCACTGAAAAAATTCAAAACATTATTTCATTGAAAAACAGATTTTTATTGAAAATATTAATCACATTTCTTTTCACTGTAGTGAAAAATATTCTTTCAATTCAATTTTCCACTAGGAAGCCTTGAAGTAAGCTTTTCATCCCAGCTGTGGTAAAAGTTCTCTGCCTTTGCACAACTACCATATAGTTTTTAGGATGAACCACTGTATGCTGACCTCTTCAGCTAGAGGGGATCTTCATAATGCACTGCATTATTTTTTGTCTATACTTAAATAATCTGGGTTGTCCTTTGTTTTGAGACTTTTTCCCATTCTGAGAGAAAAATATGTTCTGGAATAGCAAAATACTGTAGAGGATGGTAAATCCATTTTCAATTAGCTCTGTTTAGAAGGGTGTCCGTAAGGCCCCATAGGAATCTTAGTCTTCTGAAGGATTTTGTTTGACTATTTTGTTAGACTACTCTGGAGTCCCTGCCAGGTTATATATAGTAGCAGTCTTGATACTGGCAGCACAAAAGTCAGTGCAAGCTCTTTGCTGGAGCCCACCCAACCACAGGGTGCTGCCGCTGGTACTGAAGCTTTGGCATGTCTGCTGCAGTGGTCGGTGCTCTGAGTGGCGTGGCTGAGGCCAGTAGATGGGCTGAGTCCCTAACCCAGCAAAAGCTGCGAGCTGCCACCTCTCCTGGAGGCAAAAGCTTGGGAGGTCACCAAACTTTACCCTCCCTTGTGATCTCAATGCTGGTAATGACTGCAGTCCACGTATGTTTTATTTCTATAACCTTTCCATCAGAGAAGTGATCCTGATCCTCTATTTCTCATACATTTACCTGTTTCCTTATCATAATTCACTGAGGCAGGGCTCAGAAAGTCTGTGTGGGTCAGTTAAAAAGTAGATACTGCTCATCATTGAAAAAAATGAAAAGAGTGGGAAGGAGCAGAAATTTGTTGCGTCTTAAAATAAACATAATGGAATTGGAATTTGAACAGATGAATTATGTTTTTATGTTCTTATCTTCTGTGTATCCATAACATTCCCAGGAGGCTTCACATCAACATTTTGAAATCTTTTTGATAAATACATTCACTTTCTTATAAAAATTGACTTGTGTTTGGATTTTTCATCTTATACTCCAATTAGCATTTGAACCCAAAGCTTTAAGCACATGATACAGTGATGTCTTGAGTGCATATATTTAATGTAAATGTTTCAGATCATTACTACCACAGCTACCAAGTGCTGTTTTATTTCTGGGGAGTTTCAGAGCTGATTATACCTTGAAAATGTATTTTTTCTATAATCTATTTTCTAACTCCCATTTATGTCTTTTTAGAAGTATAGAAAACAATTAAGATTATGTCAGTGCTAAAGATACCAAAGTCTTAGGTTGAAACCTAAAGTGGGACCTATCTTTCAAAGAGGAACAGGTCAAAGGAGTTAATGGCTAATGTGTGACTTAGAGCTAATTTCAATGAAAGAATATGGAGTGATGCTGCTATTATTTCCTGATTTTTTTCACGTTCTCCTTTTTTCTGATCTTGCCTTATGGAGAACATAAACATTTTTTATTAGGAAGACAAACGGAAAAGAAAATAAACCAAGAGGTGACATCTCCAAACTGGTAACTGTACGTGATATAAACATATACATATATAGCAGTGACTTCTTCAAAAAAGGACAACCCACATGCAGAATACTCAGTATTCTAAACACAAAGTTGTAGGATATTTTCTTATTTGTCCCTACTATACTAAATAAAATGGCTGCTACCGTTTCTGCCTCTAGCAATGTCAAGAATATAGTGAACTTAAAAGACGGACATTGTTCAAAGCAGATGAGATCAGGCCCCTGTGTAACAGACAGAAAATCTGGAAGTTTGTCATGTCCCTTCAGACAGAAGTTGGCCACAATGAGAGACAATGTAGTCAATTTTGGGCTCTGGTGTAGCTCTCTTTGTGCTGGCTCAGCTGCTGGAAAGGAGCCACGGGGTTAGATTGATCACCCCGTGTGGAATACACCTCACAAGAAGGATGTAGCATATGTTTGGCATGATGACCCCACACTATTCCCTTGATTGGGACAGAGGGAGAAGGCATAGCACTCCACTATTCTGGCTGATCGCAAGCCATTCAAAGCCACAGTAAATTAGAGAAGCCTTTCTGAGGTGTATTAATTTATACCAGAATGGGGAAAGACATAGACCTAGCATCCAGGAGGTATAAAAAATTATTTTTTCTGCTCCCTCTTCCTTAATCCTAGGCTGCCTTTTGTGACAATTGAAAGCACTACAGGAGTCACAATGGCTAAGCCATTTTATTGGTATGAGACTCTGCAAGATGAGGAAAATCATGACTGTCCAGTTAGGTTCAGAGGACAGCAGACTTCAACTGTATTATGCTTTCAAACTCCCTGTGAAGCTACAGATGATTTCCTCTGACTGAGCAGTCCCCTCTGTGAAAAGGACAGAACTACCTGCTTGAGATCTTTGGTTGAAAAGCACATATGTCAGTCGTACATTGCTGTTTCCTTCTGTCACTCACTACCCAAGATTTGCTTTGCATGTAGAATTCAAGCAGCTCCTTGTTTTGCAAAGGACATGGCTGAGAGGAAGGAGTTAGCAATGGATTAGGATTTAGGAGAACTTTGCTTTGCCACAGGCTTGCTGTGGGACTTCCAGATTGTTATCTCTTTGTGTTTCAGTTCCCCATATGTAAACTAAAGATAATAATCCTCCTCTTGGCTTGATATTTGTCCTATTTATTTAGTTTATAAACTTCCTGGGGGCAGTGATCATCTTTAGTATGTATAACACCTACCGGAGAGAAGCTCAGATAGCATTTAGGGCCTCTGTGTACTGCTGTAAAATATCTATTAAATAATTATGTTATGTCAGGCATTGCCAAATGGTCTTGTCTCCTCAGACTTCTAAAGAATTTTTCTTAATGTACAAAAAAAGATTCAGTCTCAGACATCTGCAAGGATTTTGCTTTTGTGTGGAAGGCAGTATGTGCAACTGTGGAAAGAGACCTCACTGGAAGCTCTACAGTCAGCTTTGTTCTTGACTAGAATGGATTCTTAAGGCTGAATTGCTTCTGGAGGATTGTTGAGCGTTGGGGAGCGGGGGGAGTAGGGGGAGGGGGTGGTGCAGGGGATAGGTGTTTCTGATCCTATTAAAATGAAACTCGTAGGTAAACAAATGAGTACATAATTATTGTCCTGCATGCTCTTCAGTCATTTTGTTGCCGAATTAGTGCATGTGTAAAACACCCAGATACTCCCAACAGATGTTTATTCCTCTGAGAAGCTAGTCTGCAAAATCTCTGGACTTCTGATTCTACTCAAAAAATTTGACCCATAATGGGATCAGAAGAAAGGCAGTACATTTGGTTTGCTGCCTCTGTGCAACTGCATTTAAATGTATGAGACCTACATTCTCTCTTGGCAAAGACAAGATAGGTCATTGAGATCTGCCAGGGATTATCAATAATGTTTTTTCCAAACATATACCCAAATTCTGGGTAAATATTTCTTGAACAAGTATTTTTTAGCATTGGATAGCTCAGGACTGTGAAGGTCTTTTCTGTGTCTTGTAGTATCCTACAAAAGCAGTAAAGTGAGGAAAAAAGCGAAATTTAGATACTCTCAAAAGATTTTCAAGCCTTCTGATGAATTTTGAGCTTTTAACAAAATTAGCAAGTAGGCACATTTCTTTGGGTTTATGTTTTAGGTGAAATCATCACCCAACTCCATTGCTGAGCTCTCTACAAGACTAATGCTACCAAACTTTATTTCAGTTGTGATCTCTGCCAGATGGAACTAGAGGAGTTGGTAAGTGTGAGTGTTACTCTGGCACAAGAAATTGACTGAGAATCGGGCCCAGGGTAACTGTAGTGCTTTTACTTACTTAGTATTTTTGTCTTCGAAACAAAAATACCCAGATAGATTTAGAGAAAATTTTGACTGTTGTCATCAAAGATAAAAAGGGGGGAAATGATTATGTGAGGATGACAGAAACTGGACTGAAGAAGATGGTCAGCATTCAGATCTTCCATTTTTTTCCCAGTTTTCTCCTTCCTCCCCTCCCCAGCAGGAAATTTGCCCTATTCCTTAAAATAAAGCTTTTGGGGCTTTTTTCTTCCTTTCTTTTTGGTGGTAGCAATAAGACAACTCCAATGAAAGTGGTTGTCATGAAATAATCACACCTCTGGGGGATTATAGGCATCTGGCTATGATTCATAAAATCCCTCAGGACTGATTCCCCCTTTCCCTCCTCCTTAAGATAACCACACCTCCTGCTGTCTTTTATGACTTGAAAAATACAGGTTTTGTGATTGTAATGTACAGATATTATTTACGTTCAGTTACTTTGTTTCATTGCATTTTGCATTTAACAAAAAAACAACCAAAGGGGTTTTACTCTCATTCTTGAAGGATTTCTCACTGCCAAGAACAAACAAGTGGCTGATGACTTCCTCAAAATATTTCCTGAGCAACCGTCCCAGGCTGCACTTCCTTCACCAGCATGAATTAATGAGGCATACTGGTCCCTTTCCCCTTCCCTTCCCTTCCCTTCCCTTCCCTTCCCTTCCCTTCCCTTCCCTTCCCTTCCCTTCCCTTCCCTTCCCTTCCCTTCCCTTCCCTTCCCTTCCCTTCCCTTCCCTTCCCTTCCCTTCCCTTCCCTTCCCTTCCCTTCCCTTCCCTTCCCTTCCCTTCCCTTCCCTTCCCTCGCATTTTGCCACACAGTAACATTATTGACAACATCATGAGCAGTTCCTTTTTTGATACATCCTGTGCCACATCTTAACACTTAAATTGCTTGAGTTATCCTAAATACACTTCTAAACTTGCCAATAAGCTCTAGAATATCTGTTGCCAACTGTGCATATACACAAAATCCTGCAATAATTTGAACAGCATCATATTCTGCTCATACTTTCTCCCCGTTTCTATTAATTGAGAGCCAGAAATTAAAAATGACTGCTTTCTTCCAGTTTGTATGTGTGTGTGGATTTTAGGACTCATTATAACAAAAGATAGGGACACTTCAAAACAGGAAAAGTAGCAGAATCTGCAGTAGAAACTGCTGAAGACTTGGATGGTTTTATTTACACATATTTTACTCTAAATTTAACTCTGGATCTTGACATTTAGGTTTATGAAAGCGATAACATCTCTAGAAAGATTTTACTGAAACACAAGGCACATTCACTGTTTTCTTAGGCATTCCTGCTTCTGCATGAATTTAGTTCTTTTTAATGCTTTCAGTTAAAAATAAGAAATGTTTTGCCAGAAAACTAGTCAATCATGTAAAAATTAATTAAAATCATACAAATTTAACTTGAAACAAATAAGAAATAAAGGACAAGGGAGAGATTCAAAACATGGAATTAGTATAATGCATTTAGTACTGTAAATGCTTTGCTGCTTCTGAAATTCCTTAACAAGGTGAGTGAAACTATTCTAAGAACACTATTACCAAGAGACACCTTTGAACTGATCTATCCTGAAGAATAACCCCCAGAAAGGTAAGGTGAGGAGGAAGGGAAGGGAAAAAAAAAGCCAGCAAAGCACACACACCCCCCGCCCCCCCCGCAACTTTCATATGTTTGTTGGCCACACAGCACAGCTCCGACTTCTGAACATTTTTCACCAATTATTTTTGTAAAGTATTGATCGCAATTTAATTTTGCAGTCCCAACATGAGAGGCGCTTCATGCTGAAATGTCTCACAGGAGATTGTAATCAGGGTCTAGCCTGAAGGTGAAGCACTAGTACATAGGTTTTACTCTATTCCTCCACTCTTCATCAGTTCTGGGATTGGAGCAGAGGGCATTCTCAGGCAGATTAATTTTTGACGATGGGATCGATGGAAGATGTTTTTTCCTCCTGACATTGAGTCATCTAATTTGCTGTTTATCTTTGGCTTATTGAGTTTCGAGCATTGTTAAATCATACCTTTCAGCTGTTTAATTTCAGATGTGAATTTTGCATTCCCCTCTTGTACTTTGGCATAACTCTTTTACCTAAAATGAGCAGGGTGATGGGCCTTTTTTGACACCAGGTTACTGCTTTCGAGTCTGTTAAGTACTCCAAGGTAATGTTATAGTACTTTCTAGCCTTTTTTCTTTGCTTGTGGCCATAGATCAGATCATCTCTAGGGAAATCATTACTTGCCATCATTATTATCCCTAGCACCTTCATCTATTCTCCCTTGTTTCCTGACTCCATTTCTTGATGAAGTGCCTACTTGTGAGGACACCTTTAACTCAGGTCTTATAATTAACCCCTTCATTGCTCAGGCTGGTTCATTTTTTGTTCCTGTCCTCAATAAGTCATGATCTATGAGTGTAGCTTTTGGAGGAGCTCATATTAACAGCACTCTGGACTTGTCTGTAAAGCTCTTGGGGAGGCTGGTGTTTTTTTCCCCTTGTTTTTGTCTTAGTAGCAAAGTGAACATTTTGCCAAATATATTGATAATGATAAATAAAAGGCTTTCACTCAAATGAAAATTGGCTTTACTTAAACCTTGCTAAAGGGTTATACATTATTGCTTTACATGTCATGGGGGATTCTCTAACCTTGGCCCAACTCTGGACAGCCTATGAAATATTCTTGCAGTTAATAATTTTTACTGACTCAACATACATGCATATAACTATAAATATTTGTATATTGTGCTGACCAGTAAAAGGTGGCTAGAAGCAATAAGTTATCTTTTCATGGGAAGTTGCTAAACTATTATACATCACACTGACTTCAAACAGCCAGCCCATTTGTAATAATCAGAAGTATTTTCATCTTGCATTGCCATTAGCTTAGACTCAAGGCCAGGAAGGGTTAGCTTACATATAGTGTGCTATATGATGAATCAGAGAGACATTATAAGGAGCCTATTGCTCCTGTTCAGAAGCTCAGTGCGACTGCTGCTTTCATTCCTATCAAGTATGCACAGAGTGTCTATCGTAGTCATATAGCTCCTATGAATTCCATAGGCAGCAAATGGTTGAGTCATGCCAGTTATTTCTGCCCAAATCACCCAGGATATGACAGAATATTTCAGCTTGCAGCATGCCCACTGGGTTATGCTAAAGCCACACAGCACCACAACCCTCTCAAGATGTAAATATATTGTAAGGGTATATGGGTGCTCTCTCAGTGATGGTTGTTGCAATTCAGAGCTCCTCCATGGCAGTCTCAGCTCCTAAAGAAATGTACCGGCTGTCATGTTATGCCTGATTTTGCTCACAGCCCTGATAATCTAGCCCACCACTGACTTGGAGGAAAAGAGAGTTTAACTCCTAGTTATGCCATTGATCTCCTGTTGCCTCACCAGTTCTTTTGCCTGTGAAAAAGGAAGGGTCATAGTACTCAGCATCTCCATCTGGCCTTTTGATCCATCCCTTTGATCCATTCTCGTCCTGTTGTCCTTGGTAGCAGTGCTCCACCAAAGCGGCAGCAAGAGTCGATCTCTGGCAGACAGAGGAGTGTACCTGCCCCTCAGCAGACAGCCCAGCCATCAGCGACCAAACGGAGTCATGATGGTTGTGTCATGGACAAAGACCACACAGGCACTATTGGTATGTATTTGCATGCATAACAGCATGTATATGTATACATAAAGAAATATATACACACACACACATACATATTATACATATTCATAATGATCTCTATACCTTAAATAATATCTGTCCTGTTTGTTTTAGCTGTTTCCTTCTGCCCATTTTAATTCTTATCCCTTCCAAAAGATTTTGTCTTTTGGGCAGAAGACTACCCATTTCACCTCTGAAAGGTGAAAACCTCTACTCACAATGCTTGAAGATTGAGCAGGACATATTTCAGCCAATTTCTGTGAGAACAGTTTTCAATATACTTTCATTTTTTACAACTAACTGACATCTCCATAGTTCAAGGCTCTTCAAAATCTAAGACAAGATGTTGACTTAGGTGTGGTGTTTTCCTTATAATAACAATGAAATGGTGATGAAAACTAAAAATGCTAATTTAATTGATAAAAAGGTAAATTGAAAATCTCATAAATATAATATTAAACTTCATTGAAATGCTATTTTTATGTTGAAAAATAAAGTATTAGTTTGTACAGGATCTTTTAATATATTAACATTTTGTGACTCTTAAAAAAGGGCTATGTGTACACAAGTATAAAATTCTGTGTAGAGGAACTTTTAGAGGTCTAGACAAGCCTTAAGGTGAGGCATGTTTTCTGTCACTTTTGAGTGCCTGCATTATTCCCATGTTTTAAAGTGGTTCATCCCAACTCTTTTGCAAAGCATCTGTCCTTTGGGCCTGGCTGTATGTACAGCTTCTCTAATGCCACCTTCCCCAGCTGCTCATGCCAGCAGCAGTCCCTTCCTGGCAGGGGAGTGAAGGTAGCTGTAATTACTGGCTGCAGGTGTAAATGCTTGCTCCCTTGCCCTGAGGGAACTGAACCATAGCCATGATTAAAGGTAGTTAGCAATCCCTAATGACTACAAACATGCGGAGCTGATAATTACAACTACTTTTCATTCCACCACCCATGAGGACTGACCTACTGCCAGCAATAAACTTTCTTAAGTTTTATCCCTTTCTTTTATTTTCAGAATTCAGTTTTATAATTATTTCAAATGTTTTTTTGTTAACATTCTTCTAATCTTTCTTGACCTTCTTTTGATTTGTGACTGACAGTATAAGACAGACTGCTGTAAAGGATCTGATAGCAGCTGGAAAGGGGAAAATACTGGGGACAGAGGAAACCTGACCCACTATGGTGACTCTCTATGTTCCAGTTTGTGCCCGTCACGTCAATTTGTATATTACTCTGATGTTATCAAACCCATAAAACTCTAGCTAATGTTACTTTTCAAATATCAAAGTCAGTTGTGAGTTTATATACCCTGCTGCTTGATGGCCTAAATGAACATATTCGTGGTATCCACAGTAAGACTTGGTTATTTGATTATAAAGCAAATTAGGATGTTCCTATTATTAGGCTCTGAGACTGCCTCCTCCAAAAAAGAAAGACATGCAAGTTCCAAAAAATGCTTATCTATTAATCAATTACATTCAATACTATCCACTTTGAAGATATGGGTAAAGGGCAGGGTAGTTGCAGCAGCAGGATTTTCATTCTGCAATAGAAAGACTCCCCTTCCCAAATCTGCAGCAAATCTCTGGCACTATAACCATTACTTATTTTCCCAGAGGACACATCTGTTCAGAGAGTCTACTGTCACCTATGTAATCCCCATTTATGACTGTTGCCACAGAACTGGCCGTTTTTAAAACTCATTGAAGTCTTTTCTCTGCCTTCACAAAAAGGTAAAGGCTAATTAAGGAAATGCAAACAGGAGCTTCTTCTGAGCCTTCAGTAGCAACATAACAGATTGTAACATGAGGAACTGAAGAAGTGAACATGCACTTAGTCCCTCTGGCAAAGGAAAAACAAACTGAAAAACATTATGATCTTTTTGGCATTTAAAAAATATCCTTTCTTCCTTTCTATATTGTAACATATAAACTCCAAAATCAATAATGCAGAGCCACGGTTTAAAAAAAAACACAACACAAACAGTACTACAAGATGCTCCAGTCAAAATATCTCTTAACTGGCTCCAGAGGGGCAGAGTCATCCCTTTGTCCTCTTCAGCTGGAGCAATTCTGACCGAGAGGTGAGATATCATATATGGTAGTGGAGCAAAGCTGGAAAAAAAGGAGTGGAAAGGGGATTTCAAGGTTGAAATGTCTGCACAGCAGACTCCTTCGAGGCAGGCATAGAACGATCAGTCAGGAACTTTTGCACGACTCCTATTTTTGACAAAGTAGAACTGATTTCAATATTGGATTAAAGATTTGTTCTTCAAAGAACTATTGTATATGATCCCACTGTTGGGGAATTTATTTCTTTAACAATAAATTGTGCGATAATTCTGTATATTTAAGGACAATTCTGTACAACCTGACCCTCTGAGAAGTAGGACCTTTACCACGGTCTGTGTTAAGGGATTCCTATGAATTAGGTTTTCATGTGTATTGACTTATGTGATTTAGGGGAAACCATTTCACCTCCTTGAAGATGATGATTCCTCCCTCACCTTTCTTCCCTGTTCCATCTTCATTTAACTCTTTGTGCCTGGAACTTTTTTACTGGTGGCTGAATAATACAAAGACCCAGTTTTGTGTTGGTCCTCTGCATATGTAAATCCTATTGCTACTAGTAAATATAGAAATATTAAAGTCTGGGGAAAAAAACACACCAACACACACTCCTTTAGCTAATTTAGCTGCAGCTTATTTTGGTGGTAATTTGGACAATCCAAGACTTTGTTTTTCTGTCTGGAAATAAATACAGGACTGGACTGCACAGTCTGAGATTTTAAATGTGAAAATTATAACCATTAAATCTGTGATTTGAAAATGTGTCAGCAGAAAGTAGAGAATGATATGGATACATTCTGAGGGTTACTGGCTTAGGGCCACTTGAGACAAGGCAATACATGCGGCACAATGTTGCAAGGAGCAACTGCAGGTGCAAATATGCCTGGGGCTTGTCTAACTTCAAAATAAAAAGTTTGATGGCACTAAGAGCTGCTGGCATTGCCTAAGTATTTTCACTGTGTGCTGACAGAACTGTGGGCTTCCTTGGAAGAGACATCAGGCAGGGTGATAAAGGAGAGAAGGAAGTAGCACTGCAAACCTGCATTTTCAGGAGAAAGGGTCCAAATGAATATCCAGGAGTCAAAAATGAAACAATTACAAGTCTCTGAGTTTGCACCAGTAACAAAAACCTGTTTCCCAGCATTTTCAGTTCTTGTGAATGAAATTGTGAGATGATGACAAGCCTGTCAAAACCCCATCTGAAATCCCTTGAGGTATATAAGTGGTATCTGACAGATGAGCAAGGCTGGACCTAGTACAGCATTTTACCCCTTTCTGCCCAGCAGCCTGCCCTTGTCTCTGACTCGTGTTACCACAGCAGCCAAATATCATAGCAGCCAGGTATGTGCCTGCACATACCTGCCACCTTCACTGATGGCTTAAGCTAGTGGTCTGTATGTGGTGTCCTGGGGATAGAGGACTGCAGAATAAAGGCAGAGGAGTTTGCTAGGGACAGAAAAAAATATTGAACTGCTACAGAGAAGTCTGACAGAGGTTGGTTTCGAAAGTCCTTATTTTCACTGACTTGCTTGGTTAAAGGGTAAGATGCTCTAAGATGGCTAGAAGTCAGATTTCCTATTTTTGCATTAATCTGATTGTGCTCAGTTTGTGTGCGTGAGTTCTTGCTGGGTTGCTTTGCTGCTTGTCGAAATAGATTATTTTGCTGTTCACAGATGTGTGTGGATTAGTAGTACCTAATATGCTGACATCTAATTGGAGAGAGAAAGATGTGCATACAGGAGAGAAGCCTCAAGGAAGACCATTTTTCAGTGTCTTTAAGAGAGATCAAGGGGCATGATAATTTATCAGAGTAAGTTTTCAACTCTAAAAATCTACATTCGAATCTTGGCTAAGATGTTGAGTGAGAGTCATTTTGCCATGGCTTGAGCTGGCTTCCAATCAAGTTATTCAGACCTTCTGTAACACACTGTATGCTTTGACTAGCTAAAAAGATTAGCCAGGGCTGTGGCAAACAATTGATGTAGAATGGCAGAGGGGTGCCTTCTTCTGTCTGTAACTCTTCCCAGAGGTAAAATCCTGTCTCTGCTGCTCTCACCAGCAGCACTTCTTTTGATTTTAGTGAAAATGAATCAGATTTATATGGGCTTTGTGTATGATCAGAGATGTGTCCAAATCAAGTTTCTGTAACTGATTTTTGGTCTGTCTGAATTAGTTAACTAATTATGAACAATAACAAAAGAAAGAACAAATGTCATAGTTCAGATTTTCCAGCTTGGGGCTGGGGTGAGAATAAGGTGTGGGTATGGGAAGAAAAATGGAATTTAAACAGGCTTCATTTTTTCAGGGAGATAAGTTGCTTCTATGAGCAACGCTGCATAGTGGGCAATACTGTTCTAACAGAACTAAATCTCTTTTGGAAAGGTAGAGTGGGTGAGAGAGCAGGTGGAAGAAAGATCTGCTATACCAGCTACTCTCGTGTACTCCAACACAATCAAAACACATTTGTTTTCCAGTGCTCTTTGTCCATGGTAGATTGGACACAGAGGACCCACCAAGGATGTGGCACGGGCTCAGTTTTGTTTGCTTGGGCTTTTTTTGCTAGGGACCATAAGGAAACAAAGCTGTAGCAGGTCTGAAGGAACCAACTTTTTAAATTACAGCTGCAACATTTTATTCTTCTGTGAATTTAGCCTCAAGGATCTTATTCACTCTCTCTTCCAGGTCTTTCAGATCACATCTCATCTGCTTCTGCTTTGTGTAATCAACCAATTAATAATGGCTAGAGAAGCAGGCAGAGATAATTGGCATACACTTTCTAGAAGAATAATTGTGAATGTGAAAATAAATTGTATAAATTGTAATTGTTTTCCTTGCCTCTCATTCTTTTGCACTATATTAATCTTTGTAGTACCTCAGGGAAGAACATAATAGAAGATGTCCATTCTGGGTCAGACCAAAGTTCTCATCTAGCCAAATGTCTGTCTTTGACAGAGACTGTTAAAAGGTGGTTTGGAACTGTGATAAGAAAAAGTCAAGATGAACAATGTTTTCCCCAGTACTTCTCTAGCATCCAGCAATTAATGTATTTAGACAATTCCTGAGCTAGAATTTGTAGATAGAGCTCTTCTCCTGCTTAGGTATTTTATATGCTTAACTGATGCTGTTGCAAATCCCACAATTGCTACCCTCATGGATCCTGTGAGGTAGAAAAGTGGTATATTATCTCCACATTATGGATTTTGAACTGAGGAGCAGAAAGACTTGAAATGCCACCATCTAAAAATAGATTAGAGCTGTTACAGTTCATTAGCACAATAAAAACTTTGGAACAAATTGATACCCAGCCTGTCCTTAAAAATTCAACCTCTCTATAAACTTCCTATTACAATACTACACGATGAGACAAGGGTGACTGCAACCCTGAAATTTTATGATAGTTCTGTGTTGCTTCATTTTCCCAGTAAATGCCAGCAATATGATCCTATATAGTATGATTTCAATTACAGAGAGTTGCTTCCAGATGACTTTCAGACTCCAAAATTAGGCACCCTCAATTGAAGAAGGCAAAGTATATTGACATGTGGGATGTTCATCAGAAATTTTCATTGTTTAAAGGGATTTTCCTGTTGTTGGAAGTGTCAATAGCTCATGACACTAAGACATCATCCTACTACAATAAGTCACTTGTAGTTTAGAAGGACATTGGACAGATAGGAGAATATATGCCAGGGGCCTAAGCTGATAGTAGGCAATATGAAAGAGGTCTCTTTTATCACTTGGACTTCATTGTCTTGGCACAGTCCTGCTACTCTGTGGAAAGTTTTCAATGCTCCGTCCTGCTTGGTTAACTTGTGGCCCTCTCTATCACTAGTATTTTAGCATCTCAAAATCACTGATGTGTTTATCTTCATACCACTTCCAAAATGTAGTGAGGGCCTGAGCATTATTTTCTAAATGGACAGAAAGATACAAGTCCACGGTGGTGGATCCAGGTGTACGCTGCTATTACTACAACGTCTAACCTTCAGGTGCTTGGCTCCAAGATAATGGTGTGCCCTTAGTGAGTAGATGGTACTAAGCTTGACTTTGAAGAGAGACCTGTGTCTTGCATCCTTGCTCATTTCACTTACATCCCTCCCTCCACTTGAGCTTTATAGCTCAGGAACCATACCTCCAGGTAGATCTTCCAGCTGGCCATACAAAACACAGCAACAGTTTAGTTTTTTTCAGGTTGTTTTTTTTTTTGTTTTTTTGGGTTTGGTTTTTTTTTTTTGAGGACTTTGAAGGGAAGAGAGTGAAAAGGTCTATTATAATGTTCCCAAGTTAAACTGGGATGAGAAGACAACGCAGAAACTTTCCTTACTGCTAGTCTTGGTCATATTTTATCACTTACATGATGATTGAGAGACTCTAGGAACAAACATGAGGCTGTCATTCTAAATTAAAGACACTTGTTAGTCATTTATCTTGCTTTGGGTTTTTTTTTATTTTATTTATTTTTATTTTTATTAATATGCACTAATTGTCACAAGGCTACTGTACTCCAGAAAGGCATTTTGTACAGTAAGTACTGAAATGTTTTGCTTCAACTTCCAACAAAAAAAACATCAAAATACTTTTATAGCTATTGCTACATGATTATTGTTCACAGCTCATATATTTGGTTAACTGTGTAGCATCTGGTTTGGATACCTGGCTATTACACTGCAATCATGAATGGCTAATAAAGCTATGTAGTAAGTACCTAAAAGTTCTTAACTAAGATAAGTGTAAGAGTTAAAAGGTCTATATTGTTTTTTCATATACTGTTCATCCAGAAAGCTGGTTGCAATACTAGCAGTGTATTGGTTGGATGCAACTGATAGAAGTTTTAATGACCTTGATATAAATAAAGGCTTAAACAAATGTTATATACTTCAAATAAGAGATAAAGATGCTTAGAAATACTTACGGATAACACAGGATAAACCCCAAGCTTCCTGAAAGCAGAAAAATGTTAAAAATTTGGTCTTTGTTTCCAAATCTGTGCATTCAGTTAGGTAAATAAAATATGTATGCATTTTTTTAATTTGGTTTAGTGGTCTACTGATAGAGGGGGTTGTACCTGTTATTTTATATGTGTCTCCTCATAAAAAACACACTGTTGGGAAAAAATGTAAAGAAAAATAATCTTATATTCCTGTAGATTGTAGGTAGAAAGGCTGCTTTTCTGCACTGGAGTTTAGAGACGCTTTTGTGAAAGGAACCACAGACTTGTACGTGACAAACAAGCACAACCTGGATCCCAGCTGGATATAAAGGCAAATCCATAGATTGTACTAATGTTGGTGCTTCTTGCTATTTTCTCTGCCAACTAGTTTGCTTATGTATTTTATATAAAAGGAAAGCCAAAGTTTATGACAAGATTTAAATCTTGATATGCCTGATGTCCTCATCTTGGCATCTGTGGAGAGATAGCATCAAGGCAGGGAAACAGTTTTGTCATTTTATTATCTTCTAATCTGGATTAAAACCACCTCTAAATAGTTGGCCTTTCAATGTGGCTCTTTCTTGTTATTTCTCAATGGCACAACGTATCACATTGCTAAATGTAAATTGCTCTTGGCTAGTTTTTCAAAGTAATTTGACAACATAGTTTGATTTTGCTCAAATATAATCTAGAAACTGTTTCCCAGTAGTGGGACGAAGGGAATGTGAAGGAACTATTATACAGGATTCCTTGCAATTTGTTCTTTTCTTACGATAACTATGATATTTTGCTTAACTATAGAAATCTTCCTAGGTTCAAACACTCTACTCTAGATGTATTCAGTTATTACATGAACTGTATGGATTTCATACATTAGATGAGACTTTGCTTAGAATACTAATGTGACATGCTTTATAATAATGCAGTGAATCCCAACTTGCTTTTGATTGCACTAATCTGGAGTCAAATGTGCAAACCCTTGATAATTTAAGTTGATTTTACCTTTATCGTTTTGCATATTACATGATCTAGAGCCACACAAACAAAAGCTTGTTTGGACTTACCATGCTTTCCTTTTCAGAAAACAGAATTCTTTTTAATTAAAAACACTTAAAAAAAATCAGTATGTGTAATTGCTAACACCTGCTATGTGTTACTAACAGATGTTTCTTACTTACCTAAGGGAACTGTTATAATTACACTATAAGCTTATTGGAATGGCATTTAACCAAGATAGTTTAGGAACTTTAGGTGGTGACTTTGTGTTCTTTTATTCATCTTTCCTCTAAAAAACTTATACAAAACCCCCACAACCAGCCCTTGTCACTCGCCTCCCTGGCTCATAGTCACCAAACACAGTTCACCACAATTAAGCTTTGGATGTTCAGCCTCTCCTTGCCCCTCGGGCCATCCCTGAGCATTGAAGATGAGTTTCCATATGTTGCTCCGAGCACAGCACTGGAGCCTGTCCTGGCAAGACCCAGGTTGGGACAACTGTGTGAGGTCTTACAAGTCATGCTAATAGTGGGGTTCAGGGAATGCAGACTGGCTGCATGATCTTGGGCAGCCCACTTAATCTCTCTACCTCTGTATCCTTTTCTGTGACATACAAGCAACATGGCCTGTTGGGAAGCCTAAGTCAAAGGTGTTTGCTCAGGGCTTTGAGATCTTCAGATTAAAATAAAGGTCAGTATGACTTTACTATGACAAGTTCTGAGCATTGTCCTGTCACCAAGACCTTGCAGTCTGGAGGCAGGCTGGCCTTGTGCATCTTCAGACTTGACTGCAGAGCAAGACACTCTGTGTTCTCCCTCTGCATCTTCATTTATGAAACTAATCACAGAATTACCTGCAGGCATGTGTTAAATATGACACTGGTCTCTGCAAAATAATGGGCCAATTGCAAACAATGAATAAAGAGAGGCAGCTCCATTTATAACTGCTGTTTCAACAGAGCTGTGTTGTAATCAAAGTGATCTGAGGGTGACTCATTAATTAATTGATGTTCTTTTTTATTATGTGCTATTGAGTTAATGAGTAATTTGTGCTAGATAACTCTCTGAACACACTGATTACGTGAGATATTTTCTGGGGCTTTCATATCAATGACATGCTGAATAGGTGGAAGATGGTATTTGCTTATGTATACTCATTATTAGCAGGTTCAGGATGAATATAAATCAGCAGAAGGGCATTTTAAAAGGTATTAGATACATGCAACACTTACTTTAAAGCTTTAAACAGATACTCTTCAGCTTTTAATGCCTTAAATAGCATTAAAATCACTTCCTTGATAATATTTCTATCACCCACATTTGGCAGTGTCTAGAAATGGTGCCTACACCAAAGATTTTTACTGGGAACACATTTGTGCTAATGGCCTGTTACCTTGCACATATGTATTTTGGCTTCCTTTTGTAAGGTACTGAACAGTAAACGGCTTTGGTCTGCATCATTGGACTGAAGTAGGAGAAATGTAGTAAGTGAATATGTAATTGGCTTTTTTTTGTCTAAAGTGGTATTTAAAAAAATAAAAACACTGTTCTTATATACAGTACACACTTTGCTTTCTGTAGTTTGAGTTGATAAAGCTTTTGCTTTATTGAAACCACAACATCTCCAATGCCATAGGAGTTTTTTATTCATTAAACAACAAATGGCTAAATTGGTAATTTAGTCTGACAACAGCAGCACAGTGGAAGCTTTCAGAAGAATCAGCTAAATGTATAAAATTATACCCAGCAATCACTACAGACCTTTATTTTTGACAAGATTTGTTCTAGGTACAGATGACTGTAAACTACCTACTGCTGAGAAAATTATAAGAAGCTGCTGTATATTATGTTGAAAAAGCCTTTAAAGTACTTTGTCTGTACAGGTGAAACCTTGCAACAGTCCCTGTTTGGTTTTTTTCTTTTTCCCACAGTCTCCCTTCTCACTGACCACTTTGCAATATATTTTCCTCATGTCATTCTATGTGTAGGCAATTAGGAACATCTGAGGGGTTGCTGGATGATTTTTTCTTTATTTACATTACATGAGCATAAATTTGAGCATTTTGGGAGGGTAGGAAGACGCAAGAAGGTGTGCTTAAAAAAACCCTCAGAAAATATGTTAAACGATAAAAATACAATTATGAAACAGATCAGAGACTTTTAGCCCTGGTCACTGCGTCTGCAGAATCCAGACTGTCTTAACTCATTACTAGTCACGACAGATAACAGACGCAGCAGGTTGTGGTTGGCAGAGGATCTTTCTACAGTTGAAAATCAAGGTTTGATAATTTGTACTTTGCTATGTGGCTTAAAAAACAGCAACCCAAGAACAATGCATTTTTTAAATTATTATTATTATAACTTTTGTCTGGCTAAACTTAGATACAGATATGTACAGATAGAGATAAAATACCCTAAAGACAGGAGACACAAGTGGAAGCATTCCTGCCTGGCAAATGAGCATACACTGAGCAATGGTCACTAGCCGAACACTTCACTGTATGCAGACAGAGCATGTTGACACACGCAGCGGTGACGGGAACCTAAGGTAGATAACTAAAAGTAACCCAAAGGAATGGTCTAGGCCTCTGTCAAAAAGATCAATAAAGCGGCCTGGCAGATAATCTCTCTTCAATATTGTCTTATGATATTATACTTTATTGGAGTTGTAAATGTTTCCAGTAAATATTTCAGCTCCCAGTTATTATTCTAACAGCCAGGCAAGATGGAAGTTTGAAATACAGGAAAATGTGTAATTGATCTTTGCCCTACATCAAATCCAAGTTTATACTGTATCCTCTACATACAAATGTTAGTTATGTATATGAATGAGATATATGAGCTTAAAGTGCTCAAAGCAGTGCCATACCATTGCAGCACTTCGAATAAGCATATCAACTTTTTTTTTATCTTTACATCAATTATAGTTGATAGTATCACGAGACTATTTTTTTCTCCATAGCAGGACCACGCTCCTCTTCCCTATTTTGAGCATATGTCAGAAAACATGCACATATGAGTAGCGTGGCATGTAATGACATGCCACTATTCTCCCATTACGCTCTATGCATTTACCCCATAGAGGGCTGAGCAGCGGCAGGTTTTGGTTATGAGAGCGAGCTTTAGCATTTACAGCACTATGAGCATGTCGCTGCCTTCATCCCCAGCAAAGCCTTCCACAGGCCTAGTTGGTTTTGGGGCTCTCCTAACTCAGATCTGTGGTTTCCTACTGCACAGAAGAATGCTCTGCTTCTCCCAGAATGTCCTAACGCTACTAGTAACATTTGCATGCATAGCTCTTGGTTTTCTGAAGAGCCAAAAATGCTTTACAAAAGCAGTGTATGCATTAGCCCCATTCATCAGACAGGGGCAACTGAGGCACAGAGAAGTTGAGTGACTTGCCCGAGCTTACAGCACGTCAAAGACAGGACCAAAGTCCCGTCTTTCCTGTTCCCCAGCCCTATTTCTGAACCAGGGATTTCTA
This sequence comes from Falco peregrinus, assembly GCF_023634155.1. Classification (NCBI taxonomy): domain Eukaryota; kingdom Metazoa; phylum Chordata; class Aves; order Falconiformes; family Falconidae; genus Falco; species Falco peregrinus. Next base: position 72,047,199 of record NC_073726.1, read on the forward strand.
TTCAATCTGTAGTCTACTAATGGAAAACAGAAGAGATCTGTCTGGCTTCTAACTGAAAGACAAAACAGAGGCTGGAGGAGAAAATTGACATTGGAATCAAAATAAAATAATATGATTCTTCCCTTTCTGGTCATCCTCACCTTCATGGAAAGGACAACTTGTTTATTGCACTTGAAGTAGATCTGGAAGAGCCTAATAGTACCTCTGACATCAACTGCTTCTCTGTCCCAAAGACATTAAGGGGCTGTGGAAGGGAGTGGAAGAGAGACTTTAGGAAGGAAGGTAGTCCACAAAATAGGGCTAAATTTCATTTGGAAAGCTACGTGGAGCTACTTCTTCTAATTAGCAAGAACATCCTGAGGAGTTGTTGCATTTCTTACTGGTCCTGTATGAGTCAAAGTCAAGTTTTGTGAGCCATGTGTGTTTTTAAAACGGTTCACAGCCAGAAACAAAACCACACTGTAACAATAGTCATTAGAACTAAATATCCATTTTTAAGTCAAGCCACTGTGCAGTGCGCTCCAAACCATACACTAGAAGAATCACCCACTGTATTACAATGTTTCTTTCCCCATCTCCAGGAAAAACATGTTGAAACCGCACAACAGCACAGGAAGAGCAGGGAAGGACAGTACTCAACTTGAGCAATGGTGAGGGCTCTTAGTCTAAATAATACAAGAGCTCAGTTTCATAGCAACATAGGGCATAGAGAGTTTCTTTTCTTTCTTTTTTTTCTTTTTTCTTTTTTTTTTCTTTAATGTTGTTTTCTTAAGTGTTTTCCCAGTGAGCTAGATTACAGTGGCAAACAGAAAAGAATTAAATATGCATTTAACAACTTTTTAAACATTCATCCTGCTTTCCTTTGCCAAACACCTGTAAGCTCTGTCAGGGGTATGAGCACTTAGGGACATCCGGCTGATGCTATAGCTTCATGGCTTTAAAAACTGAGGTCCACCTCTCCTAAGTGGACTGATTGCCAACAGTACCTGTCAGCAGTGACTCCACCTCTGTCAAAAGGATTTTAATTGCCAGTATTGATGGGGCAAACTTGTAGGATGCTGGCACGGACAGCAAAGTACCTGTGCAGTCCAGTGTAGTAGCTCTCACTTTCTGTATTGGTATTTCAAAGTTTTGTCCCATCCACATCAGCATTTAAATCACCTTCAGCACTCACTGAGGTGGGTAATTAGTAAGAAGTCACTCTCCTAGTGTCAGCTCGGGGTCATTTCCTTAATGTAAATAGACCCTCAGAGGGGGCTGTTTACAGTGCCTTCTACTTTCACTTTTTTCCAGGGTGTGTTGAGGACACAGCCCCAGAAAACTTTAGGGTTAAGCCCCGATTAAAAAAAATGAAAAACAAAAAAGAGAGAGAGGAAGACAGACCCCTCAAATTTTAAGAAATTTTTAGAATGTATATAAACAGAAGTCCTCTCCCTTTCCTTACCCCCCTCCCCCCAAATTAAATGATTTCAGAAAAATAACATATATTTATATTTTTATATATATATAAAATAAGATAACCAGAGGCACTGGTTTGCATTAGGGCTTAAATTCCAGCTAAATTAAAAATCAAATCCAGGCATTTTGAATGCCTAAGGGGCAGAAAAGCAGCACCCAAAATCATTAACTTTTGCAGCCTTTGTAATATATCCCAAACCGGTCAGATTTGTTTTTCAAAATTTTGTAGTAAAATAAAAGTGCTCTTTGAGGAAAATCTATGCAATTAAACAGTAGATGCTTAACCCCTGAAAAATAGAGGCTTATAACAGAAGTGCTGATAGACCCTTAACGATAGCATCATTAGCAGCAGGTGCTGCTAGAGTTATTAGTTTTCTAAACAGTTTTAATGTAAACAGTATTCTTAAGCTCTAAGTGTAACATAATGGTTGGGATTTGCTCTTTAATGCTTTTTACTAGAAAGATACAGCTCATTTAAAATAGCTGGTAGATACAGAAAGCATAAATATACAGTAAGTTTAGACACTGATTGTACTAAATGCAACAATACAAAGAAGCAAACAGGAACACAAATGGTAACACAATAAAACTGTATTACATTTGTGCTTCAAATATTACAATACATTATATACAATAGTCCAAAATAAACATCTCATGCCAAATGACACAAAAAGAAACAAAAAACCCAAACAAACCAAAAACCCCAAGAGCAAGCAAAAAGAATCCAGCTGTATGTACAGTACCTTTTTAATTAACATTCAACTCTGAACTGGAGCAATTTTCACTACATACAGATGCAGTCCGCCTTTTATTTCACGCAACCATTCTGTCTCCCTATATCTATGCTATTCAGTAGGTTCCTGTGTCATTTCTTATATACATGTTGAGCAAAAAAGATAAAAGAACATAGTGCTTTTTATTCTTAATGGTGTGGCATCAGATCAGCGAACCTGGGGTGCATAACCTTCTTTCATTAAACCCTCCTCATAGTCTGTCTGGCACAGAATCATGTTGTTCTTCAGGAAAAATTTGTCTCCAACGCAAAATCTGAAATTATAATAATAAAGGAAGAAAAAAGGTAGTTTCAGGATGAATGGTGTGATACGATCTTACACATAGGTATTGTACAGCAAGTGTTCACGATGTTTTTGTCCTGACTGCACAGCTAACACCTTTGCTGTCTGTCGCAGTGCTCATAGACACATGTGCACGTATGTGAAAGCCCAGCAAAGGAATTGCTCTGGTATCAGAATTAATCCTGAGCTTTCAACAAAATCTAGTGCATTCAAGTGCTTTGCTTCCCCAGCCAAAGATGTCATTCAAAGTCCACCAAAGAATGTGGGAGTCTTGGATCAGGTCACTAGCACACAGATAAAAAAAGAATAAAATCCCAGGCTACTGAGTTGAGTGAAAAGTAGATGTCCTGCTTTGATGCAAATCAGAAGGAAAAGAAAGTGATTGTATACAGTGAGAAGCCCATCTGCGATACGTTAACATTTGTCTTACGCAGGGGTACCACTAAGAATTTCTCGTTACATTCCAGTTGGATATTTTACCAGAATTTATTTAAACTGGTGGTTTTGAGAACTGTTCCTAGCATACACACAACTTTACATATATTGTAGTGCAATCTAGAGACACACAGGCAGGCATGCAGAGAAACCTTTTTCTTTTTTCCAGTAGGAGTTGATTATAGTTACTCAGCTAACTATTTTCTCTCTTATGGTATCAGTATACCTACCTTGTTATACTATTATGTGCATCAGAATGATCTGATTGCTACAAAACGCTACTGAGATATTTCATTTGATTTTCTTTGATGAGTAGGAAAATCACATAACGTTAATGCTCCTGGCTGGCTGGCTTCAAACTTCGAGTAAAGTGGGATTTTCCAGCTAAGCAGTATGCTTGAATATAAGAAGGCTCTTCAGTGACACCCTCCTCAACCCTTCCCCCTGCCAAAGCCAATCTTTTTGAAGATACTTAGGGAGCAAGTGAATAGGGCCAATGCATAGAAAAAGAGTTTCCCTAGTGACTGCCTTGGCAGGGTTACATGCTTTTGTTTATAGTGAACTCTCCAGCTATAAAATATATTGGGAGGCACTGCTCGCATTATTCCAATTAAAATGAAAGAAAGTAACCTAAATGAACCCCTTAACACTGATGTGAATAAATGAAACCAGTTTCTACCAGCTAATTATGGATCTCACTACATAAAGTATTGTTTAATGTGTAACGGATTATAATGTCCTTTTTTGTATAATTTCCAAATGGTGACATCTTGGACACAATTAGGGTCAGATATAAATGCTTGTGTTGTTTACGGTAGATTTAACAACAGAGTAGCTATGGGAATAGCTGTATATGTATTTAATTGTAACAATTTAACCTTCGAATAGTGGTGCCTGCTGTAGTTGACCCAGTAAAACTACGTAAATGACACAGGTTGACCCGCCTGACCTCTGATAGTGGTCTCTCTTTATCAGATAGTCAATTTCTAATGATGTTCAAGCAGAAATCTTGGTGAATTGTCACAGTTTAAATTGTGTATGGAAAGCAGTCCTTTAATGTTTTGTGAAGGTGGAGGTTTAAATGAGTAGCAGTTGGACTGATTTACATTTGTGAAGATTGGAATGCTAGACAAACAGTGAACCCATTTATTTTCCAACTGGGTAGCTTTGGAAATTTATCCTTATGCTAGCTAAATAGATAGAGGGAAAATAGTGTAATAAAAAAGTGGATTGAAAAGAATTAGCTCTGCTCTTAAAGGAAAATTGGTTTGTTTATTTGTGGACTTTTTTTTTTTTTCTGTAGGATTACTGCCTGCTGCTGATGATGATTGAAAATAGAGATTATGGAATGATCCCGAAATCTTTTAAGTTATTTATGGTCAAGACTTTCATAGCGTTTACAGGTTCCTGCTATCCTTCCCACCCCAATCCTGATATATTAGGTTACTAACAACACAAAAGTATTTTGAGAAGGTATGTTGAAATACAGAGTTCTTAAAGCAATGAAGTTCTTTCGTGGTTTCTCTAGTTTCCATCTTTTGTATTTTTGTCCACTGATAGCAATGCTGACAAAAATTCTTTTGTGCATCTTACCAGATTAGATAAAGGAGTCTTAACCAGTGCCAATATGTAAAAGTGTTTTTCCCAAAGCAGTCATTTTTTTTAAAAAAAGTGAAAAATAGCCCTTCTTAGTTTCTCTTAAATGAACATATGGATTAATATGGGCTAAAGCAGGGGAAGTTATGTATTGTGACAAATCAGTCACTCCATTACAGTTTGCCCAATGACTACTGCTGGGTACTGAGTGGGAGATGTCCGGCTGGCAGTGCCCACCACATCAGAGGGCTACTGCCCAGCAGTGTGTCTGTTCTTGCAGGTCAGGCACTGGTGGGTGACACAATCACCTCTGTTCGCACAGCAGAAAGCACTCACTGTGAACTGTGAGTGTTATTCAGCTACCTATTCCTCTGTGTTCCAGTGTAATACAGAGCTTAGCAGACTAATTTCTTAGAAGTATTTAGTAAATGAAAAATACACTGCTGAAGTGCAATTCACTTGCACAGCAATACTTTCATATGTGATTTCGTGTAATATTGTTTGCATCAAAAGCCTGCCTGAAAGATTTTGTTTCTCAGCCCTCAGAGAAGTGCCACGGCTTGAATTAAACTGCACCAGCTACATGAGGGAGTCAGGATACCTTTCCCAATAAAAAGTGTCAATGCCTTTTAGTTTTGCTATGTTAATATGTCGAGCCAGAAATGCTCTACCTATGTCTACATGGCATTTGACAGCTTTATGCATGAATGGCTTTAAACATACACAGTTCCACAAATCATTTACCTTCCAAGTGTACAGCTGTCTTGCGGAGAGGCTGCCAGTGTCCCATCTAGACATGCTTGGCTGTGTGATAACCTGTGGGGTGGGGGTCTGTCTGCATGGTGAGACACTCTCTGGGTTCATCTAGAGCTGTTTGCGTGCTGGTACTCTGTGCCTTGGGGGAAACCCATTACTTGTGATACTTACGGTCCAAATTCTGCAAACATTTTCGTATTGAGCAAGTTCAGTGACTGAAACACATTGGCAAAGACTGATGGTGAGGCTTGCATGTGCCCCTGGGTATTAAATGTGTGAATTATGCACTCGTTAGGTGACAAAGAGGTAAGAACCAGGTGAAACACATAAACATGGCATGCTAGCTCCCAAGTACAATGAGACATGTCAAGTAGACAGATGAAGTATGACAAATACCGTCCATCCACATTTTCAACCTTATTTGACTCTGAAAAGCAGATTTAGCCTCTTCTGAAGTCAAAGAGCTAAATCTTGCAACTACTTCAGATCAGGTTTGCACACTCCAGGATTTAAACCTGGTTTAGCTTTAAAAGGGAAAGGTAAATTCAAGCTTAGCCTTCCACCTCTGGCAAGTGTTTTGTTGTTTGTTGTTTGGGGTTTTTTTTATGGAATTGGCATTGGACGTAAATCAGGGCGCAGTTTGGGCATGTATATCAAATGGAGTCAAGGAGCATATTAAGATGCCACTGGGTTAGGAGTATATAACAAAGCAGAACTATTATTCTTCTAGCAGGCAGATGGTAGTCTTCAGCCTTCCCTAAAACCCTCACCCAGTTTATTTAATAGGCATGCAAGATGAACAGAAGAAAATATACAATAGGCTGCATTAACATGCCAGATTGGATTTACCACCATAAATTGATAATAGTACTTTTGACACGACTGTGACATTAGTAGAATGACCATTATAATTAACCTACATCCTAAAACTCCTTTCATATTTTACAATGGCAAAAGTAAGGCCATTTGCATTACAAAATGACCTCTGTTATCACCTTGTTTGGAAGGAGAAGGTGTGCCTAGACTAATCGCAAGAAATATAAAACTTCCATTTTGAAAAATAGCTATTTCATTGTTCAGACAGATATTTACAGAGATCTCACTGCTGTCTGTCATCTTTTCTGATATACAGAACGTGTGTCGAGGTACTGAAAACCTCTTAAGAAAGCAAGAGAAATACCACTATGACCAAAGACGGCTATGTGTGAAGTGACTCCTCTGGTAATGTCAGATCCTTGTTGTTGTAGAATGAAAATCTGGAAGCATTTAATTGATTTCCTCCAGGACTAAAAAAGCTCAAACCCACGATACCCACTCCTTTCCCCCCTGCTCTGTGCAATCAGTGGTGTAACTTGTCCTCTGCTTTTCCTCCCTTCCTCTTTTTTTTAAAGCTGCTTTGAGTTTCTAGTATAACTCAAATTAATATTAATCTGTTTGCATCACTAAGAGAACAAAGCCAGTCTTTTACGTCACAGTTCATCAGTCCACAGCTATGGTTTACTAATTCCAGGGTTCTGTCAAAATGTCCATTTATTGTCAAAGGTTGGAAAGTGGGAGCTGCGCCTGGGTTTGTATTTTTTTACCAGTACAATGTAATATATACACACACAGAATTCTAGTTCAATTTACAGCAACAAACCTCAACTTCGTGTGCACTTTTCATTTACGTTTTTTTTAAAAGCAGGTATGGAAAATGTATTCATTTTTATTCTAAATTTAGAGACACTCATTGAAAATAAGCAGTATTCAGGTCTTTAGAATTTATAAAATGATCAGTCATGCAAAAATTTAATGTTGGTGCTTGAAGTAACGATGTCCCTGGCATTGCATTCCCTCCCCCTGGCTTGACAGAGAACAAAGATGGCATTGTGACGGCATTTTACAGTTTATACTGGAGGTAAGTGTTCACAGCTACATCAGGACAGAAGTTTGAATGAGTGTATAACCATTTTCAGTCCAATTTCCATTAAAAGAAAGGCTTTTTTGGATAGAAGGATAGAACAGTTGATTTAAACTCCCCTCAGTGATAGCAGATGGGGGTTTTAAACCATATCCTGAGTTGACTTCAAACGGCAGAGAGAAAATATCACAGAAGTATGGAACAAGCTGCTAAAGCAGCCGACAGAGAGTGAAAGGAAGGACACAGAAACTCCGGAAAGTGGGAAAGCCAAAGGCAGACTGACATCATCGCTGTAGTCAAAAGTGTCAAGCGAAGATACAGCTGAGCCCACTCACAAGATTTTCCACTCCATTTTGCTAGTCACACACATGCAACCTGACAAAGTGTGAAAGGCAGTGTCTGTTTACAGGTTTATTTTTCCAGTGGTTTCCTTTTTTTTTTCCGTTAAATTTTCTGCAGAAATTAACTGTATTAAGGCTACTGCCAACATGAGGTTAAGTGCTTCAGAGGAGGAATTTGTTTACAGAGAAGAAAGGGAAGCACTCACACCATTAAGATGACTGTCACTAAGCTCTGCAGGTATTTAGGAGATGGAAAAACTTCAAATTAGGAGTAAGGTGGACAGAGACATGAAAGATAAGGGCACGCTAAAACCTTTAGGCTAGAAGAAGAGCTTAATATTCACAAAATCCCTACAGCTTTAAGCATCAGTATCAAGAAAAAATGGGGAAAATATGTCAAAAAATGGCTGGATGGAGCAATTAGATCCTAGAGCTGAATAGCTTTATGAAAGTGAAAATATGAGACAGTGCCTATTTGACACCGGGGGACTAGACTTGGTGGCTCAGGAGATCTCTTTCAGCCCTGTCTATGTCTACAGTCCTGTCTACAGTCTGTCTTCCTAGATTACAGTATGTGAGACAATGCGTTTTTCTTCTCACTCGGAAAATGTAGCCTTCAGGAGGCCAGTAAGAGGGGACAGGCTCGTTATGAGTCAGTTCAGAGACAGAGTTCATGGCCAAAACAAAAGTCCCCTGAAATCCAGAGGGTCTAACTACCATCCACAGTAAGACTTGAGCTGGATGGTGAGTTGTAGATACTCAAAAGTAATAAAGAAAACAGTGAACTTGTACATAAAAGCAGAAAAATCACTAAATCTTTCACAAAAAGCACTAGGCAAAAATGCCAGGCCTCCCTCTCACTGGGCCAGGATCAACTGTTTGAAGAGTAGGACTATGAGGGTCATGCAATAGCAAGCCCGAAGAACAGGCTGCCCCAAGGACTGGTGTGATGTGAGTTAATATAATTATTTGCTAGCTTGGAAGGCAGAAGGGACTGGAAGGAGCAACCAAGGACAGAACGTCAGAAGTACCAAAAGTACCAAAAGCAAAACCAAAGTAATGCAAGCTGAAGAAATGATTTAGTCTACTCATGGACATTGCACATATTCTGTTAGGAAAAAAACCTGAATGGTGGATAAGTGAAGATCTGAAACATGGAACTGAACATAGAGCCTTATATACTCTGCAGTAGTACTCAAAATATGTTGCACTTTTATTGGTATAAAGAATGACCCAAACGATTTAAAATTTAATAAGAGGAGAGAACATGAAGGTGGGCAATAAGGTCGAACATACAGGTCTTACAATAGCTGGTAAGCCTTGCTACTTCTCTTGGTGATTTTTGGCTATTACTGATGTGTTTGTAAATAAAAATATTCTCTATATTAACAGATAAATTACACATTAGGGATAGTGGCTGGAGTGAGAGGAAAAAGCAAATCTAAAACCCCTCAATAACATTGTTTTGCATACAAAGGGGCAGCATGGAATAAAGTAAGTTAAAATGCTATCTTACAAACTCATCTTTACTCAGAATCTGCTGTTTGGTTTTGATTAGCTTAACTAGAGGAATTAAAACAGGATCCTGAGAAGGACAACAGAAATTATTAATAGCATGGTGACTGACAAGATTAAGTTTAAAAGAAAAAAGAGGTTTCATAGTAGATATAAAAAAAGGCTTCCAAAACTGGTGATGGGTCAGGTGTCTAGCATTTTTGGGTTTTATTGTTATACAAGTAATGAAAAACAAAAGATTTAAAGCTATTTATTAATGAGAGAATGTCATCAGTGGGGTGTTTTGTCATAGGAACTGCAGAAGAGCTATGTTGGAGCATCCATGAAACAGGATTTATGATAAAAAACAATGAAATTTATTCTTCAGAGTGCCATTAGCCCCAAATTGTGAGGAAGAAAGGTACTCTACAGGCAGTCTGTCTTACTAGGCTCCATGAGAGCTATTGCAATATGATCAGGATAGGGCCAATTTTGAGAATTTCTTGAAACTTCTGGAACTGCTCCCTGTCTTGACTAGATGAACTAGACTGTATTTCAGGTAAATCAATGCTTTTGTTCCCAGCCTAAGACTCCTATAAGACAATTTAGGCAACCCTTCAACCAAATTACATAAGAAGTAAAAATCAAACAAAAGGTAGCTCAGTGGCCCTAGGGCACTGAATATTAGATGCAAAGTGTAATTGTACATTAATTCACACTTGTAATGGTAAAAAAGGAATATAAAAAATAATCTCAACAGCTTCTCTTTTTTGTGGAGGGGGGCGAGGAGAAAAAGAAAGTTCACTTCCTCAGATCCAAGAGTGCTAACGATGATGAAAATCTTTTGCACTCTGGGTAACAAACATTGTCTGCTTTGCTTGACTGATGAAGATTGGCTGAGTTCTTACATTATAGAAGTTTGTCTTGTATGGGCTGAAGTGACAAGACAATAACTAAGTGCTAATTGTGCATAACCAACTCTAAAGATATGCAGCCCCATTATGGCATGTAATAAATGAAGCGAACAACAGAAATATATTAGGTGCTTTAATAATGATACTAGAACTGTGGTTTGAAAAAAACAGGGATGTGAAGGGTTTAAGAAACGAAACCTAGGAGTGTGCATGTGTCTTACTTAAGTCAGTACTACAGAAGGCTCAGCCTGCCTTACTCTGAATACAGCCTCTTATTTCTGTGGCAAGACAAAATTGATATAGGACTTTAAATAGCATTAGAACCTATAATTACTTTGCATTATTATATAGTTTAAGCAGTGGTTATTACTTGCCTGGTATTTTAATTTCCCATGCAACATGATGAAAAAGGTCAATTTGGCTTTTTTTAAAGAGCGTAATTGTAGTGTGCTACACTTATTAGCAGCTGTACATTTTATGGTTCTTTAGGGATGTTTGATTTTTAAATGACTACAGTGTTACAAAATAATACATTGTAGGACAATGTGTGTTAGCACAGCTTATTTAGAGCTGTATCTAACTTTGTCATGTTAGACTACTATCTTCCTAATTTTTGTTTCTTCCCTAGAAATGTACATCGTGTTTCTTCCCACCTGAAAATGAAAAAAAATATTAACGCTATAAAACTCTAAATAGGATCATGTAATAACTGAAAAATAACTGCAAATAATAGGTGCATTAAGGAATGGACATAACTGGTTCTCTCATTTCCTAGGCTTCACAGAAGTCATTGGCAAAGCTGCTAGCAGCTCTCGTGGAGTCAGAAATGGAGCTCTCGTGAAATCTCTGACAGGATTTGGTCACTACTCTGCATGTAGTTGCTATAAATTCAGCTGTATTTACCTCTGAAAAATTCAGCTGTTACAATTCTATCATTTTTGACATTTGTTCTGCAACTCTAACTTATGGGTGATGCTTCAGAACAAAGTGTCGGGTTTGGATCCTTGGGATTTTTATAACCTACATTTAGGATATGGAAATAAAAACGGAACACAAGAAGTCCAGTGCTGCTACAGAGAAAATGGTGGGAACAACATCTTTTAATTTTAAATGATTACAGTTCTAGCAACAGGAAGAAACAACATGTACTTTAAAAGAAATAAATGTCATAAAAATGAAAAATTAAAGTGAAATTAATGTAATAATGACAAATGGTACTGCTATGCTCTTCTGCAGAAAAGGATCTCAAAGTCCTTTATAAATATTAATTAATTAAACTTGACAGCCTTTTGAAGGAGAGGGAGTAATATTACTCTTTTTTATTGATGCGGGATTTGAGGCACAAAAAGTTTTCTGGCCAAGGTCATGAAAGATTTTCTGTATCAGTCCCAGGAAAAGTTCCAGGTCTTACTCTCAGTGTTGGGTTTCCACTACTGGTAGATGTTTCCTCTTCACTTGAATGTATGCTCACACTAGTGCCGAATTAGCACTTAGCTTATGGAACAGACCCAAGAAATTCTCTTACCTCTGATTACAAAGTTGACATGCAAAACAGTCCAGGTGATAAACATTGTCCTTTGCTCTCATCACCATCTCAAAAGCAGGTATGAGCTTACTGCAGGCAGCACAGTTTCCTGTAACACCAAATAACCTGGAGATACAGAAAGAAATATATTCCTGAAGATGCTTAACTGGAAACCACACTTACTTGGGTTTTATCTTTTTTCTTTTTCTTTTTTTGTTTCTTTTTTCTCAGCAGTTGCCTGGCCTTTGATTGACTTCCCAGCACACCTCCCTTTGGAAAAGCTGGTCTTTGGTGGTACAAGTCTGCTCAATTTACAATACAAAGGCATAGTCCTTTTTACCAGGGAGAGCTTTATGAAGCAGTGACAGACTAATATTGCACCTATTGTGATGTTATTTTTTTCTGCAGGTTATACTGACCTTTCCTGATAAAAGAAACATCTTGTTAAACTAAACAAAGAAATAGTAAACAGATTAAGGATGTTACATAACTGTGCAGACAGAGGTCAAGCTGTTTGCATATGCGGCAAGAGTCTTCTGCTTGGATCCTGCCATACAGACGAGCCACATAACCTTGGCTTTTGGTGCTATTTATTATTAAAACACACTTTAGCTAGAAAAGAAATAACACTTGAAAAAGCCAATATTCTTCGCATTTTTGACATCTAGTGCTAAAAGCTTTACCACTATTATTAAAAGAACATTTTATGAACAAGTCATTTAAATTGTCAGAAAGCATTAGCGGTTCATGCACCTTACAACCCTATACCATAGTTATTGCTATGATTATGTTATTCAGGTAGCGCATTA